>NC_083874.1:106541645-107760395 GCF_032452875.1 Bos javanicus
CATATTGAGTGCAGCACTTTCACAGCATCATGTTTTAGGATTGGAAATAGCTCAGCTGGAATTCCATCACCTCCACTAGCTTTGTTCATAGTGATGCTTCCTAAGGCCCACTTGACTTCATACTCCATGATGACTGGCTCTAGGTGAGTGACCACACCATCATGGTCATCTGGGTCATTAAGACCATTTTTGTATAGTTCTGTGTATTCTTGCCACCTCTTCTTAATCTCTTCTGCTCCGGTTAGGCTCTTACCATTTCTGTCCTTTATCGTGCCCATCTTTGCATGAAATGTTCCCTTGATAATCTCCAATTTTCTTGACAAGACCTCTAGTCTTTCTCATCCTATTGTTTTCCTCTATTTCGTTGCATTGTTCACCTAAGAAGTCTTTCTTATCTCTCTTTGCTATTGACTGGAACTCTGCATTCAGTTGGGTATCTTTCATTTTCTCCTTTGCCTTTTGCTTCTCTTTTTCCTCAGCTACTTTTAAAGCCTCCTCAGTCAACCACTTTGTCTCCTTGCATTTCTTTTTCTTTGGGGTAGTTTTGGTCACTGCTTCCTGTACAATATTATGAACCTCCATCCATAGTTCTTTAGGCACTCTGTCTATCAGATCTAATCCCTGGAATCTATTTCTCACTTCCACTGTAAAATCATAAGGGATTTGCTTTAGGTCAAACCTGGATGGCCTAGTGGTTCTTCCTACTTTCCTCATGTTACGCATGAATTTTGCAATAAAGAGCTCATGATCTCAGTCACACTCAGCTCCAGGTCTTATTTTCACTGACTGTATAGAGCTTCTCCATCTTTAGCTGCAAAGAACATAATCTGATTTCAGTATTTGCCTTTGGCGATGTCTGTAGAACTGCCTCCTGCGTTGTTGGAAAAGGGTGTTTGCTATGACCACTGTGTTCCCTTGACAAAACTGTTAGCCTTTGCCCTGCTTCATTTGGTACTCAAAGGCCGAACTTGCCTGTTACTCTGGGTATCTCCTGACTTCCTGCTTTTGTGTTCCAGTCCCCTGTGATGAAAAGGACGTCTTTATTTTGGTGTGAGTTCCTGATGGCCTGTAGGTCTTCATAGAGCCATTCAACTTCACCTTCTTTGGCATCAGTGGTCGGGGCACAGACTTGGATTACTGTGATGTTGAGTGGTTTGCCTTGGAAACAAACGGAGATCATTCTGTCATTTTGAGATTGCACCCAAGTACTGAATTTTGGACTCTTCTGTTGAGTATGAGGGCTACTCCATTTGTTCTATGGGATTCTTGCCCACAGAAGTAGATATAATGGTCATCTGAACTAAATTTGCCCATTCCCATTCATTTTAGATCACTGATTCCTAAGACATTGATGTCCAATCTTGCCATCTCCTGCTTGCCCACATCCAGTTTACCTTGGTTCATGGACCTAACATTCCAGGTTCCTACGCAGTCCTGTTCTTTCCAGCATCGGACTTTACTCTCACCACCAGACACATTCGCAGCTGAGCGCTGTTTCCGCTTCTGCCCCGCCACTTTGTTCTTTCTGGAGCTGTTAGTAACTGTCCACTCTTCCCCAGTATCATACTGGACACCTTCCGACCCGGGAGGCTCATCTTGCAGTGTCGAATCTTTCTGCCTTTTTATACCCTTCATGGAGTTCTTGAGGCAGAAATGCTGGAGTGGGTTGCCAGTTCCCCCTCCAGGGGACCACCTTTTGTCAGAACTCTGACTATTCCCCGTCCATCTCGGGCAGCCCTATGTGGCATGGCTCATGGCTTTACTGAGTTACACGAGCCCCTTCACACCAACAAGCCTGTGATCCTTGAGGGGGCAGAATCGTGGCTATGCTCAAAATCCCCAACTTCAATCAGCTAGAATCTAAGAGAAAAGGATTCTACCAACAATAGTAACACACACAAAAACAATGTTCTGTAGGAATAAACCTAATAAAATAGGAAATATCTTTGTGGAGAAAATCATTAGAGCTTATTAAAGGGTATAGAAGAAGACCAGAAATGGAGAGTTTTATCAAATTTATAGATGGGAGAATTCAATGTTAGGAAATACATCATCTCTTCAGAAAAACCTATACATTCAGCACAATCCTCCAAAATCCAACACTGTTTTTAAACAAAAACTAAGAAATTGATTGTAAAATTGATATCAAAGAATGTGAAAGGCAACTCTGAGAAAGAATTAATGGGGAATAAATCTACTAGACTTCTTGTCAGAATAAAGTTACACTAACTAAGACAGTATAGTGCTGGTGACAGAATGGTAACAGCGAGACCCCAGAAACAGGTTCCCAAACATACGAAACATCTGTGTATAGAGAAGCACATGTCAAATCAGAGGAGAAAATCATCTATAAGTGATTCAGAGACAGCATATCATCATTACATAAAAATTGGTAGATACCAAAGTGAAGTCGCTCAGTCGTGTCCGACTCTTTGTGACCCCATGGACTGTAGCCCACCAGGCTCCTCTGTCCATGGGATTTTCCAGACAGGAATACTGCAGTGGGTTTCCATTCCCTTCTCCAGGGGACCTTCCCGACCCAGGGACCGAACCCAGGTCTCATTCACTGTAAGCAGGCACTTTACCGTCTGAGCCACCAGGGAAGCCCGGTAGATAACAATCTTACATGTTAAAAAAAAATTCCAAGTCAGTTAGAGACCTAAACAAAAGAAAATAAAGTGAAAATAATTGTAATACCATAAAAGATATCTTTTTGACTTTGCGTTGAGGAAAGATTACTTAATAATGGAAAAGATAAAAAATAATACAAAATAGAAAACGGTGTTTCCTCTGTGCCAGACACTTTGCATGTATTAACTCATCCACTTCACAACAACCTATGAGGCAGATGGTATTGCTACCCTCATTTTACAGCTGAGGAAATGAAGGCACTCAGAGGTTATGCAAGTTGTCTACGATCTTAGGGTCAGTAAGCGGCACAGCTGGGTTTCAGATCTTGTCTCAAGGCCTGAGCACATAAAAGAACAGACTGATGAATGTGGGCCATAAAATTCAATCTCTTAAAGACAGATATTTTAAGCTACGGTAAACAAGCAGCAGACTGAGAGAAAATATTTGCAGCATGTAACAAAGAATTAGTATCAAGAATACATTTTTTTAAAAAATAGAAATGAACAATGGCTACAGATAATTTAGAGGAGAAATCAAAGTGGCTAATAAGTATGTAAAACTATTCATATTCACTACTAATCAAGGAAATGCAAATTAAAATACCACTGGATTTTCTTATTGGACAAAAGAGGAAATAAAATAGTTTGATAATATAAGGTGTTGGGATGAACTAGGACAATGAGTACTCTTAGTACTGCTGAGGAATTATCAGTCTGTGTGGCTACTTTGGAGGACACACTGGCAATATCAATTAAACTAAAAAATGAGTGTAACTCAGGGTTCACATTACGCTCACATTATGGAGCGCTTACTATGTTCTGACCTGTAACTTAGCACCTGATATATATTAACTCATCTAATCCTTATAACAACTCTGTGATGAGGAGAATGAAGCTCAGATTGTTTAGGCAACTAGTAAGCCCACAGCTACTAAGTAGAGAGCTGGGAATTAACCAGCAAAATATACTGCTTTGCTGCATGCAAAGAGGTCCACAAAGAGGAATTTGTAATGGTAAAAAATGAAAAAGCTTAAGTTCATCAATAGGGGAACAGATGAATACAACACGACGTGCGCATTTCATGTGACTCACAAAGTAAAAGAGCGAGCTAGCTCTGTAAGTGGGAGAAGGCAACGGCACCCACCCCAGTGCTCCTGCCTGGGAAATCCCATGGACGGAGGAGCCTGGTGGGCTGCCGTCCACAGGGCCTTGAAGAGTCGGACATGACTGCGCGACTTCACCTTCACTTTTCACTTTCATGCATTGGACAAGGAAATGGCAACCCACTCCAGTGTTCTTGCCTGGAGAATCCCAGGGACGGGGGAGCCTGGTGGGCTGTGGTCTATGGGGTCACACAGAAATCAGACAAGACTGAAGCGACTCAGCAGCAGCAGCAGCAGCTCTGTAAGTATCAACATAGATGTATCTCACAAGGATTTTATACGGGTATATATGTATGAACGTGTATAAAATAGTCTGCAAGCAGTGTACCTGTCACAAAGCTTTCCATTAGGGAAGAGGAGCAGTTGCTGGAAGGAGGTTCAGATTTATCTGTAACTCCGTACAGGTTTTAAAGGACACAGTACTCATATATTACCAGTGCAAGGAAAATGTAATAATAAAGTTCACATCAGTTCAGTTCAGTTCAGTCTCTAAGTCACGTCTGACTCTTTGTGATCCCATGGACTGCAGCACCCCAAGCCTCCCTATCCATCACCAACTCCCGGAGACCACCCAAACTTATGTCCACTGAGTCGGTGATGCCATCCAGCCATCTCATCCTCTGTCGTCCCCTTCTCCTCCTGCCTTCAATCTTTCCCAGCATCAGGGTCTTTTCCGATGAGTCAGTTCTTTGCATCAGGTGGCCAAAGTACTGGAGTTTCAGCTTCAGCATCGGTCCTTCCAGTGAACTGAAATCCAAGGACTGATTTCCTTTAGGATGGACTGGTTGGATCTCCTTGCAGTCCAAGGGACTCTCAAGGGTCTTCTCCAACACCACAGTTCAAAAGTATCAATTCTTCAGTGCTCAGCTTTCTTTATGGTCCAACTCTCACATCCATATATGACTACTAGAAAAATCATAGTTTTTCTCCTGTAATTGAGATCTAATCTTACTGCACTGTGGTCAGAAAAAATGCTTGGAATGATTTCTATTTTTTTGAATTTACCAAGGCTAGCTTTATGGCCCAGGATGTGATCTATCCTGGAGAAGGTTCCATGTGCGCTTGAGAAAAAGGTGAAATTCATTGTTTTGGGATGAAATGTCCTATAGATACCAATTAGGTCTAACTGGTCTATTGTATCGTTTAAAGTTTGTGTTTCCTTGTTAATTTTCTGTTTAGTTGATCTATCCATAGGTGTGAGTGGGGTATTAAAGTCTCCCACTATTATTGTGTTATTGTTAATTTCTCCTTTCATACTTGTTAGCATTTGTCTTACGTACTGCGGTGCTCCCGTGTTGGGTGCATATATATTTATAATTGTTATATCTTCTTCTTGGATTGATCCTTTGATCATTATGTAGTGACCTTCTTTGTCTCTTTTCACAGCCTTTGTTTTAAAGTCTATTTTATCTGATATGAGTATTGCTACTCCTGCTTTCTTTTGGTCCCTATTTGCATGGAAAATCTTTTTCCAGCCCTTCACTTTCAGTCTGTATGTGTCCCCTGTTTTGAGGTGGGTCTCTTGTAGACAACATACGTAGGGGTCTTGTTTTTGTATCCATTCGGCCAGTCTTTGTCTTTTGGTTGGGGCATAGGCAAAACACTGTCCGACATACATCACAGCGGGATCCTCTATGACCCACCTCCCAGAATATTGGAAATAAAAGCAAAATAAACAAATGGGACCTAATTAACCTTAAAAGCTTCTGCACATCAAAGGAAACTATTAGCAAGGTGAAAAGACAGCCTTCAGAATGGGAGAAAATAATAGCAAATGAAGCAACTGACAAACAACTAATCTCAAAAATATACAAGCAACTCCTACAGCTCAACTCCAGAAAAATAAACGACCCAATCAAAACATGGGCCAAAGAACTAAATAGACATTTCTCCAAAGAAGACATACAGATGGCTAACAAACACATGAAAAGATGCTCAACATCACTCATTATCAGAGAAATGCAAATCAAAACCACTATGAGGTACCATTTCACACCAGTCAGAATGGCTGCGATCCAAAAGTCTACAAATAATAAATGCTGGAGAGGGTGTGGAGAAAAGGGAACCCTCTTACACTGTTGGTGGGAATGCAAACTAGTACAGCCACTATGGAGAACAGTGTGGAGATTCCTTAAAAAACTGGAAATAGAACTGCCTTATGATCCAGCAATCCCACTGCTGGGCATACACACTGAGGAAACCAGAAGGGAAAGAGACACGTGTACCCCAATGTTCATCGCAGCACTGTTTATAATAGCCAAGACACGGAAGCAACCTAGATGTCCATCAGCAGATGAATGGATAAGAAAGCTGTGGTACATATACACAATGGAGTATTACTCAGCCATTAAAAAGAATACATTTGAATCAGTTCTAATGAGGTGGATGAAACTGGAGCCTATTATACAGAGTGAAGTAAGTCAGAAGGAAAAACATAAATACAGTATACTAACGCATACATATGGAATTTAGAAAGATGGTAACAATAACCCGGTGTACGAGACAGCAGAAGAGACACTGATGTATAGAACAGTCTTATGGACTCTGTGGGAGACGGAGAGGGTGGGAAGATTTGGGAGAATGGCAATGAAACATGTAAAATATCATGTAGGAAACGAGTGGCCAGTCCAGGTTCGATGCACGATGCTGGATGCTTGGGGCTGGTGCACTGGGACGACCCAGAGGGATGGTATGGGGAGGGAGGAGGGAGGAGGGTTCGGGATGGGGAACACATGTATACCTGTGGCGGATTCATTTTGATATTTGGCAAAACTAATACAATTATGTAAAGTTTAAAAATAAAATAAAATTAGAAAAAAATAAAAATTAAAAAAAAAAAAAAGAAAAATCATAGCCTTGACTAGACGGACCTTTGTAAGCAAAGTAATATCTAGGTTGGAGAAGGCAATGGTAGCCCACTCCAGTACTCTTGCCTGGAAAATCCATGGGAGGAGGAGCCTGGTAGGGTGCAATCCATGGGGTTGCTAAGAGTTGGACACAACTGAGTGACTTCACTTTCACTTTTCACTTTCATGCACTGGACAAGGAAATGGCAACCCACTCCAGTGTTCTAGCCTGGAGAATCCCAGGGATGGGCGAGCCTGGTGGGCTGCCATCTATGGGGTCGCACAGAGTCGGACACGATTGAAGTGACTTAGCTATGTTGGTCAGAGCCTTTCTTCCAAGGAGCAAGTGTCTTTTACTTTCATGGCGGCAGTCACCATCTGCAGTGATTTTGGAGCCCAAGAAAATAAAGTTTCTCCCTGTTTCCACTGTATCCCCATCTATCTGCCATGAAGTGATGGGACCAGATACCATGAGGACCATTCCTGAAGGAGTTTCAGTGGCTTAACCAGGGTGGCAAATAGCTATTGTAAGATTGTAAGTGGTTTATGCAAGCAAAACATTCTCTGACATAAATCGTACATATGTTTTCTTAGGACACTCTCCCAAGGCAACAGAAATAAAAGCAAAACAAACAAATGGAATCTAATCAAAACACAAATTTTGGCACAGCAAATAAAACCATAAACAAAATGAGAAGACAACGTACAGAATGGGAGAAAATATTTGCAAAAAATGTGATGAGCTTAATTTCCAAAATACACAAACAGCAAATACAACTTAACAAGAAAGCAAACAACTCAAACGAAAAATGGATGGAAGATATAAATAGACATTTCTCCAAAGAAGACATACAGATGGCCAACAGACACATGAAAAGATGCTCAACATCACTAATTATTCAGTTCAGTCTCTCAGTGGTGTCAGACTCTTTGTGATCCCATGGATCGCAGCATGCCAGGCCTCCCTGTCCATCACCAACTCCTGGAGTTCACTCAGACTCATGTCCATTGAGTCGGTGATGCCATCCAACCATATCATCCTCTGTCATCCCCTTCTCCTCCAGCCTTCAATCCTTCCCAGCATCAGGGTCTTTTCAAATGAGTCAGCTCTTCATATCAGGTGGCCAAAGTATTGCAGTTTCAGCGTCAACATCAGTCCTTCCAATGAACTGAAATCCAAGGACTGATTTCCTTTAGGATGGACAGGCTGGATCTCCTTGCAGTCCAAGGGACTCTCAAGAGTCTTCTCCAACACCACAGTTCAAAAGCATCAATTCTTTGGTGCTCAGTTTTCTTTATGGTCCAACTCTCACATCCATACATGATGAGTGGAAAAACCATAGCCTTGACTAGATGGACCTTTGTTGGCAAAGTAATGTCTGTGCTTTTTAATATGCTGTTTAGGTTTGTCATAGCTTTTCTTCCAAGGAGCAAGCATCTTTTAATATCATGGCTGCAATCACCATCTGCAGTGATTTTAGAGCCCCCAAAAGTAAAGTCTCTCACTGTTTCCATTGTTTCTAATTATTCAGTTCAGTTCAGTCGCTCAGTCGTGTCCAACTCTTTGAGACCCCGTGAATCGCAGCACACCAGGCCTCCCTGTCCATCACCAACCTTCTGGAGTTTACTCAAACTCATGTCCATGGATTTGGTGATGCCATCCAGCCATCTCCCTGTCATCCCCTTCTCCTCCGGCCCCCAATCCCTCCCAGCATCAGAGTCTTTTCCAAATTAGAGAAATGCAAATCAAAACTACATAATGAGGTCCGGCCTCACACCAGTCAAAAGTACCATCATTAAAGAGTCTATAAATGAGGGTGTAGAGAAAAGAGAATCCTCCTACAGTGTTGGTGAGAATGTAAGTTGGTGCAGCCACTATGGAAAATAATATGGAAGTTCCTCAAAAAACTAAAAATGCATTTACATATGGTCCAGCAATCCCACCCCTGGGCACATATCTGGATGAAACTCTAATTCAATAAGATCCATGCACCCCTATGTCCACAGCAGCACCATTCACAGTAGCCAAGACATGGAGACAGCCTACACGCCCATCAACAGATGGGCGGGGTAAAGAAGACATGGAGACAACCCACACGCCCATCAACAGATGGGTGGGGTAAAGAAGACATGGAGACAGCCCACAGGTCCATCAACAGATGGGCGGGGTAAAGAAGACATGGAGACAGCCCACACACCCATCAACAGATGGGCGGGGTAAAGAAGACATGGAGACAGCCCACAGGTCCATCAACAGATGGGCGGGGTAAAGAAGACACTGTATATATACTGGGTTGGCCAAAAAGTTTGTTTAGATTTTTCCATATGGAAAAACCCAAATGAACTCTTTGGCCAACTCAATATATACAATGGAATACTACTCAACCATTAAAAAATAACAAAATAATGCCATACGCAGCAACATAGATGGAATTAGAGATTCTCATACTAAGTAAGTCAGAAAGAGAAAGACAAATACCATATGATATCACTTATTTGTGAAATCTAAAATATGACACAAATGAGCCTATCTACGAAAGAGAAACATAATCACAGACATAGGTAACAGATTTGTGGTTTCCAAGGGGAAGGCCGTTGGCAGGGGTTGGACTGGGAGGTTGCAAACCATTACATATAGAATGAATAAACAGGGTCCTGCTGTACAGTACAGGGAGCTATATTCAATATCCTGAGATAAAGCATAAAGGAAAAGAATATATTAATTTTTAAAAATGTATATATATGTGTGTAACTGAATCATTTTGCTATACTGCAAAAATTAACATAATATTGTAAATCAACCAGACTTCAATAAAAATAAATTTTATAAAGGATTGTAAGTGGTTTAAAAGACAAGGGCACATTTTGAATCATAACAGTCATTAGCTTTTCACACAGTAGGCTCACAATAAATACTTCCTGAATTAGGGACTTCAGAAGGCTGTGTGTTTGAGTGGGAGGGTGAGGAGGCGTTTCCGAAGGAGTTTCAGGAAGCTGACCTGGACTGTGATGTCACTCCCAAGAGACGAGCCATGGAGGAAAAAGGGGAGGTGTCCTTTGTGTGGGACTGGCAGCTGGAAGAGAGGTTTGTGTGGCTGCCTTTGTTATCTCCTGAGGAGGCAGAGGAACAGAAAGGGCATCAAGTCTTGGCGTAGGGCAGAGGCAACGGGAAGAGAGAAGCACGTGTGCTGGGTTGAGAGAACAGACATTTTCTTCTGGGGCGGGAGCAAAGGAAAGAAGATCCACAGAGAGTCGGCGGTGATGACAGTGATGACCACAATGATGAGGACATCACCTTGCAGGTTTCCTTGATCCTCTTGGAAAACTACTTAGATAAGAACGGTTGAGAACTTCCCTGAGAATCTTTGATCCTTAAGTGAAGCAGATCCATTAAACTTTTCATCACACCACATCCAGGAGACTATCCAACCAAAGGACAGCTAAGTACTGGGGACTGTCCGACTCTTTGTGACTCCATGGACTGTAGCCTACCAGGGGAGGCTATGTGTCCATGGGATTTTCCAGGCAAGAGTACCAGAGTGGGTTGCCATTTCCTTCTCCCAGGGATCTTCCCAGGACAAGGGAAGGAGGATGAGAAATAATCAGGAAGCAGCCAACATATATCCCCTGCGACAGTAACAAGGGTCCAGATTTGAATACCTAGGCTTGAATCAGCTGGAGGAAGTTCATCTTGTCCATTATCCCACTCTATTCTCCGCAGAAGTTTGGATTTCCTTTTAGAACCAACCGATCCCCAGTTGGTTTGATAGAACCCATCTTCAGCCCTGGAGTTAGGCTATGAGGAACTTAACACGTTTGAATTCCATCCGCAGATTCTTACTTCACTCAGGATGGTATTTATGAGGTACTCTTTCTACTACCACAAGGAGAATCTGCCTAAGGACAACATCAATAGACTGAGGGAGGCAAATGGAAAGCAATGCAGGAAAACAGAGCTAGAGCCTGAGAATGCGAACTGCTGGTCCAAACTTCATGGCTAACTGGGACTGTCCAGACCTTCAGGGTCTTCAGGACCATGAACCAGTCAGCCCCACCCCTCCTTTTTTTGTTCAAACCAGTTGAGTTGGGGTTTTTTATTAATTGCAACCCAAAGATTCCTGACCGTATTCCATGTGTTTGATAAATGGTTTTAAAAATAAATGTGGATAGAACCCTGAACTACATTTTGGTCATTGATGGAGAGGCTAATAAACTTATCTTTTGTGTAGAGAAAAACTAGTTTCTTACTATAATTGAAAGTTTAAAATATATTATTTGCTTAGACCCAAGCGTCCCTTCATTATTTTTAGAACTTCCTAAAATTTATGCCATATGGAATCTGGAGGGGGATGTTTGAATTCTAAATGAAGAGTCTCAACCATTACAAGCTGCATGAAACATAAGTAAAACATTTTTGCCAATTTTTAAAATTTTATTTGTATACCCTATTTTAGATCTGGGAATCTGACACTAAAAATGGTCTCAGATTTAATGTTGATTTGTATTCAATGCCAACAATAAAAAAAAGAACCCTAGTTAATATGTCTTTGGTGTTTTTATTTTAGTGAACTGCTATTTCATAAGAGCGGTTTCCCAGATTGAGTAGGGGCTGGAGGGGACGGGGGGCAGGATGGTTTATTCTTTATCTGTGAAGAAAAATTTCCACCAATAGTTTGGAAAAAATATGCAACCGTCTTTTCTGCAAGAACTTAAGAAAGTAATGAGATTTTTTTTTCCCTCCTTAGCTTCTAAGAAATTTACAGTGAACCCCGTTGTTCTTGGGTAATCTAGTCTTGGGACATATAATTTTAGAACCCGAATGTACCTTTCTGCATGTAAAAATAAACGTAATTTTGGTGCTTATGATAAATCAGCAGCTAAACAGGAGAGCTGTGTTTCCTCTAGCCTTGTCTGCTGCCTTGTTCAGCTGCTAGAACCAAAAGCCTCATCCAAGCCTGCCTTCCCCAACACTTCATCCTAGAACCAAATGCCTCATCCAAGCCTGCCTTCCCCAACATTTCATCCTAGAACCAAATGCCTCATCCAAGCCTGCCTTCCCCAACACTTCATCCTAGAACCAAATGCCTCATCCAAGCCTGCCTTCCCCAACATTTCATCGTTATTGCTAGTTCTCACGGTCTCCCATCTGTGTTCAATCAGTCTGACATCTATCGGCTCAAAGAACTTTACACATCTGCCAGCAGACAAAGAATGCCTGATGCCAGCTATCCATGCTAACCCATAGGTACCTCTTGACTTCTCACTCTTGGCGTTTTGCAGAGAGTTTCTCTTATTATATAAAAGCTCATTTAATACTTTCTTTCTCAGGCAATAGATTTTTCTTCTTGGGTGGGTGTTGGGGGGAAGTCTGCTAAGACCCTAAGCTGGCCGCTGCTTCTGGGTAGAGCAGACCTCACCTGTGTCCCGCTGATGGTGTAGCTGGCGCAGTAAACACCAGACACAGATCCCAGGTATTTGTCCGTATTTACTCTATAAAGACTAGGTGGTTTGGGACTACAATCATCAAATCCCTTGTTCCACAAGGTTTTATGAAAAGTAAGACCACCTAAACGTAGTTTAGTGTCAAGCTTTTAAAATCTAAAACAAAGTGTACCCTGGAGATGGGGAGGCTCTTGGTAGTGGCTGAAGGTGCTGTGAGAACCCCCCGGATCCACACCGCAGTCGAGCACAGAGGTGAACAGGGTCACCCCAATTACTTCAGCCTCTTTTCTGACTCTCTAACTTTCCTTAAAGCTCCATCGCTTCCTGCTTACCTTTTTTTTAATGTAGTTTCATGAGATAAAAATGACACCAAATAGATTTGAGAATATACGATTTCTGACAAGACTGTTCTTTCCCCCAAGAAATTCAACAATAAATAGGCATTACGTTTAATCATTTCAAATGAAGTCAACTCTAAAATCTGCTATTTTTATTCCAGAGCACAGGCTATAGGAACGTCTTTCTTCTTTCTTATAGAAGAAAATAAACTTCTTAACTGAGCTATTCTATTTCCCCTGGCTGCTGGGCATAAAATGTGCCATTTACCTCAAGAATATTTTACCTCTTCTCTTTATCCTGTTCATCTCTCACAAAATAATGTACATTTTTCACCTTCAGCATAGACTGAATGAGAAAATGCCTTCAACATGTGGTCAAATAAGTTTGTTTTCTGAATTAAAAATCCTCAGAATATGAAACCATTTTCTCAACATGCTAAAATTTTCGTCTTTGAGCATGATCAAAGGTTGTGTCACTAAGACAGAGCAACTTTGGGTCTAAGAATCCTATTTAGGATTTCCTATTTCACAGCCTGTCAGGGCATTCCTCTCCTTTCCTTAGGGCACTTCAAAGAAATGAGTAAAAGTTTCTTGAATATATTAACGCAAAATATATTTAACCCTGTGAACTTGCAAATATCAGTAGATTGGGACCACCAGGACCACCACGCGTATGACAACTATGGTTCCCGGCTGCCGACAGAAACTGTCAGCTTCCTAGAAGGGAATAAATATAGCGTGGGGGGCAGATTTCCCTATTTTCTTTTTCTAATTTCTAAGATTCCTGAGGATTTAAAATGATCTTGTGAGGATGCTGGTAAAACCACAGCTGAAAATCTACAGCCTGAGCATTCTGTAAAACCTAAAGAGGAAATAATATCAAAAGCTTTAGAAAGCTGTGGGGTTTTCTTTTTTTTTTTTAAGAAGGTGAAAGATGAAAGGAAAACGTGCACAAGTAGCATACCAAGAAACAGACGGTCTTTTTAAAAAAATGAACCAAGCATGTGCCTTCCACAAGCACACTTCTTAATTGTAGCATACTGAGCACTTTTATGCAGATTATCTCACTTGCTAAACGCAGAGCCGAATAAACTGGGTTAACTCATCGACATTAAGTGACATCCTGTACTTGGAGCTCTTCTACTATTTGGTCTGTAAACACCTGATATGCAAAATCGCATGAAAAAGCTAGTGCCAAGCCGGTTTAAGATTAACCAATGTTCAGGGAAGATTTAAAAGGCTTGGCTTGCATTTTGCAAAAAGATGCTCCCTTTCATATTTAATCAATGAACTCAGTTCCGTTTTAAGCACTCCATTTAGAATGTATGATTTTGTTTCATTTCAGCTTATTCCAAAATGAGTTAAAAGAAGCTTAGGAACTACAAGGGGGAGGGGGAAGGGGAAAAAAAAAAAACACCTCAAGAACTTATACCAGTTAAAACAGAAAATTTCACAAGCAAAACTCTGAAACACGTAGATTACTGACTTAACCTCCACTGGGCAGAGTGAGGACTAACAGCTTGAGTTTATTTCTATTTAGCACAGGGTCCTAGAGACATTAACGACGGCCCTATCTGCCTGCAATCCGGGGGCCCGGGGTTCGATCCCTGGCTCGGGAAGAGCCCCTGGAGAAGGAAATGGCAACCCCCTCCAGTATCCCCGCCTGGAGAACCCCATGGACGGAGGAGCCTGTTTGGGCACAGTCCACCGGGTCGCAGAGAGTCGGACAAGCCTGAGCGACGTCACTTTCACTTTCCGGCCCGTGTCCTCCTCCTCACTTGGCTTTGCAGGGGCCGTCCGATCAGGCCTTGGTGAGGGAGCCCTTCAGCGAGGGTCGAGGCAGACCTACTGCCACGAGGGAAAGCAAACCGCTCTCTCGGTTCCTTGATGGGAGAAGAGCGGGACCAGCCCAGGCTCTGCTCTGGAGAAGAGGGGGCAGGTCTCCCTGTGAGGGGAACCCGCAGGCAGGCACAGCCGGGGGCTCAGTGAGCGCACACGGCCGCCTGCAGGGCAGAGGGGCCTGGAGGGGCAGGAGCGGCCGTGGACACAGCGAGGAGAGAGCTGCTGCGGCGAGCGCGTCTGAATCTGTTATTCAACACGCGTGTTTTTTCAAGGCATCTGCATCAGCACGCTTTCATTAAAATTTGAGTACTAACTTTACCAACTAATTTATTTTTTTTCTCTTTGGGCAAAAAGCTTTGTGTAACTTATATGACCTCTCACTTTACTATTGCTCGTACTGATCGCAACAGACAAGCAAATTCTGAAGACTAAAAGGTTAGTAACAAGGAAATAAACACACGTTTGCACTCACATAACTGTACTGCTCGTTGATGTATACATAACATACAAACATTGAAATATCTATGTGTATAGATCTCTATTGAATCTATATTATGTTTGAAAGAGTTACATGGCTGACATGCACCTCTGTAAATTATATAAATAAAACCCCAGTGCTCCGCCGAGTTATGGGCGGCAAAGTGGTCTCATTAGGCGTCCAGCCCCTCAGAGATGAGGACGCGTCACGTTCCTCCACAGATTTCCGCGCTTAACCTTGCTGCGTAACTTCACCAACCGAGGGGTGCGCAGCCGTCCTCTGGATTTTGTCCTCGGATTCAGGGAAGCCACGCATGAGCTCTTGTTTTTGTGCTGCTTATATCTTAAACTTGGCCCTCTATCTGCTTACATTACTCATGGATTATATTGGGGTGGGGGGCGGGGTGTAGTACAGAACCTAAGTGTTTGGTAACTTAATTTTCAAGCCGCATGTCTTTCTCATGTTCCACCATAGTAACACTTTGGTTGCTGCTGCTGCTGCTGCTAAGTCACTTCAGTCGTGTCCGACTCTGTGCGACCCCATAGACAGCAGCCCACCAGGCTCCTCTGTCCCTGGGATTCTCCAGGCAAGAACACTGGGGTGGGTTGCCATTTCCTTCTCCAATGCATGACAGTGAAAAGTGAAAGTGAAGTCGCTGGAGTGGGTTGCCATTTCCTTCTCCAATGCATGACAGTGAAAAGTGAAAGTGAAGTCGATGGAGTGGGCTGCCATTCCCTTCAATGCATCCAAGTGAAAAGTGAAAGTGAAGTCGCTGGAGTGGGGTGCCATTGCCTTCTCCGAACACTTCGGTTACCTTGCAACAAATACTACTTGCATCGTGTTGTTCTTTTTGGACACAGAAACACAGATTTCCCCTGAATCAGAAAGAGAAAAAGCCTGAAGGGTCCTAAGTAAATGGAAATGGGCTTTCTTGCTTTGGCTACTACATAGCACACAAGCGGGGCTCCAGCGCTGGCGGGCTCCCGCATCCGCGTCTGCTCCATCAGCAAGTCTTGCTGGCGCTGCTTTCCGCTGATCCAGAAGCCAAGTGCCTCTCCGACTGCCTCTGCCACCACTCCAGTCCAAGCCAACCTCCTCTCCACCTGGATCATGGATGACTCCAACAGCATCTAATCGGCTCCTCTCCATCTGCCTTTGGCTTCCTAGAAACCACTCTCACAAACGGTCACTGGGATCTTGTATCAGCGAATTAGATCGAGTCCCCCCTCCTCCTCGCAAGGGCAGTCTCTCGAGTCAGCCTCACTCAGAGTAACGTCCTAAAATAAAGGCTTTAACGTTCTGGTCCCCGCTACCTCGCCGTCGTCTCTCTTCCTGCCTCTGCTCTGCTCGCTCTACTTCACTCACACTGCCCTTCTCACTGGTGGACCAAAGGACAAATCACTCTCCCTTCTCACGGCCTTGGAACACCAGAGTTCCCTCCGCGCAGATTCACTCAAGGCCCCCGGCTCCCAAATCTTCGCGCCTGGCACCCTCACCTGCCTCAGACCTTTCAGAGTTCCTTTCTCAGTGAGATCCTCCCTCAATCTCCTTGTCATTGTTTTTAAACTTTTTATTTTATGTTGGCATATAGTCAATTAATAATGCTGGGTTCCTGTCGGGTATACAGCAATGTGATCCATTTACACATACACATCTATTCTTCACCGTCCAGGTTATTTCCAAGTGCTGCACAGAGTGCCCCGCATCATACAGCGCGGCTCTGCTGGCTGATAAGTGGCACCACTCCCTGCCCTTCCCAAGCTCCCCGGCCTGGTCTTACGTATCAGCTGATTCTACTTTGTCCCATACAGTAGTTCGGAAGCCCCCAGGTCAAGAGTTTTGGCCTGTTTCTTTCACTGCTTTATCTCCCGTACCTATGACAAGCCTGGGGTACTGTGCTCAATAAATACTTAAAGAATAAATGAACTGAAAGATGGCTCAATAGTATAACCAAGCAAACTCTGAGGATCTAGTTTATGCCAGAATTGCATAATGCATACTCCAAACTTAAGCCCAAACAGCAAAATTATTTAGTTTTCTGACTCTTTTTCAGTCTTTAGATATACTTCAAAATGAGTTCTTTTTTGACAAGTTGGCAGATTGAGAAGCAAAGTGTCTGGGCCTGCTGCACTCGTATCTAAACCGTGGGCATGAGTCTGAGTACATGGCCCACAGAAAGCTCTGCAGCACGGACTTTGTTACCTAAGCAACAACACTCTGGTGGCCAGCAAGAGTTAACTGAATTTTTAGATGAATATGAATTATTACAGAGGATTGGGACAACTTAGCTCAATATGAATCTGAGATTTTTTGGATGGTCAACTTTAAGGGACTGTGAAATGACATGGGGGATATGAATAAATCCAACCCCAAATTCTGGAGTGAACTTTTGAGAAAATCGAATGACTTCTGTCTAGCACCTTTTATAAATCTAGCAGAAACCAAATTTACATCAATGCCAAAGGCAGAGTGAATCTTTCTCCAGGAAGTGCCTAATCCTGCAATAAACCTGTTGAAGAGACAGGTTTAATGTTCACCAAGGCTAAGTGTTTAAGAGGTCTCCATAGTATAATTTATCACTACTACAACTTTTTGCTTTGCTTTCAAAGCCGTAAAAATTGCTCCCTAATCCCACCAGGAACTAAGTTGCTCATATCAGGATCACAGTTTACAATTCGTTCCTATTTTCATAGCACTTCTTTGTTTATTGCTTGATGAAAAAAATATATGCTATTATATGCACTTCAAAGCCACAGGATGTAATCACATGAAAATTCAAAGGGTAAAATATACTGCTTGACGATAATAAATTGAGTAAAAACAAGGCACAATAATTTGAATAGATTTCAGATTTAAATAGGAAAGATGGAGGTGGTCACTAAATTTTTATTTCCAACCTCGTCAGAAGTTAATTATCCACACACTGTTAGCACAACCTTAGAGTCCATGTAATTTATTCAGGAATTCTGAAGGCTAAACATCCCTGGGTTCTTTTCATCACACTAGTTGTTAAAAAAAATGTGTGCTAAATTTACCATGTGTAACAGTGTTCAACGTTAAGGTTGCTAAAGAGAACATTTTTATGTTTACATGGCAAATATATAAAAAGAATAAATACATACACAGTTGGCAAAGACTTATTTCCATTCATTCTGCTTTAAAAAGAAACCAATTTTTAAAATTGTGTAAGTCTATATGCACACACATACTAATTTGGTGCCAAGGCCCATTTTCAGGAAAACACTTTATAACAGTACTAGTTAACTAATGTCCTTTTCATTGTACGGGACTGGAATGCAAAAGTAGGAAGTCAAGAAACACCTTGGAGTAACAGGCAAATTTGGCCTTGGAATACGGAATGAAGCAGGGCAAAGACTAATAGAGTTTTGCCAAGAAAATGCACTGGTCATAGCAAACACCCTCTTCCAACAACACAAGAGAAGACTCTACACATGGACATCACCAGATGGTCAACACTGAAATCAGATTGATTATATTCTTTGCAGCCAAAGATGGAGAAGCTCTATGCAGTCAGCAAAAACAAGACCAGGAGCTGACTGTGGCTCAGACCATGAACTCCTTATTGCCAAATTCAGACTCAAATTGAAGAAAGTAGGGAAAACCACTAGACCATTCAGGTATGACCTAAATCAAATCCCTTATGATTATACAGTGGAAGTGAGAAATAGATTTAAGGGCCTAGATCTGATAGATAGAATGCCTGATGAACTATGGAATGAGATTCGTGACATTGTACAGGAGACAGGGATCAAGACCATCCCCATGGAAAAGAAATGCAAAAAAGGAAAATGGCTGTCTGGGGAGGCCTTACAAATAGCTGTGAAAAGAAGAGAAGCGAAAAGCAAAGGAGAAAAGGAAAGATATAAACATCTGAATGCAGAGTTCCAAAGAATAGCAAGAAGAGATAAGAAAGCCTTCTTCAGCGATCAATGCAAAGAAACAGAGGAAAACAACAGAATGGGAAAGATGAGAGATCTCTTCAGGAACATCACAGATACCAAAGGAACATTTCATACAAAGATGGGCTCAATAAAGGACAGAAATGATATGGACCTAACAGAAGCAGAAGATATTAAGAAGAGATGGCAAGAATACACAGAAGAACTGTACAAAAAAGATCTTCATGACCCAGATAATCACGATGGTGTGATCACTGACCTAGAGCCAGACATCCTGCAATGTGAAGTCAAGTGGGCCTTAGAAAGCATCACTATGAACAAAGCTAGCGGAGGTGATGGAATTCCAGTTGAGCTATTCCAAATCCTGAAAGATGATGCTGTGAAAGTGCTGCACTCAATATGCCAGCAAATTTGGAAAACTCAGCAGTGGCCACAGGACTGGAAAAGGTCAGCTTTCATTCCAATCCCAAAGAAAGGCAATGCCAAAGAATGCTCAAACTACCACACAATTGCACTCATTTCACACGCTAGTAAAGTAAGGCTCAAAATTCTCCAAGCCAGGCTTCAGCAATATGTGAACCATGAACTTCCTGATGTTCAAGCTGGTTTTAGAAAAGGCAGAGGAACCAGAGATCAAATTGCCAACATCTGCTGGATCATGGAAAAAGCAAGAGAGTTCCAGAAAAGCATCTATTTCTGATTTATTGACTATGCCAAAGCCTTTGACTGTGTGGATCACAATAAACTGTGGAAGATTCTGAAAGAGATGGGAATACCAGACCACCTGATCTGCCTCTTGAGAAATTTGTATGCAGGTCAGGAAGCAACAGTTAGAACTGGACATGGAACAACAGACTGGTTCCAAATAGGAAAAGGAGTTCGTCAAGGTTGTATATTGTCACCCTGTTTATTTAACTTCTATGCAGAGTACATCGTGAGAAACGCTGGACTGGAAGAAACACAAGCTGGACTCAAGATTGCCAGGAGAAATATCAATAACCTCAGATATGCAGATGACACCACCCTTATGGCAGAAAGTGAAGAGGAACTCAAAAGCCTCTTGATGAAAGTCAAAGTGGAGAGTGAAAAAGTTGGCTTAAAGCTCAACATTCAGAAAACGAAGATCATGGCATCCAGTCCCATCACTTCATGGGAAATAGATGGAGAAACAATGGAAACAGTGTCAGACTTTATTTTTCTGGGCTCCAAAATCACTGCAGATGGTGACTGCAGCCATGAAATTAAAAGACGCTTACTCCTTGGAAGGAAAGTTATGACCAACCTAGATAGCATATTCAAAAGCAGAGACATTACTTTGCCAACAAAGGTTCATCTAGTCAAGGCTATGATTTTTGTGTGTTCATGTATGGATGTGAGAGTTGGACTGTGAAGAAGGCTGAGTGCCAAGAATTGATGCTTTTGAACTGTGGTGTTGGAGAAGACTCTTGAGAGTCCCTTGGACTTCAAGTAGATCCAACCAGTCCATTCTGAAGGAGATCAGCCCTGGGATTTCTTTAGAAGGAATGATGCTAAAGCTGAAACTCGAGTACTTTGGCCACCTCATGCGAAGAGTTGACTCATTGGAAAAGACTCTGATGCTGGGATGGACTGGGGACAAGAGAAGAAGGGGACGACAGAGGATGAGATGGCTGGATGGCATCACTGACTCGATGGACGTGAGTCTGAGTGAACTCCGGGAGCTGGTGATGGACAGGGAGGCCTGGCGTGCTGCGATTCATGGGGTCGCAAAGAGTCGGACATGACTTAGCGACTGATCTGATCTGAGTTAACTAATAGGAGACAAGTGGTAAGGTCTAGGGAGCTTTCTATCATTAATGATAAACTGGAGCATTTCTCAGATTTCATCTCAGAGCATCCTTTGGCAGAGTTTTAATGTAAAGTGTTAGGAGGAGGTCTGGTGCTGGTTTTAGAAAATCCTAAACATTTACCCCCAACTTTTGATTATAGTTTCAGCTTTTTGCCAGCAAGTGCTTCCTTCCAAAATGGAATCTGATTTGTCATCGTCTCCTTCATCCCCGTGTTAGGTACCCTATAGGATGCAGGGGGCACACGCTGGGCACACATATTCCCACATTCGCATACATCCCCATATATTCCACATATTTTCACATACAGCACTAAGGTACCAGTGACACAAACTTGGTTCCAATGAGCCTCATGATGGATGCTTCACAGCAGAAATCAGCCACCGAAGAGGAGAGCAGCGCCCGAGGAAGGCGCTGGTCACAGGGAGGAGTGTGAAACAGGAGACAGCGAGCCACGCTTCTCATCCTTATTACACAACCCCACGCAGAACCCGAGGAGCTACGCGCCAGCTGGCTCTCACCGTGGATGCTTAACAGCAGGGAGCGGCAGGCAGAGCTGCCGGGCTGAATGGCCCAAAACTCCTGTTTCTGCGCCGGCCAGGGGGTCATGGCGGCTGGGTCGGCCTCCTGTGAACCCGGAGGGGTCCAGGAGCAACGAGGCATCACGTCCACGACCTCAGCCATGAAGCAGGGCAACGGAGAGGTGAGATGAGAAGAAACCAAGCGTGGGCCAGAGACAAGGCCGGGACCCGCGGCCATGACGGAGGAGGGTGGAGAGGGACGCCCCCTCCCCAACCTACGAAGACCCCTTCTCAGTGATGTCGGGGCCGCCCACACTTGACACTGAAATAAAATATCCGATTCCTCTCCCCTCTCCTGCTGTCCCCGCTGCTCCTCTGTCCACCTTCTGCTTTCCAGGGAGACAAAGGCACAGGACTCAAGCTGACTTGGCCCGGACTTGCTGAGTTCTGACTCAACTCAATTTCAGTATCTACAGCGCCTGTTCATACAAAGCTCACCCTGCCTGTGACCGGGCAGGTGGGACAGTTCTGCTGAGGACGTCAAAGATTATGGCAGACACTTGGGGCATCCCCAGGCAGGTTCTGAGCAAGGATGCCTGCACCAGCTTCCTTACACGGATACCCAGTGAAGGCAGGAATGACAGGGAGAAGCCTGTCAGATATGTTTTCCCTTTAGTGTATGAACATTTTATTTCCCAAATGGGTTGAGGTCACACAGAAACACCACAAGACACGCTGGATCTCTGAGTGTGGAAGGTTTGCAGTGTGTGCTCTGGGCTCCAGAGTCACTAATATGTATGGAAGTCCACAGGACTATTTCACCATGTAATACATTACAACGTCGGAAAAATCAATGTCCTACGGCACACAAAGATGAATACAGAGCTTTTCAATTATCTTTTCTTTTTTCTAAAAATATTTCTCTTTTCAAATGGATTCAAAAGGCAATATGATACTGTTTTCATTTTTCGTTAAGAAGATGTTGAGTCTATGCAAGGATCTCAACCGGTTCAATCCCACTGGGTAATGGCCCACTGGGCAAAAGCGGTATAGACCCCTGAAAACACAGTAGGTTAATAAAACTCTCCCTGAGAGCTCAATGAATGAAGATGAGGTACCTTCGGCAAATTGACTTGTCTGCTTAACAGTCTAGCTGCACCCAACTCAAGACTGACGTGGACTTTTTTTTTTTTTTTAAACCAATGTCTTCTGTCAGTAAGTACATGGATCACAGCATTGTTTTAAAATAAAATTTCCTGTCACATTCACATCTTGGGAAATATAACAGAAGCAATCCTAAAAGCTTAGCTTCTTCATATTCAGTCAAATAAGAAACTCGAGTCAGTTTAATACCACAGGCAGAAACCTAACTTTCAATCTCAATTACCCAAAGGCTCAAGGTCATCTGCCACCTTCGAAAAACTAGCCCTGCACAAAGATGATGCAGTATCAAGAACAGCCTTGGAGACTTCCCAATTTCTTAGGGGGCAGAAAGGAATATTCTAGCGGGACACAGAGCATCCCTTCTGTGTTTCAGAACAGCTGTGTTCTATCTCATGCCCGAAGCACTCCCTACTGGTGTTAATAAGGTGTGCAGAGAAGGCTTGGCGGGCCTGTTACAGCGGCAAAGCCCTCTGTCCAAACAAAATTTTACAAGAAAAAGCCACAACCATACTGAAACCAAAGGTGGAGCACCACCGTGGCAATGGGTGTCCAAGTTGTGTTGGGGGTGGGAGGAGCAGGAAGCAAAGAGGTAGGGTCTAAATGGCGCTGGAGCATAGAAGATGTTTGATCAGTACTTGTGAGAAGACTAAATGATCTATCGTTTCAGGACAGGACAGACTGGCCTGCTCTGAGATCCCACGGTGTGTTCACCTCAAATACACCCGGCTTGTGCTTGCCTCTCGGGCCTATGGTGGCGTTTTCATCTTCATTCTGGCCTCGGTAAACAGGTCCCTGGAACCAGGGGAGGACTGGGTTGTTTGAGCCATGAGCAAGTGGAGATTTATTAAGCCTCCGACTCCTCCTGTTTCTAGGCGGCAACGTGTCCTGTTAACTCCCGGGTACCTACCAATTATATTTCCCCAGCTGCCTGGTGCATTGACAAAGAGTGTCTGCTCGTGAGCGTCCTCCAAACCCCAACAACTAGTACTCCTCTGTCAGAAAGTCCACTGTCAACAGCTCAGTACTTTACTGCTGAGCGCAGGCCTCCTTTTCAGATCTTTATATCACTGCTACAGTGAAGGAAAATGCCTTGTTTTAAGCTGCAAAGAGTTAAGGTTCTTTCCGACAACACTAAAGTATTTGATATGCTACGTTTATTTTCAAGGACACAGGATTCTTAATATCCATTCTTTCATTGATTCATTCAACAGAAATTTATTGAGCGCCTACTCTGTGGGAAGCACTGTCCTTGACATTGGGGTATAATGATGAATAAGACAGATAAATTCTCCTCCTCCATGGTGGGAATGTTCCAGTGGGAGAAGTCAAACAAACATACAAACAAATAAAGGAACAAGAATACATACAGAACGCAAGATAGTGAGGAATGTGCTGAAAAAAGTAAGCGGGGCGGGCTGAAGCAGATGAGGGCCTGGGACAGAGGGCTATTCTGGATGGGGTAACCAGAGACCTTCCATCTGAGGAGACGACATCCGAGTCCCTGAGACGAGACCTGAGAAAGTGCTCCCCCAGACTTCAGTCTGCATGTAGCTACACCAGAAAATACCAAAATATGAAGGAAGTACACAGAATATCTATTTTTCTGCATTTATGTGGCTTGCTACTGCTGCTGCTGCTAAGTCGCTTTAGTCGTGTCTGACTCTGTGCGACCCCATAGATGGCAGCCACCAGGCTCCCCGTCCCTGGGATTCTCCAGGCAAGAACACTGGAGTGGGTTGCCATTTCCTTCTCCAGTGCCTGAAAGTGAAAAGGGAAAGTGAAGTCACTCAGTCGTGCCTGACTCTTAGCGACCCCATGGTTTGCAGCCCACCATGGGATTTTCCAGGCAAGAGTACTGGAGTGGGGTGCCATCATCTTCTCTGTTTATGTGGCTTAGTTTCCACTAAAAGCTAACCTCCATAGTGGAGAGTCACACAATTTCTAATCAGGTACAAGGAGTCATCTTAGAGAAGTATTTATCACACATAACTGGGTAGAATATTCCAGAGGGCGTCCGGGTATCTGCATAGTGCTTCATGTCAAATTAATAATCATTAATTAAGGGTTAGCATATTCAGAATAAGCAGGATTGATTAAAAAAAAAAAAAAACAGTCAGGTCAGGATTTAACTGTCTATAAAACTTTCAAGCAGACAAGGTTGGGTCTTGAGGTTGCCCTAGTCTCCTAGAATTCTCTTTTCATCATACTCACCACCAGTGTACCTGGCGTCTACATACTTTACCGCTTAGCAATTCTGGATTTAACTAAGTAATTGAAAGGATCTGCCCTGAAAAGAAGCTGAGGAACCCTCCTTTTAACCTAAAAGCAATTTCACCAGATGATCTGTTTTAAATTGAGTAAACCATCCATCACAAAACTCTTGAAACCAATTTAAGAATTCAACAAAACTCCTTGTGCCTAATAACACCTTGCTCAGCTGCAGAGGAAAGCTACAAAGATAATACGTGAAAGAGAGCAATTCTGAAATCTTTGCATTTTCTGATTTGTGTTACAGTATAATACAATGAAAGGAATGCTTTTGACCCTGTCAAGTGGAACCTCAAGGACAAAGATTTTATCGTTTCTTTTCCTGGAAAATTGATGTAAAGATTCAATTTACTTTGGAGTGTCGAAGTGCTTCAGCAACTGAGGAGGAAAAAAAGATTGATTTTTCATATGGATGTTATGTAATTAAGTTCTAATTTGATAAAAGAACTGATCAAAAAGTGGTGGCCATTCTAAAACGTTCCTCCTTGCCAAACAATTACTTGTAATGCTTTCAGAAAGAAAACTCTCAAGTATATTTTCCTCTATGTATATAATTCAGGTGCTGTGTTTCCATACTAATGTTTATAACACACACATATATACAAATGCTGGAGATATATATATATATATATCCATAAGATATACAGATCCATAGGATACATAATACATCCATAATGGATATATTTATATCTTATGCACATATCTACATCTTATGGAGGTATCTCCATCTTATGGACATATCTCTATCTTATGGACATATCTGTATTTTATGGATGTATCTGGACCTTATGGACATATATCTTATCCCTCCTCTTGTGCGTCTATGTCCTCTGAGCTTGTCACACACAGCCGCATGTTGCAGCTGTGCAGTGTGGATCTGTGATGCACCTGAGACCCCGCTGCGAGAGTGCTCAGACCCCAGAGCACGCCTGGGCAGCACACGGTGCTGGTTGAAAATACTGAGGAATCAACTCCCCAGAAGCAGCCCTTGGCCAACAAGAGAAAGGCAAAGGGTGACAAATACCTCATTTTCTTCTCTCCTTGAGGAGACAACTCAGAGGCAACTTCTCCGTCACCTCCCAGAAGCCCTCAGAGGGCCTGGGTCCCAGCGGCCCCTGCAGTCCCGTGTTCTTAAGTCCACCCTCTCAGGGCTTTCTCGTCCTGTCCTGTCTCCATCCGTGACCCTCATCCCTGCTCCCCCAGACAGCCTCTTAGATATTTTATTCAAGTCCTTGCCTCAGAAGTCTACCCTGGGGAATTATAACCTAAAGTAATCTACATCTCAAATATGTAAAGAGACT
This sequence comes from Bos javanicus, assembly GCF_032452875.1. NCBI lineage: Eukaryota > Metazoa > Chordata > Mammalia > Artiodactyla > Bovidae > Bos > Bos javanicus. The sequence continues at coordinate 106,567,385 of NC_083874.1, forward strand.
ATTAGTGATAAAGGATAGATCCAGCCCCCCAATTTTTTTTTGCATTGCTTATAACACCTGCACTCACTGCTTTGTATACAAAATGGCAATGATGATGGGGAAAGCACAGCTCTGCGTCAGGCACGGGGCCCTACTTTCTACCCCACTGACCCTCCACGGCCCTGTGAAGGAGGCTATTACTAAAGGTAGGGACTTCACTTCATCACTTCCTGCTCACAGGAGTAAAGCGTCCCTAATGTTCTGAAGCAGAAACAAACACTAACACTACTATGCCCGCTGCTGCCTCCCTTCACACGGTTACCTTTTGTTGATGATGATGATGATGATAAAGGAGAGACATTTATTTTTTTATCTAGAACAGACAGGCTGTTATTATGGCATCCTAACTTTACTGTGAAGCCTCAGGTCGTACAACAGTATCTAAAACATATCAGGCACTCATTAAATACCTGTTGCAAAAATCCAATTTTACACAAGACGTAAGAGTGACTTAGAAAGGTAAGCAACTTGTCAACGGTTCTGCTGTAAATGACAGAGAGGATTCCAGAGTTCAACCTCTTAATCCTCCACTATACCGGAAGATGAGGAGTAGGGAGTCCACTTAATATTTATTTGCTCTGGATTGTGGAGAGATGAAGAACGATGTGGGTTACTAATACATTTGCTGTCACATCAAAAAAATAATCTGCACTATTTGCATCTTCATTTACCGTTCACTGAGCTCCCCTGGCGGCTCAGATGGTAGAGAATCTGCCCGCAGTGCAGCAGACCTGGGTTTGATCCCTGGGTTGGGAAGATCCCCTGGAGGAGGGCATGGCAGTCCACTCTAATACTCTTGCCTGGAGAATCCCACAGACAGAGGAGCCTGGCAGGCTACAGTCCGTGGGGTCGCAAAGAGTCAGACACAACTGAGCGACTTCACTTACTGTTTATAGTCATAATTCCTCTGGCTACCTGCATCCTTCCCTGCTCTTCCTCCTTCATTTTATGAATAAGTAAATTCATGTGCCTCCCTTGGATATGGTGAGACTATTCCAGTGTGTAATTTGGTGATTAATGTGTCATGATCTCCAGTCAATGTCTAACAGCCACCTCTCAAGTCAAAGGAAGCAAAATAACTAGTCTATTCGAGTTACGTAAAGAAGTCTCTCCTTTATTGTTACCATGATGAAGCAGGTAGACAAGATAGTCGTGGCAATATTTTTTCCACTTCAAGATAAATTAGGAACATTTGGTACTTTTAAGAAAAAATTTTTTTCAGTTACTAATGAACATTTTTGAGTTGTCTATAACTGACTTCTCTCTGATAAGTTAATGGAGAACTGGAAACCTACTTATTTTTGTTGGACTACTGACTTGAATTTTGTTTGAAAACAAAGCACAATAAAGTGACTGATGAAACATTGAAAGAAAATACAGCAACAACAAGTAAGTACCTAAAAATGATAATTGTAAATTACATAGATGAATAAGCCATGTAAAAAATATGTTAAACTTTGTTATCTATAGAACTGGCCTTCAGTGGTTATTAAAAATGATGGTCTCTAAGTCCATTGACTTTTAATAAAAAGACACCAAATAGATAAACAAATGCTAAGTCAATTTCTCTTCAAATATTTAAAATGTTAAAGGTTAATCTATGTTGCTGAATTAGCCATGACAGAGTGAAATGTTGTAAATAATAAACGGCCTCTAATAACAACTGTAACATTATATAATGATAACTGTAACATTATATAACAGCAGTATTTAAATAACGGTTCAGAGTCACATTGCATGCTGTCAGCAACTAGCCATATGAGGAAAAAATGCAACAATAACTCCTACTACACAGTTACGTTACCCAAGATTTCAGGGAAGAGCAAGGATGTATGTATGGCTCTTTACAAAGCACTGAAGTCTTTGATTCTTGAGCATCCCATCTGCCCAACAGCTAAGAACAACCACTTCCTTTTATACAAAAGATTATGAGCCAAATGTGAAAACTGAAACGTACAGAGAAGAACTTCTTCAGTTAATAAGCTCTCATAAGATTTTAACTATAAACACACAATGATTCTCTAGTAAATAAAACTGGATACAAAAGAGCATATTATCTACCACAAGGTTATGGTTTTCTCTAACACAGTAATTTTCTTCTGAAGAAAAGATTATATAATTTCAAAGAAGTATGCTTCAAGGGGAGAAAAAGCCCCTCAGTCTTTTAAAAAATTATGGTAATACACTGACACCCAACATAACGAACTCTCTTTCTTGACACACGCTGATTGGTATTCTGCACGTATTCCAAGAAGTTAAGACACAGGAATAAAAGAGATTGCACTTGACCTTTTTTCATATCATGTTAGCAATTACTCTTTTCAATTCACCTATTCTTATAACTGACCTCATTTGGCAGGGAGATATTAAATATCCAAATATTTTAAGGATGGTAGATAATATTACAAAATGATTAATTTCTTACCATCCACCTACAGAGCCTTTAAAAATATTAAAGCTACCCTGGGTAAAGAAGCTCTTGGAGAGTTCCTCTCAACCATAATAAAGGAAATTCTAAACAATAATTAATATGAGAAAATATGATTGCTCTTTGAGCACTGGTGAAGGAAACGTGAGTGTTCGTTAAAATTTGGTAAAGAGAAGCAGCACGCAGAAAAACATAAAGAGAAAACAGGGCTCCTATGGGGCCCACTCAGGCTCCAAGGAAAGCTTTTCACGAAGATTAAAGAGGCAGTGGGAAAAAAAGAGTTTGACTAGCTTTTCAGGAAAATACATATACCGTAGCAATCCATCACACTCTTGGTTGTGAAACATTTATTCTTTTAAACCTTTATTTACTTAAGTGAGTTTAGCTCTAGGATTCTAAGAGACAAAATGCTACTTTGATTTTTTTAAAAGTTAGCAAAGATGACCTCCCCCAAAATACCTGCCAGATATTCCTTTTGAAGAGATTATACTGCATTTAGAAACATCACATTTTTCACTTTACATACAGAAACTCCACAATTACTATTGCTTCTAAATGACCTTACATACTCAGATTTAAGGAAGACATATAGCTTGCACACTTAGTTCACTGATCAATAGCTACAAAATTTTATTTTTGGGGAAGAGACAAGAGTCTGAAGTGAAAGAGGTAGTGGTTTTAACAGGATGAATTCCTAACACATTATTACCGGAAGAGCAAGACGCACGTGTCCCTCATCTTCCCAGTGAGGCTCTTCATCCGTTATGCTGCTGTAGGCCTGCCTGGGGTTACACAGTCGTCACTGAGGGTGCGTGCAGCCGGTTTGTAGAAAACGTGCTCTTAAAACAGAAGTGATGTATTTCCTAATTACCTCTCTGGAAGAAGAATTTCTTGCTAAAGCAGATTCCCCCCCACCCCCCGCCCAAACATACACTGACGCCAGGAAAGAGAAAAGAATCTCTCCCCTCGTACAGGACTGACTAGTCTAAGGCTCTGCCGTTTTACCATTTACCTTTATTTCCATAGTTCAGGAGAGGGGAAATAACACAAGGCAATGAAAGGTGAACTCTCTCTCTGCCTCAAAGGAACCTGTCATGGTGGTGTGAAAAGAAACTCCCTGTCAATACTGAAGACTGTTTAGACTAAACAGACACAATAGGGAAAAAGTCTTCAGAGAAAAATTCACTTTCAAATGGCCTGCCCTTTTATTTCCTTTGGGCAGGGGTGGAGGATATGGAGCCAAGTGCTTTTGAAAGCCTAAATCTAATTATTCTGTAATTTCCAATTTTTCCTGATGCTTTGCTTCCTTCTCTAGTCTCATTACTTAAAATGAGCCACATTTGTTTGGCATTATTAAATCTGATAAATTAACCTAAATGCTATAAAATTACCTTTACTACTACTTAGTGGGAAAACATATTATTATAAAAATAATATATAACTATGAGAGGGTATATAAGTGTATATGTGTCTGCTAGCAAAAATAAAAATATTAACAAATTTTTTTCCTGATTTCTAAATGCTTCAGCAGATTTTCTTGGATTTTACTCTCAATCTAAAATGTTGATTTATTTGCAAAACAGAAATAGACTCACAAACATAGAAAACAAACACAGTGACCAAAGGGGAAAAGCAAGCAGGGCTGCGGGGCTCAATCTGGAGTTCGGAAGTAACACGCACTCACTGTTACGGTGGCGCTAGCGGTGAAGACAGAGGGTGAGACGGTTGGACAGCATCACCGAATGGACGTGAGTGAGCAAGCTCAGGGGCTGCTGATGGACAGGGAGGCCTGGCGTGCTGCGGTTCATGGGGACGCGCAGAGTCGGACACGACTGAGCTGACTTAGCACCCACACTCATAAAAGATAACCAACGATTACCTACTACAGCATCTCGTAATCCATCTGGAAGAGAAAGACTATGAAAAAGAATATATGTTGGGCTCCCCAAAGCACTCTTGGCAATGTAGGAGACGTAAGAGATGCTGGTTCCGTCCCTGGGTTGGGAAGATCCCCTGGAGGGAATGGCAACCCACTCCAGTGTTCCTGCCTGGAGAAACCCATGGACAAAGGAGCCTGGTGGGCTACAGTCCACAGGGTCACAGAGACTCGGACACAACTGAAGCGATTTAGCATGCATCCACACACGTGTATATGACCGACTCATTTTGCTGTACACCTGAAATTAACACATGTTAAATCAACTACCCTTTAATAATAAAAATATCTTTAAAATTAAAAGAATAGAATGTTATGAACATGGCATAGAAGAGAAAAACAGCAGTTGTAATCAGGTATCTGTGAAACACAATGATGCTGAGAACCATTTGCCAATATAATCAAGCATTTGGCCCCATAATGCTTACAGAGCTTTGCGGGAGGAGTCACAGAAACACTGCAGGAAAGTGACTTGTTCCCTTGTTCCATCTCCTCCCCGCTCTGTGTACACAAAGTGTTCCGTGGAGACCACCCCCCAGAGGACAAAGTCCAAGGTGAAGGAAGGATGGCAGTTGGCAGCTGTGAAATTTTTACTCCCTATTTCCCTACATTTCCATAAGTCTGGATTTATACATATTCTTCCTGAAAATAATGCTCTAGTAATTTCACATAAATTCCAGAAGAAAATCCAGTCCATCAGCAAAGTCTGTTTATCTCACCACCAAAATATACCTCGAATCTGTTCCCTTCTGTCCATCTCCATGGCCACCGTCGTTTGTCCTTGGACCTCAGCAGCAGTCACCTTTCTGCCGCACTGCCCCCAGCCCCAGTCCACTCTGTGCACAGCAGCCAAAGTAAACCAACATTCTTCTGATCACATTCCTCTGCCTAACACTCTTGGTTGGCTTCCCTCTGCGTCTAGTACCAGTAACAGCTAAGTGCCCTGCCCACAGGGGAACTGCATCTGTCTACCGGACTTCCTCTCGTGTATTCACCCTGTCGTCCAGGTTGTGCCAGCCTTCCAGCAGTAACCACAACTCACCAGACTTGCCCTGTGCAGGGTCTGTGTGTCCTTGCTCGGCTTCTTCGTCCCGCGCATTGGTGCCTAGTCCCTTCTAGCCCTTCGCGCTGGGGCTGAGGTGTTTCCTTCTAGGGATGGCCTTCTCTGCTAATGCTGCGGCAGGCTGGACCTCTGCTCTGCTCTGCACTGTTCTGTCATCGAGTCTGGCAAGTTTCTTTCAGAACTATTTTATCACTTGGCTTGTTCATGTTTTCATGGACGACTCTCCAACGGGTATACAAACAGCAAGCAGCAGGAGTGATCCTGTATGTTACCCCAGGCTGCAGTCCCAGGGCCTGGGACAGTACCCAGCACTATCACTCAATAAGCATTTGTTAAACGCATGAACACAGCAGAAGGGAGTGAGGCGGACAGCAAATACAGCAGCATCCTAAGTTCTTCTCTGTTTCACCGCACAGTATTACCTGTTTATATATAATTATGTCCTGCTGCACGGCTACTTCATGCTCGTCTATGAAAGGCGGCTGATTTAAAAACTGAGCACCTCATTAATAAATAATAGAAAGCTAGATCCTTTTTTTGGAGGGGGGAGTTTTATTTACACTAGTTTGTCAATGTTTCCTACATTGACATTTTCAAACATTTTCAAGACTGTACCAGCGTCTTGGAATTTACCTCTATGTATCACTTTGTAGTGCTGGTAAATATGGACATTTTTCCTTGGGGCTCTATATACAGTCTTTGTGAACAACCACTTCTGTTTGAGTTGAACAGTTGGTTGAACTGAGCAGAACAGGAGAACCCAAGTATGCTATGGATAAATACTTCTGAGACTTCGCTGCCTGCACAGCTAGACAGAAGTCAGTAGTGCTGACTTCAAGCAGAGCCACTTGATACTGCTTTTGCTATGAAATGCCTATGAAGCCAAGATCTCTTTAGCACTTTTGAGCTTTTTTTTTTTTTTAATTGACTAATTTAAACAGGTATCTTTCTACTTTACTGCAAAGAAGATTTATTTCTACTCCTTGCAAACAGACTTCATTCTGACATTTTTACTTCAAAACAGAATCTCTAGAACACTATATTTAATTAATTTCTGTGAAGGTTTACGAGCACCACAGGCATGAAATTTTGGATAAATATTTGTCCATGTGCTCACATCACAACAGGTCACATGTCCACATTTTACACTCATTAGAAACATAAACATAAAGTGTTCATCAATGCCAATCCTATCATTATGATTACTACCCGGTGTTGCAACTTCTTTCTTTCCGGGTCCAACCTCTTGTTACCCAGATGCCTTTCAAATTAGTGAGCCTCAGAATCACTGGGTAAATTATTCAAAAGTGCAGACTCCTGGATCCTATCTGCAGATTATGGCTCCATAGGTCTGAGGTAGGGTACAGGAATCTGCATTTTTAACAAACGCTGCAGGTGGTCTGGACACTGATGCAAAGGGGCACGTGTGCTCAAGGTCACTGACGCAGGCTTTTCTCCTTAGCAGGGCTTCCACCGTGTGCTTTCTAAGGTCCCCGTCACACTTTGCACATCATCTGGCATATTGCAGGCATTAATAAATTTTCACTGAATGAATTGTTCATGAGATTAGAAAGTTTATTTTATGACTTTATGAAACATCTAATGAAATATTCTCATTGGTATATCTTTTGAATAGTAATAGTAAATGATACTAAGTGTTTTTTTTCTAAAAGGACCACATTTAAGGAATATGTTTATGTTTATAACTATCTATGAATACAATGAGATTGAATATTTTAATGACCTCCATGTGGCTAACAGCATGTGGGATTACTGTGAAGAATACAAAAGAAAAGAGCTCTTTACTACTTCAATTCCATTAAATGGTTTGAAATAAAGTGCTGACTGTTGTCTACTGAACTCTCAGTCCTAAATATACTTAATTAAACAAATTTGATTTGTTTTAAAAGCATGGATTGGAGAAGGAAATGGCAACACACTCCAGTATTTTTACCTGGAGAATCCCATGGACAGAGGAGCCTGGCAGGCTCTATAGTCCATGGAGTTGCAAAGAGTTGGACATGACCGAGCGACTAAACCACCACCAAAAGCATTATTATATCTTAACTCAGTGAAGACATAACACGGTCTCTTTTCTCTAATATGTGGCAAAAGATTTTTAAAGATCAAAGACAATCTTAAAATATTTGAATAGAATGTGATTTATTTAAAAATAAGAGATATTTGTTAAAAATAAGTTTAAAGAGAAATTGGAAAGAATACCAGAAGGTGGAAACTCAGAAACTATCCCTAAAACAGCATTTAAAATCCATTACTTTTAAACCGGAAAAGCAAGAAGCCTGCAAAGGATGACACAGGAAGTCTAGCTCAGTGCTGACTGTGGGGATAAACTAGAAATCCTGGGGGTTGAGTGTAAGGTCATGGTTACTACAAAAACTGAGCTACAAGTTTGAAGAGGGAAAACTGGATGGAATCAAAAGACAGGAGGAGGCGGCGGTGAAGAAAGCATGGGACCGGGAGTCAGAAGACACGGGCCTGAGGGCCAGCAGCGTGGCCTTGGCCAAGTCACTTTAAAGAAGACTCAGCTTTCCTATTTGAGGGAAGAAATGAATCGTCAGCTTACTCTGGGACACACCACGACTTCCGTTATGAGCGCCTTGTAAATGGCTGACTGTCATTATGGGATTATCATTACAGAGCCACAGAAATAAGAAAAACAGATAAAGAATGAAACAGGACTTGGAAGATACCTACATTTGCCATTTTATCCAATTTCACCAGTTTGTGCAAAATGGAGCCCCTCTCCGATCACTCGGCATACACAGTCTGGGAAGATGCATCACAGTGGCTGACTTACCAACAATGAACAGTCACTTCAGTTATACCTAAGATAATGTGACTTAACTTCTCGAGGATTCGTCACATCAGGTTAATTAGAACTAAAAAAAAACAGAAATTCTAAAGCCCTTCTGGTTTTCCTAATTATTTTAAATATATAAGGAATCTGTGGTGAGTATACAGACTTTAACAATATCCCATTCCCCAGACAGGGTTCCAACACAGTCTCTGACATGTATCCAATACTATTTTCTTACATTTCACTGTGTTGATTAGATTCTGCTTGGGGTTTTCATCTTGACTTGCTATTCTCCCTTTAGCAAAGTGTAAGGCAGGGTTAAAAGTTAAAAATTGATGATTTATTTCAGGATACATTTCTCCCTAACTGTCTGACTTAGACCATTCCATTTATTTTCATTTGAGAAACTCTGAAAAAAAAAAAAATGATGGGAATCAGAGAAGAGTAAAGGAGGTGAACTCTCATCCCACATAATCAGCTTCATACCAGGATCATACAAAGGAAGACATCTGGATTCTCAGGTGAGACGAGGACTGTGGCTGCTCTCAGACTCAAGGGCCCATGACTGCGCTTCCACATAACTAGGACTAAGGGGTCAAAGCACCACCGTGAGACCCGAAAAACTGCCGACTCCTTTGCGGTTTCTGACATTCTTCTCTCTCTGACTCAGATTTGCTCCACCTCTTTTACTTTCCATGACAGATCTAGGCTTGGGAAAAGAATTACTTTTATTGTAGAATAATAATAATACCAAAGTGAATTTTGAGGGGAAAAAAAGCTATTTCAAATGACATATTTAATTATGTACATTGCACTGCAGATTTCAATGAGAACAAGTCTAATCATTTTTTCAGTCACCCAATATATTAAATGAGCATTTTGTATAAACTAAATGAATCTTTTTCTTAATTTCAAAATAGTCAATATGACAGAATAAACAGACACAATATTCTGACATTCAAAAAACACTTCAAAATTTCTACGCCTACACTGAAGTTATTGAGTTCAGTCAAGCCTTCAGTTCAGTTCAGTTCAGTCGCTCAGTCGTGTCCGACTCTTTGCGACCCCATGAATCGCAGCACGCCAGGCCTCCCTGTCCATCACCAACTCCTGGAGTTCACTCAGACTCATGTCCATCGAGTCGGTGACGCCATCCAGCCATCTCATCCTCTGCCATCCCCTTCTCCTCCTGCCCCCAATCCCTCCCAGCATCAGAGTCTTTTCCAATGAGTCAGCTCTTTGCATGAGGTGCCAAAGTACTGGAGTTTCAGCTTTAGCATCATTCCTTCCAATGAACACCCAGGACCGATCTCCTTCAGAATGGACTGGTTGGATCTCCTTGCAGTCCAAGGGACTCTCAAGAGTCTTCTCCAACACCACAGTTCAAAAGCATCAATTCTTTGGCGCTCAGCCTTCTTCACAGTCCAACTCTCACATCCATACATGACCACTGGAAAAACCATAGCCAAGCAGATGATATCTGCTTCATAATTTAACATGTCACACGCTAAAATGGTGGCCACAGAGGTACACGGAATACAGAGGGTGAGAATTTATGACATAAAAAGCCACATCCAAGTACAGAAAATGTTATTCTTTCATTTTTGCTTTTACATCACAAGATATTTAAGATATAATCTACATCTAGGTTGGGATACATGCTCAGCAAAATATTGAAACTTGTGTATTAAACAGGCCCTAGTGTGTTTTTCTTTGAAACTAGTTGCATACTCATATTGTTAAAGGTTGCTTTATTATTTTCTTTCCTATTTTGTTTTCTTTCTTTGATTTTCTTCTCTTCTTTCACTACACACTCTGTCTACAGACTGGCTCTAGTTAACTGTATCTGAAATGTAGCCTCCAGCATCCGTCCTGGGGGAAGGGGAAATGGGGAATCCCAGCCACTGCTAGTGAGTGCATTTCAGACAGGCCCCTGACTTTAGGAGTCTTAGAGCTGGAATCTTCATGGATTTTATTTCCTATAAAAGCATGAAAATGCATTTTGAACTACTTATACACATTTTATCACATACTTCAATGTTCTTAGTCAGTGCATAAATGCAGTCGCTCAGTCGTGTCTGACTCTTCGCAACCCCATGGACTGTAGCCCATCAGGCTCCTCTGTCCATGGGATTTTCCAGGCATGAATACTGGAGTGGGGTGCCACTTCCTTCTCCAGTGGATCTTCCCGACCCAGGGATTGAACCCGGGTCTCCGGCATTGTAGGCAGATGCTCTGCTGTCTGAGCTACGAGGGATGTCAGTGCATAAGGCAGTGTTAAAAAGCCAGGTACCAAATCTTGGCTTAAAACATAGCACTGGTATGACTGGAAATATAATGTGCTCTGAAGGTATGGCTGTCAAGTCAGGTGATCTGTGAGACTTATTCCAAGGAGGTTGTCACTGTCATCTGTCTACAGAAAAGAATGGTCAGTAGATCAACAAGATGTTCCACTGTACTTAGTTCACACGAGGTGCTATTTAAATAGAAAGTGGTACTTTATATATGTTACTTACATGCCTATTTCCTTTGAGAAGATACAAGGATGCCTAGATTAGACTCTGTTTGCCATGTATGAATAGCAGCCTTCAAAAATCAAGGACTCTTAAGAACTGATTTGAAAGTAACTGCCATCATTCTACATTGGTAGGAGACCTTGGCAAACGTATATAAATATTATTGACTTGCCTTAGCTTTTCTGTAAAAACAAAACTAAAACAAACAAAACAATGTTCTTGATTCTCTGAAGAGGCATATGAACACACACACACACACACACACACACATTTCTCTGTCTCTCTATATATACACATACATACACACACCTCTCATTTCAAAATACTGTACAACATCTCTCTTAACAAGTGTTGTCAGTCATAACAGAAGACTTTCCAGTGATAGTTAGGGGTCTTTACAAAAGAAGGTGATATGTATTCACATGGTTTGCCTTAAAAACATTTTATACCCTAGGAGTACTTTAGAAGGAATGATACAATAAAAAGAATGTCTTTTTTATTGTATAATTCTATCAAATAGAATTACATATACCACTTTTCCTTCCATACTTTTGAAAGATGTAAACGTGTAAGCTGGCATAAAGGGCCATTTTCCATTTACGAAGCCAAAGAAGAATGCTAAGTAACATATCTGAGCTGAAATGCCAGCACCAGTTTGTCCAATAGGTTTTCAAGATCTCATTCTGCAAATCAGACTGAACAGGGGAAGAAGCTAGGGAGGGGAAGCTGAGATCGTATCGCTGCAGCAACAGTGGGGAGCGGGGAGTGGGGGGAAGGCACAGGACGCCACATGCCACCTGCTAATCAATCAGGAGGCCTGTTTGCAAGCTCGAGAAATCCTGGAGGCTCTGGGGCTGTAGACACCACTATAGTCCAGAGTCAAGGAACACAGAAAATGTAATTGGGAATTCTCTTTTGAACTTAAAACACTCACTTATACTTTTAACACCCATATGTTAACAATACTATAGTCCATACCAGCCACTCTGCTACGCCATCTGCTCCAAAAAAGTCTTATTTATCACCACTGTACATGTGATTGCTGTTTAAAAAGCTGCATTGATATTTTTCCTTTTAGTCTGCATTAATTGCACTGTTGGATGAGTCTGAGAATGAACGTGATTTTTCAAGTGCAGTATTTTATAATCTCTCATTAAGACATCGGTAGCTTCGGTGTTTATGTAACTGTTTTACACTCTTGTTCTTAATACAGAAAACATCAATGTATAAATCCTTTCCTTGTTTTACGTAACAAGATTATTCAACCTATTGCTGAATGGGGTCAGAGGAGCTTGTAGGTCATTTAATTTACTATTTATTTCCTCTAAAATCATTCCTGGAGGCTGGGAGTCCTCTGAGGACTGCTGCTTTCCTTCCGCCTCTGGCTAACCACCCCACCTCCCCTGTGCCACCCTCTACCTTGGAAGATCTGACAAGTATTCTTTAGTCCTGCTCTCCTGAATTCGGAACTATTGATGACTTCACACGAGAAGTCTGACTGATGTGTTACACAAAGGCCCCGATGTAGGTGACGTCTCGAGATATGCTAAGAAGCCCATTGTTTTCACAGCACAGTCATCTGCCTGTAGAATTTTCTGTAAACATTTCCAAGGGACAAGACACGAGAGCCTCCATTCCTGTTTTGTGTTGACTTCTGACCTAACAGCGGACCAGTAAATCCCATGTGTAAATAGGAGGCTGGGTGGCAAGGCCACTTTCCTAAATATTTCACAGTGGTAAACTCTCCAGGTTATAAATTACAAGAGAAATAAGATGATCATCTTTCCCCACCATGAACTTGTATTCAACACTTACTTTTCTATTATATTAAGCAGGCTAGCAGGAATTTAGCAGTGCACAGAAACTCGAAGAGGAACAAAAACTGGCCTAAACAATTCATCACTGCAGATAACCATGGGTAAGAAAAACATCTGAGAAAAAAATACGACAGCCAATGTGAGCATATGAAAATGTTTAAGTTTTTAAAAAAAAACAAGATAAAACTTGGGTAACAAATAAGTCCTATTATTTTAGGCAAAAATGCCATGTTCTCATAAACATAAAACGGCATGAATTAACTTAGAGATTAAAAAAAAATTACATGATGTATATGAAACATCCCATATCATTGAAACATAAATAGGCTGAGATACTCAGTCACCAGTTGGTGAAGCGGAGATGTCGATCAGCACCATCTTATTCAATCTATTGTGTGCAGTGATTCTCAGAGAGCAGAATAAAGCGCTCAGAAGCCAGTGTTAGGCTGATTTTCATCTTCTGGGAAACTCCACTTAACAGCTCTGAATGTCATTAACAGCCTGTGAGACAGTCACTCAAGGGCTGCTGCCGTAGGCTGACGTGGGAGCTTTCAAAATGCACACACAGAAAAGCAGCTCATGGTTATAGATCTTTTTGCAGAATAAATCCAGTGGCCGAGGTCCTGAAAAGCTCACACTGACCTCCCACGGCACTTCTCGTCTGTCTCTCCTAATTGTGAGATGGATTTTTGTCGGCAGGCAATAATACTGTAAGCCCCTTGAAGGGGGAAAATGTCCCTGTATTTCTTGCTCTCCTGTGGCGCCTTGCGTATTTCTAAGCCAACGGCAGGCGTGCAGTAAATAGATGTTGAACTGAATTACAGCACGCGATCACATACTTGCCCCCGTCCGCAGAACCCCATACACCGCTCCCTGCGATACTGAGATTGCAGGGGTCGCTGGCGGCACTCTGCCTGATGGTGTGCTGACTGACAGGGTAGAAAATCAAATCAAGAAGGCCGGCACGACCTTTGAGATGGGCAGACAGGGTGCGCACTCACTGCAGCAACAAGGTCAAGATCAAAGTGACGAATGTCCAACCTTTCGGGACATGGCCAGGGACCCGGACTGGCCACATCTGATTATCTGCCATTTCGTCAGCATCACCTGTGAGCAATGCGTGGGCTAAAGACAAACAATGGGAGAAGAGCCCAGATAACACAACCTCGACCACCGCAAATTCACCGGGTTGAAGAAGTGCGCTTGACAACAGGCTTCCAGTGGATTACGCAAGCCTGCCGGGGAGACAGGAAAACAACTGCTTCATGGTGACCCAAAATGGGATTAACGTAAGCCGGATGAGTGTTAGAAAGTCTTTAAAGAACCCAGTGAAGTATCATTCAAAATGATACAGCCAAGCTGTTAAAAAAAAAAAAAAAATAGTTCTGGGAAAACAGAGAAGCTGAGATGAATCTGGTTATCAGTAATCAGGAAATGAGACAGCTCCTACTGAGAAAAACTGTGTGGGAAAACATGATTCCAGCCATCAAAGTCACTAGTTTCTGTGAATCTAGGGTGGAAAGGGTTATTAGTCACTTAGCTGTCTGTTACCTACATCAGCCTTCACAAATGGTAGTCAGATCATTTACAATACTAAAGACAAAAATAAATACACTGTATGTAAATATGTATCTAAATGATTTTTACTTTTAAAAACAACCTCACTTTCAGCTATTAAAAAGCTCCTTTAATTCTGAGAGAGACAGTCAGTGGGTGGCTAAGGCATTGCAATTTACATCTGCTTAGTGGTGATATATTAGTCCAATCTCCAGAGGGCTTCAACTTGACTTTCTCCATATGCTACCCATATGTTATATTACCATAAACATATCTTCTAGAAAACAGCCATATGCTTCATTTTTATACCTGAGTAATAGTGGCCCTTCCTTATCCTTTGGTTGTTATCTCTTCTGTGGATTTTGAAATATTTATTGGAACTATATATGAAAAGAAATATTTTCAAATCAGAGGAATATAATCTCTGTTATGCATAGCCCTGCATTTCTAGGACCTACAAACTTCTTTCCTATAATACTAAAATTCCCAAGCTTGAATATCCAAGATAAGAATCACTATTTACATTTAGGTCAAACATAATTTAGCTTGAATTTTAATGCATCTTTCCAGCCAGTGTTCCCAAGTATGATCTGGAAGTGGACGCTCCTCCTCTATTGACGAATGAGTTAGGGATGATCATCAACTCCGTGATATCAGCAACAGTTCATGGTTACAGAATTCAGATGATGTGTGAGTACTGTGCTATGAGATACTGCATGTCACTTTTCATTTTACCTACAAGTAAAGTGTAGATAAAAATGGAGTAATGATGTTTATAGCTATATTATTTTCAGGTTGTACTCACTGTAATTTCCAGTTATCACTATGGTGATTTTGCATATATGAGACTGTAAACAATCCTGGTACTTTTAGGGCATACAACATGAGAAATAAATAACCTGACTCCTTGCTTGATCTCTTTTATTTGTCTTCTTTCCTCTAGCCTTCTAACTACTAGAACCTCCACGAGCAGAAAGGGCTATGATGAGCAGGTTTCATCGAAGACCTCTGGGTGGATGACTGTGCCCATCAAGTATTAGTGTGTATGCAATTTTTTACTTAGGCTGTTTTAAAGTAGGAAATTCAGAGTCAGGCCCTACCCTCAGCAGAGTTTCATTATTTCATGTCCGATTTTGTGGGGGATCAACCTGTTTCTAGTATCTACTATTTCTAATCAGTAAAATCGTACAGAATAATTCTGCTCATACACATTTTGAATTATTTCACTGTCTTGCTACAGCACATCCTTTCAAAACCCAGGATCATCTCTTTATCTTGCAGAGTCTTCTACCAGCTGATTCCATGTAGCTCTGTGTACTCCTTTCCCAGCACCAGCCAATGAGGCCTTGGACAAGAAGGGCGGGAAGGCCCAGTCAACCCAGATCAGACTCAGGCAAACTTCACTAACCATGTTTGACCCATTTCATGCTCTGATCTCTATCTCAGAAAATACTTAGACTTATATCCAGACGAAAAACAATTAGAAGGTAATACTAACAGTGAACATCTGTTTATTCTTGCCTGAAAAATCCCACGGACAGAGGATCCTGGTGGGCACAGTCCCGGGGATCGGACACAACTGAGTGAAGAGGCACAGGCCACTAGGCACGATGTTAGCCACCATGCAAATGCAGCACCTCACTTAATCCTCACACGCCATGGAGTGGGAAGCGGTGCTATTCTCACCTACCGGAAAATGAAATGGCTTAGAAACACCAAATAACTCGCTCAAGCCTATATAGTGGTCGAGCTGCCACTTGAAGCCAGGCAGGCTGTCTCTAACCCGTGCTATGGCGCCCCAGAGAACGATTTTTTATAATAAATTTCACTCATTCATACGCTGAGTCCTCACTATGTTTTAGCACTGCAGAGTATGACACAGACCAGCAAGGGATGGGCCCAGCCCTCCAACACCTCCGTGTTTTATGTGTGTGTGGGAGGGGTCGTATAGCTAAATGCATGGGACTGCCTGTTCGAGAAAATGTGGAGCCTTATTGTCGTAAACACTTACATATGTGTGTTAAATAATTACGCTGTACCTTTTACACTTACACAGCACTCCATAGCAATATCAATAAAACTATATCTCAGTAAAACTGGAAAGCCATGGTGTCACCGGAGGGTGTGCACATACAGCACACCAGCGCGGGCTTCTCCGCACGAGGACTGCGGTCCTTGGAGCAAGGAGCCTGGATATGCAGTTAGGCTGTTCTCTGTTGACAAAGGGCTTTCAAGTGTGGAGGCGCACAACTGGGATGTCGTTTTAAAAAGCCAGGCTCCTCAAACCCGGCCACACGTTAGAATCATCAGGGGATCTTTTAAGGAAATACTGGAGCCCTGACCCCACTCCCAGAGAATGAAACTCAATTAATCTGAGGGAGGGCCTGGGCATCAGTACTGTTAAAAGATCCCTGGGTGATCCAAACATGCCATCCAGGCTGAGAAGGACGCCTCCTGGCTTCTGGTGTCTCATTCACAAAACTGAAAAATGTACTTTGGTTAATACTTGCCACACAAACAGCAAAACATAGCCACCAATTCAGAATATTTCACCTAAGAGGATTCTAAATACTGTCTCAAAGAAAAATCATTGCTAAATCAAGTGAAAAATTTAAAAAAAAAAAACCACTTTGCTTGTGATTGCATGCTAAAGATAAGTTTGCTGGCAAGACATGAGCCAGAATGCTGAGGGGTTATGTTACAGCACAAGGTGATGAAACAGTAGGGAAAATGACATGTAAAGAAGTAAACAGAAAATCAACCACTCATCTTAAAAAACTCTTTTCTTAAAATTCCACAGTTCTTTCTCAATGCATGTTGGGTAACAATAGTTTAAAAATCAAATGTATTTTTCCACTGTTGGGACAGAAGCAGGGCTAAACTCCGCCAAGAACTGCAGATGATGCTCAGCTGAGTTGCAGAATGGACACCCCCGCAGTAGTGAACCTTGCTCCAGCTCCTGGGTAGATGAGAGTGCCCCAGAGTTTCTTCCTCGGTGAGGCCACGGGGGATCTGGCTGCAAGCGCATATTTTTATAGACACCTCAGCTACTGTCAAAGTCCTAATGCAAACTTCAGTGCTTGGGAGCATTAAATAGGTTTGGGATGCTTCCCCGGAGAGTTTCAGTTCCATTAACACAAGACTTGGTGGCTGAGGAAGGATATAATCCTGATCCCACGTTAGAGATAGAGAAAGAAAAACTCCTCACCGTCTTCAAGTTAGCACTCACGTTTCAAAAGATAAGAACCTTTCAGGGTCGAGAGGACTGAAGAATTCAGGTGGAACTTAGTTCAGCATCTTACCCAGCACCCTTCCCCTCTGTGGGGCTCAAGTGGCAGAATACAGCTAAATTATCTCAGCTGTTAGAGGAGAGAAGGACTTCAGGGGCGTCCTCCCAGCACTGCGTGATGGGAAGCACTGCTGCGCAGTGCCGAGCTGCAGGCCCTGAAGGCTCCGTGTTCTCAAGCAGCTCAGGGCGGCAGCTGCGCATGAAAATGTCTGCGGCCAGCTTGGAGGTGCCGCGGTGGGCACTGCGCGTGCAAGGCATCTGTGCACGTGTAAGACCTCTGCACGCAGGTGCTCTGGCGGGGAGCGTCCTCCTCTGGGCACAAGGCTGAATGAAGCCTGGAGGGAGGCAATGCCACAAACCTACCAAGCCCCGTGATCATTCATGGGAGCCTGACATTCCCTCGCAGGGCCCGTGCCCACCCCCGTGGGCCTGCAATTCACACAGGGTACTCTCTAAACCTAGTCAGTGCTCCCAAGCACTAACGTCGGCATCAGGACTTTGGCGTCAGCTGTTGCTGTTTAGTCGGTAAGTCAGGTCCCCTTCTTTACGACTGCATGGACTGCACCCCACCAGCTCCTCTGTCTGTGGAATTTTCCAGGCGAGAATACCGGAGTGGGTTGCCTTCTCCAGCGGATCTTCCTGGCCCAGGAATTGAACCTGAGTCTCCTGCTTGGCGGGTGGCTTCTTTACTACTGAGTCTCCTGGGACGCCTTTCCATTACCTGCTGCTGCTAAGTCACTTCAGTCGTGTCCAACTGTGTGTGACCCCATAGACGGCAGCCCACCAGGCTCCCCAGTCCGAGATGTCTATAAAAATCCAAGACTCTGTCCTCCTGGAGAGCTCAGAGACGAGGCGGAGGGTGTCCAAGGACACGCAAGGCTCCCGGAGGCAGGTCCCAGAGCAGGTCTTCCCTCACGAGCGACCCCGCCCCGTCCCAGAGCACCCCAACTGCCCACGGACACTCCTCAACAGTCCCTCAGTGTTCCGTCCTCCCCACCGGTGCGCTCACAGTCCTGGCTGGGAGCCCAAGTTTTCAGTTCCTTTGACGCAATTCAGACCGATCACTCAGCTGATCTTGTCAGCCGTGCATCTCCTTCTAAATACACCGTCTACCGCAGAGATCAGGAAAGTACAGCCGAGGACCAAACCCTGCCCGCCGCCTGTCTTCTTTCTTTAAAGAGCTGCTTGCTTATTTGCTTTGGGCGGTGCCGGTTGCTGCATAAGGGCTTCCGCTGGCTGCCGCAAGCAGGCTGTTGGCGTGGGGCTTCCTTACTTACGGCCCATGGGCTGGGGTGCCCTGTGGCGTATGGGACCCTCAAGGACCAGGGACGGAACCCTTGCGCCCAGCACGGGCGGGCAGGTTCTTGACTCCTGGACTACCAGGGCAGCCCTGCTTGTTTCTGTATACAGAGTTTAATCGGAACACGGCCACGCGCATCCATTTCTGTTTTATCAATGGCTGCTTTCAGGCCACAATGGTGGAGAGAGATCGTACGGCTCACAAAACCTGAATTATTTACACTCTGGCCCCTTACAGAAACAGTTCTCTAACTACACTGTTGTCCGGATGATTTTGATCCAAAGTATAGATCCGATCATGCTGGTCCCATGCTTGAAAGACTTTGGTGGCTGTATCTGGTGTGAGGGACCACACTGTGGGTACCGAATGTAGTACTTCCGACCACATTAAATAAACTCCTGATCTTGAAGGTGCCTTGCACATTAATGCCAACTTTACCCTCCTGTGCTATGCTGCGTGTTCTGCACATCATGCCCTTCGTCTGAAGGCTTTCTGTTCATCCTCTCCGGTTCAGTGCAAGTGTCGTTTTTATTATCACGTAGCCTTTGACTCCTCTCAATGGTCAGATCCTACACACCTTCTTCAGTTTCACAGCACTTTATATATTTTTCAATTTTGCATGTATTGCTCAGGATTTCATTCATTCATCTATTTGCAGAACTGGTTGTCTTGCTAAGTCACAAGGAATTGGCTTAAATGTACCAGGATGAAACTTGCAAATAAACATAATGGCAATTTTCTGCCTGTATTTATATTGAAATAACTGTTATTTCAAACAAGTTTGAGAGTTTTTCTAGAAGTCTGCTTCAGAGACATTTTATGTTCACACCAAAAAAGTAGTCTTTAAGAGTTTGGAGGTACATCTCATTTCAAGTTAAATAAAAAAAAATCATTCTCTAGTTTCATTACTAAGCTTATTCTATAGAAATTCTAATCCTTGCCCAAAATTAAATCTACCCTTAAAGAAAAATTTACCAATGATGATGGCTATTAAATAATTTATAGCAGACTTTGAATGTAATTTTAAAAAGATAAATTTCCAAGAGCAAGGGCAGCCATCTTGAGAGAAATACTTTTGTTAGGATATTAAGTCTGATGGGAGTGTTATATGGTTTGGAATGCATTTTTTAATTAATTAAAGGACACTGTGTAAAGGATGGAATACTCAACAAATGGTTAACACACTTTTAAAAAATGGATTTGGACGGATAACATCTAAGTATAATTTTGAATAGAAAAGGCCTCTAAAAGGCAAAATAGAAGGAACAAAACGGCAAAAAATGATAAATACAACTACATTAAAATGAGACATGTTCATGAAGATACCATAAACAAATTAGAGTCAAGCCATAGATGGAGAAGATGTTTACAAAGCATGTAACTGACAGAAGCTTAGCATCCAGATTGTCTAAGAATGCCTCAAATCAGTAAGATAAAAACAATCTCCTAGACAGACAAACAAAAAGATACCAACAGGCAATCTAAAATAAGAAGGTCCAATAAACATATCTAAAAATTCTCTACCTCATGAAAAAACCAAGTAAATACAAATTAAAGCCATAATGAGATACCACTTCACACGAATCAGATTGACAAACATGAAAAAGTCTGGCAACACCAAACGTTGGCAGGGACGTCGAGCAATGAGAAATCTTATACCTGATGGTGGGAGTGTAAATTAGCACAACTTTGGAGAGCACATTGGCAACATCTAGCAAAGTTGGAGATGCACTCCTAGATTTATTCTTAGACACAAAGAAACATATCCAAGGATATTCACTGCAGCACCATTTGTAATAGAAAAAGAGAAAAATCACCTAAATGTCCTTCAATTGGAGAATGAATAATTAAATTGGCACTGTTTACAAGATTGCAAAAACGAATTAACTAGGACACACGTACCAACGTGGATAAGTCAAAAACGCATAATGCTGAACAACAACAACAAAAAAGTGAGCAGGAAAAAATGCATATCGTAAAGTATCACCTACATAAAATTTTAAAACCTGCAAAGGAATGATCTACATTGTTCGCAGACACATACAAATGAAGCCAAAATAAATAGATGTGTGTGGGGCTGATGAATACCAAAGTCAGGAGAGTGGTTACTTTTGGAGGGGAAAGATGAGATGTCAAGTATGGACTTTAATTCTGCTGTAATCGTCTGGCTTTTTTTTAACCTAAGGTATACTGATGCTTCCCATGGGGGAGGTAAGGCAGCCCACTCCAGCGCTCCTGCCTGGAGAATCCCATGGACAGAGGAGCCTGGTGGGCTACGGTCCATGGGGTCGTAAAGAGCGGGACACAACTGAAGCGACTTAGCACCCACGCACCCATACTGAAGTGTGTACACTATTCTCTATGCTTTTCTGAATATCTAGAATTTTCACAGTTTAAAAAGTCAATCACTTTGAAGACAATTCTTTCTGAAGGAAGTTGCCATAACATGCACCGCCACGATGATAAATTCAATAGCCAGACATGTTCCAGTATCTGACAGCAGACTGGTGAGATTTTAAACTCCTCAGACAGTGTTATCAGTTCTCGAATTAGGATTTACCTCAAAGTTCGGTCAGTCTAGCCCTCTTCTGTTTACAAGGAAGGCCGTGGCAGGAGTAACTCAGTTACTCAGCACTGTCAGACTGGGAGTGACAGGGCTGAGACAGGGGGTCTGCACCAGCGCGGCCACGCAGCCTGCACACAGGGTAAAATCACATAGCGGCCTTTTCAAGCACAAGGTCCAGCATTCTCCCAGTGTTACTCTCATCAATCTGACCGAATCCTGAGTCACAAATACGTATCTTGAGACTTTCATTAGGGACAGAAACCCCCGGCTGCATCCTGGATTTGAATGGCTCCTGTGGTATGAAATAATTCTTTACCAGATGAAAATGGTAAGGAGCAGAAAGAACAGTGTGCGTAACGTGGCGCTGCTCTGTGAAACACGAAGGGACAGGGACACTGTATCTGCTCAGCTTGCACATGCAGAAAAGCACCCATGCGGGCTGCATCAGCACAGGCCCGCTGTTAGCAGGGCTGGTGCGGGCTGCATCAGCACAGGGCCGCTGTTAGCAGGGCTGGTGCGGGCTGCATCAGCACAGGGCCCGCTGTTAGCAGGGCTGGTGCGGGCTGCATCAGCACAGGGCCGCTGTTAGCAGGGCTGGTGCGGGCTGCATCAGCACAGGGCCCACTGTTAGCAGGGCTGGTGCGGGCTGCATCAGCACAGGGGCCGCTGTTAGCAGGGCTGGTGCGGGCTGCATCAGCACAGGGCCCGCTGTTAGCAGGGCTGGTGCGGGCTGCATCAGCACAGGGGCCGCTGTTAGCAGGGCTGGTGCTGGGAGCACCAGGACTGTGACGGTGACTCTTCCCCGTACACCTTTTATAACTCTTCTGTTACAAAACACACGTGGTTTTCCTCCTCCGTTGCTCTCAGTGAACTCCAGCTCCCCACCCATTATCACGGACTGATCAGGAAAATCAGAGCATACGGTCCGGGTCCGACAGGCAGAGTACAATGGCCATTACCCTGGCATAGCTGATGGCCCCCAGCTTCAAAGGCTCAGCTTCTTCTGCACCAAGGTTCCTTGTTTTAGCTCCCCGGTGGAAGTGACTCATGCCTGTTGCTCTCTACTTAAAGCTCTGGTCTCAAGCTCCTGTAGGTCTTCAGCTTTTCTCCTAAGGGCACTGTCTTATAAATGCTTCCTCAAGACCATGAGGTAATACAGAAGGAGACCTTCGGGAAGTAGTCGCCTCTCCCTGGGCTGTACGATGCTCAGCTCTGTCTCGGGTCTAACCTGTGCCTCCTGGCCCCCTTCGCAGCTCATCACGCGCTGACACCTGGGCTCGAGGTGCCCACTGACTCCCGCTGTCCTGACATCTGACTTTGATGCTGTGCCATTGGCTCTTACTCAGGTATCTACGCTAAGCTCTTTTCTCTTCTCTTCTCACACATCTCATCTGTTGATCACTAAAATCTGGAGTTCTCACTAATATACGTTTTTCTATGACCGTTTCCAACCATCAGGTGGAAGCTACTTCTTCCTGAACTTAGAATTTGGTTCTTGTTCTACAGTTACTTTCTAAAGAGATGGGTTCTAAAACAGAGCTTCAGGGAAAACCAAGGCAGTCGAGAGAACCCGAGCTTGAGGATCGAAGGCGCCGCGTTGGACGAAGCCCAACTCCTCTGGCCCTTAGGCTCCTCCACGCTGAAACGAGCCGCTCAGGAGGCGCTGTCTGTGAGGGTCCTTGCAGCCCTAAAACCCTGTGGTCCTCCTCTTTCTGCTCCTCGCTTGTACCTTCCTCCAGCTCCACCCCTTCTCTCACCTCCACGTTTGAAACATACCCTGAACAGAGGTGTTTAGACACATGTACCCATGACTTAATCTCCTAGAAACAGAGAAGACTAAAAAGCTTGGAAACATAAAGGAACAAATGGGAATTGCTGCCTGCCAACTGTTCTCGTGGAAAAAAAAAAAAGGCATTTTCTTCTAGAGAGAAAAATCTCTTTAGGTACTAAGGTTATCAAAAAAAAGGCTCCACTTTCTAAGGACATTGTCTTATAAAATTTTCCTCAATAATATGAGGTAATAGAGAAGTGAACCTCCAGAATGGAGTCTTTAAACTTTACCATGTGTCATCCATTCATTCAGTCACCCACTAAGATATATTCTGAGCAGAAAGTCCTGTAATTAGGTCTCTTTAATTTGCATCAACATTTTTATTCATCAGTCATCCCTTGCCCATACACCCAACCCACCCACCACATTCTGAGGACCCCAATCCAGAACAGAGCCCCCCTTCCACTTCTCTGCCACTCCTCTGCCCTCCAGGCCACGCCTGCTGAAACGCAAACAGCCTCCCTGGGGCCTCTTTGCCCTCTGGTCATTCTCCAATCTTCTCTCTGCAGGGCAGCATGAGCAATCCTTTGAAAGCCACACACCTAGCTCCATCAGTCCCCAGGAAGCACCCTTCAAGGTCCTACCAATGGCTTTTGAATCGAATCTACACCCTTTCCCTCGTCTTCAGGACACACAGGATTTGGTTTCTGTCTACCTTCCCATCATTAACTAGCTGTGTGAGCTTCTGCAAATTCTCAGATCTCTCTTTACATTGTAAAGTTTATGCTATAAAAATGCAGCTAAAGGTATACCTGTGGTGGATTCATTTCGATATTTGGCAAAACTAATACAATATTGTAAAGTTTAAAAATAAAATAAAATTAAAAAAAATTAAAAAAAAAAATAAAACAACCAAGACATTTCTGAAAAAGAAAAAAAAAAAAAATGCAGCTAAGAAGTAGAACCGGCCTATAAAGTGCTTGGGACAGTTCTTGGTACATAGCAAGTACTCAAGGAGTGGTCACTATTTGAATATTTTATAGTCAATAAAGACAGAGTATCTATTCTGTGTACCACACTAAGCTAGGTGCTTAAAAAATCTAATGAACCATTTCTAATGCTTCTTCCAATATATACCCTTTCCTCATTGCTATGTCAACAAGGGGATTACTACATTTAACATTTTTATAAAAGTTAAATATATACATGTACATATATATATGTGTGTGTGTATAATAAAAATAAATAAAATAAAAAGTCTTTGTAAATAACATATAAAGTCTTACACTTGGGTTAAAATATCAATAGCACCAAAAATGGCTTAGGGCACTTCACAGTTAATGTGAAGAGAATCTAAGGATTTTAGGTGGTTTAGGATTTTAGTATCTAAGAGAAAAAAGCAGAGTGCATTCAATACCACCTACCTACCCCAATGAGCACACAGAAAAAAAGCTAAAAACAACTTAGACAATGATACTATTTATATGGAAAGCAAGAGAAGTCACATGTTACACTGGTCAGATAACATCTGGTTTTATTCTAGGGACCATATTTTAGTGACATTAACATGTGAATGAAGGACCAATTTAGGAAAGTAGGAAGGTCACAGTCCTGCCAACAATGTTATATATAAGATAGTTCAGAGAATTGGAGTCATCATCCTTGGGAAGAAAAAGCTTGGAAGAGAGGATGGAAAAGATATTTCAAATATTTGAAAAGACTTGTTATAGAAAGCACACTACAAACCTCCTGGCAGGCAGATGTGGACCCAAAATGTAGAAGTTACAAGGAAGGAAACTTCAGTTTTCACTATTAGAACTATTCAAAAATGGTGGGGGGTGGGGGGGGGAGATGGGTGGGAATATTTGGGAAAGGAACAAATGTCTCTGCATAGGAAAAGTTTTAAGTACAGGTTGAATGATCATCCTCAAAGAACCACATGGAAAGAGATTCCTTTTTGGATAAAAGCAAGGACTAGATAACAATATTAATAGCTAACTTTTCCTGAGCACTTAGGGATGTGCCAAGAGCTTTACAGAATTACTCAATGCTCACAACAACTCTATCAGGTAGACACTACCAATTTTCTGATGAGGAAATTGCCCACGCTCCAACAGAAAATAGCTGAACATGAGTCAAATCCAAGCTGCAAGACTCCAGAACCTGGATTCTCAGCCCTCTCATCAGCCAACTTCTAATCTAGCTGTTTTCTGAATCTTCTTTACCTCTAATGTCCAGTAGGCCTGTGATTTCCTGTTTCTAAGATTTGTAAGGAAAAGGAAGTTTTTCTGAAATAGATGAATGTGTACCATTTCTCAGAGATGTACAAGAATGCACATGTAAGGAGAGAGAGTTGTACAGAAAGAGAACTCTAATCTTCAAACTCACCAAAGAAAAAGTCCCTGTACTCAAAAAGTACCCTATGAGAGGACCTCTGCTCATTTAGAAAGACACGTTCTGAGATGGTTTTAGATATACAATCATTTAAAATATGTCATACTTATCAAAAAGATCCAAGAGAAAAATCAAAAGGTGTAGCAACCTTTACAAATATTGTTTTGCCATTAGATTAAAAAGTGATAACTGCAGGAAGTTATTAAGACTGCTAACATTCTGAAAACAGAATAACCACCATACAATATCCCTATAAGGAGAGAGTTTATAGAGTAAAACCTTCAGCGATAATTTGAGATCCGTACAAAACTCAAGTGGATAAGTCAGATAATGGCAGAGAGCAGAACACCCCACAGCATGCACAGATATTCTCGTCTGGTAAAAACTTTTGGGTGTAACACTATGCCTAGATGACTCATCTGGTCTCATCTGGCACAATTTTGCAGTGATAGGAAAAAATACAATTTACTCATTTAGAACATGTTTTTGAGCCGGGTGAGAAATAATTTCCCTAAATTGAATATTTGGGAACCAATTACAACCCCCAATCTGCTATTAACCTCAAAATAGGTAATTGCAAGTTTGTGTCTAAATCCATTTGTCATAATGGAGCAAATTAAGAATCACACGATGGATGTGAGTCATGTGTGACAGCTATCACGAGCACCACGAGCTCAAACTAATAACAACACCAAAGAGAGATTCCAAACGCGACGCAGCCATGAAGGCAGAACAAATTTTCGAATTATAACAGCGACATCCAAGAAAGGGAACGTTTCCTTCGTGCGACAGTCACAGCCGGGCCTCTGGAGGCTGGCCGGCCACTAACGTCCTGGTGAGCAGGAGACACGTGCTGGAGAGGCCGTCACCACGTGGTGAGCGGCACAGACTCACTGCTACCACGGTCCCGATGGACCAGACCGGCAGCGGGTCACACGGGGCTGGAATAAAGGCAGTCTCGTTACCGGTCTGGGCTCAGGGCTCGATGTGCCCAGGAATTCTGATCCCTACTGCTGCACAAGCACATTTTCGGTGCATAGAGGTAACAACACTCCTTCCTGACTCTTCTGCAACCTGTCTGCCCTGTTTTCCTGTTGAGAGAATACCAGAAGTCTTGGCAAACACTTGGTAGTGTCACAAAGAGAGTTTGCTTTAGGCAACAGTCACCTCACAGCTGAGACAGAAAATTGCCCGAAGATCTTGGGAGAACAGAGGCTGTGGCTGATGTCACTTGATACTAGGGAGAACCACCTCGGGCAGGCCCAGGACTGCCAGGGGAAACAAACAGGGCCAGGCAGCGACCCCCACCCCCGACCCCCGCTAGACTGAGGGCCATGAGGCCAGAGAGGTGGGGGCGAAGCTCTCTCTCATCTTTGCCTCCCTGGCACTGATCAGGGGCCTGGAACGGAGAGCCAAGGAGTTAAGGACAGCGTAGAAGAGAGGTAAGCAGACAGGCTCCGAATCTTGGCTCTGCCGTGAACTCGCTTATGTGGCCCCGGGCAGCTTACTGCAGCTAAGTCTCAGTTTCTTGCTGCAAAAACAAAAAACAGCGTGGGTATTAAGTGGTATATTAAAATATCGAATACACACTCGTGCTTTTAAAAAATGGCAGATTATTGCATCAAATACATTTTAAGGATGAAAGCTGCCTAGGATGCATGAGACAAGAGGAAACAGAAAAAAAGTTCAAGATAGTCATTTTTCATAGATCAAAGTGGGCAACAAAAGTTCTCAGCACAGCACTCCATGAGGTGAATACAGATAACCTCTACTTGTCCAAAGCAGTTTTTTTTTAAAAGTATAATTGGCTTTTTATCATTGTTCATACAATGGTTCAAAGAGAGTCTGTCTCAAAACAATAAATTCTCATGAGAGTGAATAGAATTTAGAATTAATATTTCTTATTCTCATTTTATCTCAACAAATTTCTTAAAATCTGGACATCTTAACACTTGTAGGACTGCACGGACAGGAATACGCATATATTAAAATAAACAGGTTTTAGTCTAAGCTTAAGTATGACTATATCCGCCAATTTAAGTGTAGATACATGAAATAATTGATGGCTCATCTCTTTCAAATATTTTTATATTTACTCTTTGGTTTTCTCCATAAAATCCCCTTTCTATGGTTTTCTCTCTTTTGGCAGAATAAAATTTGGATTTTGATTTGCATTGCTAATACTTTTAAAATTAAAGTAGGTATTTTAGATGTTGGCAATTTTCCACATCTCCTTCCAACGGGACTCAAACTTTCTTAGTATTATCTCTGGGGATAAAGAACTAATTAGTTATTTGAGACTCCAGTCACAGAATTGGTTATAAATTATGAGTAATTTAACACAATCATTTTTTACTGAAGGGTTAAATTTGAAAGAAAGAAACTATTAGGCCTTCAAAGACTTCTTCAAATGATGATTTTTCTGATACGTGTCAACTTCTCGGTTCACAAATGTGTGTGTTATTTTAATATCCCATCAAATAACTAAGATAATCAAATGACGTCTGCAGTGGTTCTGTTTAACACATTGGCGTGTTTCTAGAATACAGACCTGAAGTAAGTAGTCAGAGATGAAAGCAAGGTTATTTGAACTATTTAAATGGCATATGGCACTCTCATACACCCTACATCTTCTGCCTAAACTATACTGTGTACTTGACTGTGTACGCACATATGATTCGGCCTAAACAAGTCCAGTTTTGCTTAGAACAGTCAATAAGGTAATTTGACTTTCCTGATGCAAAAAATAGAAATATTCAACGCCAGGGGAAATCTGGATCTTGTGATTAGTGACCAGAGCCTCTGAGAGACAGCCGCCAGCGGCTCAGCAGAGGGCCAGGCAGGAAGTGAGCTGCAACTGACGCACGCCTGTGCTGTCATTGCCCACGCTGCCTCTCTTCTCTCCGTGCCACTCATCCACCCAGGACAACACATTCCCCTCCAATCTGTCCTCATCCGCCACGAAGCTGCAGTGCTCCTCCAGGGTCAACCTCCTTCCTTTACTCTCACTGAATACTCCTCTGACCGTAAAAGGTCAAATGTACTTTTATGGACTCAGTGATTACCTGTGTGTGGCAAACTCTGAAATGTTTCTTTATGGAATGTTAACATGCAAGGAATTTCAAGACTCTTATGTATAAGACAATGGGAGCTAGGAGCCATTAAGTTTCTTGGTTAAACTTAACCTGCCTAGCTGGGCTCAGGGAGGGCACTAACCAGAACACAGGTCTCCGCCCTTCCAGCTGTCTGCTTCCGACTACACAAAACCACCCCCGTTTCTGTCCTTGGCACACCGTGTGGTCTCTTCTATCTCTATCTTCCTCCTACTGGATCTCATACTTCCAGTGTCCCAAACCAGAATTTGCCAACTTCTCTCCCAAGCCAGTTCCCAAGATACCCCACTAATGTCATTTCACTCTTCAGGTTATCCCAGCATGAAATCTTAAAATCACCTCTGATTCCTTCCTTTAATCTTCTAAATATAAAATAATAAGTAAAAGGTCTTTGATATGGACATGACATTGAAATATACCAATCTTTGAAGGACAAGTGTAAATACTATCTTTTCAACCAACCTGTCCAAAGTCATCAATTCATAGTGATATCACTTTCCTCTGAACTCACAGACCACTGATTGAGTCTAAAATTATTTTGATAATTAATCATGCTGTGTCACTAACTGGCAAATTTTAAATTTTTTTGTTAATTCTTATAACAACTAGAAAATTTTATACATACAGTAGGTACTGAGTAAATTCTCATTGTGTTCAATCGTATTTTTTGTAACATGTTCCAGGCTGTTCAGTTCAGTAGCTCAGTTGTGTCTGACACTTTGCGACCCCATGGACTGCAGAATGCCAGGCCTCCTTGTCCATCACCAACTCCTGAAGTCTACTCAAACTCAAGTCATTGAGTCAGTGATGCCATCCAGCCATCTCACCCTCTGTCATCCCCTTCTCCTCCTGCCCTCAATCTTTCCCAGCATCAGGGTCTTTCCAAATGAGTCAGCTCTTCGCATCAGGTGGCCAAAGAACTGGAGTCTCAGCTTCAACATCAGTCTTTCCAAAGAACATTCAGGACTGATCTCCTTTAGGATGGACTGGTTGGATCTCCTTGCAGTCCAAGGGACTCTCAAGAGTCTTCTTCAACACCACAGTTCACATCAATTCTTCGGCGCTCAGTTTTCTTTAGAGTCCAACTCTCACATCAGTACATGACTACTGGAAAAACCATAGCTTTGACTAGATGGACCTTTGTTGGTAAAGTAATATCTCTGCATTTTAATATGCTAGCTAGGTTGGTCATAGCTTTTCTTCCAAGGAGTAGCCATTTTAATTTCATGGCTGCAGTCCCCATCTGCAGTGATTTTGTTGGCCCCCCAAATGAAGTCTGTTACTGTTTCCATTGTTTCCCCATCTATTTGACATGAAGTGATGGGACTGGATGCCATGATCTTAATTTCTAAATGTTGAGTTTTCAGCCAACTTTTTCACTCTCCTCTTTCACTTTCATCAAGAGGCTCTTTAGTTCCTCTTCACTTTCTGCCATAAGGATGGTGACATCTGCATATCTGAGGTTATTGATATTTCTCCTGGCAATCTTGATTCCACCTTGTGCTTCTTCCAGCCCAGCATTTCTCATGATGTACTCTGTATATGAGTTAAATAAGCAGGGTGACAATATGCAGCCTTGATGTACTCCTTTCTTGATTGGAACCAGTCTGTTGTTCCATGTCCAGTTCTAACTGTTGCTTCTTGACCTACATACAGATTTCTCAGGAGGTCAGGTGGTCTGGTATTCCCATCTCTTTCAGAATTCTCCACAGTTTATTGTGATCCAGTGAAAGGCTTTGGCGTGGTCAATACAGCAGAAGTAGATGTTTTTCTGGAACAACCTTGGTTTTTCGATGATCCAACAAATGTTGGCAATTTGATCTCTGGTTCCTCTGGCTTTTCTAAATCCAGTTTGAACATCTAGAAGTTCACAGTTCATGTACTGTTGAACCTGGCTTGGAGAATTTTGAGCATTACTTTGCTAGTGTGTGAGGTGTGTGCAATTGTGTGGTAGTTTGAACATTCTTTGGCATTGCCTTTCTTTGGGATTGGAATGAAAACTGACCTTTTCCAGTCCTGTGGCCACAGGAGTGGCCAAATTTGAGTTTTCCAAATTTGCTGGCATACTGAGTGCAGCACTTTCACAGCATCATCTTTTAGGATTTGAAACAGGTCAGCTGGAATTCCGTCACCTCCACTAGCTTTGTTCATCATGATGCTTCCCAAGGCCACTTGACTTTGCAGTCTAGCATGTCTGGCTCTAGGTGAGTGATCACACCATCATGGTTATTTGGGTCATGAAGATCTTTTATGTACAGTTTTTCTGTGTATTCTTGCCACCTTTTCTTAACATGTCTGTCCTTTATTGAGCCCATCTTTGCATGAAATGTTCCCTTGGTATCTCTAATTTTCTTGAAGAGATCTCTAGTCTTTCCCATTCTATTGTTTTCCTCTATTTCTTTGCATTGATCACTGAGGAAGGCTTTCTTATCTCTCCTTGCTATTCTTTGGAACTCTGCATTCTAATGGGTATATCTTGTCTTTTCTCCTTTGCCTTTCACTTCTCTTCTTTTCTCAGCTATGTTTAAGCCCTCCTCAGACAGCCATTTTGCCTTTTTGCATTTCTTTTTCTTGGGGATGATCTTGATCCCTGCCTCCTGTACAATGTCACAAACCTACATCCATAGTTCTTCAGGCACTAACAGATCTAATCCCTTGAATCTATTTGTCACTTCCACTGTATAATTGTAAGGGATTTGATTTAGGTCATACCTGAATGATCTCTGGAGAAGGCAATGGCGCCCCACTCCAGTACTCTTGCCTGGAAAATCCCATGGACGGAGGAGCCTGGTAGGCTTCAGTCCATGGGGTCACTAAGGGTCGGACACGACTGAGTGATTTCACTTTCACTGTGAATGGTCTCATGGTTTTCCCTACTTTCTTCAATTTAAGTCTGAATTTTACAATAAGGAGTTCAAGATCTGAGCCACAGTCAGCTCCCAGGCTTGTTTTTGCTGACTGTATACAGCTTCACCTTCGGCTGCCAAGAATATAATTGATCTGATTTTGGTATTGACCATCTGGTGATGTACATGTGTAGGGTCCTCTCTTGTGTTGTTGGAAGAGGGTGTTTGCTAGGACCAGTGCAACTTGCCTGATGTAGCTCTAAAACATGAACAAGATATCTGCAAATATTTTCTGATAGCTTGAATATTAAATAAAAAAATTAAGTGCTAACTAAATATTCTTCTTAAAAGAGCATCTCATTTAACATAATATTTATAAGTG
The DNA here is from genome assembly GCF_032452875.1 of Bos javanicus. NCBI lineage: Eukaryota > Metazoa > Chordata > Mammalia > Artiodactyla > Bovidae > Bos > Bos javanicus. The sequence goes on from NC_083874.1 coordinate 106,599,220, forward strand.
AGAATTAAGATAAACAGGTATACACAAAATAAAATTAATATAAAATAACTCATTAAGTATTATAGATATTACCAAAATATGACCATTTCAATCATGTTTTTCCTGGCACATACATGAAACAAAAATAACGTAAAACAGCAACAGCTTTAAGGAGTCAGTACTGTCTTAGGACAGATCAGTTGGGAAAGCATGCTGAACAATATACCCTGAACAGCCGTCCACCGCCTGCAGTGAGTGCAGGGGTCCTCGAGGAAAACATCCTATCTCAATTTCCCACGTCTAACTTGTGGAATCATTAGTAGGCAAAGACAGCTGATTTCAATTGTTCCACTGGTACACAGGGAGAATGAAATCTCAGAAGTAAAAAATTCTTTTCCCCCTTCTAATTAGTCAAAGACAGTTGACATACCATGGCATATTCATGAGTCTACAGGAGAGGAAACAGATTTGAAAAGGAGATATGAATGAAAAGATAGCAGATGGAGAGAAAACAGTTTTGATCACAGAAGACTAGAAATGAAGGAAAGTTGATAATCAAACTAATAGGAGAAAGCTGAAATGGTTAGTACAAAATTAATAAAAGTAAAAAGCAGAAATGAAAGGTTAACTATAGGAAAACTGACTTTCTCCTTTTCCTTATTATCTATAAAATTAGGCTCAAGGAACTACAGATTGCACAATTTCTGCTCTGATACAAAAAGCAACTTTAAAGCCAGAAATTTACTTCAAAGTCCACACAGGAAATTCAATCTCATTAATTTACTGACAGTCCTTTAGATATGTTCAGTATGGAGTATGTAATGCATTTTGAAAATCCATTCTAAATTTTACCCAACTTCAAGGAAACAAAATTATTCTTTCAAATAATAAAACATTTTTTAGAAGTAAATGCTGAAAACTAGTAAAACATAAGTAATTATACTTTTTATCACAGTTGCTGATATTTGACATTTGTTTCTAATGAAGAGAATAATTTATATGAACAAAATAATACATTAAGCAGGAGGAAGTACTGATCTAAAAGAATCACAAATTCAATAAATACCAAAAACTCATTCTCCCTCTTATCTAAATAGCTCTCGGTCTTAAGAACAAAAAAAGAAATCAGAGTGATTATCAGTAGTGTGGGCTGGTGATTTTTTTTAAACAAATAACTAAGAAAGATTACAAAGATGTTTTATGTTTTAAAAACTAATAACTAAGAAAGATCACAGAGATGCTTCACTTTACCACAAACTGATTCTGCAACCCTCCTTAATGTTGATTTTGCAATCAGAGTAGACGCAGCTCAGAGCTATTGTAGCTCCCTGTGACAAGAGTCTCCAAAGGAGATGAATGAGATCATCCTATTGATAAGGTCACGATCGATCTGAAGTAGACCTTTTTTAAATTAGCAAAATGTTGCAGTACTTTAGTAAGTGTCACCAATAGCCTTTCTCCATGAAAAATGCACTGGCTTATGGAAAACTAATTTTTTCAATTAAAAATTTCTCATAACAAAAGATTTGCTGCTATACCTGCTTTTCCCCAATTCATTATTATTTCAGAGACATAGATTCTCAAGGTAGCCTACACTTATATCTGGGTTCAGAATAGCCCATCTCCCAAAAATCTTTTAACAAGTAAGTTATGTCCAGTAGTTCAAATCAATCTCTGTGGTTAAAAGTGTCAAAGAAATCTTTCTCAGAACACTAAGGGACATCAATCTCAAATAAAATTTGACCCTATCAAAATGAAAAGCAATACTTAAAAAGACTTAACTCCAAAATTAATGAACTCTTGAATAAATTTGAAGAAAGCAAAACCAACTCTTTAGCTTTCTTGGGAGGAAGAAAGTGGACAGAGGAGGGGTGCTGATAAAAAAGGGGTTGCCATTGAAACTATGAAACACGTAAACATCATGTGGCAAGTCAGTTTCTTTTTCCCCCCTTAAAGTAAAAACTATTACAGAAACTCTCCCATGTACACATGCACATGATGAGAGGCATGGATGGACAGGTGGATATTTATTGACAGGTATTTTGTTAATACCTATAGAAAAGCAATCCTCAAAGCAGACACCTGCCTCAGAATTTCCTGGGTTTGTTAAAAATTCAGATTCCTAGAGGAATATTCAGATTCCTCTGCAGATACAGCAAGGAATCTGCACGCCCACCATGTTCCCCAAGTGATCACTTTGTACAGTCAGGCTTCACAACGGCTGCTTTGGACGTGCCCCCTTCGCTGAGTAGTGTGGCGCTGGTAATCTCTAGCTTTCCTTCCACAGTCAGAAGGTGTAGTGGCAGAGGGCAGGTAGACTGAGGCTCCAAGTCATGGAAGTGACTTCAACTCTCTGTGATTTGGGTTCCCCACCTTGAAAATAAGGATTTTAATCTCACATAGAGATGCTGTGGGAGGAAAGAAAACCCCTCGAACACAGGAGGCTCCCAAAGATTGCATTATTAGTTCAGTCCCCACAGTGACAATTAACTCATCCTGCCGCAGGCCCACAGGACGCACCTCAAAACAGCAGCCGAGAAGAGAGAGTGACTGTTCCAGGTGAGGTGCTGCTAAGTCTCTAAGATGAAGTGATCTGATGAGACTCTGACAAGTTTCACCAGCTCTTCACAAAATTAATCTTGTAAGAGTGGGCAGAAGAGAGACTGCCCGCTGGACAGTTCAGGGAAAGTCAAGAGAAGCACCGAAAAAGAAAACGGCTCCAAAACAAAGATAAATTTATAGTTGCTCTGTGCCCAAATCTCAGCATCGATAGCGTTGGGAAGGTGGCGAATGGATTTGCATTGAGTTCACATTTAAAATGAGGCTATGATTTGTCACCTTCAGAAGTGTGAGGTTGATTCCTTTCGTTTTAAATTTACATGGTTTCACGGCTTTAATATATCATTGCTTGATTACCAGTTTCTCTCCCGTGTGCTTTCTCAACCCTCCAGTGTCACTGATTAGAAATCCTGGGGCCAGAAGCACAGAGCTAAGAGGACGAAGGGCACTGGCTTTGTAAGGAGCACAGGTGAGGAAAACCGGACGAGACCAGGAAGAGCGGGCATAAACAACATCTGGTTCCACCAGCTGCTCCCCGAGACCCAGCCAATTAGCGTGCTCAGGAAGTAACACGCTAATAAACAGTTCTCGCACTGGAGAGGAGAGAAAGGAAACAGGATTTTTTCACTGGTTTAAAAAAAAAAAAAAGGGCTTCAGGCCAAAGTGTCAAAAAAAAAAAAAAATTACGACGAAGAGAATCTTTAATTCCTACTTGGAATACACATTTAGAAATACATTACGAAAAAGTACTATGCTTAAAATTGGTATTAGTGAAGAAATTGTGTACGCTGTTTTTCAGAGCCTCCTACAGATTTTGTCTCACTTGACTACGTTGGATTCTTCAACCTGGAGCATGTTCCTTTCCTCCACCTAACATAACTGTATAACTTTCTGTCCACATCTATTCAGGTGTCACCTAAGCTGCTGTGCACGCTCAAACACAGCTCACACACACACTTAAAGCACACATACAGCAAAGCTAGCACCCTGAATGGCATTTTAACTACAGAGAATATAGTTCGCAAATACTTATACTTGTGGTGGGAACTTCCTGATGATTCCCTTGGATTGAGGAAAAACAAAAAATGATTCAAAATGAAGCTCCATTACCATTCTCACTGAACAGTTTCAAGTGGCCTAGTTGATTCCAGAGGGTGACGACAGTGACTTGTAGAATCATCTTTAAACAGCGGTTTGTGAACCAGGCGCTCTGTGCATGCAGGGCATGAGGCCCTGTGTCCATGAAACAAACTCTTAGCCGCTGATGCGGCAGGGGAAATGTCTAAGCTGAAATGGTACAAGGGCCGTGTAATCCAGGTGGAGGGCATAATTACCTCCCTAAAGATTGTGAGTCAACTCTGGTACCCAGAGATGAAGTGGCTTTTAAAAAGTGAATTGTGAGTAAAATTAGAAGGAGAAAATATAGGCCAGATTCTTTTTTTTTTTTTGTCAGTTGTTCTCAGCACATAGAGATACAGAACTGTTCCTTTATTTTGGGGTAAGTTTAAGTATCTCCCTTCCCTTCATAGGCTAGCACCATTTCCGCTTCTTTAGTTTTAAGACTCCTATTGACTGAGATCAAATCTTTATTCTCATAACAAAAGGTACACTGTATAGACCTCAGAGTGAGGTCACCTCAGCCAGCTAAAAATTTGTGAATCAGCATCCAATAGATGCTCTTCTGTCTCCTTCTGTGAAGAAAGGAAAGCCTACATTGTTTATCCCTCTACAGCCAGGTCAGCTACAAGGTAACCTGTTGTTAAAAAGGACCAAAATGCAAATGCTGAGCTTTTTAATGCAGAGACACGGACAAGGTGCTTCTTTGTCCTATGGCCAAAAGATATCATCTATGTCTTAATTTTATTTCAAGCTGATGTCCCACAACTCAGTTCAGTTAAAAACGTGGCAAATTAGCGAGAATTCACAAGAAACCACATCCTTTACTTTAAAACGTGACCTGCAGCCTGTCTGCATTGTGTCCACCTCAGAAAGTGTATCATTAGAAGCTCCTTCCCATCCTCAAACCACCAGAACCCCCACCCTTCGGCCGCTCCCTCTTCAGCAGCCACGGCTCCTGCCCGGCTGGGGGTCCCCCATCAGTGGACTGCGACGGGGCCATCTGACGGAGGCTCGGGATCACCCCAACTCTGCCCTCCCTTCCCCAAGGAATGGAGAAAGGCTCAAAAACGAACCCTGCTGGGTGTTCCTGGCACACTTCGAAACAGCAGTCGCTTCTCCTAGTCCTTGTCCCTCCTCAAAGCATCTGGCCGCGAGCTAACACTCTGTGGCCCGTTTTCCCCACATTAGACAGACCTGTGCTTTTTCCCAGAGTAAAACAGTAAAACACCCAAAATTGCACAGAAAACAATCCAGTCACAAGGCTAAGAAATGGGACAATGGAGGAAAATTTGCCTTGGGTTCCAAATTTTACAGGGATTATTGCACACCTTTCAAAATTTGGCCTCCTCGGTTTTAAGAATGATGGAGCGATCACACATTTTTCTTAAAATAAAGTCTGTCACATTAGAGTTAAAAATGTCAAGTCTGGTCAAGGTTCTGTGGAAATTAGTGGAGACATGAAGATCAGGTGCTCCAGCGTCAGGAAGGGACTGGAATGTGGTCTCCATGGTAACAGCCTTGGTGCTTACATCAAAGGGCCTTCTCCTACATGCACAATGCCTGTGATATTTCTGACGAGTGCTTGGGCCATGGGATTGTTCTCCTCTTAGGTGGGGGCCTTCTGCATTCAGGACCGATCACTAAGTTTAGTTCAGATGCTGATGGGTGAAATTCTCTTCACTGAACCCTGGGTCTAGCAAAGAACAAAGACCACTTTATATAAAAGAAAAATGCTCAGGAATCCTTGAGAAGAACCTCACGTATTTTCAACTTACTTTTTACTGTTACACAGAAAATTCAAGCATCCTGAGCCACAATCGTTAGTTAATATGCAGGGCTGCGAAATAATCACAGGACACTCACATGCGCACAGGCAACTCTTTGTTATTGAGGTGGATTTTATTTCTGTGTGCATTTTGTGATATGCCTCACCTGCCTTTCACCTGGTTCTCATCAACGTCATACCCGCTTTGACTCACTCATCAAATTCACTAGCTTATTTGGCTGCTACGTTTCAATGATCACAATGTGAAAAGCATGCTAATCACTCCATCATATGTTGTATTTTAGTAGGAGTGGCTTTTATTATACAAAACAGTTCACATGCCTGATGGATGTACAAAGTTTTGTTACAACGGTTCTTGTAACATGGGGACTAAGTCTGCTGAATTTTACCTAAAACACCAGTTTCAGGTCCCTTCCAATGTGGTCTCAATTGACACAGACCAGAGCTTCAAGTGGTTTGCTAAAGTTGGGACAAGAAATGGCCTCCGAGTTCCCTGTTTCTTTGATACTTTTTCTTTTTTGGTCTTTGGAACTAACATGGTCTCAAAAAGGCAAGAAAAGCTCCGTGAGGTTTATTCAGCACTTAGTAATAAAACGAATTTCATTTTGTTGCAGGGGCCGTCTCAGTAGACCTGTTCTCAGTGACTAACACTAATCTGTGTACTTTGCGTCTCACATCACGCCCTTGTTCTGTTGTGGAAACTGATATTCAGATTAACCAAGAACAGGGACAATACAGGCAGGAGGGAAACGGGGGACCTAGTGGTTCCTGATGGCTCTTGGTTCCTTTTTACTTTTGCTCCTTTGGCTACCTTGCTTTTCCTGTGGCCAGAGCACATTCACGGATCCACGGTTCTGAGACTCGACTTGTCCTCCTGATAGACACAGTCACAGTTGCTCAGTCATCCACTTTCATCTTAAGAGGAACCCCCAGAGGGTCCTCATAGGCTGAAAATACAAACACAGGACTCCACTGTACTTGGGTCTGACAGGCTGACAACAATGGGAAAAGTTCTAAAACTGTAACATATATTTAATAACTATTTACTATTTGATGCTTTTGAACTGTGGTGTTGGAGAAGACTCTTGAGAATCCCTTGGACTGCAAGGAGATCCAACCAGTCCATCCTAAAGGAGATCAGTCCTGACTATTCATTGGAAGCACTGAAGCTGAAACTCCAATACTTTGGCCACCTGATGCGAAGAGCTGACTCATTGGAAAAGATCCTGGTGCTGGGAAAGATTGAGGGCAGGAGGAGAAGGGGACGACAAAGGATGAGATGGTTGGATGGCATCACCGACTTGATGGACAAGGGTTTGGGTGGACTCCAGGAGTTGGTGATGGACAGGGAGGCCTGCCGTGCTGTGGTTCATGGGGTCACAAAGAGTTGGACACAACTGAGCAACTGAACTGAACTGAACTGAACTGATTTACTGACTGCCTCCTCTGTGCCAGGTGCTGTACTAGGAAATAGGGTTATACATATTTACAAGTCACCCTGCCAAACCTTAGAGAGTTCCTGAATTAGAGGGCGAGAAGGCCAGTGAGTCCTTATTCTCAGCAGAATGGGACGCAGGTGAGCAGCGGTTTTGCACAGGAAGTTGCGGAAGCACAGGGCAGAGGCAGGTGGCTGGGCGCCTTCCTTGAGAAGGCGAGTCTGAGCCGAGCACATAGTGACAGCAATGACCAGCTGGCTGCAGAGAAGGGGGGGTTCAAGTTGGGGAGGGGCACTCTGGCAGGAAAGGCAACCCAGGTACGAGGCCTAGACTGGGGGCCGTCAAGCCTGATCAACGCTTGCCAACTAAGAGGCTGGCGGGGGAGTCTTCACCAAGACAGGACAAAGCCAGGGGAGATCATCAGAGATGATTTAAACTCATTGGTGAGCCAAAACCAGTCAAAACCCAGCCCGCCGTGGGTAAAACAGAACTAATGTCAAATGTGTTTCCTGATAAATATGTCTTGAAAGACACCTGGCTGGAGAATGCTTTCAGTTGGATATGAAAACACCTCTCTCGGTTGAACAGCTTTCTCAGCTACACTTGATTTCAAGTGATCACAGGTGGGAAGCTGGCGATGAGTGGGCGGGAACAAAAAGTAGGAGGTGGGTTCTTGGAGTCTGGGTAAGAAAAGACCAAGAGGTTTTGGAGATGATGTCTTTTATTCATTAATTCATTAGAGTAATGTGACTCATTGAAGAGTGAAATGCTTTTGGAATAAAAGAGAACATAATAAATAAATGTTCACTATAGATCTGATAAACACACTGTTGTTGTCTAGTTTTCTTCAAGTGGATAATATCTTAAATTTTAAGGTAAAAGATGTAACGGTTTCTGTTTGAAAAGTTCTGGAAACAGAGGGATGACGGCTGTGCCACGTGGTGAAAGCACTCGACGCCACTGCGCTGTGCACTTACGATGGCTACGACAGCACGTGTTACGTGTGCTTTACAAAAAAGTTTAAAATACGTAAAGTTATGTATTATAAGTACAGTTGACCAACAATGAATTTGAACTGGATGAGTCCACTTACATGTGGATTTTTCCAATAAATATGTACGACACTACTTCATGATCGCTGCTTTGTTGAACTCAGGGATGCAGAACCATGTAGAGAAGGACAACAATAAAGTTATAAAGATTTTTAACTGCAAGGAGGGTTGGGGCCCCAAATCCCTGCATTGTTCAAGGGCCAACTGTATCTAAAAGTTAGGACTTACAGTAGAAAACCCTTCATGTAGGGCGGTACAGCAGTAACGACATTACTCAGTGACCCCTGCTTTCACTGTGACTAGCATTCCACTATGTGAACAGTTACTAATTATTAACCATCTACTCTGTCAGGCCCCGTACACAACACACAACACACGCCCTTTGATATTGGTATTACTGCCAAATATAGACAAGGATAAGAAACACCATTTAATGCAAAAATCAAAAGGCCATTACAAAGAAGTTATTGATGCTACCCTGCATGTCAAATGGGATTTAAAAATTTTTTTCTTACATTATTAAATGTAGTTTAGAAGATATGAGTGAGATAATTTGTTGTAAATAACAGAGCAAACATTAGTTTCTTAGAAATGAACGACTTTCCATTTTAAGGAAACTGTCTAACTATAAGCTAATTATTTTGTTCATAAAGTCGAACAGAGAAGTAGATATCAACAAATTTACATTAAGGATAAATTTCTTTTAACAACTTAACTAATTTCAGGACTCACAGAGGATTCCTCAGATAGGCGAGAATTTAGCAAAAGCATAAAATTTTACAGATAAAACAGTTATTTTAAACAACGCATGCCACCCATTAATCTAATTCTAAAAACCTATCTGAATAATTTCATGGTACAAAACCCACCCTCCTTTAGGGAAGTTTTTATCTATAATAGAAAATTATGTATTCATGACGAGAAGGAAAGGAAAAACTTAAAATATTTGGAAGAAGTAGTCATACACTAGAAAAGAATAAAGTATTTTCTTATTACTTGTAGGATTCTCAAGTCCTCATCTTTTATTAAGCTACAAACCCCGTGTAGCTCCTGGGGCTTGACTGGAACACCTGGAGGACCTGCGAGAGGCGGGGCTCGGCCGGCCCTGCTGCCCGAGAGCCCGCTGTGGGTGGCCGGCTCGGGGCGCCGGGTCCCCACTGCAGGCGCGGCCCCGTGCTTCCAAAAGGGGAGCAAGAACTTGACAAGCAGGGAGCGCACATGAGCTGGGAGTCCCTCGTGAGCGGCGCATAAAGAGCTAAGACCAAAGGCAAGGGAGGGGTCAACTTCGCCACTAACGGCAATAAGCTGAGAGCAAAGGCTCTGAAGTCAGAAAAACTGGATTTCAATCCTGGCTTTTCCAGTTGGATTACTTAATAGCTATGTTACTGAGTCTTTCTAAGCTTCAGTTTTCTTATCTGGAAAATGAGACCAAGTATGTAAAATGTCTAAAAGTACCAACTGCACACAGTAGGTACCTTTGTCTTAATACCTCTATTTATTATAAAATATAAAAACTGAGCAGAAAACACATTTGACTTTGAGAGCATGGAAAATCACGTTACTATTCTCTGACACTGTTGTTCTGTTATCCTTAGCATACTCACATTTTTGAGATGCAAATCAACAGTTTTACTACTTGAAGACTCACTCTAGGGTTTATATAATAGAAAGTAAAGTGTGGAAACTAGATTCTTTTCTAGTTAATGATAATTCGGAACATCTGAAATCCCGGATAAACGCCTAGGTTTGTCTTCATTTGCCAATACAAAGGAGACCTAGCACACTTATCACATGGGCAAATGCCCACATAAACAACGTCTGAGGAATGTAAATACAATATAATACATATTACATTATATACTGTCAGTGAGAGCTTTTTAAGATTTACCACAGACTCAGTTAAATATAGACAGGTGAATTCATGCCACAGCTGCCAAATTTTTATTTCACTCGATGTAGGATGGACCTGGCATTAAGCAAAGGTTCCCGTTTTCTTTATCCAAATGGATAGTTTTGCCCAAAGAAATCACTGTGTCATAGAAGCTTTCATGTGGTGAGATGGCAAATTTTTTGCTGTCTTACATGATCAAACAATAACAATAAAAATCACAGGGGATGCAGTGTGTGGGAAAAGCACAATTAGAACCATGAATAATTCTCTTGGATAAAAAATTATTACTTAGAGAATACACACCATGAGATTACTGATTATCCATTTCTTTCAAAAAGAAGTTACCCAAAATGGAGAGTACTTAAATGTGATACAAACATCAAATGTAATAGAAACACCCTTACTGGAGCCTAACTGCATAAGATGACAAGCCTGAGCCAAGAAGCATGCCCAGTCCTCACGCTTTAAGTGAGGCATCTTACTAAAATGCCAGTTCCCATTCAGTGCTGTCCCATTAGCATTTGCACGCAGTTAAGACGTTATATCCAATGGATAGCTTTACCTCCAAGGCTATTTATAGGAAGTTAATAACTAAGACACCCAAAGACCTCAACTTGCATAAAAAGGAGGCAAGGCTACATTCACTCAGCTATACAAATGGCGCCATATAGACAGAAGCTCTAAGAACTCGTAATCTCTGCTTTTGGATTTCGTCAGGGATGGCTGGCTAATTGGAGGAACTCATGAAAGTTCCTTACAATCCAATTAGCACTTCAGTGCAATTAAGTGGTAGAGGCTTCCCTATTCTGCAGAGACTGGCTTTGATCTTGCAGTGAAAAGTGTCCTTCCTTAAAGCTGTGGTTTTGATTTTTTTCCCAGTAATTAGTGCTAATTGTAAACCCAAGCCTGACCTGCTATAAACAGAGTGTTTTACTGCATTTGACACCAGGACCTTAAATCAGTGTTCTCTTTTGTCTATATTGTACTTGCTTATTAGAAGTCTGCCTATTTTGCTCATTATTTGATGCACAATGGCTAAGTACATACTAAAGTCAGCTGAAACAAATGCCTTGATCTTAAGAGCTTGTGTGGGTATTTTCACTGATGTCTTTTAAGCCTAGCTACCATAAAAGTAGTTGATTGAATTTCACTTAAGGAATATACTGTAGATTTTCCGTACAAAGAATGACTATTCAGAAGCAATTTCTAAAGAGGTTTAGTGACCCTTGTATGTTTGGAAAATAAAAACAAAAGATGAAAATGGTCTTTTCATAGGAGCAAACATAAAGAACTGCATAAATCAACTGCAGTAGTCTGCTGGAAAATACCTATTATAACAACGTCTGTTAAATCAACTCATTGTTTAGATTCCTAAAAATGAATTAAAACATAAGCCTGTTAGTGGATAGACCAAAAAGATATCTCTATATGGGAATAAGATGCTGCAAAATATAAAATCCCATTCCTTCTCTAAGATATAGATAACGATCTTTTAAATTAGCACACATTTCCTATGCAAATGTGAAGCAACTGGATATTAAGCTAGGATACCTTTCCCTCAAATATGTTTTTAAACAGACCCTATTTCATCACTTAGTACAGTTTCCTCATAAGAAAAAAGAAAGATAATGGAAGCTAGCCCAGTTCATGTTATATTGTTAGACATTCTGAATCAAGACCAATTTACTGATCTTTAAGTGTACATGGTCCAGTGTGTTATGTTAGTTAGTTGCTAATCATGTCTGACTCTCTGCGACCCCACCAGGCTCCTCTGACAGTGGGATTTTCCAGGGAAGAATACTGGGGTACACTGTACAAACATACAATTACTAGGAGGAAAATATCTACCTAAATACAAACATACAATACACAAAAAATGTGATGTTGCCAATTAGCACTACTTACAAAAAATATTTTGGTTAAAAAAATTTTTTTTTCCCTTATGTAACGAAGTTAAGAATCTAGAAAGAAGTATAGAAACAATCTAGAAACAAGAGCCTTTCTCTAAAGGACAGTATGACTGAATATGACTAAAGCAAACAAAGGGCAAGAGGGACTCTGAGAAATCTTATCTTATTTTATGTCTTTTAATCATTTAAAAACCCAAAAATATCGCATGCACACAGTTTCAGTTCAGTTCAGTTCAGTCGCTCAGTCATGTCTGACTCCCAGTGACCCCATAGACTGCAGCACGCCAGGCCTCCCTGTCTGTCACCAACTCCCGGAGTTTACTCAAACTCATGTCCATCAGGTCAGTGACGCCATCCAGCCATCTCATCCTCTGTCGTCCCCTTCTCCTCCCACCTTCAATCTTCCCCAGCATCAGGGTCTTTTCCAATGAGTCAGGAAAAGTCAGGCCACCTTTTCATCAGGTGGCCAAAGTATTGGAGTTTCAGCTTCAGCATCAGTCCTTCCAATGAATATTCAGGACTGATTTCCTTTAGGATGGACTGGTTGGATCTCTTTGCAGTCCAAGGGACTCTCAAGAGTCTTCTCCAACATCACACTTCAAAAGCATCACTTTTTCAGCACTCAGTTTTCTTTATAGTCCAACTCTCACATCCATACATGACCACTGGAAAAACCATAGCTTTGACTAAACAGACCTTTGTTGGCAAAGTAATGTCTCTGCTTTTTAATATGCTGTCTAGGTCGGTCATAGTTTTTCTTTCAAGGAGTAAGCATCTTTTAAGTTCATGGCTGCAGTCACGATCTGTAGCGATTTTGGAGCCTCAAAAAAATAAAGTCTCTCACTGTTTGCATTGTTTCCCCATCTATTTGACATGAAGTGATGGGACTGGATGCCATGAGCTTAGTTTTCTGAATGTTGAGTTTTAAGCCAAAATTTTCACTCTCCTCTTTCACTTTCATCAAGAGGCTCTAGTTCTTTGCTTTCTGCCAAGGGTGGTGTCACCTGCATACCTGAGATTACTGATATTTCCCCCGACAATCTTGATTCCAGCTTGTGCTTCATCCAGCCCAGCATTTCGCATGATGTACTCTGCACAGAAGTTAAATAAGCAGGGTGACAGTGTACAGCCTTGACATACTCCTTTCCCGATTTGGAACCAGTCTGTTGTTCCATATCCAGTTCTAACTGTTGCTTCTTGACCTGCATACAGATTTATCAGGAGGCGGGTCAGGTGGTCTGGTATTCTCATCTCTTGAAGAATTTTCCACAGTTTGTTGTGATCCACACAGTCAAAAGCTTTGTAGTAGTCAATAAAGCAGAAGTAGATGTTTTTCTGGAACTCTCTCGCTTTTTTGATGATCCAGCGGATGTTGGCAATTTGATCTCTGGTTCCTCTGGCTTTTCTAAATCCAGCTTGAACATATGGAAGTTCACAGTTCAGGTACTGTTGAAGCCTGACTCAGAGAATTTTGAGCATTACTTTGCTAGTGTGTGAAATGAGTGCCGTTGTGTGACAGTTTGAGCATTCTTTGGCATTGCCTTTCTTTGGGATTGGAATGAAAACTGACCTTTTCCAGTCCTGTGGCCACTGCTGAGTTTTCCAGATGTGCTGGCATATTGAGTGCAGCACTTTCACAGCATCATCTTTCAGGATTTGGAATAGCTCAACTGGAATTCCATCACCTCCACTAGCTTTGTTCGTAGTGATGCTTTCTAAGGCCCACTTGACTTCACATTCCAGGATGTCTGGCTCTAGGTGAGTGATCACACCATCATGATTATCTGGGTCATAAAGATATTTTTTGTACAGTTCTTCTGTGCATTCTTGCCACCTCTTCTTAATATCTTCTGCTTCTGTTAGGCCCATACCATTTCTGTCCTTTATTGTGCCCATCTTGCATTAAATGTTCCCTTGGTATCTCTAATTTTCTTGAAGAGATCTCTCGTCTTTCCCATTCTGTTGTTTTCCTCTATTTCTTTGCACTGATCACTGAAGAAGGCTTTCTTACCTCTCCTTGCTGTTCTTTGGAATTCTGCATTAAATGGGTGTATCTTGTGTTTTCTCCTTTGCTTTTGCTTCTCTTATTTTCTCAGCTATTTGTAAGGCCTCTTCAGACAACCATTTTGTCTTTTTGCATTTCTTTTTCTTGGGGATGGTCTTGATCAATGACTCCTGTACAATGTCATGAACCTCTGTCCATAGTTCTTCAGGCACTGTCTATCAGATCTAATCCCTTGAATCTATTTCTCACTCCTACTGTATAACCATAGGGATTTGATTTAGATCATACCTGAATGGTCTACTGGTTTTCCCTACTTTGTTCAATTTAACTCTCAATTTGGCAGTAAGGAGTTCATGGTCTAAGTTACAGTCAGCTCCTGGTCTTATTTCTGCTGACTGTACAGAGCTTCTCCATCTTCGGCTGCAAAGTATATAATCAATCTGATTTTGGTGTTGACCCTCTGGTGATGTCCATGTGTAGAGTCATCTCTTGTGTTGTTGGGAGAGGGTGTTTGCTATGAGCAGTGCCTTCTCTTGGCAACAGTTTAGAAGTCAAATAATCATGAAAGGCCAATCAAAACCTTAAGAGTAATTTCCCATTTCCTTACCTCCTCCTCCCCAGAGGAAATGACTTTCAACTGTTTTAGTCATTGCTGTGGCTCTTCTTTGGCTCATATGTTAAAGTCAGCTATGACTGCAGTGCGCTGGCTTACAGGAGTCAGCCGTGACCGTCTGCCTTTTGGGGTCCTCAGGAGGAGAGGCTGAAAGCTCAGCCTCAACTCCACTAGACCACCCGTGTTTCCGGTGCGGCCCCCACCTCTTCAGTCCTTGTAGCCTCCAAGTCCTGTGCTGTCTGATTCCATCTTCCCCAGAGCATCATCTCCTGCCTGGATGGAAGTGGAGAGGTCATTTGACCAAGGAGAGTGGAGGTAACCGGGAGGTCTAGTTGTGACTTGCACACATTTTTGAGCAATCCCTGTTTTCATTACCCTCACTATTACTACAACGCCCTCCAGTTCTCAGATCTTTCTGGGAGGCAAACTGGTCAGCTATTGTTTGGTACTCTCAACCTGCAAGCATCTTTGTTTGACCTCCCTTCTCTCTACTAAATCACTTATCATTCCTTTAAAAATATTTACTGTGGTAAAAAAAACACAAAAATTGTGCCATTTTAACTATTTTAAAGGCACTTTTCAGTGGCAACAAATACTCACAGTATTCAACAACATCAACACTGTCCCCACACTTTTTCATTACTCTAGCCATTCACCATTCTCCCATCTGCCTTCCAACTGCACAGGCTATATTCTCGGGCAATGGTGGATGGCTCTCTAATCATAGCAAACTTTATGTTTGCACTTCTTTTTTTTCTAGTTGTGGGTGTGATTTTTAAGAAAAACGTGCAAAAATGTTTTTATTCTGTCATTGTAAACCCTAAATTTTCATCTCCTTATTTTGAAGATGGGACAACTCTTGCCTGGAAACAAAAAGCAGTTTTGCTCTGGGTGCCAGTGTGGTTTGCCTAATTACCCAACATGGCATTTTCCATCCACTGGACTACTCATTTCGTTCCTGGGGTTGTTATGAGTTCCGATCATTCTGTGGGGGAACACACACAAAACACTGGCTGTAACAAAGAGATTGAGAATGGTGTTTATGCAGAAATTATTAGAACAGCAACTGCTGAACAGCTGATGCTCAGGGAAGCAGATCTTCCCAGATCCCTGTGGTGACAGCAATAGGAAACTGAGTAACAGAATGAGACCCCTGGGGCACTCTGAACGCAGACTCACGGAGGGGCTGCCGAGCAACGCAGACAGCTAGACGCGTCCCCTCCTAGAGCTGGGAGGCTTCATTTTAGGGCCTGTTTAATACAAAAGTTTCAACATTTTGCTGAGCATGCATCCCAACCCAGATGTAGATTATACCTTAAATATCTAGTGACGTAATAGCAAAAATCAAAGAATAACATTTTCTGTACTTGGATGTGGCTTTTTATGTCATAAATTCTCACCCTCTGTATTTCATGTACCTCTGTGGCCACCATTTTAGCGTGTGACATGTTAAATTATGAAGCAGACATCATCTGCTTGGCTATGGTTTTTCCAGTGGTCATGTATGGATGTGAGAGTTGGACTGTGAAGAAGGCTGAGCACCGAAGAATTGATGCTTTTGAACTGTGGTGTTGGAGAAGACTCTTGAGAGTCCCTTGGACTGCAAGGAGATCCAACCAGTCCATCCTAAAGAAGATCAGTCCTTTAGACTGATTCCTAAAGGAATGATGCTAAAGCTGAAACTCCAGTACTTTGGCCACCTCATGCGCAGAGTTGACTCATTGGAAAAGACTCTGATGCTGGGAGGGATTGGGGGCAGGAGGAGAAGGGGATGGCAGAGGATGAGATGGCTGGATGGCATCACTGACTCAATGGACATGAGTCTGAGTGAACTCCAGGAGTTGGTGATGGACAAGGAGGCCTGGCGTGCTGCGATTCATGGGTTCGCAAAGAGTCTGACACGACTGAGCGACTGATCTGAACTGAACTGAACAGGATAGTGTAACTTAAATAGCACGGTAAGATTTGAACCTTTGGTTGATTTTAATGTCACCTTCATGCATTGGAGAAGGAAATGGCAACCCACTCCAGTGTTCTTGCCTGGAGCATCCCAGGGACGGGGGAGTCTGGTGGGCTGCCATCTATGGGGTCACACAGAGTCGGACAGGACTGAAGCCACTTAGCAGCAGCAGCAGCAGCAGCAGCAGCAGAGGGAAGGAGGAGGAAAAGAGGAGGAATAATAAGGCAAACAGCATCAAAGAAACGGAGCAACTCTGTTCTCAGGTAGGTATCCTTGTCATCCCTACTCTAGAGATGAAAGAGCCACGGCTCAGAAAAGTTAAGTAACGTAACCAGAACCACACAGCTGTAAGTGACAGAGCCACAGTCTGAATCCAAACCCAGCGCTCTCAACAACTCAGCCACACGGCCGCTGAAAGTCTCCCAGGAACTCAGAAACAAAGTAGTCATGTGAATAAAGTAGTCTAGAGTAAGCACAAAGTACTATAGTACACTGATCATGGCGAGGGCAGGGCAATTGCTTCTCATTTGAAAGGCAATTTAATCTCTTCTTTTAGAGAAGACACATCTGGTACTCTTGATAAACTATTCATCAATATGGAAAACATGGGATGAGACACAGTAAATCATGTCCATGAAAATGTAGCTGAAAAATTTGTTCTTACTTTCACACCAATGTGATGTATAGTTATAAAAGCCTATTGATCTACAACAAGATTCTTTTAACAGAAAACTTATTTTCCACATTAACAATTTGTTCAAGAACCTAGAAATAAATAAAAGGGCCCCTGAGCAAGGCTGGAGAAGGAAAGCCAGAGTAAATGTACCCTGCGCCGTCTTTACTAGAAAGCCTTTTGCCCATCCCTTGTCTAATGATTCTTATTTTAGGTACAAATCTAACAAGCTAGTTTTTTTTTTAATGTAGGCCAAGCCACATCAAAAGCAATAAACAGAAAAGGGTGAGATGTTGCTGAAGGAAGGAAATAGAAGAACACCAGAACACCAAGAAATAACAATAATGAACTTCTAATAAATTACTAGAGAAAGACAGTAGTTGAGGTCAGAGGTTGTCAAACCACAGCCTGGAAGCCAAATTCAACCACTGCTGATACAACGACAAAGTCTCACTGGAAATCAGTTCTGGTCGTTTCACTAACGATTCTCCAAGACTGCCTTCGTAAAGCAGGGGCAGCTGAGGGGCAGCAGAGAGTACCTGGCCTACAAAACTTAAAATGTTTCCTACCTGCTGCTGCTAAGTCACTTCAGTCGTGTCCGACTCTGTGCGATCCCATGGACAGAGGAGCCTGGTAGGCTACAGTCCAGGGGTCGCAGAGTCGGACACAACTGAGCAACTTCACTTTCACTTTCCCCCCCAAAATGATTATTTTTTAACCAACACATATCAAACATTTCAGGTAACCAGAAATCTGATTATAAAGAATGCCCAAATAGATGACATTTCTAAAAGAAAATCTAATTAAAAAAAAAAACAAAAACTATTTAGAAGCTGAAATCTTAGAACTATTAGCTGGCACAAGCAGGTGAGCAAAATGAAATCATTTCAGATGTATTTGCTAAAGTATTTTTTCCCCTTAAGATCAAAGTTTGTGTTCTAATTTCCTGCAGGTGATCCACAGTTTCTGGACTCCGGAAACCTTTGTTCCCTAAACTGAGCACAGTGGAAACACTGATATCAGACAAGTGAATTGGCACTTTTTGAAGAACTACTGCTGTAATTTAAACTACGCCTTGATCTGCCCCCAAAGCATGCAAGAGAACCTAATTTCCATAAAACTTTCTAACCCAATTTGAACAGTATAATGTGGACAGTGGGGAATAAATGGGTTTGATCAATTATGAATTTATATGATATGTTAGTAAGCTATTCAAGCTAAGTCTTACAATTCAGTATTTTGAACACTAATGCCAAGCTACATAATTTTAAAATGGTGCATTTCAGAAAAAAACTCACCAGGGCATATTTGCATATTTGGAAATCTAATTAACCCAAGCATATCTTAAAGCTTTCAAGAGAGAACATACAATAACATTTTTGTCAGCTGAATGTTTGCTTGAAGGATTTTATCATCTGCTGTAACATAACCCTTCAGCTCCCGATTTTCACACGGGAATTACCTGTGGACAGACAGAAGCTTTCCCCCTCTCTGGGCCTGTGACTCGGGCTCAGCGTGAACAAGAGAACACTGGCCACTTCAAGAACACCCTCAAGTGTCTCTGATGACTCTGCTACACAATCCAAATCCAAAACTGTTTCTTCCCTGACCTCAGATAGTGTAACACGGAGTGACACTGCTGCAGAAACTCTGGAATTAGGTGGGAAAAAAACAACTACATTGCAGAAATAGCAAAACAAAGCATCCTTTTTATGTCTTTTGGGGGGGAAAATATTTGAAAAGGAGACGGAAGCCCAATGAGGGATGCTGCTGAGCTGCCTCCCCAGCTGCTGCCTCCTCTGTCCTTAACGAATTTCCTCCAGTGAGGTGCTCCTCTTCCTCCAGGCCAGAGTCTGTGCCCACCGACAAAGGCGAGAGCACAAAAGGAGCTCAGTTCTTTGGACGTACGGTCTCCCTGCTAAAAGTTAGCACGCTGTTGTCGGCATCACTCTCTCTGCAAGTCTGGTTGTGGAGGCTGATCCATGGCCAAAGCCCTACTCACCTGAGATTTTCCTTTGCATTTCTGGCCTAACCTTGTCAGAGTGAAAAAAGACCTGCTGTCCTTGCGATGGCATCTCCCTAAGAATTGCTGCAGATACAGAGGCTCAGACTGAGAAACACTGTTTGCACTCTCATGGCCCTCACCTGTTTCTCCAAGTTCCCTGCAGACGCTCCCGTTAGAGAAGCTGAGAGAAAAGGTAGTTCTGGAGAACACGGAAGTCCCTTCTATCCTCATTAAGTAGGGGACTGGATTTATGAGGAATCTTGATATGTCCAACAGAATCTCTATACACTGAGAGATTTCGGGAGATAATGTGAAAAAAAAAATTATGAACTTAATTTGCAACAATATACAGTCAGTTCCGCAACAAGGTTTGTTTCAAAATTGCAGATCTGCTCCAACAGAGTTGATATACGAGGGAACAACTGGAACGTAACGAGAACTTCACATTTGCTTATGCCAAGTTCTTGGTGAGAGAGACTAGGTGAGCGCAGAAAAGTGTACCCAGCTGAACTGAACTGTGGAGGAATCTGCAAAACACACTCAAGCAGCATCGCACACTTCTCACCTCACTTCCTGCGTTATGACTCGGAGGGGAGCCATATCCCTCCTCATCTCCCATCACGTTTCCTTCCGATTTCAGACGACTGCCCCCACCACTTCACCCTCTGCCTTGACCGCCACAAGTAAACTTCAGGTCTCTTTCAAGGTACAGCGCCAAGTTTCTTGCACAAGCTGTGTAGTGCTGTAGTATTACTACAGACTCCTTAAATATTCAAGGTGTGTAAACCACGCTACCATTTTCAGAAGTCCCTCTCCTTGAACAATTGTGTGTCCCCTTGATGAAGTTTCTGAGTGTTTGCCCCAACCCCATTTTCCTTTAGAGCTGCAATTTTCTGTGCAGCATGATGAATTTAGAAACATGTATGTCACTTCTTAACAGAAAACTGACTGTAAATCAGATTTCATTGTCTTATTAAGTATCAAAGAAAGGGCAGAGGACAGAATCAATAACGTTTCAGTTGACGAAAAGAAACAAATGCTGTTATGTACCTTGCTACATACAATCAGTTTTTGCGACTGTCTAAAACAGTTGGTATTATAGAGCACAATGGACTCCCTTCTCACCACAGCCCAGTTCAGCTCAGACGGCATTTCCTCCAGCAAACTCGAGACCCTACCCTGCTCTGTATCAGATTCATCCACCATGTCTCGTACGTTCCCGAGCCACCTGCTCATACCTTTGGCACAGGCCCCATCACCTCACACTGCAACTCTGTTTACTTATGATTCTCATTCACTGGCCTGTGGGCTCCTGAGAGCCATCTTTGCGCCTGTATCTGGATTCTAAGCATGTCATGCAGTGTCTAGCACAGTGGAGATGCCCATCAAATGCTTGTGAAGGCAAGAAGAAAGCAGCGTTCGGTTATCTGTATCATTCACAGCCCTGAGCAGTGCTTCACACAGAGCAGGCCCTCAACAGACACTGTTAAATGAAAGGAAAGGGAACAAAAAAGAACTGCATTTATTCAGGGCCAGGAAAAATGGTGAGCAAAGTCATCTCGTGAAATCGTCAAACAAAGCCTTCCTAGTAATAAGGTAAACTTATCTTTATAGAAGAACAGGGAAGGAAGATGACTACGATATTTTATGTTCACGACAGAACTGTTGAATTCCTCAAAACAGTTGTCTGGCTCAGTTCTACCATCAAGCAGGTCAACTCTGAAGCCTTCCAACCACGTGGGTGCTCATTCCATTTTGAACATCTTCAGATTATATTCTACTGCTTGGTAACCTTAGACAATGCTTATTGATATTTTATAATCAAAAAACCCCTTCTAATGTAAAAGCAATCCCCCTCTTGCTACTTTAGTTTCTTTTGTTCATTCTTCTGTAGGGATAGAGCGCTGGTTTGCATCCTTATGATAAACCTCTACATACTATAAGACAGTTATTAAGTCATCTCTGAGCTTTCTATTTTCCTGGCTAAGCAACCAAACTCCTTTAATCTTTCCCCACATGGCTTATTTTACATTCCATTAAGCATTTCTGTTGTTTTGCCATAGACCTTTTCCAATTTTTACACTTCCTTTTAAAAGGTAGGAATCCAAAGTCAACCAAAGAGTTTAATTAGAGCTCATACAACACTAAACATAGCAAAGGATTACTTTCCAACCCCCTGAATCCCACTATCACAGGAGCTGTGTAGCTTGCTTTGCTCAAAGCCAACAAGTCCTTACCGCCTCTCCATGGCTGCTGATGCTCCTGTACGCCCTGAAACCTGGGGCGTGCAAGGGGCCTGGCACCCCACTCTCTCCCTGTGGATGGTGGTTCGGAGGTGCCCTGGGCACATGCTACACCCTCTTTCTGCCCTAGCTTGCTGGACTAGACTTTGGGGCGTGGAGCTGGTTCCAGGTGGATCTCATCTTAATTTTCTGTGGTTCTGGCCACGAAAGAGCTACACACGCCTCTGGTGGAGCAGGGCTGGCCCCCGCAGTCTTGTTTCAGGGTGGGCGCCACTCTGCTGAGTCACCTGGAGCTCACGGTCCTTTTCTTATTCTCTCTGTGCTTGGACAACCTTCCTTCCTCTGCTGACAGTATATTTACTTTTCTTTCTTAGGAAACAACCTTGAATTTGTTCCATATTTGTGAAATGTGACTTATATAATTTATTAAGGTCATGTCAAATTCTAGTTCTAGCTTTCCAAGCACTACAACCCCTGTTAGCTTAGTGTAATCTCCAAACTTGGTTGGAATGCCTTTTAGTCTGTCGCCCAGGAAATAATGAGAATGCAGAACGGAATCTATCATGGGCACCAGGACGGACTCTTCTACATCTTCAATTACCAGGCCCTCACAGCTTATAGTAAGGACTTCAGAAGGTAATCTCCTTACCAAAAGGCACGTTTACCTGATCTTGATGACCCTGGGATCTACTTAGACAAATCTTATTTATTGATAAAAAGTAGCCACTTATGGGGTGGAATCAAAGGTGATAGTGAACAGATAATGGCTCTGTGCCTTGCTTTCCTCTGGCCTGTAGGGTTAATATTTCAGCACAGAAGGAAGCTGTACCACTGTGGGTAGATGTGCAACTTGCAAAGCAGAGCAATACAATTATAACCAAGGTTTTACCGTAATGATCTTTATTATCCTGGCTATTGTCACTGTGCAACTTAAAATCAATATCAAATTAATTACTATCAAAAATGTAAAATGTAAAAATATTTTTAAGTCAATACAAGAAACTAAAGGTAGAAATTTGATCAATCTAGGTAACTGTGACAGCGGTATTATCATGAGATCAAGTTGCTGAATGATTCAACTGTAACTAGAAAGAAGCAAAATCTAGTGAAAATAACTAAAATTAAATGCATTCAGCTAACATGACTGTTAGCTTCTAAACTTCAAACTAGATACCCTAAGCTTCAAACTAGATACCCTAAACTTCAAACTAGATACCCAGTTAAAGAGTAACAAAATTATGTCAGTAATTGTAAAGACTCTTCATTGGTAATTTTTAACTGGATAAGTAAATTTAATATTCCACTCAAAAATATTTGATCCTGGAGCAATTTCCATCAATCATTTCTGCCACTGTTGCTACAACTGTCAAAAGACTGAAGACAATAAACAATAATGTCCTTAAAGAGCAGTGCTCAGTCAGTTAATCAAAAACATTTACTGACTGAAAATCTGACTACTATACAGAACCCCTTTCTCGATTATTTCCTAATTTCTTTCAGGTCCGGGCTCAGTCATTTCAGACGAGTAGGTTGTTTCGTGCAGTTGTTTGTTAGATTTTACAACACTGGATGCACAAAAGTAGGTCGAGGGAGAATTACAGAAAATTATCTCACTAGACTCAGATTTATGGAATCTTTGATAAAGGGATATCTGCTGTTAACAGAAAAAGGAAACTATATCAAAAAAGAAAAAAAAAATCTGAACTGTGATGTTCGGCCAAGAGTTACTGAGCTGACCTTGGAACAGTATTGTACAAACATACAATTCTCCCCCACTGAGTTTTCTGCTGGCATATACACTCTGTCTGCATATAATGTTAATGCATCATTTATTTATATCAAAAGCCTGCCCTAGACAATCGTCCTAAAAATGGAGTAAGGTAACAGTCTTTGTTCTGGGAGTAAAAGAACTTGAGAAAATTCCCATTCTTAAAATATGCCATTTTATAAAATCAATTCTCAGATATTCAGTGTCTAGTCACTGAGCTATGGATTGCCTATAAATGTGCTCAAATACTTCTTCTCTTCCTTTTTTTCAGGTATTGGCTTTGACTGCTCATTAGCACATCCAGGACAAGACAGACGGGGTGATACAAATCTATCAATTTAAAAGCCTCGCCAAAACTTATGGAAATTCACTTCCCTACATGAATCTTATTTTTCATTACAGGTCTTGAAATATGCTTAATTAACAGGATTAAGTCTGAAAGTGAGAGTCACTCAGTCCTGTCCAACTCTTTGCTACCCCATGGACTGTATCGTCCATGGAATTCTCCAGGCCAGAATACTGGACTGGGCAGCCTCTCCCTTCTCCAGCGGGTCTTCCAGACCCAGGAATCGAACTGGGGACTTGTGCATTGCAGACGGATTCTTTACCAACTGAGCAACCAGGGAGGAATTAAGTCTAAAGTCAGGTAAACAGATCACATAAAGAAATAATATCCAACTTGTGTGCTCAGTGCTCAATCATGCTGACTCTTTGAGACCCCATGGACCGCGGCCTTCCAGGCTGCCCTGTCCATGGGATTTCCCCGGCAAGAATACATGTGGGTTGCCGTTTCCTTCTCCAGGAGATCCTCATGACCTGAGTCTCTTGCATTTCCTGCATTGGCAGGTGAATTCTTTATCACTGAGCCACTTGCGAATATCATACTATACAATTTCAATTCTAATATATTATCAACTTACAATGTATTCTTACTAAATACTATCTGATCTTTGCACTTTTTATATAGTATATAAGTGAACCCTTTTAAAATTAATACATTAAAAAAAAATTTTGGAACAATCTATTCCATTAAAAGGGCTTCCCAGGTGGCTCAGTGGGTAAAGAATCGGCCTGCAATTCAGGAGACTCAGGAAATGTGGGAAGATCCCCTGGAGGAGGGAATGGCAACCCACTCCAGTATTCTTGCCTGGAGAATCCCATGGACAGAGGAGTCTGGTGGGCTACAATCCATGGGGTCACAAAGAGTCAGACACAACTGAAGTGACTGAGCACTCATAATTTCGATAAAAAGAAATTGAAAAAATGTGTCATTGCCAGAGATTTGTGTACTTTTTACATTTTAATGGCAATAGAACTAGTGGAATTTGACTTACGAATTGAAATGGGTTGAGCTTACTATTTTCTTAGGTAATACACAAAGTGAAAGAAAGTGGAGTGTAAGTTACTAAGTCATGTATAATAATGGGCACGTTATAAAGTGGTTGTATAATATCACAACAAATATAAATATTAGTTTGCTCCAACCCTTCGCTTTGTAATACATTTTACAAATGTGAAACAGGCAATTCAACAAAGGTTAGAGTGGTTTGTATGTCTGATGGTGGGATGGTTTGATGGTGATCTTTTTGCCCTAATTTCTATATCTTTCAAGTATTTGACAGTGAATAGATACTATGTTTACAGGAAAATAAAAAGGTATTAATATAAAAAAGTTTAAAAGCTAAATACAACTGTGAGAAGGCAGGAAGATTTCTGCTAGCATTCTCCAAGGGATCATAAGTCTTCAGACGTTATATACGATACAATCTGACTTCTCTCAGGGCTGACATACGGCCACTTGAAAGAATCATGACTTTATTTAAACAGTCTACCTTTACTGGTTACAAGTATAAAGAACATTTTTAAGTGCTGAGGAAGAAGAAGAATCTAAGATTCTCCATCTGCAGTTTTCTTCTCATCGTTGAACTTCCCTTAAACCCATAATTATTGAAGCTGATTGATATAAAAATGTTTGAAATACAGAGGAAAAAGGGTATCTGAATGGTGCGTGCTTATTTGAAGGTAACACATAGCATTCAGCCAACAAAGAGTCAATGGGTAAACAGCTAATTTTAGGCAGTACTAGACAATTAACAAAAATGAAGGAAAAAGGCCTACCCTGTCCTTCTCGGTGGCAAATGTACAAACACAAAGACGAGGTGGGGCTGACACCGGTGGCAGGCGTCTGAGGGCAGGAGCGGGCTGCCCGGGCTTTCCTGTACTGCGAGTCTGGGCTTTCGCTATGACTCTTTGCAGACTTCCCAGGAGGCCCTGTGGTCAAAAGTCCGCCTGCCGATGCAGGAGACAGGAGACAGGGGTTTGATCGCTGGGTCCAGGAGATCCCCTGGAGGAGGAAATGGCAACCCATTCCAGGCTTCTAGCCTGGAGAATCCCATGGACAGGGGACAGTCTACAGGGTCTCAGAGAGACAGACAGAACTGAGCACACACGCCCAACACACGATTCCAGACAACAGAGAAGAAACAACCGTGGGAGATAAGGTGCGAGCAGAAAAGCAGACATTTTACTTCAAAAATGCTTTAATGACACTGTTTCTCTTATTCTTTGAGACATTTCACGTTATGGCAAGCAACTGGAGGGGGAAAAAGAATAAGACAGTAAAAGAGATCATGGAACAGACTTCAATATAAATAGACTATTTGAACTGAGGTCTGAAGCTATAATATCCAGAGGTAAAACACAATTGATTCCAGCCTTGCTGGGGGAGAATTATAAGCATTAGAATACACTGAGAAAAAATGAGAGACAAATCCACATTCACCTTCACTGCCTTCCCTCTTTCCAAGCTGATTATCACTGGGGATTGACTGTAGAAAGGGGCTGGAAATTTCAAGGATGTTTGCTATTTAAGTACCGAATTAAAATTTTTAAAAATGCTTATCCCTCACCACTATTATAGGACAAAGAATTTTTAGTTGGATGTAGGCAGGCTAAGTCTTCACCTATTATACTAGATTTTTCACTGGAGATAATTCTTTCCAAGCAGGTTCACAAAGAGTCACAGTATATTGTTCAGTAAAAATGGAGTTTACTAAAGTGTGCATATTCCAAATACAATTTAAAAATGACAAGCAACTGCGGCTACTCCTGAGTATTACTTGTTTTATTTATGGGTTATCACTTCTTTGCAGTTTTGTGCATGTTTTCCAAATGGCAAGGAACACACACACACAGTTTAGTGAGTGCCCTTACGCTGTGAGGAGCTTCACACTCACTGCTCTAAATGCTCAAGGGTCTGCACGGCGTGCTGTGACCCCCGGCTTCCAGGTAGGCCCCGAGAAAGCGAGCACTGTCTAAGTTCACACAGAGACAACTGTCAGAGATCAGACTTTTTTATTTTTTTAAAGAAAATACACTACAGAACACAGAGGTCACGCTTTTTTAAAATAAAAAATACTGTTAGACAGAGATGAACTGCCTATTACGGTTTTGTGAGTGCATTCCAGGGCCTTCACGTAACCTCGACGATACTTTATAGCTACTGCCTGAAAGAGCTCAGCTGAACTTCACAGTCACCCCAACACGCTGACAAGTTCTGCACAGACACACATACGTGCATTTCTCTGGGCAGGACGTTCATACCTTTTATCAGATAATGAGATACAGTAGTTGTTCAAGGAAGAAGGCTAGCACATAGTTTGCTTTCAATACCCTTAAGGAATATCCTTTGCACGGCTGGATTCACGAAAGCCGGCAGGGTGATGGGCAGCGGGGCTGCAGGGGCAGTGGGAGGACAGCAGCAGGCGCGGGGCTGGGCAGGCGAGGCTGGGGGCGCAGGCCGGAGGCGGGGGAGGCCGTGCCTGTGCACCTTCAGCATGACCACAGTCACCTGCAGGGGCGGCCACAGACGGCGGCACCGACCCCACGGACGTCAGCCTGGCTGGCCTCTGGGGGCTGGCGGCGGACATGAGGCCTGGCGTGCTGCGGTCCCTGGGGTCGCAGAGAATCGGACACGACTGAGCGACTGACCTGAACTGAACCCCCAGGGCTTCTGATTCTGCAGGGCTGCGGTGGGTCCGACAACCTGCATTTCTGACAAGTGTCCAGTTAATGTCGGATAAGTACATATAAGGCTTCAGGCATAAGGCTCTATAAGGCATATACGGCTCATAAGGCATATGAGGCTCTGGGACCCAACGGGGTTTAAATCCTTTGTCTACTAGTTACTACTGTGGGATCGTTAACAAGTTACCTAACCTCTCTATCCCTTGGTTTTCTAATCTGTAAAGTGGAGATGATTATACTTAATGAAATTTAATAGGACAGTGCCTGTCAAGTGTTTATTCCGTGCATGACACACTAGATATATAATAAAAGTTACAGTCAACACATACACGTACGTACCTGGATTAAAGAAAACGATGTAATGCTGAAGCAACTCCCACGGACAATATGTTAAACCAAAGCCAACGGAATATGATCTAGTTTTTTGTCTTTCAAATAAACAAACCCTTTTCAAGTTGTTGAGTCAAGCTAATCACATCGCTGCTATTTCCTTAAATTTGCAGCATGGCACTCACAGCAGGCCCACCAAGGCTGAGGGAATCCACGGTAACCACACAAAGCAGACACCCACCTACCCGTTAGTGCCAGCAATTCTTTGGCATTTGTTATGTTAGTTAAACTGTGTAATGGCGTGTGAGAAATCAGTTTCTGCTTCCTCGACCCTTTGGAAAGATGGTTTTCCAACCCAGCGTGCCTTGCTGAGACTCCAGAGTCTGACAGCTGTGACTTCAGGCAGTGGTTTCCTCACAAGCCTCCTCTGGAACCGAGGCGGCAAACACCGTGGTCCCCTCTGAAAGGGTAAGAATCTATTATAGGGGCTTGATTATTGATAATGACCATTGCTATTTTGGGGCTAACAGCTAACTAAGGACTTCAATTGTTCATTTTAACAAGTATTCATCGTGAACCCTGAACTATCCCTCGGAGAACATTCATTTTAGATGTATGAGATACAAGGAAGTCAATGAAAGCTTATTTTCATGCCTTTAGGTTTCAAGGAATATATCCTGTTTACTTATACTGGAGATGTACAAAGAAAAGGAAAAGAGATTTAAAAATGAAGAAATCAATTTTAATAAGAACAGTTTTAAATGTTAATGCATCTTCATGCTCTCACAAATCCTTAACCTTAATTCTAAAGATGTAAGAGACCTAAAACTACACAGAAATTTTACCTAATGAAACATTTTCAAGTCTATGTCTCCTTAGTAAAATATACTGTATTAAATTCTGGAAGAGATATAAAAGCGAGTAAGTACTTGACTGTTATCAGGGAACTGATCATTCAAACAGGAGATGATACATGACAGTGAGTGGGAAAGGGAATGCATCTGAGGTGCGGGCAAGATCACAGAGACGGGACCGAGGCCTCGAATGGAAGCAGCCGGCTTGGCTTGGAGAGTTCCTGCTGGAGGGAACCAGGAGATGAGGTGAAAAAGAAGGAGACCCAGGGCTGAAAATGAGTTTTTTGGATCTGACTGGCCCATCCCTAGCGAAAGGCGTCTTAGCCGAATCCTGACGTCAGCACAGCATTCGTTTGTCCTGTTTCTGCACCCCCGTGCAGGTCACAGACGTACCTAGAAGACGCTGATGAGGAGCCACGGCTTGGCTTCTTCTCTGTCTCCGCAGGGAGAGAGGTCTGACGAGTGGAGGAGCCCCTTGCTATAAGCAGACAGAAGGAGGAGCGGGGGAGAGCTGCTGAGTCAGGGCAGGGAAAGCAGGAGTCAAGGACTGACTGAGGTTTTTCTCAGCTGCTCCCCTGGACTTTATGTGTCCCGCTGGTCTACTGAACACTAGCTCTGCTCCAGCCAGAAGAAACTATGTGCTCTTCAAAGAAATCTGGATTGGCAGTGGCAGCTTCTACACTAAAGCATAACACAATCCAGCACCAGGGCAGGGACATTAGACGGCAGACGAGATACTGCTCCCTGATACTTCTGCCAGCACGGCAAAGGGAGAAAAACCAACGAATAAACGTGCTAAGTAAAAGCAAATGCCTATTCTCCGGCGACACCCAGATGACTTTTTCACTCTTCCAGGTTGGTGGACCTCCTGCTCTCCTTTCCTTCACTGAAACCAAGAACCCAAGGCCTCCCTATAGATAAAGCTGCGCTTGCATGTAACTTTATTACAGAAATGCACAGAGACTGAACCAAGGCTGATCATGAAAACGTTAAACCTGACTTCTTGGTCATTGCACAGCATTTCTAAAGTAATTTTAGAGCAACACAGAGTGGAGTCCTAACTATAATGATAACTTAATAAGAAGTCATACAGTACTCTTCAGGTGAAGGAAAAAAAGGGGAAAATGAACCCTGAGCACAAGGGAATGTATTTTGATTACATTCAAAAACACGTATTCTTAAAGTCATCCCTCTGAATTAAAGTCAAAGAGATTCTCATCTTTAACTGGTTTGGAGATGACACACAGATGAAATTTTCTTTCATTCATAAACACAAAGGCTTAAAAGGATACCTGTACAGTGAGTACATCAGGGCACACTTTACAGAATTAGAGTACGGGGCCATCAATATTGACCTTATTTATACAAAAAATTTGTATATTAGGATGTCAAGGAAAGGTACAGGTTCACATAAAGACTAAGTCCTTCAACATTCAGTAATGGAATGATGAAGTGGGTACTCTGTTTATAATCCTTTCATTCAAAGCACTGATGAGCAAAATATATGGCAATGAACTTGCCACGAACACAACACTTCTATTTAAAGATGAAACTTTTCTCTGTTGAGAACCAGAGGAAAAATGCATCCATAGTCTCAGGGTGGTACACTGGCTACATTTCATTTATGCAGATTTTAGGTTAATAGATAGGACTCACCGACAAGGGTTCTATAAACCATTTCAGTGAGCATACATCCTGATTATAATGTCACGTTAAGAAATGGACTGCAATCTGTCTTCGTGTCATACTTAATAGATTTCTAGTAAATAGCCCACAAGCGCGCCTTCTAACAGGTGATGAATTATATTACTGCCCTGTTGTACTTTCCTAATGAAGGGTCTGGCAGGATTTCCATTATAATCAAGACTCTTCGCAGGGAGGAAACAGAAGCAGTGGTTTGCATGTTCCCACAGGGCTCCGTCAGGCCCCGCTACCAGCTGGGGTCTTGGGGGGACACACCTCTGAGGCCTGACTCAGAAAAGTGTGGGATGCCGGCTGTGTGATTATTAGCCACGGCCATTTTCACCAAGTCGCTCCCTTTCTTTCCTCGCTTGCTCGCCCTCTCTCGGGCTCTGCGTCTCCCCTTCTCGTGAGCATCCTGTCCCCGTCACCAGCGCTGGGCCGGATGACCCCTCTCCGATGCCATTCCTTTCCCACACTGGGTTGCTGGCCCGCTGTTTGCTCTGGAAGAAATCTGGCGGCCCTGCACCTGAGCTGCAGGGCCAGCCTTCTTTGCCTTTTGAATAACAATGAAGGGACTTCATAGTGAAAGCCAACACCAAGACGGCCACTGGCGAGGGAAATGAGGTTGATGGGGACCCTCTCTCCACACAACAAACATGAATTACCAAAACATTCAGAGGATGAAACTACAGCCTCTAAGGCCCACAGCAAAGCAGTGCTTCTGACAGTAAGTGTCAGAACAGCTAAGCCCAAAGAGAAGGGCAGAGCTGCGGAGGACTGGAAGCTGACGGCTGCAAGTTCCCCAAGTTCTTCTGTGTGGATGCACCACAGCCCACCTGCATTAACACAGATCAGAAACGGCAATGGGAAAGACGGGGCAGCACAGCGAAAACAAACGTTGAGGGGCGCTCAGGAGAAAGGGGAAGGCGCAGTGATGAAGAAGGTGAACAAAAAGCTGAGAACCTGAAGGGAAGCAATGGAGAGGCCAATCCTGCCCCTCACACACAAGCAGCTGGTAAAATGTCTTGCTATTTCCATCACAGGCAGAACGCGTTGTCTCACGAGCAAGGACAGCCTTGGGGTTTGTACAGGTGACGCTTTTCATTCTTGGTTTCCCTCCTTATGAGCTGGTTGCGTCAAACTGGACAAGTCACCGGGGAAAATAAGACTATTAACTACCCAGAGCTATTATGAAGGCACACTGAGATATTTAAAACATTTTCAAGGCGTCACAGTCACATTTCTATCTCCTATTATGAAATTTCAAGCTATTTAATTTTGTAAATTTGTAACATAAGGTATACTTCTTATTTTTACAAAATTCAGTAATAGTATATTGACTACTAACAAGTGAGCATACGTTGTTGTAGTAACAATATTAACAAGAGTCCACTCCCCCATTCTATGAGGTCTCCAGAGGTACTCAGGGTATCTTTAATTCCAGGGTAGAGGAAAACAGCCACACAGCTTCAGTTCCCAGGTGCCTGTGAGTTCCTGGCAGCCACTTGCTGTAAAACACACTGCTTTCTTCTCTAATGACTGATTCCTTTGCTCAAACCCAGGCAAGATTGTCTTACTTGCACCAAAAGAGCCTAAAACTGTTGAGTTAAGGTCAAATAAAAATTTTAAACGGCTGACACACCATCTTCAGATCAAACCAGTCCATCCTAAAGGAAATCAACCCTGAATATTCATTGGAAGGACTGATGCTGATGCTGAAGCTCCAGTACTTTGGTTACCCAATGTTGGGAAAGACTGAAGACAGGAGGAGAAGGGGACAATAGAGGATGAGATGGCTGGATGGCATCACCGAGTTGAGTTGAGTCAACTCCAGGAGTTGGTGATGGACAGGGAGGCTTGGCATACTCCAACCCATGGGGTCGCAAAGAGTCAGATACGACTGAGCCACTGAATAACGACACACCATCTAATTTCTTACTTGTTTGGCAGTGGAACTCTATGATTGTAGAGAGGGAAATAATTTTTTATGCTTTTAAGGTAGATAAAAGATACATAAATATTGAAAGATATTATTCAGAAAATTAGTATTCATTTCAGCACACTATAAGGATATTATGCATAGAATCTCCATATTTCGTTCTTGGACAAAAAGAAGAAAGTATTTTTGCTGCTAAAGTTGTATGTACTTTTCTAGAGTAAAAAGTTTATACCAACGTTTTGTAGAAATTCAGAATGAGTTAGCACAGTGTATACGATAACCTACTATGTCATCGTGCCAGAAGTTTGACCAACTCCTTTTCATGGAAGTTTGAAAACGTCAAGTTCACTTTTAAGCCCATGGCTAGTTTCATCCACTTTACACCGAAAGTGACAAAACCGGCACCGACTGGGGCCCTGCAATCCGCGGTCCTTAGTATTTGACAATCCACGTGAGGCAGGCTTACCACAAACTGCTACGACAGAGCAAGGATGACGGAGAGACTCCTGTGACCAAATTAATTGGAAATAGACGCCTCAGTCTTGTGATCCTCTTTCAGGCTTTGAAAGAATTACATGCACCTTCAGAGCACGCCGCGTCTAAGGATGATTAGTCCTGTACCGCTGGCACTGGGCTGATGTGGCGTGTTGCCAAGGGTCTCGAGAGAAAGCTAGGAGTTCAGTGGAGGTGGTGCAGACTGTGCAGCGATTCCAGGATTCCCTCGGAGGACACTCTGGCTTTTCTGCTGAAGGCCTGTCAGAGAGTGAGACCTGTTCTCTCTGTGCCTGTGATGTGTTCAGACTGCCCCAAGTGGACCTTTGTAAATTGGCCTCTTGTCTTTATTCACTCTGCCATACTGCTAAGAAACATAATAAAGTAACCAGGCATTTTTAATGTGGCCATCTATATCCACATTATCTTTTCCCACCTTTATTATGATTTATACATAATAATGATCACAATGAAACTATGGCAGCTAATACCAAACTCAGTATTTTCCATCTGTCTGAAAACAATGACACTATGCAAGAGGTGAGAGGTCAATCATCTATACGTGTGCAGCTAGCCAAAATACAGCTGAGTATTAAATAACACTGCCAAGAAAGTTACTATGTGATTAAATGTCATACAAACTGCTAATCGTAAACGCATCACAATTTCTCCTGGATTTGCTTCCAAATAATTCTGTGTGTGGGAAGACAGCAGACGAGGTGAGCTATGCACAGATGAAACAAGGTTGGCTGGCTGCTGATAGCTGTTGAAGCTGAGGAATATGCATCTAGGGTTTCAGTATTGCTTTTTGTAGAGACTTTTGTTAACGTTTAAAATTTTCCATGATAAGAACATTTTAAAAAGACAAAACCTAGCAAGTTTAGAAGATTATGAAATTATCTAATGTGGGTCCAATAAATTTACAGAATAGAAATATAATCTACTGAATCACCTGTTATGAACCTATTTTACACAGTAACCATAATAAATTTATGAGATAAAATTTATCCATACCTGGAGTATATATTTCAATGTCTAATATAGATATATGTTTTTATACTGATAAATCTACTTCTTGCCTTGAAACCAACCATAACTAAGATAACGCACAGAAACCTGAAATAATTATTTTAATAGAGAAGTTTTTTGCTGGCATGCTTAACTTCTAATTACAAAAGATGGCAATGCTCTCAAATTAACCTTTTCTAGGGCTAAGAAAAATTGTAAGATTAAACACCAAGCAGTTTATTCAAATGTCAGAACAACATAACACAAGCCTAACACTGATTTAGATATATTTATCATTTTACCTGCAATGTGAATAAGGTTGCAAGAAGTATCCTTATCTATATTAAAAGAACCCAAACTTCAATCTTATATTGTAATAGCTTTTTTGAATGTAACAGGAATACATACTGAAATCAAGTAAACTGTTTCAAACAGACTTAAATCGCTTAGAATATTTTCTTAAATTATATTCTATCAGAATAATTTTGACAACTTGATAATTATTTTCATTAAAAAATAAAGCATATTAGACATTAACACAATAAATGTTCTCATTAATAGAGTGACAATATTTAAAATTGGCAGCCCTATTTATAATGACAATTTTGAAAACTATCAGTCACTCAAAATTTAACAAATATTCCAATAATCATATTTGAGGGCAGAAATATCCAACAAATAATACCATGTTAACCTTACTGTAAAGTCAATTATGGGAAAACTATGCTTATATATGTTTGAACAATACTTTTTCTAATGTGCTGCTGCTGCTGCTAAGTCTCTTCAGTCATGTCCGATTCTGTGCGACCCCATAGACGGCAGCCCACCAGGCTCCCCGTCCCTGGGATTCTCCAGGCAAGAACACTGGAGTGGGTTGCCATTTCCTTCTCCAATGCATGAAAGTGAAAAGTGAAAGTGAAGTCGCTCAGTTGTGCCCGACTCTCAGCGACCCCATGGACTGCAGCCCACTGGGCTCCTCGTCCATGGGATTTTCCAGGCAAGAGTACTGGACTGGGGTGCCATTGCCTTCTCTGTTTTCTAATATAAAAGCTACTAAATTTTTCAAATGTTTACACAAATTTATTGACATTTTAGGTTGAAAATTACTAATAAACATAAGCCAAAAATGTCATAACTGATACTTTTTTAGGCACATTTTTTAGCAACAGCATTTATAAAAGGATGGCTGGATATGATTTGCTCCTTTAAGAAGAGAGACATGGAAAAACACAGAAGTCAAATCTAAAATACATGACAGCTCATATGTTTTATATATTTTGCCTGTATGATACTTGGTTATTTGGAAAAAACAGTGCCATTAGGAGGAAGATATTTTCTAAGTGAAAATAAAAGCCAAAACCATACAGTGTAGAATTCCAGCTTTTCGAATCTGCTACTGCTTGTTTTTTAACAAACACTCATCTTTTCTTAAAAGAAAACAATATCAGATTCACAATGGTCAGACAGGTAAGTTAAATATTTTTCTCCAGGTGCTAAAATCCATCCCGAAAAAAGATATTCATTTTAAAACAAAAACAACAATTAATTACAGAATGAAATCTATCATAAGCCAGGGGCTTTGTGTAAGTTCTTTTATGCCCTTCTTCCTAAATTCCTCACTTTCTTTTTTTTCAGGTGAGAAAAAAGGCTCGTGTAAATTTAGTAGCCCGAGACAGATACCTAACAAGAAACTGGCAGTGACTGGGCCTGAAGTTTGTCCATGTTCTTTGCATATTGTGTGTCCAGAAAATAAAAGTCGTCTACAGTGGGCATCTTGTTATTAAGTAATGTCTACAAATAAATGCAAAACCAAGAAATCTAGCATAACGCATGTTGGACAGATGCTCTGCAACAATGGCTGGGTTCAGGAAGATTGCAAAACAGATTGGCGCATCCTTAGGAATGATTAAGAAGCTCTGTGGTCAGGCCCAACAATGACTAAATCTATACCTATTTTAATGATAAAGACAACATTTTGATGCTAAAGCTGAAACTCCAGTACTTTGGCCACCTCATGCGAAGTGTTGACTCACTGGAAAAGACTGATGCTGGGAGGGACTGGGGGCAAGAGGAAAAGGGGACGACAGAGGATGAGATGGCTGGATGGCATCACCGAGTCAATGGACATGAATTTGAGTGAACTCCGGGAGATGGTGATGGACAGGAAGGCCTGGTGTGCTGCGATTCATGGGGTCGCAGAGAGTTGGACACGACTGAGCGACTGAACTGAACTGAATTCATCACAGATGGATTAGGTGAAGTTGAACTGATGCTCATAGCTAAGAGAATTATTTCCTAAATGAATTAAATCTTTTTGTATAAATATTAGCTAAAAGGGAACTCTGTTGGACTTATATTTCTGTACATATATGTTGGAAAATAAAAATTAACTAACAATTTTAAATCACCAAAATAATCACAAATATCACCAGCTTATTTTAGTGAACAGCAGCAATTCTAATATATTTTTTTTATTCTATAAGAAAAATAATTTTAAAAGATCAAATTACAAAAAGTGCAAATGTCCTCTTCATAATATATGAGATATATATATATATATTTAGCTATAATATCCTGAATTCTATGATTAGAATTCTATGATTAGTCTGAAACCAAGTAATTCTATATCTAGGAGTCTAGCAAGATATCACCTTTCAACCCATTACCACTTGTTTCCACTGCAGAAATAGATTAATCTGAGAACTTACTGGTCAAACAGTTCTTCCACTTTTGCAATTAAAAAAAAAAATGTTCAATCATTTTCTTCTGAAGATGTCATACAGGGTGCTAATGCTTTCGTAAGCACAATCAACACCTTTAGAGCACTGAAAAATTGATGTGAGCTGAAAATACAGGCTGCTACACACAGTCCTTTCCTAAGTAATTTAAAGAGTAGTATTCTGGCAGAGAACTAAAGGAATGACTTTATAAAAACAAAGCAATGCATTTAAACAGCATTTCCTATATATGATCATTTCCTATATACAGATAACCAGTGCTGTTGACATTAGACCAAATTTTTTATTTTTTAAATATAAAAATTTGGCTTCAAGGGATTAAAAGAACAACATTTCTCACCTAGATATGGCACTATATTTGAATTTTTGATCCATTAATTACATTGAAAAATAGCCTGATGATCTGATCTTTTATTTAGTATAATGTAGTTAACTGCCCACCTGGAATTTAAGCTAAATCTTCTCTTAGACAGCAGTGGAAAAGGAAAAATTCTGTGCAAAGGACTTAACTCTTGATTATACCTGATAATAAAGAGGAAAATCCCAAAGGGCTCGTGACCATGTACCCGTGGACGCGTTGTCATCTGAACATACAAATAACAGTGTATTTGCTATACTTGCAGTCTGCAGGAATATTTCTAGATAAATAGTAAGGTCATAGGTGATTCCTTGAATTAATTTCTCCACCAGGTTCTTCCTGTTAACACTATCCAGCGATCTCTACTCAAGAACGACCAGCACATCACTCCAACATAAAGCTTTGAAGTTCCTGTCTGTTGGTTTCCTAGCCTCTTCTCGTCTCTCTGTGGGGGAGGAGTGTGGACCTGAAGATGGATTCCAGGATGGTAACTGAGCAGTGTGTTCCCAGAAGAAACTTTCAGAGCAGGCACAGGGCTTTCGGGCACCACTGCGGGCGCCGCTCCACGCTGCCCTCCTCCCACGAGGCTCTGCGCACAGCGCGCGTGGGCAGACCGCGCAGACATGCAGGAAGGCCTGCAGGGCTGCGGACGGGCGTGCCTTTTGATTCAAGTTAGTTACTAAGTCTAAAATTGGTTCGGGGGAAGGAAACATAGACGAAAGGAACAGTATGCTATTTTTTTCATTACAGTTCTGGGTTAGGTTTGGGGCCAAAACCAGTCATCATTCGCTGAAACCAGTCATCATTCACTGAAACCAGTCATCATTCACTGGCTTAACGATGATCAGGTGAGTAACAGATAAGGGTGCAAACTCTGGGGTCAGTCTCTGTAAGTCTGAATTTCAGCTCTTATCACTTAATACCTGCAAAGCGTTGGGGAAGCTATTTAATTTCTTTGTGTCTTAGTTTTCTCATCTGTAATAGTAACTCCCTAGTAGGACTGTTGTGAGAATTAAGTTAATAAATGTGCCAACCCTTAAAATAGGCTTCACACATAAGTGGTCAATAAACATTTTTTAATATAAGAAATATGAATGACGCTAAGTCTTGCTGACAAGCAGCTAAACAAGGGGGGATGCAGACAAACATGGAGAACAAGGTCCCCGCCAGGGACACTGCTGGGCAGCCTCCTCTTAGGGACTGCTAGGATCTGTCCACGTCAGATTCCTGAGGTGAGGTGCCGTCAAAATAACCATGTAATTTTAGCTCTATAACAAACATCAACTTTCATAAGGAAGCCAGGATCAAATCTGAGGGTTAGTGGCTAAAATCTTGTTTACGTTTGAAGAAGCCCAATTTTGTACTTCAAACTTGACTTATTAATGTGCGATTTAAAAAGTGGTAATATTAACAGGCATGTGAAAGTAAGACTTCTGAAGATGACTGGAAATGTACGTGACTGTAGATAACCAGAAGCTAAAACACAAAGAACATCAGCCTTTATTCTTGGCTCCTTTATGCCCATCTTCAATCATGGGGGCTCCTCTTCTAAAAAGTCTCTGTCCGTTTTCTCTAACATAACTACACAGCATCTGCAAGTAGAGACTACAAGAGGCTGAGTTTAAGGAACAAGGCTGAGGCGTCATGGTTTGTAATCCTGGAGGCCCGGGAAGCAATGTGGAAAGCAAATACTATACATATAGATGATGTTGTTAAACCCACTTTTTTTTTTTAATTTAAAAGAGGATAGTGGTCTCTGGAGCAGTGATACTTTAACTAATCATAAAACCCATCAATAAAACACTAAATAACATTAACAGAAAGCTACAGACCTGCCTGGTGGTAAGCTACAAAGCCTACCACCCCTGCACCCTCACGACACTGCTGCAGTCGAATCTTAGTAGGTCTGATACAGGGATGGTAATCTGTACTCACCCGTTGCCCCACTCCCTGCAAAGCTGCTCCGCATGTTTGAAGGCAGTACCAGAACTGGATGCACTCATCTCAGTCTGATCTTTAGAATCCTCTATTAGCCCCCAGCTCCCACAGAGACCTTGGTTTCAGAGGTCTGAGGTGGGGCCTGGTGCTGGGGTCTTAGAAAGCACTTCCCAGTGTCCTGAGGTACAGTCTGAGCCGTGTGCCAGGGCCGCTAGTGCGATGCTTTCCTGCTGGGCATATTACAAAACTGGATGCGACTTCTGCGCTTCAAAGCGGAGACCATGTGCCCTTGTCATTACCAGAAGGCATCCCTTGCTCTCACCCCGCACAAGCCAAGCGCTGAGGGAAGACACAACCGTAACCTGTTACACTCCAACCAGCGATGAAGTCAAATAACAGATAAGATTAAAAACTGAAAAAGAAAAAGTAAACTCCAGGATGACCAGCGTGCTGCGTAACCTTCATCCACTTCCCCAGAAGGGACGCGAAGGCTGCTCTTTCAGATCTAAGTCTCTCTCTCCAGTTTCTCTCTTTCAGTCTGTGGTATTTAGATACTGCCTGTGCTGGGAGAAAACCTGTCCTTGCATGGTTTATCTGCTGTTTTACAATATCTTGTCATTGGCTTAGAAAATGAGGCATCAACATAATTTATTTTCAGGGGCACCTTATATAAAACACACTTTAACATACCTAAGCAAATCATTCCATTGCTTAGGGGAGGGAGATTTCACCACAGTATTTAATGAAATGAAAACTAAATTAGAACTTCTATCCAATGAAGTGAAAGGAGTAACGAAGCGTGACTTTACCTGTTTACATCTAAAAACACTGCAATAAAAGTTATATATATGTGGACAATGACTTTTGAAAATATAAAATTGGGACAGGTATATAACCATGTAGGCAGTATGTGAAGTGAAGGGAAGTCGCTCAGTCGTGTCCGACTCCCAGCGACCCCATGGACTGCAGCCTCCCAGGCTCCTCCGTCCGTGGGAGTTTCCAGACAAGAGTACTGGAGTGGGGTGCCATTGCCTTCTCCAAACAAGAGCTAGAAGGAAGTAAGTACAAACCCTCTCTCCTTATGTAGTTTAATGATCGACAGATCTAGTCCAACTTGGAAGAAAGTAACTTTCTCTTATGGAAATATATCACACTAACACCTGCACTAATGTGAAAAGTACGGTGTTAAATGCAGAGCACAGCGACATTCTCTCGGCCTGTACATCGGACAATACTGTGTCTCCTTGAGACTGGAACTAGAATCCAGAAACTGCTGACCTTGAGAAAGATGTATAAACAAAGCTATGACTCTTTCAATTTTTATCATTTTTTTAATGATAAAAGTCTTGCCATTATGAAGATTTTGCAACAAGAATAATTGTTCAGGTCAGTTCTAAGAGTGTTTGGGGGACAAATTTTTGAAACTTTCTTATCATGGAAAATTTTCAACACATACAAAAGTAAAAACAAAAAACAAAAAAAAAAAAAACCCAGTATAATGACCTTCCGTGTATCCATCACTTCAGCTTCAACAATTAACCCACAGGCTTAATGTGATATATTTCCAACAACTGGGTTCATGTACACCCCTGCCTACTTCCCCAGCCTGATGGGCGCACTGACTGAATTGTTTTAAAGCAAATGCCGAACAATATGACACGCCACTGTGGGGTCAGGGGGGTGCTGGCGTTTCATCAAGCCATTAACCAGCACCTGAATAGCTATGATTTTGTTTTCTTTTTCAAGGCATAACTCTTATATTTTCGTCATTCCAAATCTTTTTTCTCTTCTGTCTTAATGCTTTAATAAGCTTGCCTAAACAAAAAGCTTCTTAGACTGACATGGTAGAATGATGAGTGACCATTCTTTAGCCATGTATATTTCTGACGTGATCAGTGGCTCTATCAGAACAGATCATCCGGTAAGAAACCAGAGATGCAGGGGTTTTCTAAACTCCCATTTGCAAATATGTTCTAAACAGAGCTATTAAACACGTGTAGTTTTCTGACATTTTTGATACATCAGGAAAGTTTAGCGTCAGTGCAGCCTCTACTTTTACATTCATTTGACTAAGCAATAAATAGTCTGGGCAGATGTTTTTCATGTATCTAAAAGTCAAGGCCTGCATAAATAGGAAAAGAATGCGCTAAGTCGTGTCCGACTCTTGTGACCCCATGAACTGTAGCCCACCAGACTTCGTTTGTGGGATTCTCCAGGCAAGAATCCTGGAGTGGGTTGCCATTTCCTTCTCCAGGGGAACTTCCCAGCCCAAGGATTGAACCCAGGTCTCCCGCATTGCAGGCCGATGCTTTACTGTCTGAACTATGTGGGAAGCCCTCTAAATAGGAAAATTTCTTATATTTTCCTTTATTTAATCTAATATATATTCTAACATTTTTCCTAGGCAGTTCCATTTTTACAGGTAATATCTTCTTTTATATAATGCATATGTTTAAAAAGTGGGTATGTTATTGTTCTTCAGGAATCTTCCTTTAAATCATACTCCTTTGTATTATAGCATATCCTGAATAGATAGCTTATGGCAAAAAACACAATGTAGCAATGAACTGAAATTTAATTCCAATAATACCGGAGCCAACCGATTTTGGAAGAGAGCTCCCCCTCCTGGCTCAGGCTCCCTTCAGACTAACGCCCTTCTGCTCAGAAGCGACGGCCCCTCAGTGCCCCAGGCAGGGCTGTGGTGCAGGCTGGAGGGTAAGAATTAGCCAGCAGAGATTTTCAAAATTATGTTAGAATTACACCACAGTCATCATTATGATTAATTCCACATATTTTAAAACAAATTTTAAAGGTAAAAGTGAATAACCAAGAAGGTTTGGGACAGAACAACACTGAATCATAAATAAACACTGATTCATAAAGCTAGATTGTTTTTCTGACTCTACAAGGAGGTTTCAGAATTAATTCCAATAAAGGCTAGTGACATGAGATCACTTAAAAAAATTGTTTTTAAAAAGAAAATCTTTCATTTTGATGCCAAATAATTCCAAATGTTACCCAAAAAAATCAATCAAATAGTGTGTTTTCTGAATATTACATTGCTTTTATGTCATAAAAATTTGTGGTAGGGCAAAATCTTTGTATGTGTGTGTGTTCATGCATGTGTTAGCCTCCCTTCCTCCCTCTGAGGCCACAGATAATTAATTTATGAACCGTTCATCTTCATACTGAAGACAGCATTTCAAATTGAATATTTAAAAAATAAACATAAAAGACAATAAGCATACCACAAGCTCATTTAGAAATTTCTGTAGTGTTACATATGTTTAAAGAAAAGTGGTTTTTAAGTAGAAAAGCAGGAAAAATTAATCTCTGCTGTCAGAAGGAATGATACTGATTACTCTTGGGGGAGGGTAATGATTGAAAAAGGTAATGTTGGGGTGAGGATTTTGGGGTGCTGAAAATGTTTGTTTCTTCATCTGGACGTGAAGACTCACTACACTTATATGTTCACGTTACACTGCACTTAGAGGTTTTCTAAAAAAACAGAAAATGAATTAAAATGGTATTAGACTATTTTCATACTACATCACCTGCAGCATTTGCTAGTTCTGAATTTTATTTATTAAATACTTTCACATACATGTGTATAAGACATATAGACGTGGTTCTTCTAATTCAGTGGTGTCCAAGGCCAATTATTTCGTATTTAACCTGGTTTATTTAAAATACACGCACCTTTGAGGTACTATGAATAATTCTGAATGTGACGTAAGCCTCAATTAAAGAGTAAAGATGGCCAAATAAATTCTCTAGTATAGGATATTTACAGTATATCAGGTGAATCCCAATAACCAAAAAACAGGGATATATTCCTCATCAGTTCCAGCAGGCCTTATTTTAGACACTACAACACTTCCCTTCACTTTAAGGGAAAAAATCATTTGTCCCTTAAGAGTTTGTACATGTTTGTATGAATGTAACCAAAAGCCTAATGATCTCAAATTTCCATGGGGTTTATAAATTATTCAAGATCTTTAAATTATATTTGAAAAATAATATGAGACGTAAGAAATTCAAGTAGTCTCTAAAGTTTAATTTAATAATATTATCAAATAAAAATAAATAATATTAAATAAATTAAATAAATAGCATTAAATCAATGAGCATTTAACTTAGTTTTGTGAAAACTAGTAAATTCATAAAACTGCTATTCTAAAAGAAGGTGAAAGTTCTAGACATGGAACATGAAAAATGAAAAAAATGCAGACATGGAAAAATGCAGGCATTCAAGGAGTCAACAGTTGAAATCTGTGGCTGATGAAGTACAGGGGGGTAGCTGAGTCTGGAAGAGACAGCCCAGCAAAACAGATTTATTCTTTCAGTGACAGTTAGACACTCAGAAGAAGCTACTTCATTTAATGGTTAGCTGATGACCAAAAACTCAACAACCTGAACCGTGGTCAAACGCTCACAGCCATTACCCACTCTGAAAGCTCCCGTCTGCCATGCCGGTTTCGCCTTTTTTCATAGGACACCGCTTACTCTGTTGCCTAGTGTTCCCGTCCAAACCTTTCTTGCCATCCTCTTCCACCAGTCTGTAATCTTCATCCTCTCTGCAATTTTCCCTGATCACAGTCCAGTGTTCAATTACGTTTTTCCTTCTCTGAATTCCTTGACACAGCTTAACTCCTGTGTAAGCAGTGTTTTATGAATGAGACTCTCATTTTTTTCTAATGGGAAAAGTAAAGGAAGGACAAATTCTATCTACTACATTTTCTCTTCAAATCTTTACAACAGTCCAATTCACAGACAAGAAATTGGGTCTCAGGGAGACTAATCTACTTGTCTTCACACGGATATTAAGAGGCAAGATTGGGTTCTGCATCCGGGCCTGCTTGACTCCAACGTATTAAAGCCTCTACCTTCAAGCAGATGGTGATTCTAGAAGACAGACAGCATTATATTTCACCACAATACCACTCCTAGAAAATGGACTGCATTACTAATTTCACAACTCCTAGCACATTACCTGAGACAGATGTAGATACAAAATGTTAGAAGAAAGATAAAGAATTCACACGTGTTCGTACACATTCTAAGTGGCAAGACAGGAACTAGAAACTGTCCCCGGGGTCCCCTGTACCATGTTCCACTCAACCCTCATGACAGAGTGTTCAGGGGAAAGAACATACCCAAGCAGGCAGCGCACTTCAGTGAAAAGAATGCCAGATTCACGGTCAGAGACATGTGGGTTTAAATCCTTTCTCTACTATTAATTTATATCCTCAGGCAACATTTGCAAATATCCTAAGTAGATTTCCTTATCAGTACAACAATAATAATATAGATACTGAAGGTCTATAATGTGAAGACTAAGGGATCCAGCATGTGTTAAATTACTAATAAAATACTCAGAGCTAGTTTCTGCCCCTCCCAACTTATATGTAATATTAAAATGCTGAACTCTGGTATTCCACTGACACATCATTTCCAAGCGTTCATCAAAAAGCACAGCCTACAAATCAGACGATGTCCTCTACAGGGCATCCACTCCAGGGCCTCCGGGACCTCTCCAGGCACCCTAATGAGAGAGCAATGCTTCTTGTTATTCATTATCCAAGAACGTTAAGGAGACGGCACCTTGAAAACAATTTCAAGAATTGATTATTATATCAAATGATACAGGTTTCATTACAAGAGAGAAAGGAGTTATGAAGGAGATGGTTTCCTTTTTTTTATTTCTGCCTGCTTTGTTCCTGTCTTCCAAGATGTCAGATGAATAGTCTGCTTTATTTATAAATGAAACTACAGCTGAGAACAAAGGATGAGATTATAAAAAGAAAGTAAAAGCCTCAGAAAGATGAAGGAGGAGGTAAATGTAAGGCCTATTAACTAGATGGATGAATTAACATCCTGAGTCACTGAGGCAATAAAATAAATAAAATCCATTTTCAGTGACTGATGGCGTCTTTGCCAGAAAGAAAAGAAAAACAGTAGTCAAACTGATATCCATTTTTCTCATATTTCACTAATTTAGAATGAATTCAGAAATGGAG
The DNA here is from genome assembly GCF_032452875.1 of Bos javanicus. Taxonomy (NCBI): domain Eukaryota; kingdom Metazoa; phylum Chordata; class Mammalia; order Artiodactyla; family Bovidae; genus Bos; species Bos javanicus. Next base: position 106,643,605 of record NC_083874.1, read on the forward strand.
GTTTACATTAAAGATGGTTAATCTCAAGCAGCACTATCCAATACCATAGCCACTACAGAAATTAGCGCACATAGCTCCTGAGTACTTGAAACATGCAGAGTACGAACTGAGACATGCTTAAAGGGAAAATACACACCAGATTTCAAAGATTTCAGATAAAAAAGGAATGTAAAAAGAATGTAAAACATCTCAGCAGTAATATTTTTAATTGATTACATGATGCAATGGTAATATTTTAGATCCCTTTTTATTAAATATAGCATATCATTAAAAGGAATTCCACCAGTTCCTTTTCACGTCTTTCAATACTCTACTAGAGAACTTTAAATTACATATGTAGCTCACATTTGTGGCTTTCATTACATTTTGTATTGGACAATACTGGCCTAGAATGAGAATCAAAGATACTTGAAATTCAGGCAAGTGACAATACATGAAAAATACTCTCTCCAACTCAAACAAAAGGGCCTGAACTTCATTAAGATTCCATTTGCAAACTGTTTCTTGAGTCACAGATGCTGATGTGATTTTATACAGTATTTAGCATGTTACATTGGTCCCTGAAACATTTCTGCTCTTTAAGATTATGATCTACAGAGCTGAGATTTAAAGAACTTAATTCTAAGTATATATTATACATATAAATTCTAATATATAAATATAAATTCTAAACAATACAGGTGTCACTGGAATATGGAGTTCATATATATACAAGTGTGTGTGTGTGTGTATATATATATATATATAATTTTTGAGGTCAGAAAATCAGAGACAAAAACCCTGAGAAAACTGAGGTGTGCCATTTCTTTCCTAAACTCCTCCAATATCTGTCTTGTTACCAGTCTCTTCACTGATCTGTTCTCAGTGCAACTCATCCTGCACACCGCGGCAAGAGTTCTGTTTTGGAAGATAAATTAGATTTTGTCACCTTCCTCCTCAAACACCCTCCAACAACTCCCACCATTGGTGGCATAAAGTCTAAATTCTTTAGGTTAAAGCTCGCCACCATCTCCCTCCGGACTAAGTCTCCACTCATCTCAGAACTGTCCACCGCGGGCAAAAGCCCGGCCTGGCCAATCCCAGCGTGCCTGCGCAGCTCCGCGGCCCGCCTCCCTCCGGCGGCTGCAGAGCTGCCTCAGTGCGACCCCGGGGACCTCCAAGGCATGTGCTGCCTGGACGCCGTCATCCACGCCACCCACCACCCTCCAGGGTGCACATCTCGCGGCCCTCCCAAGACCACTTTGAGAGGGGATAGGATGAAGAGAAGGCCGCTGATAGTTCACCTTTGTGGCCCCAGAGTCTAGTGCAGTGACGGACTCAATCAAGGGGTTCGATAAATATTCTGGTTGCAACAATTATGGTTTTTTCATCTACCATCTAAAGCCACACAAGACTCTCATGTTTGTAAAACATCTAGCACTTTTCTATACCCCTACTGTCCCACCACAGCCTGGAATGCTTTTCTTTTTGAAATTTGTTTACTGTTGGGTTCAGTTCTATCAGAACAATACACATTTACTGTTAGAAGAAAAAGCTAAATGCTATAACACGCAGTCTCATGCTGTACATCTATGTTATTTCCAAACCCTACTTCCTGAAATCAACTACTTCCAACTGTTTAGGTCTTTTTTTTTAAATTTTTTCCTCATTCTTACATTTCCAAGGCATTCCTTGTTTTCAAGGAGAACATAAGCAAGAGAAGGCAGGTCCATCTCAAACTTCATGCTAACTAAAATATCTGGTAGAATACTTTACACATAACATACTCAGTAAACACTTGTTGGTGGATTAAATTAATGAGTAAGTGAATATTCATGCATTTTGCTGCTTGAGCACACATTACTCAACAGTCTGAAGCAGAGATGCATTCATATACCACAGTCAGAGTGAAGGAACAAGTTAAAATGCAGTGTCAAGATGTAGTAGGAAGGAGATAATGAAAGGCAAGACTAGGTGGGTGGAAAACAGGAAATCACATAATAGAATGTGAATGAAATTCAGGTTCAGATAAATTTAGATTTGCCTTCTAGCTGAATAGCCTTGGAAAAGTTACAGAACTTTCCTGGGTCTTAGTTTTCTTATCTATAAAATGGGGATGATGCCCCTTCCCTTCTGGATTTGCTGTAAGTGTATGGTATGCTCTCGGAGAAGGCGATGCCACCCCACTCCAGTACTCTTGCCTGGAAAATCCTGTGGACTGAGGAGCCTGGTAGGCTGCAGTCCATGGGGTCGCTGAGAGTAGGACATGACTGAGCGACTTATCTTTCACTTTTCACTTTCATCCATTGGAGAAGGAAATGGCAACCCACTCCAGTGTTCTTGCCTGGAGAATCCCAGGGACGGGTGAGCCTGGTGGGCTGCCGTCTATGGGGTCACACAGAGTCGGACACGACTGAAGTGACTTAGCAGCAGCAGCAGCATGGTATGCTCTATAAACGGAAGCTGCTTTATGATCACCGGGTATGTGTGTGGGGATAATAACAACAACAACATCACTATGGCAACCGTGAAGAGGAGGCCAACTTCTGCTTTAACCAGAAGCTTCTTACACGCTTACTGCTGAGGCTTCTCCAGACCAGGGTGGACACAGAAAGAAGCAGGGTGCTGCCTCTTGGTGACGGAGAGTATGTGGGGAGGACGTGAGGACTCTCCCCTTCTAGACGCACTGTAAAAGGCAGGATTCTACCTGCACCTAAAAGACGCTTCCTCCTTGGAAGGAAAGTTATGACCAACCTAGACAGCATATTCAAAAGCAGAGACATTACTTTGCCAACAAAGGTTCATCTAGTCAAGGCTATGGTTTTCCTGTGGTCATGTATGGATGTGAGAGTTGGACTGTGAAGAAGGCTGAGCACAGATGAATAGATGCTTTTGAACTGTGGTGTTGGAGAAGACTCTTGAGAGTCCCTTGGACTGCAAGGAGATCCAACCAGTCCATTCTAAAGGAGATCAGCCCTGGGATTTCTCTGGAAGGAATGATGCTAAAGCTGAAGTTCCAGTACTTTGGCCACCTCATGTGAAGTATTGACTCACTGGAAAAGACTCTGATGCTGGGAGGGATTGGGGGCAGGAGGAGAAGGGGACGACAGAGGATGAGATGGCTGGATGGCATCACGGACTCGATGGACGTGAGTCTGAGTGAACTCCGGGAGTTGGTGATAGACAGGGAGGCCTGGCATGCTGTGATTCATGGGGTCGCAAAGAGTCGGACATGACTGAGCGACTGATCTGATCTGATCTGATCTGATATGTTCATTATCTTTCTGTTTGATGGTCTTTTCCCCAGAGAGACTACCAGGAAAAATCAAGTCTCTTTTTTTAAGTGGCACACTCAGAAACACAATAACATACTTCAGAAATGACAATGGATGTGTGATTACCGCTAAAATTTAATACACATGCTTGATGGAAAAGTAAATTTCGTAACATCCTATACTAATGTAATCCATACACTGAATAAAGACTCTATCCTCAACTTTCTATTTAGATAAATAAGCCGGAATCTCAAGACAATAAAGTCTCACTAGAGGGTATCCAATAGCAGAACTTTAAATTGCTTTCAGCGTCTCCATGACAATTCAGTGCATTAATGACAAGTGATTGGTTAAAAGCATTTAAATCAAACTTATGTTCTTGAAATTTTCCATGAACAAAGACAATATCCATTTAGAAAGATCTCACAAAAATGAGTTTGGTGTAGAAAAATATAATAATATAATAAATTATTTTAAAGCATTTGGCTAGTGGATAACATAATTGAGTAGGTGGAATATAACCTAAGCCCTTGAATCACAAAAGAGTCATAGGTGATGGGTAATCAAAAACATCTGTGCTCACTTACATTTACCACTGAAACATGAACTATGAAATAGCGGATGCCCATAAGCTGATCTGCAGATAATAAAACCTCAAAGCAACTAACAACATTTGAATGCTGTCCTCACTGCCCTAAATAACCTGAGAGCAGAAGGAAGAAGAATTCTCTTCATGTATAGTAGTAGAGAAGTAGTAACAAAAGTCTACTTCATACATAGTAGTAGTCTTTGTTAGTTTTGCCCTATTTTTATATATAACAACTGTAACTATTTACTAGCTATGATCCAAAAAGAGAAAAGAAAACCCCAAACAGCAATAAGGACGGTAGGTATGGATGTTTTTATGTTTTTAATGAAAGCATGACAAGTGAAAACCAAGTCTCTAAAACGGAAGTAATTTCTAATTAAATGACTTCATCATTACAAATTTTAATTATCATTATAATAACAAAAGTAGAATTTAAGTAATCTGATTTTAAATATTTGAGTAAATTAAGTGTATTTCTTTCTACCTCTTTCGATGAAAGCACAGAAAAGAGGTTTCTTGGGATTAGCTCTCTTAAAGGTTGGCTTTCCTGTGTCCCAGAATAAAATCAAAAACAAACTATAAACAAGCAAAAACCTTCCTTTTCTGAGTGAAAATGTGACCTTTGGTTAACTTCCTAGATGTGTTCTCCAAAAATGGTACGTGCACCACCGCTTAGAGTATCAGCGATTCCCTTCTGGTAGATAGCATGTCTGGTCTAAGAGAACTGCAGACAGCCTGGTGAGGACCGTAACGCTCAGACTCCCTGAGTACACTCCTTCTTACAACCGGGCGTGTAACTTCTAGGGATACTAGATGCTGTGCCGATTGATTCCTTTACAAGTTACCAGTTCCGCGGGTTGACGCTTCTAAGCCAGGGTAGCGCCCACACACGTTCTACGTGGAGCTCATCTCCTTGTACTTGAGCCATCATCTGGCAGTGAAAGATGTCTCCTGACTGTTGCTGGGTGAGATGTGGCCTGGGCTGCCGCAAGGCCTCCTACAGAAGAGGACCTCCTTCACCACCCTGCGGCAAGCGGAGGTTCCCACCCTTCACCCTTCCGAGTTAGACTGTGTCAAGTGTATCCTATGAGAGCTAAACAGCTCAACGTTGAGTTGAACCTAGTATATCTCAGGGCTTCCCTGGTGGCTCAGCAGTGAAGAACCTACCTACAGTTCAGTAGAGGCAAGATATGCAGGTTCAATCCCCAGCTTGGGAAGAGCCCCTGGAGGAGGGCATGGCAGCCCACCCCAATATTCTAGCCTGGAGAATTCCACGGACAGAGGAGCCTGGTGGGCTACAGTCCACAGGGTCGCAAAGAGTCAGAAACAACTGAAGCGACTCAGCATGCAAGGACAATACGACCTCATGGTAGGCAAGGCACCTAAATGTGTAACTTTTAGTACTTCTTTTGGGTTTAAGCCTGTATGTAACCCAGGGTAAATAACAATACTGCTAAAATCATGAACAAATTACTCTAATAACATCTTCGTGTATTCATATTATTTTAGGGGGTTCGTTGTGGCTGCTCTGTGATAAAGTAAGAGGAAGACAGAGAATGCGACTCAGTGGCTAGGGCAGTCACCAGTGGCGACACTCCAGGTCCATTTTGAGGGTGGAGTTGACCTGACTTGTTAACGGATACTGATGAGAGGTGTGAGGAGAAGTGAGGCATCAGGGACGTTTACGTTTCGGCTGGAGTAACTGAGTAAACTGCTGTTGTCCGGTCGTTGAGTGGCGTCCAGTCTCTGTGGCCCCATGGACTGTAACCCACCGGGCTCCTCTGTCTATGGGATTTCCCAGGTAAGAATACTGGAGTGGAACGTCCGGTCGTTGAGTGGCGTCCACCTCTCTGTGACCCCATGGACCGTAACCCCCGGGCTCCTCTGTCTATGGGATTTCCCAGGCAAGAACACTGGAGTGGAACTAAGTGAACAGGGATGCCATTCTGAGACAGAGAAGACCAGCAGTGACAGCCTTCCACTCTGCATTTAGATTAACCCTCTGAAGAGTGAGGACTTACATAAGCCATGTGGGGAAATGAGGCTTTGAGAATAGTGATGATAAGGATCCAGCTTTATAATCAGCATTACATACTTAATTCCTTTTACAAGAAGCAGGAATGAATAAAGAAGAAAAAGGAGGAAAGGCAAAACACATCTTTAAGTCTGCAAGCACATCATGTGTTAAATTGAAACAACCCCAAAGTTCAACTTCCTTCACTGTTCAAGGAGAAAATCCTTTACTAGGTACTTCAGGATAAAGGATTTGCAACTATATGGTGCTTGAGAAATATGCTATTGCTGTAATTTAACTCACTGTATGTGGGCTTCAAGATGCACAGTGGCATTCCAAACCAACTTGTAAAGAAAATTGCATGGAATTTTCAAGACTTCAGGAGCGTTCTTAAAAGTTATGCAGAGAAAACGGATTTTTGATAGTTATGAATTACATTCAGCGCTGCCAGATTGTAGGGAACGCTCTTTTTGCTTCAGTATGGTTAGAATCACTGTTGACAAAGTTTTAATTTAAATTTTTAAGGATTTAAATGGGAGGATATAGGTCACTGGATTTCATTCGCTGCGTAGGGACGACCAGCGGCAGCAGGCGGGCGTGCAGTGCGGTCCGCTTCTGGCCCCGGAGCCCATCTTTTCTGTAGTGGCTGGGAACTGAGGATGTGTTGGCGAGAATAGTTTAGCTCTCGGTCAGGCAACCAGTGGACGGAACACACACAGTTAGAGACCTGCCTGGCACAGAAGAGGAACTCAGTGCAGAAAACACTAAACGCATTTGTGAGACAGGCTCAAGGCCGCACAAGTCACATATTACAATCACAAGCTGGAAGGGATTCGATCTTGCCTAGCAGGTTGTAGATTTAGATAGATTTGTAATAGTCTGAAAATACACTACACAGCTCCAAAGTCTAATTCTAAAAATTTTCAACTGGTTTCCTGAAGTTGACAAAAAAGAGGTAAATATTTGTAGAACCCACTGCACGTAAAACAGGTTTTAAAGAGCCTTGAGACATACCAGGAAATCGTAAGAAATTACAGTAGGCGTCTAATTTAAATGTTGCCTTAAAATAACTAATATAAAAGTATATACTATATAGGCTATTAAAAATAAAAATCTTTTTTTAATAAAAAGTTAAAAATTCTATTTTTTTCATAAATCCAGAGACTGGAATAGGTTTCAAATCCACATTCCGTTTAACAAAAAGATGAAGCGTGAGCTGTGAGCAAAGCAGCGCAATCACTGAAAGGCCTTTCCGCGCGATCCGCCTTCCTGTGTCACATGTGGGGGAAGCCTTTCTTCAGGCCTCTGCTGCAGTTACTGAAAGGTCTTTCCGAGCGATCCCACTTCCTGTGTCATGTGTGTGGGGAGCCTTTCTTAAGGCCTCTGCTGCAGTTACTGAAAGGCCTTTCCACGCGATCCGCCTTCCTGTGTCACGTGTGTGGGGCCTTTCTTCAGGCCTCTGCTGCAGTCACTGAAAGGCCTTTGTGCGCGATCCGCCTTCTGTGTCACGTGTGTTGGGGAACCTTTCTTCAGGCCTCTGCTGCAATCACTGAAAGGTCTTTCCACGCGATCCGCCTTTCTGTGTCACGTGTGGGGGGCCTTTCTTCAGGCCTCTGCTGGGTCTGGTGCCCTATTTGTCCTCAGTGCCCCCAGCGCCATATTCCGTGTTTTCTTTCACAGACTGATGAATGTGATAGGTAATAAGGACACGTGTAGCACATACTCGTGTGCATTCCCTGAATTTGCTCTACCCCCACAATAGTGTGGAAGTAAAAGATCATGACATACGTTTTAGGGGGATATGCATTTATGGAGTAAAGGACTGGCCTTCCTAATAAAACAATTTATAAGCAAGTAAATAAATAACGGTATGCTGGTAGGCACCTCTGACAACAAAAAAGCCACAGATTATGTGCAAATTTCAGCATGCCTGCTAAATTCATCTCTCTTTCTGCCACTCAAGAAAGTATTACCAAAATCCAAGCGCGTGAAAGTAAGAAACCCTACCAAATCTAGTCTAATTTAGAAATTTTTACAAAGAAAATGGTTTGCAAACCTTGATTGTAAGGTATGCTGTAATGGCAAAGTTGAAAATGAATGCTTTAGAGGATTTCACCCAATTTCTTATGTAAACCAGAGCAGAAGGTATGATTCTCATAAAAAGCCAAGTACATTTGCCTCAACATAAAATAGGACTGATTGAATTTCAAACTCTTCATTTATTTTGTAGAGCTGAAATGTTAAGTTCCTTATTGCTGTTCAAAATTGGCTTGAGTCTTATTTATTATGATATATATATATAATGTATTTCATATACATGCTATTTAATATGTATATTATTATCAACACACACACATATATAAAACAGTAGCCCCTCTTTATCTGTGGGGGATACTTTCCAAGACTCCTGGAGGACTCCTGAAACTTGGATAGCACTGAACCCTATGTATACCATGTTTTTTCCTATACACACATGCCTATGATAAAGCTTAATTTATAAGTTAGGCTAAGTGAGAGAATATCCAGACTGTCAGCATCACTATTCTTGCACCTTTGGGACCCTTACTAAGTAAAATAAGGGCCACGTGAACACAAGCGCCGTGCCACTGCAATGATCAACCCAGGACCTGCGAGGACTACTCGGGGACAGGCAGAGCCAGCAGCCTGGACTCACGGGCACAGGAGGAATTCACCCTCCAGGCGGGATGGCGTGCATGGCACGAGGGTTCAGCACACTGGTCAGAAAGGCACACAATGTGAAACTTTCAAATTGCTTATTTCTGGAATTTTCTACTTAATATTTTTGGACCACAGTTGACTGTGGGTAAATGAAATCATGAATAGGGGAGACTGGCTTCCCAGGTGGTGCTAGTGGTAAAGAACCCACCTGCCAATGCTGGAGATGTAAAAGACATGGATTCGATCCCAGGGTCGGGAAGATCCCCTGGAGAAGGAAATGGCAGCCCACCCCAGTACTCCTGCCTGGAGAATCCCGTGGACAGAGGAGCCTGGTCGGCTACAGTCCATGGGGTCGCAAAGAGTCAGACCAGACTGAAGCAACTTAACACACAGTCTTCTCATTCAAAGAAGCTTTTGGTTACTATAGGACATAAATGATTTTAAATTTCAAATATAATCCTCCTCCTCAAGGAGTTTCAGAACGTGTCATTCTAGACGGTTTCTCCTGGTCATGAGCAGCTCCCTGCATGACTGTCTCATCCTCGGTACCCCAGAGAGGCATCTCTGGACTTGAAACCTCCAAACTGGATTCCCAAGGCTGACTTTGGAAAGATTTACTAACAGAGGGCAGGAAGGGGCTGGGTCTTTGAGGGCATTATTGTGATTTCAAATCTAAAAGAACAGAAGAATCCTTCATGAGAGGAAATGAAATATCTTCAAAGCAAAACTGCTTTCTTGGAGAAACTCCTAGAGCCATATGTGAGGAAAGAGATAGTAGGAAGAAAAAAAATTGGAAATTTAACCTAAGAAAGAGATGATTAAAAATATATTACAAGTATCAATCAAACAGTACTTAGCTATTTTCTGTATCTTTTTTTTCTGCTTCTAAGAATTATTTATTATATAAAAGTATTTAGGCAAGCAAAACTTACATTATATCAGTTTGAAGGTAGTTCATTCTAAAGAGCCATAATAGAAATAGAAAAGTACCATAATAGCAAAGTCCTAACTCCCTGAAGACAGAATTCTTTTTTGTTTACTCCTGATTTCCAATTTTTAAAATCTCCTTTTCTGCGCCCACACGCAGTCATTCTCCATGAAAGACAAGTTGCTTTCAGGGATTCGGCACGCACTGCATACAGAAGCACATAGACTGGATCAGCCGCGTCAAACTCAACACAATTGTTTGAAAAGTTGAAAAGTTCAAACTATTTATTTAATGTCATGCAGATAAACCCAAGAAAGGAATACATTTGACAGGTAAATTCTAATTGACTGAGTCTTAAAAAAGCCAAGAGAATGATTTAGGATAAGAGTTAAAATGAACAGTTTAATATTTAAGTTATTAGTAAAAGTAAGTTTGACTTAATTAGGAAATTAAATTAACCAAACCACCTTTCTGCCTCAAAGTCCCATTTAATATCTATTCTAAGTAAAATCATAAAGAGAATCTGTTCGATTCTCTTACTCCCAAAGATATGAGAGAAAGGAATATTAACACTTACTCATGCATAAGATCAACACATTGGGTTTGAAGAACTTGAGAAGGTTGGCACTATCCATCTCCAGAACCACGGTCCACAGTGTACCACGGAAATCTACCAGCTTTCTACTCAAGAGGGTCACTGACCGCCTGATCTAGTTCTTACCTATCCTTGGAAGGAGATGAACCAGAGCAGTGTTTCTCAAATTGCTAGTCATTCTAGTCAGTGATACAATCACTTCAGTGAACATCCAACAAGCACCTTAAAGGCAAAATGTATTTTTCACTGTAGAACAAGGGAGTTTAAGAGCCCTGAAATGAGATGATGTCACACCTTACAGTTGGAACACTTTTTCTACTTATTTCCAAATGGGTCCAAGAGGTCATATTTTAGCACTTAAATGCAGAACATCTGAGACAAAATCGTAAGGAAATTCCCAGAGAATTCATGGGGCAGCTAAAATATAAAAATACTTCTCTTTCCTAAGTTCCACTCCTAATTTCTCCAAAAGCAGAAAGTAAGATAGAGTTAAGAGAGTGCTGGATACAGGGATACCTAGGAGCTTTGTAGGGCTGGTTCCAGATCACCACAGTAAAGTGACAATAAAGTGAGTCACACGGATCTTTTTGGTCTCCCAGCGCATATAAAAGTTATGTTTATACTGTATTGTAGTCTATTATGTGTGTGATAGCATTATTTTTTTAAAAGAATGTATATAGTATTTTGATTATTGCTAAAAAATACTATTATATGAGCTTTCAGTATGTCATAGTAGTAACATCAAGACTACTAATCACGATCACAAAGAAATACAGTAATAAAAGAAAAGCTCGAAACATTTTGAGAATTACCAAAATGTGACACAGAGACACAAAATGAGCAGATGCTGCTGGAGGAATGGCACCCACAGACTTGCTCTACAGAGGGTTGCCACAAACCTCCCGTGTGTAAAAACTTCAGTGTCTACAACATGCAATAAAGCTAAGCAAAATAAAATGAGGTGTTCCTGTATATAGAACTAGAAGTTCCTAGTGTGTTGAGAATCCCTAAATGAGGATTCTCTAAAACCCAGGGGGGCTGAACTTGCTGTGTTTATAATGGAAAGGTTGGACTTGTGATGGGAACTAAAATAGGTTTCAGGCTGGAGGAATGAAAGGCAGAAAATGCAGTGATATAAGACTCAGAGAGCAGCACAGACATAGAAGATAAATTTCTTTAAAAAGCCCAATTCATTCAAAGAACCAAAGTTCTTCAGAAAAACGAGTGACGCCAGGTCTCCAGTGTGAAATGCACAAGATGAGCCCGGCACATCTTGACATAATGAGTCAGCGTCAAAAGGACAGGGGAACCAACCCAAAGAAGCGTCTACTACCAAAAGAAGGCCAATCTGAGTAACAATTAAAAGAATAACTGCAAGGGATCGTTGAGATTATAATAACACCTACACAAAAATAACAACTCCTCGTTGGTCACCTTGGAGAACACTGGAAACCAAATTAGCATTTTTAAAATGGTAAATAAAGAGAAAAAAATCATGTATTATTCCTTCCTTTCCTATATAAATTGAACTCAAGTAAACCAAGAAGTTAATAAAGGAAAGTTGCTCTTAATATAAGGAAATCTTGCTAATAAATGAGAAAGACCGGGTAAGGCTTAATCCTACCAGTATCCATGGGTGTAACAATGTGAGTCTAATTAGTGAACGACAAACAGTAAAATCAATTAGTTTAATGTTTAATTTCTATGTTGCTACAAGTGTTACTATCATTTTCTAGTGGGAAAACTGGCAGAAGTTTTTGTTTTACTTTATTTTTTCCAAATAAATATCAGATGCCAAGTGTCTTACATAGGCTAATTAACCAGGAAAGAGGGAAGGAGGTTTAGTCAAAAACACAGCTAGGGAGGTAAAATGTCTTAGATCACGTTAAAGGGAAGGGGAGGCCCTGAGGGCCTCGAAGACCCAGTTCACTGCAGCAGGGAGGGTGGGGCCCTGGGCTTTGCCCCGTCTGCTCCTGCTCACCGAGAACTGTCTCAGCAGATGAGGAGCACTGATGCTAAAGACCCTGACTCCGGGAAAGGCTGAAGGCATGAGGAGAAGGGAGACACCAGAGGATGAGATGGCTGGCTGGCATCACCCACCCAATGGACACGGGTTTGGCTGAACCCGGGAGTTGGTGATGGACAGGGAGGCCTGGCGTGCTGCAGTCCGTGGGGTCACAGAGTCAGACATGACTCAGCGACTGACCGGAACCGATGCTGAAGAGCATAAAGGAGGCAGACAGCAGAGCCATACTGAAGAGGCTCCACCTTCACTCCTCAGAGGACATTCCTGGGAGCGGCTCTCCCGAGCGAAGAGAATTGAGAGGTGCTGACTCAGGTGATGACACTGAGATCCCAGGAACTTCTGAGCTCGGGCTCAAGAAAGAACCTGAAGAAGAGGGCAACCGCTGATGCCTCAGGGAATGGCACAAAACTGTGTGTCTCTAGCAATACCTGTACTTTAAACACTGCTGTGAAATCACGTCACTTAATATTAGCTGGATTGCTTTTAAAGGATCATTTAAATAAAGAAATCATTTCTATAAGAAAAGCTGGGAAATTTAAGAAGTTATCTGCACATAATCCAGTAAACGATTTAGAGGGAGATTATAGTTCCAGTTTTGCTAATTAATGAAAACCTACATAGGCTCGATTTCCTCATCCATTAAAAAAGAGTAATAATATTTATGCTTCCTTCATAAACTTTTGGTAAAAATTTAGAAAGAGTGCAAGAAAAAATGTAACTCATGAAGAATTATATACAACTTTGAAATTAAGAACATTTGCTGGATATGTGAACGCACACTGAGTATCATGAGAGCCTCCACCTCCTGGCGCAGGAGCGCCTACCCACAGAAGGCAACTAACGCTCGGGGTTGGCACAATGAGAGCCTCCACCTCTTGGCGCAGGAGCGCCTACCCACAGAAGGCAGCTAACGCTCAGGGTCGGCACAACAAGCTGTAGTGGGTCAGCACGCTGAACCTACCAAGTTAGTAACTATATAATCAAATCTCACTGGGTAGTTGCTTTTTGATATTGTTTTTTTTATACAAAGATGGAAAAAACACGGTATCATGAATTTCAGTTACATCATTTAAGCTTTGACAACTGGGACAGTCCAACAAAGCTTTCTAGTAATAAATACTCCTAAGCACATCACTGACCTATGACTGGTTATCCAAGAGACTGATTTATTATTGAATCCAGGCTGAGCGCCAAAGAATTGATACTTTCGAACTGTGGTGTGGCAGAAGACTCTTGACAGTCCCTTGGACTGCAAGGAGATCCAACCAGTCCATCCTAAAGGAGATCAGTCCTGAATATTCATTGGAAGGACTGATGTTGAAGCTGAGACTCCAATACTTTGGCCACCTGATGGGAAGAACTGACTCAATGGAAAAGACCCTGATGCTGGGAAAGATTGACAGCAGCAGGAGAAGGAGATGACAGAGGATGAAATGGGTGGATGGCATCACCAACTCAATGGACATGAATGTGAGCAAACTCCGGGAGATAGTGAAGAACAGGGAAGCCTGAAGTGCTGAGTCCATGGGGTCGCGAAGAGTCGGACACGACTTAGTGGTTGAACGACAACACAGTATTATACGGTTACTCACAAATTATGTGAACCTGAGTCTCCACATCTGTAACCTGGAATACCAACAGTCCATATCTAAAACAGGGTGCTCAGGGAATTAAATGAATACATTTAATTAAATGAATGAAAACATCCAATAAATGTTAACTATTCTATTGTTATGAAAATTAACATTTCATTTTCTTTCATTTGAACTGGGTACTTGATTAGTAGTTAGAACCCAAAGTAGTGTTTCCTTTTATATATGTTAAGAGAAGTTGTTACCATGGGAATGGTGAATAAGACAGGAAAAGTCGAAATGAAAATTGGAAGTTACTCTGAATTTTCAACTAGAATATTTTCATAAGGTTTCTTCAAAATTTGCCCGTGTGTGCACGTAATCACTTTGGATGATTTCTGCTCTTTCTTTAGATTAACCAACGCACGCAAACTCACCCATTCCGACACCTGCCCGCGCTCCGAGCCTTCCTTAGGACTGCACCACCTCAAACGCCCTCCCTTCTCCTATCTGTCCTCCATGCCTCCTCCACCGAAGACTTCAGTCTCTTATGGCCCTGTCCTCCAGAGTCCCTACACCTCATAGGGCCTTTTTTTTTTTTTTTTTAATTTGACACCATCATGTTGCTCGAAACATTCTCACTGCTTATATCTGCTTTCCCTATGTAAGAGTATATACTTCTCACTCATCTCTGTATACTCTACAGCGCCCAGCCAGCACACAGCCAGTAAACATCTGCTGAATGAAACAAAATTGGAGCCAGCCCAGTACACATCCCAGGATTAGAAAGAAATTTAAACATTATGTAGGTCAATTCCTTACCCCAGTGCTTCCAACTTTCCACCTTCTTTTCAAGAGATTATCTCAGTTTGAATAACTCTTGTAAGAAAGAGCTCATTACCACTTAAGACATCTGGTTTCAATAAGTCTTAAACATTAGGAAATTGGTTTTTTGTGTGGGCAATGAGAAATCTAGTATTACAGCAGTTATCTTGGTGTTTATTGCAGTCCCCTTTAGATTTACTAATTACTGATATAATACCGATAATAATCAATAATGACCATATTACAGCACAGTTCAAGGAAAATAAATGCTTAGTCTGAATATTGAAGGGTACTAAGGGTACTAAAGTAGGCACTCTGAAAAAATGACTTTTTATGTGATTTGGAACAAATTTCTTTTATCTATAACAGAACTCCTTCATGAGATTAAAGTTAAAAGTTAATTAAAATTAAAATCAAGCTTTCTATTTTAAAAATGCTAATAAGTAATTGAGAAAAGGAAAGTGGAAAAGTAAATATTTCAGTTAACAATTAAGTTGTATATGGAAATTTAGTATTTGGCTATAAAAATTAATAAATTAATTGAATCAACAACATTAGTGTATTCGGAGGTATAAGAAAGTTCAGGGCAAGCATGGAGATTGGTCCATTTGTCTTTTAAATATAAGTTAGAAGACTTCTTAATTAAAAAAACTCTATTACATACAAAGCTAGAGTTGGCCTTTGAATTGGTTATGGGAGACTTTTCTTAAATGTCTTAAGAAGTGCTTCTTTTAATTATAATTCTTAAAAATTATAATTACCAAATTTCTGGTGAAAAATCATGACCATTACTGAAAAGAAAGAAAAAAGACAATAACAGTTGTTAAGTACAAAAGTAGACATACAAATCCAACGGTGAGGAACTCCAGGAATAAAAGAATTACAAGTGAAGAGAAATGACTTTTAAGATGGGCACACAAACAAGGAGAATTTGCAACAAAAGAAGATTTAGCATTTTAGTATTATTTTGTTAGAATCAGTAAAAGCTATCTATATTTAAATGATAGAATGGAGAGAAAATGTGAATAGTCAACAGGAAACAATAAGGCATTCTTTTTGACTTGCAAATCTATTTTCTAAAGTTTGTCTCTGTCACTTTACAACTATTAGAGTCATTCCTGCTGACAAAAGGAGTTGAATCTTACCCCCGCAATCTTGGAGTAGTCTGAATTACAATTTGAAAATGAAACAAAACATAAAAGAAAAAACACAAGAATTTAATTTTAAATGGAACATCACTGTATGTAATGCATACCTAATAATATGAAAAATAAGATGGCATAAGAAAGGACCAAACTATCTCTCACGTAAAGATTTTCTTCTTGAATCAGCACTGGTTTGGCAAGAAAAAAACAGAAAAAGAAACACTCCGATACTAGTGCAACCCAGAATGCTTGTTGGGAGCTCTTTTTGTTCCTTTAGGCTGCTTATTTTGATCATGTATCCAGGATCTAATTTGGGTTAACTCATAGCTGAAGAGGTCTGGTATCCCAGGAAAAGGTAGTGAACGTACCACCTATTAACCTTTCCAGAGCGCTAGAAGGTCAGCAAGGCTGGGGTGAGGCGAGGCTTAGACCCGGGCGGAGACGAAGGGCAGCGGGCGCTCCCGGCCACTTCTCTTGTCCAGGAGGAGGAGGCGCATTACCGTTTTTCCTTTCCTCCTTCTGGAATCAGCAGGCGGCGCTGTGCTCCGGGCCGCGCAGGACTGAAGGCCCGGGCGCACACACAGCAGCAGGCCGCTCGAGCACCCGGCCCGCACACAGCAGGCACTGAGGCAGTGTCTGTGGACAGGATGCATATACACATCGTGTCCGTCGCGCGGCAGGCCAGCTGAAACGGCATCTCACGTGATAATCGCGGGAACACCGACCTGCTTTTCTGGGAGGTGACTTTGGCCCAGAGTAACCCAAAAGCTTCCGCGGCAGGCCTGCGGTTGGGCTCTCAATCCGGAGCAGGCAGAGGGCCGGGCGAGCACAGGAGGGGCAGCCAAGGGCTGTCCTGGGGGCAGCAGGGACCCTGGAGGCCCCAGACGGCGAGGTCAGAAGTTGAGTGTTTCCAGTCCTCTTTAATTAAAAGGTTATTTGACAACTTGAGACAGGAAGCAAAAAGATATCCCTTAGAGTGCATTTGCAGTGCTCTCAGGAGTGCTGAAGTCAAAGGAAATGTGCTAACAACCCACAAACCAGGGTCCTTTTTACATCTGCTCCCTGACACGGGGTCACACTGGTGACCTCCACTGCCAAGACTGGAACTGAGAGAAGGGTTTTCTTCATCCATCTCGTTTATTAGACCATAGGGTCTCCGCCTTACTGCCCAAGACTGGCTCTGACCTCCGCAGGCATGAATGATACACGCTGACTTCTCCTGTTCCCGCTAATCCTAAGGACATACCTTTCTGAAGGAGGAGAATTTTTCAACAGAAAAGTATTTGAAGGCAAGCGGAAAGGCAGGTTGGAAATTCTTCAATGACAAATTATTATAAGAACAAAAAAAAGCATAAGGGGAGCCAAATTAGCCAAACAAAAATGAAGGTAATCCAGAGAAAGCAAAGGGAAGACGCCTAAGACAGGGAGACAAAGATTTTCAACTTTCTGGTGCATCTTTCTTTTCATTCCCTACAAAGAACAATATGGTTTAGACAGCTCACGTGTGGCAGCCAGTTAGGCATGCGTGGACTAATAAAGGTCAAACTTATAAAGAACGATTCCCACAAACAGAAAGCCACCCTTGGAGGAGGAAGAGGCCTGATTCTTCTTCAGAAAAACAGAAAGAGAGTTCTTACAATTCTAGAGTTGGAAGAACTGCTAGTTAGTGAGTGTCCACTACGCCACCAGGCCAAACACAGACGCTTCTTATCCGTTTTCACCACCTCTCGTGGCCTGCACTGTCATGCGCTTAACAGACGACAAGCTCGAAGCTTAAGCAACTTAGTCCAGATCATTAAAGAAAGGTGAGACAAATTCTAACCTCACTCCCTGACACCTTAGTTTGAATTTTTTTCCCGTGATAACAGCCCATAACGTTTATTTGTTTAGTGACAGAAGAGTGACAATATTATTTTGTCTTTAGGGAGCGATTCCCCAAGACTGTATTTTCCATTCAGCTGTGCCTGAATTATTGATTTGTTTATAATTGTTATCCTTTACCATAAAGATCTATGTTCAATCTGGGGAATAGGAAGCCTATTAGAATGATACTTTCCTGCACAATAAGTATATCATATATCAATTAAAATGAACATAACTGCCTACCAGCCTGGCCAGGTGTCGCTAAGTACTAAAATACCACATTCACCACCTGTGAGAATCTCGACAAAAATTACAAATGATAAGCCAGGCGAGCTGCTGTTTCTGAATTGATGCAACCTGCAAAGAACTTCAAAAATCTCAGGATACTGTACTGGGAGCATGTACAAACACACCAAGGGGAAAGGAGGTGAGGAGGAGACTGGCTGGAATATGTGCAAACCAACAGGAAGGAGAATTAGGGTAGTCTCTTGAAGGATGAGATTCCCCTGGTATCAGGCACATTAAATTGTACTATTTCTAAGTAGCTTCAAAAAAAAAAAAAAAAATCCTACAGAATATATATTCAGTTAAAGAAGAAAAACAGCATCTGCTTTTCTTTCTTAAAATTTATAATTAACACAGGGCAAAGGATCACACCCTCCCCTAGTAGAGCAGTTACTTCCAAAAACATGCCGTTTCTCTGGTTACAATGAATAATCATTTCTGCTGTCTTTTTGACAAAACTGTGCATGTGTTATTGGCAGGGTACAAGGAGGAAGGGAGATGAGCTGAATGTTCAGTACTTTTTTTAAATTTTACAATCAAGTAGCAATTATGGCACAATCTCATAAACTATTGACCTTTACCCTTCTACCTCAACCGTGCCCCAACATTTTGAAGAACAGAACGGATGCACAGAGGCTTTCACCACAAATCCTCTGAGGACCTAAAACCCCAGGGAGAAGGAAGGGAGACAAGCTGGGCAGAGGGCTTGAGAGCTGGAGGGTATGAAAAAAAAACCATGATAGATTTCTCCATGGAGGGAGACAATCCTCAAAATTTTCACTTCTAGTTTCTCTCAACTAGACTAGGTCAGTGGTTCTCAATTTTGGCTGACATTGACATCATCTAGGCACATTTTATTGCCTGGGCACCACCTCCTAGAAATTTTGAAATCCCTGTGTAAGATTCAAGCACCATGATGCTTTACAACTTCCCCAGGTGATCCTAACCTGCAGAGGGGGTTGACAAGAGCTGACCTAAATAATTCAGAGAGATGGATAAAGGCAGACCACATGGGCAAAGGATTAACACAATTTTCACCTCACCAGGAGGAAAAAACAAAACCTAAAATCTCAGAACACCAGAACAAGAGAACATCACTGAACAATAGCAATAAACAATAACAGTACATAATAGCAACAGCAACAACAAAGGCCTCTCCCAAGGCCTTCCTTCCAGGAAAGAAAAGGAGGTCGAAGAATCGTGTGTGAGTCTTCCCTCTGTCCCTCTCCTGCAGGAAAGCAAGTTCGCTCAGCAGTACACACTGCGCTCTCATTAGACAGGAACACGCGGGAGCAAGAAGTCAGTTTACATGGGAGGAGACAGCCTCAGAGACGTGAGGGAACTTCCCGAAGGCCAAGGCACAAAGACCGAACTTGATTCCACATCTGTCCCAGGTCTAAAGCGTTTCCTCTTTTCCATAACTTCCGGAACATTTGTTCGCACTGGCTAACTTACTGGTACTGCGACAAAGTGTAATTTTAGGAACAGTTTCCATTGCGGGCCTTGAAGGGTCCATTCTAAAGAACTTAGTCCACCCTTCTCCTGGCAATTAGTAAGATTGGAGAGGCAGGTAGGGGACTACTGGTAAAGGATTTTGAATGCCAAGTAAAGCGTTTGGAATGAATGAATGTACTAGTTAATTACCAAATCTACAGGTATTGAGGATCTGCCCGGTTTGGGGCAGAGAGAACACTCTAAGGTCTAGACAAAAGGGAGGCATTGAAAGTTTTAGATACCGTATCTTAGAGGCACTCTAATATGCCAAACCAGAAAACAAACTACAAGCAAAAAGAAAACACCAAAACACTCCTTTCTCATGGTATAATTATGAAAAAAGATAATAACCCAGAAACAGTATGGATAAATCCATGTAAGAAATTTACCATTCTCAAAAAATAAACTCTGAAAAGAAATTAGGGTTATCTTTAAGCCAAATCCTTTATGTTACTTTTTTATTTTTTTGTTATAGCTTTCATGGAGTTTTTCCAAAGGATGAATTTAGTAGCTGATAAAATACAACTCTCCCATCCAGGCCAGTATGATACCTTAGGATTGGAGTCAATTATCAGCATATGTTGGATTAACAGTTAAAAAAAAACCAATATAATGAATTATTAGTTTCCTTCAAGGTAGAAATCATATTCTCCAATGTAAAGAAACAAATTTAAAAATCAGAAAAGAGAAATGGATATCATTTAAAAACATCTAGTTAAAACTCTGTATTTAGATTAAATATGCAAATTAATAGTAAAAAATATTTATAATGCACTGAACAAAAGAGGAAAGCCTAGGTGGGTTATTTTATTACTCCAATAGGACAATTTCATACTTTTCATATTTTTATATAATAACTTGCTTTTCTCCACTTGAAAGGAATATTTAAAATTAACATATTTAAACTTTTACAAACAAATATATACCTTTTACTTCCTATATATCTAAACTTCCTATTGGAAGTTTCCAATGTTTTAAAGAATTTAAGGCATTAAGAAGGCTGGCATTTGGAATGTGAGCAAGCGTGCATTCGACATGACATAAATTAAGCAAATCAACACAATAATTACTTTATATTATATCAAATATTTCATTATCCTAATATTTTCATCATATAGAAATTTTAGCCATACTTTTTAATTCTATGTGATTATGCAAGTACATATATGATTTCATGTGGTGACAAAACTGATATATATATATATACTCATTTTACTCTGGCTCTAATTTCAAGATTTCTTGATTTGGGGCAGTATGATCAGAGTTTGCCTCAGTAAAGATATAGCTCAGTGTCTATGAGATAGTAGCTTTTGATTTTTTTTTTTAAAAAGCTTTCAAAGATCTTGTACCTTTTTATTCTTGAAGACGATTAGGACAATGGCTCATTACATACCATAATCTGTGATTTTACAGGACACCAAATACAGCTCTTTCAGGTTTTGTCCTTCCTTTGCGATGACCTCCACACACCTGAAACACACACAAGAAAGTGGCGAGTTACACTAATGTGTTTCAAGTTAAATTAGCGAGTTTGGCCACGACTGTAACAGGAAGAGGCCAGCGTCTGATGAATGCCACAGCTCTCTTCTTTCCACAAACCGCTTTCAAGGTGTTTTGGGAAAAGGTATTATATTCCCCGCTTTTTAAACTCAAGTGCTTTAATACTTAAATGACCTTAATTAAATACATTTATGACTAGTGCATCTTGTAAAGCTAAACTGATGAAAAAGAGATATTCCTCAAACAGCACTGTTACATTTGGTAATAAAAGATTAGTAAACATATGCTATATAATGAATATTTATCAATTACATTAAAAAAAGTAATGAAACTGTGAAACATGGATGCTCATTATAAGGGATTCCCTGGTAGCTCAGCTGGTAAAGAATCCACTAGCAATGCAGGAGACCCCAGTTCGATTCCTGCGAAGGGAACTGGCTCATTATAAGTGAATGTAATATTGCTCACGGTTTAATTTTTAATGGTGGAGTTTGATCACACTGATATACATTTGTGAAATTTTATTCAACATAAAAATGTTTTAAAAATCTGTGACACTGATTAAAGAAGAATATTAAAATATTTTCCCTAGTTTTACTATTAATGTTTTAGATGAATTGTTGCATATATACAGGCCATTTAAATAATATAGATATGTAAGATTTAAAGTCTCTTCTGGTTTCATTTAAGTTAAAATTTTGAGCGGTGCACCCTGCTCTAATGTCCACAGTGGAACATGTAACACAAAACTCAATGAACTTTATAAACAATGATTAAAAACACTATCTGATGATTCAGTCCCCTGTAATATCAGAAAACCCTGTACAATCAAACTGACACATAAGCATGTGCGTCCTTCAATGCAGTCCCAGTTTTAATCTTTATAAACAACAGTTAAGTAAAAGGGTAAAAGCAAAAAGAGTCATTAACCTTTTCTAGGAAGTTAAGGATCAAGTAATTTGATACCTATGTGTATAATCCATCAAAAAATTACTGAGTATCCATCTCTGTCTTTTAGATATTTTATTTGCTGTCTGGCTTATCTGTAGGTATCTTCATAAAATGTCAGGAAATTTTATACAATTTTACTTCACATAATTCATTACTGAAGGTTAAATTAGTTATAGAGAAGACATATTTTTCTTTTAAAAATATTTTTATAGAATATTGTCTTAATAGAATGATAAACATTTCTAAGTTCCTCAGACTAACTGAATAAACATTTTTTTTGGCTATTAAAAAAAAAAGATTTATTATAAAAAATGGGTAAGCTGTTCCATGGTTACAATAGAAAACTTAAAACAGTAACAATGTAATTATGATTGATATAGCTTATTATGAAGGGAAATTTTTAAACCTAATTCTACATCATTTGACTTTAATGTAATATTTGAATAAAGTCTTAAAAAAGAAAAATAAAAGCAGAAATGAAACTAACTACAGGCAACAATCATGTTTTACATATGACTTTAAAAACTGATTTTCATATCCTAAGGATAAAAATAAAGGCCCTGCTTGGTTATAACACCATAAATAGTTAATTTAAAAAGTCTACTTTCTGCCATGCATAGCTGTCTGTCCGTCTCCATCACCTTCCAAAAAAGTTAGCAGATCCAACATGTTGTATGACCACAAAATGAAACATTAGTGCAGAAATGTGTTCCCATCATTTATTTTGTTTTCACGGTCTTTTCAAATAGTTCAAAACACCTGATTATGGAAAAAAAATCTAAACAAACACAATGTCCTATCTGTGTTCTCAGCAGCTGATCCTGTATCAGATATGCTACGAGCACACGTGACCATAACAGACACACAGGGCAGACTACAGACGGCAAATAACACAAATTGATTTCCCTGTACAAGCCAGATCAAATGCTATTTCATAGGCAACAAGAACTGGTATTCACATAAAATAAGATAATCAATCACTGGATAGAAACTGTCCTAAAAATGATGAAAGGCCACGAGCATCAGGTTTCCTCCCTATGTGAGAGAGAAAAGTTATTATGAATAGATAACACAAATATATTTAGCTTACTCAAGAGGCAACAGCCAAGAGAAAACACATGATTAAGAAATAAAGAGTATATATGTTTCAGAGAAATATAAGAGAAGAGCATTTTACTTTTACAAAGGATCACATAGGATTTTTGCTCTGTTTTAAAAAGTTCAGCTACATAAGGTTTTCCAAATACTTTTAATTATCCTGTAATCACAACCAGTGCTAAAAGTTATGTGCAACATAAAGCTGTTCCTCAAAAAGGAATTCATAGAGGGAAAATAAAATGTTCCTTGGAAGATTTTTAGCAAAATTTGTTATTTTTTAAATTAAGTATCACATATTTCACAGATGTGATCTTTGAGAAGTCCCAAGTTCTTGTGAACCTGGACTGAAGCTCAGTATCATACTAACAGCAAATTGATGGTTCAAATAAATGGGTAAAATAGCTATTTTTTTTGACAGTTGGAAATGGAAGTGGTTCGTGTTATCCTGTTAGTGCAAACTGGTGGAAAATGGAACCCCACGTCTGGTTCCTGGCTAGTGTCTGAAGTGAAGGGTACTTGCTCGGTCGTGTCCGACTCTTCACAACCCCATGGACTGTAGCTAACCAGGCTCCTCTGTCCATGGGATTCTCCAGGCAAGAATACTGGAGTGGATTGCCATTCCCTTCTCCAGGGAATCTTCCCGACTCAGGAGTCAAACTGGGGTCTCCTACATTGCAGGCGGATTCTTTACCCTGAGTCAGCAGGGAAGCCCAGTCATGCTCTTTAGTCAGGACTTAACATCAGAGCATTTCCCAGCTCACTGTATAGACTGTATGCAGGCAACAAAAAAAGGAGGCAAAGCTTTAGTAATTACTTAAACATTCTGACTACAGGTATTCATGTAAATTTTAAGAGGTGTTTAAAATGATACCAAAAAGAGAGAGAAATGTTTGCAAAGTCACAGTCTGTGTGCAGGAACACAAAAGAACCAAAGACCACATTTAAAACCTTTGCTTCACAATCCCCTTGCCTATTCACAGATAATGAAAAGGAGAATATTCATTAATCTCAGTGATAAATCATAGTTTGTCCCCAGGGGTAAGCCATGAATTCCTAAACTCAGAATTCAGAATTCAAAATCTGCCCACTCACCCACCCCGTCCCTGCCCTCCCTAAGGATGAACCTCAGAATACCACATGACCACCATTCTCTATGGGTCAATGCATTCAAAGACCCTACTACATGCACGACAACCCAAGGAATTATAAAACTTGGGGAAAGAACAAGGTCCTTCGAGAAAGGAATAATCTCTAACATTACCAAGAAAAATTCCTAATATAGGAATATGCCAAGTGGAAGATGCAGAAGAGTATCAAATACCGTTAAAGGAGCCTGTGAACATCAAACACGAGCCTACTAAACCATCTCCCTGAGTTCTGAGAAGTAAGAGGAGGCACGTCTTAACAAGAGTGAATGAAGAATGGGAAGATGTACATTCTGTCCTCGGCTCCACGAAACCACAGACGCCCCTATCTTCTTCAGAGTCCCACAGTACCGTTCGTCATAAAAATGAGGGCCTCTCTGAGAAGCTTCTCCAATCAAACGTCCTAGGTTCATTTACATACATTTTAGCTCCTTCTGAATTGCCTCCTCTCAGATTATTTTCTTGCTTTTACGTTTTGGCAGGGTTCTGAATAGAATAAAAAAATTGCACCCATTGTAAATTCTTGAGTAACAGCTGTTGAGTACATATATATATAAACTCTGTTAGAATACTGAAAAGGGCCAGAAAACCTGCTCCCAGCTACCCAAAGAACTCAGAATAATTTTTTATAATAATGTGATTTTATGCTCACTTGCTTTTGATAATGTTCTAAAATACACTTGAAACATTTGATGAAATATGAAAAACAACAAAAAGGTTACTTTTGTGAGCAATATAGGTTTTTCCTTAAAAGAAGAGAAGGCATTACTTAGTTTCAGGAAAACGCTGTCTCCTTAGCAATAGATTCTTAATCACCTGATTTATGTGAAGGGTAAAGGTTAATGAATTAAGCTGTGTAAGCTTCAAAACTATCAAAGGAATTCAAAAGAGCTCGAATTATGGAAAACAATGGCCCATTCTACATACATACCAAATTTTTATGTTTTTTGTCTCCCACTCAAAAGCTGGAGCGTGGCATTAGTGACAATTGGAAAGAACTAATGAGGAAATATGACTACGCTGCTTGCAAGAGGAGCGTCCTAGGAGACCTTGTTACTGTTTGTGATGTGCTTCACATCCAAAAGAAGCTAATTGGAGCTGCCAGACACTGGTTTGCAAATCTCACTTTAAAGGACAGGCTCAATCACCTCAGAGGTGTGAAAAGAAATGTCCCCATTAGAGATGCATTAGCATGTGGCTTGGTGAATTTCTAAGTAAACTTTAGGATGTTCTTTCCTAAGTCACTTTTATATTTGAATAATAGACATATCTGCAAGCAGAAGAAAAAATGCAACAAGACAAAAACCACCCTACGGATTAAAACAAAAAGCACGAATAGCGCTGTAAAGCCATTGGCGAGTAACTGCGACAGGGAGCTAGGTAAGCTTCAAGCTGAATAAACATGTAGATCAAACCTGGAAACTCCTGAAATGCAAACACATCAAAAAGCGATCTATTTGGGGGCTTCAGGAATAGAACTCCAGTTTCATCATTTCCTGAAACTAGACAAGCCAACAAGCCACCCTGGATTATATTTACTGTAAGTGGGGTAGCAGACGAGGCTGCAACACACACACAAACAAAAGAAAAAGGAATAAAAAGGAGGCACAAAATCTAAAAAGAGAAACAGGGGAGTGAACCTTGTCCAATTCTGTGCTATGAAGCTCGTCCCAACTCACTCACATACGGGTCGTTTAAACGGTAGCAGAGGTCACCAAAACACAATTTGGCATCTTACACAAAGAATAATGATATTTGATTGATTTTTTCTAAAGCCTCAAATCAAGTTTTACTGGGGAATAATCCAATCTCAGTGCAGTGAATGAATGGGCATGATTTACAGGTATATCCTGCTTTCAGAATGTGTATGATATAAAATATTTCTATGTTAAAGAAGATAAATTTACAGTTAAACATTTACAAGATGAATCAATTCAAGAATTAACAAATAGTACCTTTCTACTTATATGTGAATATAATTTCATTTATAAACATTCCATTAACAGGCACATTTTCCAGTAACACAACACCTTAACTTTACGGAGCACGAAATGGTTATTTTATCTTTAAAGAAATGCACCTAAGGACAAATGGAAGACTATTTTGGGAAAGTGACACATGGCGTCAAGTGGTGCGCTGAGTACCCTTTGTATTTTATGGTACACTTTCTTGTAAATGTCCTTCTGTTTTATCCTTTAACAGCACAGTATCAGATATATATTTAAGTCAATTTTTCATACAAACATCTAAAGATAATCTCACAGAAGAGACGTTTATTGCAAGAGAGATTTTTTTTTTTTTAAAGCTGACTTGCAATTAAAACACTAAAGCGTTTGCTCAAAACACATTCCTAATATACCTCAGGGGCGAAGACTGGGAGCCACATGAAAAATGTCACCAGCTCACCAGTTACAATTATCTTGGGATATTCATTAAGTTCTCACTTACCAAATGTTATTCTCTGGAAAGCCAATATCTGATTAGTGAATCTAAGATTAATTTAGAAATTTGCTATTTAAACAGTGGAAAACTGATGCCTATTTGGTCACACAGAGACAGTGAAAGGTTACAAAATGAGGAGAGTAGTTTGCTTGTTTTTAATTACCACAGTAAGCAGCCTGTAAACTGAAATGTTACTGCAGTGTTAAGTTCTATGGGTCTGCAACTCTGCTGAAAGAGGTGCTGTTGCGCCTGAGAAGGGGGCACAGCAGATGCCAACACCTGCAGGCCCTTTCTGGGCCACTCTTCTCCAGCCACCCCCAGCATCGGGAAGGTTTCCTAACTGGAGAGTAAGAGCCCAGGAGACAGCACTGAAAGAGGAGCAGTAAGAGAACAAAAGAATACTTCTAACATATTGAGGAGTGACCATCACAAACCAGCTCTTACGGGACTATTTTGTTTCCTCATTTATATAGCAAGACATGTTTAATGTAATAGGAATGTGTCCAGAGAACTTCAAAAATGTTTTTCAAATAGAATAAAGCCTGTGTTTTTTTTTAAAAGCACATTGTCCTTAAGCTGCTGAGAAACAAAATGGTTAAACGTCTTCCCAAAGCAAGAGGGTGGGGGAGAGGGAAGCAAACGAACACATTTGGATAAACTTGGCTCTGGCTTTAATACTTCAGATCCACTCATCCAAACGTCTTGTTTTTAATTTTAGTCATTGTTCCATCCTTTAACTGCAGCTACACTAGACCTTTATATAATAACTCGAGCTAACTTTTTCTAAGCATGCCTCCAAATATTCAAGAAGCAGAAAAAAATTTCTAAGTACTTACCTATTTATTTCAACAAGGTTTTATTAAGTGCAAACTATGTGATAGAAATGTTAAAAGATCTAATCAGAAAGCCGCATGATTATAAAATGATGGACATAATACTTATAACCTTGATAGATCAACTACTATTTATTTTTGCTGCTATGGCTGATATTAATGTTCATCCCCAGCAGCAGAAAAACCTTATCACTATCTCTGTATCTACTGAAAATCAAGTGGAAAGAGTCATATTTCAGGACTGAAGGAAATGTTAGAAGCGAAGGGGAAACTTTAAAGGTAAGGTTTCCTAATTCAGCAGTTTAGTCATTCCTCAATGGGGGGAAAAATGCATTTACTTTAAAATGAGAAAAGTTAAGAGATCTCCTCCATCCTTAAAGGTTTTTGAGTTTCCATGAATTTACAGCCAATATCTCTGGGGGAGTTTGGGCACAATGTTCATACAGTTAAAACTGGTGCTATGTTTATGGTATTCTGGCATATTTTAAGATAAAGGATGGAAGAGAAGATTCTATTCTCCTATGTTACAAACATTTACTGTGTGGAAGCAAAAGCCCGGGCCTTAAAAAGAAAACAGGAATGTAAAAACTATAGTTTTTATAGGTTAAACTATGGTTAGTCCAGTTCAGTGGCCTGTGGTTCATTAGAGGCCATTCCTTTTCTGAAAAGAAGGCAGGCAAAATTCTGGCAAGTTCCAACTCCTACCTGCCTCCTGCAACAATATATAAGAACGTCAGTGGTAAAGCTAGAAATATTCCAGAGAGACTTGCTAGGCTTCCAAACGGCTAATATGAAATTTAGACGGAATATAAAACATCCAGTGGATAATCTCCCTGCCCGTCTCCACCTCCATCGCCCTTACTGCTTTCACTACTGATGAGAAAGCCTCAATTCCACAAACATTAAGCGCACCTTTAATTTAAAATGAAGAAGACAAAATTATTTGCGTGGACTATAAGAGTATTCTGAAGATGCGATTTTAGACATCATTCAGGAAAGAGTTAAATACTTCCTTACCAGAAGATGCCACAAGGCTTTGTAGTGACTAATTGCCTCTTTAACCTCTGCACGGGGAGCTGGCCTGCACTTCAATACCAGTTTTGTGATAGAGCCAAAGACTGATGTTCAACACAGACCTCCTATGACCTGTGTAGCCCTGGAGTCAACTCAGACAAGATGCTGACAAAAGGTCTCCTTCTCACTTGGGAAGGCACAGAATCCCTTTTTGGATCAGCCAAATTCCCAGAAGACTGAGACAAAGCAGGTAAAGACACTGTCTGGAATATAAAGAATGGTTTTACTGCTCCTGACAATATTTCCCAACCTTCCAATGTACCACTCAAAATTCTGTTTGAGAAAATGGTTTCAGTAATATGGAAAAAATACATATTTACTTTAAAATGCAATGAAGAGGGTACCTAACTGGATATCTTTGAAAGCTTACATCATTAGATAGCTGTAGGAAGACTCGAAGGCAGGTTAAGCTTCTCCCTTACAACTGTTTCCCACGTGCTTTAAGCATTCATACTCGGGAAGTCTGTACCTTGTCCTTAATGTTTAAGCTTAGCAAATTTCTGGCCCGATCAAAAGCCAATAAAATAACTGTACAGTTAATTTAAGTACAATTAGAGAAAACTAATTAATCCTGCAATTTGGGAGAAGAAAATGGTGAAGGCTTCTTCTTAGTTTCTGACAAAGAAGGTATGAGGAAGGAGTTCTGGGCTAGGGGAGTGGGAGTAAAGTTACCAAATATTCACTCAGAGACCAAGGGAAAGACCACGTGGCCTTGATGAAGACAAGGGCACTACATCAATTGGACTTTATTGATGCTTAGCTGCATTGAACTCTGAACCCTTTGAGGCTTAAATCCCATCAGCGCTGAATTCGTAAAACCTACTTCCAAAGCTCTGGGACGGCCACTGCTTTATTCCTATTTTCTTCCGTATCATTACATACTGACGCGATGTCAGGGGTGAAATAAGCTTTGTTGTAAGATTCACGGGGAGGAAGCAGTGGATCACATTTAGAGCTTTTGGTGATCATGTTTACACAGAGAGACAACTTTCTCACTTAGAAAAAGAAATAACATTTACACTTCTTTAAAAATAAAAAAGAAACAATTCCCGTCTTTCTACAAATGACACTAAGAGGTATTAACCTAGAACCCTCTCATGAAAAGTTTACATGTTTAATCCCCAAAATGACGATTGATTTCTGTTCATTTTTACTTATCTAAAGGATAAGAGAAACAAAGTCCTCCCCATTTCCTTCTCAAATAATATTCAGCTAAATACAACAGAATGAGATTTTTAAATTCCAGAGGAAGCCTACTGAACCTTAGTTTTACTTGCCCACTTCAATGATTCTTGAATAAATCACAGTCCATTTGCCTGTAAAATATACTTCTAGACAATTCTTTCTTAATGCTTTAATTTATCCATCAATGACAACAACTGATTATCAACAATTTATATTCAAAGTAGTATAGTGTAATATAGATGCACACATGTATATAAACACTTATAAATACAATTCTTAATATATCATTTTTTCCATTCCCAATTAACAAATATCTCATTGCTATAAATGCACTTCTTGAAGGAATTTTAGCAGCCTAGCCCCTGAAGTGCTGTGATCACTAAAATTCAGATTGCTTTGCTTGGACTAGTCCTCAGTCTGTTCTGTACGGAGGGAAAACACATCTCTCTGCTCTTGGAGAAAGTGGTGGGAAGCTGGTGAAACCAGTGCTGAGACTGATGGGAACCGGAAGGGGAAGCATCACCCGCTTTCTCCTAGCAGAAAGTTGCAAACCAAGACAGGAAGGAAGCATGGAGAAGGAAGACAGCACATTTCACTATTTGTTTCAGACAGCGGGCACCTTGCAGGCAACATCATGTCTGACAGCGAGCAGGAACAAGCAACACCCCCAATCCTACCCTCAGCTTCATGTTACTGGAAAAGGTAAATCAGAGTGAACAGCACATCCATCTCTGGCGAGCTTCTAAATGCTCCTTTGCTTACTATAGTTACTGTTCTGTCTGCATAATCAATAAACCATGCAGCAAAATGCAGTAACAGCATTAATATTTCTGCTCTATACAGAAAAAAACTTTTCTTAAGTACCCAAGGAAATAAAGAAATATATTCTGGTATTCACAGGAAGACTGAGAGGTGAAAAGGGGATAGCTGATTGTTTTCAAAGGTCCTTAGGGCAGTAGAGAGTCGAGAACGCTGCTAGACATTTGAAAGGGATGCCAGGTAAATGAGCTTGGGGCCAGTAGATTCCTGTGTGTTCCTGCGGTTACTGAGGGTATCGTAGGTGCTGTCCTGGGAATGAGAGAAGTTAGAGAACGAATTCCTTTTTGTGATCCATTATTGAAAGGTAAGCGCGCGCTCATCACACACACAACACTCTTAGGCCATTTGGCAAAATTGGGGGCTTTGAGAAAATTAGTATTGATTCAGTACTGCATCATACTTTGAAAAAGGTGAAAGAAAATATAAAGGGTAACAGGATAAGCAAAGCAGTGAATATAATATATACTCAGGGGCAAGTCAGTTGAAGTATGGGCTTGATTTAAGGTTGTTCAAAAAATATTATAAAGAGGAAAAAAAGAAAAACAATATATACAACATACAGCCATATCTCTATAATGTAACCAGTTGTTATACGTAACATATGCAATAATATATTCGTATATTCAGTAATCACTAAGGAGCCTGAGTTCATGTTATCTGTTCACTCATAAACAGCCTCATTTCTCTTGAAATGCACATGGAAATGCAAAGAAATATTCGAGAGGAGCAAGAAGGTGGGAAACGCGGACCGCAAAGTGATGAAGTCAGGGACACGTTAGCCTCTGGGACTAGAACAAGATTTTGGAAGAAACTTTCAAGGAGCAAAAGTAAAGAGGAAGGTATGGTTATTTATACAATTTGTAATATCAGTGAGTTTTTAAAAATCTGATGTTCAAAAGAAGCTACAAAAAGACTAGACAGACATGACATATTTCTGGGGAAAGGGCGAAGTTTTGAGAACGTGTTAAAATAGTCTGTATTATTTAGAAAATTTCCTCCCATTTCTTAATACCACTGTGGACTTAATTCACATGAAAATGGCCTCTACATGTACACATATGGCCGAGTCTCTCTGCTGTCTACCTGAAACTATCCAACATTGTTAACTGGCTATTCTCCAAAGCAAGATAAAAGTTTAAAAAATAAATAATGGAATGGTAAAAAAAGACTTAAGTTTAAAAGTTTATTACACATGATAAAAATTTAAAAATTAATACTGGAATGGTTAAAAAAAAGAGTTAAAAGTTTTAAAGTATATTACACATGACTGATAATGCAATAATAAAACATGATACATAGCTGTATTAAAATTTTACAAAAACTTAATGTTTATTATACAAAATCAGTTATGGACAGTGGAAATATGTTTCAGATGCTCAGAATGTCACAGTTTTTGTGTATGTGTGTATAAGAGACAGTCTTAGGGTTGGGAATGTAATTCAACTTCCCTAAGTCTTTTCAGGAAAATTCTGGAAATTACAATACCTACTTCCATGGATTTTGTAAAAGTTACATTTCATAATGTTTGCAAAAGTGCTTTTTGTTACTCAATAAACATTTATTAACCCTTATTCTGCCCCTAACTATATGGATACAAAGATGGAGAACACAAGTCTCTTCACAAAGAGAATTCACAGTCTTGTCAGTTTATCTTCCACACAAATAAGACAGGGTTATTTAGGACTGAATAGAATTTTCTAAAGTACGTTTCTCAGAAAACTAACACTTTAGGGCTTCACTAGTTGACATATACAAGGAAGAAATGTATGCTCCAGTAAGTTTATGTTAAACCAAATCAATTTTTTCCTTAGTTAAAAAAAAAAAAGAATGTAAAGCACATAGGACAGCATCTAGCAAAGAGTAAGCGATTAACTGCTAATTATTGTTACCGAGGCCCTAGCACAGAACCTGGCACATTAAAAACAAACGCCTGTGGTAGGCTGAGTAATGGCCCCCGAAGATATCAGGCCCTAATCCATGCAGCCGGTAACTGTTACTTTATGTATACAGTATCAGTTCACTCAGTTCAGTTGCTCAGTCGTGTCTGACTCTTTGTGACCCCATGAATCGCAGCACACCAGGCCTCCCTGTCCATCACCAACTCCTGGAGTTCACTCAGACTCATGTCCATCGAGTCCGTGATGCCATCCAGCCATCTCATCCTCTGTCGTCCCCTTCTCCTCCTGCCCCCAATCCCTCCCAGCATCAGAGTCTTTTCCAATGAGTCAGCTCTTCACATGAGGTGGCCAAAGTACTGGAGTTTCAGCTTTAGCATCATTCCTTCCAAAGAAATCCCAGGGCTGATCTCCTTCAGAATGGACTGGTTGGATCTCCTTGCAGTCCAAGAGACTCTCAAGAGTCTTCTCCAACACCACAGTTCAGAAGCATCAATTCTTCGGTGCTCAGCTTTCTTCACAGTCCAACTCTCACATCCATACATGACCACTGGAAAAACCATAGCCTTGACTAGACGGACCTTTGTTGGCAAAGTAATGTCTCTGCTTTTGAATATGCTATCTAGGTTGGTCATAACTTTCCTTCCAAGGAGCGAGTGTCTTTTAATTTTATGGCTACAATCACCATCTGCAGTGATTTTGGAGCCCCAAAAAATAAAGTCTGACACTGTTTCCACTGTTTCCCCATCTATTTCCCATGAAGTGATGGGACCAGATGCCATGATCTTCGTTTGCTGAATGTTGAGCTTTAAGCCAACTTTTTCACTCTCCTCTTTCACTTTCATCAAGAGGCTTTTGAGTTCCTCTTCACTTTCTGCCATAAGGGTGGTGTCATCTGCATATCTGAGGTTATTGAGATTTCTCCCAGCAATCTTGATTCCAGCTTGTGCTTCTTCCAGCCCAGCGTTTCTCATGATGTACTCTGCATAGAAGTTAAATAAGCAGGGTGACAATATACAGCCTTGACGTACTCCTTTTCCTATTTGGAACCAGTGTGTTATTCCATATCCAGTTCTAACTGTTGCTTCCTGACCTGCATACAGATTTCTCAAGAGGCAGGTCAGGTGGTCTGGTATTCCCATCTCTTTCAGAATCTTCCACAGTTTATTGTGATCCACACAGTCAAAGGCTTTGGCAACAGTATACTTGCTTTAATAGAAAAAAAAAAAAAGGTCTTTGCAGATGTGATTAAAGATTTGGATAGGGAGGTTATCCTAGATTATCTGAGTGGGCCCTCGACACTGACGTCTTGATTTTGGCTCAGTGAAACTGATTTTGGACATGTGACCTCCACAACTGTGAGAGAATAAATATTAGTTGCTTTTAAGCTACCACATGTGTGGTAATTTGTTTCAGTAGCCACAGGAAATGAATACAGTGCCTAATAAATGGCATTAAACTAATCACACATAGGGCACCAAGAAGTATGATTTATAAAGGTAACAAACCAATTGCAATTAAGATGACATATTATAATTGGATAAGACAAAATTTTAAGTTGTGAAGGGGATAAAAAAGAAAACCTTAAATAATTCTATCAAATATTCATCCTGAATTAGAATAAATTCCAAAAAGGTATGTCTTCTAAACTTTTTTAGAATAAACACTCATCTTTGTACAAAATTTTATTATGGAAAATTTCAAGCATAGCAAAAAGTTAAAGGAATTGTTCACTGAAAAGCCATTAATCACCACCTAGATTCCATAATTAACATTCTTCTACATCATCTCAGATGTATCCCATCTATTTCTCTATCCCCCTAGGTATCTATCTATCCATTCTTACTTTTTAACACATTTCAAAGTAAGTGCAGACATCAGTACATTTCACGCATAAATATTAATACTTTAGCATATACATCATTAACTAGAGTTCAATGTTTATAATAGTTCTCTCTTTAACAAAATAAAAAGATACACCCTCTGTGAAATGCACAAATCTCCAATGATATCAGCCTATATGTGTCTATCTTGCTGCTGCTGCTGCTGCTAAGTCGCTTCAGTCATGTCCGACTCTGTGTGACCCCATAGATGGCAGCCCACCAGGCTCCTCCATCCCTGGGATTCTCCAGGCAAGAACACTGGAGTGGGTTGTGATTTCCTCCTCCAATGCAAGCATGCATGCTAAGTCACTTCAGTCGTGTCCAACTCTGTGCGACCCCATAGACGGCAGCCCACCAGGCTCCTCTGTCCACAGGATCCTCTAGGCAAGAATACTGCAGAGGGTTGCCATTTCCTTCTCCTAAGTGTCTATCTTGACCCCTATCAAATCCAGACTATTCTGCCTCCCTTCCAGCCATTGCTCATGCCCACCCACAAAGGCACCTGCCATTGTAGGTCTTTTTGTTACTAAGTTTTACTATAGCCTAGTATTGTCTGTTCAGGAATGTCATAAAAATAGAATCATACAATATGTACTCTTTTGAATAACTTATTTTTACTCAGTGTCAGAGTTTGAGGTTCATCTATTTTATTTTATATTTCATTAGTTTATCCTGATTGTATCTTTCAATTGCCAACTATTCCATTAAATGAATATAGCACAGTTTCTTTATCCATTCTTATCTTGAAGCTATGTGAACTGTTTGCAGTTTTGGGGGAAATCACTAATAACAGTGCTAGGAACATTTTCATACAGCCTTCTTGTGGACATATGCTTTCATTTCTCATGGGTGAAAATCAAGGAGTAGACTGCTAAGTCACAGAGTATTAGTAGTATGTATGTAGTAGATAAATGAATTTCTTTCCAAAGTTGCTATACCGTTATAAATGCCCGACAACATTTATAAGAATTATGGTTTCCTCATATCCTCACCAATGTTGATGTTATCAGACTTTTAGCCATTCAAGTGAGTATATAATTAAGGCCAGTTCTACATTAAAAAATTCAAAGATCCCATCATAATAATTCTATTTTTATCTTTTAAGAAAATATGCAATAATAAAAGATTCCTGGAAACTGATCAATACTTTAAAATTTGTTTATTTCCAGAAATTTGTAATGCACACTACATAACAGTATACATATATGACATAATTTATTAATGAAACCAGACATTGCTTGCTGCAGACTCTTTGTAATAGCTTTCTGGCCCAGAGTCAGTGTTCCATCTGTTAGTTCTCTGGAATATCTTCAACAGATATCTAATTGTCTCTCTTCTATCATCTTTTTTTCCAAGGAACCTAACTACCCAACAATAACTAGATAACTTCGCGAAAGGGATCTCAGATATTCTTAGCCCTCAATATCATGCTGTCTTCCACATTATATCTTATCAACTGGACTAAAAGTTAAAAACCAATATAAAATCAGCCCCAAACTACGATCTCCTCAATAAGCATCATTATATAAGGTTGTGCCTTAAAAGGTAGATTGCTTATCCAACCACTAAGAGCGTTTTAAAAATGTGTTGCCAGAAACTGGATTAGGATTCTAGTATTATGCAGCAAATAGTAAATAGCATGGACCTCTCAGCAAAATTTTCCTCAATCCGTGGAAAAAAATAATGAAATTTCATTTCTTTTACTAATTATCTAAATGAACTGCCCAACTTGAAGTAACATGAAGTCTGCTGATTTACACAGCTATAGATATTGTACATAAAAGACTTCACCAAAACACGCTGGAAACCGTGGAAGTTGCAAACGAACACAAGAATGCTTAGTACTGCTGAAGATTCAAGGTTAATGTTTTTCTTTAATTATAAGTAAACATAGTAAAAAACAGATCAAAAAATTTAGCCTGACAGTTTTTCTTCACTCCATTGTAAATTTTATTTCTTGTCTCACATAAAATGACTTACCTGGGATCTAGATGATTTGTGCTAAGCAACCAAACATCAGGCATTTCAAGAACTCTTTGTAAACACGGCCTCCAAACAGGATCAAGGAATGAGATCTGGTTTTTTTTACAGCATCCAGTTTAAGAGATGCTGTTTTTTTACAGCATCCAGTTTAAGTTCAAGACATAACAAAAGTTTGTGAACAGCCATAGTAAGATTGCCAAGCACAGTCTAGATTTCTATATTTGAGGAAATCTATTAGATATGAAAGATCTTTTGATATATAATATAAAAATAATGAAGATATTAATAACATTAGGCATTTACTATTAATATAAACCTCACATGACCAAAGCCTGGTATACAATGAGAGAAAAGATATTACACCTTCATTTCAAAATACATAAAAATATAGTAAGGATTATATAACTATTAAATTATTTTTCAGAAGATTAATATTTAAAATGGAAACCACTAAGAAAAACTGCAAAGTTATTAACTGTATGAAAGCTTTTAAAAGTCATTTTACATTTTTGTATTACTCAATTATACCATGTAACTTTTAAGACATTCAGTCTAATTCTTTTCAAAGTAAACTTTAAACACTGATTAGAATCAATGTCTATCAATCCATACAAAGGGAGAATAAATGCATGTTTATTGCAAAAATTAATACAGAGCCCAAATCTGTGAGTTTGTAAATCTCTCTTAATAGCTAGTACAATTAATGTCAAACATTAATTATAAAGACATTCAACATTATTTGGGGAGAAAACAGTTTTAACAGCCAGCAGGCGTGTAGTCATACGAACTGCATATGG
Source organism: Bos javanicus (assembly GCF_032452875.1). Classification (NCBI taxonomy): domain Eukaryota; kingdom Metazoa; phylum Chordata; class Mammalia; order Artiodactyla; family Bovidae; genus Bos; species Bos javanicus. The sequence goes on from NC_083874.1 coordinate 106,680,478, forward strand.
CCACACCACATTTGCTATTGAGCCTAGCCTCCAACATCCATGCCCAGTTATCCTGAGTCTGGTCTTCAGCCAAACACTTAATTCCTCTGTGCCTGGAATCTTTAATTTTATTGGCTTATCCACACCAGATTAAGGCACATAGAGGTCATAAATCCTGGGAAAAAACATGATCTCTAATTTCATAATAATCATTTAAAGATCCACGAAACTGCACAATTCATGAGAGAAAGGCCAAAGTCTAATTTTAGCACTTTTTCAGACTGTTTCTGCTGCACGTGGGTGGCACCACTGCAGGCGAGTGCTTGGCGTGCTCACGGGTGAGCCCAGCAGGGTGCCCGGCTCGGTGCCAGCCTCCCGCAGCTTCGCTGGGGCCTCTGTGCCCTTGGTTCATCATTTTGCTGCCCTTTTTTTTTTTGCTCAAATTTTGTCCCAAATCTATTTCTTTCAATGTAGTTTGAAACCCTAGGTAATAACTTCTGGCCCCCAAATTCTACATAAGTCTATCTGACTTGGCCCACTAAACACAGTTGTTATACAAATAGTTTCTCAAAACACTGAACTTTTCATGTACTTAGGCCTCACCACAGATAGGCATCCCAGCCATGACTGTCCCTGGATCAGACATGCACTGTCCAGTTGCAACAGTTCCACAAATCTCTAGAAACGATTACATTTAATCCATTTGACTCACTTATATTCTATGTCTGGTCAGACTCCAGCAATGGACTCTTCTCAGACGGACAGTTCCTCCTGACTCCTAGCTCTTCCTCCCTCTGTTGTGACCACTGTATGAAGTGTATGTCATCACCCTGACATGGGGCCTGTGTTTTACTTATCTTTGATGAGATGCTCAAGATAGGTTTGTTGAATGAATGTGTGAAGGTTTGAAGCACACTGATAAGACAAGTCATGCGGCTGTGTATACTTAGAATTCTGAATAAAAACAGCAAATGCACCACTTATAAAACATACGTCAACAAAGGAGAACATTATTTATAGGCACAAGGAAGGAGTTCCTTGCAGTTGTAAAGAGAATTATCTATGTAAAATCTGTCTAATAAAAAGGATAAAGAGCATGTATTAAAATACAGAGAGTCTTAAAGTCAGAAAAACTGTACGTGATGACAGGCAGATTTTAAAACGTAAATAATAGGATAAGGATGTGTAATGGAAACCGAAAGTGGATCCTGTTGAATTTCCTTCAGTAAATACATCTTCTACAACAGATAAACCAAACTGATTGAGAAGACTCTACAATATTGATTCTCACATAAGCAAAAGAAGCAATAAAAACTAACAATTTCTTTTGTAAATGGTATGGCTATTGAAAATTACAAATAGCCATTAATTTCAAGGAACTCACCTTATATTTCTTGATGATGCAAAAGAAATATTTATCTATTTACCTAAGGGAAGTAAATTTGCTATCTATGAAAAGTTCCACTATAAGAAAAGGAAAATATTATAGCTTGTCAATGTGAGAGAAAGTACCACAGTAAGAAAATAAGTATGTATTTTACAAGGTATTATTTCCAAACAAGGTAGATGTGGTAAACAACACAGCTCAAAAGTATTTTTTATTTAAAATACACACTCTTAAAACATTTATTTGCTTATAGAATTAAGACACTATGTTTACTGGAGGGTTCTGGTACACACCAACTCTTTTGAATGCAATTGAGAAATGTCACTGTCTTCAAAAGGCAGACCAGCAGGGTGCTCTGGAGCACAGACTCAGGAGTCTCAGTCCCAGAGACCAGATCAAACCTAGCCTTGGAACCTCAGCAGGTCCTGTAGACTCCCTGCACTTCACTTTCCTTATCCATACAGTGGGTATAATAAGACCACCTACGTTAAAGAACTTTGATAAAGATGAAAGGAAATGCAAAGTGTTTAGAATAGTGCCTTGTGCAAATTAAATGACACAGCTTATATAACTTTATGTAAAATTTCCATCACCTCCAGATAACATGTGTCTCTTGGTGTAACATATCCAGCACGACCTATATAGCATATTGTCCCAAAACTGGGAACCTAAATGTAAATCAGAATCCAATTTATCAATTTATAGATACAAATTGATTTATAGCCTACCTCAGGAAACAAAAAAATCTCAATCTAACCTTACTCCAAAAGGAACTAGAAAAAGAACAAACAAAGTTCAAAGTTGGTAGAAAATAATAACAAAGATCAGAGCAGAAATAAAATAGAGCCTAAAAAAATAGCAAAGATCCATGAAACTAAGACTTGGGTTTTAAAAAAGATAAAATTGATAAGCCATTATCAAGACTCACCAAGGGGGTAAAAAAACAAACAGGGAGGGCCCAAATAAATAAAATCAGAAACGAAAAAGGAGAAGTTATGACTGATACCACAAAAATGCAAAGGCTCAAAAGAAATTATTATGAGCAATTATAATGCCACTAAAATAGACAACCTGGAAGAAATTCATTAATTCCTGGAAATGTACAATCTCCTGAGATTGAACCAGGAAGAAATAGAAAACATTACCAGTAACGAAACTGAATCAGTAATTAAAAACTCCCAACAAATAAAAGCTCAGGACTAGATGGCTTCACTGGTGAGTTCTATCAAACATTTAGAGATGAGTTAATGCCTATCTTTCTCAAACTTTTTCAAGCTACTGAAGAGGAAGAAATGCTTTCAAACTAATTTTACAAGGTCAGCATCACATCAAAACCAAAACCAGACTAATACAGCACAAAGGAAAAGAGAAAAGAAAATCACAGGCCAATATCCCTGATGAACATAAATGGGAAAATATTCAACAAAATGTTAGCAAACTGAATTAACAATACTCTAAAAGGCGTATACACCGTAATCAAGTGGAATTTATGTCAGAAATGCAAGAATGGTTCACTATCCGCAAATCAATGTGATACACAATATTAATGAATTGAAGAGTAAAACTCATATGATCATCTCAGTAGATGACAAAATTCAGCATCCACTTATGATAAAACAACAAATCAACCACTCTCAACAAGGTGGATATAGAAGGAACATTCCTCAACATAAAAGGCCACACATTGACAAACCTACAGCCAACATTTTTTTCAGTGAAAAGCTGAAAGCATTTCCTCTAAGATCAGAAACAGGACAAGGATGCTCATTCTTGCCACTTTTATTCAACAAAGGATTGGAAGTCCTAGCCATGGTAATCAGAAAAGAAAAAAGAAATAAAAGGAATCCAAACTGGAAAAGAAGTAAAACTGCTGCTGTTTGCAGGTGACATGATTCTGTGTCGAAAATCCTAAAAATGATTAGAACCCATAGATGAATTCAGAATGTGGCAGGATCCAAAGTTAAGACACAGAAGCTTCAGATAGCTTGTTATCAGTGTACAGAATTACATACTATCAGAAAGAGAAATAAAGGAAACAGCACTATTTACAACAACATCTAAAAGAGTATCATACACAGGAATGAATCTACGGAGGTAAAAGACTTACCCTCTAAAAGTGTAAGACACTGATAAAAAGACACTGAAGACAACACAAATAAATGTGTTCATGAATTGGAGAAATTAATATTGTTAAAACTACCACACTACCGAAGGCAATCAATCTACAAATTCAGCGCAATTTCTATCAAAATACAAAGGGCATTTTGCACAGAATGAGAACAAATAATTCTAAAATTTGTATGTAAACATAAAATACCCCAATAGCCAAAATGATCTTGAGAAAGAAGAACAAAACTGGAAGTGTCACACTCCCTAATTTCAAATTATACTACAAAGCTACAGTAATCAAAAGCAGCATGGTACTGGCACAAAACCAGACATGTGTATCAACAGAACAGAATAGAGAGCTCAGAAGGAAACCCACACTCATGAGGCCAACTGATCTGTGTCAAAGAGACAAAAACATAAAATGGGGAAAAGACAGCACCCTCCACAGATGTCACTGGACATACTGTACAGCTTATGCAAAAGAATGAATCTGGACTACTTTCTCACACCATACACAAAAAATAAATGCAAAATGGATAAAAGACTTAAATGTAAGACTGGAAACCTTAAAACTGTAAGAAACACTGGCACTATTATGTTCTTTGACATTGGTCTTAGAAATATTTTTTGGATCTGTTTCCTCAGGCAAAAATAAACAAATGGAACTACACAAAACTAAAAAGCTTTTCATACAGTGAAGCAAACTATCAGGAAGACAGAAAGGCCCTCTACGGAAGCTGCAAATGATATATCCAATAACAGGTTAATATCTGAATATACAAAAGACTCATACAACTCAATATCAAGAAAACAAATGACCTGACTTTAAAAACGGGCAGAGGACCCGAATAGACGTATTTTCCCCCAAAGACAGATGGCCAACGTATATGTGGAAAAGATGTCTATAACATCGCTAATCATCAGGGAAATGAAATCACAAGTACAGTGTCACCTCACACCTACCACAATGATCACAAGATGCCTAACAGAAAGTGTCGCAGAGGACTTAGAGGAAAGGGCCCCTCGCGCACAGATCACGACAACCATTTTGGAAAAGAGCATGGAGATTACACAAAAAATTAAGAACAAAACTGCCATGTAATTTAGCAATTTCACTTCTGAGTATTTACTTGAAGAAAATAATAACACTAATTCAAAAAGATGCGTTCACCCACTTGTTAACTGCAGTGCTATTTACAAATAGTAAGAAATGGAAATAACCTATGTCCATCAAAAGACACATAGATAAAGAATATGTGGTACACATAAAACAGAATATCATTCAGCCATTAAAAAATAAATCCTGGGACTTCCCTGGAGGTTCAGTGGCTAGAACTCTGCGCTCTCCATGCAAGGGACTCGGGTTCGGTCCCTGGTCAGGGAGCTGGATCCCACATGATGCAACAAGCCCTGGCACAGCCAAATAAATAAATATTTTTTAAAAAACTGTCACTTGTGTTGACATGATTGAATGTACAGTGTGTCGTGCTCAGCGAGATAAAGCGGACAGAGACGATAAATGCCGTGTGTTCTCACTCACACAAAACAAAAACACAGACGCAGAAATCAAACCTGCGGTGGCCAGAGAGATGCGAAGTGGGGAGAAATAGGTGAAGGGAATTAAGAGGTACAAATTTCCAGTTATAAAATAGATGAAACAATGAGAATGTAACATAAAACATGAGAAATAGTCAATAATAATGTAATAACTTTGTGTGGGGACAGACGGTTACTAGGCTTTATGATACTGATCATTTCATATATATGTAAAATGTCACTGGTTAATTCATTAAGCAAGCAGACAAATGTGAAAACTTAAAAATATTTATGGGAAAGTCTGTAAAATTGAGAAGGATTCTACTTACACTGTTTCACAAGTGTCTTTCTCACCCTACTTTAAAGTACTGAAAACTGGAAATCTCTGATGATACAGTTGGGGTGGGGTCTGTAGAAGAAAGATGATCTGAAACTCCCATCAGCATGCTATTATACAAATAAACTGCCCTGGTCCTTCAGGAGATTCATAAATAAATGGGCATTTATATAATTTTAAATCATGCAAATTCCTTGGGTATTTTATTTTACAGTACTCCTGTCTTGACTCTTTCAATAAATGTATACTAATCTCTGTGAGGGGAGAAAAGAGGGGCTTCCCTGAGCTACAAGTCTGCTTTGCTGTTCTTCAATAAAAGTTTTGGATCCCCTGTACAGTTAAAAGAGTCCAAAAGTTACCTGTGTTTTAAAATCCTGTTATTATTTCAGCTATTTAGGTTAATTGATCAATTCACAATATAAGATTAAAGTGGTATAAGCTGAGAAAATGATATGATGTTTTACAGTTTGAATAATGAAAATCATATTGCCCAACTATGGCCTCATTAAATACAATCTGGAAGCTAGAAGGCCTTTCCAAATTGCAAAAGGCTGTGTTTTGCATTTGACCAAACTATACAATAAAATGTACTGATATCAATGATACTTAGTAAATGCTACACCTGTGAATTTTTATTATCCCTATTTGACAAAACAATTGGCAAGCTTAAAATGAAAGAAAATGTTCACATTAGCTAGTTATAAGACAATAAGATGACTCTGAACTTTGCTCTAAAAACAAAAAACAATGCTTAAAATAGTCTTCCTTCCAAAAGCCACGTTATGTAAAATGTTCAAACTCACTATTATCAAGTTCCCAGAATTTAAATATCTTTTCTCTTTAAAAAAAAATTATCATTGTCCATTAATACAGTTGAATAACAACACAAGCATAATTGTTTGATTCATATACACTGGGGATAATAGTATAATCACAGACAGAAAGTGAACGTGAAAGGCGCTCAGTCTTGTCTGACTCTTTGCGACTGTACAGGCCATGGGCTTCTCCAGGCCAGAACACTGGAGTGGTAGCCTTTCCCTTCTTCAGGGGATCTTCCCAACCCAAGGACTGAACCCAAGTTTCCCACATTGCGGGCAGATTTTTACCAGCTGAGCCACAAGGGAAGCCCCATAATTCCAGAAAGCTACCCCAAATCCTGGTCTGTGTGTTCTAATAGGCTGAAGTAGAAAAAAAAAATGGATCCCAATTAAAAAATTGTTATAGATTTGATTGAAATATAGCCCCTATCCCAAAGCTGTTGGAAAATGTGACAAAGCATCAAATCAGCATAAAATAAAAGCATAATTAGTGCCTAAAGTCCCATGCTGGCATCATTCCTCATCATCACAGATTTAAAAATGACATTATTTGATTGTTTATTTAAAAACAGGACAAATGTTGAAGCATATTACATCTTGGGAAACAAAAAAGAGAACTTTATATTAATATTATAGTGGCTCTAAACTGGGCTTCCCTGATAGCTCAGTTGGTAAAGAATCCACCTGCAATGAGGGAGACCTGGGTTCCATTCCTGGGTCGGAAGACCACTGGAGAAGGGATAGGCTACCCACTACAGTATTCTTGGGCTTCCCTGGTGGCTCAGCTGGTAAAGAATCCACCTGTAATGTGGGAGACCTTGATTTGATCCCTGGGTTGGGAAGATCCCCTGGAGAATCTAAACCAAAGTTTGGCTCTAAACCAAAGTTTCAAAATAATAAAAATTTTATGTTTACATATAATAAAATCTTGAATGACAGATATATACTTGGGAATCAGACCAATACCACTTTCCAAACCAGTGGACTGTATGACTGCCCTTTAGAAGCCAACTGAAACACAGCCGCCACCACACGCCTCTGACCGTTTGGAGCTTCGACTCTCACTCTGAGAGAAGCTTACTTATAAAACGGTAACTGGGGACCTAATTGTCAACTTTCACACCTTGCTGAGGGGAAACAGATATACATGTGGCAGCAACACAAGTTAGCAAAACCGTTCTGGAGTGTAGTCTGGGATTATTCATTCCTTCATTTATATATTATGGGTCATATGCGCCTAGGGGTCTTTTGGATCCCAGGAATACAAGATGAACAAAACTAATAAAGCTTTCAGTGAATAAGCCCTATGATACAGAAATCCTATCATTGCAAACACAAACAGGAAAGGTTAAATAAATTATGGTATTCAGACGCAGAGACGTGATAAGATGGTATTTTCCTTGAGATATAAAGATTGCATGAAGTAACGCGGAAGTAAAATAAAGTCACGGAGCAGCATGATGAATGACCCTTTCTACACAATTACTTTGTATTTCTGACATATTCTTGTATCAGTTTGGAGTCAGTATCTTTCTTTTAAAACAGTAAGTTAATTGTCAAATGATTTGTAGGAATGAGGTGATAATATCTGAGGCTTTGTGAGGTTTTTACCAAGGAAGTTTACCCACAGACGTCACATATTCAAGAACATAAAGGCAGAACACAAACTTGGTAATGTAGGAGTGCTATGGATTAGATATTTGGGGCAATAAAGCAGCTATTTAAAAAATCGCAATGTATTAGTACATGTGACGCATGAGACTAAATGTGGTTATTATTAACTTGATAACAAAAGGGAGGGAATGACTTCACAGGGTTATCATAATGATGAAATGGGACAATATATGTACAGTGCTTTATATTCATAGACGCTCAGTTATTATTTTAATTGCTAGCTATTATTAAATACTTCCAAGTCAGAAAATATATACTTGTAGAGTATTTTATGATTTTTTTCTTTAGTATTATATATTAAGTCTCTAACTGAGAATGTTCCTCCTTCCAACAACGGAGGCTCATGCTTAATCAACTCTCGTGACTGGGTGCTAAGCAGAGTTTCGCATACCATGGTGTTGATGCAGAGCTATGCCCAGAAATAGAACTTACAGAACTCAGGGCCTCATACACTCTACAGTAAGCTCCTAGAAAAACCTCCAAGAAGCACTCTTTGCCATCAACCACAGTATGGAAATAGGCACGTGGTCCCTGATCTTGGGAACTGTCACCAATTTAAGCACATTTTAGACGGGACACAGTGTTACCAACGATTTACATGTTCTGAAGTCGTTTCTTCACAATGCAAGTTTAAGACTTTTTCTGTCTACACACTTAACTCCTACAGGAGATTACAAAATGCCGACCTAACTATGGGCACTTGGAAAGTGAATTATGAAAACATAGCTGCAAGAGACAGAGGAAGCAGCAAGGGCTTTAGAGGCATATCTGGTAATCTAGATCTCCTTCCTAAATATCGAATAAGGAAATGGAGATTTATCAAAAAAGACAGGGAAGCTATCTGTTACCCCAAAGCATTCTGCAAATGTCTTCAAATCAGTAGTCTATTCAGAGGTCAGAAACACAAATGAAAAACTTAGGCAAAAAAGTGACATAATGTGAGATAAACATTGTATGTCTCACAACAAAATTTAAAACCTAGTGTTGCTGTTGGTTTTTTTTAAAAAAGGCCCAAGATTTTTGTAATAAACTATCAAAATTTCCCATCAGAAATTAGTTTCAAAAGAAACTGGTTTAAAAAAAAAAAAACCTGAACAAGATTTCAATGCCAAATCAAATCTTTGTTCTATGAAATTAAAGGCTCAATGATGACGCATCATACCTGTGACAGAAGAAACCAACAGCACGGTTTCCAAGGAAGAGTTCATAGCACTGGTTTCCCACAGTTCTAAAACGCAGTTTTTAAGTCAAAAGCAGATTTTTCATATCTTTCTCATTTAAGGGCCCCAAAGACTTATAAATTTTTAACTCCATCTCCCCAAGCTCTATAAATTCTCTTTCTGTAGACTTTCTGATGCGCGGATTTGATCTATATACAATTCAGCTAAAAATTAAATGCACAATCTTCAAAAACTCTAAATCTTTTACAGTTGTGCAGTTGAAGATAAAAGAACGTATATACAAATGTTTGAAAGAATATAAACCTTCCTATGTAAGATGGAAAACAAGAGGCTCAGTGCTCTTTCTTAAATCCATCCTAAGGGATTCTATTAAAATAGTATGCTCCTCCAGCAATCCCATTACAATAGCTATAACACTGGGAACAGAAAAGTTATGGTCAGACTGAAAGTCAATAATAATTTTACCACTACTAAAAATAATATTAATTAGTACTTTAAAAAATCTTTTCAAATTAATTACAGGTCTATTATCTCAGTTTATACTTTAAAACATTACGTAAGGTAGTTTTATCTTCACTTGGTAAGTGAGAGGACTGAGTTACAGAGACATTAAATTGAAGGGTCAACAATATACTGGGGTAGTTAGTAGTGAGTTAGCAATGTAATGAGGCCAGATTACCTGTTCCTACATCCAGGACCTCTCTGCCAGACAGTCAAAGAATAAACACAGCTAGCATCAGTGAGCACTCCATTCAACCATTTTACCATATCCATTTTTACCATGCAGAATAATGGCTCAGTCTGATCGACGGAGTTAAGTGGCAGATCTGAGTTAAAGTCAGCATGATTACAATTAAAAAGTTCATGCTTTTTCCCTAAGAGAAAGAACTTAAAGCTAGAAATAACCAGAAACTAAGATAAGCACTCCTTCCCTACTACTTGTCTACATAAACACTTCCTTATATGGGAAAGGGGAGAGGGGAATGAATTCAAGACACTGGTAAATCTAGGCGGGTCTGCAGAGTCTCGTGTTTGGCATTCTTACACTGCTGTCCAACCCTGAACTCAGAGCCCAATGCCTTCAGGCACTTCTGCAGCGGGTGCTTCTGGAGGCCAAAACCAGAGAGCCAGATTTCAGGAAGAGGACCGCTCACCTTGTCTAACCTTTGTTTAGTTGAATGTGTCTGTGGAGAGATTGAACACAGTCAAAAAACATTGTTTCTCAGAGTACAGAGACTGTCCACACAAAAAGGGAGACTTCACTCAAACCAGTTGGAAAAAGACTGCATCACGGAACCCCAGAGCCTTGGGTCACAATAAATTTAAGCACAGAAAAAGCTTTGAGCGGTACTGCAGAACAAAGGCCTATTTCACTTGGCTTGGCCAAGTAATTCTCAAGCATAAGACCTATTAATATTCTAGGGAACAGCTTCTGATATTTCAGACTTGATTCTGAAAATAATCTGAGTTTGAAAAACACTGTGCTCTTCTCTTAGACAATTACTACAGAGTGAAATTTTAGGGCATTATCTACAAGGTACAGACGTATATAGCACATTATCCTAAAGGTATAGACAAGAAATAGCTCCAGGGCAGATGAGACTAAATGGTGTAATCTCAGGATATTAGAACTGGCAGGCCCTTAAGGGTCTTATCATCTCTTCATTTACATAGAAGAAGCGAGAGCCCAGAGGGATGGAGACCCTGCTGTGAGAACCGAGGACCCTGGAAAGCAGCTGCTCTGCTCATGAGAAATGGCCTCCCCTCAAGAGGACAAGTCTAGTACCGCAGCCGCGTGGCAAGTCAGAGGCTCGCCGTCACACCTTGGGGTTTTCGGTTGGTCTGGTCCAGGACTGACAGGGAGAAAGGCGAAGGAGTTGTTCTACCTTCTCGCCTTGCTGCTTTGTTCTCTAAGGAACGTCATTTGCCATCTGAGCATGAAATGTTCGCAATGGGTATTATCAGACAGGTGCTTGCCATCAGATGTTTGCTTCCAGGCTAATAGATCCACAATTTCTCCCCAACTACTGTACAGATGGGCACTTACAATACCCAAGCGTACTTCTAAATTTTATAAGGATAAATTGAGGAAAAAATAAGTACTCTTCACCATATCTATATAGGGAATGTTTTAAAGTGGTTTTCTAGGGTAAATATATATGTGTGTGTATATATATATTTATAATATATATACAATATGTGTACAGATCTTATATATATATAATATTTATTATATATAATAGATATATATATAGATCTTATATATATATATATAAAATATATATACACACATATATATTTATAGTGTATATATATTCAGTATATGTGTGTATATACATGTGTATATATATATTCAGTATATGTGTTTATATATATTCAGTAGGAATACAGTAGGAAATTCTAAGTTTCTATATAGGTAGTTATACTATCCCCTGGAGTAGGAAATGGCCACCCACTCCAGTGTTCTTGCCTGGAAAATTCCAAGGACAGAGGAGTCTAGCGGGCTCCAGTCCACAGCGGTCACAAGGAGCTGGACATGGCTGAGCGGCTGAGCACGCACATGCTAAGTATACATCTACATTTTATCTAAATGTATCTTTATACCCATATGTGTGCATATATAGACAAACTACAGCTAAAAAATATCTTGGCTAGTAAGTTCTGCTTCATACAGTTTTGGAGAGTCTTTATTAGAACTGACTCAGTAACTATACTATTTAAAAATTTAATCTGGTCTGCGTCACAAATGGTAAGAGGTACGGTGAGATGAGGTGGACGTTCCTCTACTGTTCAGCCAACCCATTCTTCGCTATTCTTAGCCCTCAGCCACCCATCACTGACATGAACGTGGGCAGTACAGCGCTTTCTGGATATACTTTTTCACCTGGTAGAAAGTATCACAGGCTGGTGAGTTTAGTCACCCCTTACCCAGTGGCACTTTTAGCCACTAGTCTCTCACTTCAGGAAATCCTTTCCAGAATCTGTCTTCCCAAAGTCCCACTCATCACAGAAAGCAACAACTTCTAACCTCTACATTGAAATCTCTAAATTTCACGATCACTCTCTCAAAGACACAGCTTCCTCGATTTTAAGTTTCCTCCTACGGGCGCCTCCACACCTTACACCTTCCTTCTCAACGTAAGCCCAGCGTCCCGGGTCCAGGCTGCCCCCAACCCCACAGGCACGTATTATACACTAACCTGAACACTACCACCAAAAGTGCAGGAGATCAAAAAAAACACCTTGTGAGTCCTCACTCCTTTGATTTTCTGCATCCTCAAGGCCCTGCCCCACAGATCCAGGGCAAAGCAAGTTAAAAATCACAGATGTACATTCAGAAATCTTGTGGAACAAGATGGTCTTTTTAAATTAATATTTTAAAAGGTTGCTTATTTTCTATTAATCTCTTACTCATACTCTTATAACTAATAATACACATCTGAATTCCGTTGAGATAATTTATGTCTTGGGGGCGGGGGCGGGGGAGGAGACAGAGATTAACTGAGAAAGGGGCTCCTTCCTGAGAACCAGGACTTCCCGCTGCACCAACGAGACCCCGGCCATCGGCCCACTCAGCCACAGTCACACAACTCTAAACAGTGGGAATCTGAAACAACAAAAACACCACTTTTTCTTTCCAGTTGAGTTCTTTTTATAATTTTGATATTTAAAGACATTAAGTGAACAGTTACGCTCAAGTTTCCCTACGTCAGGACTCACTCTGGCTGTGTCACGGGCACCCTAACAGGGCCGTGACAAACATGTTCTCACACCAGCTTTCACTCTGCACAATTGTGTCCCTCATCAAGCATGGCATACAAACTGGTATCCAAGTCAAGAAATCCTGAGTATTCTCACAGATACATATTTAATGAAAATCATGGCCTTCACTGTTGCAGGTGCGGGCTTCCTTCAGTCATTTAAGCTCTCTAGGTTTTATTTTTCCTACCTAAAAAAAAAAAAAAAAGCCGGGGGAAACACTACTCATGCATAAAACACTCTGAGCGCCCCAGATGAAAGCCCGAGTATATAAGTGTGATGCGTGTTTATCGCCTCTTCTCTGATGAAAAGTGGCAGCCTTCTGCTTGCAATGGGATTAGAAATTCTGACTATAACGGAGAAGAGAGAAGCACAAATGAGTAACAAGCAGTCAGAATAAATAAAACTGAAAAGATTGAGAGCACTCCTTTTACAAAAGGAACATCAGTTGCAAAACTTGTGGTTTAATTTGGTATGCTTTCCACTTTTAAAAAATTGGGCTTCACTGCATGTATAATGAGCTACAAGCAGAAGGTACATCCAGTAGTACATGAATAAAAAATGACCTTTTCATTTGCTCTTCCATAGCCTGGTGTTCCTATATTATTAAAATATATTAAAGATTAAGCAAGCATATTAGCATACAGACATCATGCTCATGTGGCCATGGATACGAGGCTATCCAACATAAAGTTATTAACAGAAATCCATCCATATAAAATTCATATTTACAGTACTATAGGTATCAATTAAAAAGAATACGAACTTCTCTAACAACAAACTCAGCTATTCCATAAGGGATGAAAAAGAAAAGAATGAGGAGAGAATCAATAAAAAGAGCCACAAATAATTACAAGCTCTTCACTAGCTGGGCGTGAGCCACATTCTGTGCTATAGGAAACATTAAATAGATAAGCTCCCAGCTTAATGAAACTCAACACTCTCCATCTAAGATTTAAAATACTGAGGAAATTTTTATACCAACATTTTTGGGGGGACAATAAAGCATTTAATAAATATTTTCATTTTCAATAAAGCATTTATTCCTTTCTATGGTTTAATTCCCTCTCTCATTTTTTTTTGACATATAAAACATAAATTTACAGAATATTAAGAGAACAGACAACAAAGTAATTGCAAAAACATAAATATCTTAAAATTACCAAGTTTCCAAAGGACAGGGCTTTCCTTTCACTTCATTATTATGTAAGCAATACAGGTTCATAAAAAAATTGAGAGTTCAGGAAAGTACAGTGAAAAAAGAAGAGTCCTCTAAGTCTCATGCAGTCCGTGGTCACTTCTTTTGTATTTCCTTTACTATCTTCCAATACCCGCCTTTTCTGTTTGCACGTGTTTTGCTTGTATCTCATATACTGTTACAGTGGAGACACACTGTTATACCAGGCTCTTTTCCGTTAACATGTCAAGCTGCATTTTACACGCAGGGTGTGTGTTTATTTTCTATTTAAAGTTCATTTTTCCTTTAAAAAAAAAAGTTGCTTCATCTATCAAAATGGAAAGCTGACATTCCCTAAAACTCTCGTCACTTGTTCTACAGACTATCCCTCAACGGCTTGACAAATGATGGTGATGATGTTACTTGGAGCACTCCAAGGATGGTGATGGTGTTACCTGGAGCACTCCAAGGAAAGCAGACGCCAGAGCGCACTGGTATGTAAAAGTAGAGGGTCCAGCGTTTCACCTAGTCAACCATGCAAGGATTTAGCCTCATATCTCATTTACAGCAAAGCGTGAGGCAAAGGAGGTTATGTATAAGGTAAAAGCTATTCAGTGACCTTGGCTTGAGTTGGTGTTTAAAGATGTGAGCTGCCACTCTTTCTTTTCAGCAGCTCATCCGCTGTCTGGGTGCCCTTGGCTTACTGCTGTTAACGTACAAGGAAATAAGAAGCCCAGTCTTAGAACTACTATTCCCAGTCTGTCAGATTAACTGTGAAGGATCTGTGTGTGAACACGTAAGTACGAACAGGAGAGAAATTCCTTCATATGTGCATTCATTAAAATGAATAAAATTCTTCCCTACATTTATGAAAATTAGGTAAGATGAAAACCACACAAAGAGGAAGGCTAACTTGAAAATTTGGGGGGAAAACCCCAAATATTTACTTTTAAAATGATGTAAAATCAAAACAGACATTTATAACAGATGTGTCTTTGCTTTCTCTGTTGTTTTGGATGAAAAACAATAGGGATTTTTTTAAAAAAACAGTTTGCTATGAACAAAATTTATCATCTACTGATGTATTATTTCTCAATTTATTTTTCTTATTATCTCTCAGAGATAAATGGCAATAACAAAGACACATTAAAATGACACTAAGAACAGCTTTTTATAGTTTTAATTATTTTTTTCCTTTTTGGCAATAAAAATGATGTGGTATGTTTGCATGTCATATATTGAGAAGCAATAATACTGTTTAAAGATTCATAATTGTGAAGATAATTTTTACTTGATATTTTAAATATGAACTAGATTGCTTCTAGCCCCTAATACTGTAGTCCTGTTTACTAATATATACTGTAGACACACCTATATTGATGTCAATCATTTACTGTGCTTTTCATTCTATTCTGAGGTAGTCTGCATAGACATAATATTCTTTTATGAGTCCATCAAGTTTCACTGTCTGAGAAATAATTTCACAATTTGTAGTGTAGATAATGAGCACTCATTTTCCTGTGTCTCTTGGGAACTGAGCTCAGTCTGGTCTATGAAGTCAAAACAGAAGAACTGAAATGAAAATCCAAGACAAGGGAGCCCTGGTTACAGTCATGGAGGAGAGGGGCCCTTGAGGGTGCTCAGCGGAGGTCTGGTGGGGTCCCCCAGGGCAACACTTCATCTGGATCACTACAGCTTGGACCCAGCCCCAACTTTAGCACTTGAGAAATGATTCTGTACTTAGAGTAAAACTGAAAAGTGTCTTTGGGATAAACCCATGGAAATCAAGTTTCTATATAATGTAAGTTATTAATTTAGAATAGCATAACACATTACTGTAATGCAAGCTGTGTTTCTGAGCTCTGTCAGATTTACTGCACTCTCATCTGCATGGAAACTTCCAGTACAGCATCGGCTCTGTAGACCCAGTTAAGACGTAAAGGTTGATGGTTTTTATCTCAGGCTTCCTAGGCTTAACCTGTTCAGAGAAGTCTTCCTTTTGTCAGAGGTTCTCAACTGGGCTGCTTCCTTTTAACTTTCTAAACATAATTTTAATTTTAAACATTCTGTTTACTACTAGATAGGCATTACATTTCAATGATACAACAATAAGACAGTGAAAATGAAGTCTACCTCCCTCTTCTAACCCTAGATGCCCAGTATCCTTCCCCGAAGGCCAGCTGTGCTACTAGCAATTTCCTGAGTAGCCCTCCAGAGATAATCTATGCATTTATAAATATATGCCATATGTGCGTATACATATATGTGTCTCCTACATGTATATATACACACACACATATACATACGTATGTGTATATATGCAATTTGTCTGCCTATAAATACCATATGCTGTTTTGGCATTTTATTTTAAAACTTTCCATATATAGAACTTTTTAAAGTGTACACTGGACATACAAATAACACATACAGCAAATATTCTTAAATATAATTTCACCTACATGAGAGTTTATCTGTTAGATAAATACCTTGAAATGGAATTCTGGGTCAAAAAATATTCACATTTTTAGTTTGGAAAGTACTGCTAATTTTTGGTAATATTTTATAATGGTTAAAAGTTGGAATTCAAGAACACAACATGGTGATTAACTCCTCGCATGTTGTAACCATAAAATGATTTATTGTGAATTTTTACAGATGGGAAAGACAATTCAAATTTGATAAATTTTGCTTCTAATTACCCTCTCATTCTCCAAGGTAATAGTTCAAGGTATATGATTGGCTACTGAACCCTAGAAAACAGGCCATCAATTACATGAAGTATACTGCTTGATAGATGGGAAAGCAAGAAAAATAATTGGATTGAACATGAAAGAAAAGATTTTAAACTTAGGGTTTAAAGGGTTCCGTTTTCTAGTAACTTTGTGGAGTTTCAGGGCAAAACTCCTCTTAAACAAGAGGTGATGAAAATAAATTTTTTTTTAAAGTGAGAAAAGTGAAATAAAACTACCAGGCTCTCTGAACTGGAAATTCTAATATTACATATAGAGTCTCATATGAGGAAGGAATGTTTGTCAAGGCAAATACTGAGGGAACCTGGGGAAGAACGGATTCATAAGCGGACTGGGGAGGACTGAAGATCAGGTTTCTGGAAGGAATTTTCATTGATATCCTTACTGGAAAGAAATCTGTCCAAATGCTAACAAGGGGAAGGGAGGAAGAGAAACTGGGCAGACCAAGTTATGGATCTTCGGACTCCAAACCCAAAATGTCTCTACTGAGGATAAGAGAACTATCACGACACTGATTAAAGGAAGGACGTGAAATCTCCAAGATCATTCACACTCTACTAATCATTCTCACACTGTTGAGAAGTCACTATGCTGGGCTAAAGAAACATACTTTTAATATCCAAGATTTAATAAATGTTAAAGTTGTTTTTTAACATAAAAACTAAATATATAGATTACCTTTTTGATATTTTTTAACTTAAAAAGTCTGGGATATAAATACTTGGCATGACCTTACACATGCATATGACTCCCACTGCTTTATCAGAAGATAAATAAAAGGATCCATCATAATAATTATAATTTCCATCCTAAAGTGACTTCAAAAAACATATAATTCTAGAGGACTATAATATAATTTTTTAAAATTACCTATATATTAATTTTCCTGAATATAGCAGAATATAAAATAGGTTTAAGCATATAATTTACACCTAAAATTTAAGGACAGTGTCAAACTATTAAAGTGTTCTTTTAATTATGTATCATTTTGGAAGGGACTCAATTACAATTTTCCACCATTTTATTATGATTTATACAAACTTGCGCATTTTCACAAAACTATCTCTTATTTTATGATTTATCTGAAGAGGGATTTAAGAATTTCTCACTATTATCCTCAACTATTCAAAACACAACAAAAATTCCTTTATATTTTCTGATTACTATCTGAAAGCAAATGAGAATTATCTGAAATTAAATGGAACATTTGAATCCTGAAAATGAGCAAGAAGCATTTAAACTTAAAAGTTAAATAATAGGTCAAAGCAAAAAATATATTTTACAAGTGAAACTGTTCAGTTCATTCTCTGAAATGAATTATTAATTTTAATCTTGTATCTACAATAAAGGTCACAATACCATATAACTGAATCTACACAATGTTTTAAATAGGTGTCTTAAAATACATGATCTAGACTTATCTCATGTTTGTTGAATAAATACTCTAAAAGAAATGTGATGATACCATTAATAATTTACATAACAGAAAAGTCTGTTATCATTAACATATGAATGTGGATTTTTTAGATTACTGTTTTGTTCAGTCACTAAGTTGTGTCCAACTCTTTGTGACCCCATGGACTGAAGCACTCCGGGCTTCCCTGTCGTTCACTGTTTCATGGAGTTTACTCAATTCATGTCCACTGAGTCAGTGATGCCATCCAACCATCTCATCCTCTGTTGTCCCTTTCTCCTGCCCTCAATGCTTCCCAGCATCAGGGTCTTTTCCAATGAGTTTGCTTTTCATATCAGGTGGTCAAAGAATTGGAGCTTCAGTTTCAGCATCAAACCACAGTTTTGACTATTTGGGCCTTTGTCAGCAAAGTGATGTCTCACCTTTTTAATATGCTGTCTAGGTGTCTCATAGCTGGCTTGGAGAAATCCACAGACTGTATAGTCCACGGATCGCAAAGAGTCAGACACGACTGAGCGACTTGCACTCTCACTTTTCTCAAAGCTTTTTTCCCAAGAGGCAAGCACCTTTTAATGTTGTGGCTGCAGTCACCATCTGCAGTGACTTTGGAGTCCAAGATGAAGTCTGTCACTGTTTTCACTCTTTCCCCATCTATTAGCCATGCAATAATGGGACCAGACGCCGTGATTTTAGTTGTTTTTAGTTGTTTTTTTTTTTTTTAATATTGACTTTTAAGCCATTTTTTTCACTTTCCTCTTTAACCTTCATCAAGAGGCCCTTCAGTTCCTCTTCACTTTCTGCCATTAGAGTAGCATCATCTTCATTTCTGAGGTTACTGATATTTCTCCTGGCAATTTTGATTCCAGCTGTGCTTCATCCAGCCCAGCGTTTCTCATGAGGTACTCTGCATATAAGTTAAATAAGCAGGGTGACAATATTCAGCCTTGAACGTACTCTTTTCCCAGTTTGGAACCAGTCTGTTGTTCCATGTCCAGTTTTAACTGGTGCTTCTTGACCTGCATAAAGATTTTTTTCTCAAGACACAGGTCAGGTGGTCTGGTATTCCCATCTCTTGAAGAATTTTCCACAGTTTGTTGTGACCCACACAGTCAAAGGCACAGTCAATGAAGCAGAAGTAGATTTCTCTCTGGAATTCTCTTGCTTTTTCTATATTCCAACAGATGTTGGCAATTTGATCTCTGGTTCCTCTGCCTTTTCTAAATCCAGCTTGAACATTTGGAAGTTCTCAGTTCACAGACTGCTGAAGCCTAACTTGGAGGATTTTGAGCAGTGCCTTGCTAGCATGCGAAATGAGTGCAATTGCATGGTAGTTTGAACATCTGTTGGCATTGCTCTTCTTTGGGATTGGAATGAAAACTGACCTTTTCCAGTCTTGCAGCCACTGCTGAGTTTTCCAAATTTCATGGCATACTGAATATAGCACTTTAAAAGAGCATCATCTTTTGGGATTTGAAATAGCTTGGCTGCACCTCCATCACCTCCACTAGCTTTGTGTGTATTAATGTTTCCTAAGGCCCACTTGACTTCATACTCCAGATGTCTGGCTCTGGGTAAGTGACCACACCACTGTGGTTATCTGAGTCATTAAGACCTTTTATGTATAGTTCTGTGAATTCTTGCCACCTCTTCTTAATCTCTTCTGCTTCTGTTACTTCCTTACTGTTCTGTCCTTTATCGTGCCTGTTTTTGCATGGAATTTTCCCTTGGTAGCTTCAATTTTCTGGAGAGATCTCTAGTCTTTCGCATTCTTGATTTCCTTTATTTCTTTGCATTGTTCACTTAAGAAGGATTTCTTAATTCTCCTTGCTATTCTCTGGAACTCTGCATTCAGTTGGGTATATTTTTCCCTTTCTCCTTGGCCTTTCACTTCTCTTCTTTCAGCTATTTTTAAGGCCTCCTCAGACCATTCCTTTGCCTTCTTGCATTTTTTTTCCTTTGGGGTGGTTTTGGTCACTGCCTCCAGTACAATGTTATGAAACTCCATCCATAGTTCTTCAGGCACTCTGTCTAATTCCTAGAATCAGATCTAATTCCTAGAATCTATTCAGCACCTCAACTGTATAAGCATAAGGGATTTCATTTAGGTCATATTTGAATGCCCTAGAGGTTTCCCCTACTTTCTTCAAACCAGTGAGTTCTCTTGGCAAAGCTCTGTTAGCCTTTGCCCTGCTTCATTCTGTATACCAAGGCCAAACTTGCCTGTTACTTCAGTTATCTCCTGACTTCCTACTTTTACATTCCAATCCCCTATGATGGAAAGGAGATTTCTTTGGCATTAGTTCTAGAGGGACTTACAGCCTTCTAGACCGTTCAATTTTAGCTTCTTCAGTAGTATTGGTTGGGGCAGAGACTTGGATTACTATGATATTGAATGGTTTGCCTTGGAAATGAACTGAGATTATCCTGTTGTTTTTGAGATTGCACCCAAGTACTGCATTTCAGACTTTCTTTTGTTGGCTATGAAGCCTATTCCACTACTTCTAAGGGATTCTTGCCCACAGTAGTAGATATAATGGTCATCTGAATTAAATTCGCCCATTCCAGTCCATTTTATTTAGTTCGCTGATTCCTAAAATGTCTATGTTCACTCTTGCCATCTCCTGCTTTACCACTTCCAATTTACCTTGATTCATGGACCTAATATTTCAGGTTCTTATGCAATACTGTTCTTCACAGCATCAAGCTTTAGTTTCACCACCAGACACATCCACAGCTGAGCATTATTTGCGCTTTGGCCCAGACTCTTCATTCTTTCTGGAGTTATTTCTCCACTGATCTCCAGTAGCATATTGGGCACCTACCAACCTGGGGAGTTCCTCTTTCAGTGTCCTGTCATTTTGCCTTTTCATACTGTTCATGGGGTTCTCAAGGCAAGAACACTGAAATGCTTTGGCATTCCCTTCTCCAGCGGACCACGTTTTGTCAGAACTCTCCATGGTGACCCGTCCGTCTTGGGTGGCCCTACGTGGCATGGCTCAGTTTCACTGAGTTACACTAGGCTGTGGTCCATGTGATCATTTTGGTTAGCCTTTGGTGATTCTGGTTTTTGTTCTGGAGGCTGTAGAATTGTAGTTCTTGCGTCTTCTCTCTGCTCTCTGATGGATGAGGGTAAGAGACTTGTGCAAGCTTCCTAACAGGAGGGACTGGCTATAGGGAAAACTGGGTCTTGCTCTGGTGGGCGGGGCCATGCTCGGTAAAGCTTTAATCCAATTGTCTGCTGATGGGCGGGGCTGTGCGCCTTCCCTGATATAGCTGTTTGTTTTTTAGGTACTAACTATGGTATATTTCAGTCACATTAAGTAGATAATATCTACCTCATATCAATTTATTGTTATATTTGTCCTTCTTTTATGTTCTCTCCAGGAACATATATATCATTACATTCCTATTAGTAAGCACTGCACTTCATAAATATTAGTTCAGTAATTGATCACTCAGTGAATACTGAATGAATTAATGACTATAACATTAAATTTTCAGTTAAAAATGCTAAAGCACTCAAAGTAAGTGGTAAAATGAGAAAAATTACTATTATACACAGGAAAACAAAACCCTAACAGAATAATTATAGTGACAAAAATGTCAGTTTCTCTCATCTGTAAGACTGAGGGGCTCTAGAGTGCGTGAGCCCTTCCAAGGCCTGGGAGCAGTCCTAGCATTATAGTTGCACGGTCCCAAGTTTTCGTAAGATATTTTAACAGTTATTTAGACTGCTGCACATTTAGAGCCTAATTTTTTACTTGTAATTTTGTGATTGATTTCTTAAGGCGTAGAGGGAAAATTATAAGAGTGGTAGGCTCCACAAACTTGGATCTGCTCCTCTAGAGTTCATTATACTGAGGATACCTGCACACAGGAATGAAAAGTAAACCAACATTTGGACAAGGAACAAAGACTTGGTTTGCACTTACAAATATGTGCCATTTCTTGTTAAAAAATCAAAATACAGCCAGTTCTAAGTTATGGGCTAGCACATTACTCTGAAAAACAGTTTATCATCTAACAAATCATGTGGTGAGATTTCCATTAGGTAGGAGCACATTTTCTCAAATTGCAATTTTCATTTCTAGTAATTATTCTTGGACATTTACTGACAGTTAACAGCTGCTGTACTACTTCACTTATTTTACTTCATGTTGACATTTCACATTTAACTCATATTTTCAGATAGCCTAAGGTGCTTGAGGAAACCAGCACTCTGATATTACTTTTTCAATTCTTTATGATTCATTCAGCATATAAAATATCATCAAGTTGCTGTTTTTGCCTGTGTAATCTAACATGTCTCATTAAAAAATGTGCAGTAATTACAATATATATATAACATTCAATTTTCAGTTAAATATTTTGACATACTTATTCTACCAAAATATCAAAAGTCAACCATCATGAAAGCACCATGAAATACTTTGAGTCAATGAAGTTTTTGTTAAAGCCAGAAAAAAAAGTAAGTTTTCTTTACACAAGTGAAATACAAATACTCCTAATTGCTAACAGATTTTTTTTTTGACAAGTGTTCACCCAAAATGAATGTTTACAACCTATGCTGAGTAATGGATGCCTGGAGAATAGCATTTACATGGAAACCCTGACACGGTTTTCACCAAAAAAAATTTAAACATATATCCGTGGTAGCTTAAAGGGGCAGTTAGAATACTCTTGGCCTTGGAATGATGTAAGAAAACATTTAAAGAATATCTGATTCTGCTGAAAACAAGATCATAAGATTTTTGTTAAAACAAATGCCTGAAGGTGTTGAGTGTGATATTACTTAGACACATACACAGACACACACATACACACACACACACCATGATCTACAGCAAGAAATATTTTTATACTTTTCATAGGAATTTTGTTATTTTGGAGGCAGAAGGTAAGAGAAATAGGAAAAAAATATATGGAGAACATATTCTAAAATTTACAACTGAATCATGCTTATTACAACTGCTATATCGTTTGCTTTCCTTTCTTATGTTATACCTACCTTATTTTGTAGAGTATCTATTTTAAAAGGTGGATACTGAAGACTGAGGAGGATAGGACTTAGTTTGACTTGCAGGAAGGCTACTCTAGAATGCTTATTTCATTTTGAAAATATAAACACTAAGGAAATACTTTTTGATGTCAAGAAAATACAGTATATGAGTGATGGCTGTTTGCAAAGAAACCAGGGAAAATCAATTTTCAATGGATAATCCTGTGTTATCTCTTCTCACTGTGTTTTCATATATATGCACCATACCAACAGTAGGCCTAAACAGAAAACAAGAACTCATAGGAGACAGCTGCAAATTAAATCATCCTCATTAAAAAGCCAGATTCTATAACCGGTAAGTCGGAAAATCACAGAGGTAAACTGAACTTCCTGCTGATACATGGACAAAAGGAAGATTACTTTATTTTTCCTGCTCCTTCCCCTCATCCTGCCCCAGTGGTTCGAATCAGTGAAGAAAGCTGTCTTCCTTTTCTTGGTTTCAAAGTGTGCCATGTCCCACACAGCTGGAGGAAGAAATGAGAGCTGAGGACTCCCACACATATCTTTCTAATTTCAAAACCTTCTTCATGCAGATGACTGAAACCAAGGGCTGATAAATGATTTTTTTCCATTTCATATTCTAGACCGCTAGATATTATTTCAAAGCTAGATAGCACTCCAGTGGTCAAACAACAAAACTAATTTGCAGACTACTCTTAGAACGACCCACCTAAATAAGCTGCTTGATTCTTTCTCTATTGCTGTCCTAAGGTAATTCTTGGGACACACGGCACACATTTCAAATTAAAATATTATGCATTAAAACAGCAGGTTAAGTACAAGTTTTTCTCCTTATAACAGATTTATAAATGAATCTATCAATACCGGAAATCTAATCACAGATTACTCTATTCACTATGTCTTTCTCTGATATCCCATTAGGCCCTGCAAAGGCAAATTCTGCCAAAGATTCAATAACACATCTAATCTTAAGGCTCCGATCAGGTTAATGTAGTTTCCTTCAGAACTGCATTCATCTTCACAAAGTGTAGGTGTCTTTGAAAAACCACTATTAGGTTCAGAGACATTAACTTTTAAAAGTACTTTTAACAGGTCTTCCCTATTACTAAAAATCTTACTTTTCGTGCTAGTTAACGGCAAAGAGCTTTTCATAAGAGCGTAAAGAAAGAAATTGCCATTAACATGAAAACTGAAAAACTGCACCTGAACAGGGTTTATTCAGCAAGGGTACACTTCATCACTACCCATGCTTTCAACCCATTCACCAGCTGCATCTGCTTCGCCTCCTGTCATTTGCACTGCATAAATCATAACAGTACTCATTAGTATAAAGTCATTAGGGTAAACCAAATCTCAGTGGCAAGGATCTCAGCATTTCTGGAAACATAGATATAAAGATATCCAAGTTAATGTCACTTAATTAAAAATATAGAGTTTACTCTGGACAGTTTTTACTAACCTTGGTCCTTATTATCCAGACTCGTGAGATTAAGATAATTTAGGGCTGAACAGTTCAAGTGCAGCAGAGCATAAAGGCCTTCTAAAACAGAGAGGCCCAAATCCAGGATACCCACTACCATGTAACTACCACTGGGAAATGCAATTTTAATTTGCAGGAGGATTTTAAGGAAACTTCACTGTAAATGAAAGTGAATCCTGACAACAACGAAAGCAATTCAGTGATTCTGCAGACGGAGCAGATAAGGCATTGCCACAACACTTTTCTTTTAAAACCAACCAAATGCTGTTGACTGCAAACAGTTCTCTGAGCTAATTAGAATGCAAAGCACCTTGAGATAAAATTTAATAAAATAAAACACCAATTTGTGAAATTTTTTTATGTTGCTAAGATAAAATGCATTACCATCCATAGATGGCACTGCGAGGACAGACTCAGGCCTCCCACTCAAGTTCCCAAGGTGTAACTTACGGCTGGATTGCTAAAACCTGCATTTTAATAAACATCCTGTTTTTATTTAAGTAGGACTATTGACTGTGGCTCAGATCATGAACTCCTCATTGCCAAATTCAGACTTGAATTGAAAAAAGTAGGGAAAACCACTAGACCATTCAGGTATGACCTAAATCAAATCCCTTATGATTATATAGTGGAAGTGAGAAATAGACTTAAGGGGCTAGATCTGATAGACAGAGTACCTGATGAACTATGGACGGAGATTCGTGACATTGTACAGGAGACAGGGATCAAGACCATCCCCATGGAAAAGAAATGCAAAAAAGCAAAATGGTTGTCTGGGGAGGCCTTACAAATAGCTGTGAAAAGAAGAGAAGCGAAAAGCAAAGGAGAAAAGGAAAGATATAAGCATCTGAATGCAGAGTTCCAAAGAATAGCAAGGAGAGATAAGAAAGCCTTCCTCAGCCATCAAAGCAAAGAAAGAGAGGAAAACAACACAATAGCAAAGACTAGAGATCTCTTCAAGAAAATCAGAGACACCAAAGGAATATTTCATGCAAAGATGGGCTCGATAAAGGACAGAAATGGTAGGGCCCTAACAGAAGCAGAAGATATTAAGAAGAGGTAGCAAGAATACACAGAAGAACTGTACAAAAAAGATCTTCACGACCCAGGTAATCACGATGGTGTGATCACTGACCTAGAGCCAGACATCCTGGAATGTGAAGTCAAGTGGGCCTTACAAAGCATCACTACGAACAAAGCTAGTGGAGGTGATGGAATTCCAGTTGAGCTATTCCAAATCCTGAAAGATGATGCTGTGAAAGTGCTGCACTCAATATGCCAGCAAATTTGGAAAACTCAGCAGTGGCCACAGGACTGGAAAAGGTCAGTTTTCATTCCAATCCCAAAGAAAGGCAATGCCAAAGAATGCTCAAACTGTCACACAACGGCACTCATCTCACACAACTAGTAAAGTAATGCTCAAAATTCTCCAAGCCAGGCTTCAGCAATATGTGAACCGTGAACTTCCAGATGTTCAAACTGGTTTTAGAAAAGGCAGAGGAACCAGAGATCAAATTCCAACATCTGCTGGATGATGGAAAAAGCAAGAGAGTTCCAGAAAAACATCTTATTTGTGCTTTATTGACTATGCCAAAGCCTTTCTGTGGATCACAATAAACTGTGGAAAATTCTTCAAGAGATGGGAATACCAGACCACCTGACCTGCCTCTTGAGAAACCTATATGCAGGTCAGGAAGCAAGTTAGAACTGGACATGGAACAACAAACTGGTTCCAAATAGGAAAAGGAGTACGTCAAGGCTGTATATTGTCACCCTGTTTATTTAACTTCTATGCAGAGTACATCATGAGAAACACTGGGCTGGAAGAAGCACAAGCTTGAATCAAGACTGCCGGGAGAAATATCAATAACCTCAGATATGCAGATGACACCACCCTTATGGCAGAAAGGGAAGAGGAACTCAAAAGCCTCTTGATGAAAGTGAAAGTGGAGAGTGAAAAAGTTGGCTTAATCATGGCATCTGGTCCTACCACTTCATGGGAAATAGATGGGGAAACAGTGTCAGACTTTATTTTTTGGGGCTCCAAAATCACTACAGATGGTGACTGCAGCCATGAAATTAAAAGACGCTTACTCTTTGGAAGGAAAGTTATGAGCAACCTAGATAGCATATTGAAAAGCAGAGACATTACTTTGCCAACAAAGGTCTGTCTAGTCAAGGCTGTGGTTTTTCCTGTGGTCATGTATGGATGTGAGAGTTGGACTGTGAAGAAGGCTGAGCACTGAAGAATTGATGCTTTTGAACTGTGGTGTTAGAGAAGACTCTTGAGAGTCCCTTGGACTGCAAGGAGATCCAACCAGTCCATCCTAAAGGAGATCAGTCCTGGGTGTTCATTTGAAGGACTGATGCTAAAGCTGAAACTCGAGTCCTTTGGCCACCTCATGAGAAGAGTTGACTCACTGGAAAAGACTCTGATGCTGGAAGGGATTGGGGGCAGGAGGAGAAGGGTACGACAGAGGATGAGATGGCTGGATGGCATCACCGACTCAATGGACGTGAGTTTGAGTGAACTCCGGGAGTTGGTGATGGACAGGGAGGCCTGGCGTGCTGTGATTCATGGGGTTGCAAAGAGTTGGACACGACTGAGAGACTGAACTGAACTGAACTGATAGGCATTCAGATTTTTATGATTTGATTATACTCAATCTGTGTGAAGTTCTCAGGTGAAAGACAAGGGAGCAAAATCTGTGACAGGAAGGATGGGCTTCAGGACTTGATAACATTTGAAAAACAAAACCCATCCGTGTCATGTATCTCAGGCGTCTGCTTGAAATCAGAACCCTTCACATTGCGGCCGGCATCTTCAGTTGTCAGGCTCACTTCATTGAAGTGCATGGATTCTGCTTTGGGCCAGTTTCAACGGAGATCCAGACTGACACCAACCGGATACCAGGCCACTGTCCGCATCCACAGCGCCCGTGGTGCAGTGCGCTGGGAACCAGCCCGCCCCCTCCGAGCCGGCCCTGGAGCCGCAGGGGGGACAGCTCCCCATGCCTCATCTCCCCAGCCCCCAGGGCCCCTGCGGTGCACAGTAGGAAACAAACACTTCATCCTCCTCCCTCGTTCTGGCACAGAGCTCCTAAAATCCTTGGAATTCCCAAAGCACTGAGCGATACAATTTTGTCTTTTGTTATGTTCGTAAGGTGACTTTTGGATCCCATTTAAGGAAAGGGCTGATGGCCAGGAGAACCAACCCTGTCATTAGAGGACTGGAACGTTCTGGACCAACCGCTTTCCCCTACCAGCTCCAGAAGCGGGGAGGGGCTGAAGGTCTAACTGATGATTTAGTCAGTGGTACCAAACTAATGAAGCCCCATAAAATCCGAAAGGATGGTGTCAGTAGAGCTTCTGGGTGGTGAGCACGGGGAGGTCTGGGGAAAGTGGCTGGATGGTATGGGAGCGCCTCGGCCTCTTCCCACCCCCCACCCTGTGCGTCTCTTCCATCTGGCTGTTCCCGAGTTACATTCTTTTATAATAAACCAGTAATCTAGTAGGTAGAATGTTTCTCTGAGCTCTGTGAGCCGATCTAGCTAGTTAACTGAACCCACTGAGGGGGGACATTAGAACCTCCAATACGTAGCCAAGTCACTGAGGAGCACGGGTACAGCCTGGGCTGCAACTGGCAGCTAAAGAGAGGGTGGTCTTCTAGGACCAAATCCTTCACTTTGGAATCTGATGCTACTCTGGGCAGACAGTGTCAGAATTGAGTTGAACTGCAGGACGCCCAGCTGCAGGTGTCAGAGCTTGTTTTTGGCATGGGAAAGTATCTCCACATGTTGGAACCAGTGATCAGAATCCTTACCTACCTCATCCCAAACTTGTCCATTGTTTCCTTCTTACTCCCGTCTCCCAGTTTCAGTTGACCTCTCTCTGTGTGTTTCTCCCTGCTCAAGATTCTCAAATTCTAAAAGGCAACTCCCTTATTCTATTTTACCCCAAAGTCATTGTCACATTTTCCTTTCACCTTCTTGAATACAGGCCAAAGCATTTAAACTTGCTGTCCTTTCTGTCTCATCTTTCACTTACTCATTGGTACATCATAATCTAGCTTCCATCCTCCATATATTAGATTACACTCCAGCAGAACTACCTAAGTCATACAGTCTCCAAGTCTATCTCAGGATCTATCCCAAACAGCTTCTGCAACATCTAGTTTTGTGAAACACCCCATTCATGAAGCCATCTTCTCTCTGGCAGCATCAGATTGGTTCTCCTGTCTTTCTGACTGTTTCTTAGTCTCCCAACATGTGTTAGAGGAATTCCCTCAGCTCCCTTGAATGGGGTAACCTCATTTATCCCAAGTGATGTGTATATCGTTCTTCCTGAGTGATTCCCAAATGCCTTCTTGGCCCTGATCTTTATCCGTAATCTTTATGCCTGTGACGCTTCTCTAAAGAAACTTCAACTGAGATCTAACGTGTCTAAAAACAGTCATCATCTATATTCCCTCATACCTGATTTTACCAAACTGGAGTTTAAGAGAGCTCATGTGACAAAACATAAAAGTAAGAGCACTAAAAGAATTCTTACTGACACCCCTAAGCCCTCCCAAAATATGATGTAAATGAGAGAGTTATTACTGCAAATTCAAGTAGGAGCAAAAACAGGTCAACAACAGTTACAATGTCATGATCTGCAGAAATATTCCTAGAGAGGACGACAAAGAGTCTTCAGCCATATCTTAATCTTAACCGCCAACTCATTTCCCATTAACTCTTTTGCGTTAGAAACATTTCAGATGTCTTAGAGGCAAACTAAGGGGCACTCAACCTTCTCGACACGAAATATGTTGCTTTCAGCAGAAAAATATTATAGAGCTAGACAAAAAAAGGACCATACCTGAAGTGAAAAAGACTTTTCAAAAAGGTAAAATCACATTAAAAATTCCTGAAAAACATGTGCTCCTTTTATGAGAGCCCTTTCTTCATTTACAGATATTTTTAGTTCAGGAAGAAAACTTGTAGCCCTAAGTCAAGTTATTAAAGCCAGAAATACCAGTAAGGTTATATTTTAATGCAATTTCATAGCAATAGCTGGTTAAATGGCAGAGTAAAAAGGACAAAATAAAAAATGAAAAATTTTGTGTCTGTATCACTACATTTGGAACACAAAACCTAGGGAGAAATCATGCTTAATGGATAAAGACTGAACGGCATTGGTTTCGAAATTTCAGAGCTAAAGTGGGTAAAGGGGGGAACAGAAGAGTATTTTAAAATCGGTGACCACCTTGCCTACTTCCTGAAGCATCTATGAAGACGTGAGACATAAGCTATAGAAAAGAAAGTGTTACTCATGACTTTAACTACTTTCAGTGATAAGATATTATCTACAGGGATCTAAACTGAAGACAAAACCTACCATGAAAAACAGTACACAAGAGAAAATGAAGAACAATCAAAACGTAAAAATGAAGTCATTAACGTGTTCTATGTGGAAGACTCGGCAGAGGAAGATAAGGAAACAATATAGCAAAACTTTTTGGCATAAGCTAGTTTTCCTAAAATGCAACATGTTAAGGCCTTATTACAGAAAGCATTCAGTACTATATTTATAAAGCATTTTCTATAATGAAATATAATGGAATAACATAGGTATAAATTCTTCTTAAGGATTAATTCAATCCTAATGAAATCAGGCTCCAGGAGTTTTTACCTACGGAAGAAGGGAAAAAAACCCAGGGGGCTGGGGGAATGACACTATTACAGCTTCTATACCTGTCTTAGAATAAGACGCTGTATGACTAGATCACGCAAAGCCAAGATTAAAACCTTTTCTTGCCAGAAAAGGAGGAGGACACAAAGCTATATGGAGGCTCATTCACTCTTCACCCAACATTTGCCTATTGCCCATTAACTGCCAGACTCTGTGCTAAGTAGTTACAAGGACAGTCCTCTCTTTACAGAAACAGACAAAAACCCAGCAGCCTGGTGAGTGTGATCACAGAGGCTTGTGGGGTGCTCTGGAAGCCTAGGGGAGATATACCTAACCCAGCAGGCTTCTGTTTAATGTGAAAGACTGGAATTAGAATTCTAACACAATTAGAATTAGGTTTGGATAAAATGCCAATCGCCTGGGTTCCACAGAAGAGGAAGCTGCATTCAGGAATAACTGGAAGCAGGGCCAATGAAGTCCTCCTTTCTTTGTGTTTCTTTCCACTTCTCTCTGTACATTCATTGGCTTTCAGAATAATTTTATGCAAACTCAGAACCGCAGCTGAGGAAGCTCCAGGGTTAACACCTTCCCAGGTGTCACTGGCAACTGGGAGCTGTGTTTACAGTTGATCCAGATCACTGAAAAGGCCCTCTCAGGAACACTACCTCAGAGGTCTGAAGTCAAACCCTTCTGATGTCTGAGAAGATGATGGCGCAGGAAATGGCACCCCACTCCAATATTCCTGCCTGGAGAATCCCATGGACAGGGGAGCCTGGCGGGCTAGAGTCTATGGGGTTGCAAGAGTCAGACGCAACTTAGCAAGTAAACCCCCAGTCCTGTTTCAGCAGGAACTGCACTTCCTGGGCATGCTTCACTAGAATAAAAGCACCTCCGGGTGCCTCCTAGTGAGGCTGGAGGGAAACTTTACTGACCACCTTAATTATATTGCTAAAAAATAATATGTGCAATGATGGGGCAAAGTGATCCTAAAACTCTCTCCACAAGCGCCTTTTCAGAATTTTGTACATACTCCTGATATAGTAAGTCTCAATATATAATTAATGACTCCCGATTAAAAATATAAATAATGTATTTGGTGTCTGATGTTCTAGAAGCCACAGGGCAAAGTTCCAATGCTTTTAAAGACAAGACATTCCTTACCTGTGTTTTAATCCTCAACAATATAAAAGGACCAGAGAAATTCATTTGAAAAATACACAATGCCCTCAAATTCAAAACTTCCATCATTATTAACCTGATTGGAAAAGTTCAATGTGTAATTATAGACTCACCAGGAAAACATAACCAAAGTGGTTATAAACATTGGTATGGTTACTGTGTGGGTGCAAGCAGTGAGGTTTGGAGGATCACCTCCCAGGGGATTTAGAAGCAGCCAACTCACCTTGCATTTCTGGTTGGGTAAAGCAGGCTGGTCTCTTGTTTACTATCCAGCAATTGCAATGGGCCTCATTTACACAACAATTACTTAGAAGTAACTCCTCTGAAATGCACTGTGTGATTAATTGACTTGGCTTCAGGAATGCAACGTTGTTTCTGCATTGTTGTTCACTTCAACCTAATGCCCCCTAGAGCACAGATCCAATTAAGAAACAAGGCAGGGAGGCAGACTCTATCACACAGCACTTTCATCCCGGACTGAACACCACCACCTACTGTCTGCAGGCTCTTGATTTATTCAGTGCATCCCTGTGACACTGGGGGCATGGCGGATGGAGCTGAACCGGCTTTACAGTAAATATCTTAGAGGAGAATTAAAACCAGACAAATTTAACTTAAGAGGTACTCTTTACCACAAAAGCCTAACTAAAGCGAAAACTTAATTTTCTCATACAAATACAAAGGATAATAATCTGGCTTATGGATTATTCTGGTATGTAATGAAAGGAGAATTCTCCTCTTCAATGAGATGTTTCCAACCGCTGTTTCTCCATTGGCAGGGGGAATCATCCTTAAGTTTTCACAAGGATTTGCATTTCCCATTCTTTTAAGATGACACCACCCTTATGGCAGAAAGTGAAGAGGAACTAAAAAGCCTGTTGATGAAAGTGAAAGTGGAGAGTGAAAAAGTTGGCTTAAAGCTCAACATTCAGAAAACGAAGATCATGGCATCTGGTCCCATCACTTCATGGAAAATAGATGGGAAAACAGTGGAAACAGTGTCAGACTTTATTTTTCTGGGCTCCAAAATCACTGCAGATGGTGACTGCAGCCATGAAATTAAAAGACGCTCACTCCTTGGAAGGAAAGTTATGACCAACCTAGATAGCATATTGAAAAGCAGAGACATTACTTTGCCAACAAAGGTTCGTCTAGTCAAGGCTATGGTTTTTCCAGTGGTCATGTATGGATGTGAGAGTTGGACTGTGAAGAAGGCTGAGCGCCGAAGAATTGATGCTTTTGAACTGTGTGTTGGAGAAGACTCTTGAGAGTCCCTTGGACTGCAAGGAGATCCAACCAGTCCATTCTGAAGGAGATCAGCCCTGGGATTTCTTTGAAAGGAATGATGCTAAAGCTGAAGCTCCAGTACTTTGGCCACCTCATGCGAAGAGTTGACTTATTGGAAAAGACTCTGGTGCTGGGAGGGATTGGGCGTAGGAGGAGAAGGGGATGAGAGAGGATGAGATGGCTGGATGGCATCACTGACTCGATGGACGTGAGTCTGAGTGAACTCCGGGAGTTGGTGATGGACAGGGAGGCCTGGCGTGCTGTGATTCATGGGGTCGCAAAGAGTCTGACACGACTGAGCGACTGATCTGATCTGATCTGATCTGATTCTTTTAAGGAGAAATCACCCACTTAGGTATTAGAGGCCAAATCTGCAATCAGCTGAGTCACATACAAAAGGCCCGTGCATTCTGAGAAATTAGGGCCCTATCTCCTCTAAGACAAAGGGCATGGGACAGTAACATGTAGAGTAACCGTATAATCTCAGGTTCAGACAGTACTGGCAAGTGAGGTCCAAGTTGCTTCCCTCAGCCCCACTCAGTCTGAACCCATCCAGCTTCCTTTCCCTTTTCTCTCTCTACTCCAGTAACTCTCCACTCTGCCTACTTCACCATGCTCTAGCACCCTCTGGGCTGCAAGTTCATTAGGAAGAAAAAGCATAAGCCAAACTCTCAATTCTATAGACAAATTGAGGCAAAGTGGCTTCCTGGTGGACCAGATCTCTGAGTTACCAGCACAGGGCCCCAGAGGCAAAAAAACTGGAAGCAGGAAGCACAGCTGTAACTCCCCCTCGGCCTCTGCTCTCTGACCTTGGGACCTGAGTGTCTCCCGGCCTGGTACATCCTTACACTCGCAGACATATGAAAAATAAGAAGGGTTACAGAAGATCTCTCCAAGTTCCTTCAGGAAATCAAAGCACTAAAGCACTACAACTGTGACGCAGAAAGAGCAGTGGGTCAAGCAGGGACTATGGGCTCAGACTGCCTGGTTCAAACGTCAGCTGGGTCATTTCCTAGCAATAAGTGCCTGGCTTCTCATCTTTAAAATGGTGGTACACCTCATAGCATTGCTATGAAAACTAAAGTATTCAATACTATCAATAAGTGCCGAGAATAACCCTCGGCACATATCAAATGTTCAGTATGTGTTAGTTGCTCTCATGGTCATTCTAAAATATTCCAACTACAGATAGGTGTACAGAGCCACCCAACACACTGCCTCTGTTCAGAATAGATAAAATTTCACACAGTAGCAAACTATTCTGCTTATTCAAGTTTTCTCACTTCCTGGCAATATTCCTTTATAATTTGCAGTGTGCTAGAACATGAGCTACAATGACAGCCCCGAGTGATCCATGAGTTCCTTTCTGTAAAACTTCAACTAGTAATATTAATGAAAACGAGAACTGTAATGAGTATTAGTGTTTTGTCTTCAGTTCCTTTTGTAGAATTTATTTCCCAACTTTTGATGAACAACTGAATAATGCTGTGTCAAACTGTCTTTGACCAAAAGTAATAAGAAAAGATTGTAAAACTAAAGTGAAAAAAGTTGAATTCTTGCAATACTGAGGGGGTAAGCAAAGCCTTTTGGCAGTATCTCCGTAACAAAATTTCTTATTTAAAGAAATGTTGTCAATCAGCTACCTGCACTTGTTCGGGAAGGCAATACCATGAACCGATATTGCAGAAATTTTATGGAATTAATGCCTTATTTTTCCTCGTCCATGACTTAAATGAAAAACAATTTTCGAAAAATATAACCTCCAAATGATCAGTATCTAAGAAGGTATAAAATACGAAACTTCATTAAACGGGAGCAAACGTGCACCTACGACTGTTTCTGGAGTAAAGTAAAGAAACACTAGACCCCTCTCTCTAAGGCTGCACACTCACGCACAGAGTTAAGACAGCAACTATTTTGATCATACCTATAGGGATACACATTTTGCATTCCTTCCCTAGCTCTGTGTATACTTATAAAACATTGCTTTCTAGGATTTTCCCACTTGTGAAGCAAAACATCAGCTTCATCAGAGTTGATGAAACCATTCACCTACAGGTAGCTTAAAGTATATGGGAAATGTAAATGTTCTCATTAAATATAATTAAACAGGAGCAAAAATATATATGGCAGAATTGTACCAAAACAGAGCAGGCAGTCCTATACAGACATCTGGGTTTGGACAGCAGCGCTTAGCATTATCGGTATGAAAGATCTGTTCCACACCTCAGCTAGGAAAAAGAAAAAAGCAACTTTGAAAATGGAAAAGAGTTTCAGACTGATTTTCATAAGAAAGGTGGGAAACTCACTGTTTAATCGTTTCTACTTAGCAAAGAATTTATCTTTCATATTCTTATAAAATGGCTTTCTTCTGTGTTATCAATAAAAACTAACACTGACCTTCCTCCTGGAAGGTTAAACTTCTAACTTCTGTTTGAAACGCTAGAGTGCCTTTTCTCAGAAGAAATGCTACATATACGTGCCGCGAGCAATGAAAAAGAATACACCATCTCCCCGACCCTTCATTAGTCAGAGAATCTTGGCAACAGCGATGCTACTTGTATACGGTCTCTGCATGAAAAACTGTTTTCAAAGGTAACCTTGCCAAGGGCTATGTCTTGGCAAAAAGAAGCAAACTTTACTTTTCTACCAATCGGTTTGCTCTGCATGAGAAACAGGTGTTATGGTATGAAACGGGGCTCAGAGCAGTAGCACACTAAAACTCACCCCCAAATAAGTTTCATCTGGAAAAAAACACAACTCTGAGATAATAAGCCTGCAGGGCTGACATGTTTTTGCAAAATGCAAATCATGAAAACTGGTTGAGGGATTAAATGCTCTTTTGCAAAAATGACCATGGAGATTATAATCATTAATTAAAATCATGTAAATAATTTTCTGAAAGAACTCTCCCTTTTTATCTCATAGGTTTCAAACAGTCTAATGGTAAAAAGGTTTAGTCTCAGAAGAGACTCTCTAATTAAAACTAGAAATCTGGTATAATTAATAAGTGTCAGTCTGCAATCTCAACCACTTAGTAAAAGCAGAGAAATCAAATGCTGATGTTCTATAAAAACTCCAACAAAATCTCCACGAAAATGAAATTTTTATAGCCTCTGTTTCCTATCTATACAATAGGTGTCCCAGATGGAACTAGGCAATTGTTAAACGGATAAATATTTTAACACTGACAATTCCTATATGCCAGTTTTATTCATTTTTCTTTCTCTTCGGAGTTTCAGCTTGACCCACAAGTCAGCATTCAGTGATTTAACTGGGTTTACATTTTTTAATTTTCTAAGTCTTTGATTCTTTCACCCCCAAATCTCCCATTATCATCTCCACCCAGA
The DNA here is from genome assembly GCF_032452875.1 of Bos javanicus. Taxonomy (NCBI): domain Eukaryota; kingdom Metazoa; phylum Chordata; class Mammalia; order Artiodactyla; family Bovidae; genus Bos; species Bos javanicus. The sequence continues at coordinate 106,716,588 of NC_083874.1, forward strand.
GGTCAACCAGAGCAAAAAAGACAGGACAAACTCAACATATCCATTCCGAACACTGATTACCTTATCGGCACAGTCCTTCCATCTTCCTTCCCTGCACTGGAATGTTCCGACTCTAGGGCAGTTTTACTGTTTACAAGTTTAATTTATCTCCCAGGTAACAGTTCAAAGAACAAGGGAAACTGGGTTTTCAGGAACAAAGTTTCTGGTATATAACTTGGTCTGCAGTTAAGCACACCGAGGTTAGGAAAACCGATTACTTCTATCAGGCAACATACAGCACATTCATCAAAACCCCACGTGTCATCACTTGTTAGTGGCTCGCCCTCCTTTTTCAATAGCACTTGACTTCTCCTGGGAATCCACGGGTTCTAGAAATAGATTCCATCCGGAGCTCCCGGCCCGGCCCCCGATCCTCGGCTCCTCAGTCAGCGCCTTCTCCACCTCTGCCCCCACGCAGCTCCGCGGTGCAGGGGTCGGCTCAGGAGCGCGTAAGCTCTGTGCAGCCTCCCCAGAGGCCCTTTCTGGCTCTGGCCCACGTGGGTGCAGAGGTCAGCCGGGGGACGGGGCGGGGGGAAGCCTGCGAGACACCCAAGACGACAAAGTCAGGAGAATCCCGGGGAAGGCAGCAGGGGCTGCGGGATGAAGGACACTCGGAAGCCCACCCCTCCTCTGGGGCTCTGTTTCCACGGGCCAGAATGTTCCTGACTGAATAAGTGTGAGTGGCTGTTCTTCCCGGTAACGCAAAGCAGCAAAACCAATATAAACGTATAGAGGGTATACAACTCAATCACACGGAAAATTATAAGACGGCATGTTAGAGATGAAGTATGCCGCTCGGATCCCCGTCCAAGCCAGGACTTGCTGCCAAATATGGAGTGGGGTCAGCACCTGCCCTGCGTGGACCTGGTCTTTCAGGCCAGCCTTGGCTACAGGGAGCTGGCTCACCCAAGCAGAAGCCGTCCGCTGGGACAGAAAGACCCATCTCCACTTCAGCCCTGAGCAGGACCCCGGACAGCAATCCAGCTCCATGGGCTGCGCGGAGGCCTTGGCAGCACCAGCATCACGCTCTGAATTTCCCCTCTGCCCAATCCCCCCTTCACACTTGCTTTCACAGCAGTTGATCCCTAACAAACATCTTAGACCCCAACCAACCTCCCTCTCAGTGTCTGCTGCCAAAGAACCCAACAGTATCACCTTTCACATTAAAACACACCATAAGAAAATAAGAAAACAGAAGAAATATATATATATGAAACCACATGTGGGAAATCCTCACCTGAATTCCTACAAACCAAAGGCACAGCAGATTTTCTTCTACTCTACCCAGCATTCTGCTTTTCTAACCTTTCTTTGATAACAGTTTCCATCCACCACATATAGAAATCTTGGTAGAGGAGGAAGGAATTATTTAACAAATCAGAGTAATACAATTAAGTTGGCTGAGAACCTACTGAAAATTGACAAGGCCTGTGAGCAAAGTGATATTTCCCAAAAGTCACCAATTTTGCTTTTTTTCAAAGTCACTGTGAATGTTGCAACAACTTTTTCTCATTACTGCACTTTTTTATTAAAGGGGATTTGCTGTATAATCTAAGTAAGATTTTAAGTATAGGTGATAGGGAAAATATGTTTTCTATCAAAATATGCTGTGAAGCAAACTTACATGAACCCTACTTTTTAATTAACTGCCATCATAAAGTTGGAGAGCAACTGAACAATAAAAAGATCACACCTGGGAATGCAGGTTTTCTTTAAAACTAATCTAGTTAAAAGTATAAATAACTTTGATAAAACAATAATTTAGGGATTCTATTCTTGTTTCCTCATCACAGTTCTTGCTTTCTAGCCTTGCTGCTAAGTCGCTTCAGTCGTGTCCGACTCTGTGAGACCCCATAGATGGCAGCCCACCAGGCTCCCTTGTCCCTGGCCATTCTCCAGGCAAAAACACTGGAGTGGGTTGCCATTTCCTTCTCCAATGCATGAACGTGAAAAGTGAAAGTGAAGTTGCTCAGTCGTGTCCGACTCTAAGCGACTCCATGGACTGCAGCCCACCAGGCTCCTCCATCCATGGGATTTTCCAGGCAAGAGTACTGAAGTGGGGTGCCATTGCCTTCTCCGTTCTAGCCTTGAGAGATGTTCATATCCCAAAATCCATGGACACTCATCCATCCCGTTTTGCTAACTTCTCTAAAACTCTATCATTCCCTGGACACTCTTCTTCCTTTGACTCCTAACACACAACACTCTTTTCCTCTTTTTACTCTCACTTTTTTGTACTTTCCGGCTCATTGTCTCCCACCTGGTCATTAAAAGACATCCCCTAACACTTGGTCAAGGCCCCCTTCCCTTGTTAGTCTATAAGCAGTCTCTAGTGCTCACAACCATACCTACGGTTCTAAAGCAGCACCGTCCCACAGATTACTAATACACAGACACAAAAATCCACTCACACACAGACCGCTCAGAACACTTGAGATGAAAGCCTCAAAGGCACCTCCAACTCCACATGCCAACGGCAGAACTCTTGACAGCCCTTCTCCAGATTACCCGTCTCAGAGAATGGCTTTGCTCTTCATCCTATACTAAAAAACCAACTGAAAAGTCTCAGCGACATCTCACTCCTTATTCCTCAAATCCAAATTCATCAAGTCCTGTTAGTTCTGCCTCCAAACTTATGTGTCAAGATAAACTCTTCTTTTTATTTATTTCTTCAACTACTGAAATGTACAGCCCGTTTTAGCTCATGGGCCACACAAAAACAGGTGGTGCCTCAGAGCGGAACTCCATGCTGTGGGTGGATGACCCAGGTCTTATAAGAAACAAACTGCACACCTTTCTACGCTTGCATCACTTCACGATATTTTAACGGGTTCTCAGACGTCTGGTCCTATTTTACTTTGTGGATTGTTATACATGAACATGACACATACACACACACACACCATTTTGGGGGGGAGGGTGGTGTACACTAAAATAACCAGTGAATTAACTTGTGCCACCGAGTTCCGAGCGCCGCCCCCCGCCCCCACCTTTGGGGAGACTGGCTGTGCTTAAAAGAATCACTTCTCTTGCCATCTTGATTAAAATGAAGACTATCACATGAGACAAAGCAAACTACTAAAACCAAACAAAACCTTCCACATACAACTATTTATTTGTATGAATTCGGAATTCTCTGAAATGTACAACCTAAACAAAATATAGAAATGGATTGAAAGCTAAGGCTAATGTTGTTTTGCAACTCAACTAATGGTAATAATAACAAAAGTAAAGAACATTTACTGCTTGCTTACTATAGACCAGCCCCTTTGCATTTTGAATTATTTCTTGAGTAAATATTACATACATTTGAGCTTGTATGACAAAATTACAGTTTTAAAAAATCACATTTCTCTGTTTTCTAGGTTGGAATTTGTATACAATTTCATTTGGAAAAGGAGATTGATTTTTATTTCTCCTTTAATACACCACCCACTTGGGCATTTTATTGCATATTCTGTTACGGTTAGCTACTCTACTGCCCATTTTATGTGAAACTTTCTTCTATAGGCAGGCTGTTAAGTACGCTCCTTGAGGTCAGGCATCAGACCTTATGCCATTTCTCCTACTTCTTAAATACAAAATAAATATCCTATTTCAGTTCAGTTCAGTTCAGTCGCTCAGTCATGTCCAACTCTTTGTGATCCCATGAATTGCAGCACGCCAGGCCTCCCTGTCCATCACCAACTCCGGGGTTCACTCAGACTCTGGTCCATCGAGTCCGTGATGCCATCCAGCATCTTCCCTCTGTCATCCCCTTCTCCTCCTGCCCCCAATCCCTCCCAGCATCAGAGTCTTTTCCAATGAGTCAACTCTTCGCATGAGGTGGCCAAAGTACTCGAGTTTCAGCTTTAGCATCATTCCTTCCAAAGAAATCCCAGGGCTGATCTCCCTCAGAATGGACTGGTTGGATCTCCTTGCAGTCCAAGGGACTCTCAGGAGTCTTCTCCAACACCGAAGTTCAAAAGCATCAATTCTTCAGCGCTCAGCTTTCTTCACAGTCCAACTCTCACATCCATACATGACCACAGGAAAAACCGTAGCCTTGACTAGACAGACCTTTGTTGGCAAAGTAATGTCTCTGCTTTTCATTATGCTATCTAGATTGGTCAGAACTTTTCTTCCAAGGAGTAAGCGTCTTTTAATTTCATGGCTGCAGTCACCATCTGTAGTGATTTTGGAGCCCAAAAAAATAAAGTCTGACACTGTTTCCACTGTTTTCCCATCTATTTCCCATGAAGTGATGGGACCAGATGCCATGATCTTCGTTTGCTGAATGTTGAGCTTTAAGTCAACTTTTTCACTATCCTCTTTCACCTTCATCAAGAGGCTTTTTAGTTCCTCTTCACTTTCTGCCATAAGGGTGGTGTCATCTGCATATCTGAGGTTAGTGATATTTCTCCCGGCAATCTTGATTCCAGCTTGTGCTTCTTCCAGCCCAGCATTTCTCATGATGTACTCTGCATATAAGTTAAATAAGCAGGGTGACAATATACAGCCTTGACGTACTCCTTTTCCTATTTGGAGCCAGTCTGTTGTTCCATATCTAGTTCTAACTGTTGCTTCCTGACCTGCATACAAATTTCTCAAGAAGCAGGTCAGATGGTCTGGTATTCCCATCTCTTTCAGAATTTTCCAGTTTTTTGTGATCCACACAGTCAAAGGCTTTGGCATAGTCAATAAAACAGAAATAGATGTTTTTCTGGAACTCGCTTGCTTTTTTGATGATCCAGCGGATGTTGGCAATTTCATCTCTGGTTCCTCTGAGAACCAGCTTGAACAACTGGAAGTTCACTGTTCACGTATTGCTGAAGCCTGGCTTGGAGAATTTTGAGCATTACTTCACTAGCATGTGAGATAAGTGCAATTGTGTGGTAGTTTGAGCATTCTTTGGCATTGCCTTTCTTTGGGATTGGAATGAAAACTGACCTTTTCCAGTCCTGTGGCCACTGCTGAGTTTTCCAAATTTGCTGGCATATTGAGTGCAGCACTTTCACAGCATCATCTTTCAGGATTTGAAATAGCTCAACTGGAATTCCATCACCTCCACTAGCTTTGTTCGTAGTGATGCTTTCTAAGGCCCACTTGACTTCACATTTCAGGACATCTGGCTCTAGGTGAGTGATCACACCATCGTGATTATCTGGGTTGTGAAGATCTTTTTGTACAGTTCTTCTGTGTATTCTTGCCACCTCTTCTTAATATCTTCTGCTTCTGCTTCTGTTAGCAGCCGTGAAGAGATACCCCATGTCCAAGGTAAGAGAAACCCAAGTAAGACGGTAGGTGTTGCAAGAGGGCATCAGAGGGCAGACACACTGAAACCATAATCACAGAAAACTAGTCAATCTAATCACACTAGGACCACAGCCTTGTCTAACTCAGTGAAACTAAGCCATGCCCGTGGGGCCACCTAAGACAGGCAGGTCATGGTGGAGAGGTCTGACAGAATGTGGTCCACTGGAGAAGGGAATGGCAAACCATTCAGTATTCTTTCCTTGAGAACCCCATGAACAGTAAGAAAAGGCAAAATGATAGGATACTGAAAGAGGAACTCCCCAGGTCAGTAGGTGCCCAATATGCTACTGGAGATCAGTGGAGAAGTAACTCCAGAAAGAATGAAGGGATGGAGCCAAAGCAAAAACAATATCCAGCTGTGGATGTGACTGGTGATAGAAGCAAGGTCCGATGCTGTAAAGAGCAATATTGCATAGGAACCTGGAATGTCAGGTCCATGAATTAAGGCAAATTGGAAGTGGTCAAACAAGAGATGGCAAGAGTGAATGTCGACATTCTAGGAATCAGCGAACACAAATGGACTGGAATGGGTGAATTTAACTCAGATGACCATTATATCTACCACTGCGGGCAGGAATCCCTCCGAAGAAATGGAGTAGCCATCATGGTCAACAAAAGAGTTCGAAATATCCTATACACTCTCCTAAAACAGGGCTCAGGCCAAAGGACCCTTCCAAGAAATGGACTGCTACTTATAAAAGTGAACTTTTAACTTAATCTGTGAGCTCCACAAATCTCCATTTGCTTAAAATGCATTTCAATTAAATTGAGGTGCATGTAATTGTTCCTGTAAATATTTAATAAACTCTAATCCCTATACTACACTGCAGATTAGAATAGTCTCTGGTAGCAAAAGAAAAAATTTAGCTTTAGTAGTAGTAAAAAATAATCATGCTTTTTTGTTAATCTGGAGTCAGAAGTGCTACTGTTGTGCCATGAGTTCCTGCTTCTTTTGCTAATCTATGTGTCTAACTCCTCTGTCTGGAAAACACAGTATCCCTCTTCTGTTTATATTCTGGCTTTAGCCTTGGCATCTGCTAGGCTGAGAAAAATTGTGACTTCAGACATCAAGTTCCATGTATTTCTTTACACACTAAAATGTATTTGAATTTGCCAACAAAAATTAACTAGCATATTTGCTGGGATTAACGATCAGCGTATCTCTACAAAGCCTCCAGCTCGTACACGTGGACCAGTCCACAGCTGAACTTTTCCTAATGACCTGTCACATGCCAAGGAAAGGTGAACACAATGACAGGAGCTGAATGACACCAAGACTCAACCTGGAGAAACCAGAGTGAGGCTGAGCTGAGCGGGTCTGTATTTACACAAATAAGAAAACTTACAAAGAAACCGTCTATAGGTCTCATTAAAGGCTTTCCTGAAATGAGTACACAAATAGGTCTTTTCAATTAAATACCAGAGGTATGAATGTTTCCCAAAGAGAAGAGAAGGAAAATAAGCAGTAAGTACTGGATTTGTGCACACTGTTAAGATGTATTATGTATTTGAGAGAATTTAGCTATTTCTGTTTTGATGGAAAAAAGGACAATGAATTGAAGGGCTAATTATAGTATGCTCTCTTCAGTCTCCAAATTAAATATATCATTAATCTGTGAGATAATTATCCAGAGAATCTGCAAAGGAGACAAGAATAAAACATTTCTAAACCATTTACTGTAGATAAATACTAAAATATTCAATTAAAATTTTAACCTTATACATACATAGACTTCTTCACACCCCTTCACTCCTCTCTCCCTGTCCCTATCCCAAAATACCAAGCGTCATACATATTTCCAGGTATGCTTCTATGGACAGTCAATTAAAATGCAATTTTTATGATTTATTAAAATTGACAAATATTTCCCTATCAAAAAATACCACCTTTTCTGTATTTTACATGCCATATTTTATGATTTATTACAATTGGTAAATATTTCCCTTTTGAAAAAAAATCACCTTTTCTATATTTTATAGTGCATTCTTATAATAATAGTCCCACTAAAAATCTTAATCTACTTTAACAAAGTAAAATGCTGTAGTTTAGGGCAGACAATTATCTCCCACTGGAACTAGAGCACCCCTGAGTTTCATACGAAAATTTAGTCTTGCAACATCTCGTCTCCCCCTATCTTGTCAGTAATTTACTAAGAAAGAGCAAAACTTTTTAAGAAAGCAAAGGTGAATCCACTGATGTGAAGCATGAAAATGATCACCAAAGGAGATTTCCTCTGAATTCTTAATAAGAAACTCCGTCTTGAAATGTATCCAAAAGCTAAAAAGGTGATTTATATACTGCTAGATATTCCCTAAGGGCCACTAATGAAAAATATTAAAGTATGCAGTGTTTAGCATCTGAGTGTCTCAGAAGATCTTCTTTACTGCCCTGAATAGGTAGTAAAGGTGCACAGTCCTACGCTGACCGTTTTTAACAGCTTTTGATTTAGTAATTTCACTGCATTTATATTTGCAAAGATTATACGCAGACCTGAGTGAGGGTTAAGTGAGTAGCTCTGTCTAAGGGTAATGACAATAGAATGAGATTCAAAATTTTTAACTCAGTAGGGTGTTTATGTTTTATTCTAATACCTAACTTTACTTCAAGATGTAAGTAAATGTATGATAACTGGAAAGAAACAGAGCATGATTTTTAAAAATCAAAGCCGTTAATGTACTTAGAAAGCCATAAATTCAGGATGCTGGGGAAGAACACATCTGTGAGTACGATAATCTTTAATTTTAGATGCCCATATTCTCCTTCTTTGTAATTCCTCATGCATTCAATGTTCCAAAATAGCAGCATACAGCCTACGGTTTAAACATCAAAATTTGTACTTGCACATAGTATGCTCCCTGAAGCTTGCAAAGAGCCTTGGGCTCTTAAAATGATTACTAGAGCTCAGATATAAAGCACAATCTGTGGCACTTAGCAGCGTGTGCTACTTCAGTCATTATTTCGTGCAAATTATGCTCCCTGCGACCAGTTAGCTAGTTAATCAAGAAGCAAGGGCAAAACACGAGGGGAAAGCTCTTCTGCACAAACAAGTTACAAAGTCATCTTTCTGATAAAATGGATAAAATTAATTAAGTATCTCTGTGTATCTCATATCCAGAAACTTGTCCAAGCCCTGGTAAACTTGGCAATTTCACTTTCATATGATCAAATTTCTGTAACACAAATGCCAGCAGGACAAGTGTAACAGTATATGCTGCTTGGAGAAAAAAATCCAGGAAACCTCTCCCTACTCACTCATCCTATTTCTCTCCTGTATCTTTAAAGAACATCAAAACTATTTCTAAATTCCATGTTGTCCATTCACATGGACAATGAATATTTAGAAATTTCTCATTTATGCATAAAAACGTGTCTGTGATTAAACAACAAAAAACAAAAGCTGCCAATGTGCTCCTACTGTTTTATGGGAGAAAGGTCTTTTTGTAATTGAAAAAATATTACTTTCAAAATCTGTAAGGGCTCTCATATTTTGTTCTAAAAACATTAGTATCTAAAGCATTTCTCAGGACTAATTATCACATGATTCACTCTGATTAGAAATGTTATGGAAGGTGAAACAAAAAAAAATTATTATAAAAGCCTAAGTTTTAAAAGGCTCATATCAAAACTGATAGAAACCAGGGTACAAAAAAACCAGTGAGTGAGCTCCTATGAGAAATCAACTTAATATTTGTCTGGGCAGGCCTATTTATTATGCATTTTATCAGTACATTTCAAAATTGGTAGGGAACCAATACTACCAACCATCACTCCAAGGGAAAAAACTTGCTTCTCTAGGCAAATACGGTAAGTGAAAAATTAAGCTTTTCTATTTTACATATAAGGAGTCCCTCTTAGAAAGAAAATGTGTCATTTATACATTCATTTAAAAATCTTAACATGTCACATGCGTACATTCAGAAGGGCATGAAGACATGTATTTTTCTTCCCTATTAAGTATTTTACATGTGCTCATAATCTACTTTGGAAGATCTCTAAGCAACTTTTATAAATACCATCAGATGGCAAACCTGTTTACCTATAATATGAAAATGAAGCAAGAACTGGGAACAGAAATCAGTGGGAACCTCAGACGCTTTCTCACTTAATATGTGGTATTTATTTAACCTTTACCATACTGTTATGAAGGAGGAGAAAGGATGATATTTATGCCCATTATGTGGGAAAACTCAAGCTACATAAAATTTAAATAAATTATTTTAGTAAGCTATTAACAAAGAAACTGGAGAACAGAAGTCTCCTCCAGCTTTCCCCCTACATAGTACAGAGAATAAATCAACTCGGTAGCTATTCAAATTAATGAGATGAAATCTAACATCGAACTGATTTGATAATTTCCTGACAACTGAGGTCATTTTTCTCTCCAACAAATCTTAGTATTTGTTGTGTTAGGAACCTTTATGTACAATTTATCATTGTTAATATTAGGCCAGAGGTAATAAATGGCAAATGTAGTTACATTTCATTCACAATAAGGGCTGATGTAATGATAAACGGCATCATTCATAGAGTTTTCACCTTTAAGTCAGATGCCAGAACACAATGACACAAATTCAATTATTTGAAAAGAACTAGGAATTTTATGAAGAGAACTGTCTTCTTAGAAATATGAAAAACTGATAAATCAATTTCCCAGACAGGTAAAATCAATGCTGAACATGGACATGCTGTCTCTGCCAAAATATAACTTTTAAAAATAAAGATAAAATTGTTGTATAAAAGTTTAAAATTCTTAACAGCTGAATACACTCTGGGTCTGTTTAAACAGTATGATTACCATATCAATCTAGTTATCTTCCTAGATATACACTCAAGGTGTCTTAGAATGGTTATGCTTGTTAGCAATTTCGTAAAGTTAAAGACTCCAGAAAACATGATCGATTACTCCAACACAAAATATCCTATGATTTTGTTTATAAATGTTAGTTATCCTTTGCATATGTGCCACAATTTATTTAGGCATTGACAGCCTACATAGGAAGAACTAGCAAAATGATTTTTCAGCTCAGTAAGAAACCATTATTCACTATCAGTAACACAGCTCCTGTGCAAATGGAAAATACGGTGTTTTTCAGACATGAGCAGAAACAGCTTTTTAATTCAGACAGTTACTCACATAGGATATCCTCCAGAATGTCTTTAGTGGTAGCTCAAAATTAACACCAAGTTTATGGGGAAATGTTTGTCCCAAAACACCACCAGAAACTGTGCTTGCGTTGCTCTGGAGGGTGAAAGTGTGATAGAGAGCAAAGGGGCAGGGGAGAGTGGAGCAGGAGGCAGAGAAGCAGAGGACAGCCCACACACTGGCCCAGAGCCAGAAATCAGAAGACCAGGCAGCAAGCTCTTGGAAGAGTGAGTTTGGCATCGAGCAAACAGACAATGAAACAGGCTTCCCTTATTTGGGGGTAGGGGTTCAGGCAGCAATACCGGGCCTAGAAGGCCAGTAGGAATGGAAAGGCAAAGACCAGGAGGTGAGGAGCTGTCCAAGCAAGCAGGAGGCGCTGTGACCTTCCGGGTTAGAGCAGGCAGGCCCCAGGACAAACGCTGGAAGCCCAGCAGAAGCACGGCACACCCAGTGTCCTGCCTGAGCTCCATGCTGGAAGCTGAAGAGCCTCATAGAAAGGACATGAGAACAAAAGTCAACCTACAGACTCAGTGATGACAGACTGGTGCGGGTTAAACGCTCCTCCACGGGATACTTAGCCAGTCCACTGATTGGTCAAGTGGAATCAAAGTACGTATACTATTCAGATAAAACCCTACTCCTAAGAAAGTGAGGCACAGCTGTAAGACTTTCGTTTTTGACACAAAGAACTAAGAAACTGATCTTTGCATGAAGGGCTCTTTGTGACATTCTCATCCCAGGGTCAAGATTATATCTTCAGAGATGGCCCCCCTGAGCAGCCAAAATTTCTCTCCATCACATTAACTACTCTAATTCTGTAAATATCACTTTACACTATCTGATAAGTTTCTTAATTATCTACCACAAGTCCAAAAATAAAAGTTTCCTGAGAACAGGAAATCTGCCTATCTGATTGAAAACTGAATCTTACTGACCATCATACTAGTAGACACTGAGTGAATACACGGTGAATGAATAAACTGACAAGTATATGGACAGATGACTGAAAATATAATTGTTTAATTAAGTCCTCAATAAATAAATACTTGATAACTAAAGATTTTACTCTTTACAGGCCAGAGGTTTAATCCAACTGCTGTGTGTGTGTGCGCTTAGTCGCTCATTTGTGTCCAACCCTGTCAACCCTTTAGAATACAGCCCACCAGGCTCCTCTGTCCATGGGATATTTCAGCCAAGAATTCTGGAGTGGGTTGCCATTTCCTTCTCCAGGGGATCTTCCCAACGCAGGGATCAAACCTTTGTCTCCTGTGTCTCCTGCATTGCAGGTGGATTCTTTACCCACCGAGCTATCAGGGAAGCCCAGATTCTCACTTATCTATAGAAATAAATGATGATATAGCAGATTAATTTTTTTTTAATTAAGGCTTTGATCTCTGAGCAGTCACCTACTATCCATTTTAATTTGGAGCTAAACTGCCATAGAAAACAACATTTTAAAAAATACTTCTCAAACAGAATGCTGTCAAACATTCCAAAGGGAAAAAATAATAACTTAAAAAAAGAGAGAGACAGAGTAAAAGATTATAAACATGAATACAAGAAGGATGTAGCATTATTCTAAGAACAAATGACCAGTTACCTGGACTCTTACGTACTTCACTCAAGGAAATGCTAAGAGTAGCACTAAATGAAAACAGAGACGGCAAAGACTAATCATGTCTACCTGACAGTAATCAAAGTCAAAGCTATGGTTTTCCCAGTGGTCATGTATGGATGTGAGAGTTGGACTATAAAGAAAGCTGAGCGCCAAAGAATTGATGCTTTGGAACTGTGGTGTCAGAGAAGACTCTTGAGAATCCCTTGGACTGCAAGGAGATCCAACCAGTACATCCTAAAGGAGATCAGTCCTGAATGTTCATTTGAAGGACAGATGCTGAAGCTGACTTCAAAAACTCCCATATTTTGGCCCCCTGATGTGAAGAGCTGACTCACTGGAAAAGACCCTAATGCTGGGAAAGATTGAGGGCAGGAGGAGAAGGGGACAACAGAGGATGAGATGGTTGGATGGCATCACCGACTCAATGGACATGAGTTTGAGTAAAGTCCAGGAGCTGGTGGTGGACAGAGAGGCCTGGCATGCTGCGGCTCATGGGGTCGCAAAGAGTCGGACATGACTGAGTGACTGAACTGAACTGACAGTTATCAGCATTTCCCTGATGTTTCCTTTGCCACTGATATCAAATATAACAGCCTAACTGGAATAAAACTTTCCCATCAGGAATGCAACAAAATATATCTGTCCCTAAACTAGGCAATACGAGAAACACAGTTTTAAAACTCAACTTTATGGGACTTCCCTGTGGTCCAGTGGCTAAGACTCTGAGCTCCTAATGCAGGGGGCCTGGGTTTGATTCCTGGTCAGGGAACTAGACCCCACATGCTGCCATGAAGACTGAAGATCCTGTGTGCTGCAACCCAACGCAACCAAATAAATAAATATTTTTTTTAAAAAAAGAACTATACTCCAATCAAATAGTTGGTAAGTTGCCAAACCAAGCCAAACAAAAATGAAGTATAAAGTAGTTTGTTATGTGATATGAATAGACATTGGCATCAATTCAGTTCAGTCGCTCAGTCGGGTCCGACTCTTTGCGACCCCATGAATAGCAGCACACCAGGCCTCCGTATCCATCACCAACTCCCAGAGTTTACACAAACTCATGTCCATCAAGTCGATGATGCCATCCAGCCATCTCATCCTCTGTCATCCCCTTCTCCTCCTGCCCCCAATCCCCCCCAGCATCAGAGTCTTTTCCAATGAGTCAACTCTTTGCATGAGGTGGCCAAAGTACTGGAGTTTCAGCTTTAGCATCATTCCTTCCAAAGAAATCCCAGGGCTGATCTCCTTCAGAATGGACTGGCTGGCTCTCCCTGCAGTCCAAGGGACTCTCAAGAGTCTTCTCCAACACCACAGTTCAAAAGCATCAATTCTTCAGCGGTCAGCTTTCTTCATTCTCATATCCATACATGACCACAGGAAAAACCATAGCCTTGACTAGACGGACCTTTGTTGGCAAAGTAATGTCTCTGCTTTTCAATATGCTATCTAGGTTGGTCATAACTTTCCTTCCAAGTAGTAAGCGTCTTTTAATTTTGTGGCTGCAATCACCATCTGCAGTGATTTTGGAGCCCAAAAATATAAATTCTGACAGTTCCCACTATTTCCCAATCTATTTTCCATGAAGTGATGGGACCAGATGCCATGATCTTCATTTTCTGAATGTTGAGCTTTAAGTCAACTTTTTCACTCTCCTCTTTCACTTTCATCAAGAGGCTTTTTAGTTCCTCTTCACTTTCTGCCATAAGGGTGGTGTCTGCATATCTGCATATCTGAGGTTATTGATATTTCTCCCAGCAATCTTGATTCCAGCTTGTGCTTCTTCCAGCCCAGAGTTTCTCATGATGTACTCTTCATATAAGTTAAATAAGCAGGGTGACAATATGCAGCCTTCACGTACTCCTTTTCCTATTTGGAACCAGTCTGTTGTTCACTTATCAATTAATTTTGGTACACAGAACATCTTTCATTCTCTTAACTGATATTCTGTAATCTAAAATTGTCCCATGTCTACAATGGTATGGTAAGTTATACCACAGAAATGCAACCACTTTCTCAGTTACCTTACAGAGAGTAAGTTACACCTGGCTTTACTCCTTGCACTGCAATATATTAATGTTGAATTATAATGAATGAATTATTATTGAATGAATACTGTTCATCTGTGGATAATCTATATTAGAGACTAATTTAACAATCTTCCTTATCTCAAGGATGCTAGCATTTTAGGTAACACACTACTCACAGCATGATTTTTATATCCATATCCCCACCACTAGTAATCTAAATGGAATCACTAAAGGAAAAATTATTTACATATCAGAGTTCTGTTTACATATTATAAGTCCTTGTAAAGTTTTTTTAAGATATCTTTAATTTCTAGGTTTTCTTTAGCAAGAAAACATTTTCATTTGAAGATGACATGATGCCATCTTAATAACCACCAGAAATTATTTTAACTTTTTATTATGAAAAATCTCTAATTAGGAAAAAGTAGAGGAAATAATTTCAAGGAGCATTCACACATGCACCCCTGGAGGTCAGCAATGACCGGCTCACGGTCACGCTTCTGTCATTCACTGGGGACACTCCCATCTCCCTCCCACTGGGAACTGCTTTTAAGAGAATCTCAGAACTTATGTTATCATATTTGTATTTTAAAAATTATCTTTAGTAGATCCTCAGGTTTTAAATATTTACATAATACAGGGTTTTCGTGGTTTTATTAAACTGTTTATACTTTATCAGGAGTTGGTTTCATAACACAAAATTAAAACATGTCTTAAAAGGACTCTTAGTAGGTTCCTCTTGATAATTTATAACATCAACAGCAGTTTTAACACAGCTAAAAATACTGTGTTTTTTTTTAATTCCTGGCTTCTTCAGGTACCTTCTGGCAGGCTCTGATTACAGAATTTGTATTCTGTTTTTAAGAATAAAAATTAGAAAGGAAAGGCAAGTTATAATGCCATAGTTTTAATCAATCAGTAGAGCTCAATTTTTCTTTGCTTTGCTTTCAAGGCAAAAATACTCATAAGAAGACCAATTCATTCTTAGAATTTAGATGTACTGAGACAAATTTAGACATTTCACTACAAATATAGATGGAGCCGTAAAAATAAAAGATCAGAACATCAGAAATTCCATAGCAAAAATTTGTGGTAAATTACCACAGTTTTCAGAAGGAAGAACTTTGGGGGTGGGGTGGGGAGTAGAAAACAGTGAATCTCTACACTGCTTTCTAGCTTGAAGAGTTTATTCTCCAAGTCTTTGATGTGAATTTCGGAGAGCTACCAAATGAAAGGGTAAGGCTATGTCATTTTTACATCAACCACTTGTTTCTGGGCATGCTAGGAAGGCATTCAAGAACCTCTTCAGAACTTCGCTTTCAAAGCTTAATTATGAACGGAATAGCATAGCAGGAAGACAGAGAAATTCAATGTGTGTACACAGAGCTCTGTCCACAGGCCAAGATTTTATTTCCAAAAGGACACAGGGCCTTCTCATCGAACAATGCCATGGTTAGCTCATCATACCGACACAGAGCCTGTGCCAGGACATTTAATCTTTCGATGTTCCACTATTCATTACTCCCTGATGCTTGCCAAGGACCAACCAGACTGAGCCCATTCAGGATAAACTTAGTGCTGGGCCCAATCAAAAGACTTCAAGGAAAACATGAACAAGTGTTTTGTATGCAGAATCCAGCCGCTGGCAGTGTCTATTAATGTGACACTGTTCCCAGCTAATTCTTCTCCCTCAGAAAATGGCTTCTGAACTAAATTGAGTTACCTCTCTGCTGTATTTTAACACTGTATGTTTAGTTGCTCAGTCATGCCCAGCTCTTTGCGACCCTTCTGACACAAAAAGGACAGACTGTTTGTAATTAGCCATTTTAAAACACACTCTGTGATAGTCATTTTCCAAGCAATCTTCTCCCACGCTTTGCAGCGGCACATGGACAGGGAAACTGGACAAGAAGTACCAACTCTTAATCATCGTCTATACTATGTTTTGTTTTTATTTTAATTAAAAAAATCTTCAAAAACACTAAAATATAGAATAGAATGTACAAAGGATGCCACTTCAGTTGGGAGAAATGGTAAGGATACACTTGATAAAAATTTCAAAACAGACATCACAGAGACAAAAAAAAACAACAACCACCTTGAGAAAACGGTGTGCTCGACAGGCCTGTGTGAATGGGTTCCCCAGTTCCCAGGGCAGCTGCACTCCAGGCCGGAGGCGCCCATTCAGTGCAGGGTGTGAGTGGCTGGGACTCAAATGAGATGAGTTCAGTCAGTCTCGGCAGCCTGTCCTCAAGGCATTCTTTCAACTCCCATTACGAACTACCGGGTTTCTGTCTCCAAAGAGTGAGATTCATGGAAATGAAATATGGAGAGATGGAGGGGTCATCAGCGAAGCTGTGTATGTGCTCAGACACTGTGTTTCTGACTCTTCGAGACCCCACGAACAGTAGCCCACCAGGCTCCTCTGTCCATGGAATTCTCCTGGCGAGAATGTTGGAGTGGGTTGCCGTTTCCTACTCCAGGGATCTTCCCGACCCAGGGATCAAACCCACATCTCTTGAGTTGCTGACTGGCAGGCAGGCTCTCTGCCACCACACCACCCGGGAAGCCCAGAGAAGCTGATCACCTCCCACACAGACTCCTAAGTGACACTGTACTATTTTTAAATACCGAAAGTTTAATGCCGAATCTGTCTCAAATTGGGAAAATAATTTATTGAAAGTTTTAATCTCCATTTGGTAGCTCTATCTTAGCAAATTTTTAGAACTGAGGGAACAAAATCAAGAGTATGGTGATTAAAGAGATGGAACTCAGAGCTGAGGTCTAATCCTGATTTCACCACTAACGGGGATCTTAGACAAATTATTTAATCATTCTAGTTACAAGTCCCTCATTTGTAAATGGAAACAATGCCTACATTGTAGCTTTGTATTTGGTGTGTGTGTGGTGAAGAGATGCCTTCCCATTTCAGCTTGGTCCACACTGTTGACCTGTCTTACTGCCGGACTTCCCTACAGTTCTGCTCTCCTTTACGTTCACAACTGTACACACGACACCAACAATAGAAAGCACAAGACAAAAAGCCTCCATGAGAAGATACTGCTGCAGACACAACACAGTGTTGTAATCTTCCGCATGTGTCTCATGCTTGACTGTCTAAAGAATTCCTGGCAGAAGAAATATTTAAATTACATCATTTATAAGATGGGATATCTTATGAGAAAGCAATTTTCTCATGGCATTTTTTTTCTACCAATAATATATACTATTCTAAACAATGTAAAGTCAGAGTTGAGAGACTGCTGCTGCTGCTAAGTCACTTCAGTCGTGTCCGACTCCGTGTGACCCCATAGATGGCAGCCCACCAGGCTCCCCGTCCCTGGGATTCTCCAGGCAAGAACACTGGAGTGGGTTGCCATTATATTAACTAGTAGGAAAAGTCAGACATATGATAAACCCCACAGTAAAGCCAATCAGAGGAGGGAAGAAAGGGTATTTGCCATCGGAATTAGTGGGTACTCTGCAAATACGTATACCATCTTGTGAAACTATGGAACTATCTAATTTTTCTGTCTAAAGGTTTTATTCTATGTGAGCCAGTTAATCTGTCCTTACTCTGCTTAAAACCATCAGCTGTGACTTCACTTTGATAGAATTTGGAAAACAATCAGAGCAAAGAAGACCCATTTCATCAGCTTTATATAATTATGCAGAAGGTAACGTGTATTCAGTAATTCAATTTCTAAAATTCTGAAAACTTCCTGCAGCTTATGCTTTTAAGCTGCAGTCATTTTGTTTTCCAGTGGCACGAAGAACTTTCAAACAGCATTCCTTAGAAAAACGTACAAAGCTGGGCATTGTCTCTGCTTCAAAAATAGTAATTTGTTGTTTTTGTTGCTTAAATGATCATTTGGTCAGGGGAGCCTATCATCTGATATTTTCCATGTAAATCTGCCCTAGGAGTTTAAGAAGCAATAAAACACAGCACTGGTCAGCAGAGGTTTGTGAACACTAAAACTAAAGAAATCATGTGAGAGATTAATTTTGAGCTTTCACGTCATGTCACACATTTTATCAGGAAGTCTCATACTCCTGCAGTAAAACTTTGTCAACTGTTTCACAGGAAAGATACTTTCTCTTTCATTTACCACAATGCGTATATTGCTTTCATTCTGATGGAAGGGATGTTTTGGAAGCTAGTTGGTCTTTTATAGTTAGAAGGATAACAGGTCTCTTCTGCAGTTTGTGTACTGACTTTATTTCACTTCTCAGAAAGTTTCCCTTCATTCATCCTTTTTCTCAGTTCACAACCAAGCGAATTACACTTTTTTTTTTTTACTGATTTTCCCGTTTTATTCCCCTCAAGTTAAACCCTCTTTTCTGCTTCCATGGAAAAAACTGCCAGATTCTAAGCTGTATGCAGGACATTCTCAAATTTCCTTCATCAATTTTGTTCTCTCCATTACCCAAATACTAATTTTACATTCGATTACATTTCTAAATGTTCTTTCTATTAGAAAGGTTACCTACAACAAAAATAGAGAAATTTATCAGTCCTCTAAGACTCCTGAATTTTACAAGGATCACACTAAGACAGAGGTTCAAAATGTCCAATTCAATCAACAGTACTTACTGAGTATCTCCTACAGGGCAGACCCCTGTGAATTCCTGATAAGGAAGAACAAAAGCTTAAGATATAGTCTCTGTCCTCTGAGGAGCTCCTCACTTTAGCTGCACAAGTAGGACTAACACACATGAAAATATTAAAAACAGATATGAAGAGTCAAAGGGTTCATCCACCGAGTGTAATACGCGACTCATGGTTTTGTGACAGAGCACGTGTCACAAAACAACACGCATAGGATGGCCCATTTCTATTAGAAACATATTAAAAATTACTGGAAAGATAGAACTCTGTAAGTAAAAAGAATTTTACCTTTTTCTTCTCACAATTTGGATGTTGTGTTTGTTTTTTTTTAAAGTATGAATTAACAAAGAATCAACAATAAATAAAATAGATTCAGATGGGTGAAGAGAAAAGAAGGCTTCTTGGAAAAGGCAGAACATGATGTGGGCAGGCAGAGAAAGCACACAGCACTGTGAAAGAAAAGCTGTTAGCACTTGCAAAAGGTTGTAATTGTGCCAGTTTGTCTTCAGGAGGTGATTCAGGTAAAACTGTAGCAGAAAAGTTGGACTGTTGTAAACTGGTGAAGGCTTTTAGATAATCCTGTTATTAAGCCATTACATCTTGCATATGTTTCTCAAAGCTGCTTGTAACCATAAAGAAAGTAAAGGAGAAAACAGCTTTCTCTGGATACATAACCAAGTTACAAACACAAATAGGAAAAATGGGGGAATAAATTTAAAAAACTAGGAAAGAGAGTTACATTTAACTCTTGATTATCTGTATATGTAAATTATCTGCTTCACTTCTTATCCTAGACAAATCATCATATTCTTCCCAAAAGGAACTGGACAGAAAACAAGCTTTGCTTTCAATATTTTTGCTGATATAACTAAAGTTAACAATTACACAGACAAAAAAAGAAAATTTAACTTTCACAGAGTTTATATTCTATTAAAAAAAGGCCATTAAAGCGGGGGAAAAGAAAAAAAATCCTTAATATCTCCATTTATTTGCTTAAGAATACACATCCCCAAAAAAGGAACAGTGACAGTGACAGAGAAGGAATGAGAAGAGTCTGATGCTTCACAATTTGCAAATTACCTTTACCTATGATCTTACTGAACCACTGTGAGAAAGTAAGGGATTAACCCTACTTGAAGTAGTGGGAACCGGAGGCTCACAGAAGTGGAGTGACTCATTTCTCAAGGTCACTCAGTAGTACGTAAGAAGCTGGGTCGAAGCCCAGCTCCGATTGGAGGGCTCTGTCTACTACGTCACTGCCACCACTCCACCGTCGAGTAGTACGTAAGAAGCTGGGTCGAAGCCCAGCTCCGATTGGAGGGCTCTGTCTACTACGTCACTGCCACCACTCCACCGTTGAGTAGTACGTAAGAAGCTGGGTCGAAGCCCAGCTCCGATTGGAGGGCTCTGTCTACTACGTCACTGCCACCACTCCACCGCAGGACGCTGCTGTTTAGTCACTAGTTGTGTCAGACTCCTGCAACCCCGTGGACTGTAGCCCACCAGGCTCCTCTGTCCGTGGGATTTCCCAGGCAAGAATACTGGAGTGGGTTGCTATTTCCTTTTCCCAGGGATCAAACGACCGGCTTCTGCATCGGCACGTGGCTTCTTTACCAGTGGCCCACCAGGGAAGCCTCCACGACAAAACGTAGTAGGGGAAAACTGAAAGTGTAGAATAACCAAAGCAGGAGAGGATTCTACTTCTCCTAAATGTGAAAATAAAATACAACTTAAAAGACAGACAATAACAAGTGCTAGCAAAAATGTGGAGAAACTGGGGGCTTCATACACTGCTGGTAGGACTATCGAATGGTACAGCCACTATGGAAAAGGGTCTAGAGTTCCTCCAAGTATTATACTTGAAGCTACCAATGACCCAGTCATTCCACTTCCAGACAGACAGACAAATAGATGGATAGAAACAAAGAGGACATATACAGTATGTATATTTTATACATTATAAACACAATTTAAGCACACCTATAGAATATTATATATATATATATCTCCATTGCATCAGAGATGCCATCCAGTCATCTCACCCTCTGATGCCCTCTACTATTTCTGCCCTCAGTCTTTCCCAGGATCAGACTTTTCCAATGAATTAGCTGTTGGCATCAGATGACCAGAATACCAGTGCAATGGACACAAACTTGGGCAAACTTTGGGAGATGGTGAGGGCCAGATGAGGCCTGGAGTGCTGCAGGTCATGAGGTTGCAAAGAGTTGGATATAACTGGGCAACTAACAATAAATACATAAAAAATTTCCAAGGGAAATGAAAACATCTACCCACATAAAAACTTACACACAAATGTTCATAACAGCATTATTCCAGATAGCCACAAAGTAGAAACTCAAATGTCTATTAACTAATGAATGGACAAAATGTGGGATATATATCCATTCAATGGAATATTATCTGACAATAAAAAATGAAGTACAAGGTGCTACAACATGGAAGAGCACTGAAAGCACTGTGGTAAGCAAAAGAAGCCAGACACAAAAGGAAGGGCACATACTATGAGTCCACTGATATGACCTGTCCAGCACAGGGAAGTCTGTAGAGACAGAAAGGAGATGAATAATTGCCAGGGGCTGTGGAAAAGGGATAATTGGGAGTGACTGCTATTAGTTACAGGGCTGATGAAATATCCTACAATTAGCTTGTGGTAATGGTTGTAATATAATAAATACACCTTAAGATGGTGAATTTCAAGATATGTGATATACATCCAATAAACGTGCCATTTTTTAGAGCTGGAAGAATTAAAAGCAGAAAAATTTTTAAAAATAGGAATTTTTACAAAAATAAATTATATAGAATTTTTCCCTAACAACCTCTGCACTTTAAACACAACTATAAAACTGTATTATTTGATATCTTTTGTTCACTGAGATTAAAAAAGTCAAGGTTTTTAAACTATTATTAACTATTATATAAAACAATTCAGTTTCCTCTGCGGCTTGAAAATGTCATTTCACTAAGCTTCTTTAAAACATTCTTTTCCCTCCACAAGTCTTAAAGACAGAGAAATAAAAAGGTGAATTCAAGCTGCCTTTATGAAATACTTCATTTGAATGAATATGCAGGAGCGGATAAGCAGAAGACATTTTTAAAGGGACAGGTGACACATACACAAAGTAAATACGCCTCTTGGGAGCCTAAAGGACTCTGACAGGTAAGGATGGGCACACATTTGCTTAGGACTGACTCAGGTAAGTCTGTCCCACATCTTCTTTCTGCTCATCTTTCTCTGACATGTATCCTAACAGATGCCTGCCAAAATACACTTATTTTGATTCTGTTTTTATTGAAATTGAATTAATTATATCCTAGGGAATAAAATAAAAATTTTTTCTAAGTCTTTATTTCTATTTTTCTAAAACTTGAGAATCTATCCTATGAAATGTAAATAATACTATCCTATTTCATTTTTACACACATGCTTACTCCTCTAGAGAAGTATGGTGTAGAGGGAAGTGCAGAACAGGAGAGCCAGGCTTCCTGAGTTCTAATCCTGGCTCTGCAACTGATTAGCTATGGCTCTACGAGCCCAAGGTAAGTAAGTCACTTGACCTGTCTGGGGTCAGGTTCCTCATTTTAAGCAGGAAAGTAATCATAACTTCCTTGCAAGCTTGTGTGAAGATTAAATGAATTAATAAATACACATATATAAAGCACTTTGATCAGTGCTGTGTACATGATATGGCAATAGCACAGCCTAAGAGTCAGCTCATTCCTTAGCAATGAAAAGAGGAACAATCTGCGGTCCCTCCCTTTATCTGCAGCTTACACTAGGGTCAGCCTTGGCCCTGCTGGGCACCTAGGCTCAGAGAGCGCAGCACATGCGCAGGACGGCTGCCTCTGTTCCCTGGCCCGCCCACTTCACAGAAAGCACCCTGTGGCTCCGTATCAGAGAGAAGGAGTGTTGGGACCATCACTACAGAAAGACAGCAATATCCCCGAAGATAATCCTGTCCATAAATGAGCTATTTTAATTCCCAATGTTCCTTTTTACTACTTGTTGCCTCCATTTTCTATCCTGTTCCTGATTTATAAAAGCCTTTTAAGTATTTCTTTCTCCCTCTAAAATTACACACGACGATCATTCATCGCTGTACTACTTAAGAAAGGTCACTCGGAATGGAAAGGAGAAATCAATCTTAAGGAAACTGACCTAGAATATTGAGTATGTCCTTTCACAAAAATGCAATGAAAATTTCTGTAGCCTTTATGGTGATAAAATAATAAAATTTGTTCATTACATACACAATGCTGATATACGGCATATTGCCTCCTTGCCTAAATATAGGAAGGTCTCAGTTTTCTGAACAGGAGGAAATGGAAAAGGCAATGGACTAGAAAAAGAACAAGCTTTCAAAACACTCAACACCTTGGAAACTCCATTCCTTAGCTACAGTTCAGTACAGCAACACGGGGTTTTATGTGGGCCAAGACCAGTCATCAAGGGAGGACACTCTCCTCTTTCTAGTTCCCACATATAATCCAAACTGACTATAACCTTAGACTATATGCTAATCTCCACTCCTATCATTCAGGTCCACACCATAATCATGTCTTCCTGAAGCTAACAGAAGACTGCCTAACTAACTTCTCCCCTTCCTTTCCCTGGCACTGTGTATTCACTGCTCACCAGCCAGCGGGATTATTTTAAACCATAAATGAGATCAGGTCACTCTCTCAATTAAAACCTTCCAATAGCTTTTCAGCACATGTAGAAACCCAGACCTCTTCACATGACCTACAAGGCCCCACATAATCTGCCTGCTGCTGAGCACCTCAACCTTATACCCTCTCCCTGCTTCCTTCACGGACTTTGCTCTGGGTACACTGCTCTTTCTGCTTCTCAACCACACCAGTGTGGTTCTGATTCAAGGACTGTGTATTTGCTCTTTCCTCAGTGATTCCCATGGCTCACCCCTTGACTTCACTCCAGTCTCTGCTCCAGTGCCAGCTCTCCAGTGAGGCAGACGCTTTCACCAGCTGGAGGAAACTGCAAACCGTAATCCCCAAGCACACATCCTGCTCCCTAGACCACTTAAGCTGTCATAGTAATACTCTTCTTACCACTATCTGAAGAATATTTTTATTTGTTCATTATCCATCCTTCCTCCTGGAATGAAAATCCACGAAGGCAGGGTCTGTTTGTTCACTGTTGTAACTCCAGTGCCAAGAATAGGGAGAGCTCAGCAAGTATTTGTTGAATAAATAATCACAAGAATCTCAGGGAAAGTGCTTAGGAGACTATGAAATATTATGTGCTCTTCAGATATAGCAGTCATCTTTGCACCCTTAGGGCTGAGCACCTAGAAAATTTGAAGGATGAATCCATGAATGACTGATTACAGTATGACAGATGGATTCATGAATGAATGAAGTTATATTTAAGGATAATCAGGTTAGGTGAGGCCTATGTATTCAAATGAAGATATGAGTGAATATATTCATTCATATATTTGAAATGAAGATATGAGAGACTAGTAAAAAAAGTTATTTTTATTACCCTCTCCATTTTTTTCAGCACCAAGTAGAACACTCCTTAGATAGCCTGAATTTGTGTTCTTACCTGGAACAAGACAAACTGGGGGAGAAAGCACCCCATTAGATCAGGTTCCCCAGTGTGCCAAAAGAGTCACACCCTCAGACAAAGACCGATTGGGAAAGTAAAACTTACAGTAGGCAGGGAAATACCTGAGCTTTGCAAAAGCAAAGGCAAGGAGTGATGGAGAGACTGGGAGAGTGGCCGTGTCCCCTCCCAGGATTCCCAAACGTGAGATCCTATGAGCTTTCATTATTTTTATTACATATCATTGGAAGGACTGATGTTGAAGCTGAAATTCCAATATTTTGGCCACTTGATTTGAGGAGCTGACTCATTTGAAAAGACCCTGATGCTGGCAAAGATTGAAGGCGGGAGGAGAAGGGGACGACAGAGAATGAGATGGTTGGATGGCAATACCAACCCAATGGACATGGGTTTGGGTGGACTCCGGGAGCTGGGGATGGACAGGGAGGCCTGGCGTGCTGCAGTTCATGGGGTCGCAGAGTCGGACACGACTGAGTGACTGAACTGAACTGACTGAATATAAACAACATATAGCAATACAAGAGCGATACATGATTAAGATGCTTTGTAATTTTTTATAGTAGTACTGTTACCGAAACCCAGGCACATGTGCCTGAGGCACAGTGACTTGAAACAATGCCAAAAGGTTGGGAGTCTGGAGCAAAGACAGGTTTACTGAGGGCCACGGAAGGAGAGGAGCGGCTCATGCCTTAAATGACCCAAACTCCCGGAAAGCTTTCAGCAGAGGCCTTTTCTAGGAAAGGTGAGGGGGGTGCAGGGGGGTTAGTTGTAAACTTTTTGGTGTCAGATCCTTTGCCCCAGAGATCAGGTTATGGTCTGGTCACAAGGTTCCTGTGAATCTCTATCTAACAGATGTTCTTCTCCTCCTGACGAGAAAAGGCGAGGTCGCAGAGCTGGCTAAGCAAGGTGGGCGGCTCCCGCAGGGCCAGGTCCCCAGACCCTGCTCCACGGTCATCGCCGCAGGCTTCTCAGGCCACCTGCGAGGTGGGGCCCAGGTCCCCCAGGCTGCATCCCAGGCAGATGGCTGCATTGGTGGGGATGGGAGGCCTGGGCCCGGCCGGCGGGTGGCCTTGGCGAGGGCGCTGGAGCCCTGGGCACACGGCCCTCGGCCTGTTCCTGGACCCCCAGTTCACATACTGGCCCAAGACCTGGAGAGAAGGACCGGGCTTGCCTCTTCCCGCAGGCTCCGCCAGCTGACATGGCTGACATCGCCTCACTAACCAGGGGCGGCTTCCGGGCAGGGGCAGCTTGTGGGCAGGGCCGAGGGCCGACCAATGGCAGAGCAGGACCGCAACTCCTCCTGGTAACAGGGGCGTGGTAACGGCGCCCAGCACAGGCTGCCGGCCAAGGGCGGTGCTCAGGCGCTCCGTTACGCTGCTACATTATACCTCAGTCAGTCTTCACACGTCAAATACACTAAGTCCAAGGAGACGGAGGAGGGGCGGGGGTGGGAAGTAAACTACATCCACGCAGTTAAACTCGGAGAGTTTCTCTTGTCATGTCTGTCAGATAACAGGGTCAAATGCCTGTCTTCTCTTCCAGCTCGAGAGCTAATACAGCGGTTAACACTACAATGCACAGGCTAAGGCCTGGTTGTCGCCCCTCGCCCAAGTCCTGCGCGGGATGGGTGTGCTCGAGCTCACTCCGGCTCTCAGACCA
The DNA here is from genome assembly GCF_032452875.1 of Bos javanicus. Lineage (NCBI taxonomy): Eukaryota > Metazoa > Chordata > Mammalia > Artiodactyla > Bovidae > Bos > Bos javanicus. Next base: position 106,742,593 of record NC_083874.1, read on the forward strand.
GGCTGACAGAGCCCTCAGGGCTCTGGCGGTCCTCGGCCTTATTCGGTTGCTTTCAAATGTACTGAAGAAACTCCCTGGGTCCAAGAACACCCAAGCAGAACTCGAACCATAATTCTTGATTAATCTCTTGCAAAATCCTCTTTTCAAGTTTAATTTGAAACAAACTCTTCAGTAATGCAAACTGTTTATAGTAACACTTGAAATCGACTAAAGTATGTTATTTCCAAGTACAGAATCTCTCAGATTTCTTAACTGGATATTAATAGAAATAATTACAGTGCATTATAGCTACGCCATTCAAAAAAGACAAAGAAACAAATGAGCTAATACATGTATCATAAACAGAACTGCCACTTGACTGTAGGAAGTAGATTTTAATTAATGGGCCCTGTTTCAAGTTTGTAAATAAAGTTTACTGCTTGAGAGCAGTTTCCTACGTAGACCCCTAATTTCCACACAGAGGAAAAAGAAAAAGGCTTTAAACAATTTCAATTTTCAAATGCTGAGTACTGTAGAATTTTTTTCAAAGTATTCTATATTTTAATACTTAAGAATTTAATGACATTCACCATTTGTCAACCCTGCTACACTATGCTTTCTTTCCTTGTAGTACATTAGCATGCTTTAAAAAAGAAAAAAGCAGATTTGTGCCTGAAAAATATCACACTATTATTGGCTATGCCTTAATTCTTTCACGAAGAAAAAGCCCCACACACTTTAATTAGGATGGCATTTTATGTGTTTCCTTGATTCTGATTAGCAAGTCAAATAAAATACCTTAATAGTTATTAAACCTGGGGTCTAAGCCTCCTCCTCCCTCTTGCCAGTACACTAAAGAGTCCGTATTACCAGCACCAAGTCTCTTTCATCAGGACAATGGCAAGAAGAAATCTTCAACAAGTGTTGGCCTGACCCCTTTTCTTTTTCTGCAGATCCAGCTGAGCATCAAAAACTGCTTGAAATTCAGCAATCACATTTCTCACTGTTCCAGAATGACCTATTTCGCACTAGAATGAACCAGTGAATTCATACATATAAATAACTATCTGCAGATGCTGCTTTTCAAAATATGAACAGGCATAAGCAAAAAAAAAAAAAAAAAAGGTGGGGGGAGCTATAGTTAAAAATGAAGATTTGATTGAATTGGTATTTTTCTTTTTTTTGAATTGGTATTTTTCAACTGTTTGATATGACAATTAAAAACAGCATATCTACATAACTTAGCTATCAATGCTATACTTAAAGTCTTAGAAACTGTCAATATATACTATTCATGAGAGTACAAGCTAAACCAAGTTAACTTTTTCTTAAAACACATATCCTCATGTTTTTATTGTGTATATGTTTAAGCTGTCCTTTCTAGACACCTAAGAGAAGAACATGTTAATATATTTCTAAGTAGACTATGCCTATCAATTAGTTGCAATATTCTTCACCCACACACATTTATTGAACACTACTGCACACAAGATCTAATTACATGTTATGTCCTGCAAACACAGTTTTCTAAGACCTCCGGTCTCTCAGAAAGAGCCTTGCCATTCTTATAATCTTTCAGTCATTGTATAAAATTGTACATGTCAGCTTTTTCCATTAGAATATGGGATCATGCTTTATTCATTTCTATATTCCCAGTGACTAACAAAATCCTATCACGTAATGAACTCTCAATGAATATTTGCCAAATGGATTGATTACTTAAGTCTCAGCCCTTGAGAAGCTTATGAAAGCTCAGGCAGTGGCCACAGAGAACCCCCTCGTCACTCACATTAGAGCTCTGGGTTATAAACCGAGGGCCCAACAGCATACCTGAACTGACCCAGAGATTCTGACTTCAAGCTCTGATTATATTAATATGACCAAGAATCTTAGGTACATCAAGAGTTAAAGATTTTTTTAATATTAATAAATTTTCAACAGACTCTGAAACTTATGCTTCCAGCCACGATGAGAACAGGAACCAGATTTACACTCTACCTCAGAAAATCACTAAGCAAGACAAGATATTGAAAACTGGTATTCAGACACTGACAACAAGCAATGCAGGGCAGTGATCTCTGACAGCAGGAGAGAAACAAGTGAGCCCTACACCTCAAATACTCACTGGTGAGCGTACTTCCAGACCACTGCATGGGAAAGGAGACCCCAAAAGCTCAAGCACAAAAGACTTGCTTAGTTCAAGAGACACAGTTCAGAGTTCTAGAACCCCAAGGAGGCTAGAATCTGCTGGACAGACTACCAGTAAGGAGGGAGCTACACAGAGCAAGTGAGGTGTCCAGTAGAGTCTTGACCTAAAGACTGGTCTGGGTCTGCATAAAAGAAATGAGGCTAGAGAAGGCATCATCACTCAGGAGAAAGTGGAACAACGTCTGGAGCTCACACAGGCCTGGAAAGACCTGAGACTTCCACAAGCCAGGACAGAAAGACCTGCTGACCCACAGGGCATCGACTCAAGGCCTCAGAAGGACAATGTTCCACTAGTGTGGCCAAATTAGCCCTTGACTGAAAGCTTTTCTGGATCCACCTAAGAAAGCTTAAAGGCAAGCCATAGATGATCAAACTGTGTCCAAGTAACTTAACTGCATCCCAGCACAAAGTCAAGACAAAAAAGGATACAAAAAGAAAAAAAGTCAGCACCCAACAACCTAATATTCACAATGTCTGGCATCCAATCAAAATGATCAGTCATGAAAAAGGAAGATGAAAATACATCCCATACCCAGGAGACAATCAACCCATAAAAATAAAGAAATGGCACAGATGATAGGATTAGTGAACAAGGATATTTAACAGGTATTATAAATATACTGGGCTTCCCTGGTGGCTCAGAGGTTAAAACATCTGCCTGCAATGCAGGAGACCTGGGTTCGATCCCTGGGTTGGGAAGATCCCCTAGAGAAGGAAATGGCAACCCACTCCAGTACTCTTGCCTGGAGAATCCATGGACAGAGGAGCCTGGTGGGCTACAGTCCACAGGGCCGCACTGCTGCTCATAAAGGAGGAGGAGCATGGCAAGTGAGGCCATGGAGTTAGCCCAGGAGCCAGAGTTGTTGTAGCCCCAGCTCTTTCACTTTCTGATGCAAAATAAGGGCCAGGAGAAAAAGAGGAGGAGGAAAAAAACAAAAGCATGATCAAGAGACAGGTACAAAAGATACAGAAAGATACAAAAAGATGCAAACCACACTTCTAGAGATCAAATGATCTGCTGATACACTTTAAGGTGAAATATCCTATGTTTAAGAAACACTACCTTTTCATAAGCCTTTCATTTCTTTCTCTGACTTCCTCTGATATGTGAACTCTGAAATAGGGGTAAAGCAGGGGTAGGCAATTGCATCACTCTTCACTGGTTCCAATCACACTTCATTGGTTCTTAATCTGCCATTCATAGTCCTAAACTCTCTAATTTAATTCCTCATCACTGTACCCCCATTTATAGGTAGAAAGCTACTCCTCTAAAATTATAGTGTCCCACAGATAGAAAGTTACTCCTCTAATATTACACAGTGTACAGTGATCCAGTTGACTGCAGTCTAGATTCTGTCAGTGCCTCACTCTACTTCTCTCATACGTCCGCTTTCATTGAGACATCTATCCTCTAGCTGTGTAGTGTTGTAGATACACCAGGAGATACCAGCTCCCACCTTGGTTCTGCTTCTATGTGAAAACCTCGAGGGCAAGTGCCTGGATCTCAGGATCTTTTAAATTAAAAGAGTAGATCATTTTAACCTTCATGGACAATGGTTTCTTTTTTCTTTTTTCTTCACTGTGCCACGCAGCATATGGGATTTTAGTTCCCCAGCCAGAGACTGGCCCATGCCCCCTGCAGTGGAAGCATGGACTCTTAACCACTGGACCACCAGGGAAGTCCTCAGTGGGCAGTTTGTAAACATTTTAGCCGCTGAGCCCTTTGAGCCTAAAAAGCAGGACAGGCATGCTCGGCTGCTCCCGGAGTGGGTGTATACGTGCACACTGGAAGAGGAGCACAGGATGGGGGGAAAACCTCCTCGTCACATAGTCTCTCCCCACTGGCCCCAGACATCTGGTATACAAACTACTGCATTATCTCTACCAGTCACCTCCAGTGACATTTACTTACTCATTCATTTATAAGTATTTACTGAGTCATCTGCTACAGGTCAGATATATGTCTGAGATAGCGGGAACTAACAGTGGCTCTGACAGCTCATCTCAATCCAGAAGGCTCCAGGTGCCTGAGGAGCTCTATGAAGAAAGACGAGGGAGGGAAACCACACTCTATCTTTCATTAGAGCAGTCGTAACCTAGTTTATTAGTATCAAATAATAATTTATGCTGATATACTCTGATAATCAGAAAACTATTACCGCATTGCCCTAATCCAGATCCTACGTATGGGCTAGTTTATTGCTAATCAAGTTATTTGTTACCAATAATCATGGCGATTTTAAAATGACTAAAGTGAACATAAAGTCAATAACTCTTGCAGGTTACATAAAATGTGCTAGAGAAACTATTTTCTTAAATTTTGTTTTCAATATATCAAAGATAGGATGAATTATGAATGGAGATAATATATGTGAATCAATCTAATAAAGTGAAAAATACTGACAAGTGGAAAGAAAAAAGTACTTCTGAGATGTCTTTCTCAAAGATGGGAATACTACTGAAGGTCTCTCAGAACAGACACCATCAAAAACTGCTGCTGCTGCTGCGTCACTTCAGTCGAGTCCGACTCTGTGCGACCCCATAGACGGCAGCCCACCAGGCTCCCCGTCCCTGGGATTCTCCAGGCAAGAACACTGGAGTGGGTTGCCATTTCCTTCTCCAATGCATGAAAGTGAAAAGTGAAAGTGAAGTCGCTCAGTCGTGTCCGACTCCTAGCGACCCCAAGGACCGCAGCCCACCAGGCTCCTCCGTCCATGGGATTCTCCAGGCAAGAGTACTGGAGTGGGATGCCATTGCCTTCTCCTCAAAAACTGATGAGTATATGAAAAATGTCGCCTCAGAAGTACACTCCTCAAATTGAAAAGATTCAATACTAAGGATGCCTTCTTGGAGGAAAGGAAGACCTGGAAAGTCTGTTCCCAGAATCTCTACACAAGAAGTCCTTCTGCCTTGAAATAATCTCTGAACACGACACTTGAAATAACCATCCTAGGAATATAGCTGTGAAAGTCATTCTTCAGAAAATTGGTTTTTCAAAAGAAAAAACACACATTTTGATTTCTTCTATTTTTTGGTTCTTTTACAAACAGAAGAAATGTTTAATTATTAATTTTATGAGTCATTTAAACGATAATCCTTTCTATATCTTTTCCAGTTATGGAAAGAGACCAGTGGCAGTGTCAATTTGGATTACACAGCAGGCTGTATATGAAGGTCATAAAGCTAATCTTGGTTACCATTATCTGTAATAAACAGAAAACATCCTCCAGGAGTTTATACGCCATTCTGTGAACACAACATGTACAGAGTTCACACTCGACAATTCCTAGAACTTCACAATTGTTTATGGATTTACTGTGCATAGTGACAATTTGTTTACTCCTAAAGTCCTTTTGATTTGTTAGTATCTTAGTGAACACATTTCATTCAATTCCCTATAAGTTGTTGTCTCTGGCTTCCAAATTACTATAAATTCAGCATGACATCAAGCATAAATCATCATTTATATTAATCGAGTACAATTGTTATTGAAAGACAATTAGGTACACATCACTAAATGTCTGACTGAAACAAATTAGGCAGGAAAATAATTTTATAGCCTACAATAAGAAATAAAGTTGTTGTGTGTGCAGGTGCCCCCATTCTTTGCTTGTGATGGTGTAGGATACTAAGTGACTTTTATATTCTTATCTGTGGCCATTTGTTTTTCAAACTGTGTATATCATCAGAAAAACACTCAAATGGGCAAAATTTACCCTGATACTGAATGAAGCACACAAATGCTTGGCACATTGCAAAATGTTTCAAGCTTGGTTGGCTTTTCAATGCCTGAAAAGAGAATTAGAGACAGCCACTGAATGCTAATCACACTGCTGCAACTCCTCACCACATTGAAATTCTTAGGGTGAACATATTTATCATTGACTTGTGAAGCTACATCATTTTTAAATATTGCTCTCAAGCTGCTGGATAGAATTTCATGTCCCAAGTCCAGAACACCAAGGTAAATGACAAACAGGTTGCAGATTTCTTTTCTTACCCGGAATATTAACAGAGTGCCTCTAATCCTATGCAGAAACGTAATCCAAAAAACACAGCCATGCATTTTTTAAGTGTACACAAGACTGCAATCTCCAAGCAATTGTTTTTAAGCAAATGCAATCACCGGACAATTGGGCAAATTCAAGATATATTAGAAAAAAACTAAGGAATAACTGAATAAGATACGTCCAGGTGCAAGAACTCGATAGAACAATAAGTGCTCAAGTTATGCAAAGAAAAATATCTGTCCTTTCCAGTTACCCGTGGTAACATCAGTACGTTTTTTCTAGTGGGAAAAAAAAACCCAAAAAAACAGAAGATGCCATAGGCTTTATTCCCTGACTATGAAAACTAAATTAGCTTTTTTTTTTTTTCTTTTCTTTTTTATTTTCAGCTTATCTTTTTTTTTTTTAATTTTATTTTATTTTTAAACTTTACATAATTGTATTAGTTTTGCCAAATATCAAAATGAATCCACCACAGGCATACATGTGTTCCCCATCCTGAACCCTCCTCCCTCCTCCCTCCCCACACCATCCCTCTGGGTGGTCCCAGTGCACCAGCCCCAAGCATCCAGTATCGCGCATCAAACCTGGACTGGCAACTCGTTTCTTACATGATATTCTACATGTTTCAATGTCACTCTCCCAAATCTTCCCACCCTCTCCCTCTCCCACAGAGTCCATAAGACTGTTCTATACATCAGTGTCTCTTTTGCTGTCTCGTACACCAGGTTATTGTTACCATCTTTCTAAATTCCATATATATGCGTTAGTATACTGTATTTATGTTTTTCCTTCTGGCTTACTTCACTCTGTATAACAGGCTCCAGTTTCATCCACCTCATTAGAACTGATTCAAATGTATTCTTTTTAATGGCTGAGTAATACTCCATTGTGTATATGTACCACAGCTTCCTTAACAAAATTCTAGCAATCAGAATCCAACAACACATTAAAAAGATCATACACCATGATCAAGTGGGCTTTATCCCAGGGATACAAGGATTCTTCAATATCCGCAAATTAATCAATGTAATACACCACATTAACAAATTGAAAAATGAAAACCATATGATTATCTCAATAGATGCAGAGAAAGCCTTTGACAAAATTCAACATCCATTTATGATAAAAACTCTCCAGAAAGCAGGAATAGAAGGAACATACCTCAACATAATAAAAGCTATATATGACAAACCCACAGCAAACATTATCCTCAATGGTGAAAAATTGAAAGCATTTCCTCTAAAGTCAGGAACAAGACAAGGGTGCCCACTTTCACCATTACTATTCAACATAGTTTTGGAAGTTTTGGCCACAGCAATCAGAGCAGAAAAAGAAATAAAAGGAATCCAAATTGGAAAAGAAGAAGTAAAACTCTCACTATTTGCAGATGACATGATCCTCTACATAGAAAACCCTAAAGATTCCACCAGAAAATTACTAGAAATAATCAATGACTAAAGTAAAGTTGCAGGATATAAAATCAACACACAGAAATCCCTTGCATTCCTATACACTAATAATGAGAAAACAGAAAGAGAAATTAAGGAAACAATTCCATTCACCATTGCAACGGAAAGAATAAAATACTTAGGAATATATCTACCTAAAGAAACTAAAGACCTATATATAGAAAACTATAAAACACTGGTGAAAGAAATCAAAGAGGACACTAATAGATGGAGAAATATACCATGTTCATGTATTGGAAGAATCAATATAGTGAAAATGAGTATACTCCCCAAAGCAATTTATAGATTCAACGCAATCCCTATCAAGCTACCAACAGTATTCTTCACAGAGCTAGAACAAATAATTTCACAATTTGTATGGAAAAACAAAAAACCTTGAATAGCCAAAGCGATCTTGAGAAAGAAGAATGGAACTGGAGGAATCAACCTACCTGACTTCAGGCTCTACTACAAAGCCACAGTTATCAAGACAGTATGGTACTGGCACAAAGACAGAAATATAGATCAATGGAACAAAATAGAAAGCCCAGAGATAAATCCACGCACATATGGACACCTTATCTTTGACAAAGGAGGCAAGAATATACAATGGATTAAAGACAATCTCTTTAACAAGTGGTGCTGGGAAATCTGGTCAACCACTTGTAAAAGAATGAAACTAGACCACTTTCTAACACCATACACAAAAATAAATTCAAAATGGATTAAAGATCTAAACGTAAGACCAGAAACTATAAAACTCCTTGAGGAGAACATAGGCAAAACACTCTCTGACATACATCACAGCAGGATCCTTTATGACCCACCTCCCAGAATATTGGAAATAAAAGCAAAAATAAACAAATGGGACCTAATTAACCTTAAAAGCTTCTGCACATCAAAGGAAACTATTAGCAAGGTGAAAAGACAGCCTTCAGAATGGGAGAAAATAATAGCAAATGAAGCAACTGACAAACAACTAATCTCAAAAATATACAAGCAACTCCTACAGCTCAACTCCAGAAAAATAAATGACCCAATCAAAAAATGGGCCAAAGAGCTAAATAGACATTTCTCCAAAGAAGACATACAGATGGCTAACAAACACATGAAAAGATGCTCAACATCACTCATTATCAGAGAAATGCAAATCAAAACCACTATGAGGTACCATTTCACACTAGTCAGAATGGCTGCGATCCAAAAGTCTACAAATAATATATGCTGGAGAGGGTGTGGAGAAAAGGGAACCCTCTTACACTGTTGGTGGGAATGCAAACTAGTACAGCCACTATGGAGAACAGTGTGGAGATTCCTTAAAAAACTGGAAATAGAACTGCCTTATGATCCAGCAATCCCACTGCTGGGCATACACACTGAGGAAACCAGAAGGGAAAGAGACACGTGTACCCCAATGTTCATCGCAGCACTGTTTATAATAGCCAGGACATGGAAGCAACCTAGATGTCCATCAGCAGATGAATGGGTAAGAAAGCTGTGGTACATAAATTAGCTTTTAAGATGTGAGAATTTAGTGTGCGTGTATGCTGAAAAATATATTTATAGTAAACTAAAAAATTGTTTAAAATGCACATACTATCATATATATAAACATTAGTCCTTAACTTCTAGAACTGGCCTCATTTTCTAGACCCGTTTTTAAGTAACAGCATACATACGGGGAGGGACTGGGGCGAACGGGAAAGCACGGGAAAGCATCCAGAGATGGTAGTCATTATTCCTCTCAAGATGCTGGGAGAGCAGTGGTAACACTGCTTCCAACTTTTAGGAAAAAAGAAAAGAAAATCTCCCAATTTTTAAATTTTTACAACTAATTCAAAGTTAAAAAGTTATTTCTCTGAGTAATTCTACAAAACGGCCCACATATATAGACCATGCCAGTAATGAGCAGCTGAGCAAGATGAAAAGGAGTAATTAGAGCTATCAGAGATAGAGAAGGCCCCAAGACAGCATCTCATGTGGCCCCCTGCCTTCAGACAGGTAAGATACTCATCTAGTTTAAAAGCTGAGGCAGCCAAGCCTTAATGAGATTAAAATGAAATTGTTCACAGTCACAATGAAATTAAATAACAAAACATAGGTTGATCACCTTTTATAACTGGTTTTTTGTTTGTTTTTAAGCTAAATAACCATTGGCTAAGATATTTTGCTAATGACTGGCTTCAAAAAAGACAAAAAGATGTAACAGAAATTTTGAAATAAAGATGACTGAACAAAGTCTCCTTTGCAAGCATGTAGTAAACCAGAAAGACTGTATAAAGAAACGAGAAAAGTCCTAAAGTCGTAGGAACATATAATATAGAATAAATATAGTAAGGTCCTTGGCCTGACGTCAGTAAATGACTCCTGGAGTCAAGTCTAGGAGAAAGACAGGGAAGCAAAGGAGGAAGTGAGCGCAGAACCAGGTCAGGTGATGAGAAATTAGGAGGAATCCACAGAGGGGTAAAGAATATCATAAATCCAAATCAGACACATAAAAATAGATTAAAAAAAAACTTAAGATAGAGAATAAGGGGATGAAAAATGCATGACCATTTTTCAAGAAAAACTCATGGGCATCAAAAATGTCATCACTCTGAAAAGTAACTGAGATAGGTCCCTGCAGAAATGAACACTCAGGGTTCCAATTCCTTGAATCCTTGAATCCTTCGCTTTGGCAAGGCTGGGATGACGATTCTCTGTACTTTGTCAGGTAAGTGACTCTGCAATCCCAAAGAGGAAAGGGATACATACAAAAATAATGAAGTGTTTCAAAACAATAAATTGTATACTTTTGCTAGGATTAGGAATGTTTAGTTTGATATTAACGGTATTTGAAATATTTAAGAGAATCTGACACATTACAAAATCTGACATTTTAGGCTTGTGATTTTTATTTAAACTATTTAAAAGAAGTTGACTAAGAGTAAACTTGAGATTTTAATTTAAACTATTTTAGGACAGTCTGAATGACTACGTTTACACAGTTTTTGAAAACTGATTGACTAATACATACATTAGGTTTCCAGTTTGTAAGTTGTATTTAAGTGCTCGGGGAGGTTTTTCAAGGTTATCGTGCTAAAGGTTTAAAATGCTCGGGAAAATTAAGTATATGGGGGGGGGGATTATCACTTGAAATGTCTAAAGGAATTTAATTAATCAAGTTTGAAATGGTGTGAAATGTTTAGGAGAATTTAGTCTGTCAAATCTATGAGCTAATTGACTATTAATCAAGGAACAAATGAGAGAGTGTTTATAATCTAAAATTACTAGCTTTAAAAATGACGAGATTTATAAATTGAGCTTAAAGGTTTATAAAAACTCGGCTTTAATATTGTAAACCTTTAAAAACTGCGTATTAATGAAAAAAAATAAAAGGAAATGTGAGTATTCCTTTCAAATGACTCTCAAAGATTAAAAGCCCAGTGATTCATGGAGATGACATTAACATCTCCAATCAAGAGGGGTTTTTTTTTGCAGTACCTTGAGATATTAATAGGTATTCCTGGAAAAAAAAGAGGTCTCTACTTGAGAAAGAGACAAGCTCAGGAAAGAGCTAACCCCTCTTGGAAATTTCTACATGTTTGCACATTATTAAAGGTTTTGAGAAGAACTGCAATAAAGAAATGTTCCATTCGGTGGAGTTTTTCTTTCTTTTCTTTTTAGTGTAGGAGTTTATTTAATGCTTATTAACATCTGCAGAATTGCAGGAGGTGCTTCATAGAACACAGTTTGGGAAACCCCATATTAAATAGTTGTGGAAAATTCTCTCAAGGCATCTTCTTTGTCAGGAGGCTGGCAGAAGGAAGGGAAAAACAGCTATAGACGATCAGTTTCTATTACTTGGTGGAAATAACACTACCATCACTCAACAGCTGGCAGGCAGTCTGCCTTAATGATACAGGATAGCTCTGTCTCAGGAGATGCTCATGTATTCTCAGAGTCCAAAACCACCATTTATGCTTTGCTGAGTATTAAACTTGAACCTCTTCTTTTCTCTATTACCCATGTATATAGATGATTTTCACTATGATCTATATATATCCTGATGGCCCCAAAATCTTTATCTCCTGTCCTGATTTCTATCTTGAGATTCAGACCAAACTTTCTAGGTACCTAAGGAATATCTCTGCTTGGGCAACCATGGTAACTTCAAACTCAACATGTCCAATACTGAGTTCATTCTTTTCCACCTGAAATTAGTTTATATTCCAATTTTCTACAATTTAGTAACAGCATCCCACCTACCCAGATGCCCAAGCTAAAAACTAAACGCTAAATCTCCTGGAATAGAAAATGGCAACCAACTGCAGTATTCTTGCAGGAGAATTCCATGCACACAGGAACCTGGCAGCTACAGTCCCTGGGGCTGCAAAGAGTTGGACACAGTGAGCACACACTCGTAACATGCAAGGGTCTCTCATTCCCCCTCGGCCTTTAAAACAGAAGACCTACACACATCCTGAATGACCCGGGTTTACCCTCTCCTTTCCATTCTGCTTCTCACTACTTCCTGAGGGTCAGGATGTCATAACTTCTTCCCCTGGACCACTGCAATAGTCTTCCTCAGGTTGCCCTGCTTCTGATCTCCCTCTGCTCCACTGTGTGGCTGTTTTTCTGTTTTTCAGTAGAAACCATCCAATGTCTTCCTATTACCCATAATGGCAATTTCCCACCTTCTTAGTGAGACACCCATGGCCCCGCATGTTGTGGCTCCTATTCATCTCTCTAAACCTCTCTCTCAGCTACAACCTCCACACTTATCCTGTGTTTTAGACCCTTCCAACGTCTTGCACTCCCTAGTACAGGATGTGACCCTTCAAATCTATCTTTACACATGTGGTTTCCTCAATCTGAAATGCCTTTACTATTCTCCTCTTCCAAAAAACCTCCTAACTCATACATTAAGATTCAAGTAAAATGTCACCACCCTGATGCTGGGAAAGATTAAAGGCGGGAGGAGAAGGGGATGACTGAGGATGAGATGGCTGGATGGCATCACCGACTTGATGGACATGAGTTTGAGTGAACTCCAGGAGCTGGTGATGGACAGGGAAGCCTGGCGTGCTGCAGTTCATGGGGTCGCAGAGTCGGACGCAATGGAGCGGCTGAACTGAATGGAACTGAAAATGTCACCTCCTCTGGGGAGCCTCACCTATTCCTTGCATTCTTCCCTTTCTGTGCTGATTCACTGAACTTCACTCATACACACAGAAGGCACTCACTTCAGATTGCTGCGATTATCTGCATTATACAGCCGCCTTACCCACCAACACTGAGGCGGCACGCATTGCTGTCTAGTTGCTGTTGTTTGTTAAAGTCTCTAGTTTTGTACCTAAATTGAGCCAATACTTCTTACACGTTTTTTTTTTTACACGTTTTTAAAATTCTAAGTTTGCAATTTGACCATTTCCTTCCTCACTTATTCTAACCCTCTAAGAAACTCCAGAAGGAATGCCTATCTTACGTCCTTGCCTAGTCCCTCATTTTCCCCCCACTGTAAACCATAAGTGCCCCCTTCCGTCTTCCACAACTAGAGCACAGAATATACAGAAGTTTCATATACCGGGATTCTAACATAAGTCTCTCTTGGTCACAAATTCATAAGCCTGAAGGGTATGAGGATCTCAAGGGCTTGGGCTGACCGTGCTGACAGCATCAGAGACCTGAGTCTCTCTTCCTCTAAGGAGAAAACTGATTCAATTCAACAAATATTCTCTGAGCAACCACTAAAGTAAAAGGCACCCTGTTAGGAGAGATGCAGCCCCACTAGGAAGATTCCAGTTTTCCTCTACGTGGCAAAAACTACTCATGACAAAAACTACCTGGACCCTGCTTAAACACTCCGGGACTTGCAGCACCGTTTTCCATCTACAAGAACTCTTTCTTCATCCCAGAAAGTGATCTGTTCTTTGTGTTTAAATATAACTTTAGGCATTTGGTTAGAACACAGTATAGGAGGATGTATTGGTTAGTATGTTTCCTTCTACTTGCTTCTCAACTTCTCCATGGCTCCAGGTTTTCCCTTGCCTTGGGAACAGAAGCATTGCTTCCTGTTTTATTTCTGTTGTTGCTGATAGAACCTAGTGCAGTGCTCTGCATATATTACAAACTATAAAAACACATGGCTTCTAAAAGGCAATATTCCAAGAGTACGATTTTCCTGATCCATGTATTAACATCTTTCATCAACAGTTCACTGAATTAACACACTTTTTGTAATCAAAAGTTACTAGAAAGTCAGGCTAGGATAAAAGCAAAAGAGGATGTCAGTGGCTCATTAAAAATACAAACAAATGTGACAGAATGTGCTATTCCAACAGCCCCTTATCACTCCTGCTAAGTGCCCTGGGTGAGGACTGCAAGGGGTCAGGTGGGAGGCTCCCACCCAGCTCCCACCTGACCCTGGCAAGGATAATCATGTCCCGAGGTGGTGTGAGGGGAATGCCACTAGTCCCAAGTCAACAAGCTTGTTCTATTCATAGCCTGGAATAAATTAGGCCCTTCAGGGAAGGCAACTGCTCTTCTCCCCGGGAGGAACCAGGGCAAATGAGCAGGTCAGAGTACCTGCCTTGGGCACGTCAGGTGCCCAGCCAGCTGTGAAGCTCTTCCAGCCCTGCTCAGTTGGAAGCAGCATAATAGGGTCCATTGTTAACACTGAGAAAAGCAGGAGCCTCAACTTTAGAAAGAATGTACTTCCCATCTCTCCGAAACTCCATGAGGAAACTTCTGGAATGTAGACCTTTAGAATCCATGAAATTGCCACATTCACATTTTTGTCAGAAAATTGAATGAGTACCTCTAATGTTCTAATGAGGCGCTGACTGCATAGTAACCTCCTCCTAGACACTGCAGAAGTTTCTGTGTAATGAGGATACAAGTCAGCGTGGCCTGCTCACTTTAGATTTGTTCAGCCTCCCAACATTGTAACAATAGCAGCAACTCCTGATCGTTTCTTTATGTTTTCAAACAATTCTGGAGAATACGATTTAAAAAAATTAACCTGTGACTGGATTTCCATGGTACAGAACCTGTCGAAATTCAGAAGGTGGCCCACGAACAGTGGTGTCTGATGATGCCCGCTGGCTCTAGGCATTGCTCCTCAGGCCCTGGCATTTGGCGAACTCCGCGCTGCGCGTTCACCACGAGCTGCGGCGGTGCTACACCGCGTCAGTGCTATTAGCACCGCCTGTATGACCAACACCCGTCTCCACTTCTTCCCACCCCAAAAGCTAGGGGCCGAGTGGAGGGAATGTCCCTGAGAGTCGCAGCTTCACTTCATTACAGGAATACAAACTCCCTGCAGAGAATAGAAGGACAGAAAGTATCCCTCTTCTGGGTCCTGAGCCTCTGGGAACAAAGCAGTCAATCCACAGGCTGAATAAAATTAAACCAGAGAGCACACCACCACTTATTATCCAAATTTGATGGAAAAGGTGGCTTACATCAAGATGGGAGTTACAGGAACAACTGCCTCATGCTTAATCGCACCTTGCTAAGAAATCATCTTCAGATTCAACTACTGCTGTGGTAACTAAAGATCTTATGGAAGAGAGAAAAGTCATTTTAACTGCCATGACAGGTAAAAGAAGAACTCTGTCCTGAATGTGTATATGTATGTCATTAATAATTATAACCTTTAAGTTCCAATACCATAGAGGAAAGAAAACTTACTGGTTTATCGTCTGATCCAAAAGTTTCACTAATGTATCTTTAGTGCCTAGAACAGTAGCAGGTAGTATTCTAGGCACTCAGATGTTGATTGATTGATTGATTAATTGATTAACAGAATGAATGAGGCTATCCTCTTCACAATGTTTATTGTTTCTTTATATAAGTCAAAAGCTCAAAAGAATAAAGAGATTTCAGATTTAGTCCATCATTATTAAAGAATTTCTAAGTAAACAGACTAACACTATTAAGAAAATCTTAATGTTTTTTGGCAATGAAATATATAAAATGATGATAGATTGACAGACTCCCCCACATACACAAAGGATTGACAAAAATGAGAAAAGAAACATTTTTAAGTTTTACAGAATGATCTTTTGCATATTTTAACATAACTGTTCATTATACAAAAGACAAAGGCTATATAACTCTAACAGATACAAAAATATGGTTTGAATTTAAAGGTTCTCTTCATCTTATTTTCGAAAATAAGTGATGAAAAGTGACACTTTGTTACTTTGTATTTTCATATTCCACCCTAAACATCTTACATTTTTTGGATAACTAATACTCTTAATTCCACTCATTGGAAGAGGGTGGAAGCAAATTAATAAATACTGAAACACCTTTGAAGAGCAATAAAATATTCTCTAAAATTATATGTCCAATTTTGAAACTATATTGGGTCCTCAGAATACAAATATCAACAATAGTAATAGCCAACTCTTATAAAGGACTTATCATATACTAGGTAGGTACTAGCTATAATATACACAGATAATTTCATATAATTCGTTTAACTTCTAAAATAAAATACCAACTAATATATATATATATATACACACACACACACACATATATATACCCATACTTATATATACAAATACAAGTATATTTGATCCTACCAAAAATCGTATGAGGTAGATACCATCTTTTCTACTCCAAAATGAGGAAACTGAGACACACAGAGGTTAAATAACTTGCTAATTAGTCATATAGAAAAAAAAAGAAGCCTTCAGGGCATTCTCTGGCAGTTCAATGGTTAAGACTCTGCATTTCCACTGCAGGGAGCACGGGTTCCATCCCTGGTGAGAGAACTAAGATCCCATATGTCCCCAGACTAGGCCAAAAAAAAAAGTCATACAGCTAATAAGTAACAAAGCTAGTACTCAAATTCAGACAGCCTGGCTCCTGAGTTCATGGTCTTAATCCCTGTATTTCATAGAAACATGGATTTCAAATTTTTTGTAAAAGCATCAGAAATTAAGTGCATTGTAAGAAAATGAAAAGTGCCCGCAGTGCCTTCTAATAAACCCTCTTATGAATTTCCCTGAGACTATGCGCCTAACTTGCATGCGTGCGCACTTAGCTGCTCAGCCACGTCCAACTCTTGGCCACCCCTTTACATCACCTTAAATGGCAGGTATATGCACACACAAGAGGAAAGAAACAGAAATAACTTCTGGGGGAAATGTCTAAAATTAGAAAATCAACATTATAGGATTTAAAACTATGTGCCAATTTGTATTCACATAAAAACAAGACCTCTGAGTACCACATAGTCAAAGTCATCAAGGAAGATGCCAGTGATTCTCAGCTGTGTCTAGGGCATTATGTGTCGGCAGAAGTCTTCACAGAAAACGCTCGAGGAGCTGCTCCTTCCGACAGCCTTTCAGAAAAGCACGTGCAAAGCAACAGCAAGCTCCCTCGGTCACCCTGGTTATTGGTGGGGCTACCACATTCAAGAGCCCGACGTTCAGTTCACTAGAGGGCTTGCCTCTAAGACTGCCAACACATGACCTTACTCCAGGCTGCGGGATGCAAGCCTTATTATTTCTCATCTTCAAGTCCGATTTTACTCTGTATTCTTTTGCTGCATATAAGATTTCCTACTTCACTGTAACAGATCTTTTGGGAAAAGGATGTTTTCACTGTGGCACTGCTTGCTGTATGTATATATATATATATATGCTTGGTTGAGATTTTTGCCTTTTTCTTTTTTTATGGCCACCACAGTTTTGGTAAAACCTTCCACAGGAGAATCAAGATTCTATCGGAATTACTCAAATGTCTCTATTTTATTATAGCTTTCTCCAGAGAGAAGTGCATTAGTCTGTTTACTTCCTTCAACCTCATAGTTTTTTTCCCCTCAACACAGGCAAAGCTCCAAAAAGAAACATTGAGCACTCTTAAAATAATTGACAGAGGCTACCTAAAGATCCACAATCATGTCTATACTGCCAATTCCTAAAGAAAAATCTTAAAATAAACATCACTGTGGGCACTGAAACGTATTCAGCTACTATGTTTACATTTCTATTGACAATTTTAATGAAACAAATCATTTTCTGGTGTTTTGAATTTTTAGTAAGAGATGTATCACGGAAACTTTTCCTGGGAGCTTACCTTCTAGAATGAAAGAAAAAACAGCAGTCTGAGTGAAAGCAAGTCCCAGCTTCATCCTGTCTCAGCACACCTCACGCCTTCACCTCGCTGTCACCTTTCATTAGCTGACACTCCCTACTCCCATGTCCCTTTTACATACCAATAAGGAAAACTGGGATTTCTTTGGAAGGAATGATGCTAAAGCTGAAACTCCAGTACTTTGGCCACCTGATGTGAAGAGCTGACTCATTGGAAAAGACTCTGATGCTGGGAGGGATTGGGGGCAGGAGGAGAAGGGGATGACAGAGGATGAGATGGCTAGATGGCATCACTGACTGGATGGACGTGAGTCTCAGTGAACTCCAGGAGTTGGTGACAGACAGGGAGGCCTGGCGTGCTGCGATTCATGGGGTCGCAAAGAGTCGGACACGACTGAGCGACTGATCTGATCTGATCTGAAACCACCGCAGAACACAGGATTTCCCAGACTCTGCAGTTGGTAAAGGGGAAGCAAAACCAAGGACCTACACTTTGAAATGGCACATACAACACACATCACATCATTCTTAGCAACAGCCACTCACAAAATGAGCTGAAATTTCTGGGTGCCTGGGGCTGTGAATTCCTCCCCCAAGTTTCAACGACAGAGCGCCTACCCTAGAACTAGGAGTCTTTTTGAAATTATATTAAAGCTTCCACTGAGCTTGAGTCAGTGACTGTCTATTTGTGGTAAAGAATCACTTTACACGCCTGATGTTGACATTACTAAACTGCCTTGACAAAGTAAGATAAACACTGGATTTGCTTATGCTTACTTAGTCTATGGTTTTAGAGTTTTGGCCAACTTCACCAAATAAGTCTTACAATTTACCTTCAACACTGCAATTTCAGGTCAACTAGAGGTTAGCTTAAGCTGATAAGAACAGATGTATTTATATTCCTGAAATAAATACATATTAACCACAACAATTTCCTTAGATATGAGGTATATCAGAAAAGAGCCAAAGTGACACAGGAAAACCTAATTTTGGTCACATTTATGCTAATTTCTAGGTCTCTGACCTTGGTATATTTCTTAACCCCACTAGGCCTCAGTTTCATCATATGTAAAATAAGAAGGCTGCCCCAGATAAACTCTACGGCTGTTTAAAAATTTTAAACTCCAAACTTAAGCAAATTTATCTGAATTTTAGAGAACGAACACAATTACAGATACTTAAGCACTGGAATAACTAAACTGGCCTATTACAACAAGATGCAACGGTACTGAAAACCGTTCACTTTGGCTAAAAATGTGATTCGACTTTAATAAGAGTACTACCCAGCTAGTAAGCAAATACCTGCACATTGAAAATATTTTTACAGCAAGCATAAACAGTTTGACAGTAATTTGTATCATTCTCACGGGAAAATAACTTCTCCGATCTCATCTTTCTCATCTATGTAGCAGTGCCAATTTACAGGCATATAAAATTCGAAACCTCTTCTGTGCATCAATTATAACTTACGCAGCTCCCTGAGCAGCATTTAAAAAGCAAAGAAGTGCAAACAATATTCTGCTTGCTGACATAGTAAGAAATTTAGCTAGCATAGCTTTAGAACTTCACAATTTAACTGCAATCAAATATCCCCTTTTCAAGAAAGGAAAGCGATGAGGGCAGTATCTTAAGTCTAAAACTCCATCCCTAAAATTATCTATCTAATTACCCAAGGAGAAGGAATGCTAGGCTGGAAACCTGGCCAATAATATTTTTCTTGCTATCAATGTACTAGAAGCCACACAATCCTACATTATATTTTTTGAAAGGAATGCATTTAAAATCACAGATATACATATCTAAGCGACACACAAGGAAAAAATGTAACACAGCGTAAACAAAGAATAGTAGATATTAAAGCCTTTTCTACTTGTACTATACAGGAAGATAACAAGATTAATGTACATAAAAATAAACTTAAAGAAATTGAAAGTTTTGTGGAAGTTCCAGAAAAATCAATAAAAATAGGTCAAGGTCAAGACTGAACAAAATGAGAAAGACTTAAATACCAATTAGAATTTAAGTCAGAAATAAGAATTTCCTCAATGAGATACTCAGAATTTGTATCTATGTATATGAGTAACTATTAGAGTCTTTGGGAGGGAGGGTAGGTTATGGAATTTTATGAAACCTTTTCTAAAACAGCAGACAGTTTTGATCAGCAGTGACAGCTCTGGTTGGCTATGTCAAAGGATATTCTTTCTGATTGACATTTACATATACTTTTCATCATGTTACCAGAACTACGTTACAGTTTGAGCACGGGGGACAATGGATCCTTTCCAAGGTAAATGAGTTCCCAGAGGCAACGTGAAAACCTTTCCTTAGTCCATATACGTTCTTCCACCTCCCTGAGAAATGAAACCAGTGAAACAAAACACCTGCATGTTCTCACGGTGCAAAGAGCCCAAAACAGTCAACAGAAATTCTAAGAGCCCACAAGGGTAAAAATCCTATTCCGCAACTCCTTAATTTAGATTGCTCTGATGGAATTGGGCTTTTGAGAATTTTCTCTAGAGCCATCATGCGCAGCTATGAGAGGTGCAGAGGAAGTCGTTTCTGGTCAGCTGTAGAGCAGAGATAGGCCTAGAGTACCCTGCTAATAACACATGGCTTAACTAAAATAGAGAGCATAATTTAGCCTCTAATTTGATCAGTTTAAAAATCAGGCAGAAAAAAATTGGGCCCTTAGGCTAGAACCTGGTATATGAGATATCAGCTCAAGGGCATATTTTCTTAGAAACTATTTTGGAGGTTTACAGGTAAAACTAGATTAGGTTCACTCACTCCTCTCTCTTTTCATTTAAGAGTCAATTTCTTTTGTTAAACCACTAAGCATTTTTTTTTAAATTCTGTCTACTAAAGAAATAAATCTGAAATTCCACCCAATTCAAATCAGACTATTTTTACTTCAGATTAAAAATCATTTTGTTAACATTCTAGACAGCTGAGACGCTAGGAGAAACTTCAAGTTTATACTTTTGACCACAGGCATAGCTTTATTTCACATATATGTGACTATATCATTAATTCTTAGAACAAATATATAGCACAGATCAGTTGCGAGCCTACTTTCTAAAAGAAGGGTAAGATGAAAATGCTCACTGTCTTTAAAGCCATTAGGCACAATATTTTAGAGAACCAGGTTTAGTCTGTTCTTTAGTTCTCTGAGAGACGCTGAAGAGAATATTACAAACATCACACAGATGCCACTTTGAGTCACCAGAAACCTTCGGGTATCTAAACTCTTCAAATCAACACACTTTTGGTCCTGACCTCGTTGTCTCTGTAGTACGTTTTGTTGTTGCTCTTCGGCTTGTGCCAATACGAATAACGAGAAAGACACAATATAAAATTTAAGAAGTCATTTTTGGCTAAGAAAGTATAATCATAAATTTGGAAGTCAGACATTTGTCTTTGCAGAAGCAGCTTTCAAACTGTCATCATTATTGCAGCACTAACTAGGGCCATGTGAGGCTGCAGTGATAAATTCTGATGCTTGACAACAGCGATGACTAATAGCAAACTGCTGCCGTTGTCTGTCCAAACTATAATACAAAGAAAAGCAGCGCAGAAGAGCTGTGTAGGCACAAAGCGGCTGCGCATCTTGACTCTTTTGAAAACTGCCATCGATGCTCACTCAACTCATCTAAGTAAAATGCAGAGTCAGCATAACTAACAGGACTCTGAGTTTCAAAGGAAGGTTACTGACACAGAATACTCACGGAGAGGGAGGTGCTCAGCATTAGGAAGATGACGACGAAAGAGGTGCTTAGAAACGTGAGAAACTAGAAAGGGTAAAACTCTGTAGCAAGTCACTGTTTCAAAAAATAAAAACTCAAACTTTGTTAAATCTATTTTTAAAATTCTGTCTCAGAAAACTATGTTTAGTACAATATGAACTAAAGATTACAGCTTTTAGCTTTTTAAAACAATTTTTCCAACGCCAATTCCTTTTAATGAAATCAATCTAATAAAATAAGCATGGATTAAAAACTTATCCTTAAATATGCTATGTATAAAATCATCCAAACATTGAAAATGTTTGAATAATAAGCCCAATTGAGAATTTTAAATCTCAATTGCAAATTTCCATGAACAATTTTTTCTCCTTTCTCTACTTATTCATTATTAAGAATTTCTCCATAATCTTCCATTAACCAGAAAATCTAATCATCATTCAGTCATAATTTTTTGCTTTCACTGGATTTTTATCTATTATGAGTGGTGGGCAATGTTTTACACTTTTCATTTCTGGTATTGTTTCCCCCAGTAACAGTCAGTTGTGCTACTAAGGGTTCTTTAGTCAACTAGCCTGTGTCAGCTTCACTGATAAAAATACTATTACAATCAGAAAGAAAGCCATGAAACAGATGGAGTGAAAGGGTTAATATACCAATAATAATTTATCACTTTATTATAACTTGCCCTGTGGCATACAGAAGCTCTATGATAAAAAAAAAACAACCAAGAAAGCTTCCCTTAACACAATACTCCTGATGGCTTGTCATGATAGATGATTAAAATACCAAAGTCAACAAGAGTCTACAAAGCACAGTTAAAAATTATGTGAAGACCCATAGCACAATTTTTTTCAAAGCACTTTAAAATTTTAATGAGATATAGATCGTGCAACACTGGCTAAAGACAGTAACTGGGATACACTGGGGAGTACCACTTCCAACATATATCTCAGCAGATAATGCCAACAGTAAAGAAAATAAACTTTTCAATATTACATATAATTTCAGCAGAAACATCTGGATATTTAAATATTTGCACTATAAAAACAAGCTCAACCAAGTT
The DNA here is from genome assembly GCF_032452875.1 of Bos javanicus. NCBI lineage: Eukaryota > Metazoa > Chordata > Mammalia > Artiodactyla > Bovidae > Bos > Bos javanicus. The sequence continues at coordinate 106,765,138 of NC_083874.1, forward strand.
CAATTATTACATTTATGTTTATGGTACTGTAGGAATTCATTTCCCACCCAGCTATTTAAACGAAATTTTCTGGTTGATGTGATTTTTAAGTAAATGTGATACCAATAGCTACTGAGAATTGCATTCTCAGAGAATTGCATCAAACAGATTGACTTTAAAATGCACTCCAGTCTTGATTATTGCTAGCAGAAAATCTGAATTTAAATATTTTCTTTCAACTGTAAGTAATCAATCTACCTATATTGCATCCTGACGGAACACATGAGTTAAGAGAAAACCAAAAGAAAGGTTCGTTGAGCAGTGTCTTTTCACAAACAGCATTTTACCAATTTGTTCTGTGGTTGTATACGCTGTCGGGTGTTATGGAGTCAGTGCGATGTGTTCACCGGTTGTCAGTCACAGGATGACAGTATTGTAAATTACGGGGATGCATCTTCAAGCAGAGCCGCGTACACGTATTTCTCAGGAATCCATTTACAGGCTGATTTATGCTCTTAAAATAGACAGCCTACCACTATCTGTTGAAAAGTCTCACAGGTATGAAATTGTCTAATTGAATATCATTTTCCTTTATAATCAAAGTAGGCTCCCATTTAGCTTCAATCACTTTATAGTCTTCACCTTAATATTTTCTATACAGTGAAAAGGAGTCAAAAGACTTCACGAATAGTTTTGAATAACATTACTTATTTAAATATGTCTCTACTGAGATGAAAATTACTGAATAAAAATATGTCACGGTAGTTGTGTAACTCCAGAGGATATATTAATAGCAGTCCTTAAAGCAGTAATTCATTATCATGATAGATTGCTAAAATCTATTCTAAAACCTAACTAGAACAAAGATTTTTCAAAATAAGTGAAAATAATTATTGCCAGGTACACTAAGATCTTTTAAATTTAAAATTACATTAAATTACCATTTGTTAGCTAGGTTTTTAAAGAAGCCGTTGCATAATCTTTTAACTGAACGATGCTTTTTAATCGTGTGTGTGTGCATGTGTGCTTATGTGCGTGTGTGTGTATGTTAGTTGTTCCGTCATTTCTAACTCTTTGCAGTCCCATGGACTGCAGCCCACCAGGTTCCTCTGTCCATGTGATTTTCCAGGCAAGAATACTTAAGAGGTAGCCAATCCCCTCCTCCAGGGGAGATCTTCCTGACCCAGGGATTGAACCTAGGTCTCCTGCATTGCAAGCAGATTCTTTACCATCTGAGCCACCGGGGAAGCCTTTAATCACATATGCATAATAAATCTCATAAAAATGACCAGGCAAGGTAAGAATTAATAAAAGTTCTGATAAGTCCATGTAAACAAGTCTATACTTCATCATTTTTAAATAGCAATATTTTAATAGGAGAAAAATTGTTTTAAAAGGATATTTATACATAAACTATTTTTAGGTTCCCTTTGTCATACATTATTATATATCCATGAACATATACTAAATATAACTGACATTTTATATTTAGTTTTCATCATAGGTAAGAAAAGAAACACTAAAAAGGTTTTGTGAAGTCAAAACTGAGCTCAGAATAGGAAAGAAATGAGAGGAAGAACAATTTCTTTCTCTTATATACATGGGAAATTGCCATTCTAATGTACAAATCACAAACCTTAAAACTGGCAGAAAAATCACATATCTACTAGTAATCAAGAAGCTGTAGGTGGGAGTGAAAAAAAAAAGATACTCATAAATATTTGGCTATAGTCATATAATTTTGAGGGAGGCCTTTAAAACTACAATGAAATGATTGTTTCAATGTCATCAGGCCGATGTATGGGATTTCAAGGGTTGATATTACATGTGGATTCAATTCACATGAATGAAGGAAAAAAAAAAAAAAAGCTGTCTGTTCAAGATTTTTACTCTAGGTGGTAAGATGTAAAAACTCAGAACAACTTCATTTGTAAGGACTACTTTTCTGCATACTGAAAATTTCTTAAACCAATTATTTTCTACTATTACCTTAGGGGTACATTTATCAACCACTAGGGTTTAAAGCAGAGAAGGCAATGGCACCTCACTCCAGTACTTTTGCCTAGAAAATCCCATGGGCGGAGGAGCCTGGTAGGCTGCAGTTCATGGGGTCACTAAGAGTTGGACACGACTGAGCGACTTCACTTTCACTTTTCACTTCCATGCATTGGAGAAGGAAATGGCAACCCACTCCAGTGTTCTTGCCTGGAGAATCCCAGGGACGGGGGAGCTTGGTGGGCTGCCGTCTATGGGGTCGAACAGAGTTGGACACGACTGAAGCGACTTAGCAGCAGCAGTAGCAGGGTTTAAAGTGTTAAACAAAATCCACTTTAAAACCCCACCGTATTTTTTTAAACTTAATTTAGACTGTCAATTGTGTTTCAACTACATAAGATTTATGCACTCAAAGATGGCCACAGCCATGGTAGGCACTGTGCTGAGGGCAGGACAGCTCGGACACGTTCAGTTAATAGCGCCACATTGCTCTGACCTAACCCGAAAGACTAACTTTAAAGTCACAGTCCTCATTTTTAATATATTTCCCATTTAGAACTTGATTCTAAAAAATGAATGTAGAATAAGCAATATTTTTCATTACTCCAAATTTTTCATCTTTCTAAACTTTCAAATTTTAGCAAAACAGCACAACTCAAGAGACATACTATCCATATAAATCTCCTTGTAGTTCTTGACTCTGCTACTGTAATAAATAACATATTTCAAACAGGAAAAGGAAAAATTTTACAGGTTTAGATCTACTCCTGTTTTATGTCTATTCTGACACAAACTTCTTGGTTCAAGTTACTTCTGACACCACTAAATTATTAGTTACTGGTTACATTAAAAGGTTCCTTGAGTATCTAATGAACCTTAAATAAAAAATGTGTTTCTTTGACTATTCACCACTGGAAGTTCTGAATTCTATTATAAATAAGTCCATGACTATTTGGTAATATTTTCCTTTAGGAGGGATCTGTGAAAGATTTGCAAGCAACCCAAAACTTCAGGTATCAAAATCACAGATGAAGAGACCTCCAGAGTCCTCATTAATAGGATGACTATAAATGATTTAAAATTGTAGTGAGGCAATTTACTACAACTTACATGGGCACTGGAGAAGGCAATGGCAACCCACTCCAGTACTCTTGCCTAGAAAATCCTATGGACGGAGGAGTCTGGTGGGCTGCAGTCCATGGGATTGCTAAGGGTCGGACACGATTGAGCGACTTCACTTTCACTTTTCGCTTTCATGCATTGGAGAAGGAAATGGCAACCCATTCCAGTGTTCTTGCCTGGAGAATCCCAGGGACGGGGGAGCCTGGTGGGCTGCCGTCTATGGGGTCACACAGAGTTGGACACGACTGAAGTGACTTAGCAACATGGGCATTATTGGTTTTAATAATGAGAATCCATACCTTTGAAGGAAAATCCTAATAAAACATTCCACTAGGGAAAAAAAAAGTGGGGGAAGAAGATATCCTCCTTATAAGCTAATCACCAGTGTGAATCCCCTTAGATTCCCAGAGAAACAAGAGACCACATTTTTATCAAAATATAAATTGTTACCACAGAGGGAATTTAGAACACTGGCTAGCTAGTTAAAAAATAATATTATAATATTGTTATTATAATTATGAATGCCAATTATTACGTAGCTATCATAATTATATTTTCATTAAACCTTCAATTTTCTCTTATAATATCTAAAATTATCTAAATAAATATCAAGGCTGAATTTAAGGAATTTTTTCATGGAATCCTTTTATTTACAGTACAATTATTTTCTATTACCTTTGACTGAAGGAAATCTCTTTCAAGAAAAGGAAGAGTATAAACAGTTTACACATAGCTTTGAAAATTCTCTTATATATACTTAACAATGACCATAATAGATGGAAATCTGTGTACTGTTATTAATGTTAAACACAAAACAATTGAAAACCCTAATTAGCTAACACACTAGTGAATAAACTTTTTTGCTTCATGTAATACGCTGTGTTTATAACAAATATTCAAAGGCTGCTGCTGCTGCTGCTGCTGCGTCACTTCAGTCGTGTCCGACTCTGTGCGACCCCATAGACAGCAGCCCACCAGGCTCCCCTGTCCCTGGGATTCTCCAGGCAAGAACACTGGAGTGGGCTGCCATTTCCTTCTCCAATTCAAAGGCTATATATATATAAATCACGTTCTCTCTTTAAGAATTATTTCAAAAGGACTTTGTTTTCTAATTGATTTGATCTGCAAGTTTAAAAAGTTTACATTTCAGTAGCCTTTCATCCAAGTAAACAATGATCTACAAAATACCTTTAACTTCATTACTCCTTCCTTTTGACAATATGTTTAACAATGATGTTCTTACAGTACAAAAGGTAAACTGACTTCCCAGGCCAGCCTGTGTAAACACCACCAAAAAGCATTTACGTTTACACTGCTGGGCCTCACACACACACGCAGTCTGTGATCTCAGATGTGAACAGAACATCTCCCTCCAGGTGTGCTGGATTAGTTTACCTCACAGTCAGCACACACATGTGGAACCAAGAGAAAGGAATATTATATGCATAAAAACGGCTGCCTACAGTATTGTCAGCAGGGAGAAAAACCAGAAATAAATAAATGTTCCCTTCAAAGAGGGAAATGTAAATGATTAAGTAAATTGTGGTAAACATGCACTCAGAGGCACATTTGGCAGCAAGCTAGTGACGAATATGATCCTTCTGAAGAGTCCAGAGAAATATGCAGGCAAATCTGGTGAAATTATAAGCACTACAGTAATTAAAAAGCATCCATTACTAACAGTAAAGAGTTAGGGTGCAAACACTTAAAATTCTGAAATTCTTAAAGTAAATTTTAAACTCACATAAACTATCTCCTCTCTGAACTACCCACTGTCTGTCCATGTGTAAAAAATTTTACATTAAATCTGGTTCTTTCTTTGAGGCGTCAGCAACCAGCACTATACCTAGGGGACGTGGACACCTGCCCTAGATTTTACTGCACTATATTTTAACATTTCCTAATAGTTCATTTTAAATTCTATCTGCTGAGTTAGTCTTATTTACTAACAGCAAAAAATAAGCTATTTGAAATAAGAGAAATCTTAAAGTTTCTATTTTCTCTATTCATTCACTCTTTCGCACATTCATTCAGAGGACAAATGAACAGCCCATTCTGGAGAAGGAAAGTTGAGTTCCCTGACAGCAACACTGAATTCCCAGTGTCAAGCACAGTGTCAGAGATTCAGACAGCATGTAGAGATTTACTGGAAGAGAGGAAGAAAGAGAGAAATGGAGGGGTTATGGGAAAGGAAGGGAAAGGAGGTGGTCTACACAGAGCAAATGAAAATAAGTGAAACAAAAGGAAGAGGATGTGGATACGAAAAGAGTAAAGAAATGCTTAAGTTTCAGAGTCAAACATGTCAGCTTGAATTCTTTATGACTGAAAATCCTGAATATATTTACATTTTTATGCTCTCTTTTCCTCATCAGTTAAAATGTGACTCAAATGAGTTGGCATCTGTAGAAGGTTTAGTGGAAATCCAACACGTGGTAGGTATTCAGGACATACTTGCTGTCTTATGAATGCCTCAATACACAGTGAAGAATACGTATTTTTAAATCACTGTTAATGTTCTAATACCGTAAAGTAGTGTTACTGCCAAGAAAAGTCAGGCTGAACACTGGCCACCCTTATTAGCCGTTCTGAAGATATACAACCATCATTTAGAGAAGCCCAAAGATCTAACTTCATTTTTTCCAAAAACGGCAAAAAACAATAAATAGCAATTCTTAAGTCCAATGCCAAGCAATTCTAGTATTTGTTACATGACCATAATAGTCCACTGAGGGAAATTATATGGAAGAAAGAAAAAAACTCTTGTATTTCATCTGAGAATCAGAGTTGGAAGCAAATACATGAACAAATATGTGATAATAAATATAGAAAATATATCAGCAGAGTCAAAGAGTAAATCTCTTTTGACTGTTTTGAGAAATCATTTTATGATGAAAATAACTCCCTCTTAAATTTGTCTAATTTTTTATTTTATATTTAATACATCAGGTTTTCTTAAACCGGGGCCTACTTCTATGTCCACCTATAAATTTAAAAATAACAGATAGATGTAATTTCAGAAAATGACCAATAAAAAAAAAAACAACTAATTTTTCCCTCAAACCACATAGCTGAACCAGAGCCACTCTTTCTAAGATAATAGCAGAGCTCTCTTTCCAAGGAGGGCCTGGCACAGTGCAGTGAAGAACAGCAAAGCACAACTGTGTCCACAGAGGCCCCGCAGGAGGTGAACACTGTGGCAAGAGTGAGCACTGGCCGTCCCCACCAAGGCGCAGACTCTAACAGCGTCCACACGCGTAAAACGTGCACTGCACTGACAGGCCCACTGACTCCCAACCCCAACCCCAGCAGCGTCTGGCTTCTGAGGTCACCCACAGGCTGGCAGCTTCTTCTGCAGAAGTCCTCGGGCTCCTTACCTTCCACTTCTGCCCTACCGTAAGCCTCCGCTGCACTTCCTTTTCTTTCTTTCTTATTGACAGGAAAAGCTGTCATGGATTTAGAAACATGTTTTATGAATTCACGCTTTAATAATCACAGCAGTATATAAGTATATTTTTGTTACCATATGTTTAGATAGAAAGCACTGGTGCTCTCTCTTGTGGTCCAAAGTAACACTTTGTGATCAGCCATTTACAAACTTAAAAAGATTGGCAACCACCTAATATATTCCACATATTTAGTGGCAGCTTCAGGATTTCATTAGAAAAGGGGTTTGGGAGTATCAGTCATGTCACGCGAGTGTATGTTCCTCGGCTCTTTGTCTCGTCACAACAAAGATTTGGAGTGACGGACATTAAAGCCCCCTCGGCGTGTCACAGCTCTCGGGTCTTGGACAGACCGTGTTATAGCTCTCAGGTCTCGAATGGACCATGTTATAGCTCTTAGACAAATCAGTGTTACAGCTCAGTGTTACAGCTCTATTTTATTTAGAAGATGGCAGGAAAATCCATCTTTGAGGAGTGAGGGCACGTCGATCCAAAGACTCCAGGAGAAGAGCACCCCAGCTCGAGGCGGAAAGAGAGACAGCTAGCTTTGGCTCCTCTTTTTATATGTTTATCTCTCGCTGGGCCTGCCCTGTGTACATTGGGCCAGCCAGGAGTGTTGTTCGTTTTTCCTGAGGTCCTCACTCTGGTCCTCGGACCTTCTTTTGTTCTATTTTCGTGGGCTCTTCCCTTCCTTGTCTTTTAGCACCGCCATTTTGGACTCCCTCTCCCTATTCTACCTACCTAACAATCAGATGGGAGGAGTGTGTGTCTACGGAAATCCTCTAACTGGGGTTTTCATACAAATGAGCCGTAGTTTTTGCACCCTATCTGTTCATTTAGCATAGGTATGGACGGAGAAAGCTGGTGGTAGTTCTGAGGAGAGCCAAAGATCCCCACAAGCCACTCAATCCTTGACACAGCGCCTTCTTTTGTTTGGGAGGATGGCCTCAATGCGGAGTAGAAACAAAGGTGGGAGTCCAGAGAATACTCACTGACAGTGCGCTATTTTTGTGCCTGGTAATTTTACCCTGACATTCAAGAGGGTGAGAATTACACAACATCTGTATCTTAGTGAGAAAAAGGACTTGGTCAACTTCACGCATCCCTGAGATTCAAACCACGTTTGCAAGAGACTCAGTCCTCTGCTAATGCCTGAAGCACTCCTCAGTAGTGGACAAATCTAGATGTTTCTCCTCTCCGATCTCCTTCACAATTCTTTACACTGTTAAAAATTTCTTTTCCACTAAACAGCAAGGAACTTTGGCTACATGTGAAATTTTGAGGAAGCCAGAGACAGGAAGTAGGTAAGAAGGTCTTTATTTCAAAAGATTAACATTTGCATTTGGCATTTCCTTTTCCTCTCAATTTTGGATTTGGGATTTGGGGGTTCAGGGGTAGAAAAATAAGATGGTTATTTCCTCTCTAATCAATCATTCTAATCTCTATAATAAGTTGAACATCTCTGATCTATCAGAAAAAGAAATATTTCAGGAGGCAGAAGGATGGAGGCAAAAAAGTTCTAAAATATTCACCTCTTCTCTCGAACCATCCAGCTGTCAGCGCCTCCAACACAGTTAGTACTTCATAGGCACAACAAAGATAGGGGGTATTTCAATCATCAGTGAGCAACGACAGCTGCTATTTCCAAACAAGGGAGAAAAAAGTAAGACTACTTCTGAAGAAAACATTTTGTTTTCATCTCTAAATGTATACATGTATACACTGTATACATATGTATACATCTCTAAATGTATGTATGTGTGCTGTGTATCAGTAAAAGAAAAATACTGTTCATATTGTTAAGCTCAGTTAAACCTCTTAGATATGGAAATGGAAAGGCCCTCCTTTATTAATGAGCTCAACTCTAGAATTAATTCAAATTACTACTGGCTAACGTTTCTTGCCTGGAGAATCCCATGGACAGAGGAGCCTAGCAGGCTATAGTCCATAGGGTTGTGAAGAGCCCGACACGACTGAAGCTACTTAGCACAGCACAATGTTTCCTGAATCACTCATTTCCTCTAAGTTTCATTCATTCTCACAAAAAGGTAAATGGGCTTTTAAGCTTGCTAAATGTAAAAAAAAACAAAAGTATTCATGTATCAGATCCAAAACCACTAAGCTGCAGTGATAGCAAGTTTCAGTAGCATGTTTCTTGGTATGCTGTAATCAAGTTTAGACAATGGTATTTCTGGTCCTAAAGTGGGTTGTGGATATAAGAGCTAGTTTTTCTTGCCCAGACAAGCAATATGGAATGAACGATTACAAGGAAGTAGCTGCAAGAACTGCAAGCGCCAATCTACACAGACACACAAGGTAGTATTTAGTAGCACTTAGCTCACAGCAGATGTATAAGTGCACACACACATACACACACTAATATATAAAACTAACCCCGCAGAAAAATGTTTATAATGATACTAAATTTGCACTGTTAGTAGAGCCCAACTGGTGAAAATTTACAGGACTTGGTAATCCTAGAAGTTTCTGTGAGTAGCTATTAGAAATGTGGTTCAAACTCAGAGGGAGTTTGAAACTTCTCATGCTTTTTAAATTAGTCTGAAAAAAGTTATTTTGATCACTTCAGTTTTTCTTAATATAGCACAAAAAGAAAATATAATGAATCCAGGATTTTGAAATCAGGTTTTAAGTTACTATTTTAAAGTTATAACTTTAAATTAGATAGATAGACAGACAGACATAAAGAAAGAAAAGGCCACATTTACTTTAAATTCCAAGAAACTAATTTTGTGGATCAGATAACATGACCACTCTTTTAAATAAAAAATAATAAAAATTAAAAACTAGTCATCAGAAATTCTGTATCGTAAAAAGTTGCCACCAACTGAAATTCTCTGTGAACAAAATACATCTCTCTCATGATGAAAATCGTAATGCTAAATCATGAAATATGGAAAAATCTTGAAACGTCATATTTAAAGAAGGATGATGCTACTCAGTGTAACTTCTTGTAAGTGCAGTTTATGTCACTCGGTCTACAGAGGCTGGCTGGCTGTGTATCACATGCTGGAGCCCGAGGTGGCCTCTTGCGGCAGGAGGCTGTGGCGACCAGCCGCCACCCTATGCTGCGTTACATGGCAAAGCCTCCTCCCTGCTCTTTGTCTCCATTCAGGGACACGTGGCTCCTCATCTCCTCACCCACGTTCATAAAACCGGGACCACCACCCACGGCTTCTGTGTGTTTCAAAACGGGCATGACCACCTGCTGGCAATCATGCATGAGAGAAAAGTGGCGTGCCTCTGAAAAAAGCTGCTCCAGATGTAACTACACACCGACGAGAGTCTTTAATTACCCCAGGGCTTACCACTGCCCAACAGTTATCCGCTTCAGGAAACACACTACACTTGTGAACTAGCTATCTGCGGTGAAAGTCATGAAATCAGTTCGATAATCAAAATTTCTGGACAGGTATCTTATTAGTGCCCCTGTCTCCCTGATAATAAATAGTCTAACATGACCACTTAAACGTTTATTTCAAAAAGTATCTGTTGAATACTGTGAAACTTCAAATGACAGGAGAGGAATATTGAGTTAACTTAGGTTCAGTGAAAACTGGATGAGTTGCCAGGAAATCACACTGCATATGGCTAGAACTATTGACAGTTTGGGCATACCACTTCTAAGATAAAAGCTCACAGCTACTGAAGCTACTCACCACGGCTTACTACTTGACTTTTAAGTTACTTTTTCTTAGTTTTCTAGGACCTTTGTGCCTATTTTTTTTGTTCTCAGGACTAGGGTGTTTATAATGCAAAGATAACTTAAAGACCCAAAATCAAAAGGGCAACAAGACTGTCGGCAAGATAATGTATTGTTAAGGAACTTGTCCAAAGTTATTTTTAAAAAATAACAACAATAAGACTCTAGCTAATTGGGGGAAAGAGTCTCATGAGCAACAGTGAGAACATGTCCGCAACCAGACTGCAAACACCAAGATTACTGACATTTATAGAAAACCTTTACTTCTTTCCCATTGTCTCTGTCTGCTGGCATGTCTGGCAAATTTTTCATTGGCTTTACTCTAAATATGTATTATCCATAGAACTTAAGCACACAGAGTAAAAGAGAAAATTTCAAAACTCCCAATTTTTTTGTCTTGCAGTAATTTTGGTAAAAGATTTTGTGTGGGCTTTTGGACCATATGCAATTTTATGCTTTCCGCCTATCTCATTGCTTAGAATAACTGGGCTTGACATCGAACAGAAAGTAAAACACCTCTTCTTGAATTGCAAAGGTAAACTGCAGCTCATCACAAATAAAGTTTAAGCCTTCGTCTCTCTCACTCACAGCCTTTACCCTGAGGAAATAATGAATCATGCATGCGTTTATTATTTCATTTGTGCCTTTATTACTTATTTGCTGCTTACTGTCTTGTTTGTACCAGGACCCTGGAAACACAAAGATCACTCTCTGCATTCACAGAACTCAAAAATGTGTGGGAAAGCCATGAAATTCTGTGATAGGTGCTTTTGGATAAGGCATGGGAAAAAGCCTGCTTGAACTGGCAGGCAAAAGGACTCAGGTTGTCTAGCTAAAAGCGGGAAAAGACCTTCGGGGCAAATTTTATAGAGAGCACCCCATATGAGCTAGACTCTAAGGTGAGAAGTGCCTCAGATTTACTAATTCACTGGGAATGAGCATTTCTCTCTTTTCAAGGGACATCATTCATCAAAGGAAAAGCTTCTATTCTTAAATGACCAATTTAGAAATCTTTAATACCTGGAACAAGTGATCTGACTGAAATACAGATGCTTCCAGGCATAAAATAGGCACTAGAAGAATTAAAATCACATCATACTTCGTGTGTGTGTGTGTGTGTGTGTGTGTGTGTGGTGGAGAAAGTGTGAGGGGAGGAGCATGTAGAGTGAATGTTTCGTGTTTAAGTAACTGAGGACACTCCGAAGCAGAAAACACTAGATAAGAAACAAATTATGTCCATTTAGCACCTGAGATATAACAGTTGCTAAATCTAGAATTCATAAAAAGACTGACTCTATACTGTCATCTACAAATTTGAATGTATGGAATCTGACACCTGTCTGATACCATTCTAGGTTCGCAGCACTTCCAGATTCACTTTTAATCAGCATTTTTTGAGTTTGCATCACTGGACTGCTGAGTTCCACTGGAAGAAGTACAACCGTGTGGACTGGTGCCACTACAAATTTATGGTTTCCAAGCTCGCAAAACCACTCAGCAATTCTGCATTCTGCTGGTCAGCTCCTTCTACCCCTTCCCCCAGCAGCTTTCCAAAGTTTAGCTCCATCCCCAGGGCCCTCCCTCACAGCCTCAGGCTTTCATCTCAGAACTAGTTAGGCTTCAAAGAACAATTAGGGGCCATGAAGCCAAGCTCCACAAACCCTGAGAATGTTTAATCAGCACCCTCCTCTACTCAGAGCTGGAGGATTTCTCCCCTTCTCATGGCTACTTCCTCCTGACCCTCCCGCGTGCCTAACCATGTCCCCTGAATTCCTCTTAGACCCCCCTCCAGGAACTTCCTCCTCCACTCACCTGTCTCTCATCTCCTTTGACTCAGAGTCTCAACAAGTTTAAATCTCACCCACCTTAAAAAAAAAATTGACAAAACTCCTCAGTCTACTGTACTCTGGGTTTTCCCCCAAACACGTTGGTAAAACAGCTTTCCCTAAAGCCAGCATGATCCTCACAAATGCTAAGTCCACAGGTCTCTCCTCAGCCCTCAACTTCACAACCATCTCTAAGGCGCCTGACACCTCCTTCTAGAAAGTTTCCCTGCCTTTGGCTTCAAGTAACAACCACTTGGCCTATTTTTCTGACTCCTCCCTTTCCTTTTCTCTGGGGTTTCATCACTCTCTGCCCATGCTTTATCCATGGTGTTTGCTGAGGCGACCTTACACCACAGCAATCCTAGGAGAGCATATTCACACCCACAGCTGTAACAGCTGCCAAATGCTACGGACATCTTCCAAAACCTGGCTTGGATTTCTCGCCCAAGTTCTCCCCTCTAGATTCAATGGCAAAGTATATATAAACTCAAAGAGATCCCAGAAAACTCGAGATTACTTACCTTATCCAGTGAAAGGCACTGTCCAATGAAATCCACAAGAAGCCTGAGCCATCCCTTTTTCCACGTCAAACCAGATGGCAAGACTCACTGATGACATCTCCTGTTCCGTAAACGTATCTCCCATAATACTTTCTCCCCATTCCTGCCTTCAGTCTAGGCATCATCTCCTACCTGGACCACACAAACTGTCTCCCTTTCACCGATTTTCCTGAACCCTGCCCTTGAACTTTTCCTATTTGCCCTAACGTGGAAATGTGATGACATCACCTCTCAAGTCAGTTTTCTTCAGGGCGGGCCCTGTCTACCTCTCCTGTCTCTTCTTCCAGATTTCATGCTCTCGTAACAATGAACTATCTCTGTTCCTCCAGACGTGGTGCTACCTCCTATGCTCTACCTTGGTCTCCTCAGAGTAGCTTTTTTATCTGGCAGAATGCTAAAGCACTCGACCAGGTTCCACTCAGCTTCCTGGTGACAGATCCCTTGTGAGTTAATCCTCAGGACATCTCCCCCACCCACTCCCCTGAACACACACAGCCCTGGCATTTTCTCACATTCCTTTTCCTTTTGTCATAATGACCACTATGACTATAGTTCTGTCCACACCACCTTCTGATTTGTTGAACGTCTGCTTGTCAGTTATTCTGTGAACAGAGCCCGCCAGATTTCCTTAGCTTTGTCACTCCAGAGTCTCAGGTCACGCTCCAGCCACTGTAGAGGCCAATCAATATTTTCTCAGGGAAAAGGGGGGGACTGGTCTGTTCCTCTTTCCAATCAGTCTTCTCCTTCTACACAACTAGATGAGATCTATTTCTAAAAGCAGACTGCACAGGTTGGGCCTCTAACTAATCTAAAGCAATGAGAAACCCCTGAGGGAATTTCCAAACACCTCGAGACAGCATCCGAGCCACCACATGACCTGCTTCAACCGTCCTACCTCCGCCACAATCACCCTCAAATCAGACCTCCCCGCAGTATCGGACTATTTCTCGGTTTACACGTCCTGGCCTGTACACATAGGTACTACACTCCTCCAGGGGCTGTATGGGAAAATTCCCCTCATCCTGCACGTCATTATGCCTGGATGAAAAAAAGTCCGTGTGTAGGCCTCACACCGCCATAAAACATTTCTGACCTTACCATTCATCCCAGGCTGAGTGGATTCACCTGCCACCTTTAACACAGCTTTCTATTTTCCATTTATCTCACATTAATTTTGTGTTTCAAAGTTTGCTTCATCCTATGAGAATGGCAGCTACTTCAGAGAAGGAACAGTTACATTTACTTTCAAATCTCGTGACACATAAAAGCCTATGTCTCAAGCGCTAGCAGGATAAGTAAAAAGACGAGCCAAGCATGTACAAATACAAAAACACAAACATTCCAGCTTGCTTTGGTTGGCATTAATTTGTCTACACTTAAAACGCTCTCTCCCTCTATTCTTATCACTCTTCCACTGGCACTTTAGAAACTATAGGAAGCTACACTCTAATTATAATTATTTTGAATTCAATGTTTTGCTTCCCCTGTAATCTTTTTTGCAAACAGTAATTTTTCAAAGACTATTTTGGAAATTTTTTCCCACTCCTTCCAGCAAAAGGAGATTCTTAAAAGGTGTTTAATGAGCTAAATCTGCACAGACCCAAAATGATAACAGTAAATGGTGAATCAGTTGGGCTTGAATTTCCATACTTTCCTTAAATCAACTCAAAGCAACAGCACGCTGGCATTAATAAGAGTACCTCTGTCCAAAAATGCTGTCTGTTTATAAATATATGTTTGTTAACGGATTTTTCCCTGAAGCTGACATAAGTAATATTAATAAATAATACTAATCACTGCATCTAGAAACTAGCTGGAAACAAAGAACACAATAAGGAAGAAAATGTTGATGAGCAATTGGACAGGAATTTTTTAAACTGTAAAAAGTCCTTACATGACAGATTTCAATGCTTAAGGAAGAAATGTATCACATTACAGATACATGTAGAATTCTTCAACTATTAAAAACATTCTTCAATAAAATAAAATGAACATAGATTACTAATGTGTTTTACCAGAAGAACAGGATTCACATATAATTGAAAAAGTATGTATGATAAAGTGTTAGTTGCTCAGTCGTGTCTGATTCTTTGTGACTCCATGGACTGTAGCCTGTGAGGCTCCTCAGTCTGTCCATGGGACTTCCCAGGCAAGAATACTGGAGTGGGTTGCCATGCCTTCTCCAAGGGATCTTCCCGACCCAGGAATTGAACCCAGGTCTCCTACATTTCAGGCAGTCTTTACGGTCTGAGCCACTAGGGAAGCGAACACGCTATTCATGTATTCATTCACTGCTGCAGCATCTTATAAAGAATCTGAAGTGCCGCAGCAGGCATTGCTTCATGCGTAGACTGCTTACAACAGACATTCACTCACAATGAAACACTCAGCTTTCTGACTACATCATGCTCTCTCCAGCCTCTGCTTCTACCAACATCTGCTTCTAAAATACCTCTATCCTTGTTTATATATGTGAAGATCTGATTATATTTTGAAGCCCAGACAGCTCTAACAAGGTCACATCCAATAAACCTCCACTGGGCTTCTTAACTGCAGTGAACTGTGTGTCATACCTGTGCCCTTTCATTTTTTATGAAAACAAAAAAAGTAAGACTCCTTTCTCAGATGGACACACCCACCTGTGGTGCTTCTGCAATTTACCTCCATGTGAATGTGGGAGAAAACTCCATTTTGGCAGGAAAAGTACAGCTCACATTCTTAAAATCTTTAACTTCTGTTCCAGGAAGCTGGTAAAGAGACCTTGATTTTTCTTAAAAAACTTAAGCTAGTGGACAAAAACTTAAGACTGAAAAATTATAGACAGATGTTATAACATCTCTTCATCTGTCGCTTTCAGAAAATATATTAGCAATGACAGTCTCTAAGATGAGCAGAACCAAGGATGTGTGAGAGCCCTGGAAACCTTTCAGGTTCTATAATACTTTGATATAACTGACACACTTAGATGAAATTAAAAGGCATCAAAAAATAAAGTTTTTTTTAATTTGAACCATTTCTCAAACAAAGGAGGAAACTCTACCTCATTAGATTAATGTAATCTAGTATACCTGATTATACTCTAATGCCCTCAAAAGTTAATGCATGTGATTCTTTAAAGGTGTTTAATAAGCTAATCCTATATGAACTCAAAATGATATAATAAATGTGAAATCATTTTGGCTCAAATTTATGTTCTCTCATGCATATATATATATTAGAATTATACACACATATATATATACACACATATATATATTAGAATTATTTCTAACATAAAAAGGCCCTTATTTAATCATTTGTTAAATGGAGAAAGCAATTTCCCACAGCTAAAACTATTTTAAAATCTGATATAAGAATAAAATTATATTAAAATGCAATAATACATGAATTTAGCCACTTGCCAAGGATAGATATGGACTTTTGCAGATTTCTCTTTTAAAGATGTACCAAGCATTCCAACATTTCTAATCATTTGATAGTCAATTGCTGTAGGCAAAAACTGTTCCCAGCAATTCTCTACTGCCAATATATTTTAAACTATTTCATAAACATTGCTCATACAGTATGTCTAATAGATTTTGCATACTTTTTCTTATCAGAAACTTTTTAAACATATATAATCTACTGAAATTCTCAAACTAAATTAAATCATAATAGGAATGAAACTGACAAAAATCTTTCAGTTGGCCTGTTTTACCTGGAAAAACTGGTAAAATGGAATTCATGGTTCTGAATCTCCATATATATTGAAAATAAACATGCTAATATTTAAGTAATTTAGTTAAACTCTCAGACAATAATTTTAAGTAGTTTCCATATTTAAAAATGCAAATGTGAGAGAAAACCACAGTAACATTTTAAACGCATTGTTTTAGAAATATGCACTCTTACTCTAAACCCACCAGAACCAAGAAATTAATGGTATTAAATAAACCAAACAGTGCGTTAAATTATCAGTTTCATGAAAGCTTTTTTTTAAGAGAAAAACTGACCCAATTATTTCTATACGTTGATCAGTTCTAATTTATAGCACTTGCCAAACAAAGATAAACTGAGAAACAGGATTTATGATTTTAAAATATGCATGAAGTTTACTTGACAATTCATTTTCTAATACTGTTATTGTGTGACATGAAGGTCACTCAGTCGTGTCTGACTCTTTGTGACCATGGAATTCTCCAGGTCAAACACTGTAGTGGGCAGCCTTTCCCTTCTCCAGGGGATCTTCCCAAGCCAGGGATCGAACCCAGGTCTCCCACATTGAAGGCAGATTCTTTACCAGCTGAGCCACAAGGGAGGCACAAGAATACTGGAGTGAGTAGCCTATCCCTTCTCCAGGGGATCTTCCTGACCCAGGATCAAAAGCAGGTCTTCCACACTGCAGGTAGATTCTATACCAGCCGAGCCACCAGGAAAGCCCTGTTGTTGTGTATTAAGATGTATTTGTACAATAAATACATCAAGAACAAAACAATCAACTCAATAAAAGCAAATGAGTAGGGAATCACCGGGCAACAGACAGACTTCTATTTTTGTAAGGACACTGGCATCTCAGATCCCCTGTGTCAGAACTGTCAGAGGGAGACAGAACTTTTAAATTCCACATAAGCCAACTTCAGGCAGGTCAAAACAAGTTTCATTTTAACTCCTCACCAAACCAGCTTACTTAAAATTTTCCCTAAATAAATACCTACTGGATGATGCTGAAAATGACGCTCCAATATTTTGGCCACCCACACAGCCAATTCATTGGAAAAGACCCTGATGCTGGGAAAGATTGAGAGCAAGAGGAGAAGGCGGCAACAGAGGATGAGATGGCTGGATGGCGTCACTGACTCGATGGACGTGAGTCTGAGAAAACTCAGAGAGATGGTAAAGGACAGGGGAGCCTGGCATGGGGCAATTCACGAAGACACAAGAGTTGGACACAACTGAGCGACTGAACAACCACTCCATTAAGCTCATCAGTTTCCTTCATTCTCCCACTTACTTCATTTACTAACACAAAAGTTAAGAAGTATCTTACAATGTTTATTACTGTGAGGAAGTCAAGGATATGAAAGAGGTTAGGCAATGGCACCCCACTCCAGTACTCTTGGCTGGAAAATCCCATGGATGAAGGAACCTGGTGGGCTGCAGTCCATGGGGTCGCTAGGAGTCGGACACGACGGAGCGACTTCACTTTCACTTTTCACTTCCATGCATTGGAGAAGGAAATGGCAACCCACTCCAGTGTTCTTGCCTGGAGAATCCCAGGGACAGGGGAGCCTGGTGGGCTGCTGTCTACGGGATCGCACAGAGTCGGACACAACTGAAGCGACTTAGCATATGTCAAGTGACAATCAAATAAAAAGAATTACTTTAAAAAACAGAGAAGTCAGTTTTAAAGAGTTATTTAATGAAGAACTTCCGGTGTCTGTTAGTTTCAAAAGAGCATTTTTAAAGGACAAAGAAAAAACTCTTATAGAATATAACACTGTATATTTGTTGCCTTAAAATTTTTTCTTACAATTTGAAGACAATTACTATCAACATTGAGAGAGAAATGCACAAAGATAGCAGTAGTAAGAATAAGCTATTAAGCCTCTTATCACCAAAGCAACCAGAATCTTAGAATCTGAATTAAACTGTCACCTCTTTGGCACAAAAAGAGGGATTTACAAATTCCATTTAAATGAGGATTATTTTAATTTACACCCTTTAAGATAACTTTTTTCTAGTAGTCATGTATGGATGCAAGAGTTGAACTATAAAGAAAGCTGAGCACAAAAGAATTGATGCTTTTGAACTGTGGTGTTGGAGAACACTCTTGACAGTCCCTTGGACTACAAGGAGATCAAAATAGTCCATCCCAAAGGAAATCAGTCCTGAATATTCATTGGAAGGACTGATGCTGAAGCTGAAACTCCAATAATTTGGCCGCCTGATGCAAAGAACTAACTCCTTAGAAAATACCCTGATGCTGGGAAAGATTGAAGGCAGGAGGAGAAGGGGATGACAGAGGATGAAATGGTTAGATGGCATCACCAACTTGAATGACATGAGTTTCAGCAAGCTCCTGGAGTTGGTGATAGACAGGGAAGCCTGGTGTGCTGAAGTCCACAGGGTCACAAAGAGTCGAGCACAACTGAGCAACTGAACTGAAGATAACTCTGGAGTTACTTTCTGTTTCTTTATCATTGTAGTAGGACTTAGTAACAGGAGTTCCCTCTTCCAGCACAGCTCCTGGTAGGCCATGCCTCATCCTCCAGTCCAAGTGGCTAGAACAATGCACCTCACTGCCTTAGACAAGGAAATCTCAGGAAAACCAAAATCAAACCCTTCTTTAAGTTTCATAAACCCAGGCTTTTGAGTTGTAATAACATGGTTTTTAAGCTTCAAAAGGCATAAAGGTTGAAGTTAAATGGTTCACAACATCAATCAAATATCTAGAAAACTACTGAAGAATCAGTCATTCCTCCTACCTCCAACTAGCATTTCCCCACAATAAGATGAAGCATGAAATAGGAGTAGAAAAAATATATGCTAAGGCAACAACCTTAAAATTGAAGTTTTAAGAACTTGGAAGAAAACCTATGACAAACCTAGATGGTGTATTAAAAAGTAGAGACATTGCTTTGCCAACAAAGGTCCATATAGTCAAAGCTAAGGTTTTTCCAGTAGTCATGCAAGGATGTGAGACCTGTACCATAAAGAAGGCTGAGTGCTGAAGAACTGATGCTTTGGAACTGTGGTGTTGGAGAAGACTCTTGAGGATCCCTTGGACTGGAAGGAGATCAAAACAGTCCATCCTAAAGGAGATCAATCCTGAATATTCATTGGAAGGACTGAGACTGAGGCTGAAGTTCCAATACTTTGGCCACCTGATACAAAGAACTGACTCATTAGAAAGACCCTGATGCTGGGAAAGATTGAAGGTGGGAGGAGAAGGGGACAAAAGAGGATGAGATGGTGGGATGGCATCACCAACTCAGTGGACATGAGTTTGAGCAAACTCTGGGAAACAGTAGACAGGGAGCCCTGGCGTGCTGCAGTCCATGGGGCTGCCAAGAGTCAGACACGACTGAGAGACTGAGCAGCAACAACAAAGCAACAGCATTCCTCTTTCTCGCCTTCTACACCCTCTCTCCTCTCTATCAACTGAAGTACTGTTTTTAGAGAAAACTGACAAAAATATAATTTTGATAACCACTCTTCACAAAAAAAGGAAAAAAAAACCACATATTCTTACTTTATGAAAGTAAACTGCAAACATTCATAATTTATCAAATTATATTTTTCCATTTATGCTTCCTGGAGCTATCTTCCTTACTGATATTCCTTTTTGGCATTATCAAACTATTTACATCTTTTAAAGGCTTATTTCTATTTTTTTCATAGTGTACACATGCTTTAACCAATTTTATCAATCTGCAATTATGGTGCTGTTAAAGTTTTTTTTTTCTTTCTAAAATAATTTTCCTTAAAATCTATGATCCCAGTCTTTATTTTTCTTTCAAGTACCTTTCTGTTTTGTTCATTATGTACTTTCTTGAAATTTAATTGAAATTTAAAAGGAAATATTAAATTATCCAGCAACTCAAATTCAAATAAACATGCTTTCAATTTTATAACGGTTTCACTGATGCAATGATAGCAAATCAATGGATATATTAATTGTGATATTTTTAATTTAAATGACTACTACTACTCAGAAATTATTTGACATACAGCCAAGTTTACCTCCAACTGGAGGAACACTTTTCAAAGTAAGAGGTTTCTTTTAAACTCACAAATAAAGTAATTTGACACAAATAACAGATAAATCAAAGGTAAAAAATACACATAAAACCTTGTAGTGAGCCTTGATACTACCTAAAATTATTAAAACATACCTTAGAAAAGAAAAGCACTTGATAAAAAGTGAAATAACACATATTTGTGAAATTGGGAAATATTTTAGATACAAAAATATAAATATCACTTCACGTGATTATTTATGTAAGAAATAACAGTGTTCGTTTTTCTATAAGACTGTGTAAATATTCTATTGGAGCAAGCCTCTGAGAGAACAGCAAATTAATTCACTTTCATGCCTCGAATTCTTACAGTTGCATGGGTGCTCAGTCGCTACCGTTTTTCATATCCGACTCTTTGTCGGACCCATGGACCACACCCCTCCAGGCTCCTCTGTCCATGGGATTCTCCAGGCAAGAACACTGGAGTGGGTTGCCAGGCCCTCCTCCAGGGGATCTTACCCACCCAGGGACTGAACCCACATTTCTTGCATTGCAGATGGATTCTTTACCACTGAGCCACCAGAAAGCCCAAATTTTTACACTAATAATTTAGCACTTGTCTTAACTATATTCTTTACAATTTAAAGAAAATTGATATTGAGACCAAGAAATTCCAGATAGATATGAGGAAATTATTCAGCATAGACAGATTATCTAGCACAGACAGATAAAGAGAAGCAAAATATGAAGAGAGGTTAGGCAATACTGAGTAAGAGATACAGCAGAGGAAACAACATTAAACATAAGCAGAATTCTACACAGCAGATCAGAGAGGGGAATTTTTCAATCAGAAAATGGAAAACATTTTTGAACTAATGAAAGCCCCAATCTTCAGATCTAAAAAGTCTAATAATTATAAGCATAACATTAAAAAGAAATCCACAGCTTGATAAATCATCATGAAACCACACAATACTAAAGAAAACGAAGAGATGTGAAAATCTAGCAGAAAGTAAAGACTGCTATCCACAAAGGAACAGTAATTAGACATAAAATCACTTCCTAACAACCACAAAGGATGCCAAAAGATGGTAAAATACATCTTCACTGAATTTCATACTCAGCCAAAGTATCTTTCAAAAGAACAAAGACAAAATAAAGACATATTCAAAAAAAAAAAACCTGGAAGAACCTCTCATTAAAGAAAATTCTAGGTACCTTGGAAGAGGAAGAAAAATTATCCCAGACGGAAGAGAGAAACGTAAAATGAAATGTAAGAAAAAGTACTGGTAAACGTACGGGTAAATCTAAGTAAACATCAATTGTATAACACAACAATTCCGATGTGAAAAGGGAACGGTAAGTTTGACCAGAGAGTACGTATTCCTTAACTTTAATATTTGTTGAGTATTCGTCTTAAAATAGAGAGAGTAACCGCTGAAACAACAAACAGAGCATACAAGTTCTGAAGAGATTAAAAAAGAAAAATAAATCCGTGAATTCAAAAGAAGGTGAAAATGAATACGGGGAGAAAGGTTAGGAGATTGAAATAGATAAAAAATATAATAACTTGGTCTAAAAATCCAGTATATTAGAAATCACACAGATGTCATGTAGCAGTCATGTATGGACATGCATACATGTCCAGTAGTCACGTATGAATGTGAGAGTTAGACTATAAAGAAAGCTGAGCGCCGAAGAATTGATACTTTTGAACTGTGGTGTTGGAGAAGATTCGTGAGAGTCCCTTGGACTGCAGGGAGATCAAACCAGTCAACCCTAAAGGAAATCAATTCTGAATATTCACTGAAAGGACTGATGCTGAAGCTGAAATTCCAATACTTTGACCACCTGATGCGAAGAACTGACTCATGTGAAAAGACTCTGATGCTGGGAAAGATTGAAGGCGGGAGGAGAAGGGAATGACAGAATATGAGATGGCTGGATGACAACACTGATTCAAAGGACATGAGTTTGAGTACACTCCGGGAGGTGGTGATGGACAGGGAGGTCTGGCGTGCTGTGGTTCATGGGGTCACAGACAGCTGGACACCACTGAGTGACTGAACTGACTGACTGACGCGCTGCAGCTACAATTAGACTATTTACAGTAAAAGAAAGTCAATGTCTGATATATATTCAGACAAAAAAATACCTGAAATCAAAAATATTAACAGAGATAAAGAGGGTCATGATAGAGTAATAAAACATTCTCAACAGAAAAACATAGAAATTCTAAACTTGCAAGAACCTAGCAACAGAGCCTAAAGCAAATAGTTAAGCAGCAATAGATAAGAAAAAAAGTGTCATCAATGACAAATGTTGTGACTGTCTATGTAGAAAACCCCAAAGAATTTACAAATTAATAAGAGAAGATAACAAAGTTGTTGGATACAAAAATCAACATTAAAAGTTCATTTTATTTCTATATACTAGCAAGTCTCAGGAAATTTTTTAAAAAGTTTACAATAGCAATATCATATCTAAGACAGATAAAATATGTCCTAGTTCTTGAGGAAGAAAATTATAAAATCTTACTGTAAGACCTTAAAAGGCCTAAATAAATGGAAAACCATGCTACCTAATCCAGAAAATGCAAATTAAAACTACAATGATATTTCTTTTTAAATCTCACTAGTGATCTCTCAACTGTGTCTGACTCTTTGCGACCCCATGGACTGTAGCCCACCACACTTCTCTGTCCAGGGAATTTTACAGGCAAGACTACTGGAGTGGATAGCTATGCCCTTTTCCAAGGGATCTTCCCTACCCAGGGATCAAACCTGGGTCTCCTGCACTGCAGGCATATTTTTTACCATCTGAGTGAGCAATAATTAAGAAGCTGCTCTCACAGGCGTTTGTGAGAATATGGAACAAAAGAACTCTGATTCACTTCTCTTTTGAGTGTAAATTTATTTGAACACTTTTGAAAACAGTTTGCTATTCCACTGGGAAGTGGAACATGCACAATCCTACATACAATTCACCTGTCACACTCCCAGGGATATACTCTCAAGAAACTTTTGCACATGTGCTTAGGAGACATGTGTAAGAATATTCATTTATTTGAGCAGCATTGCAGCAGCATGGTAATAGCCCCAAACTGGAAACAATCCAAATATACTACAAAATAAAATAGATAAATTTTGTTAGGCTCATTCAGTCAAATCCTGAACAGTAAACTCCATCTCCATCCAAAATGGATGGAGTTGAAAAAATAATTTTGAGTGAAAGAATCAAATCATAGGGGAATTTATACAGTATGATTTCATCTATATAAAGAAATAAATACAGACTGATCTAAGTTATTCATATAGGATTACATATATAGGTGATAAACCTATGATAAAATGTGCAAGACTAAGAACGTGCTGAGAGGACTCTGAAAAACTGAAGAGCCTCATGCAAAGGTGACAGATCTCAGGGAGGGGTTTCAATGGGCAAACAGGTAAATTACTTAATCCTCTGCATTACTATATATAATTTTGATAACTACCACCAAGCAGCAGATGGTGCTACAGATTCTGAAGAAAACACAGAATATGAAAATGGGCCACAACAGTACCATTACTATTATTATATATGTGCTGTTCTTAGTCGCTCGGTCGTGTCCGACTCTTTGAGACCCCCTGGTGCACCCCCTGGTGCACAGCAGTGCACCAGGCTCCTCTGTCCATGGGGATTCTCCAGGCAGGAATACGGCAGTGGGTTGTCATGCCCTCCTCCAGGGGATCTTCCCAACCCAGGGATCGAACCCAGGGCTCCCGCACTGCAGGCAGATTCTTTCCTATCTCTGAGTGGGTGTGCAGGAGGCATACTGAAATAAAGAACTGCCGAGTTAGATGGTCCATGCTCAGAACCAACTGTGTCACCACCACGCTGAACCCATCAGTGCCTTGGAGTAAGTCACGTAACAATGTACACATCACAGGCTTTAATGGAAAAGGAGGAGACTTGTATGAAATAGCCAAAAACAGTAAAACAACGGAATAATATGTATCATTATATGCAAACATTAAGAGATACTGTCACTTGAAAAATGACTTAGCTGAAGACAGTTTCTGACTGGCACTCGCTTCCTCATTACCCTGGTTTTCACCCATTTGGATTGCTTAAATACAAGCAGATCTTAATTTTAAGCCTCCTCAGATTCCACTTTGAAGTGCACTACGCACGCATAAAGCACTAAAGAGGGGGCTCTAGTCCTAGTTTCACTGACTGCCCACGATGCATGGCAAGGCTGGCAACTGCAATCGGGGGCTCATGGGGCAGTGCATGACAGTGGCTGCAGCCCATTCCATACAGGGACCCTGGCATCACAGCCCACACTCTTCCGACTTCCAGGAAGTCACACTCATCCCATCTCATTTCAAATCCAAGTTAATTTTCCATTAATTTATTATGAATACAAAATAACAACCCTAACTTTAAGATATCACAGGTTCTCTGTTTTCTTATGTACCATATGGCTTGTGCTTAAAAAAGTAAGTCTTTTTCACCTTGATCGTTTTTTTCCAATGCATAAAAGAGAGAAAAATGCTGGCAGTAAACTCTTGGCCGATTCCCCCTAATCCTATCCCCTTAACTTTCAACCTTGTATATAGTTAGGGATCTGATGTTTGTTTTTAACTTGTAATTTTGAAAAATTTCAAACACGCTGAAAAAAAGAGTAGAATGTATACCCATAAATCCCCTCACCTAGATTTATCACTTATTAACTTTTTAACCACATTTGTTGTATTGCTCTCTCATTACAGTTTTTTCATTGTAGAATCTTTTAAAAATTAAGTTGCAAACCTCATAACATTTTATCTATAAATACATCAAAGAACTGGGACATTCTCCTATTAAATTATATATCATTATCACACCCAAGAAACTTAACTTTGATACGAGCATTTTTTTCTTATACACACTATCTCCACTAGTCCCAATCATGTTCTTAACAGATGTTTTTCTCAATTCAGGATTCAGTGAATCATGCTTTGCATTTTTTTTTTATTCATAGTCATTTTTTTTTAAATTTTATTTTTAAACTTTACAATATTGTATTAGTTTTGCCAAATATCGAAATGAATCCTCCACAGGTATACCTGTGTTCCCCATCCTGAACCCTCCTCCCTCCTCCCTCCTCCCTCCCCATACCCTCCCTCTGGGTCGTCCCAGTGCACCAGCCCCAAGCATCCAGTATCGTGCATCCTCTACCTGTTCCTTATGGCTCTGTCACACGGACACTTTTAAGAAAGGATCCATACAAACTGTCTTACAGGATGTCCTATAATTTGATGTGTCTAATTGCTGTTTTGCGGTTAATTTCAGATTAAGGATTTTTGTAAAGAATACTACAGGAGATTCTATAATTTCCACAGGATCACATCTGAAGGCACATAATCTCTATTTTCCCCACTACTGGTGGTTCCGATTAATCACTTGATTAAGATAATGTCTGTTGGATTTCAATATTGTAAAGATACCTTTTGCTCTTCACAATTAATAATCTTTGATGGTATAAAATTATTTTTTCCCCTACAACTTTTCGCACAGTAATTTTAGCATCACTGGTGAATATGACAACCTTGGTTTTTATGTGGCTCATCACTCCCTATGATTGCTGTATTAACCAAACTCTCCTCAGAAAGCTTATCTAAAGAACATACCAAAAGGCTTTTTCATGAAGCCTATAGTTTTAACTGGGCTTTAGTGGTGGCTCAATGGAAAGAATCTGCTTGCAATGCAGGAGAAACGGGTTTGATCCCTGGGCTGGGAAGATCCCCTGGAGAAGGAAACAGTAACATACTCCACTCCAGTACTCTCGCCTGGGAAATACCATGGACAGAGGAAGACGGTGGGTTACAGTCCATGGGGCTGCGAAAGAGTCGGACATGACTTAGCAACTAAATAAGAAACAATAACAAAAATAGTTTTAACATAAATTTGCTTATGTTCTCAGTGTAAAGAGTCCCTTTTTCCCTCTTTCTAAACCTTTTGAATTTTCTTTGAATAAGAGGTTCAAATACAGTATTTTGCATAGTAGTCACCTCCTTGCTCATACTGGACAAAAACTGCCTTACTTTCTATAAAAAGAAAAAAAAGTCATCAAAATAAAAGTAGGACTAAATTTAGCCAATCAAGCCCAGTTGTCTCATTGGTTAATAAGGAAAATCTTCTTTGCTTCACAAAATTACAGGACAATCTGTCAATCAAACTCTTAGCTTGTCTCCTAAAAGATCTGTACTGGGTTGCCTGTCCTATCACCAGTGTTCTGTATTTGCTGTGGACCTTACTTTATCAGGTCTAATGAAGCAAGCTACATAGGAAGGTGAGATAAGGTTTCTATCAAAATCTTAATTCCCAAATCAGAAGTCAAGAGGGCAATCCTAGGAAGAGCAGAGCCATCTGAAGACACCTAAAAGAAACTTTCCCAAGACAGATAATTATAATAGGAGAACTTTTTGAAAAAGTAACTGTGACCTAGGCTCAAATGTCACCCATAAAAATCAGAATTGATCTTTCTGTTATGCAAAATGGAAAAGGAATTTAAATAAGGACATTTATGTTTCCACTTTCACTTTTTCCTCTGTGAAAACCTGGCAGACTTTTAAAGTGAGTGGTCTAGGGATGAGCAACATGCATTAACGCCTTCAGTAATGAACACAATACAGTATGCTCCGATGACAGTCTTTCTCCTCAGGAACTTTAATATCAAAGGTTAAAACAAACTGACTTAAATGATGCATTGTTCCACAGTAAAGCCTAAATGGCCGACAGAAACCACAGTGAATAAGGAAATCTAGTCTCAACTTGGCCACTATGATCAGGTTCTTCATCCATGAAAAAAGAGATTAGACTCGATGAGTTCTAAAGATTTTATACTCACAATCCTCTATGAACCCGAATACATAGGTGACTGATATTTTTTAAAAAGCAGATACTAAAATAAAATAACTACTGTATTCCCTCCAAAGATTAAACTAGAAGCACAAAATGTAAAGGGGTACCAAAAATACTTAATGATCAAGATCATTAAGCATTTGGTGCAATATGTAAAAAAAAAATTATTGCAAAAATCCACAATGAACAAAAAATAAAATTTTTACACAAAGGTAGTCATTGTTGCTTGTTTTATGACCCTGTATTAGCTGTGCAACACGAACTGTCATTTCCAATCAGTTCCCAGTCCATGAGGCTGTTCACCATCAAGAAGGGTTATAAGGGTTGAGCAGAGTATCCAACAGACTAGGCAATATACTTTACAGTCATACTTTTTATAAAATTTGTATCAACTTTTTCCATGTCATACAAAATATGAAAGGATATTTTGATAAGTGTACACAGGGACACATTTTAAACATTTTTCTGTAGCTCTAATGTGGCTCACTGGATTTAAGAATTCATTCTTTCAAAACTTCTGGCTCAAACGTTAAAGAGTCTGCCTACAATGCGGGAGACCTGGGTTCAATCCCTGGGTTGGGAAGATCTCCTGGAGAAGGAAATGGCAAACCACTCCAGTATTCTTGCCTGGAAAATCCCATGGACGGAGGAGCCTGGTGGGCTACAGTCCAAGGGGTTGCAACGAGTCGGAAACGACTGAGCAACTTCACTTTCACTTAGTCATACACTACAGCCGTTTGTTTGTTTGTTTATTTATTTCCTTATTTGGTTGTGCTGGACTTAGTTGGGACATGCAGGGTCGTTTGGCTGCAGCATGTGGGAGGGATCTAGCTCCCTGACCAGGAATTGAACCCAGGCCTCCTACACTGGGAGCATGGAGTCTCAGGCACTGGGCCACCAGGGACATCCCTCTGCATGGTGTTTTCAATTGAACTTACAGCATATCAAAATCGCAGAATTCTGAGAGACAGTCTGGACAACCAGAGAATTACAAATCAAGAAGGTACCTTTTGCCAAAAAAGGGGACGCCAATCAAAATTTAATTTTAATTCTATGAAAGCGAAAATTGCTCAGTCATGTCCAACTCTTTGCAACCCCATGGACCGTAGCCTGCCAGGCTCCTCTATCCATGGGCTTCTCCACACAAGAATACCAGAGTGGGTTGCCATTCCCTTCTCCAGGGGGATCTTTCCAACCCAGGGATGGAACCGAGGTCTCCTGCACTGCAGGCAGATTCTATACTGTCTGAGAACTAGAAGCAGCTTATGCATGGTTCTCATTAACCACATACAGTCTTATCTATTATAAACTACTAAAATTTGGGGTGAATATTTGCCTTGACCCTACTAAGGGATTGATTTTTATTTCTCTTGATTTACAGTAAGCATCATACTATACTATAGTTATTCATCTATTAATCTGTCTTTCTTCTTATTGATGCTGATGAGCAACTTAAGATAAGAGACCATATTATTTATTTACCTTTTTGTGCCCAATACCAATCAGAACACAGTAGGTGCTCAAACATATACATGCATGTTTGAGTTCAAACAATTAAGCAACAGGACAAAATTCATTTCATATATTATAGTGTAATATATTCAATCTAGGAACAAAATTTATATACTTGATATCAAAAACTTCTGGAGAAATGTACATTAATGTCATTCTGGTTACAAAGTCCTACTTGTATATCCTAAACATACTATACTAAAGTACAAAAAAGAATAATTGCATTTTAACAACTTGAGGATTTAAAAATTTCTGGAGTAGAGAAAGTATCAAAGCTTGCTGGTAGCATATTACTCTAAATCAACTGACACAGTTTGTTTATCCTTACTTGGAGGAATTTTAAATGTGTTATTATTAAAACAGTATCAGCAAATTTTCATCTGTTCATAAAACAGGTATTAATAATCATTTAATGTGTCTATCTAAAATGGGAGTTTTTCTTAAAATATATCAAAACACACAAAGAAGAACAACAGCACTTCTACTCTTATCTGAAGTTCCAAAAATAATAATTTGATTCTAACACATGTTAGCTTTTAAGCATGACAAACACCCCCCTAAAAAAGAAGAAAATTAAAACAGTGGGAACCAGCATAACTAGTTACACAAATGACTAAACTAACAATCTATTAAGTAATATAATTATATTTTTAAGCATTCTTAAAATGATCTATATTATTCAAATTAAAAAACAAGAGTTTCAATAAATTTATTTTATATCAAAATGTAAGAATTAGATCTAGCTGTTACATATGCAAATATCCACCATCTGATTATGCATCATGTAGTATTCGATTTTTCACTTCATGCACTCCTATAAATGGCACTGAACTAACTGGGAAAAAAAGAGTAAGCTAAGAACAACATACAAATGTGAGATAATTAAAGGAATTTTTAAAAGAATAAGTAAGTTAAGAGGGGAAGATTTTTTTCAAAAGATTTTTCCATTCAATTTATTTTGCAGTACAATTTAGAATCATTAAAATACATTCCATCAACAAATATTCTAAAATTTTAAAACATTACTATAAAGTATGCTTTATATAGATCTAGTCATGGAAATATGACCAGGTATCTCTTATAGGAAGGTTAGCTTTTTTAAGAGAAAATGCAACAAAATCCAGTATGACACTTCCTTATTTGAGACATCATGTTAGCTGTGTTCTATAGAGTTTTAGGAGTAGTCAATGAATATCCAAATAACCAGTGAATTCAACTTTTATTTTTCTTAAAAAAAAAAAAACTAAAAGGCATAGATGCATTTATTAGTTTCACTACACTACAGACAAAATAAATTATATAACGATACTGAGAAGAGCCAAACTTTAATATGGTTCCATAAGAAAAAGAAAAGATAAAAGAAAAAAGCCTCTGAAAGCCAATAGATTTATACTTGATAGGACTCAAAAACAAAAGTAAAATTCAGTTTAGCCTTTTAAATGTTCAGCGTTAAATAAAATTGATGCACCAATTATTTCTATAAATCACCCTTCAACCTTAATTACCCAGAGGTAATTTTCCATTAATACTTGTTACCATTTTGTTTCACTTAATATAACTGCTTTTTTAAAAAGGGGGGGTGGGGTAGCTAGAGAAAGTTTACAGGAAGAACAAGAGGATTTTTTAAAATTATGATCAAATATATGAATGAATAGAATACAATAAAAGGAAATAAAAGTCAAAATCTTTTTAAAAAGAGGGTAAATTTACGGTTATCTTCAAATGGTGTGACTGTCTGCCTTTATGAGCCAAGAGAATCAACTATAAAACCACTAGAAACTATATAATCAGAAACATAGTCAGTTATAAAATTTATATACAAAAGTGTATTTAAAGTATACAAAAATGTATACTCTTATTGACCAAGAATAACCAATTAGAAAAGATCAAATTGATATCATTCACTATAGCAAGAAAATCACTAAATATATAAAACTAAATTAATATGAAATACATAGGACCTATAATAAGAACACTGTAATCCTCAAAAAAGGAGAGGTTTAAATAGGAAGTGCTATGTTTTATAATAAAGACATCAAATTTCCACAAATAAAACTTTGACTATACAGCATAACAGCCAACTTCTAACAGTGTGTGTGTGCACAGGAGCCAGGGGCTATCCAAGCGGACGTCCAGACCAAGGACCATAAAATCAATTCCATCCAAAATGTGATTTCTGGAGGGTCAGTAAAAAAGTTATTTTGAAGAAAAGTGAAATGTCTCAGCCCTGGTTTGACATAGAGCAAGGCAGACTTGATGGGGAGAGTAATGCAATCAACTATGACATATTCAGATTCAGGAATTCAAGACAATAGCTTCTAAGAGCTAAAGCAAGAAAAGAGAGCCATGATAAGTCTACTCAGTTTTACATTTTCTCTTGGGTGCAGAATACTGAAAGAGGCAAAGACAGCTAAGGGGAGTTTCACAGGCCTCAAGGTAAACCTTGAACCTTAATGGAACAGGGAAAAAGGAATCAAGATAGCAGGGAGGTCCCTAGCAAGTAAATGGTGGTATTTCAATTAATGATCCCATCTTTCAGATTTATAAAGTCTCAAAGAATAAGGATAAGAACGTCCTCGGTTAACATCACAGACAATTGCTCTAAACAGAGAAGTGTACTCTGGAGTATTAAGTTGTAGGTATGTTCTCAGGGCTTTCACAAGTCAAGGCCAGACAAACTCAAATTTCCCACTTCCCCCTTCTTCTTGATTCAAAACACTATGCAATTTTATTCAAAAAAAAAAAAACTAATAAGGCAAAAAGGATTACCTAAGATAACATTTCAGATCTGCAAAAGCCTGGTGATTTGTGAAACACCCTGCCCAGGATATAAAGATATACTGAGAAGGGTTCCAACTTTTCATAAGGGGATAAAATTAACACAAATATTTCATTTTCAATCATGTTTTCCTAACATACTAAATTCATGATGTTGAAAATCCTTAAATGATACACAGATATAAAAGTGAAACTAGCAAAGAAAAGAAAATAGCAACAATAAATCAGCTTAGGTCCCAGGATTATCTTCTCATCAGGACAGTAACAGTTTCTAGGTTTTCCCTGTATCTAAAATGAAACATGATGGCAATAAGAATTTCAGTTAAATACTGTATCCGTGTTAGTCACCAGAAAACGTTAGAAAACCTACATCACGACAGGTTATTTTGTCAAATAATCAGAAATAAAAGGATCAACCAGTGACTGGAAGGCCCATTCCTACTTACTATGATGATCAAGTTTTACAAAACCCAAGTCCTAAAATCCATGAAGAGACACAGTAAGTGCGATTAATATAAGTCACTTGCAATAATCTCTTCTCTGCAGCACCAAAGGCCTTTAAAAGGGTGAGTGTACCATAATATCAAAATGAGATTTATATATCCTAGAAGAAGGGTTACACACTGATGAACAGCATTAAATTGACATAATGGCTCTTAGTGGTTATAAATGCAGCTTTTTCCGACTTTAATTGGCAATGACTAGACTGACCTTTTCTGTATAATTGTAACTACAGCACAGTAATTAGACAAACCACTACTTCTGAAGTAAAGAGAGGAAGAAGGCTCTCAGTCAACCAGCCTTGAAAACGCAGAATAAAACTGGGTTGGCATTCTATTGGGGGAAAATGAGCCACCAATAAGAGCAGTTTTCCATAAATTGCGTTCTATGTTGATGACTGCACTGAAGATGAAAACACCAGAGGAAAGTCCTTTCCTTCTACCGAGAGGCAGCGCCCCACTGGGAATAAAGCCAGCCCGCAGGCCGCCGTCCACCACGCAGCCAGGCTGCAGCCACGGGCCCCGCACACCTCCTCCGTGAAGGCCTCTCCCCGGCGGGCCCTGAACACCTCCTCTGTGAAGGCCTCTCCCCGGTGGCCACGGCGCAGCCCGCAGACCCCGCACACCTCCTCCGTGCAGGCCTCTCCCCCTGCGGCCATGACGCCCGCGGCGGGCCCCGCACACCTCCTCCTCTCCCTGGCAGGCCCGGGCCTTCTCCCCAACCGGCTGGGGGAGGCCAGTGCGCCTGGCGTCCCTTGATGCAAAAGCAGCCCGGTGGCCGGGCCTTCTGCCCTGGTGGGAGAAGCTGCCTCACCACAGGCGCGTCCAGCCCAGCCGCTCTGGAGCTGCGTCCTCCAGGAGAGGAGCCTGGAGAAGTGCCCTGGACGGCCTGACTTTCTGGGGAGCGCGTCCCGTGGGAGCGGGGAGACCACCGCGCGCCCTGCAGGCGGCTGGGGGTCCCTCTGGGAGGGCTGCCCGAGAGCCCATGGCCCGGGAAGAGCCGCTCTGGGGTCGAGCTCCTGAAGCCTCTCCCTGGAGCCCTCGCGCAGCTTTCCCACCACCCTGGAGCCCCCTCCCGAGCTCAGCACCAAATGGGAGAAAAGAAACGCTTTTTGCAGAAGAAAACAACAGCAACAACAACAAAAAGCTGTACTATATACTTGAGAATATGTCTCAAGTGTTCTCACCACACACACAATAGGGCTCAGGATGTGAGGTTATCAGCATGCTAGTTAACCTGACTGTGGTGATTTTTTCACAGTGTAAATGTTTATTATCACATTGTACACCTTGAAAGAAAGTGAAGTCGCTCAATCATGTCCAGCTCTTTACAACCCCATGGACTGTAGCCCACCAGGCTCCTCCATCCATGGGATTCTCCAGGCAAGAACACTGGAGTGGGTTGCCATTCCCCTCTCTAGGGGATCTTCCCAACCCAGGGATTGAACCCAGGTCTCCCACATTGCAAGCAGACGCTTTTACCATCTGAACCACCAGGGAAGCTCATTGTACACCTTAAATATAAATAATTTTCCTTTAACAGTTACATCTCAATAAAGCTGAAATAAAAATTACAAACATTAAAAAAAAAAAAAGTCCTAAAAACAAGTTTGAAAGTAAAAAAAGAAAAAAAAGAATGAAGATGTTACTTGGGACACATGGAGGGAAAGCAGGAGGAGAGATCTAAAAACAATCACGTTAAAATCCCTAATTGTGGTCCCTGCGGGGATGCCTTCCCCAGCCCACATAATTCAGCAGGAAGGCAAGAGTCTTGACAGGGGCCCAAAGGAACAGCCAGCGTCAGTCCTCCCAGAAGACCCTTGGCAGAGGCTGGAAAGGAAGCGGAGCCCACCCTTTTGCTCACCCCGTTCCTGGGTCTCGGGTGAAGGTCAGCCAGCTCCTACGCCGTTTTGCCTCCAAGGTGGGAGACACCAGGTCCCTGAAGGACAGGTGGGAGATTTCTTTTTCAGCAGCCCAGACTGCACTTAAGTGATCAGCTCTCTGTGAGACCCTGGGGGGAGAATCCTGGCATATTAAAAGGAAAATAAAAAACAGCAGTGCGAACTTGACCAGTGGGTGAGCTCCCACCACCAGGCACTACCCCCTAGCATCCCGAGGCCTCCACGTGGGTCACCCTCGCTCCAGGGCTGCCGTGGTTGGCAGTCACACACGGGCAATTACAAGGCAACTCGGCACCCAGAATTAGTTTCTCATTTGGACAGGAAAAGTTTACTCATCCCCCAATACGCAAAATGGAATATAATTGCAGTAGGAATACGATCTCACTTCTATCCCTGTTAGTCACTGAAAATAAGCTAGAAAATATAAATGAGAGCCAAGAACCACCATCTTTCATCAGTAGAGCAATGAGATTTGGTATTAATATATAAACAGCAGTTAAAGGAGGTCACTGTACAGTATGTAACATTCCAGATTACACACAAGTGCAATGTACAGTAATTAAAACTACCTGCTCGTGCAAATTGGAGAACGCTGACTCCCTCGATGATAGGAACAGCGAACAGAGTTTCAGAGCGTGTTCAACAAAGTACATAGAACTGATGAAAATGAAAAGCAGCAAAAGCGTCACACCCACCCAGAAGTGGCCTGGCTGTGTTAGAGGCACGCACTGCCAAGCACTCCACGAAGGCAGGGAACACAGAGGTTCTGCCAACTGTCCTTCCCCAAATGTCCAGTCATGGAAAGTGTCTGACAAATACCTGGCCAGTGAATAAATGATAAAAAAAACATGCTCTGGAATTTTCTCTCACCAATTCTTGGGTCACGCAACACTTACTTCTTCTAATGTTCATCAGACATAAAAGAAATATGTGAATACTGGTTCTCTACAGGGTTCACTTGGGATAGAAAAATTATATTTTATTTACGTGACAACGGGCAAGTTAATCTCTCATGCCTTGATTTCCTCATTTGAAAACAATGGGAACAATAGTAGGGCCTGCCTCACAGGGCTGTTAGAAACTTACTATATGCAGCGCACTTTAACAGTGGCAGCAGAGTCAATGCTCTGTGTAAGTGTTAGTGGTTTCTGCTCTTATTCTAAAATGACATGCAGGGAGGTTTTTAGAATCTTATGCCTATTCACTAGTCTTATTAGCCTCTCGCCACCTCCAAGAGGCAGAGACCATTTCTTATTCAACTATGTCTTGCCAATACTAAGTTCAGTGCCCAGCACACAATCAGCGGTCAAAAAAGGCGGGGGGTGGGGTTGGGGAGGGAATACACATTACAGTGACTTAAACATTCATATTATAATACTACAGTGTTCTCATCTAGATCCGAAAAAGCAGTCATCTAGACACAGTATGATTCAGAACACGAATTTCCTACACAATAAACCCAAATGTGCTAAGCATCCCCCTTTAACACTCGATGTCACCTAACTAAGGGACAGTCACAATGAAAGAGCTTACACATGCCTCCTTTTCGCCAGGGTCCAGCACAGCCAACCTCCATTCCTTTATATCCCTCCTTACCATCTATTCGTCAATTCACAACCAAACTCTCCATCCTTACATGTGTTACTGTGACACCAACGGCAAAGAAGGCAGACAAGCAGGTGCAACTGACAATCAAGCACTAGGAAACAGGCTAAAATGTCAACAGTGCAGGACGTTAAAATGTTTTTAGAAATCTGCTGAAGATTTGGAAAATGTGTTTAGCATTACAAGCACACTTGTGTGCAAAATAATATGTTAGAATTCTAAGGAAGTGTGCATCTGTTTTATTTATAAATTTAAAATTTTCCACCTAACTGCCATAATTCACCCTGAAATATTTCTCCCTTTGGTTTCAGAAAAATAAAGTCTCAATTGATACCTAGATGCAACATGCCGGATCATCAATAACCTGGCAATAAACTATTTTTCTCTGGCAATAAACCAAGTTTCTCTTCTAACATTTTTAAGCAGTAACTGATAGTTAAGAATGAGCTTTCCCCTGAGTATCTGGAAATAAGACTGTCCTCTAAATTAAACTATAAAATTGATCCATATAGAAGAAATAAGCAAAGATAACGGTCAAAACAGCTCCCAGGCCAAAGCAAGAATTTGACATCACATCATCACACTGACACCCACAGAAAGTTATAATTCAGATAAAAGGGTGACCATGACATTTATCACCCACAATGACATTAAGCCAGACACAAACCAAGACTGTGCTGCACTGATTCAGACATAACATTCACTCTAAATCACAAAGCAGTTGGGAAAAAAGAAGACAAAACAGGAGAGGGAATTCACTCTAAATCACAAAGCAGTTGGGAAAAAAGAAGACAAAACAGGAGAGGAATCTGGTGTCACTCTTCCAAGTATTATAAACTTTGAGACTGCTCTTCCTGTTTCAGGAATATGCCCGTCTTGTGGTGATTAATGATATTTTAGTGCATGTCTGTTCTTATGGCGTAGTTTTGTGCTGCTATTTAACTTGATTACAAAACTCTTCATTCATTTCTGTCTTGCTTCTTTGGGTATGTGGTGGGTCTTTTTGATCACTGGGATACTTGTGTCTCAAACCCCACGTTCCAGCACTGTGGCCCCGTGAACTGCAGGGGGAAACCAAATGCCCACTGACTGACAGCAATAGTAACAAGCACTGCAGCAGGCACACGCGCGGTAGTGCAGGATGTGCCAGGACCTGTCCTGAGCGCTTTACGTGCTCACCCACATTGAAGTCAGACAGAAACATGATGGAGTGGGCATTAGTGCAATCTTCATTTACAGACAGGAGGAGACAGAGGGAGGCTGCGGAACTCACCCGGTGACAAAGAGGCAGCAAGTGGCAGAGTCGGGACTCAGATCCAGACTGTCTGACTCCAGACATGACTACTGTGCAGTACTGTCTCTTAGTGGAAAACACACATGCTTAAATAATTTATCTAATTATAATTCAACAGGACTGGAAAGGGTCAGTTTTCCAGCCAATCCCAAAGAAAGGCAATGGCAAAGAATGCTCAAACCACTGCACTACTGCACTCACCTCACACGCTAGCAAAGTAATGCTCAACATTCTCCAAGTCAGGCTTCATTAGTGTGTAAACCGAGAACTTCCACATGTTCAAGCTGGATTTCGAAAAGGTAGAGGAACCAGAGATCAAATTGCCATATCCGGTGGATCACTGAAAAAGCAAGAAAACTCCAGAAAAATATCTACTTCTGCTTTATTGACTATGCCAAAGCCTTTGACTGTGTGGATCACAATAAACTGTGGAAAATTCTTAAACAGGAATACCAGACCACCTGACCTGCCTCCTGAGAAATCTGTATGCAGGGCAAGAAGCAATAGTTAGAACTGGACATGGAACAACAGACTGGTTCCAAATATGAAAAGG
Source organism: Bos javanicus (assembly GCF_032452875.1). Lineage (NCBI taxonomy): Eukaryota > Metazoa > Chordata > Mammalia > Artiodactyla > Bovidae > Bos > Bos javanicus. The sequence continues at coordinate 106,802,536 of NC_083874.1, forward strand.
AGTATGTCAAGGCTGCATATTGTCACCCTGCTTATTTAACTTATATGCAGAATACATCATGAGAAACGCTGGGCAGGAAGAAGCACAAGCTGGAATCAAGACTGCTGGGACAAATATCAATAACCTCAGATATGCAGATCATACCACCCTTATGACAGAAAGTGAAGAAGAAATGAAGAGCCTCTTGATGAAAGTGAAAGAGGAGAGTGTAAAAGTTGGCTTAAAGCTCAACATTCAGAAAACTAAGATCATGGCATCCAGTCCCATCACTTCATGGCAAACAGATGGGGAAACAGTGGAAAGAGTGATAGATTTTATTTTTATGGGCTCCAAAATCACTGCAGATGGTGACTGCAGCCATGAAATTCAAAGACGCCTGCTCCTTGGAAGAAAAGTTATGACCAACCTAGACAGCATATTAAAAAGCAGAGACATTACTTTGCCAACAAAGGTCTGTCTAGTCAAAGCTAAGTTTTTTCCAGTAGTCATGTATGGATGTGAGAGTTGGACCATAAAGAAAGCAGAGTATTGAAGAATTGATGCTTTTGAACTGTGGTGTTGGAGAAGACTCTTGAGAGTCCCTTGGACTGTAAGGAGATCCAACCAGTCCATCCTAAAGGAGATCAGTCCTGGGTGTTCATTGGAAGGACTGATGCTGAAGCTGAAACGCAAATATTTTGGCCACCTGATGCAAAGAACTGACTCACTGAAAAAGCCCTTGATGCTGGGAAAGACTGAAGGCAGGAGGAGAAGGGGACAACAGAGGCTGAGATGGTTGGATGCCATCACCGACATGACAGTTATGAGTTTGAGCAAGCTCTAGAAGTTGGTGGTGGACAAGGAGGCCTGGTGTGCTGCAGTCCATGGGTAGCAGAGTCAGGCATAACTGAGCGACTGAACTAAAGCTGAAATGATTTATTATAAGTTTTCAGTTATTAAACATTAAAGTTATTTTTAAATGCACCAAAGTAAGTGATGATTACATCCAGAGTTGGCACAGGTATGGAGAAACAGATATTCGTCTCCAGGGACACAGTCGTATATTGATATACTCTATGGGGAATGAGAAAGATACGTAAAAGTTTATATGTATATTTATCCTTATATGCAGAAATTCCATTTCAAGATTTCAACCCTAAGTAGACAAAAATTCAAAGTATACAAAGACATAGGTATAAGAATATTCATCATACTAGAAATTATTAGAATATCTATCAATAAGAGATTCAGATCAGATCAGACCAGGTCAGTCGCTCAGTCGTGTCCGACTCTTAGCAACCCCATGAATTGCAGCACGCCAGGCCTCCCTGTCCATCACCAACTCCCAGATTTCACTCAGACTCATGTCCATCGAGTCAGTGATGCCATCCAGCCATCTCATCCTCTGTCGTCCCCTTCTCCTCCTGCCCTCAATCCCTCCCAGCATCAGAGTCTTTTCCAATGAGTCAACTCTGCGCATGAGGTGGCCAAAGTACTGGAGTTTCAGCTTTAGCATCATTCCTTCCAAAGAAATCCCAGGGCTGATCTCCTTCAGAATGGACTGGTTGGATCTCCTTGCAGTCCCAGGGACTCTCAAGAATCTTCTCCAATACCACAGTTCAAAAGCATCAATTCTTCGGCGCTCAGCCTTCTTCACAGTCCAACTCTCACATCCATACATGACCACAGGAAAAACCTTAGCCTTGACTAGACGAACCTTTGTTGGCAAAGTAATGTCTCTGCTTTTGAATATGCTATCTAGGTTGGTCATAACTTTCCTTCCAAGGAGTAAGCGCCTTTTAATTTCATGGCTGCAGTCACCATCTGCAATGATTTTGGAGCCCAGAAAAATAAAGTCTGACACTGTTTCGTACAATATGTTAAACCCTACCATATATTCTTGAGAAATGGTGACACAGATCCGTATTTATCAAAATAAAAGTAAATCCATAGTATATTGTTGACATAAATACAGAGAGCAAAATAGCAAACACAACATAATTCCAGAAAGTGCGGTGGGAAGACATGGACACATGTGCGTATCAAAAAATACAGTCACCAAAATGTCAACAATGGAAGGATTTCGATAGTGAGATTTTAGGTCGTCTCCACTTTAAAAAAAGAAAAATTACTAAAAACCTCCTTGTGTATGTGTCGTTATTTTTACAAAGGGGCATCAAAGAAATACAAGAGCGCGCAACCTAAGAGACACTCCAGTTCCATCCTAGGCCATGAAAGAAAACAAGCATTGACGGCAAATAAGTGGCTACAATGGAAGGTGAGGGACAAGCTCAGCGCAGAACCGAGTAGCCTGAGAGCCCAGGGGAGCCAGTTCCCGGCCCACCCTCCGCACAAGCACGCTGCGCAGACCTGGCCAAGCCACGGGTGAGCCTGGGGCCTCAGCTTCGAAACAGCGAAACGAGAGCCCCGGGAGGCATCCTCAGAAGCCTTCTGAACCCCAAGGCTCTGTGGTAAAAACCTGCAGAAAGAGCAGGGGGAAACATGGCAACTCCTCACCCCCTTGCCAGTCACGGTGGATTACTCTATACTCTCTCAGGACACGGTAGTCCGTTTGTACAAGATGTGAAACCCCAAAGGCCAGAAAATGAGGACAGCAATGAAAGCCCATGCACCCAGGCAGGCACTCGTTACTGGCAATATGATTATTCCTCAGAGAGCAGGACAGAACACGCCCCTAAGGATGGAGCCCACGACCCTATAAATGCTCATTCCCAGAGCTGACAGTGCTCTTATAACATTTCACTCTTATACAGATAAAAAACTACAATATGATCCAGTTGACATCATGGTTATTTATATTTCTACTGACAAAAATCTCAGGAAAAGAGTCAAGTGAGACCTTGATGTTGCATTTCACTGTTACTCAGATATATCAATAATCAAATCTGGAGAGCTGCCAATAAAAATAGAATAAACATCATTAGCATTTTAATAAACCTGCAAGCCAGAGGGCTGGAAAAACAGAGCAAGACAGAGCAAAGGGAAATGAGCGTGTTGAGTGCCTTCCCTCTAGCGGTTCGCCCCCGGCAGTCCGCCGTGTCCTCCCCAGGGCACTCCTGCAAAACACAAGCTTCAGGGAGATGTCACTGTATTTTAAAACCTCTCATAGAGCTGCCTGGCCCTAAAGTTCCGGGGATATGTTGTAAACTTTTTTTTTTAACTGAGAATAAATAACCTAATTTTTAGAATACTTTTGGAAAGCGCTGATCTTTTAGTTATAAGCAGCATCTTGAATGTCATATAGCCAGAATGTGATTTAATATGTTAACCAAATAGATTCAGATGAAAGATGAAGGAAGAAGTGGTAAGAAGATGGGAGGAAAAAAAAAAAAGAAAGAATATGCATGCATATGCACCAGATGAAGAGCCAGGAGCGCACAGCAGACGGCTGAGTTAGAGTCCTTTCAGACTACGTCCGGATCAGACCCTAGGGTTCACGGAGTATATCAGACACAGAATTACACATAAACACGCAAAGTAAACAGTTAATTTCCTTAATTTTCAGTCATTATAGTTCTTCAACTGAAATAGAAATTAGAAATTGAAAGCCCTGCTTCCTGAGATATTTTGAATTTCATTTAATCTCTTTATTCCATGATGCATGTGTGAGTATGTGCATATGTGTAGAAAATCTTAAAATATATTTTTTAAAAAGTGTAATATTAAAATAAATTTGGATGCAAACTGCAAGTGAAAACATTCACAGAGGTAAAGTAGCTATGTATTAAGGCATTTTATTTTATGGTAACAAAAGTAGGGATCACTGTTTAAAAAAACAAACTCCATTTATGAATCTGAAAACACTTCACCCATTTAATCTGAAAATAGAGATGTTTACGAAAATATACAAAAGTGAATATACACTAAATGCCTTATTTTCTTCAGGTAATTATGAACACTGCAGTGTCACCACACCATAAGCAGTAAGTAACCTTCAAGAATCTGCTAGTGTCTTTAAAACGTTTGATTTAAGACCTTTGCTGTCAATTTGCAGGGAACCATAAGGCTACAATGGTGATAAAGCATCGATGATGGATGATACCACCCAAGCCACCATTCTAATAATGAACTAATGGTTCATACTCAAGGTGCTTTTGAAACATGATTAAGCCTCCAAACATTTCACTATGGTAGGTTCTCATTACCCCAATCTTATAAAAGAGAACTTAAATAAGTTTGTTGTGTTTTTTTTTTTTTATAAAAGAGAACTTATTTAAGTTTACCAAGGTTATATAGTGAATGACAATGGTAAAGTCTGGACCAACAATAACAACAACTTCCATAGTCCTCCGCAAGCCCTATTCATTAGCACTACAGAGAAGACTTTCAGAGAAATGTATTTCATTGTTCTGCGTCTAACTGACCTTCTCTGGTAGCCACTGGCAAGTGTTTGCCGAAATGTCACTGCCCAAAAAACTCCTTACAATGCCATGTTTTATAAAATGAATATGTCAAGAATCAGATGAAAATGTCATCAGTGACACTGACAACAATAAAAGAAAATATTCTACAGACTTAAGGAAGGGAAGATCTAAGTTAATGGGGAAAAACTGAGAGAATGTCACCAATGACTACATTCACAAAAAAGTAAAAGAGATCACAGCTCTAAGTAAGGAAAGAAGACACAAAGTAAAGCGGGCACACTTCCTGGGAATCAAATGCTCTGTCATGGATCAGAAAGGGTAAAAGACTCCTTCTACAAGGGCTTCTGGGAAAGCTGCTGCTGCAGCTGCTAAGTCACTTCAGTCGTGTCCAACTCTGTGCAACCCCATAGACGGCAGCCCGCCAGGCTCCCCGTCCCTGGGATTCTCCAGGTAAGAACACTGGAGTGGGTTGCCATTTCCTTCTCCAATGCATGAAAGTGAAAAGTCAAAGTGAAGTCACTCAGTCGTGTCCGACTCTTAGCGACCCCATGAACTGCAGCCTACCAGGCTCCTCCATCCATGGGATTTGCCAGGCAAGAGTACTGGAGTGGGGTGCCACTGCCTTCTCCTCTGGGAAAGCTGCAACATCTCATTTAGGGATCATCTCATTATTCCTGGTGGAGACAGAGGCAACATGCCTAAGCACCTGTGAGAGCTCTTCAGGGCTGAATCCCAAAGTCATTGGGTTTCTTATTTGCAGGTTAAAATGAATGACATAATTTGTGAATGTCAAAAGCAGTCACATCAAATTACATAGAAATTTAATTTGAACAAAAATTTCCACTACGTAGCCTTTAAAATATAAAGTCAAAAGCTGTCAATTTTCCTACTCTAAAGTCTTTGGAAGTTAAGTTTCACTTGTACAAATACTTGAAATCAAACAACCCAGCTCGGTGTGTCTACTCTTTTGAAATTAAAAAAAGTAATTTCACTTTTAAAAGAATTACTTTTACACTAAGACTGAGTATTTATTTTAAATGGACTTAGCTTGCAAATGTGATTCTCAAAATAAATGATCGCAGCTTGATACTGATGATTAGAATACATTTTGGGTATATTCTGGAATTTTCACCTGTATATGATTAGCACTTTTAAATAACAGCTTTATTAAGAACTTTCAAAATAGCGTGCATATTTTTGATTACCTGCCTGAGGATGAATTGCTCTGAAGATTATCAGTCCAGGTTTAAACCTAGAAGCTTTGTTCCACCTAAATGCTTACAGGACACTATCCTCCCAACAATGAAATGAAATCAATGCCAATTAATACTAAAAACATGGAGAGCACATGTTAGGATTTCCTGCTACCTTGAATTACTCACTATTCCATGGTCTCCCCAACGTGTACTGGCAAGCTCACCAGTGTGGATCACCACAAACTCAGTTCTTTTACCTGAGAACAGTGTGCATACACAACCTATTTAGAGGACTGAAATGTAAGATACAACTGACAGGGGCAGTTAGTGACCATTCAAATGCAGCTCTAGAAAGATACTGTCAGTGGGGAAAGCACACAGGCAGAAACAGGAGTGTCAAGTTATGCTGACCTTGTCTCTTTTAAAACAGCTATATTTCAAAACAGGAAGCCAGCATCAAGCAGCCACAGTGCCCGTGTGGATGTCTAAACATCTGTCGGAGCCTGCCCGGCGATACCTCATACTTCTCCCCCTCTAACAAGCTTCACTGTTATTTGTTACATTTGTACTTGGAGACAAATGCCAAAAGCCATCACCAAAAAGGAAAAAAAAAAAAAAAAAAACTCCTCTATAACCTAACAATGCTGTCTTGGTACTGGGAATAAATTTGTAAAAGAAAAATCCTGGGAACAAGAAGAAGATGGACAACTATATAAAGCTACAAATTGTTAAACACTGGTAATTCCAATAAGAACACAGTATGCAAAATATTAACCGTATGATAAGTAATATGTATTTCTTTGAAGATACTTATCCAACAAATAAATGTCTATAAATCTGCAGGAAAAAAGTGTTACAGAAAACTCTTCTGTTTCGTCTCATTTTTAAATTCCTTACTAAGTTTAATGATGAAAGCCAGGGCATTGTCATGACATATTTTGTTGTCCCTTTTCCAAATAAATTGCTGCCGCAAGGATATCATGTTTCTTTCAGGTTTCTCTCCCCTTGCCTTCACTCAGTGTTGTTAACTCAGCAAGGTTAACATGTTGTCACACTAAAACCGTATCCATGAACCTCTCTCATAAACCACCACTCTGTTAGAGAAGTCAGTTTGTGCCTCTTTAACTTTTCAATTACATTTATAAAGCATTTTTAAAGGCTAAGTCTACACTCATTACGTGAACTTGACTATTTTGACTGACTTATTTTGATTTGCTCTATTTCTTGACCAATATGAACAGTTCACTTTCTTTTTCTTTCACCTTGAACACTAGCTCATGCTCACTGGGTTTATTTGTATTGCCATGTAATCAATCAACACACATTTACTAAACTTCTGGTCAGAAGCCCAGGACTACGGAAAAGACAAAATTCCCAGATACAGTTTTAATTCCTATGTGGTTATCAATGTCACATTCTAAGAAATTTACAATCCATCTGAATATAAATTAAAACTAAAAGAAAAAAATTCAACCTACTCTCTCTCTCCAAATGTGAGATTCTCCAGGTACATATTCACACAAAATGTTAATCTCTCTGTGTGTGTGTAACACAACAAAACATCAAAATACTAAAACATATTGGTAACTTGCTATTGAAAAAAAAAAGATTAATCAAAACCAAAAATAAGAACCGAGTTTAAATTCAAGTTAAAAGGAAAACAAATGGAAATTGTATTTCCCAAATGAAACAACTTCTCAAAATACCATAATAAATCACGGAGGGAAATGTTTCCAGGCTTTATTTAACAGGCAATAAAACCCCGAGGCAGGTTTGATTAGTGTGCTGCTGTAGTAAATGGTAAGATGAGCTATAGTATACATATCAAAACCACCTACTAGCCTCAACTAGTTTACTGATGCATGGTCTTTAAGGTGAGACTTAAAATTAAATGTAAAAGTGTTTAAAACATGAAAAGACGTTCACTTCTGTTTGTGGAATTTTTTGTGGTATTTTTGTCATAGGTGTTAGTACCATTATTGACTATATGCCATAGAAGTTATGTCCTTACAAGACTTATTATTAAAAAACACAGATGTTAAAGACAAATGTAACAGTGATTAAGTTTCAGCCATAATTCTTCTAAGAGGTGGACTCCTTCTTTCCACTTCTCCCTAACTTGACAATAGGGTAGAAAAGGTTCTATTCTGAATAATATGAAACACGGAAAACTGTTTTAAATATATCTAAAATCAAGGCCCTTTACTTATGTACTTTTAAGTTTGTATCCACACTATACCTTTCAGAAGACCTGACTTTTTCCCCTTGCATTTTTTAGGTGAATACTCAAAATTAAACAGTAACACTAGAAACTTCAAATGGATGTTATTTTATTCTAATTTTATTTAATCAATGATATTTATTTTATTACAATGCAATTTAGCTAGCACTTACATTCAACAGACTCTACTGGTAGGTTTAACTGCTTATTGCAACTGAATGTATTTTAAAACTTGGAATAAGCTTTCGTGAGAAGTTTGGTAGACGGGACTGAGGTCAGGGAAATCTGCATTCAGTCCTGACTATACTTACTAGCTGTGATTGTACACAAGATCCTTTACCTTTCTGAGTCTTTTTTTTTTTTAACTTCATCTATAAAATAGAGTATAATGATACCTATAGGGCTTCCCCTGGTGGCTCAGATCCTTTGAAGAAGGAAATGGCAACCCACTCCAGTATTCTTGCCTGGAGAATCCCATGGACAGAGAAGCCTGGTGGCCTACAGTCCATAGGGGTCGCAAAGAGTCAGACATAACTGAACTGACTTAGCACACACGCATGCAGTGATCCCTATGTCACAGAGTTGATGTGATAATTAAATAGGGTAATGAATAAAACACTCTGGGCAACTTACTATAAAATTTCAACATAGATCAGCTACAAAATCACTGTCTGAGTAAGAAACCACACCAACACTTCGTAGCTTAACAACCACCCTTATCTGCTCACAGGTCCCTGGACCAACAACTTGGACCGGGCTCAGCGGTGCAGGCCTGCTGGTTTTATTCACAGGGCTGCAGGGATCCAAAGTTCTGCAGAGTGAGGCTGGATGGTCTGAACCGGCCTCACGGACATGTCTGACAGATGACCCCGGCTAGACCTCCATCTCCAGGTGATCTCCCATTCCCAGAGAGACAACTCTGGGCTTCCTCAGGCGGGGCAGCTTCCAGAAAGGCAAGAACAAAAGTTGCAAGGCCTCTTGAAGCCAAACCTTTGAAGGCCTCCCACAAAATTTCCACTGCATCCTCTTAGTTAGAGCAAGTCACAAAGCCAGGGCAGGTGTGAGGGGCTAGGGAAAGACGCCCTCTTGATGCAGGATAGCTACACCCTAGTGCACACAGGCCTGCACACAGCCGTGGGCCAAGTGTGTGGCTACAGTTTGCGATCTTCTAAAGCCTGCGAAATACTGACAACTTTTATAACACCTATGCTACCTTTCAACTATAAATAACTGCAGAATTCATGTCTTAAAACCACAAAGAAGAACTAGCTTGAGTTCCCCCCCAATCTAGAGAATACTGTTCTGTCGCTTCAATGACAGACTTAAAAGAAGACCAGCATCCAGACCTGGTGACTGATATCATCATTTAGATTTCTTTGTTTTCCTGTGTTCTAAGAGTCCTCCACATTTTTCTATTTAATCTAATCAGTATATTTATTTTCATCTGATTTGATATTTTAACCTTCAGCATGTAGCTTTCTAGTCAAACAATTCACAATGAATAGAATCACCAAGAAATCTGGATCAGTATGCTGTACTTCTAGAAACTATGACTTTTTATTTTAAAAAGTAAAGAAAAACATAACATTGTAAAAACTAAATATCCTTTTGTTTTTCTCCATGAAAATGATCACTAGAGAAAAATAATTTTGTCTATAGTTCATCAGCGAGGCTTTAGAGATCTAGTCATACAGATTTAAGCAGAAATAAAGAACAAGATTTTTAGAGCCACTAACAAGCAAAAAGTAGAATGCCAAAGCAAAACTTGAAGTTTAATTTATTGTATCAAATCTCATTTTAATGACTATCTTTCTAAATTTTTTGTCACAGCTACAGAAAGTCACTAAATGATAAAGGCTACCAAAACTTCCTTTAACATGAATGTCTCTAAAAGATTCATTTCAAGAGCCACAGTCCTTAATACAATACAATACAATCTGCTTCGGGTAATTTCATGGGGCAGGATATGCCACTAAACACACTGTGTGATAAGAACTGCTCCTTAAGGAAGGAGAGAAATGAAGGCAATAGCTACTTGCTGTTTGACAATATGGTGAACAGAGAAGCGGTTTGGGGAATGGTTAATTTCCTAAGCTTGACATTTTTTTTAGCAGAGGTTCACTTACAACATGGCTTCATAAAGAAACAGTTGGAAACTCAAGTCGTTTTCAATTTTAGACAAATTGGTGCTGCCAAAATTATAATACTCAATAAAGGAAAACTTTAAAAACAGAGGGATGCCTAATCTGGTTTTTAAGACATTCAAAAATCCTGATTACGTTATGAGAAGCCATACAAGAAGCCAAATACACATCTGTCTAGAGAAAATGCCATCAGCCAATGCCATCTTTGGTGGTTAGGGACATTCCTCCTATGTGAACAAGCCTCCTTAGTGGGCATTACTGAAACTAGATAATTTGACTCAATAATTACAGATTAAAGATAACCCTGTGCTACCATTCGGGAAAGATAATCTACTCAATTTATTTTTAAAGGAAATCTTGTGTGTCTAACATATTCCAATTTTGCTTTAATTATCTCAAAGTCCTACATGAATCACAGATCTACAATATAGGCTCATATGGAATAGTCACCATTTTTGAAAAATAGTGGCAATTCTAACATTCTGTCGTTATATTGCTTACTAATCTTAACTGCCATGATTTCAAAAGACAGTTCCAAAGTGCATCTTGAACAAACAGAAAAGCAATTAGCCTAAATTAATTGCTTTGCTGATGTGATTTGCAGTAGGGATGCCTGGTGGTTTTGCAACTCCTGCCAGTGCTTTCACAAGTTGATGTTCTGATGATTTTTTAGCCTATTTTTGCACCAGAGCAATTAACCAGATAATTGTTCTAATGTGAACCTGCCCTTAATCAGTATGCTTAGGTTCATACTAACAATTAACCAAATATTAAACATACACTTAAACAGCAGCACTCAAAAGTGCTATGGGAAGAATTAAGAAAAAACTTGCAACAATTTTCTCATACAGCCATACTCTTCTCACCAAGAAACAGAAAAAAATGCTGTACCTGTCTCCTCTGCCTCTTTTCAATTAATACAAGATATCATTACATATGAAGAGCAAAGTTTCTGGGTCTTCATTTAAAAGTATTCCAAAGATTCTATTCAAAAGACAGAAGCCAATGATTCAACATTAAAACCTATGAGGAGGGCACGGCAACCCACTCCAGTATTCTTGCCTGGAGAATCCCCGTGGACAGAGGAGCCTGCAAAGAGTCGGCCATGACTGAGAGACTAAGCACAGAGCACACCGTCCAAGAAGCGGAGCTACCGCTTCCAGACAGGAAGTATGCACTACAGAAAGCAAGCTCTACGTGAGTCCAGACGAGGACAGGAGCCCTTACTTTAGTAAGTACCAATTTAATTCAGAAATAAATAAAGCCTGGGGAAAATAGGACATGAGAGCCAACTGCCTGGATTTTAACCAGAGCTCAAGCCAAATTTAAAAACAAACTTACACATCCTACAAAAGCATCATTTATAATTCCCTCAACACACAGGCATTAAATTACTCCTCTGAGCTGGGTTCTATGCGAGGTACCCGGGGCTGAGGTTGGGGCAGAGGGCCATAGACAAAGAGGCAGGTTCCCCTTACAAGGAGAGAGTCATGAGCAAAACATCACACAGCCACATAATGTCGTCTGCCGCCAGTCGACCGACGGGCTACGGATTCAGCCGACAGTGATGGGATACAGCACTCATTACAACCACCATTATTATTTCCTCTTTTCCTTAACAATAAAGGAATTCACATTCTTTTTAAGGCAAATTGTTCGCAGTGCAACTAGAACTGTTAATGAAACAAGTCTCAATAACTTTTGAACTTCAGTCAGCAAGGAGTTATTTTATACAACCTTAAATTAAATATTTTATCAGTTGAGGAATGAGATACATAAAACCTTTCCGTCTTCATGAGGCAAAAAGGTTCAAGCTGAAAGTACTGTGTCATTCTTCATGTCGTCGTGTCTTCTTTTTTAATTTCTAAAAGGGCCATCATACAGAAAATGGCCCAGGCACATACATGTCAAGTCTGCCATTTTTAATTATTACCAGTCAAGTTCCAGCAATTTTTCCTCTGGTTAAACATGTGTGTACCTATCTTCTAAGATATTTCTTTACGCCACTGTTCATAAAATATTTTAGGCTGAAGCAAAATCTCTTGCACAAAATTAATAACTAATCACAGGAGATATTTATCATCTCAAGCCTTTTACAAGGAAATTGTCAGATTTAATCACCTTTCTCATATTTTCACTATTTACTGGGCTTCATTTATCATACATTTTAAAATTTTGACAACAGTGAGTTATTTTAATTACCATTTCTGGTTGGGGATTAAGAATAAGACAACTCCTCAGGGAAGGGGAGGCAGGGCAGGAAGTCATATATTTGAACAGTCAATAAACTATTATCATTTTCATCAAGAGATGAAGATTTTGTTCAATGTTGGCAATTTTAAAATGGGTTTGAGGTTAGGAAGCCTCCCAATGCACAGCAGTGCATTCTTCATCATATAAATTGTGTCCATCCTTTCCCATAATTTGATCATGAATTCTGATTTCATAACATATAAAACATGATTTTTAATCCCACAAACTAACTGCTTAATATGTACACTCACTCATCTTTATATTGCCTTAAAAACATAGAATCAGTAACAATATTTAAATAGCACATCCAGGAATACCAATAATATGATACTATAAAAGCTCTATTATTATTACTTACAAAAATGTTTACTTTTACATTATCATCACTCACTAGGAACCAAAGACAAAGTAGGAATTAAAAATTACCACTGTACGTTGGAACTGTCATAAAAATTGACATTATTCCACAGGACAAAATAATGCAAACATGGAGAATCAATAAGACAAACTCATCTACGTCAAATCCAGCTTCCATCTCATCTTCAGAACTGGAGTTAAGTATCAAACCTGGCTGACACAGATAAGATACAGATGATCTCATATAGATTTTCCTTTCAAGTAACTGTACTAGGTTAAATGCTTTAGTGCTATATATTAATTAATATTTCCTGTAAGTGATATTCAATAATTAGAATTACTCAAAAAACCAATATCAGAACTGATATCCAGTATCACTACATACCAAACAATGAAAAAGTACCTGTAATTTGAATTTCATCTGAGGATAAATGCACACATCATTTCATCAGAGAAACTTTCTGTTCTATAGAAAAATATCATCAGCTATTTGAAAAATCACATAATACTGTACAGATTAGTTACGGCAGTTATTTTTTTACCAAAGGTACTAAAACCTTCAATGAAGTTAACTTCCTTCTTTTTAACTCAGTAATATTTACTCCAAGTATATAGCACCTAGTATTCTCCTTTACTCTGCAACGATTAATTTATTACAACTGACAGAGAGCATCTATAGAAACTAAAATATTTGCAAAAATAAATGTGCATCAACACATGCTTAAGTAAATATCTATTCTAAATTCATCTTGAAATTCTTTTTGGTATCAAATACGAGCCAGATGTGATATTAGACATAAAAATGAGCAACACTTTCTACTTTTCCTCAATAAAATTAGGAAGAAATTAAGAGCATTTGTAAATGGCATTGTTGGGGGAAAAAAATGTTTTTGTTACAAAATTTAGATGTTTAAAATCTATAGGTCTTAGTCAAACAAAGCTAGTGGAGGTGATGGAATTCCAGCTGAGCTATTTCAAATTCTAAAAGATGATGCTGTGAAAGTGCTGCACTCAATATGCCAGCAAATTTGGAAAACTCAACAGTGGCCACAGGACTGGAAAAAGTCAGTTTTCATTCCAATCCCAAAGAAAAGCCATGCCAAAGAATGCTCAGACTACTGCACAACTGCACGCGTTTCACATGCTAGCAAAGTGACGCTCAAAATCCTTCAAGCCAGGGTCCAGCAGTACAAGAACGCCCACATGTACATGCTGGATTTAGGAAAGACAGAGCAACAAGAGACCAAATTGCCAACATCTGCTGGATCATAGAAAAAGCAAGAGAGTTCCAGAAAACCTCTGCTTCATTGACTACACTAAAGCCTTTCACTGTGTGGATCACAACAAACTATGGAAAATTCTTCAAGAGATGGGAATACCAGACCACCTGACCTGCCTCCTGTGAAATCTGTGCACAGGTCAAGAAGCAACAGTTAGAACCAGACATGGAACAACAGACTGGTTCCAAATCAGGAAAGGAGTATGTCAGCTGTATATTGTCACCCTGCTCATTTAACTTATATGCAGAGTACATCATAAGAAATCCGAGGCTGGATGAATCACAAACTGGAATCAAGATTTCCAGGAGAAAAATCAATAACCTCAGAGAAGCAAATGACACCACCATTATGGCAGAACTTGAAGAGGAACTGAAGAGCTTCTTGATGAAGGTGAAAAAGGAGGGTGAAAAAGCTGGCTTACAACTCAACATTCAGAAAACTACCATCATGCCATCTGGTTCCATCACTTCATGTCAAGTAAATGGGGAAACAATGGAAACATTGTGACTTTATTTTCTTGGGCTCCAAAATCACTGCGGATGGTGACTGTACTCATGAAATTAAGACGCTTGCTCCTTAGAGAAAAGCTACCATTCAGGTATGACCTAGATCAAATCCCTTATGATTATACAGTGGAAGTGAGAAATAGATTTAAGGGCCTAGATCTGATAGATAGAATGCCTGATGAACTATGGAATGAGGTTCGTGACATTGTACAGGAGACAGGGATCAAGACCATCCCCATGGAAAAGAAATGCAAAAAAGCAAAATGGCTGTCTGGGGAGGCCTTACAAAGAGCTGTGAAAAGAAGAGAAGCGAAAAGCAAAGGAGAAAAGGAAAGATATAAACATCTGAATGCAGAGTTCCAAAGAATAGCAAGAAGAGATAAGAAAGCCTTCTTCAGCGATCAATGCAAAGAAACAGAGGAAAACAACAAAATGGGAAAGACTAGGGATCTCTTCAAGAAAATCAGAGATACCAAAGGAACATTTCATGCAAAGATGGGCTCAATAAAGGACAGAAATGGTATGGACCTAACAGAAGCAGAAGATATTAAGAAGAGATGGCAAGAATACACAGAAGAACTGTACAAAACAGATCTTCACGACCCAGATAATCACAATGGTGTGATCACTGACCTAGAGCCAGACATCCTGAAATGTGAAGTCAAGTGGGCCTTAGAAAGCATCACTACGAACAAAGCTACTGGAGGTGATGGAATTCCAGTTGAGCTCTTTCAAATCCTGAAAGATGATGCTGTGAAAGTGCTGCACTCAATATGCCAGCAAATTTGGAAAACTCAGCAGTGGCCACAAGACTGGAAAAGGTCAGTTTTCATTCCAATCCCAAAGAAAGGCAATGCCAAAGAATGCTCAAACTACCACACAATTGCACTCATCTCACACGCTAGTAAAGTAATGCTCAAAATTCTCCAAGCCAGGCTTTAGCAATATGTGAACCGTGAACTTCCTGATGTTCAAGCTGGTTTTAGAAAAGGCAGAGGAACCAGAGATCAAATTGCCAACATCCGCTGGATCATGGAAAAAGCAAGAGAGTTCCAGAAAAACATCTATTTCTGCTTTATTGACTATGCCAAAGCCTTTGACTGTGTGGATCACAATCTACTGTGGGAAATCCTGAAAGAGATGGGAATACCAGACCACCTGATTTGCCTCTTGAGAAATTTGTATGCAGGTCAGGAAGCAACAGTTAGAACTGGACATGGAACAACAGAATGGTTCCAAATAGGAAAAGGAGTACGTCAAGGCTATATATTGTCACCCTGTTTATTTAACTTCTATGCAGAGTATATCATGAGAAACGCTGGACTGGAAGAAACACAAACTGGAATCAAGATTGCTGGGAGAAATATCAATAACCTCAGATATGCAGATGATACCACCCTTATGGCAGAAAGTGAAGAGGAACTAAAAAGCCTCTTGATGAAAGTGAAAGTGGAGAGTGAAAAAGTTGGCTTAAAGCTCAACATTCAGAAAACGAAGATCATGGCATCCGGTCCCACCATTTCATGGGAAATAGATGGGGGAACAGTGGAAACAGTGTCAGACTTTATTTTTCTGGGCTCCAAAATCACCACAGATGGTGACTGCAGCCATGAAATTAAAAGACGCTTACTCCTTGGAAGGAAAGTTATGACCAACCTAGATAGCATATTCAAAAGCAGAGACATTACTTTGCCAACAAAGGTCCGTCTAATCAAGGCTAAGGTTTTTCCTGTGGTCATGTATGGATGTGAGGGTTGGACTGTGAAGAAGGCTGAGCGCCGAAGAATTGATGCTTTTGAACTGTGGTGTTGGAGAAGACTCTTGAGAGTCCCTTGGACTGCAAGGAGATCCAACCAGTCCATTCTGAAGGAGATCAGCCCTGGGATTTCTTTGGAAGGAATGATGCTAAAGCTGAAACTCCAGTACTTTGGCCACCTCATGCAAAGAGTTGACTCATTGGAAAAGACTCTGATGCTGGGAGGGATTGGGGGCAGGAGGAGAAGGGGACGACAGAGGATGAGATGGCTGGATGGCATCACTGATTCGATGGACGTGAGTCTGAGTGAACTCCGGGAGTTGGTGATAGACAGGGAGGCCTGGCGTGCTGTGATTCATGGGGTCGCAAAGAGTTGGACACGACTGAGTGACTGATCTGATCTGATGACAAACCTAGAGAGTGTATTAAAAAGGAGAGCCATCACTTGCCAACACAGGTCTGTATATTCAAAACTATGGCTTTTCCAGTCGTCATGTATGGTTGTGAGAGTTGGAACACAAAGAAGGCTGAGCACGTCAGAACTGATGCTTTCAAACTGTCATGCTGGAGAAGACTCTGTGAAAGTTCCTTGACAACAAGGAGATCAAGTCAGTCAATCCTAAAGGAAATCAACCCTGAATATTCACTGGAAGCAGAAAATCCATTCCTTTGGCCACCTGATGCGAAGAGCCGACTCACTGAAAAACACAGTGAGCTCCCATGAGGTCAGGAGGAGAAGGGGGTGACAGGATGAATTGGTTGGACGGCATCACCGACTCAACGAACATGAGTTTGAGCAAACTCTGGGAGATGGTGATGGACAGGGAAGCCTGGCGGGCTGCCGTCCACGGGCACAAAGAGAAGGACATGACTGAAAGACTGAACAACAACAGGTTTTATCCGAAACTCTAACTTCTCAGATATCCCATAAAGAAAAGAAAAGGGAACACTCTACTGATGTTCAGAAAGATCAAGCATAGCCTGAAGATAGGATGACCACAGAAGTTGCCATCCAAAGCAGGACATGCGGATCGCAGAAGAGGCAGCAGCAGCACGAACAGGAACCTGACGACCCCCCAAAACCATGGGGAGGGGCGGAGACTGGCCTAAGCAAACCAGGACACAGGGCAGGAGGCCTGAGGCAGGCAGGGCGCCCCTCGTGGTCAGAGCTGGGGCTTTGGAGGCAGAAAAATGGGCTCCAAGTCTGTTTCCACCAGTTAGGAGTCGAGAGTGGTCTAATCTTCCTGGACCTTAGTCCCTTCGTTTAAGTGAGGCTAGTTTCTTCCTCAGGGTCGCAGAGGTTAAATGAAACACAGGTGTGAACACTTTGCACACTGTGCGGCACAGACAGCAGTAAACGGTAGCTGTCACTACCTGCTATTATTAACCTTGGTTCAGAAACAAAGGGGAGAAAGTGTCATACCCTTCAACTTTAGCAGCACCACAGAAAACAAGCGTGGTTGTAAAGAAAGGGTCTAATGGATAGGACACCAGAGGCCTCATTTTCAAAGATGGTCAGGGGACCTGAGGGCTTGTCAGGTGGCACCACTAGTAAAGAAGCCACTTGCCAACGCACGAGACATAAGAGACGTGGGTTAGATCCCTGGGTCAGGAAGATCCCCTGGAGGAGGGCATGGCAGCCCTCTCCAGGATTCTTTCCTGAAGAGTCCCATGGACAGAGGAGACTGGCAGGCTACAGTCCACGGGGTCACAAAGAGCCGGTCACGACTGAGGTGACTCAACACACACGCATGCAAAGGGGACTGGAAGAACACTCACCCCAGCATCATTCTATTCTCCTAGGGATGGCCTTACAAGTAACCGTGACTATAAAAGAGAGGGTCAAATCTAAGCCAGCTTCAAAGAAGTGTCACCAGCTCAGAAACACTCAGTTCTCTCCCTGCAGTTCTCCCGGAAGTCAGTAAAACACAGTTATTCATTTAAAAAAATCTGAATACATACAGAACATACTCAAAACTACACAGTAAAATTAGAGAAATAAATAAAATTCAGTTTTAGTAAAAGTCCACCCAACCAGCCCAGCCACATTATTAGGCACCAAAGGTATGCAGACAGGCTCCTCTGCAGTCTCTGCAGGCTCCACAGTCTCTGCAGGCCACCGCGGAGCCACTTTGATGGGCAGCGCTATTTTTACTGCCTCTCGATTTCCAAGTTTTCGTGGTTTTATAGGAGAAAACTGTTCAAACTTCACACTTAGTACTCCAAGGTGAAAAGTATTTCTCTCCTCCAGACCACTTAACTTTAATAGAAAACAAAACATTCTCCGACTCGAATTCAACTATGCCTGCTGGATTTTAATGGATAGGTTTGTCCCCCGCTTGGGCAATCTTTAAACCTCTGTCTCTAGGAGAATTAAGTAATATTAGGGGATTGAAAGGAAATAAAATTCTAAGTCCACTGTGACATGACATTCACAGGAAGATGGTAGATTATCCATCCAGTCCTCGAACACTTATAAAAACAATATATAGCATATGTTCACAAAACAATTCTTGGAAATAAAACACAATGGGCACTCAGCAAATATTTTATATCGCCAACACCTGCTCAAATCCTCTCTGAACTTTATTTCTAAATGTCACCGTTTTTTATTGAATCAACGGAAATTTGAAAGAAGAAACAGAATAAACATCCAGAGAAGATCAAGGGAGTTAGAAAAATCTTTATAGAAAGCCTCATTGAGTTTTACATGAGCCAGGGTGCTGTCAGTCTCCCTGAAAGGGGCGGTAGAGTAATCTGTCACTCCATGACTTCAATCTCAGAGTGCCTAAAAGACTAAAAAGGGCTCTGTGCGGAAAAAGAGAAGAGAAAAAGAGAAAGAAAAGAAAAGTCTTAAGGCTTTTCTAAATTTTATAAACAAAGGAATCGTGAATCAAATACTAAGCACTGCAAATAAATTCACTTTGAATCACAGACTTGAAGTTGGAGGTAGTTTAGTATACTAATTCAACTCTGTTATTCGGGAAACTGTAACACCCCTGTTAGAACTGTCAGTGGGAATGAGTTCTCTATTTTGGAAGGCAGTCAATGAAAACCAAGGTTTTAACTTATTTTAAGCTGAATTCTGTCTCCCTCTGTAACTTCAACCTGTTGGCCAAAGTTCTGAGGTCTGAAATAAGAAAGAACTAATTTAGGGAAACTAATTAACTCTCTATTATCTGTTAATATATTTTATCAGACTCAATTTAAAAAGAACTATTTGATTTAAAATGAGAAATCCTTACCTAAAAATCTTTATATTCTGAATTTCAATAAGGGAGAATTCAATTTGTAGACTAGGTGGGGACAGGTGGATATTATAAACTAGATCATGCTGGGTGAGAATAATGGAGAAATTGAAGAATGGCCGACGAGAAAAGCCCATTACTCACCCTGGAAAGATCGCTGACATGAGAAAATGTGGGTCCAGTGTTGCTAGATCTGCAACTTTCCCAAAAGAAGGCCCAAATTCAGATTTTTATGTGAACGACCCAATTTTTTAAAGTTGGCAACTTACTCAATTTTTTAAATATTGTATGGGCCAAACAAAACAGCTTTGTGGACTGGACTCAACTCTGGCTCGCCAATTTGCAATTTTAAAATGTTGTTATTTAAAAGTCTATTTAATGAGAAAACATTTATAGTTACTATTCTAAACACTAGTACATATAAAGAGAAACAGTAACATATTGCAAATGTTATTTTATACTTAAAAGAAACTGGTCACAACAATCTCAGATTTAAAACTCCTTAAATTTTAGGATGTTCACTGATGCAACAGCTCCCTTTGCATAAATATAAGACTCATGCAGCAAATTACTCCTTAAAGAAAGTGTCCTATCTGTGTTCAACAGAGTCAATACATTCAATTTTGTTTTAAACTGCAAATTCAAAGAATACGTCTCTAGCTAGGTAAGAACCATTTAGTTCTTTTAAAAAGTCATGCAGCTTCTGGACTCTATACCAAACATAAAAAGGAAAAAAAAAATAAAACAGTGAAGACCAAACTGCATGTGAAATAGCAAAACAATTATATCAAATACAAGTAAACATTCCAACAAACTTCCAGTCAGAGAGAGTACAGGAGAAATAATAACCAGATGTTTAATTTAAATCATCAATAGAAATAGTCAGTGTCCTCTTTTTATAAACCACTGGGATTTTATTTGTATTCAAAAGCAATGGTAAATGTCAAATGACTACTAGACCATCCTTCTGAATACAAGAAAATATGCTGTTTAACTCTCTAAATACAAAAAGTGCTTTTTAAAAAACAAAGATAAAGAACAGCGTGCCTTAGTCACACAGATCAATTCAAGAACCACAAAATGCTAAAAGGTTCCGTGCGCTTAACAGTAAAGACCTTGAATTACTAAATATTTTAAAATTTTGAACTTTGAAAATATTTATTGTTAAAATCTTTTAAAATCCAGGATAAATCTTATATCTAAAGATCTGAGAAGAGTATCAATCTTTATCTTCATGTGAAGAATTCATTATTAAAGCTAGCAGCATTAAACATACATCCTTTTCGTAGGCATTAGGTATAAAATAGTATCTAAAGGTTCTATTGTAACTTTATTATGAAAGAAAATAATGAGATTTGTGTTTTTTTTAAACTAAGAATGTTACGTATTAAAAAAAAAGAATGTTATGTATAAATGTCAATTGTGTGTGAATTCCAACTATGAAATGGAAATTGACTCATTAGCCATTTGCTTTTTCTTGTTTGCCCCCATCCAATTTTTACTACAGTAAAGATGGAAAAAACACATCCAATCGGAAAAGTCAAAGAAAAATTAAACAAACGGGCTAAATTTAATAGGAATAGTATGACCTTCAGCAGAACAAAAGATGTTGAAAGGATTAAATGAGAACACGTGTAAAGTGCCTATCAATTACCTGGATGATAAAGGTTACTTTCCTTCCCTCTATCCTTACAAAGCTCACTATTATCTCACTCATTAAGTCTTATATCACCGAAAGAGGAAAGCCTTTGGGATCAGCAGGAACTCAGTGCCCCACAGTCTGAGGCACAGCACCAAGTATTTAGTAGGGGGTTAATAAACGCTTCCTGATTTACTAGAGGATAATAATAATGAACAAATGTAAAACAGACACTAATTGATAGGCTAAATGCATTAGTGCATTCTAGTGTCCTCCATGGGAAAGGTTACTAACCCATCCCGGCTAAGTGCTGAAATTATAATTAAGTCTGACGGGAAGTCCTAGATTTATACCAATATAATTACAAATATTACTTAGCTTAGTGATAGAGTATGGCAAGAACAATGAGCTGACTAATTTAGATGACACTGCAAAGTGGGTTTTAATGTTTGAAACTCCTATTACAGTACACAGGATAAGTGCAAGTGGTGTAATTAAAACCTAAAAGAGTCTGATCTTTAAAACTCTACCGCTCAACCTCATTAAAATGCATATTTTCTCAATTAATTCAAACTTTTCCATTAAAAACATAAAAATACCCTTTTATTCCTTGCAAATAAATCTCTACAGTACAGCATTTAGGATCAAACACCAAATAATCATTATAGTTAAATAGGAAAAAAAAAACAACTGAAATATTATGGAAAGGGATTTGAGCAGATGGAACCTAACAAAGGGAAGGAAAGGCAAGGTGAAGGCTGCTCTTTTTTTTCATGTGTAAATACCCAGTTATGACTACATAAGCATTTCAAGCACCAGAAGATGGGAAATCCTTGAGTATCTTTGTGTAAATGATACAAATCTAAGCAAAAGCAAAACCTGTTTACTGAGCAGATAACCCTTATGATCATATATGGACTGCATCTTACTTACCTTTGTAGGCTCCAAGTACTGAGTCTTCTCCATCGTTTTCATATCCATTTTGTGGCAC
Source organism: Bos javanicus (assembly GCF_032452875.1). Lineage (NCBI taxonomy): Eukaryota > Metazoa > Chordata > Mammalia > Artiodactyla > Bovidae > Bos > Bos javanicus. The sequence goes on from NC_083874.1 coordinate 106,824,491, forward strand.
AGTTTTCAGCTTTCAATCTGAAGCATTACTAAGAAGTTTACCTAAATATTAAGCTAATACTAAACACCTAAAACCACAGGATGACGTTTTTCATGTACTTCTTTTTATCAGTTGTTACGGAAAACATTTAAAAGATTATTTTAAAACTTGTCACATAACTGATCATGTGGAAGAATGTAGATTATAGAAAAGAATTTAATTTTTTAAATGTTCATCAATTTTCTTCAGATTTTGATACACATCACACAGTGACTATTATTCAGAAACAATAAACACCTTTTATAAATGATGGCCATGGACCAATTCTGGACTAGTAAATTTTTCAAGAAAAATGTTACTAAGAAAGAGCCAAGTCAAAAGCTATCACACGTAATTTAAAGGGCAAGGCTGGTAATTTACAGGAATGCCACTAGAATTTGCCATTTTTGGGGAAAATGGAGTCTACATGGTTTTACTGTTAAAAGGATAAAAGGAAATTAAAAATGAAAGGGGGAAATGTCTTAAATTTAAAGCATTATCTGACACAAACTTTACAAATCACTGCTCTGTTTTATAAAAAACATTTAAATCTAAATAGGTTCTAATTTTAGCTGAAATAGGGCTTCCTATTTTGAAAACAATATATTTTTGGTGGCCTTTTTTAAAACTTATTTATTCTTGAAAAGCTACTAAGCAAGAACTTTATCTCATGCCTATATTTAAGAACCCACCTAAACTAATCAGCAGTAGGACTCCCTGGTGGCTCAGATGGTAAAGAATCCATATGCAATGCAGGAGATGTGGGTTCCATTCCTGGGTCGGGAAGATCTCCTGAAGGAGGGAGGGCGTGGCAACCCACCCAGTATTCTTGCCTGCAAAATCCCATGGACAGAGGAGCCTGGCAGGCTACATACAGTTCATGATGTGAAAAAGAGTTGGACAAGCATAGAATAAGCACAGAATAGTGGTACTCTGCAGTTGTTTTCACTACAAAGAAGTCTATTTTCAAGGGTTCTTGCATTTTTTTCCCCTCATGCAATATTTCAGAGAAAAATTGACCTATCCATTATCACTGTTTATTTTTAAAACTATTTTTAAAACATTTTTAAATGCTTATTTTTAAAACATTTTACACATCTTTACACTACGTATTAAACTATCCATCACATGACTTTAACATTCAAAACAAATTCTATTTATACAGAAAACGAAATGTCATCCTAGAGAAAAGATCTGAATGCATGATGTTTGAAATAGTTTCTCAGAACCATTTTCCTTGATAAATGAACAGTAAAATCAACCACAAAAAGTTGCAAAACTATTAAAGTGACAAATAAACAATATGTCTTGCATGAGTGACAAAGAGAAGATTCAACAGACTTTTAGGCAAACATATGAATCTTAACACATAAACTTTGCTGCAAATATAAGCAAGTGTGAGTCACTCAGTAGTGTCCAACTGTTTGCAACCCCATGGACTGTAGCCCACCAGACTCCTCTGTCCATGGAGTTCTCCAGGCAAGAATACCCACTCCAGCCAAGAGTGGGTAGCCATTTCCTACTTCACGCGATCTTCCACACCCAGGGATTGAATCTGGGTCTCCTCTTTCAGGCAGATTCTTTATTGTCCAAGCCATTAGGGAAGCCCCAAAACTGGATGGGTTAAAAGTATACTTCTAAATGTTTTTCAAAACTTAAAAATATCTATTTTAAAAGTCACAGCTATATCACATTTTCCTTAGAGTAGACATGCCTTATTACAATGATAATCAGTGCTTGGTACACAGAACACATGCTTCCCTTTGAAAAAGTATTTTTAAGATGTTAAGGTGGTTACCTGTCATTTATAATCCAGTTCAGGCAGAGATTGAGAGAGCTAAGATTTTTGCACCTCTTGACAATTTCCATCACGGTTTCATTATCCAGTTCAGTGATATGACGTAGGTCCAAGCTGGAAAGGTTTCTTAGCTAATGAGATAAATAAAATGAAAGATGAGAAAGATAAATACTATATCCTCAAAAACTATTAAGAACAGTTGATTACAGAATATCACTGCACTGAATAATAGACTATAGAGTTATTAAACTAAATGGTTACATAATATTTTAATAATAAATAAGAAATGAGTCAGAAATCTAAGGTGAACAAATGAATGGCAATAAACATTAAAATCAAGCAGATTTTATTGAGGCATCATAAAAATCAAAAGTTAGCATTCTAATATGTGGGAAAGCTGTTAAGTCGATCACATTACCTACAATTTGACAGGATTATTTTCTTTAACATTGATTTCAGATATTTATCTTCATGATAATACCACTGTTGTACAGGTTTTCTTTTTTATAAAAGATAAAATAAGAACAAATTGTTAATCAGAGATATCTTGGTGATATTTTATCAAGGTGGATAAAGATGGCAGGCTCTTAATTATCTTCTTCAAATAAACTATATCTCAAATAAGCTGTTTTGCTTAATAACATGCAAAGAATTAATTTGGATGCATCTGGTAGACCCAATAACACCACTCCCTATGCTCTCATGTGCCAACTTATATGGCAAAAGAGATTTTGTGGATATGATTAAAGTTGCTGAGATAAAGTGCCTGTCCTGGATTATTCAGAGCAACAGAGAACCTCTCCCAGCTAAAGTCAGAGATGTGTTTGAAGAAGATGCAGGGGACATTTAAACTGTGAAAGGGGTTCCACCTGCCTTCTCTGGCTTTGCGTCTGGAGGAAGAGGGCCAGGGGCCAAGGAATGTGGGCAGCTTCTAGAGCTGCCGGCAAGACATCGGGACTTTCAGACCTACCAACTTAAGGAAGCGAATTTCCTCAAAAACCTGAAGGGATGAGAAAACATCTCTAAATTTCCCAGAAAGGAACACAGGCCAGATGATTCTAGTCTGATGGGACCTGTGTTGATCTTCTCACCAGTAAACCATGAGGTAACAGATCTGTGCTGTTTTAAGCTGCTGTGTGTGCGGTCAATTGTCACAGCAGCAGCAGGCATTTCCAGCGCCATCAGGGAGCCCTTCCAGTACAGGCTGGTCTACCCGAGGCCACCCTAAGTCCTTCTGTAGGGGGAGCAAGTGACTCCTGATTTGCGGGCATAACCTAACTGCCAAAGGCCTCAAAAGTGAGTCAGGTGAGCTTCAAACCCAAGAGAAGACGCTGGTATCCCCGCTGCTGCAGGACAAAACACAAGGAACAGTCTACGGAGAACTTTCTGCAGTGACCGACGTGTTTTCTCTCTCTAGCGTCCAACACAGTAACCACTCGTCACACGAGGCCACTGAGTATCTGAAACGGGACCAGTATGTGGAAGGACCTGAATTTGTTATCTCATTTTGTGCTGTTTAGTTTACATCTAACATCTATTCTACGTCTGCGTGTGGGCTGGGGCTCCAGGGTTGGACAGAGCCGCTCTGGAAAGCCGGGCGGCGTGGGAAACCCTCCTTCCACCTCCGCTCTCAGAGAGGCCTCGCGCTGCTGCCGCTGCTGCCTGTCAGAGCCACGAGGAGCACGAGGAGCGAGGGGCGGGACACACGGAAAGGGCCCCCGCGGCAGGGGACACTTTCTCAGTGACTGCAGGCCTCTGTCACAAGGGCTCAACTCCGAGCATTCAGAATGAGGTTTAGGAAAACCTCTCTGCAGCTGGCCTCTCAGAGATGTTCACAGAAGCCACCTGCAGGGTGGGGCTCAGGACAACACCAGAGAATGGAGGCAGGACCTGGAAAGGAGAAACGGTTCTCACGAAGCTCCTCCTCAAGCCATCACAGACTTTGCCAACACCAGAACTGCACCAGTACTTGGCAAACAAAGCATAACGAAAGGGAACAGACTCACCTTTGTCAAAAACAGAAAACAAAACCCCAGACTGCTCTATCTCGGCACGTCCATACAGATGACCAGTCGGAACCGGGGCTGACTGTGGTCTCCCTTCCCCGAGAGCCTCCTCACTCACGGTCTGAAAACTGCAGCCAATACCACAGCCAGGGCCCGGACGGGGGGCCCGTGGGCTCTAACTTTATACCCGAAACATGGCCCTAGTCTTTACCTCTCCCCATAAATAAAGCAGGCTGGCATTAAACAAAACAATTTTTCTTCAGTAACAAAAGGAACGGTTAAAAAAAAAAAAAACCTACATAAAATACAAAATAGATAGCAATATAAGTTTCCATAATCTTCAGTTGTTCACTTAGTCACTAAGTTGTGTCTGACTCTTTGTGACTCCATGGACTGTAGCCCACCAGGCTCCTCTGTCCATGGGATTCCCCAGGTAAGAATACTGGAGTGGGTTGCCATTTCCTCATCCAGGGGATCTTCCTGACCCAGGGATCAAATCCATGCCTCCTGCATTGGCAGGCAGATTCTTTACCACTGAGTCACCGGGGAAGCCCATAATCTTTCAGACATCATTTAAATCATTTGTTATCCTTCAAACACTGCCCTCAGTAATGTACTCTATTTTCTATATTTTTTAAAAAACACCTTTTCTTACAACTATAAGTGGAGTACAATCCATTAAACTTTTGAAACACTATGTTGTATTACCATAATCTAATATTGTCAACTATATCTAATTAAAAAAATTTTTTTCCTTAAGCCACTTTATTTTTATAGTTAGCTTTCTTTACAGGGTACTTTTGATCCCAACACCCCAAAAATTTTCATCACTACTGTCCTGGGAACATGTATAGAATCAAGTAGCCTCTGTGAGTATCAGGCACTGGGGGGCTTGCTGAGCTCATATCCTGACAGTAGCCTCGTGTCTGTACCTCAGCAAAATCAGAAATACATGAAATGGAACCACAGGGCTGCTAAAAACTATTTTGAAGGATGAATTTTGCTGTAACCACGTGCGTGTGTGAACTGTTAAATATGGCCACATATGATACATACACAGCGTCACTTTATTTTCTCAACTATCCCGCATTATTGTCACCAGGAAGATGCAAAATCATAAAAATTCTATCCAGTCACATAAATACCTCCTACACACACATATTCTGGGGTTTAGCACAGCTTCTCACACAAAGTTGCTATGTGAATTATCACTTTATCCTTAGCCTCCCTCACGGTAATATATCTCATCACAACTCTGTGAATGTGCTTGCTACCACAGAAGAGTACACTTAATAATGGCTTGAAAGGTAAACTTTTCTCATGTACATTTTTCCACAGGAGAAAAATGACTGCCTCCACCAGCACACAGTGAGAAGATACAACCAAGGTCTGTAATAAAGAAAGCTTGACTTGTGTCAGTTGGGCCCCTCAAATTAGGGAAGGTGACTGAGGTTTGAATACTTCCTAAAGTGCTGATAACAGGGAGAGATAATAGGAAACCTATTTTTCAGACTTAGGAAAATTCAAAATCTTCTAGAATGAATAGGACAGAAAGTCGTCACAATTTCAAAAAACTATCTACATATAGTTTACATATAGTACATATAGTTATGTATGGGGTACATATAGTTACCCCAACCAGTAACGCTGAAGAAGCTGAAGTTGAACGGTTCTATGAAGACCTACAAGACCTTTTAGAACTAACACCCAAAAAAGATGTCCTTTTCATTATAGGGGACTGGAATGCAAAAGTAGGAAGTCAAGAAACACCTGGAGTAACAGGCAAATTTGGCCTTGGAATATGGAATGAAGCAGGGCAAAGACTAATAGAGTTTTGCCAAGAAGATGCACTGGTCATAACAAACACCCTCTTCCAACAACACAAGAGAAGACTCTACACATGGACATTACCAGAGGGTCAACACTGAAATCAGACTGATTATATTCTTTGCAGCCAAAGATGGAGAAGCTCTATACAGTCAACAAAAACAAGACCAGGAGCTGACTGTGGCTCAGACCATAAACTCCTTATTGCCAAATTCAGACTGAAATTGAAGAAAGTAGGGAAAACCACTAGACCATTCAGGTATGACCTAAATCAAATCCCTTATGATAATACAGTGGTAGTGAGAAATACATTTAAGGGCCTAGATTTGATAGATAGAGTGCCTGATGAACTATGAAATGAGGTTCGTGACACTGTACAGGAGACAGGGATCAAGACAATTCCCATAGAAAAGAAATGCAAAAAAGCAAAATGGCTGTCTGGGGAGGCCTTACAAATAGCTGTGAAAAGAAGAGAAGCGAAAAGCAAGGAGGAAAGGAAAGATATAAACATCTGAATGCAGAGTTCCAAAGAATAGCAAGAAGAGACAAGAAAGCCTTCTTCAGCAATCAATGCAAAGAAATAGAGGAAAACAACAGAATGGGAAAGACTAGGGATCTCTTCAAGAAAATCAGAGATACCAAAGGAACATTTCATGCAAAGATGAGCTCGATAAAGGACAGAAATGGTATGGACCTAACAGAAGCAGAAGATATTAAGAAGAGATGGCAAGAATACACAGAAGAACTGTACAAAAAAGAGCTTCACGGCCCAGATAATCACGATGGTGTGATCACTGACCTAGAGCCAGACATCCTGGAATGTGAAGTCAAGTGGGCCTTAGAAAGCATCACTACGAACAAAGCTACTGGAGGTGATGGAATTCCGGTTGAGCTATTCCAAATCCTGAAAGATGATGCTGTGAAAGTGCTGCACTCAATATGCCAGCAAATTTGGAAAACTCAGCAGTGGCCACAGGACTGGAGAAGGTCAGTTTTCATTCCAATCCCAAAGTAAGGCAATGCCAAAGAATGCTCAAACTACCACACAATTGCACTCATCTCACATGCTGGTAAAGTAATGCTCAAAATTCTCTAAGCCAGGCTTCAGCAATATGTGAACCGTGAACTTCCTGATGTTCAAGCTGGTTTTAGAAAAGGCAGAGGAACCAGAGATCAAATTGCCAACATCCGCTGGATCATGGAAAAAGCAAGAGAGTTCCAGAAAAACATCTATTTCTGCTTTATTGACTATGCCAAAGCCTTTGACTGTGTGGATCACAATCAACTGTGGAAAATTCTGAAAGAGATGGGAATACCAGACCACCTGATCTGCCTCTTGAGAAATTTGTATGCAGGTCAGGAAGCAACAGTTAGAACTGGACATAGAACAACAGACTGGTTCCAAATAGGAAAAGGAGTACATCAAGGCTGTATATTGTCACCCTGCTTATTTAACTTATATGCAGAGTATATCATGAGAAACGCTGGACCGGAAGAAACACAAGTTGGGATCAAGATTGCTGGGAGAAATATCAATAACCTCAGATATGCAGATGACACCACCTGTATGGCAGAAAGTGAAGAGGAACTAAAAAAAGCCTCTTGATGAAAGTGAAAGAGGAGAGTGAAAAATTTGGCTTAAAGCTCAACATTCAGAAAACGAAGATCATGGCATCAGGTCCCACCATTTCACGGGAAATAGATGGGGAAACAGTGGAAACAGTGTCAGACTTTATTTTTCTGGGCTCCAAAATCACTACAGATGGTGACTGCAGCCATGAAATTAAAAGACGCTTACTCCTTGGAAGGAAAGTTATGACCAACCTAGATAGCATATTCAAAAGCAGAGACGTTACTTGGCCAACAAAGGTTTGTCTAGTCAAGGCTACGGTTTTTCCTGTGGTCATGTATGGATGTGAGAGTTGGACTGTGAAGAAGGCTGAGCGCCGAAGAATTAATGCTTTTGAACTGTGGTGTTGGAGAAGACTCTTGAGAGTCCCTTGGACTGCAAGGAGATGCAACCAGTCCATTCTGAAGGAGATCAGCCCTGGGATTTCTTTGGAAGGAATGATGCTAAAGCTGAAACTCCAGTACTTTGGCCACCTCATGCGAAGCGTTGACTCATTGGAAAAGACTCTGATGCTGGGAGGGATTGGGGGCAGGAGGAGAAGAGGATGACAGAGGATGAGATGGCTGGATGGCATCACTGATTCGATGGACGTGGGTCTGGGTGAACTCCGGGAGTTGGTGATGGACAGAGAGGCCTGGCGTGCTGCGATTCATGTGGTCGCAAAGAGTCGGACAGGACTGAGCGACTGATCTGATCTGATCTGATCTACATATGATAAAACTCTCATTCTAGTTGATTAACTCCTAAGCTTTTAGAAGTCCTGCCTCCAGGCCCACTCCTCAGGGCAAGGTGGGTCAGATGGTGACTGCCCTGGGTTTCCTGTCCATAAATGAAGCGTTTTTTTCTCTTCTGATGGAGCATAAACTCAAACACGAAAAGAAAGGCTTACTTTGGTTCTCACATGCCAGCTGTCTATTGAGATCATCAAGAGCATTTTTGCCCTCGGATTCAATTAAGGCCCATTTTTTCATGAGCTGACAGTCGCTGACATCGTTCATGAAGCCTTTCCTGTGACCACATTGGCCAGTTCAACCTGGAAAATGACAGCACCCAAAGCAGTTCCAGGAGGCTAAGCCCTGGGAACCGGCAACATTATAAGACACGTCCAGAGCACCTCTACAGGCTGTGGTGTTTTTATTCAGAATGCCACAAACAGCTCTGTCAAATTCATCATACTCCTTGCCTTGCTAAGGGAATTTCATAATAGTGCCCTCCAGTGTTTCATTAAAAGCTACCCAACATAATCCTTCATAGTCTGAAACAAATAATTACATTTAGGAAACTGACATTTTAATTAAACTGACTTTTCTTACAAATTCACTGGTAGTCTTGGGTTACACAAATCACAGAGGATTTGAATAAGCGAAGCCATACAACCAAGATCTTTGACAGGCTTTGTTCCCATTTTTAAACAGTTTAGTAAGGTATTTGAAAAGAAACCCAAGTCAGAATGTAGACTGTAGGTAAATCAACTTTCAGTTTAATACCGCTTTTATTGAGGAAAAAAATATTACTTATAGCCAATTCAGGTTAAAGGCTAAAATTAGTCAATGACTGTATGGCTGTGTATGTATTTAAGAACAAAATGAGGCATTAAAATGTTACCTAGGAAACACAGACTTGGAGGATTATAAAAAGACCTCAAATGGCTTCCAAATTTTCTTAAGACTCTAGAAAAGTACAAACTGAAACAAAATCCTGTTGTGCAGGTTGACTCCAGCGGGTGAAGCAACGGACAGGGAATCGGAGCACCCTTGGCAAAGGCAGGGGCTTGGGGGGTCCCGCTGGTTCAGACCAGCAAGGATAATTTACGTGAAGCCAGCTGGAGGTGATAACTTTCGCGAAGGATAAAAACTTCTATATGGTTAACCATGTTCAAATGTCAACTAGTCCCTAAATTACTTCCTGCCAGCCCTGCAGATGTTGGCGTCGCGGGGACTGGGTTTCAGAGCAATCAGTTGCAATCTTCAGGGAGCAACGTCAAGGTGAAGACAGGCCGCCGGTGCTGTGGATCGGCAACACACACCCATCTGCCAGTCACAGGTCAGGCTGCCAAGACGGGGACTGCAGAGGGGACCAAAGGCTTGGGGGAGAGAGGGGGGCCTGGGGAGAGCCACCTATTGGGAACCACGAGGGAGACACAGGAGAAAGGGAGGGAGGTGTGGTGTGCGCATGGCAAACTACAACTACAGGTAAAGACACTGAGATGCTGGGCACGGGCTGGGGCAGAGGGAATTTCTACCCCCGGGCAAAGGAAGGCTTCCGCATGTGGACAGGGTCTACACTTAGAGGAGAACTTGGTTGTCCTACGGGGAGGATGAGGGGCATCTGTTCTGCTCATCAACTAGGCCGAACCTCAGTTTGGTTGGTTACGGCTGGCACTCGAGAGCAGAAGTAGTAATAAAAGCTAAATAAGTCACACTGAGGACATCAAGGAAATCCTCCCAGCACCTCACAGAACTGAGACCCTCAGGCTGTAACTGAAAGCTTTTCATTGCCCAAGAGCCGGGCAGAGACAATAACAATTTCCAGTCCTAACCATGAAAAGGAGACTTCCAAGGCCCGGAACGCTCATCGCATCTGCAAGAGCTGCCACGTGAGCTCTCTGGCCCTTCTCCAGGTGTCCTTCCAGCCACTGCCTTCTTAATCACACTGGTCTGCGGTCTCCTTGCTTTGTTTCCAAATCCGAGGCTGGCTGGCTCTCCTGCCCTTCTGCTGGATCTGCCATCTCTCACCATTTTATTCACGCTCTGTCTTGCTTTCCAGGACATTTTTACTCACTGCTCCTCCTTAGAGCTATCCCTTCTAACTCCTTGCCACGTTACCAGCCACAGAAATATTGTTTAAATAACTTTGATCATATCTCCCACCTTCTCTGAAACTTTGAGGAAACAGAAACCATTTCAACTGCAGACAGGAATTCCAGAGCGTGCTTATCAAAGCCATCCCTACTGTTCCCTGACAGGTTAAGTTAAAATAGCTCAAATCTCCAAGTTGCAAGAAGTTATTCTCATTGTGCTCAGAGAGCTGGACTTGTTATTTAAAACTGAGCTCACTTCCTGATTACTTCAGAGAGAAGAAAAATTAGTGAGTCTCAGAAATATAATATACCTGCCTTAACACAAATTACTAACCAGGCAGTCGCCACTGGAACTATGCCCTTTAGACAGAAAGCAACTGCCAACAGCTGCCAAGGGAGCAGGGGAACACACTTTCCTCCCTGCTACAGCTACTGGGCATGCCCTGTGTCTGCTCCATCTACTCTGCCTCCTTTCACCCCACCCTAGCGCCTCTCCTACCAGCCCCCCCGGGCTGTGCTACTCATGACCAACCTCTCACTGCAAACATCTGACATCTGATCTTAATGCCTGAGCCAATCCAAATGTGCATCTCTCCTACATCTCTGCTACAGTTCACTCTCATGCATTCATTCACACTTAGTGAATTCACACTTTAGTGAGCACGTGGTTCCAACCTTGGTGCACGTTAGGATCATATGGGGGAAACTTTTAAAAGATACTAATAAACACCACTACTTCTGAAAAAGATACCCAGTTGATCCATCCTGAACAGGGAACCATTTCCCTAGTGCAGAGCAAGTGATATTTAAATCCAGTTACTGAAAGGGTATTATTCCCTGGTGACTCAGTGGGAAAAGAGTCTGCCTGCAATGCAGGAGAGCTGTGTTCGATCCCTGGATTGGGAAAATCCCCTGGAGAAGGAAGTGGCAACCCACTCCAGTATTCTTGCCTGGAGAATTCCAAGGAGAGAGGAGCCTGGTGGGCTACCGTCCATGGGGTCACAAAGAGTCAGACACGACTGAGTGACTAACACTTGCACTTTCACTGAAAGTGTAAAAATAATTTATAAAGTTCAGCCTCTTTAATCACTAAAAAAAAAAAGCATTGAAAATATTATTCATAGAGTCAGTAACTATTAGGCACCTATTATATACCAGAAAACATTCCAGCTGCTAAAAATACAGCAGTGAACAAAACAGACAAAAATCCCTGTACATAGCATGCTTATATTATTAGTTGGAAGGGGACAGTGGAAATAATAAGTAAGCAAATTATATCCTATGTTAAAAGGTAGTAAGTATATACTATAAAGAAAAAAAATTTTTAAAGGCAAGGTAGATGGAGAACAGTGGAAGGGAGGAAGATGGAGTGTAATTTTAAACAAAAAGTCAAAAATGATCTCACTGAAAAGATACATGAGCAGAAGTTTGAAGGAGGTGAAGGAGCAAACAAAACCATCCTGATGTCTGGGGCAAGAGCTAGTGCAAAGGCCCTGCGGTGGGAACTGGTCTAAGATGTCAGAGCATTCGTAAGCAGCCAGAGCTCCCGGAGCAGAGTGAACAGAAGGAACACTAACTGGAGGCATGCCCAAACAAAGGAGCAAAGACAGAAGACTGTACAGTGCCTTGTCGGTCAAAGTTACAAAGTTCACCTTCTGCTCTGCTCAATGTGGGGACTCGGTGGGTTTTAAGCAGGTATGTGACGTGATCTAACTTACATTTTAAATGCATCATTCTAGCCCCTGTGTGAGTCTTAGACTAGAAGCAAAGGAGCAGAGAGGCTGTAATGAATGAATGAAGTCAGGCAGTAGCAGGGACCCGGGCCACAGTGCCAGCCCTTGGAGGTGGTATACCGTGACCAGACTCTGGATATATTTGAAATTAGAATCGACAGAATTTTCTGACAACTGAGTTATGGAGCATGAGAGAAAAAGAAAGAATCAGAGATGACGCCTAGGCTTTTTGTTTGAGCAACTGGAAGGTATGATTGCAATTAATTAAGATGCTTTGGGGAAAGTAGGGAGAGAGTTTGGTTTTGAAAATGCTACCTTTGAGATGCCTGAATATCGGAGGAGAGATGCCAAATAGATGTGGGGCTCATTAGCACACAGACAGCTTTTACACTTCTAAATTTAATACATAAAAGTCTTAATTATATATCAATGTGCTCAGTTCATTAGGTTGGCTAGGTACAAGCATACTAGCCTTTCAATTTATAGTGAGTAAAAAAAATATTAATTAATTGATTAAACTACTGTGTGGGCATATATATCCAGAGTAATAAAAAAAAATAATAGCAAGCTAGCATGATTCTAAAAACAAAGCATTAGCATCATATTGTCCCAAGTGACCCGGAGTAGTTACAGGCTGGTTCAGTTCCTATCAAAGCACAACTCAGGCTCACAGCCCCAGCACACACCCTTTGTAAAACCTCCCAGGATTCGGAGTTGGGGACTCTGCCCTTTGTATACCCAGCAAGGCGGCTCATTCTCCCACCACACACTGCTTTATAATTTAGTCTAATTCAGCGTGCGTTTCCCCCACCAGAGTCCAAGGCAAGCTAGTGCAGGTCAGGGCCCATGTCTTACTCGCGTCTCAGGCAGCAGTGGCCTCACACAGAACTAGGTGCATCAAACCAAACTATCAAATGTCTATATTGCAGAATGAGCTTGAATCAGGATCAAAACTTTAAAAATAACTTCATGGGTTCGGGTTTCCCAAAACCAGGATTCTGTTCTTGTAACTGTAACAAATGCAGGATCTGCAGCTCTGAAGCTACATGTTTCTAAAAGTGATATATCTGAACATAAACTTCACTAATATGTAAGCATTACATTAAAAAAAAATTCTCATTCCACACAATCAAAGGTTATCTTAGAACAAGAATCATCATCTCTTTTCATATTTATTCTTAAAATGAAGAACATTTAAGAAGTCTCTGTAATTTGACAGAGTTTTGATATGTATGGAAGGAATTTTGAGTAGTTCACCCAAAATTCTAATCGCTGCTTCAGAGACGTGCTTTTGTTAATTGCATCCCTGCTTCTCCAAACAGACTCGGAACGGATCGGCTCCTCCTCTTCCAGTCTGGCAGGCGGCACACTCTCTAATTGACTCTTTCCCTAGGACTTTTCTTTTCACCAAATCCCTTTCTTTCCTCCATGGAAGATTTCTAGAGCTCATAACAAACTACAAACAGCACTTGCAGTTAACAGCACTAAGAAGCCCTGTCAGATTTCTCAGTCTGCAGGTGTGAGGAAGCAGAATTTCTCCTCAATTAAAAAATAAAATATTCATACTGCTTCGCTTAAATAAGAAAAAAAAAGCACAGCTTAAATAAATTAAGGGTAAATTAAATCAAATAGGAGCCAAGCAAGGGGAGACTGCTTCATCCGACGGGCTGGCTGTGCGCTTCTCTTTCATTTTCTCATACCAAGTTCACAGATCCTTTTTTTTTAAAGAAGACAATTCATGGGATTTTGAACCCATTTCAATCGCTTGCAACCATGTATCATACTACTTCAATGTGCCCAAAGTGTTGGAAATATATTCCAAATAAAAGTTTTACAATCTTATTTTTAAAAGTAGTAATCGAAATGTCATTAGCCTGGGACAAAAGTTTATCATATCCATGCCAAGTGACCTGTACATTCACTTCCTGATATTATACTATCAAAGCCAAAGAGTCAAATTATTCCATTCTTTATTGTTAAATGTGTGAAACTGTAAAGCAAAGAAATGACAATAACAATTTTTAATTAAAAAAAATACTCTGGCATATATTGCCATTTCCTGGCATTCAAAAAAAAATTTACAGAAATGGTATACCTACTCTCTAAAATGAAATATCTTTTATTTCTTTCTTTCTGACTCAGGATATGTAACTGATTTCTTTCTTCCTGGTTTTGAATATTCATGGTCACATGGAAAATCTCTTGGGCTTACACTCTCATCTCTGAGCCTCAGAATAAAGTCAAAGTTCAGAGTGAAGAGTGCCCAAAACTTAATTCAGGCACTACTTCTTCCAATCTGTAACCGAGTACTGTTCAGAGCACCCGGGCACCCGGGACGGTAGCTACCAACAGGGTCACTGCTCGTTTTCCCACCTCCATAAACCAGAAACAGATTTCCTAACACGTGGAGGAAGAGCGTGCGGCTCCGTCAGTACAGCTCTCCTCGGGCTCACCCAGGGTCTGGGGCACCCTGCGTCCTCGGGGGACACAGCTAACCCAGGCATTCCTCAGCAGCTGTCTGTGTGAGGAGAAACATCCCCAAATGTGTACATGACTCCTCCCCTCCCCCCTCTCCTCCCCAATAAAGCCTCAGATACCCCTTTCAGAGGGAAAACCAGGCTGATAGAACAATCTAAAAATGAATCAATCAGATCACCCCTACTAAGTAAGAAAGAAAAATATCAGGATGCACGTAGGAAGAATACTGTTTCTTGCACAATCTTCACTGCTGGCATTGTACTTGATTTCATTATTCATGGTATCATCTAAATGCCAAAATCACCTATAATAATAAAAGAATGAACACTCTCTAAGGAAAATCTTAGAAAACTCAAACTTTCTAAAGAGCATGTGAGGATTCACACTCAAAACCCAAGTCAAGAACTCTACAAACACTGACTCAGGTCCCATTTGTTGTACTTAGTTTTACCTTTGTCCTAAAAAAAAAGGTTGTAAGAAGCAGTAGCATTTGGTTTACATGTGTTTAAATTTGGAATTGACAAATCACACTCAATGTTAAGAGGCAGAAGTGAATGATCTAAAATTCTAGGTTAATGACGACGCTACAGGCAGTACAGTGAAGGTGAAAGTCACTCAGTCGCCTCCGACTCTTTGCAACCCCATGGACTGCACAGATTCTCCAGGCCAGAATACTGGAGTGGGGAGCCTTTCCCTTCTCCAGGGGATCTTCCCAACCCAGGGATCGAACCCAGGTCTCCCTCGTGGCAGGCGGATTCTTTACCAGCTGGGCCACAAGGGAAGCCCGGTACATCAGTTAACAGTAAGAAATGGCACTCAGAAAAGCCTTTACAAGGTTTTCCTTGATATTAGATCACAAAGAACATGAAACTATTATTAGATAATGCAAAATTTTCAAAAATAAAGCACATAAATTATATGTTTGATTTATATATTAAAGCACTACCTTCTGATACAAAGAACTAATTCTCTTCTCTCAACCACTTTCTTCCATCTTTGAGTTGAAAAGGTAATTGAGATGAAATTTTAAACAGCACTAAATTTAAACTTCAAAATTTATGATTTACTTCAATATTATGCAATTTGGGTCACTTATACTTTCTTACATCAACAAAAAGCATGACCAAGATCTAAAAGTTAAAAAATAAACAGAAGTACTGATATGGAATATTCACTGGAAGGACTGATGCTGAAGCTGAAGTTCAAATACTTTGACCAGCTGATGCAAAGAGTTGACTCTATTGAAAAGACCCCGATGCTAGGAAACACTGAGGGCAGGAGGAGAAGGGGATGACAGAGGATGAGATGATTGGATGGCATCACCAACTCGATGGACATGAGTCTGAGTAAACTCTGGGAGTTGGTGATGGACAGGGAGGCCTGGCGTGCTGCAGTCCATGGGGTCGCAAAGAGTCGGACACGACTGAGCAACTAAACGACAACAACTGATATGGTAATAGGTTATTTTTAATTGTCAGTCAAAACCATCCAATATATAACTTTAATTAACTGGTAACTAATAGTAACTCAAATAACTAGTTCACAACAATTAACTTACTTAGTGAAATATTTCTCTTTGCATTTGCCTCTATGAATTGGCACACATTACAGCACTGAGAAACATTTAAATTTCACCCGTTCCAGGAACATGGCTTCCCAGGTGGCTCAGTGGTAAAGAACATCCCTGCCAATGCGGGAGACCTGGGTTGGATCCCTGGGTTGGGAAGATCCCCTGGAGAAGGGAAAGGCAGCCCACTCCAGTGTCCTGCCTGGAGAATCCCATGGACAGAGGAGCCTGGTGGGCTTCAGTCCACGGGCTCACAGAGAGTCAGCCACAACTGAGCATGCCCACAAAGCAAAAGGAGCATGCATAAAAACTATTTTTATAAGTAAGCATCTGGCTTTCCATCCTACTCTTGGGAATTACCAAGAGCTGTAGCTTCATTATTCCTAACTGTCACACAGCTAGTTGTTTCTATCTATCGAGTTTTAGCTTATCTAGATCCAAGACAAGAGTATGGCTACAGATAGTCCAGGGAATGAAAGTGAAAGTCGCTCAGTCGTGTCCGACTCTTTGCAACCCCATGGACTGTCCATGGAATTCTCCAGGCCAGAATACTGGAGTGGGTAGCCTTTCCCTTCTGCAGGAGATCTTCCCAACCCAGGGATCAAACCCAGGTCTCCCACATTGCAGGGCGATTCTTTACCAACTGAACCACCTGAAAAGCCCAAGAATACTGGAGTGGGTAGCCTATCCCTTCTCCAGCAGATCTTCCCAACCCAGGAACTGAACCGGGGTCTCCTGCATTGCAGGTGTATTCTTTACCAACTGAGATATGAGGGAAGCTCCAGTCTAAGGAAAGGTCAAGTCTAATTTAAATGTTATACAGTGTGCAATTCTCTGCTTTGTGCTTTGATCTCATTGTTACAAGATTCTTAGAGGGGAGATAAATATCAGTTCTATTCTCTTACAGGTGCTCTCATGTAATACGTTCTAGTATCTTACTAGGAAAACAAATCCCTATAAGCTGAAGGGAATTTCATTAAAAAAAAAAAAAAAAAGGCTATTCTGATGAAGTAGAAGCTGAGAAGAGAGGCTACTGTAAGCCACAGATTTTCCACCAGCAGGACGCCACGAGCACCCCAAGGCTAGAGAGACAAGAAAGAAGACTCAGTGTTCATGAAAACCACATGCCTGGTCTTCCAGTGCAAGCTGGGGCTGCGGGAGGTCTGTCCAGGGCTGGAATCACAGAGGAGATGAAGCCTGTTGCCAGAAACGCAACCTGAGACAGAGAAGGAGGGAAAGAAACACCAGAGGGACTCCCTCCCTCAGCCTTCCTGCCTCCCGCTAAATGCAGCCTGCATAGAGAAGCCCCCTGTGACACAGAAGAGACGCTCGGAGAGAAGGGAGGATAGGAGGGCGAACAGCCCTAGGACCGGCTCGAAGCAGAAGGAGGGAAAGGAGAAAGGCGGGCCAGCTTCCAAATGAAAAGAAACAGTCAGTCTAATGGGAGCTCATGGTGATAGCCCAGAAGGAGGAGGAACTCCCAGAGTATGCCCCATGCCTTGCCTGGGAACCCCAGGGTGCTCACAGATTTTGTTTTCTCCTCTGAGCCAGATGAAAGCAGAAAAGTATCCAGAGCTGCTGTCGGCTTCCTCAGGCACAGGGATATTGTTTCGTTTTTAAAGATCCAAGATTGATAGCCAATTGCATGTCGAAAAGTACCTCTGATCGAACATAATAACCAAGCATTTCCACTAGTGAATATAACAGAGAAAGCTCCAATGGGCAGCTTTTTTCGTGGAGAAAAATGTGGATAGCCTATCATCCCACTGGGAGACAATCAATTGTTAGGAAGTCTACAGTAGGGAAGCGGCGATGCTCCTGACAGTTTTGCAGATACACTGTGATCAACAGCTTTTGTGTAACCACCTGTGATACCTCTGGGCTGGAGAGCAGACATATGAGGAGCTCAACTGCCTTTGTCAATGGACGCTACTGGACTCTCTTGCTGGGCCAGTGTGCCCAGAGAAGAGGGAGCTCGCAAACAAACTGTATTCCAAAAATTATTATGGGAAGTAATGAGTAATATTATGCAGACCCAAATAAATATTGCGGTTCCAAGCTAAAATTTTTGAACACACACCTTCTATGTTTGACTAATAGTGAGTTACCATGGAAATGAATTCCCTGTTTTCAAAGACGGTGACTTCAATAAAGATGCAACATAATTTATCTTTCCCTCAGCATCCAGGAGAGCCTTAGGCCATCATTATTAACACTGCACAATGATAAACAAAATTGTAAAGAAAAATATGATTATCTGGATTCTCTATAATTAATGATCGACACAGCGTGTGTTTGTGTGTAAGTGAATATATAATATTGCACATATGCAGGGACTTCCCTGTGGCTAACAGGAGCTGCCCAGGTGCACTGGAAACAGTGTTTAAATAAGATAGCTGAATTAGTTGACAATAAAACACCATTAAATATTTTATAAATGTTCAAAAACTTTTTTTTTCAGTCACTAATTTGTGTCCAACTCTTTGCGACCCCATGGACTGCAGCACACCAGGCTTCCCTGTACTTCACTACCTCCTGGAGTTTGCTCAAAATTATGTCCATTGAGTCAGTGATGCCATCTAACCATGTCATCCTCTGTCATCCCCTTCTGCTTTTGCCTTGAATCTTTCCCAGCATCAGGGTCTTTGCCAGTGAGTTGCTCTTTACATCAAGTGGCCAAAGTACTGGAGCTTCAGCTTCAGCATCAGTCCTTCCAGTGAGTATTCATGGCTGATTTCCCTTAGGATTAACTGGTGTGATCTCCTTGAGTCCAAGGAACTCAAAACTATTAAGTAAATATCAGATCACATCAGATCAGTCGCTCAGTCGTGTCTGACTCTTTGCGACCCCATGAATCGCAGCACGCCAGGCCTCCCTGTCCATCACCAACTCCTGGAGTTCACTCAGACTCACGTCCATCGAGTCAGTGATGCCACCCAGCCATCTCATCCTCTGTCGTCCCCTTCTCCTCCTGCCCCCAATGTTTTAATCAATTGAATATGTTTTAAATTAACCAGACTCTGTAATTTTCAATACATGTTTATTTTAAATTAATAATTGATAAATGAATCATTTTGCTGTATAACTGAAACTAACTCAACATTGTAAATTAACTATACTTCAATAAAAATTAATTAATAAATGAGATCCACTCACTTTTCTTCCCTCAGTGGAACATTTCCTCATTTAAGTTTCATTACAATTTATTCTTACCAAGCCCCAGATCTCATTCTCTAATTCAGGCAGCCTGTTCTGTCGACTTAGAGACATGACCCCATCTGTGCCTGATACCATTATGTATTTATATATAAACCACAAGACTGAATGAAGCAGACTCACACTGATCCTTAAATAAAATTTCTGTCACTACACAGTGTGAATGAATCTGAAAGTCAAAAAGAGCATGAGAGCAGTATCTCCTAATATCTTTCCTGGATAAAGACTGACCTCATGTGTTAGAGACCAGATAAGTAAAGTTGAAATCCTTGCCTACAGAAGTGCTCTGTATTTATAAACAACAAGTGTGTGATAAAAACGCAAGGAGTGAACTGAAGCTCACGTGAGCAAGGTGAAATGACATATAAAGTATAAAGCCAAGATCCAAGAAAGGTCCTTTCAAGACAGATGGCCAACTTTCCTCATTTAATATTTATATATTTACATTAAAGCCTGAAGAAACCATTTTATCAAAGGACAGATACAACAAAGAAATGTATTCGTTCATTTTACTTGTTAGGACTTCCACAAACTGAGTCATTTGAAAGATGCATTCATTATTTTACTAGCCTCATACTGATATATGCTGCTATGGCAGCTGCTGGAATGAAAATGTAGCACAAACAGACATTATAACTAGAGTGAGGGTAATAGGGTTGTAAAATATAAAAAGAGTAGCCTCACTGAACAGATATAACTGGCTCAGTAGAATGAAAAAAGTAAAGGTGATAAAACGCTACCGCTTATGTAGACACTGCCTACACTAGTTTGAAAAATAAAAACCAAAGTCACTCATTTGTGTGATAGCAGTAAGGTATAACATACCTTACGCCAGTCAGAATGGCCATCATTAAGAAGTCTACAAATAACAAATGCTGCAGAGGGTGGAGAGAAAAGAGGACCCCCTATACTGCTGGTGGGAATGTAAATTAGCACAACCGCTATGGAAAACAGTACAGAGGCCCCTTAAAAACAAAAAAGTGAAGCTACCATACGATCCAGCAATCCCACTCCTGGGCCTATATCCAGAGAACAATATAATTGAAAATGATACATGCATCCCGATGTTCATAGCAACACTATTCACAATAACCAAGACAGAGAAACAACCAAAATGTTCAATGACAAGTGAATGGACAAAGAAGACGCAGCATACACATACACGTGCGTGCACGCTCAGTCACTTCAGTCGCGTCCAACTCTTTGTGACTCCATGGACGACACCCCATCAGGCTCCTGTGTTCAGGGGATACTCCCGCAAGAATGCTGGAGTGGGTTGCCATGCCCTCCTCCGGGGATCTTCCCAGCCCAGGGATCAAGCCCACATCTCCTGTGTCTTCTGCACTGCGGGTGGATTCTTCACCACTGAGCCACTGGGGAAGCCCTATACGTATACACACGTAGGTATGCAACACACACACACAATGGAATATTATAAAAAAGAGTGAAATATCGCCACTGCAACAACGTGGATGTAACTAAAGATTACCACCACACCATGTGAAGTGAGTCAGAAATGAGGACAAATATCAGCCGATACCACTCGTATGTAGAATCTAAAATACGACACAAATGAGCTTTTATGAAAAAGAAAGCGAATCACAGACACAGAGAACAGACTCTGGTGGGGTGGTGGACTGGGAGTGCGAAATCAGAGACGCAGCAGTACACGCAGAACGGGCAAGCGACAAGGCCCTGCCGTACAGCACGGAGAACGGGGCCCGACGCGCGGCGATGAACCACAGTGCAAGGGTACTGCTGAAGCAGAACGCACGCGTACGTGTGACGGAATCACTCTGCAGTGTAGTGGAAATTAGCACAACAATGTAAATCCACTCTATTTCAATAAGAAAAAATTTAAATGAGGTACAATACTATATTCCTCTGATTCAGTGCATTGCTATGGTAGGAATTTTTTGATGATTTAAAATATTATTTTAGTTGTTCAGTGGGTTAAAGGAGAGAAAACAAACTCATGAAGAGCAGACAGTTATTCATCTTAATATTCTGAATCGGCACTCAGGTAGAATGAAGGGTCATAAAGCTTTTAACTGAGATTTATTTTCATGAAAATCATTTTACATTTTTATTTTTATAAAAGAACATGAATGGATTAGGACTAAAGAGTTATAAGCAGACTTTGTACATAATAATGAACATTTTTACAATTACTTCTTTATATTATTTTTCAAATGCTGCTTTAGTATGTGCCAAACACCCTTCCTCTACAGCCCAAGAGATAGGTAGATGCTATTATTATCCTCATTTTACAGATGAGAAAACTGAGAGTAAGAGATTACGTGAAATGCCAGTCTTACGATCAACAGTCACACCATTAGCTTTGATGACAGCAATAAGTGGCTTGCTGTCCCTTGTAAACTTTTAAGAAAAAAAATCTATTAATGGATCACACCAGGCCTAGAGAATCATTGCCTAAATTCTCAAAACTTGCTTTCTAGCTCAACTCTTAACTCCCCAAAAGCTAAAAAAACCAAGAGCATCCTACAAACACCTCTTCAGAGTCATCACTGGTCTACTCAGAAGGGAATATTTCAGAGCTGAATGAATTCAAGAACACACTTTCCACATCTCAAAATACCACTCAAGTTCCTATAAATTAATCAGAAACAAACAAAATTATAATCTATAGCTTAACAGCAATATCACCCCAAAAGCAGCAAAATAATATGTTCTATCTTTAGAATAAGACATTCTAAACTGATCAGTTGTTTTGAAATTTAGAAGGCAAGAAAGTTCATCTTTCATTTCTAGTCTTTGAATAAACATGACAAGGAAGATGAGAATTGAGTTAGCTGCATGGATGAACATTCTTTCACTTACTTACGTTAAATTAACTGAAAAAAAATCAATTTTGTTTTTCTTTAGAAAACATTTCATATTTTCAGCCATAAGCACTTTTAAACTATGTGTTTTACAAAAGTTCTGTAAATATGATATGGTCCAAGAAAATATCTGAATTTTTTTAGCTGCTACCTTCCAAAAAACACCTCTCCTTAAAAACAAAACCAAACAAACATACCCATATCTGACATATCCCAAGAATTCAGTTCGTGCTTCTAAACTGAAAACTGAAACAACAATAATATCTAAGACAGGCTTCCCAGCTGGTGCTAGTGGTAAAGAATCCCCTTGCCAGTGCAGGAGACATAAGAGACATGGGTTTAATTCCTGGGTCAGGAAGATTCGCTGGAGGAGGGCATGGCAACCCCCCCCACCCTGTATTCTTGTCTGGAGAATCCCATGGACAGAGGAGCATGGAGGGCTACAGTCCATGGGGTCACAAAGAGTCGGACATGACTGATGTGACTTAGCATGCATGCACAGCATCAGAATTAATATCATTAATTAATTAACAACTTTAAAATATATCAACAATCTAAAAAGGAAAAACATCTATCCCTAAGGTATGACAAATATAAATTTTATATAGCATAAAACAAAAACAAAGTTTTCTCAAAAATTCTTCATCTTTTTAACAGTCATTTATTGACTAGTCATTAAATGAGTATTTAGTCATTTATGAATAAAAATACCATCTTCCTGACTGTTGGTTGAAATCATTCGAAGTGACTGAAGTCAATTCACAATGGATCAGTGGCATGAAGCTCATGAACTCAGAGCAGACCTCAAGTTTGCACACCAACTACATGTACTATATAACATGCCACTTTGATATTTCAGACTCCATTGGCTTATTTGTTCAAATGATTTTAAATTAATATTATATATAATGCACTTGAGTATTCATTATCATCCTGAGCTTTTTCCATGTTACTCTGAGTTCTTAAAAAGTATGTGATTGAATAATATGACTTATCATGTTATATTAATATCAATTTTAACCTCTTAAAAGCTTCATTATTACGGAAATTTTCAAGGATAAACAAAAGTAATGAGAATAATATAATGAACCTTCTTGTCCTATAACTTACCTCAATTATCTATATTTTGCCATTTTTGTTTCCTTTATTGGCCTATCCACTTTTCTATTTTTTCATCTGCTGTATGATATTTTGATACAAAGCCCTAATGCTATATCATTCCAATAGTAAATCACTCAAGTACGTATCTTGCTCCTCTGTCCATGGGATTCTCCAAGGCAAGAATACTGGAGTGGGTAGTCATTCACTTCTCCAGGGGATCTTCCCGACCCAGGGATCGAACCTGGGTCTCTTGGGTTGCAGGCAGATTCTTCACCGTCTGAGCCACCAGGGAGGTCCGAAAAAGTTTTGAAATATAACAAATATTTGGTGGAATTCACCAGTGAAGCACTCTGGGCAGGGAGTATCACTGAGGGAAGGTTTTTAACAACAAAAGTAATTTCTTTAAGTAACAGAGGTATCCAGGTTATCTACTGAATATTTCTTCCTGAGCGAGCTTCGGAAATTCACAACATTCAAATATATTTTCCATTTCATCTAACTTGTTGAATTTAGAGGTGTGAAGATGCTCATGATGTTCCTGTTACCCTTTTAATATCTGGAGACTCTGCAGTTATGCTGCCCCTCTGAGTCATGGCACTGGCAACGTCTCCTTCTCTCTATTAATTAGTCTGAATACAGATTTATCTAGTTTATCAAAGAACCAGCTTTGCGCTTTCATTAATATTTCTTTTTGTTTTCCATTTCACTAATATCCGCTGTGATGTTTATTATTTCCTTCCCTCTGCTTACTTTGAGTTTAATTTACTCTTCTCAAGTTTCATAAGGTAGAAGCTACGGCCGTTGACCTGAGACCTTTCTTTTTTTCGTATGTAGGTGTTTGGTGCTATTTAACCAAAGTGAGTACTTTAGCAGCATCCCACTAAATCTGGTGTGTTTTGTCTTTATTCTCCGTCAGTTCAAAATATTACTACTTCCTTGTTTCTCTTGGGATTTCTTTACTCGTGGGTTATTAGGACCAGATAAGCATGGGAGAACATACACTCATCTCCGGGGTTTTCTATGCAGCTGTCTCTGCTCTGGTACTCTGTCCTCCTGAGCCCTGGCCACCCCGGTCTCCCTGGACTTCCTGTTCTGTGTCTACTCAGGTCGCCTGCTCGGCTTTGCCTGGGCTGTCCTTCCCTGTGCTATGAGCTGGAAACGCTTCCAACACCTGAGAGAAGTCCTGGGTTGGAGGAGACGCAATTCTGCCGGACACGGCACGTCATTAACGTTTTCAACTTCGGAGGCAAAACAGAAGCCTCAGAAGCTCTCATCCCCGCTTCCAAACCCACTCCAGGAAAGCTGACTACCTTCTCAACCTGTGTGCGTGCGCTGTTAGCTATTTCTGGACTCTCATCTACATAGTCATAGCAGCTTAGAAGGAAGTCCATTACTGCTTGATATTAACAGAACGTATCTGAAGACTAAGGGTGTGTCATCAATAGAGTTCAGACAAGACGGAGAGCACCAAAGTAAAATTAAGTCCACGAGACCACAGTAATAGAATATCAATATTCTTTCTCTTGTTATCCATCTTCTGTCTTCTTGCCCTTGATTTAACAATCTAAGATGTCACAAATCCCCAATTTTCCCTTCTAACTTAGTAAGGACTTGACATTCCTTGCATTCAAGGACAGCCACTCAGAGTCCCTT
Organism: Bos javanicus; assembly: GCF_032452875.1. NCBI lineage: Eukaryota > Metazoa > Chordata > Mammalia > Artiodactyla > Bovidae > Bos > Bos javanicus. Next base: position 106,849,161 of record NC_083874.1, read on the forward strand.
CCAGGCCAACAATTCTTAAATTCAGAGATTTGTCTGGCTATAAGAAACCCTAGAGATAGATCCTCTATTACAGACATGCCTCTTCACAGGAGGAAACTAAGGCACGGAGCTTTCATGGCATTTGCCTCTTTAGCAAATTTAGAGTCACAGACTGGAAAGTAGGAAGTTGGAGAGATTTTCTCAATCATATAAAATTAAATATATTTATCCTGATAACACTCTGCATTTCACATCCTCTAATCATTTATTTAAAAATTACATAAAATATTGAGAAAAAAATATTGAAAACTATACACCGTGAGGACAATAAGGGTAACACAACTTTCTAGGAACGTTTATATATTTACAAACATTGTGTGAATGTAAATTACATTTTGTATAATGTCTTAGTATAAAAACACTGTCAGAACGAATTTAACAAAAAGCTTTGAGTTCTACCCTTGGTTTTCAAAAGCTGAAACAACTAAACTAGTTTAGCCAAAGTAACGTATGTTTAAAAGGCTATCTTGCCGTTACCTGAATCCATGAACTAAGCAATGTCATGCCACAGACCGGTCTTCTCACCAAAACACTGTGCTGAGCACAGGGATGAGCCTAGAACGCTGCGGACCAGCTTTGATATGAATCCAGTAGATTCCGAGTGCTGACAGGCCAAACTCCCAATTCCGGAATACAATCTTCAGAATACTCTTCGCAGCAAATTAAGCCTTCCGAAGCTGACATCTGCCGTCGCTGCTACTTTGTCACAGAGAATAATTCTGATCTTTTAAGCACCAGTGTACCATAATTTTTGGCCATCTCAGAATGTTCAGGGAAGCGCTTACTGATCTAATAAGTCTTGTTTTGTCTTTAATGAGTACAATTTCAAGTGATCGTAAAAAGCCCACATATGGTCATTATAACACTTGTTGTGCACAATCTGTTCATCCAAAGGCATTTCTACTCTGCACTATAAACAGCAGTAGATGATGTGATGGGAAAAGCATTCATCTACGAAAATGTTCAGGCCAAGGTTATAGAAGATGAATAAAAAATTACGGTTACATATGGTCTTGGTTACACGAAGATGTTCTGATGGAGCAGTAATAGAGGATAACGTGCCTGTGCTCTCTGCCAGTTTTAGGTTCTAATCCACCAAATACAATTAAAGCCCATCAGTCACGGAAGACACAGAATAATTACAGGCACTGCTTCAAACGCACTAGAATAAAACAGTGATTTGATTTCTCCCTCAAGGTTTGCTCTAAACTTCTAGCGGTTTAGTTATGGTGGCACTTCTTTGGGCTTCCCTGGTGGCACAGTGGTAAATAATTGCTGACCAGTGCAGGACGCACAGGAGACGTCGGTTCGGTCCCTGGGTCGGGAAGATGCCCTGGAGAAGAGAACAGCCACCCACTCCAGCATTCTCGCCTGGAGAACCCCTGGACAGGGGAGCCTGGCGGGCTGCAGTGCACCGGGTGGCACACACTCAGACACAACCGAGCACGCGCGCAAGCACCAGTTCTTTCAAGGAGAGTGAAAGTACTGGTCGCTCAGTTGTCTTCAACTCTGTGCAACCCCATGGACTGTAGCCTGCCAGGCTCCTCTGTCCATGAAATTCTCCAGGGAAGAATACTGGAGTGGGTTGCCATTCCCTACTCCAGGGGATCTTCCTAGCCCAGGGATCAAACCTGGGTCTCCTGCAATGTAGGCACATTCTTTACCATCTGAGCCACCACTAATTTTAATAATAGTAGCTAAAGTTTATTGGAGAAAGAAATGGCAACCCACTCCAGTGTTCTTGCCTGGAGAATCCCAGGGACAGGGGAGCCTGGTGGGCTGCCGTCTATGGGGTCACACAGAGTCGGAGACAACTGAAGCAACTTAGCAGCAGCTAAAGTTTACCTAGCACTTACCATGGTCCTGATACTGAGGAAAGCATCTTGCATATACTAGTTCAATTTAATTCCCTGAAAAATAATTTGTTCACTCAGCTGATTAATGGCAGAGCCAAGATTCAAACCCAAGCTGACAACAGAGCCTGGGTTCCTACCCTCTGGGCCTTATTGCCACAGTCCTAGGTAATTTATAAACATTTGCTCTTTTCCTAGGAGGAAAGAGGGCTTCCCTGGTAGCTCAGTTGGTAAAGAATCCGCCTGCAATGCAGGAGACCCCGGTTCGATTCCTGGGTCAGGAAGATCCGCTGGAGAAGGGATAGGCTACCCACTCCAGTATTCTTGGGCTCCTCTGGTGGCTCAACTGGTAAAGAATCAACCTGCAATGCAGGAGACCTGGGTTTGATCCCTGGGTTGGGAAGATCCCCTGGAGGAGGGAAAGGCTACCCACTCCAGTCTTCTGGCCTGGAGAATTCCATGGACTGTATAGTCCATAGGGTCTCAAAGAGTTGGATATGACTGAGCGACTTTCACTTTCACTAGGAGGAAAGAAACTGTAAATTCTTTTCCCTAAACTGTAAGCTTGAAGAGACATGACAAATTTTGAATAAGACACAAGTAAATTTTATAGTAGCCAGTTTTCTAAAACATGTATGTAAGAATTAGTTCATAATTATTATAGAACTCTGAAAAACAGCACAGATGATGCGTGACAAGTGAGAGATTACAAAGGAACTGATGTTTTCATTATCGCTAAAATATGAGACTTCCTATATTTGTATATAAGGAAATTCTCTGAACTATGAAGTTAATTTTTGGCATACATTCACTTCTCTTTTCACCATGTATGTTCAGCTTAATCATATGAACTGACCATATGCACTTCTTAAAAGCCAAATACTCCGAAGATCTAATGATACATGACCAGTGAAAACTTTCATTAAAGTATCTAAAACAATACATAACATTAAAATCTAAATAATTCTTGTCATATATATCAGTTTCTTTACTGTATACATTCACAGTTATTAGCAAAGGAAAAATGCCAAAAAGCAAGCTTCTTGTTTAAATGAATGTCCCATTTCAGAAAGGATAGATTTTATATTGTTGACTTAAACTGATTTTTATTATACCAAACACTACTTACACTTCTATTATGGTCTGACCAGTCCTCATTCAAGTATGTGGAACACTGCGAGGGCATTGGTATGAATGATGCTGGGAAACACCGAGGAGATGTAGCCGTGGAACCTACCTTGGTTAGGTGAATGACTCCTTTAGAAGTAACCGAACAACCCATGAAGCCAACGTACTGCAGCTCAGGACAGTGCTCAGCGAACGCTTTCACGGACTGGTCCGTCACCTGGGGAGAGCAGGGAAGAGAGAGAGTCAGGACAGCACTGCAGGATTTCACCACTGCAAACTCCCCCGGCCTTACCTTGCATTGTTAACGTTTCCTTTTCCAGTGGGCCGTTTGAATCCATAGACATGCTGCACGACGTCCTGTGCTTTTTAAATCCGCCCTCAACCCCACATTCCCTTCTGTCAGCCCATGTTTGTTTACATCTTCACGTCTCAGAGACGTCACATTATCCACCTCCACCTCTTCATGCCTCCCTCAATAGACATGTATGCATTCTGACATTTACTCCACGTGCTATGAAATTCACCATTTCAAAGGGAGCAGTCCAGTGGTCTGTATCAGATTCACAAGTCGTGCCACCATCACCAACGTCTAACTCCAGAACATGCTTCTCACCCCAGAAAGGAGCCCCATGCCATCAGCAGCCGTTCCCCAGTTCCAACCCTGCCTCCAAGTCCTGGCAGCTTTCTGTCACTACAGCTTTGCTCAGTCCCGACATATTTGATAACTGAAATTGTACAACTGTTTCCTAAACGGCAACAACAGTCTCTTTATAAGGTTTCTCCCTACAAGTGTTTCTTCTAAGAAATCTGGTTTTGCCCCTCACTGCTTCAAACTTCTCAGATTTGGAGGGTATGATGGTTAAATTTATGTGTCATCTTGACTACACCATGAGATGCCCAAATGTTTGATTAAAAATTATTCTGGGTGTGTTCGTGAAGGTTTCTGGGTAAGATTAACATTTGAAACAGCAAACTGAATAAAATAGATTGCCTCCCCGAGGTGACCACTCAACCTCAGTCACATCCAGTCCGATGAAGGAACGGGACAAAAAGGGGAGTAAAGGAGGATCTGCCCTCTCCCTCTCTCTCTCCCTCCTTCTCTCGTTCTCTGCCTACCTTCACATTTAGCCACCAGTTTCCCACCTTTAGACTCAACTTTGGACTGGAACTTATATCATCAGCTCTCCGGGTTCCTCTGCGTTTAGACTCAGCCTAGAACTACACCATCTGCTCTCCTTGGTCTCCAGATCGCTGATTTGGGGATTTCTCAGCCTCCAGAGTTACAGGAACCAATTCCTTACAATAATCTCTTCTACACACACACACACACACACCCCTCATACTAATTCTGACTCTCTGAAGAACCCTAACTAATGTGATACATATTAGAATCCCGTGAGGAATTTATTAAAACCTCAGAGTCAAAATAGGTGTAACCCAAGAATCTGTATTTTTAACAAGCCCCTAAGTGACTCTTAGGGATGTGAAAACTTGAAGCCCCAGAGCTGCAAAGAAGTTACATTGACAGCTTTTGGCATTTCTGCATGGCCCTGCTTTAAACAAAGGGCAGACTGAAATTCCTTTTTGTCTCCTCCAGCCTCCAAAAGCTTTCCATATATAAAATCATCTTCTTATAATTGTGCTAAGATTTTCTCCACTATTCTACAAGTTGTAGCATATAAAAGGAGGTCCAGATAGTCTCTATGATAGGGTTAATTTCAGCTTCACTTTCCTCAGTCAAGATGAAATCAACAAGTTAAACAACACTGTTAGTTTTTCAAACAGCAGTGACTTACACCTACTTTGCATTAACTTTAATATGGGTGACTCTTACTTTGTCTCTCCCTTATCTATTCTGAACAGATATTGGAAAATAAAGTTATGTGGGTAGCATTAATTCTGAAACAACACAAGAACGTTTTCCTAAAATAATCAAACCAACAGCATCCATGGTACATCTGATAAAAGATTAATTCTGCCCTCAAAAGTAAAGTGTGCTTCAGCATGTTAAGACTAAGGGTGCCACTGATAAATTAAAAATGGGCCTTCCTGACACTCAGCTTTCTAAAAACATTATGTCAAGAAAGAATATTTAAGGCACTGAAATTGCCTGAAGCTTCAGTGAAAACCAATTTCCATTTAAAAAAAAAACCTCAGAGGGTGGCGGGAAGGAAAGGGAAACAGGTTCAACACCTATCGCCATTTGGTTCAACATCCTGCCTAATCTGACATCAGGCTTCTCCCAGATCCATCTTCAAAAGGGGGAAGAGGAATTCAGATAAGGATGAAGGACACAGGAAAGCTCAGGTCCAAGGTGTTAGAGCTTTCAGAGACAAAGTATTAAAACTGGCTTCGTGGGTCTTCCTCTTTTAGCTCAAGGAGTCAAATGAGAGGTTGGAGGTGCCTCCTGCAGCAACAGAGCCCCAAGAGCCGAATAAGGCTAGAGGGAGTGCCTGGGGGACAGGGGCGCTCTGTGACCTTACCACAACTGTGCAACCAACACCACGATCCAGTCACAGAACGCCTCCATCACACCGCCCTAAAAGTCCCTTTCTCCCTGATGCCCACATGCAGTCAGTCACCGCTCCTGCCCCGAGATGACCCTTGATCTGTTTTACACATCTACAGCTGCCTTTTCTAGAAACTTCAGGTAAATAGGATTCTACAATAAAGTCTTTTGTGTCTAGCTTCTTTCGCTAGTAATTTCTTTTGTTTGTTTGTTTGAGGTTCCCCCTTGCTATTCCCTGTATCAGTAGTTGGCTCGTTTTACTTCTGGGTAGATTTGCATGGTATAACTATATTACATTTTGTTTATCCACTCACCAGTTATAAACATTTTGTTTACAGTGTGGGGCTTTGATAAATATGCTTCTGTGATCGTTCACATACAAGTCTTTGTTTGGACATATGTTTCATTCCTCTTGCATAAATATCTAGGATTGGAATTACTGAGTCATATGATAAGCTTATTTTTTTAGACATTTTTAAATGTGAGTTGTTTTCTTATTAAGTTGCAAGAGTTCTTTATATAACTTGAATACACGTCCTTTATCAGGTATCTGTTTCACAAATCTTTTCCTCCATTCTGTGCTTTGTCTTTTCATTTCCTTGATGGTGGTCTTAGAACCAACATTTAGGCCTATGGTGCTCCTGGAGTTAATTTTCGTGAACAGTGTGAAGTAAGGTGAAAGGTTCATTCTGTTTGCACATGAATTGTCCTATTTGTTGAAAAGACCATCTGGAATGGTTTGATTTTGAGGGATCATACTTACTCACAGACTGTGATAAAACCAGCCAGTAAATAAGAATTCATATGCAAAGAGAAACGTGGCTCAGGATTTGGAAAGTGGTATCAGAAAATTAGCGGGGAATGAGACCAGCTGGCAAAGCAGATTTTGACCTTTTAGTCAAAGCTGTGATGGAGAAAAAGACAAGACGAAGCTCAGATTCAACAGTGTCACCTCTTCACAAGACAGAGACAGAGAGGACCATCTCCTTAAGCTGACACTCTAAGAGCCAACTGACATTCTGATACCAGCGTGGAGAAGACGCAGTGCATTTAGTGTTACGATAGGAGACGCACTGGCGACAAGGAATGCCCCGTGCCTTCAGAGTCACAAGGGCCATGAAGAGCCTCAATAGCACAGACACACGCAAGATTCCAGTGGAGCCTCCACTGTGAATCCTAAGGGGCCCTCCCTAGTTGCTGGAGCCCAAACAAACGGAAGCCAGAAACACAGAGGCAAAGGCAGAAAGAAGATACTGGTTCTCAAAAGCTCTTGAGCAGCACTCAACCAGACATCCTTTGAGGGTGGGTTCTCATGAGAGCAAATGCGGGCACAAGAAGAACCCTCCCCGGGAGGCAGAAATACAAGGCCTAGAAAATGCAGATGTAATGGCCACTATGGAAGAAATGTCCATACATGACGAACATATTCTAACCAGAAGGAAGAGAAAAAGCAGAAGGTGGGCAGCACAGGGTCACTAATCTTGCTTGAAGAGTTACTGTTATAAAATTATTATTTATATTATTGTTTACATAATATTTTTGAATTGCTGAATCTAGAGATTCAGTTTTTGAACACAGCTCAAAGTTTGGGTACCAGCAGCCAAAGTAGCTTAAGAGGGAATAGAAAATAAAATGGCTGTATTTACTAAGGCCTTACTGTGGGCCAAGCTAAGTCCTCTCTGTAACAGGGGATCCCTATAATACCCTTGACAGGCAATATTAGCCCCATTTTAGTGCTAAGACACTTCAGTCATGCCGGACTCTTTGTGACCCCATGGACCTCCTCTGGCCGTGGGATTCTCTAGGCAAGAATACTGGAGCGGCTTGCCATGCCCTCTTCCAGGGTAGACCTAGCCCCATTTTATAGGTGACTAAAATAAGCCTATCAGAGATTGGCTTCTCCCAAATCAAACCACTAACAGATGGCCAAGCAGGCTTTAAACTTTGGTCTTTCAGATTTTATAATCCATGTTCTTTAACTTATATATACTAGGCTGTGATTCATTTAGTTAGTGGTGCTAATTTCCACTCAAATGCAAAAGCAAATTTAAGGCCCTCCCTCTGGCCCCAGAGAGGTAGAGTGGCAGGGATCAAGGCACAATGGGTCTATTTTTTAAAGAATTTTCTAGAGAGAAGCACTACCCTTGATTACTTTTTTCATCTCCTAAGGATAGAATAGATGTGCTGAAATGCCATGATAGTTTCCTGTATATCCTAAGAATCCTCCCAAAACAAGAAGCGTAAAAGTGGGGGGGGGGTGTGTGTGTGCGTGCGCACGCATTCAGTTGAGTCCAGCTCTTTGCGACCCCATGGACTATTAGCCCTTCAGGCTCCTCTGTCCATGGTGTGTTCCAGACAAGAATATTGGAGTGGGTTACCATTTACTCCTCCAGGGGATCTTCCCAACCCAGGGACTGAACCCATGTCTCCTGTGTTTCCTGCATTGCAGGCAGATTCTTTACCTGCTGAGCCTTTTGGGGAATCTCAAAAGTGGGTTGGGATTATCTAATTCAGAGGTGATGAAGAAGCTGGGTTAATGGTAGTGAATTATAAAACCACATAAGTAGAAACTGATAATCCAAGAAAGCACTTTCACCTAAAAAGGATTAAAATTAAAGACTAAGAAAATATGGATGGGAAAAGCTTTTACTTAAATTTCAGGACTCTAAACAAAGAGATGCAGCTTCTTCTTATTTTAAGACAAAGTTTCCTTAGAACATGGGTGGAGAGATCTATCTTTATCAGAATAAGACTGAGTCAATGAAAAGGGATGTGTAATCTGTGCTGAAAGATTAAATTTGGGGAATGATGCTAGCGTATCAATAGAAGAAAGAAATTTATATCATTAATTCTAAAAAGGTCAAGAAATCTTTGTACATTTTTACACTTGGGACATTAAAGAATTGTTCCATATAATCCTACATGAATGTATTAAATAATATAAAGTATTTCACAACTTCACTCAGAAAAAAGTTTTCGCTAGAGTTCACCCCAAACCTACAAATTCAGACTTGGAAATACATACTTCTAGTAAGTTCTCTTAAAGATTCTTATGGAGTCAATTCATAAACAACTCACAACTAAATCTAACAACTAACCAGCCTTTCCAAGTGCTAGCACTGAAGATGGTCCTGGGCACACGTGGCGTCATGGGGTTATCTCTTTGCTGACCTATACTGACACCACAGACCACCAAGGTCCAGGACATGCCATCCTTCTGGACATTTTCAGCAGCCTGCACACTGAACGTCCTTCTGCCACTTTTGATTCCACAAATCTATCCTCCACCCATCGAGCCATAGCGATCTTTCAACGTGTACAAATCACATCGTGTCAGTCTGCCATTCACAATCCTCCAGTGATACCAATTACTCGAAGTATAAAATCCAAACTCCTATAATCTACAAGTCCCTGCACAATCTGCCTCCTCCCTAGTTCTTCCACCTCGTTCATCATCCCACCATCCCCTATCCAGGTCTGAAACCAAGTCTGAAGAAGTAACCACCGCTATGGAGGGTTGGATGTCTGGCAGAATGGTTGTGATTTGGTTTGGAAGGAATCTATTTTATTGATAACGTGAGACATACATGGGTTAAAGAAACTATGAGGTCCCCTTGAGTTCCAGCCTCCTGCACGCACCTACCGCATGGTGCCGTTCATTAAAGGCTCTAAGGGAAGGGTGATAAAGGGAAGCTGTCCTTCAAGGCCCATCAGGTAAACTGAGGACCAACTAAAGGGATATTCTGGCCTCAGGGAGGCTGCCAGTGGGTCACGCCTACAGCAGGGCCCTGCCCTGTGAGAAGAGCAGTATACTACAGCAAGGGGCGCCTTCAGCACTAGGCCGAGCCAGTCAGTAAGCATCCACATCTGACAACGGACGAACAAGTACTACGTGAGGCGCTATAATGACTCAAGTCCCAAGTGAAGAATCTGATTTAGATACCGAGTAATATACATGGGCTTCCCTTGTGGCTCAGCTGGAAAAGAACCACCTGCAATGCGGGAGACCTGGGTTCGATCCCTGGGTTGAGAAGATCCCCTGGAGAAAGGAAAGGCTGCCAACTCCAGTATTCTGGCCTAGAGAATGCCATGGACTATATAGTCCATGGGGTCACAAAAAGTCGGACACAACTGAGTGACTTTCACTTTCAAATATACATGATACTTCAGGAGTTTTAAAATGAAATACAATAAAATTTCTCCATTTATTTAGTTGAGTCTTCAAACTCTATGAAAATTTCTTCTTCATTTTCACCTCCTTTGCTTTTCTGTATTCTATTTTTTCACAGGTTATAAAACACTTACAATTAATGCACCCTCCTTTTAAATAGTGTAACAAAAACACAAAAGAGATTCATACCGACCATATAAAAGGAAATAGCTAAATATGGAGACAAAGTACTTGGTACGGATTCGCCTTATGAATCATTTCAGTAAGACCTTTTCACTATGCTCTTACTGTAATAAAAATTTCATATTTTTAGTGACTTTTAAAAAGAAATCTAAAAGAACATTATTTAAACATAGTATTCTTTTAAACTACAGTCAGACAACATTTAGTGAGTAAATACCACGGCTCAAGCGCTGCGCTACACACCACGACCAAGACAATCCACCTTCACAGAGCTGACAATCCAGTGAGAGGAGTAAATGCGAAATAGTTATTATAAGTGTGATCCCTCCTTTAATCACTTGCAGGAGCCTACCAATTATTCCTTTCTATATATGTGCAATAATTACACGGTACACAAAGGAGGTTGGGCTAGTGATTAGGAACCCACTGGCAATGTGGGAGATGCAGGTTTGATCCTTGGGTCAGGAAGATCCTCTGGAGGAAATGGCAGCCCACTCCAGTATTCTTGCCCAGGAAATCCTATGGACAGAGGGTCTGGCAGGCTGCAGTCCATGGGGTCACAAAACAGTCGTATACAACTTAGCAACTAAACAATAACAACACATGGAAAGAAGTCAAAAGTATGACTAAAAATTATATTCAATTATACAAATGAGATTCTTCTCAAATACTTTAAGTTATTGTACGCCTGATATCATTATATGCCCAATATCATTTCAGTAGAGGGCTAGAATATGTATTGCTTTTATAAATCATGAAAAAAACAAGGATTATTTAAGAACTCATACTTACTAATACAACTCTGCTGTGAATCAGCATGACTCAACTACTCATTAGGTAAATCAGAAGCACAAGACAGCAAAATCCTTTAACATTTTATGACGAAAAAATTCAAAAACATAAAAAAGTAGAAAAAACAATAAAATAAACCTCCATTTACCAATCATCTACCTTCAATAATTACTAGCTCATTGTCAACTTTGTTTTATTAATAGCCCTATCCACCTCTAAAACATCACATTTATCAGTAAATATTTCAGTATATCTCTAAAAGATAGGATCTTTTAAAAATCAGAGCCATAATACCCTTATCATTCCAGGAAAAATGTTCATGTGAGACTTAATATGAAAAATGAACTATGTATAGTTTTATGGAGATAATAATCCAACATGGTAATTTTAAAATCTCATTAAAAATTTACAACAATTTTATAAAAACTGACCCTTTGTCAACAAGGGCACTGAGATTCATAACTAATCATTTTCTAAAACTCTAAAATTCCATTAGCGGCCAATGAGAATCTGATTATTTGATTGCTTGTTTGACCTTGCCTGATTTTTGCTCATTCTGTCTTGCTTAATGTTAGTCTGGGTTTAGAGAAGTCAGATTGGCTGATAAAAAGAGATTTATAAGTTATGCATTAAAGTATTGTGAAAGGGAAAGACACTGGTCCAGAATTAGCGGCACAGATGCGTGTCCCTATTAAAAAAGATCTACGCTAAGGCAGCTATGACTCAACCATTTCCCTCTAGTTTGCTGACCATGTTTCTTTAACTAATACTTTATTTTATTGAAATTCAATACTTGGGTAATGTAAATGAAACAGAATAATTAGTCTATTCTGCATCAGCTCACCCTTTAATTAATGAAAGGAATAAATCTAAAGAGAAATCTCCAAACCTAACAATCATAGTTGTATTTAGCAATGATATTTACAAGGCATTTTCTAGTATACATACACATCTGTCCACTCACCCAGTTAGATAAGCAGGCAGGTGCAAATTTCATTTCACAAATGAAGAAACACAGAAGTTAAAGTAACCTGCCCCACCTTATATGTGAGCCCAGTGCCCTGTGCATTACAACATACTCAATAATGTACTTAAAATACAATCAAAGAATCTATATGAGTGCTAAATTTGAGACCCATTAAGTAATAAATAAACATAGCTGATAAAAAAAGTCCTTATTTCATAAACATGCAACTAATTTAATTCTTTGGTCATATCACAGAAAAAAATGTTTCAATTCTCTGAAACTAAAGCATCTTCCATTCTGCCAAGCTTTATTTCATTTCTAAACACAACTTTTAAATTAACAGATATGGTTAGTATATTTCAAAGAGTATAAAGTGAAACTCATAAGAATATGACTGAAGGCTAAATTAAATCCACCAGACAGATCACTTACCAAAATCTATGTGGATGCATCATGTGTTATGCAAGAAAACAGGGAAAAATAGAAGTAGTATACACAACTTGAATTCTGACTCATGTAACTTTGAATGGGTTTCATCACAAAGGGTAAAATGAACTGAAGTCCCAGAAAGCTCACACACAAAGAACAGTGCTCGGAATAGCAGAAGAGCTAGTTAGTATTTCAAAAGGCTTGCTAAAAGTCACGGAGGAAGAGAAAAACCACCACGATAAAGGTAATTTCCTTAGACTCCCACACCATCGAGGCCTCTCTTTATCTACAAAAACAGGTGTTCTCTGCCTCCTCCTCAGCTCCTGCCCGAACACCTCTTCCCCTGCCCGACATGTGCGGCCCTCTCTTCCATTTCCACCAATTCCCTTACCTCTCCCTGGTTCTTCTCCTTCCTCTTCCTCGTGTTCCTTCTGAACCCTTTATGCCCACTATTACACCTTTTCTTGAAGAGATCTCTAGTCTTTCCCATTCTGTTGTTTTCCTCTATTTCTTTGCATTGATCGCTGAAGAAGACTTTCTTATCTCTTCTTGCTATTCTTTGGAACTCTGCATTCAGATGCTTATATTTTTCCTTTTCTCCTTTGCTTTTCGCTTCTCTTCTTTTCACAGCTATTTGTAAGGCCTCCCCAGACAGCCATTTTGCTTTTCTGCATTTCTTTTCCATGGGGATGGTCTTGATCTCTGTCTGCTGTACAATGTCATGAACCTCATTCCATAGTTCATCAGGCACTCTATCTATCAGATCTAGGCCCTTAAATCTATTTCTCACTTCCACTGTATAATCGTAAGGGATTTGACTTAGGTCATACCTGAATGGTCTAGTGGTTTTCCCTACTTTCTTCAATTTCAGTCTGAATTTGGCAATGAGGAGTTCACAATCTGAGCCATAGTCAGCTCCTGGTCTTGTTTTTGCTGACTGTATAGAGCTTCTCCATCTTTGGCTGCAAAGAATATAATCAATCTGATTTCGGTGTTGACCATCTGGTGATGTGCATGTGTAGAGTCTTCTCTTGTGTTGTTGGAAGAGGGTGTTTGCTAAGACCAGTGCATTTTCTTGGCAAAACTCTATTAGTCTTTGCCCTGCTTCATTCCGTATTCGAAGGCCAATTTGCCTGTTACTCCAGGTGTTTCTTGACTTCCTACTTTTGCATTCCAGTCCCCTATGATGAAAAGGACATCTTTTGGGGGTGTTAGTTCTAAAAGGTCTTGTAGGTCTTCATAGAACCGTTCAACTTCAGCTCTTTCAGCGTTACTGGTCGGGGCATAGACTTGGATTACTGTGATACTGAATGGTTTGCCTTGGAAACGAACAGAGATCATTCTGTCGTTTTTGAGATTGCATCCAAGTACTGCATTTCGCACTCTTTTGCTGACCATGATGGCTACTCCACTTCTTCTAAGGGATTCCTGCCCACAGTATTAGATACAGTGGTCATCTGAGTTAAATTCACCCATTCCAGTCCATTTGTGTTCGCTGATTCCTAGAATGTTGACGTTCACTCTTGCCATCTCTTGTTTGACCACTTCCAATTACCCTTGATTCAAGGACCTGACATTCCAGGTTCCTATGCAATATTGCTCTTTACAGCATCGGACCTTGCTTCTATCACCAGTCACATCCACAACTGGGTATTGTTTTTGCTTTGGCTCCATCCCTTCATTCTTTCTGGAGTTATTTCTCCACTGATCTCCAGTAGCATATTGGGCACCTACTGACCTGGGGAGTTCCTCTTTCAGTATCCTATCATTTTGCCTTTTCATAGTGTTCATGGGGTTCTCAAGGCAAGAATACTGAAGTGGTTTGCCATTCCCTTCTCCAGTGGACCACATTCTGTCCTTTCTTTGGAAGGAATGATGCTAAAGCTGAAACTCCAGTACTTTGGCCACCTCATGCGAAGAGTTGCCTCATTGGAAAAGACTCTGATGCTGTGAGGGATTCGGGTCAGGAGGAGACGGGGACGACAGAGGATGAGATGGCTGGATGGCATCACTGACTCGATGGACGTGAGTCTGAGTGAACTCCAGGAGTTGGTGATGGATAGGGAGGCCTGGTGTGCTGCGATTCATGGGGTCGCAAAGAGTCTGACACGACTGAGCGACTGAACTGAACTGAACTGAACACCTTTTCTTAACTGGCTGTTCATAATAAGAGCAATTTACGAAGGATTTTAAATATAATCATTGTATTAATTTCAAATCAGTGACATTAAACTTTTCCTTTATCTAAGAAATGTAAGATTATCTGAAGTCACTGGACTCAGCCTGAATTGCAATCTAGCTCCTCGTCTTCCTAGCTGTCCAACCTTAAAGAATTTATCTGCTTTCCAAAAATATGAAAATGAGATAGAAACCTAACAGGCTTCTTGTGAGCATTCCAAGAAAATCCCCATGTGCTGGACACACTGCATACGTGTACCACGCAGTGTGCGTGCCTCCTTTCCCCATTCCGTGCAGCTGGTGCTCCGAACGTTACTGTACAAAATTAACTTCTTTCCCTATCATTGTACTTGATAAAATATATAAAGCAGCATTTAGTGATAGTCTCTGTTATGATATGTCCCACCTACCACCAAGTCATTAGAAACAGAAACGACAATACATGAATGGTTCTATACTTGTTCACCAGGTTGAAGTCACATATTGGGAGAAAAATGTAAGTTAAATGAGACTTTCAGTTGGTAAAATATCAGTAGAAAGTTTAATTGTACACAGGTTTACCTATACTTTGTAATACATCTAAAGCTGTCGGTAATAAAAGGAAGCAATGCAAACAACTCTGTATTTTCTAAGGGTACATTGACTCTATTTTTAATGTTCTAACTTGCAAACTATTTTAGTCTAACAGCACTTGGATATGACAGTACATCACTACTATTCTTTCAGCTTTCGGAAAGCACAACTATCTACACCAAAACTGGGCTTTGTGATGCTCCTAAATATACAACGTGTCAGATAGTAAGTAGAATAGCCAAGTTTCTTTCCTGCGATTTTAAGGAACTCATCAGTATATGAGAAGGTTTGATTTATAAGTATAATATTCTATAACAAGAAAGAACTACCTCCTCCCTAGGAGGGTGATATATAATATGCAAAATGAAAATATATAGAATCAAGAGAACAACCTTCAAAGAGTCACTCATGTTTGTGAAAATATTTCAGATTAAGTTTTAATATTTTAACAACAGAAAACTCTTCCCAGGATGAATAAAATCTAACCAAGGTATAAAGTCCTAACAATTTGTGTTTTAATCATAAATGAAAGCCAATAATCTCCTGTTTAAAAAGAAAAAATGTACCAACACCCTAATGTATGAATATAGAACATTTCTTACATATTCATGTTTAACATTCTTTAAACAAGAAAACCTATTATCAAAAAACAAAACCTAAAATTAGGTTATACATTTTTCATCATGTCAGACAAATACATTCATAGCTCGCTTTCTTACATTTCAAACAGCTCATAAAATCCCATCTCCTTTGATGAGGTTCCCACAATAACCAGAAGCAAGACAGCAAGTCCACCAACCACCCTGACCTAGTCCACTTGGTCTGCACACTTAACCTTCACAAAAGACGCCATGCTAAGTAGCAAGAATATGAAGGAGGCATTTTCCTTGTCAATTTTGGCAGAGGGGGAAAAAGTATGTATAGTATAAATATGTATAATTTCATTTTTCAAATTAGAAGCTCAGAAAGAGCAGAGCTCATGAGCAATGTCAAGATCCAGATTAATCTCTCTGGGAAAAGGGGTCAACAGAGGTCTTTCGGTATTTTCAAAACATCCCCTCTAAGTCCAAGTCAACAGACACCTTCACTGGGCCTGGTAGGTAGTAGCTGCTCACTGCACATTTATTGAATGCGTGAAGGAATGAAACAAACTGGGAAAGACAGGTACTGGAAACACCAGTTCACTGAGAATGAAATAACGATACTGCAGAATTTCTACTGCTAAGAGAGAGCCAGTAGCTGAGTGCCTATTTCCAGGCACTGGACCAGCTGACTTTATTTACATTTATGCACACTACAGTGTACAGGTCTTAAAGGTGTTTACCCATTTTTACCCAGAAGGAGCACGTCTAGGGACGTCTGGGCAATGGGCCCAGCAGAGAGGTGGGCAGATTTGTGGGCCAGGACACTCACCACAGCAGCATTTACAGCAACGGAAGAACAGAAGCCTCTCAGATGTGTTAAAATAGGATAATGGCTAAATTAAGGTCCATATCTTTGACAGACTGCCATGTAGCCATGAAAGATCATATCTTTTTAAACATCTGATGAAGTCAGAAAAATACAGTCTGCTAAAACAGGACTATACAATTGTCAGGAGTTTGAGCATCACTCTGCTCAGTATATAAGCAGAAGGAAAGACTCACGTGATAAAACGTCAACTGCCTCCTGCTAGTGCACTAAGTGTGGTTTTAATTTTCTTTATGTTCCTCTTATTTTCCAGAGTTCTACATCAATATTTTTATATTCTTATGATCACAGAAAACAAATGCTTAAAAAAGGAAAAAACTATGTGATAAGGCTTTTGAAAGTCTCCACGAACTTGAGGCACTTTTCCCAATAAGAAACTAGAAGATGAATTTTAGGTACATTAAAGAAATAAACACAGACAGCTTGCACAAGCTCTAAAAAATAATAACAGAAATAAAATACAATTTACTCTTATTTAAACCTAAATAATTTTCTTGCAACTTTAGAAATTTTAAGAAACAAAATGAAAATTTTCTTAGAATTTAGAAAAAGAGAATATAACTTATTTTAACCTATAAAATATTTTTATTTATAAATCAGTACCATATTTCTACCTAGTCATTATTCTTCCATGCAATAAGAAAATATACTATAAAACAATAAACAATATGCCTAAGTACACTTTGCTTGGGTAAGCCAAAAAACAAGTTTTTCAAAATTCGTTTATATATTTCCCCATATATAAAAAGATATTAAAAAGCATAAAAAATACTATATAGAGTCAGTTCACTAGTTTAGAATGAAAATGAAGAGCAAAAAAAAATGGTAAACACCAAATCCAACATATAACTGGATAACAAACAAGGCTGTACTAAAAAATATTTCAAATGAACACAAATATGAGATGCTTAGTGAAAAGATGCAACCCAGGAATTCTCAAAATCAACTGCTTTAGCGACATGGTGATAATGTGCTTGCATTACACGGCTTCTCATCTGTATTTTATCTGAAAATAATAATAAAATATATCCCAGACCTCACTAGCATGGAATCATAAAGCAGGGTTTCCTTTGCTTTCAGGAACCTAATGAGGGAAACAGAGTTCCCCACCAGCCTGACTGGTGGGCACAGGCCTCTCTCAATGCTCTCCAGGCTTCTGAGATGCCCACAGCAGGCCCTCGTTCCTGCTCAGACGCTTGCCTACTAGCTGCGGCTGCCCAGGGTGCTGCCCTGCTCTGGCCACCACCTCTGGTTCCCGTGGCCTCCGTACCATTCGGCAGAGCTCCCGGCTTTTCCTATTCTCGTGACTACTCCTGCGTGATTCCGTCCAAAGGCCGAAGCTTCTGGTCCTGTACCCATCCTCACCGCCTGAGCCCCAAAGCCTTCCGCTTGGGGCGCACCACCTCGCAATGCCTGTCTCTCCGTACATCGTTCCTTCTGGTGCTGGTCCTCTCCTCTAACCACAGGAATCAAACCCGAGCGCCAAGGCTTCGGGCATCCCAGGCGGCGCTAGAGGTAAAGGACCCGCCTGCTAATGCAGGAGTCAGAGGAGATGTGGGCTCCATCCTGGGGTCGGGAAGATCCCCTGGAGGGGGGTCATGGGAGCCCGGTATTCCTAATGGAGACTCCCATGAACAGAGGAGCCTGGCTGGACACGACTGAAACGACGTAGCACATGCGCACCAAGGGCGGGTGAGGAACAGACGCCATGCAGCCTGCAGCTTTGCTTACTGCCCTCCCATGGACCTCTCCCTCTTCCTCGCGTTTTCAAGACATCAAGATAGGCAAATCTAATGTGCACGAGCATGTACCTAAACAGAAGAATGGGCAGGCGGCGTCTCTACAGCTTCACATGGTCTAGGCTTGAAGTCACGAGGACTAGACCCGAGTCACTCATTTCGCCTCCTGCCAGCTGCATACTTAACCTCTCCAGATTCCAATATTCTCTTTGCAGGTACTTCAGTACCCAACCCCACTGAGCTGTGTGGGGATTAAAAAAGACAACGCATGTAAGGAATTCACATACTACAAACTCAATGCAGCTGCTTTCAAATGAATTCATTAATTTGGCAAAAGAGGGAAAAGATCATATCTTAATCTGGGTGAAAACCAAGTTCTTGGAATCTCATTAAAAAAAAAAAAGAAAGAAACACTAAAGCATCAAAAGAAATATATCTTTGTTCAATGAGATTTTTGGTTTCCTTAGTTGAAGAGGCTTGGTCTTTCGAAATCTGAAGCAAATCTGTCCTCGCCTAATATTGTGGAATTCATTGTATTTAGAGGAGGCACTGAAACACGACAACGGAAGCACCAAACTGGGAGCCAGATTTTAATTTTACCTCAATTTACAAATGTTCATCATCAAGTATGTGAAAGCTCTGTACAGGATATATGTATATGCAATGGTGGTGGAGAGTGGTCTACACAGGTACCCATAATAGCATACATAAATGCTAAAACAGTTACATGAAAATTGCTTTTGTGCACTCGTGTGGGGACAAATGGTATCCTGAAGGAGAGACCTTTAAAAGACCATTTCAGGCATAGGACATGAGCTAGGACCACTTAGAACCACAGTACAAAGGCCCAGAGATGTGAATGTACAGAATACACGGTAAGAATGAAAACATCCAAGCGTCAAAAACCTGGTTATGCCCGAGGCAGCACCTGTAGCCACCTTAGAATTCTTATCATTTCTTCATCTTCTCTACCTCAGTTTTATATTCTGTACAAATGGAGATAAGACTATCAAATTAGAGTTTTGTCATATATAAGGTTATTCTCCTATAAGTATAAACAATTACAGTTAACTTTGTTTTAGTCTGCTATCTTATTTCTTCTAACGTCAGGTCTGAATTTAACAAGATTTCCTTAAAAGTTACTATATCTAAACTTCTGATATTCAAAGTTGGGTTTTTTCCTACAGTTCTGAACACATTTTATTTTTCACTCTTGGCATTTAACATGGACTGCCTTCTGAACATCTTCAGGGCATTCATGGCTTCCGGGGGTTTGTATCGTCATCTACATTAAGCTAGGAAGGGACATGATTCACATTTCCCACATGTCAGGGATTAACATTCACACAGCGTTTCTCTTCTAGTTCCAGAACAGAATGGATTAGCCTACTCTTCCTGAGAAGTAGAGCAAAAAAAAAAAAAAAAAGGTGGGCATTATATGTAAATAAAACAAATGCATGAAGACTCTGACACTTTGGCCAGAAAAAGGGCAACAGTGGGGCTTTCTTGAGTTTTGCTTTTTTTGTTTTTTGTTTCTTTGGTTTCTTGCCTATGTTCACCAATGTTTCCAGACTGCCAGCTTCTCCAGCACTCAATCAGGGATGTGTGAGGCAAAAAAATAAGACAGAGAATTCACCACTATGTTGTCTTCAGGTTCCCAGGTAAAGAGCAAGAGATGCTGAAATTATCCAACAAAAACGTGAAATCACACCTCATAATAATGTTCCAATAAACAAGTACAGACATTCTTGAAGCAGAATTTTTAAAATGTCTCAGAAAGATATAGAAAATATATTAAAAAAATGGAAGTTTTAGAACTGAAAACTGAAATAATCCAAAAGAAAAAATGTCACTGGATGCTATCAATAGTAAAATGAAGATAAGAGAGGAAAGAGCCAGTAAGTGGAAGATAGAAAAATACAAAGTACCCAATATGAAAACAGAGAGAAAACAGACTGAGAAAAAAGTAACATTCATGCTATAAGTATTCCAGAAAAAAAAAAAGGGAAAGAATGTGGAACTAAAACAGTACTCAAAGAAATAATGGTGGAAATTTCCCCAAACCTGGTTAAAAAAATAAACCTACAAATTCAAATAGATGAGTGAACTCCAAAAAGGATTAGCACAAAGAATCACATGCTGTAACGTATCATAATCAAATTTCTAAAACTAAAGACAAACAAATCTTGAAATCAGCAAAATCTCTTTAAAGCTGGAATTTGAAAAACAATTCAATATTATAGCAGATTTCTCCTCAGAAACCAAGAGTACTAGATGGAAATGGGACAATATTTTTCAAGTACTGAAAGAAAAGAACTGTCAAGCCTGAATTCTACATCCAGCAAAAATATCCTTCAGAAATGACTAGGAGACCAAGACATTCATTCAAAGATGAAAAAAAACTTACAAAATTTGTTGTCGGCAGACCTACCCTAAAAAAATAGCAAGTAGTTCTTGAAAAGGAAAATAAACAATAAAAGTACTCTTGGAACATTGGGAAGTAAGAAAGAGGAAGAGAAAAAGTAAAAAATTGGATTAATACAATAAACTTCACTCTTCCTCTTGAGTCTTCTAAATTACATTTGATATTGAAACATTTGAGCAAGGATGGGCTGAGAAAAATCCAAAGCCAGGTTTCAACCCATCCTAATCCTCCCCACACCCTATTCTTTTCTCTTTTTCAACTAGCAAATGGATACACTATCTTCATCATTTGGCCTAGAGACCTAAGTCCTTCCTGACCCCGCACTATATGTCTAGACATGCTTTATCCCAGTTACCACTTTAAGAAAGGAGGCTTTCATCTCTTTCCCTGCTAGGGACGCTGTGAGACAAGCCAGGAATGCATCTCATATAAGATCTCTGAACATTATTTTAACTATGATTTTTAAAAAATGATTAACAGCAAAGGCTGATTCCTACTTATAATCTGGCCAAACACTACTAAATATACTGCTTTATTCTGTACCAACATGCTAATTTACAGAAACAGAGTGAATCCATATTAAAAAAGTTATCATGCATATTTTATTACTGGGAGAATTCTATATTTAACTTATTCAAATAGTGAAGCTGGTTGTCTGCTAGTATCTTTGTAAAGCCATGAACTTGCCTAAGAGTGCAACTTACAGACACAGCATGAAGATGGAGCACTGCGCCCCTGCATTCAGAAATGCCCTCCCCTCTGTGGCCTCGGTCCACAGTCCACCACCCCAGGCAAGATGCCCCGAGGAGCAGAGCAGAGCTGAGAAAAACACATGTGACCCATGCCTTCTGAAATACACTATTAGAGGTCACCTGCCCACCATCAGACACATTCTATACTAACAAAACATGAGCGCAGGGAAAGGCCCCACTGGAGGCTGCTGCATGAGGGCAGAGAAACCAACTTCTCTTTCCTTTACCCAAAAGTAAACCCCAATGAATGAAGAGATTGTAAAAGTAGTTAGAAAAGCCTGACATCTCTCTTTTATAACTGGGAAACAAATATTTTTGCATGCAAGAAAAGAGTGACCTTATTATTTTTTAAGAACTGTTACATATCCAAGAAGCCATATAAATCTTTTCAAATGTTTTTAAAAGGTTTAAAAGCCAGGAAATTTAGATACTTTAGCACCATTAATGCTAACCTTGGCACTGTGACTGCTCCCAATCAATTTTTTCCTTTTATAAAGAATGAATAATTTTGATGAATGCCATTGCAAATTACACACTAAAAACATAATTTTTCATATGAATGGGGCCAATGTCTTTTGGCACGCTTGTCACCATCACAATATAACTGCTAATCTTCAAATATAGTTATTAACTTCGGAAAATCATTTAGAAGACCGATTCTTTTTAAGGTCAATGATTAACACAGTTAATGACCAATTGGCTTCAGACATTACTGTCCTGCCCTTTACAGCATGTTTTAAACTACCAAGAATATAAATAACTACTAATACCAACCTATTCTGAAGAATATTTTTCAGTGACCATCTATACTCACTGAAAACATTATTGTTTTTGTGTTTTATATAATCACTCTGTTGATTTTTGCTTGTTTCCTTGCTGTAGCTGTATGTTTTATCATAAAAGCAGAAATAAGGGTGGTGGGTGAAGAGACAGAAAATCAGAGATGAATTCTCTTAGCATTTAAGAAAAAACACTAGTTAGACATGTGTTAGTTTAGAAAATATAAAGGGTACTGAAAACTACCAAATGAAAAGTAAAATCCATCTTCTCCTCACTTTCATTTCCCAAAGTAATCACTCAAGTTTCTTACCAAAAAGATTTTAATGTATATGCTCGTGTATAATATGTGTTCCTGCGTGTCTTTCTTTCTAATTTCCTCCAACAGTTTCAAGCTCGATACATTGTTTTGCAGCTTTCCTGTTTTCACTTACAATATCTTGGAGATCTTCCACATCAGCATGTGTAGGCTTACTTCAATTACATAACTGCAAAGTACTCTATCCTATGAAAATGCAAACTTATTTAACCAGTTTTATATTTATGTTATTTATTGTTTTGTTGTCTATTTTGTTTTGTTATTGCAAACAGTACTTCACTGAATATCCTTGTATATATATTTTGAAAAACATGTGAAACTTATCTGCAGTATTTCTGGGTAAAGAACATTTTCTTTTTAATTCTGAGAGACTTTGCTACAGTATCTTCTAGAAACACTATGACTCATATGCACCCCCAGGTATTATCACACCTCTTGTTTTCAGCAACCTGCAAGATACAAAAGATCTCAAGGTATTCTCTGTTAGAAGTCTTTAAGTATTAATAAGGAAGAAATAAATCTTCTCATGTTTATTCAGAGATAGTTGTTCTTAGCTATTATTATTTCCTTATTTAGTAAGAACACGAAAATCAAGTCTGACCCTTTTAGTTTAGGGTCTGATAACAGCTACTTAATAAATGCCGATCCCTTATCAGTTGAATCAAACGACCCTTTAAAAGAAATCCTTCTACAGCCACACTTTATTACCCTGATAAAATCCAATATCTGGTTTTCAAAATTCACAAGGTTTCTTGAGATTGAGTAAAAAGAAGTTGGCAAGACTACAAGACAAGTAGGTTACAAACAAGAAGACATACAATGGTAAATACATCACACAGTTGCTTTCCCACAGCCACATCATAGATGGCTATCTACCTGTTATACACAACACACATTTCTCCATACCATATAAACCCTCTAAAAAGCTAAATGATATTACACCAATCCTATAAAGTAGCATTTTACAGGTTTTATTCTTTCTATAAAAGTCTACTTTATATATCCTTCTACAGTTTGCTTTTCATTCAACATTATGTTGTTGAGATGGAGACATATTGATACATATAAATCTACTCCATCAATTTAACCACTTCCAATTCTTTATTAAACAGTGATATATTTATCAATTACATTATCAATTTATATTTAAATTCTTACAAACAAAGTTGCAATGGACATTCTTGCATATCTCTTTGAAATATGTACAAAAGCCTCTGCAAGATACACATATATGTGTACCCAGAAGTGAAATTGCTGAATCCATTTGCACAAGTGTTGGAGATAATATTAAAAAAGAGAATACCTTTCCATTATTGTAGAGAGTATAAATTGGCATAAGCATTTTGGAAAGCAATTTGGACATATTTTTAAAGTTTCTATATCTGCACCTATTAGTTTATTACTTATATTTCTTCCACTCCTATAATTTCATAACTGGGAGATATTCTTGTTCAGTTCAGTTCAGTCGCTCAGTCGTGTCCGACTCTTTGCAACCCCATGAATCGCAGCACGCCAGGCCTCCCTGTCCATCACCAACTCCCAGAGTTCACTCAGACTCACGTCCATCGACTTGGTGATGCCATCCAGCCATCTCATCCTCTGTCATCCCTTCTCTTCTTGCCCCCAATCCCTCCCAGCATCAGAGTCTTTTCCAATGAGTCAGCTCTTCGCATGAGGTGGCCAAAGTATTGGAGTTTCAGCTTTAGCATCAGTCCTTCCAACGAACACCCAGGACTAACCTTCTTCAGAATGGACTGGTTGGATCTCCTTGCAATCCAAGGGACTCTCAAGAGTCTTCTCCAACACCACAGTTCAAAACCATCAATTCTTCGGCGCTCAGCTTTCTTCACAGTCCAACTCTCACATCCATACATGACCACAGGAAAAACCATAGCCTTGACTAGACGGACCTTTGTTGGCAAAGTAATGTCTCTACTTTTCACTATGCTATCTAGGTTGGTCATAACTTTCCTTCCAAGGAGTAAGCGTCTTTTAATTTCATGGCTGCAGTCACCATCTGCAGTGATTTTGGAGCCCCAGAAAATAAAGTCTGACACTGTTTCCACTGTTTCCCCATGTATTTCCCATGAAGTGATGGGACCAGATGCCATGATCTTCGTTTTCTGAATGTTGAGCTTTAAGCCAACTTTTTCACTCTCCTCTTTCACTTTCATCAAGAGGCTTTTTAGTTCCTCTTCACTTTCTGCCATAAGGGTGGTGTCATCTGCATATCTGAGGTTATTGATATTTCTCTTTTTAGTTCCTCTTCACTTTCTGCCAAAAGGGTGGTGTCATCTGCATATCTGAGGTTATTGATATTCCTCCAGCAATCCTGATTCCAGCTTGTGCTTCTTCCAGCCCAGCGTTTCTCATGATGTACTCTGCATATAAGTTAAATAAGCAGGGTGACAATATACAGCCTTGACGTACTCCTTTTTCTATTTGGAGCCAGTCTGTTGTTCCATGTCCAGTTCTAATGTGGCTTCCTGACCTGCATATAGGTTTCTCAAAAGGCAGGTCAGGTGATCTGGTATTCCCACCTCTTTTAGAATTTTCCACAGTTAATTGTGATCCACGCAGTCAAAGGGTTTGGATTTTCTTGTTACCAGATATAAAACTGGCTTAGGCTGTATAGCATTCAGAGCAATTAAGCAAAAACGGGAAACATACTAATATATGATTGAAGAATAGTGCTTGACAGATTTAAAAATATCAGAAGTACAAAGTCAACTCAGCAAGTGTTTTGCTAAATCAGAAAATCATTGTTGATAACAAATTTTGGAAAAACAATATTCTTAAAAAAACACTATTTTCAAACTGTTTCCAGAAATTCTGGAACAAGTGAAACTACAAAAACTAGGAAAAGTGCAGTAACATATTTGGTGTGGATTCCAGTGATCATTTCTTTTCTGAAAGTTGGTGGTACACATGTCTGAGAATTTAAATACCATTTAAGTATACTATGCTACATACAGAAAGATACATGAAACACATCAGACAATGCCTTGACTTGGTATGTGGTAAAAGTCATAGAAATAACTCCAGGCCTCCAAGAGAGCTTTCCTGATACCAGATTCCATGACAGCAGAGGGCAAACACCATTCTATCCACACCACAGCTGGGTAACAGGGACTGCTGCTGTTCCTTACGTTCCAACTGGGAAATTCGCAAATTCGCTTATGCATAATGAACCTGGGCCGCCATCAGATGAACCCGTTACACTGGCATTCACAGGGGACTTCCCCGGCAGTCCAGCGGTTAAGACTCTGTGTTCCCAACGCAGGGCACATGGGTTGGATCCCTGCTTGGGGAACTAAGATTCCACATGCCAAGCAGCACATCCAAAGAACACAAGAAAACAAGCGAACAAAAACCTATATTCATGAATCAGCTCAGCAAGTAAAAGCGTTCTCAGAAAACAACGTTCAAAATGGTTACTGCGTGTTCAAAGCAATGTTGAAGCTAATGTAGAAAAGCAAAGCTTTCCTAGCCTGTCTGTGAAATTTCTCTTTAAAGACAATTGACATGAATTACAGAAAGGACATTCTACTCTAAGGAAGCAAGGGTTTTACTCTTCGTTTCTGTGCCTCAGCAGGTCGTCTCCAATGGTGATCCCTGCATTTAAGCGTGTGGAATGGTTCTTTTGTGGAGAAGGCAGTGGCACCCCCTCCAGTACTCTTGCCTGGAGAATCCCATGGACGGAGGAGCCTGGGGGGCTACAGTCCACGGGGTCGCAAAGAGTCGGACACGACTGAGCAACTTCACTCACTCACTCACTCATGGTTCTTTTGAGATTGCTTTCAAATCATTCATACCTGCTAAATGTATTACTTTAAATCTTTACTAATATCTTTGCACTTGTTAAAGCATAAGCCGCCGCCTCTCCACTTACAGTCCTTTGGATTGCAGGAGCACCATCTCACCGTTCAACGGCTTCCTTTGTGTCTAAGGCTCACCAGTATCACTTCTGAAACACTATTCCCCTCTCCCTCTCCTTTCCGGCTCCCTCTCCCAGTAGGTCAGATTTTGCTACCAGCTGATACTCATCCTCCTTGCTTCTCACATCCAGCATTAACTACTGAGGATAGTTAGAAGGAGCAATAATTTAAGAAATATTTAGGCAAATAATAAAAAATCTATAAACAAGTATCTACATGAAGGTAATAATAAATATGAAATCACCATTTCCTACAATATTGGTATCTTAGGTAAATCTGTGCTTTGAATTCAAGCAAAAAACTAATTAAGATATGAATACAATTTATAGAATCTAGAACTTCCAACGTAAAGAATTTTCAAGGTTCATTACAACAAATAATTGGTGAATCAGTTCTTAAATGCCAAACTCAGCTTCTAAGAAATAGAGAAGAATAGTGGTAAAAAATTGCAACATATTCAAGCAGATTCCCTCAAATGAGCTTGAATTGGCTAAATTAAATAGTTGGTTGTATTTCAGAGGAGACATCAATTACCAATTTTCAACTCTCTGACTACACACAGCTTCTTTCTGAATCCAGTACCCACCTAAAGAGAAAACCGGCCCTCATGCTTTCCTTCTCTCCACTGTTTAAATCACTGATGTGACTAAGTCTGATGACCCAATATGAATTTTAAGTAATCATTAAGACATCCTAAAGACATCACTTATTCCCAAGGGATGAACGGAATACTAAGAGAAAATGGAAATCATAAATGCCTCTAATTATTTCTCCACCATTAATTCTGTAATGTTAGAGTAATGGATTCCTACTTAAGTGTACTCCAAGGAAACACAACATGCTAACTTGTAGAATACTCAATCAATTAACAAAGCCATAATTTCACAAAAATATGTTTCTATCCCGCAAAGGTGAGTTAAGTTAGAATGGTAAAAACAAAGGACAGAAGACACGCCTACTCTCTGCTCTCCCTACACAGGGCTGTCAGAGGCCCTGAATTATGCCCTTCAGAAAATCATGCAGAACACAGGAATGGACCTAGGGAGTATTATACTAAGTGAAATAAGTCAGACAGAGAAAGACGACTACCATATGATTTCACTTATATGTGGAATCTAAAAATATAAAACCAAAGATGAAACATAAAACCAGTTTCACAGATTCAGAGAACAAACTGGTGGTTGCCAGAGGGGAGGTGGCGGGGTGAGATGGGTGAAATAGGTAAGGGATTAAGAGGCACAAACCTCCAGTTACAAAATAAGTCTCAGGAATGTAAGGTACAGCACAGGGAATATAATCAACACCACCAATAATTCTGTATGCTGACACTAACTAGACTTAATCGTGGTGACCATTTTGTAACATATAAAAATATTTATCACTATATTATAAACCTGAAAATAACATAATCTTGTAAAATCAATTACACTTCAATTTTTTAAAAAAAGAAAATTATTCAGAATCAATGCTTATGTTAATCTTAATATCCTCCTCAAATTGACTCATTACAAGTTACTGGTTCACAGATTTATCGAAGTTGGATATTATGCAACCTGCATACTATATTACTTTACACACGTATCTATGATATTAGAAATAATTTAGTGTGGCTTCAGTGAGTGCACAATAAATTCATACAATACAATGGAACAGTGTTGAGTAGCATCTCTGTCAAAGAGATTAATCAATCTGGAAGGAAATTCATATACATGTACCTCAACACACATTTGTTGTTTATTCTCTAACATACTGAAATATATTTTTCCACAATCCTGAAAAACGTTAAGACAGAGGATAATTGTGGCAGAAGATAATTATTTTATCAATAAAATAAGTTATGTTCTAGGGTCCTGAAAGCTTAATATGCAGCATATTTTAATACATATACACTGTAAACTTGATCTTAACTTTTTCATTTGGTTGTTACTACCTTTTTTGTAGTATTCCATAAAATCATAAATTTGGAAAATGATACACTTTTCAATATACGCTCATTGATCCCTACACTTAGGCAGATTCAAAGGTAAATTCATAAAGGAGAAAGAACAGATTTCAGAATATTTTTAAGCAGCCAATAACAGACTTTTACTTCAGTAGCAACAAGTTTCCCTGGCTCTTGGAGATAGAACTGTGTTGGGTTCATATGGAGGCTCAACCCCAATGAATCCTGGGCTTGAGTCCAGGGAAAGACTGACCAACTGCATACCATGGTTTGGTTCTACCTCCCAGGATGTCATTTCTTACACGTGAGACACGTCAATTTATTTCCACACGTTGTTATTTTCACATATTACATTGTTTTGAATTGGTTGAAAATCAAATGATGGCGTTCTTAAAATCCAAAATCATGCAATTTTTCCCAACAACATTATCACTTTTTTTCCTAAAGCCTCTTTATAGCTTGGCAATCCTAGATAAGCCACTTAGAAAAACTCACATTTGAAGATGTTACTAAAAGCAGATCTCAAACTCTTTCTCTGGCTATCAGGGAGGGGCAGGAGATGATGCCTAAAGCACAAAGCAGTACTGAAGTGAGAGCCTTGCACAAGTGCTAGGGGCAGGAGATGATGCCTAAAGCACAAAGCAGTACTGAAGTGAGAGCCTTGCACAAGTGCTAGGGGCAGGAGATGATGCCTAAAGCACAAAGCAGTACTGAAGTAAGAGCCTTGCACAAGTGCTAGCGAAAAGCAGGCGCAGGGGAAGCACGGAAAACCTTAAGCCACAACTTTGAGTACTGACTGCTCTGTTGACTCTAAAAACAGCCAACTCCCTGCCCTGAGACAAGCCACTACACCTCTCTACGCCTGTTTTTTCACGTGTAAGCCATGCTCCTGGATTCCAACCCTTACAGTCAGAAGAGTCTCTGACTCAGAGGAGCAGTCTGGAAGGAAATCAGAGAGGACATCTGGCTCCGATCTCATATAAATATTATAAACAACCTCCAGAACATTTGCCTCTGCCGTACCATAGATACTCAAAACACATCTGTTCTTATATAAGTAAAATCAGAACTAAAAGTAGAGCTGCTGAAGAAGATATTCTGTTCCTGCCTACCAGCTTTCTCTAACCCGCTAAGAATCTTCCTAGGTGAAGCCCACTCAAAAAAGTCCTGAGAAACTGTGAGAACTATCAAGAGTGGAAACAGATTAAAGTCTAGAACAAAGTCAACTCTGCAAATGCATAAATGGGGCCAAGATCACTGGAAACAAGAGCTGCATGATTAACCCAAGGCCTGAGGCGCAGCTCAGATTTGGGAGGAAAGGCTGCTCTCCCAGCAGGTTTTTGGACCATGCTCCATGCAGGTTATTTGCATATATCTCATCTCGTGACTAGATCACAACTTCCTTGGAAGCAAGGATTACTGTCTACATTTACATTCCCTGCCATGCCTCGTACCTTGCAGATATTAAATTAATATTAGGCAAATTAATTAAATGTGATGCCTTGTAAAGAAAATCAATGCTATCTTGACATTCAAACAAAGCATCCACTAAGTTCAAGTCAAAATATTTATCATTAGGCTAAAGTTTGCTTTTTTTGCTTTCTTTCTTATTTTTAGCTTGCATTTTATTAAAATTATATATGCATCTGGCTTGAATTAGCAAATAACTTCAGAAGGTTTCTTATCTTAAAAAACAACAGGGTCTTCTCCTCCATCCTAATTTCCCCCTTCCCAGAAGTAATAAGCATTTCCAGTTCTTTCACAAGATGATTTTGGAATTAACACCATGCTTATGTTTCTATTTCTTGATTTCAAGTTTTAGGCCATTCTCTGTTGACTTTTCAACATGAAACAAGGGTTGAGTTCTATTTCCTCCACCCGGATCCAATATACACACAATCTTTGCTACCTAGTTATATTATAATTTTGGTTAGATTCATATTGGCATTTGTATAATTATGACTAACAAACAGTATCTGGAGCCAAAGCATTTAGTGAGATATTATTACTTCTGTGAGGTTCATCAATGTCTTGGAGCTTGTTGTGGTGGTGGTTCTGTATCTTCCTTGCTTAGTTATCAAAGTGTGTATTGTGACTTCAACACCAAATTCCTTGCCAGAGAAAATGTTTAGAAGTTTTGATGCTCACTATGACTGTTGCAGAACTTCGGCATTTTCAGGAACAGCACAAACATTTAAGCTATTTTTCACAGTGTTTCAGTTACTAACATGCTGCTTCAGCGAACAGGATTACACAAGGCCTGGGTCACAGACTACCTGGGCTCTATATGGGCCACAGATATTTCAGATGTTATAAAACTTGATGCTAATCAGATCATCACTCAAAAGTGTTAAATTGTTTTTAATATGGTATCGTGGAAACAGCTTCCTTGGTGGCCCAGCAGTAAAGAACCCTCCTGCTAATGCAGGAGATGCAGGTTTGATCCCTGGATTGGAAAGATCCCCAGGAGAAGGCAATGACACCCCACTCCAGTACTCTTGCCTGGAAAATCCCATGGACGGAGGAGCCTGGCGGGCTGCCGTCCATGGGGTTGCTAAGAGTCAGACATGACTGAGCACCTTCACTTTCACTTTTCACTTTCATGTATTGGAGAGGGAAATGGTAACCCACTCCAGTGTTCTTGCCTGGAGAATCCCGGGGACGGGGGAGCCTGGTGGGCTGCCGTCTATGGGGTCGCACAGAGTCGGACGCGACTGGAGCGACGCAGCAGCAGCAGCAGTATGATACCCTGGAGCAGGAAGATGGCAACTCACTCCAGTGTCCTTGCCTGGGAATCCCACGGCCAGGGTAGCCTGACGGGCTGCAGTTGATGGGGTCGCAAGACATGACTTAGCAACTAAACAACAACAACAAATAGAAACAGCACAGATATGAAGGCAGACCAGGGAGAGATTTCTGGCTCGCTCCAGCTGAACAAGTCTAACTCCTCTGAGCCTCGGTTTCTTTATCTACAAAATAGAGATGATTGGAATATTGTAAGTTGATTTCTGATTTTTCCACCTACAGGAATAATTCAGCTCAGTTCAGTTCAGTTGCTCAGTCGTGTCCGACTCTGCGACCCCATGAATCGCAGCACGCCAGGCCTCCCTGTCCATCACCAACTCCCAGAGTTCACTCAGACTCACGTCCATCGAGTCGGTGATGCCATCCAGCCATCTCATCCTCTGTCGTCCCCTTCTCCTCCTGCCCCCAATCCCTCCCAGCATCAGAGTCTTTTCCAATGAATCAACTCTTCGCATGAGGTGGCCAAAGTACTGGGGTTTCAGCTTTAGCATCATTCCTTTCAAAGAAATCCCAGGGCTGATCTCCTTCAGAATGGACTGGTTAGATCTCCTTGCAGTCCAAGGGACTCTCAAGAGTCTTCTCCAACACCACAGTTCAAAAGCATCAATTCTTCGGTGCTCAACCTTCTTCACGGTCCAACTCTCACATCCATACATGACCACTGGAAAAAACATAGCCTCGTCTACTTACCAAGGCCCTAAATGACAAAGCGAGGACTAAAGAGAGTAAGTTTGAGTCATTTGGGCCCTGATGGTCAGGAAGAATAGCAAATGAAGATGATGATAATCTGCATATTATTAACTGAACACCGACTATTTAGCAGGTCCTATTCTCCTTTAACCCTCATTGCCAGCAGCTGTGAGGGGATTTCATCCAGTTTACAGATGAGATGCTGAGGCAGTGACAAATACCCAGCCCAGGTTCACAGCCACTTGGTGGCAGAGCCTGGGTCCAGACTTAAGAGGTGTTCTGATACCAAAGTACAAGGATGTGTGCCTTCAGTCATGATCTGATAATGCCTCCCAGGAAGGTTTAAACAGCAGTGTAAACAATGAAATAATATTAAACTCATCAGAGATTTTTCTTTTTTAAACACAGGCCTATTTGTGCCTGAACTGGAGAATTAGGAACAATCCTATAAGGTGCGTGAGTTTGTTTTGCCAAAGGTTGCAGGAGAAATTGTGCTTGCATCCATCTGCCTCTCCTCAGACCAGTCACACCCTGACCTTGAAGACAGATCACGTTAAGGCCACTGAGGCAGGCCTGTCAGCAGCTATAAGGCGTGCTAGCTACTTCACAGGGTTATGATAATAGAGAATACTATGGACTGAACTGTGCACCATCAAAATTCATATGTTGAAACCTTGACCTCCTGTGGTTACATCTGGAGATAGTCTTTAGGAAGTAATTCAAGTTAAATGAAATCACAAGGGTAGGGGCCCCTATGGGACAGGACTGTGCCCTTATAAGAAAGGGAAAAAGGACAGAGACCTCTCGCTCCTCCTTATGGGACAGGACTGTGCCCTTATAAGAAAGGGGAAAAGGACAGAGACCTCTCGCTCCTTTCCTGCCCTGTGCCATGTAAAGACAGCAAGAGTGGCAAGAACAGGGCTTTCACCAGAAAAGGACCCTGACTGGATCTTGATCTTAGGTTTTTCAGCCCCCAGAATTATGAGAAAATAAATTTCTGTTGTTTAAGCCACCTGGTCTATGGTACAGCCCAAACAGACTAATAACAGAGCAAGACTTTAGAAGAAATTTAATAATATTAGCTCTCTCTTCTTCCTCCTTCTACCTTTTCCTATGTTGGACCTAAAAACAGGCAGCAAGAGGCAGTCAACTGTTGAAAAGAAAACCTAAGTGTGGTTCCCACAAGAGGAACAGATTCAAGTAAAAACACAAAGTTTCTGTTTACCATTCACTAAGGAGATTACCTGGAACAGTGTAAAGAACGAGAGAGTTGGGATCAGAAAACCTGGCTCATAAGGAGGCTTGGGTCCTTATTTGTAAGCTGGCTTTGGCCAAATCATTTAATCTTTCCATTTGCCCAGAGATGATCACAGAAGTCAGGCGAGATGATCTCTAAGTTTTTTCTGCTAAAACACCCTAGGATCCTACAATGTAGGCGGTAAAAAACTAGTCAATAGAAGAGTCTGCTCAGGATATATTCTTAAAGCAGTAACACACTGAGAATTTAAAAGAAATTCCAATGACACAAATTAGATCCCAGTAACCGGGAGAAAAACTGAACATAATAAAAACCTGTGATATGCTATATCCAGAGTATACATATTTCCAAGGCAGTCTATAGATCATAATGAAAGCAATTACATAATTTCCATTTAAATAACAAGTTTCTGTGATTTAAAAGTGGCAGGTTTTTCCTCCCAACAATAAGTCCTTGGCTGCTATCAGCTATTTTCACAGCATAATCTGAATCGGAGAAAAAGAAAGCACAAACAACACTTTTTCAAGCTGTGAGATTCAGGAATTGAAGAGATTTGATATAGGAGGGAGTCAGGTACAAAGCAAGTATGTTGGTTTAAAGAAAATACAATCAGAAATGCATATCAACATTTAATACATGGGTTTGTGGCAATCCTTGGCTTAAAAGTTTCCAAATAGCCAAAACTGCGAAACTCATTTTACTATTAAAAAAATAGAATTAGGAATAGTTATCAAAAAATCCAGAGAATTCTGCTGCTGCTGCTGCTAAGTCGCTTCAGTCGTGTCCGCCTCTGTGAGACCCCAGAGACGGCAGCCCACCAGGCTCCCCGTCCCTGGGATTCTCCAGGCAAGAACACTGGAGTGGACTGCCATTTCCTTCTCCAATGCATGAAAGTAAAAAGTGAAAGTGAACTCGCTAAGTCACGTCTGACTCTTCGAGACCCCACGGACTGCAGCCTACCAGGCTCCTCCGTCCATGGGATTTTCCAGGCAACAATACTGGAGTGGGGTGCCACTGCCTTCTCTGAGAGAATTCTAATGTAAAGTAATTCTTTGCCACACGGTTGGAGCACGTGAGACAGAGCCTTGGAACTGAACCTGACTGTGACACTGTGGGCAGCAAAGTGACCTCTCTGAGCCTTACGGCTTTCTCCACACGGCATCAGTTAGAAAGTAACGTGACTAACAGATGTTAAAGGGCTGCATAAAGAGGCTGTGAAAAAAAGGGAGAGCTTTTAGGAAGCCCAAAGGCACGCTCAATTTCCCCATGTCAAAGATGTGACAATATGAGATGTAAAAAGTACAAAGCAAAGCAAAAGGTAAAAAAGATTTCCCAAAGCAAAAGAATCATGTGAGGATACCAACAGTACCCTAAAAAAAAAAAAAACATTATTTCAATATCTGGTAAAATTAAAATCTGAATACCAGAGGCGGTGGGATAAAATACCATTTTTAAACTTTCTAACTTGAGACTACTAGTCTTTTAACCTCGGTGAAGATGAAACTTGCTCTGTAGCTACTTACAAGGTAGTATATTTCCTATCAAGATGGATAAACTCCCTACAGCACTGGCTGTCTCCACAAACATCAGTTCAGGAGAAACCACAGTTTAGTAAGGGAAACAGTGCAAGGAACTTAAAAAAAGAAGGAAAAAGAAAATTGCGCCGGAGTCAGTGCATTGCAGGCAGGCGGGGGAGCCGGCTCTCGGCAGGGCCGCTCCTGCGCCTCCCGGGAGACGAGTGAAATGGACACACCGTCACCTTGTCACGGAGACAGGGCAGCAGAGGCCCGGCTGCTGATGTCAGCAGGGTAAAGCTGAAACTCCAGTGCTTTGGCCACCTGATGCGAAGAGCTGACTCATTTGAAAAGACCCTGATGCTGGGAAAGATTGAAGGCAGGAGGAGAAGGGGACGGCAGAGGATGAGATGGTTGGATGGCATCACCGACTCAGTGGACATGAGTCTGAGTAAACGCATCACCGACTTAGTGGACATGAGTCTGAGTAAACTCCGCGAGATGGCGATGGACAGGGGGGCCCGGTGTGCTGCAGTCCATGGGGTCACAAAGAGTCAGACACGACTGAGCGACTGAAATGAACTGGGTAAAGGGGGGCAGCTTAAAGACTTTCACGAGGTGAAAGCAAAACCCTTAGCTAGTGAAGAGACAAAGAGTGATCCACAGGAAATCAGCAGGGCCTGGAGTTCACTATGCAAGATTAATCATGACCAGAGGCTGGTCTTCAGCCTTCTCAGTTCACATTAAGAGACAGAGTGGCTATGTCCTGGGAAGGAGAAAAGATCTAGAAATCTGACTATAAAGGACACCCACAGTTAAATCAACACAGAACCCTAAGCACATTGGCTTTCCTTTCTGATAGGTGTGAAGAAAGGATGGGAGAGGGGAAGTGGAGGAGAGGGCAAAGTCATGCCAGGCAACCAGTTCTACAAGCAGGCAGGGAGGAAGTGGGTTCCCCGATTTCTCTCAAGTGTTACAGTCAGGCCCACAAGGAGAAGCGCCGCTGCGGCTGTCCTGCAGTTAACTGAGCCGCTGTCCTGCAGTTAACTGAGCCGCGCCGGAGAAAGGAGCGCGGGGGTGTGGGGGCGGGGGGTAAATGGCCACTAGGGGGCGCGGTCCGCACCCAGCCCTAGACCAGATTTGGCTCCACCAGCGCCCTGATGGCAACCCACTCTAGTGTTCTTGCCTGGAGAATCCCGGGGACGCGGGAGCCTGGTGGGCTGCCATCTATGGGGTCGCACAGAGTCGGACATGACTGAAGCGACTTAGCAGCAGCAGCAGCAGCAGTGCCCTGATCTTCCAGCAAAGGAGATGCACAGGCTTGCTCTAGATACTCCACCAATACCGGTATCGCACATTCTGGCACTTAGACCACTAGAAACTTGGGCCCCCTTAACTGTCCTTTGGAGGGGTTTTCTATATGTGCTGAGGCAGAATGATTAAAAATGATGTATCAATAATTTGGAAGTGGTCAAACAGGATATGGTAAGAGTGAACATTGACATTTTAGGAATCAGTGAACTAAAATGGATGGGAATGGGCAAATTTAACTCAAATGATCATTGTATCTACTACTGTGGGCAAGAATCCCTTAAAAGAATCCACCTGCCAACGCAAGAGACACAACTGGATGCCTGGGTCGGGAAGATCCCCCTGGAGAAGGAAATGGCACCCCACTCCAGTATTCTTGCCTGGGAAATCCCATGGACAGAGAAGCCTGGAGGGCTACAGTCCATGGGGTCGCAAAGAGCTGGACACGACTGAGTGACTAAACAACAACTGGGAAATAACTTTTAATAACATTAATGACAGAGGAATTTATGTTTATTCTATAGCATAATAAGTTGCAAGTATTTAAAATTTCCCACAAAAATTATTTTAAAATCCGTTTTAAAATACCATTAAAAGTATTTAACATTTAGATATTACTGACATTTTTAAAAGACTAGCATAATATTTTCAGGATTTTTCAGTAACAGATATCATTAGAAATTTTTTAGAGGATCATTAAAAATCTAGTTGGCATTACAGAACCAGTTTCCCTAAATAAAATAAAGAAAACTTGAAGGAAAACAAATACTATTATCAATAATATTATATTTTATATTTGCCATTATGTTATATAATCTATCAAATATCTAGCAATGTTTGCATCTAGATATTCAAATTTTTCTATTAAATTCTTCATAATGTGTTTACCTAATTTTATTTTTTTGGGTTGATATGAGCTATAAGTTTGTTAAACAAAAGTTACAAATACCACCTTGAAAAAAGGTTTAAGTTGGGAAATGTTAATATTTTCTAAAATGTGTACCCTTCTGTTATTGAAAAGCTTCTAAATTTACACACATGAATCCAAATGTTCAAGCTTATTTTTTCCAATAGACTCTCCAGTTGCTGTATAACAGAATACCTGGTATTTCTGAAATGGCTATGCACAGAATCCTACAAACATAGCAGAGACAACACTTCCAAGACATACTTCACAACACCTGAATAAATTAGACCCAATTTTTTACTACTAGACTGAAAATCAAAAAGTTCCACTATGAAATGATATATAACCACAAAACAATTTTTACTTTATATACAGACTATTAATATATACAGACTTTATATAGAGACAAATTTAAGTGGTTGGAAACTCTTAATTATGTGAATTGTCAATATTCAAGACATTCATTATAAGATTCACAATGTTACTTAATCCTACCCCTACTAGTAGTAATGTAACCTTGGTAAAATTATTATATTTTAGTATTAACTTCCATTTCTATAAAATGGAGAAAGTTGCTTCCCTTGCTGATGGTTTGTTCAACAAATATTTCGTGCCTAGTCTGGGGCTGCAATGTGCTAGAGTGGACAACTACCTGTCACAAAAACATGGGACACAGGACAGTCAGTCAGTCAGTCCTAATAAACATGGGACTCAGGACAGTCAGTCAGTCAGTCCTAATAAACACGGGACTCAGGTCAGTCAGTCAGTCAGTCCTAATAAACACGGGACTCAGGACACTCAGTCAGTCAGTCCTAATAAACGTGGGACTCAGGTCAGTCAGTCAGTCAGTCCTAATAAACACGGGACTCAGGACACTCAGTCAGTCAGTCCTAATAAACATGGGACTCAGGACAGTCAGTCAGTCAGTCCTAATAAACATGGGACTCAGGACAGTCAGTCAGTCAGTCCTAATAAACACGGGACTCAGGACAGTCAGTCAGTCACTCCTAATAAACATGGGACTCAGGTCAGTCAGTCAGTCAGTCCTAATAAACATGGGACTCAGGTCAGTCAGTCAGTCAGTCCTAATAAACATGGGACTCAGGACAGTCAGTCAGTCAGTCCTAATAAACATGGGACAAAGGACAGTCAGTCAGTCAGTCCTAATAAACATGGGACTCAGGACAGTCAGTCAGTCAGTCCTAATAAACACGGGACTCAGGTCAGTCAGCCAGTCAATCCTAATAAACACGGGACTCAGGACAGTCAGTCAGTCAGTCAGTCCTAATAAACATGGGACTCAGGACAGTCAGTCAGTCAGTCCTAATAAACACGGGACTCAGGACAGTCAGTCAGTCAGTCCTAATAAACATGGGACTCAGGTCAGTCAGTCAGTCAGTCCTAATAAACATGGGACTCAGGACAGTCAGTCAGTCAGTCCTAATAAACACGGGACTCAGGTCAGTCAGTCAGTCAGTCCTAATAAACATGGGACTCAGGTCAGTCAGTCAGTCAGTCCTAATAAACATGGGACTCAGGTCAGTCAGTCAGTCAGTCCTAATAAACACAGGACTCAGGACAGTCAGTCAGTCAGTCCTAATAAACATGGGACTCAGGTCAGTCAGTCAGTGGGTCCTAATAAACATGGGACTCAGGACAGTCAGTCCGTCAGTCCTAATAAACATGGGACTCAGGTCAGTCAGTCCATCAGTCCTAATAAACACGGGACTCAGGACAGTCAGTCAGTCAGTCCTAATAAACATGGGACTCAGGTTAGTCAGTCAGTCAGTCCTAATAAACATGGGACTCAGGACAGTCAGTCAGTCAGTCCTAATAAACATGGGACTCAGGTCAGTCAGTCAGTCAGTCCTAATAAACACGGGACTCAGGTCAGTCAGTCAGTCAGTCCTAATAAACACGGGACTCAGGACAGTCAGTCAGTCAGTCCTAATAAACATGGGACTCAGGTCAGTCAGTCAGTCAGTCCTAATAAACATGGGACTCAGGACAGTCAGTCAGTCAGTCCTAATAAACACGGGACTCAGGACAGTCAGTCAGTCAGTCAGTCCTAATAAACATGGGACTCAGGTCAGTCAGTCAGTCAGTCCTAATAAACACAGGACTCAGGTCAGTCAGTCAGTCAGTCCTAATAAACACAGGACTCAGGACAGTCAGTCAGTCAGTCCTAATAAACATGGGACTCAGGTCAGTCAGTCAGTGGGTCCTAATAAACATGGGACTCAGGACAGTCAGTCCGTCAGTCCTAATAAACATGGGACTCAGGTCAGTCAGTCCATCAGTCCTAATAAACACGGGACTCAGGACAGTCAGTCAGTCAGTCCTAATAAACATGGGACTCAGGACAGTCAGTCAGTCAGTCCTAATAAACACGGGACTCAGGTCAGTCAGTCAGTCAGTCCTAATAAACATGGGACTCAGGTCAGTCAGTCAGTCAGTCCTAATAAACACAGGACTCAGGTCAGTCAGTCAGTCAGTCCTAATAAACACAGGACTCAGGACAGTCAGTCAGTCAGTCCTAATAAACATGGGACTCAGGTCAGTCAGTCAGTGGGTCCTAATAAACATGGGATGTCAGTCCGTCAGTCCTAATAAACATGGGACTCAGGTCAGTCAGTCCATCAGTCCTAATAAACACGGGACTCAGGACAGTCAGTCAGTCAGTCCTAATAAACATGGGACTCAGGTTAGTCAGTCAGTCAGTCCTAATAAACATGGGACTCAGGACAGTCAGTCAGTCAGTCCTAATAAACATGGGACTCAGGTCAGTCAGTCAGTCAGTCCTAATAAACACGGGACTCAGGTCAGTCAGTCAGTCAGTCCTAATAAACATGGGACTCAGGTCAGTCAGTCAGTCAGTCCTAATAAACACGGGACTCAGGTCAGTCAGTCAGTCAGTCCTAATAAACACGGGACTCAGGACAGTCAGTCAGTCAGTCCTAATAAACATGGGACTCAGGACAGTCAGTCAGTCAGTCCTAATAAACATGGGACTCAGGACAGTCAGTCAGTCCGTCAGTCCTAATAAACATGGGACTCAGGACAGTCAGTCAGTCAGTCCTAATAAACATGGGACTCAGGACAGTCAGTCAGTCAGTCCTAATAAACATGGGACTCAGGTCAGTCAGTCAGTCCCATGAAGATAAAGTTAAGTGAAAAGATAAAGAAAGACTTGGGTTGCTCTATTAGGGCTACACAGAACTGGACATGGAACAACAGACTGGTTCCAAATAGCAAAAGGAGTGCGTCAAGGCTGTGTACTGTCACCTTGCTTATTTAACTTCTATGCAGAGCACAGCATGAGAAACGCTGCGTTGGAAGAAGCACAAGCTGGAATCAAGATTGCCGGGAGAAACATCAATAACCTCAGATATGCAGATGACACCACCCTTATGGCAGAAAGTGAAGAGGAACTAAAAAGCCTCTTGATGAAAGTGAAAGAGAATGAAAAAGTTGGCTTAAAGCTCAACATTCAGAAAACGAAGATCATGGCATCTGGTCCCATCACTTCATGGGAAATAGATGGGGAAACAGTGGAAACAGTGTCAGACTTTATTTTTGGGGGCTCCAAAATCACTGTAGATGGTGACCGCAGCCATGAAATTAAAAGACGCTTACTCCTTGGAAGAAAGGTTATGATCAACCTAGATAAGTGTATTGAAAAGCAGAGACATTACTTTGCCAACAAAGGGTCCATCTAGTCAAGGCTATGGTTTTTCCACTGGTCATGTATGGATGTGAGAGTTGCACTGTGAAGAAAGCTGAGTGCCGAAGAATTGATGCTTTTGAACTGTGGTGTTGGAGAAGACTCTTGAGAGTTCCTTGGCCTGCAAGGAGATCCAACCAGTCCATTCTGAAGAAGATCAGCCTTGGGATTTCTTTGGAAGGAATGATGCTGAAGCTGAAACTCCAGTACTTTGGCCACCTCATGCGAAGAGTTGATTCATTGGGGAAAAGACTCTGATGCTAGGAGGGATTGGGGGCAGGAGGAGAAGGGGACGACAGAGGATGAGATGGCTGGATGGCATCACCAACTCGATGGACGTGAGTCTGAGTGAACTCTGGGAGTTGGTGATGGACAGGGAGGCCTGGCGTGCTGCAATTCATGGGGTCACAAAGAGTTGGACACGACTGAGAGACTGAACTGAACTGAACGGAAAGAAGATCCCCTGGAGAAGGAAATGCCAACCCACTCCAGTATACTTGCCTGGATAATCCCATGGACACAGGAGTCTGAGGAGCTATGGTCCATTGGGTCATAAGAGTCAGACACAACTTGGTGACTAAATCACTGTGGAAGATCCATCTGAGAAAGCTACATTTGTGTGGAGATCTATCCCTAAAATGCTTGATTATGTCCTTTTCATTTCAAATATATTTTCTAAATGTTATTATTGAAAAATTAACTTTAATTTATCCATTATAAACAGAGATGGCAAAAAAAAGCTATATGCCAAAAACAGTTCCCACCAAGGTCTGGTTTTTAGTTCAGGAGCTGTTAACAAGGTACAAAGCTGGCTAATTTAAATTATTGTGTGTCCCAAGCATGTTCCACCCTCTGATAGGTAAAGAGTTAGTAATGAAAAAGAAAAACTAGAAGTTTACTGGTAGGAAGTTAGAGGTGAGAAACAGGGGAGAGGGGAAGAATAAAGAGAAATAAAGGATCTGAATGATCAGTAAACTGGATAAACTGTTCATGAATAAATCATGAGTAAGTGACATTTCTATTCTCATTTTACTCCAAAGAGGCAAGAATTTTAGTGGAGTGGGGTGTTTGTCTCTGCACACAGGCGTGTGTGCGCCATGGTTTTTATACCAAACTTCACCCAGCACTTTCCCCTTTTTACTTTCAAAGCATTTTATCTCAAAGTGTAAGGTTTAAAGGCAAATCTGTAACTATGAAACGGCTCTGGTTCAACGTTATCAGAAAAGGACCAGAACTTTAGTTATATAAATTCTCATGTTTTTCTTCGGAGATGCATCAGCCACTTGGCACAATACTTCAGTCACTGCAGAAAGCCTGATTCTTCACTCCTTCCCTGATAAACTGTTCAATCAGAACTATGTTCAATTTACTTTTAAGTGTCAAACTAAAAAGTTAGAATTCAACCTTTGGGGGAAAAAATGACTTTAGAGGGGAGAAATTCATCTTCTTTAAAGATATACAAACACTACTAATAAGAGTTGATGTAAATTGTTGCTTGTTATAACTCTTTCTGTAGGTTTTTAACTTAAGGACTTTGCAATTGACTGTATAAATTAAATTATCTCGGAACGTACACTTTCCTTATACTGTTATGAAAGCTTTCAGTCCTTAACTTATATGAGTACTGAGAGCATTATCTAGAGATAATTCAAGACAGGAATAATCTGAAGAACTTAATTGGAAGAATGTACACAGAAAGACTAACTTCGTCGAACTTAATTATATTGGATACAAATGAAGAACTATGTGAATTCCTTTATTTTTGATGAGACTTTATTTTTTAAGAATAGCTTGGGGTTCAGAGAAAACCTGACAGGGAAGTGTAGACGTTTCCCGTATATTTCCTGCCCTCACACATATGCGTGGTCTTCACCATTATCAACAAGCCCACCAGAGTATTTTGATATATATATTTGTTACAGCTGATGAACCTACTCTGACACATCACAATCGCCCACAGTTCTTATTTTAATTATGACCCACTCTTAGTGCTGTAATGAACCTACTCTGACACGTCACAGTCGCCCTAAGTTCTTATTTTAATTATGACCCGCTCTTAGTGCTGGAGCACATCCCGTGTGTTTAGACAATGTATAATGACGTCTCCATCATTATGGTATCACAGAGAGTATTTTACTGCCCTGAAAAATCCTCTGTGCTCTGCCTATTCATCCCCTCTAAATCCTTTCATTTATAAGTATTTTTCTTATCATCATAAAGCTGGGCACAAAAGAAGAATCTTGATTCTCCAACCTGTAGCAATCTGGGGTGAGGCAAGAATATGAAAATGTGGGTATTATATCTCCTCTCTTTCCCTGCCCCTCTTCCACCACCCAGACTCATATCTCCCCCAAAAAACAAAGAGAGGACCATGTACTATTCACCACTGAATCTCCAGCACCTAAGACAAAACTACCACAAAAACAGATATTCAAAGAATAATGTTCCTGAAATCTTTTAGATGAGTTTTTTCTCAACAAATTATTACTAGAAATACCAAGTAAAACTTTGGTACGGCCCTAAAACACAATTCCTCCTTCTGTTACTACAAATCTCAGTGCAAAGTGGTATGGCTATAGCCCCCTCAGAAACAGACTCATCAGGTCCCCGCAAAATAAAAGCAAAAGCAGCACCGGCAAATACCCAAAGCTGAAAGGTTTCCTCAACGACTCTGAAATAGAGTTTTCAAACATACAGATTAAAAAACAGAGAAGTAAACAATCTCCAAGAACCTAGAAGACATCTGAGAAGAGGTAGAAAGAAGGGCTGCCAGGCCTGCTGCCATATAAATGGTAAGATTCGGAAGAAACAGCAGGAGCTCGCAAGAACAAAAAGGGCACCTTGAATACTGAGAAACTCTGTGTCTGCAGACATCCCACAAAGAAGTGATGACTT
Source organism: Bos javanicus (assembly GCF_032452875.1). NCBI lineage: Eukaryota > Metazoa > Chordata > Mammalia > Artiodactyla > Bovidae > Bos > Bos javanicus. The sequence goes on from NC_083874.1 coordinate 106,892,449, forward strand.
CTTTACACTCCATTCCACCGGCAGATCTCAAGAAGGGTGCTCCCCGCGCACATTTACAAATGCAGCTAAATTGTGGATTGCACAACCATTACAATAAAATGAAAAGGAGTCACACTTTAGATTATTTAAAAAACCTCATGTCCCCAAGGAAATTCATCTATTAAAACTAAAGAAACAGAGCATTCATTAGTCATTAACCTTGAGAATGAACGCCACTTAAAATTTCCTCTCAGTATTAACTTTATACAAAGTTCTGTTAACAATATTTTATTTTAATATTATCAGTAGGGGGCAAAAAATCACATAAAAATAAAGCATAATAGGTTGCTGAAATTCGGTGCCGAGGTCTATTTATCCTCAGTACACACCCCTCTCCCCTCTCCTTCCCCTCCCCCTCCCCGCTCATACCCTGGCATGCACAGGAACTCATGGAACTCATCTCCTTTCCACATAATTACACGATAAACAGAAATGATTTAGTAAGTAAAACAGTGCAAAAAAAGAAAGAATGGCACAAGAAAGAAAGTGGTTAATGAAAATCAGTACCTATACCTAAGCAAATCGTGGTAAAAACCCAGCTGGTACTCTGACTTTCCCTAGTGAACGACTGAAATAAACTGTTAAACCTGGAGCTTTCTTCCCTATTAAAAGATCTGTCTTCTCTATTAACCCCACAAACGCCCAAGTCGCGTTCACGGGTGGGAGAGGCCTCTCCTCCCTTCACTTTACATCCAGTATTTGTTTGCAATGAGAAAAGAAAACTACAGCTAAAGGGAAGGTCATCTCATCCGTGCATTTATATGTATTCATCACAAGCATCTTCTGTTTCAGACCCTAAGCCTGGGCTAGAAAGGATCACTGCTGGGTAAGGAGGGCTGAAATTAGGGAGGAAGTTTGCTCCAAACCCAAGATTTAGTCCATGATATAAATGGGCTCTCTGGCTTTTTCTGTTCTCTCTCTACTCATTCAGAAATCTGGTAACTACAACAGAGAGGAATACACACACACACACACACACACACACACACACACACACACGGAAGAACAAAGGAAGTTAAGATAGTTGGTGAGCCCTTGACACCTGGTCATAAGAGTTCTCTTTATTCATTACAACACAGATTCAAACTATGGAGGAAAAAATGGGAAGGTGTACCAACCCACTCACTATGAAAGATGGGCTTCTAATACAAATAAAACTCTTTTTATCAAAAAAAAAAAAAACTTTTTATAGCCAATTTCTTAAGAACACATTTGTGTTCTGGTATGTGCTTTATGACTTGGGGATATACCTACCAATAAATTATGCACTATAAAACAACAACTGTAAAATAACATGCTGAGAGATAGTTATAAATGCAAGGTTGCACCATGTATCTTTTTGTGAAATCTTAATATTTCATGTAGATCCTTTCACTCAGTTGGAAAAATCCTTCCAAAATACTTAGGAGAAAAACCAATATTCTCTTTGTCAAAAACCTATTACATATATCATGAGCCTCCTAACTGTAAAAAGTAATGTTATGAATATTTTTATACATGTGTGTATGTGTATATAAAAATAAAATAATCTATACAGTATGGAAAAATAATTATAATTAATAAATACGAAGCACTTTCTGTGTCTTGACTTTTTCATATCTTTCTTATTAATACTTGAGATATCTTCTGTCCATTTTAGCTGGATTTTTTTGGTACTGAGTTGAATGAGCTCTTTATATATTTTGGATATTATTAACCCCTTATCAGATAGGTGATTTGCAAATATTTTTCTCCCATTAGACAGGTTGTCTTTACATTTTGTTGATGGTTTTCTCTGCTGTGAAGCTTTTTAGTTTGATCTTCTCCCATTTGTTTATTTTTGCTTTGGTTGCCCTGGTTTTTAGTGTCAAATCCAAAAAATCATTGCCAAGACCAGTATCAAGAAGCTTATTGCCTATTTTTTCAAGCTTTTAATCCATTTTGAGTTAGTTTTTGTGTACTGTGTAAGATAAGGGATCCAGTTTTCCAAACACCATTTATTTAAGTGACTGTCCTTTCTCCATTTTATATTCTTGGCTCCTTGTCATAAATTAATGGACCATATGTTGCTGTGCTGTTTAGTCACCAAGTCATGTCCTGCTCTTTTGCAGCCCCATGGACAGTAGCCTGCCAAGCTCAGTCCATGGGATTTCCCAGGCAAGAATATTAGAATGGGTTGTCATTTCCTTCGCCAGGAGACCTGCTGACCCAGGGATTGAAAGTCCGCCTCCTGCATTAGCAGGTGGCTTCTTCACCACTGAGCCAGCAGGGAGGCCCAATGGACCACAGACACGCAGGTTGACTTCTGGGTTCTCTCAACTCTGTTCCATTAAATCTGTGCCTGTGTTTATGCCAACATCGTACTGATCTGACTACTACTGCTTTGTAATATAGCTTGAAATCAGGAAGCATGAGGACTCCAGCTTTGTTCTTCTGTCTCAAGATACCTAAGTCATCTAAAAATGACACCACAAATGCCAGTACTATTATTATCCTAATTAAGGAAATAAGGGAAGAACAGAAAGGTTAAATAGCCACCCAAATCCACACAAGGGAAGTGACTAAATCACAATTAAAGTCCAGGTTCTGTAACCCCAAATCGGAGTTGCTCATCAGAATGAACACCACATCCACAATCATCAATTCACTCGGAATTTATATATAAAATATACACGGACAGAGACAGACAGACCTTTAAGATTACCTATCAAGAATGCTAAATGAAATGCAAACGTGTACCTCACAAAGTAGATGACAAGTATATGTCCTGCCCCATAAACTACAACAAGAGTTCTGGTTGATGGAGGTGGTGCCTAAGACCCAAGATTCCAACAAACCATTTGATCAAAGGAGATGGGAGGGAGGTTCAGGAGAGAGGGGACATATGTATACCTATGGCTGATTCATGCTGATGTTTGACAGAAAACAACAAAATTCTGTAAAGCAATTATCCTTCAATTAAAACATTACTTTTTTAAAAGTCAAGTTTTTGTTTAGGTGGAGGTGGGGGGTATAATTTAAATCCAAACAGTTATATGAAATCATTATTAAAAAAAAAAAAAAAGAAAAACTTTAAAAACTCATCACAATTGTCACCTTCTCGGCAGCGTGGCCTATGGTAAAGCCGCTGTGATCCACTCTTATTTTCCTGAAATGTCGACTAGTAACAATGCCTCCCTTCTGCCCGCCTCTGTAACCACTAAAGAGACCAGTGCTTTGCTCTCTCTGCTCTCCGACAGAGGAGGAAGGCGTGAGCCAGCATCTCCGCAGCACTACCCTGCGTCCAGAACCACGCTGTTGCTGCTCAGGTGCTCAGTCACGCCCCACTCTTTGCGACCCCCCTACAAAAGCTGTGAGATTAACCTCCACAACCACCACCTGGGCAAGGTATTATTCCCATTCTGCACAAACAGAAATGAGGACAAAGGAAGATTTATGGCTCTGGATTAGATCACCCATACCTTAAGGACACAGCCTAGATTTCAACCCCAAACTAACTACATGGCTTCAGCAACCAGGGATTCCATAAGCAGCCCAGGATGCACGCTGGAAAACACCTTCTCTGACTTCCTTCTCTGGGCCAGTCTCCATCCTAACTCAGCACTCCTTCCCATTTACAATCCCAGAACTACTGTGGATGAGGACTCCAAACAAAAGAGAATTGATACTGATCATCTGAATGCAGATTATCCCTTCAAAGTAATCCAGGGAAATTAAGTTGAAGATATTAAAATGTAAACTTTAACACAGCATTAAAACTTGAAAACAAAAAAACAAGAAAGTAAGTGTGATCCAATATAAAACTATCTTTTATGTGTATGTATTCTTCAGCCAAAGATTTGAGTAAACTATCACTTGGAGAGAAAACATGTCTATTTTCAAGGATGAAATGAAATGCTTAATGAATTAACTGGATTTTTTCCCCTATTTCCAAACTTTTTAATCCTTTCTATTTCATCACTTCATAGTGCCACAAAACTTTATAAAGTGGACATAGTAGCTTATTTTAAATATTTGAATTGCTTTGTTAGAATATGAAAATATTACTTTCAGAGATGCTATCAAATGACCTTGATGATCTACACAACATTCATTATAGACTGGTAAACATTTGTGAAAATCCTTGCTGTGATGATTGATTGCTTTTTTCCCTGCTTCAGTTACCTCAAACTAAATTGCATGTCATTAAAATGATGACTTCTGTCAATGTAGTTTCTTAATCCTTCCTCAAGCCTTTCTAGCAATGACAATCTTAGAATAATATATTGTAAGTCTTTATGGATCAATAATGCTCAGTATAAAACACTGCAATCTACCACCAAGATTTTTATCCCCCTATTTACAATGATGTCTGACAAACTAACAGTAAAATTTCTTTCTAAGGAAAGAAAAAAAGACATCTAACAAACAAGCCAAATACAATACTATAAACAGCAGATGCCAATCTAAACAAGTTAAGAATTTTGAGTGAAGTTCAATGTTAGCAAAATGCTTTTATCCTAAAGTAGTTAATGACTGAGATGTCATTTGCAGACTACTCAAGAAAAAAATTATTCAGGCCCTTACTTAGACATTTTGAAATGACTTATGGGAGGTTATTTATGTGAAAAGGCTTCTCCACAATGTCAGAAACAGAAAGCTTCCACTTAAAAACCATAAAAGACAAGCCTACATGCATACTCTGGTTAAATTTTTTCCTCAGGCAATTAGAAAAGACATTTTAAAATTTATCTATATTTAGACTGTACCTTGAACATCTTCATATGGAAATTAGCTTCTAACTGCCTCTAAACACTACAATTTAAATGTTTTCATTTAAGCCAAGAATTACTTAAATCCATTGTATCAATGAAAACAGAGGCATGACACTGCTTTGTAATTGACAGTACCTCTTCTATATAATTAGTTGTATTAACTATGTCTTCTCTAAATCTCCATGTATTTTATCCACTTATTAAACTCAAATAACCTGAAATCTTTGATAGTGCTTAACTGGAGGGGCAAAGTTTCAACAAGCTAGCACTTCCTAATATTTTTCCTCCTAAACTATTTAACCACAGGATAAGAATAAACAACTTTTATTTACTATTGGGCAATTTGAAAAAACATCAGATTTTACTGGATTTAGAGAATTAACTCTACATAAAATATCACCTTAAACTTTCAGGGTGGGGGAAGTAGGGAATATAAACTCCACGCATGCTTTCTGAAGAAACCACTGCTGGAATTAAAACTGAGGAAGTAAAAAAGGTAAAAGGAAAACACAGAAATCAGGAAATGGGTCTAACGCAGAAGAGACAGGAGAACTCTACACTGAAGCAGGCTTAGGACTCCCAGAGCAATGTCTCTAACCAGAACACACAGACACACTCTTGCTTTATGTTATCAGCTTCGTCATATTGAAAAGAGTTTATAGTTCTGTCAGAATTCAGGGTAAGAACTAGTAACTGGTACAAAGAAAACCAAGCTAATGGGGGGGAAGTCAGTAACTCAAGAAAATTTACACAAGGGCAAAAAGTGAGCACAGTACATTATATAGCTGTGTTGTGAATGTTCACATAGTCATAACAGTATGATATAAATATAATGGAAGAGGAGAAGAGAAGAAAAGGAAGCAGAGTACGGTCAGAGGAAAGGAGGGAAATATGCTAAATAATAATAATATGCTAAATATTTTAAATAATTTTCATAGTAGAAAGACACTATGTAATTAAAACTGCAAATAGTAACAGAAAATAGTAGTATGAATTTCAGGATATAGAGGTAAATAAAAAGGAGAAACACAAACAAAATATTGAAAGCAGTTATCTCTGTGCATCTAAGGAATGAAAAGGGAGCTGCCCATTTTTCATTCTAAACCTAACGTATTTTGACTTTTTAAACTATGTGCACTGAGTTTTCTAAAAATTTCTTAAATTATTGAATGAAGTGGAACCACATGAATCAACATTGACAAAATAACAAAAAGGATATTGGGAGTAGAAAAGAAAGTTGCAAACTACTGATAATCATTTATACCAAGTTTAAAAACAGAAATCCTAAACAGAGAGGGAAGGGTGCTGAATCTGTTTCAAACTGGAACTTCTCTATTAACCAGCAATGACACCACGTACAAATGACTTACCGACTCTTCACCTCCATTTTTTCATGTGAAAAATATGGGTAACAGCAGTGTCTACCTGATTATGTTACTTTGTGAATTAAGTGAGCTGCTGCAGGTGGAGTGTTTGGCACATGTGTGTACTGAGCTGCCTGAGTCCTGTTCGACTCTGTGTGACCCCATGGACTGCAGCCCGCCAGACTCCTCTGCCTGTGGGATGCTCCAGGCAAGAACACTGGAGTGAGCTGCCATACACTCCTCCAGGAGATCTTCTCAACCCAGGGATCGAACCCAGGTCTCCCACATTGCAGGTGGATTCTTTACCATCTGAGCCACTAGGAAGCCCATTTCTCTTACCTGCAAGTAAATTCCCTAAGAATTTGTACATCATTTATTTATATCTTTTTTGCAGAAGCTGTACAGAATGGCAGATATGTCTGAAGGCTTTTCCACTGAATTTTCCATTTCTGAAAGTGTGTGTTTTCTACAATTCTAGTATGAACAAGAGTTACCAAATACTGAGCACCACAGTGAATCATGTGATAGTTGCTTTAAGAATATTATCTTGACCCTTAAGCAACTCTGTAAGGCAATTTCTGTTATCCAGATTTTTACATAAGAGACTGGAGCTTGGAGTTTAAGACTGCAGAACCAGTATTCTGACCTAGAGAATTCCATGAACAGAGGAGCCTGACAGGCTACAGTCCATGGGGTCACAAAGAGTCAGACACTACTGAGTGACTTTCACTTCACTTCACTCAAGAGAAATGAGGGATTAAGTTTTGTGGAGACACTGGCATTTTAAATATTCTCTGAAACAATGTATCCTGCAATGATGATGTATCAGTTTAACAGACAACATTTTTTCTTGCTGCTGCTGCTGCTAAGTCGCTTCAGTTGTGTCCAACTCTGTGCGACCCCATAGATGGCAGCCCACCAGGCTCCCCCGTCTCTGGGATTCTCCAGGCAAGAACACTGGAGTGGGTTGCCATTTCCTTCTCCAATGCATCAAAGTGAAAAGTGAAAGTGAAGTGGCTCAGTTGTGTCCAACTCTTAGCAACCCCATGGACTGCAGCCCACCAGGCTCCTCCGTCCATGGGATTTTCCAGGCAAGAGTACTGGAGTGGGGTGCCACTGTAAAATAACAATGCTCTTAGATTCAGTGAAGTAGAGTAGACAAGGATGAAGGGAATTCTGTACAGAATGGCAACCCAAGGCACAGAACTGAAATTCTCAAGGCATGAATGTGGCATGTATAGCTCAGGTAGGCTGGCACGTAGTTGTGTACAAAGAGGAGCCAGGAAACAAGGGCGCAAAGGCAAACTAGTCCACTAGTTTACCTGGGCCATTAGCACCCTAGTGAATTAACTACTGCTTTGTGGGACAGAGCATAAAACTTAGTATGTGATGGGGTAAGTTCACTCACACTGTTCTTCAAAATTATCTGGCTCTTCTTGCCCCTTCCATATCAATTTTAAAGTTAGACTATGTAATGCTGTAAAAAAAAAAAAATACTAGGTGGGATTTTGATCAGACTTTCATTACTGAACTTATTAGATTTATTTGGGAGAAAATTTCTATTCTTATACTTTCCCATTCAAAAGCATAGTATCCCTCTCCATTTATTTAGCTCTTAGGTTGCTCTTATTTAGGTAGCTCTTATTTAGCTTCTTAGGTTCAATGAAATTGTATAATTTCTTCCATAAAGGTCATACACATCTTTTGTTGGATTTAGTCCCCGGTATTTATTGTTGGGGATTTTTTTTATTGCAAATGGCATTTAAATTATGTTCTGTAAATTGATAGACTATTTAGTAATCTCAAGCATATATGATAATAAGATTAATGTTAATATGTTTAATCTTGCTTTTCTATATATTTCACATATCATAATTTAAAATCTAACAAAACACTTCCAAGATACACAGAATATTAAGACTTCAAAAGTCCAAATAAGGATGGTAACATAGGTAATTTCATTTAAAACAAGTGAAGTACAGACTTAAATTGTCCTGGAAAGAACACAGCATCCAAAAGACCCATATTCGTGTATAATATTATACAATGCCTATAAAATGTTGGGCTATCAAATACTGGATCAGATTCATTTCTGAAACCTTGAAATAAATGACAGGAGTGTAGTGTGATATCAAAACAATTATTCTTGCTCACTTCAGTGATTTTACTGGAGTCAACTCTCAACTGCCCTCACCAACAGAGAGATACCCTGATGCGTGCAACAGAAAACTACAGATAACCAACCCAAGGGAGTTGAAGGTGCACTAAACAATCAGGCCTCTCCCTAAATTTATCAGCATCCGGAAAGCTGGGTCATCATCTGCTCTCCTTTCCCTCAGGACAACTTCACTGACTACACGAGACAGCTAGTGGCAGAGAAGAGGCAGCAGAAACGAATTCCAGACAGTCTCCTTAAGATCTGAAATGGAGTATGCACAGACATCTATTCTCCCAAAATTTCTCTAATTCAACTTCTAAAATGTCTTTATTCTCTGTATTTAAGAGTCATTAGCAGAAAAACAAAAACAACTGATGAAACGAGTTTGGAACCAGCATGCTAACTTCCAAATCTCTGTCTCTCGGGCTCCAAATCTTGGACGTCCGACTCCCCACCTGCACGTTTCCTACACTAGAGTCCTCTGACATCCCAGACGTGACCTGTTCACTAGGGCAGTCCTCCTCAACTCCCAAAACCAGGTCCTCGCTCCACCCGTCCCTGCGCCAGTGAGTGGCGCGCCCACCTGGGAACCTAGAAGCCAGCTGCTCTCGGGCACTCCCACAGAACGTTATGGACACGCTGACTGACTCTGCCTCAGTCTTCCTCCTCTCTGCTCACCGCCCTGGCTGCATCACGCACTCATCATCTTTCCTCTAACTACTGTAGTAACTGAGTGGTCTTTCCACCTTCACTCTCTACCAGAAAACCTTTTGAAAATACAAATAGGTACATGTTACTCTCCCACTCAAAAATTCTTTAATGCCCAACCAATGCTTATAGGGTAAAACCCAACATTCTTAGCACACCATCCAAAGAGCTTTTATAGCCCACGTTTCCAGTCAGCCTCACAGGTCCAAAACCTCCTCTTCCTAGCTGTACTCTCTAAATGCCTCCACACCTCTGCACATAATGTTCCCTTAACCTAAATCCCTTTTTTACTTTCTATGACCAACTGGAAATATTCTTCAGATAAAACAAAGCCTCATCATCTCACAAAGACCTTCTCTGAACCCTGAAGAAGACAAGCACTGCTCTAAAGTTTCCTTTGAATCATGACTTATTATATAGAACATATAACACTGCATTTTAATTCTCTATTAATGTCTTTCTCTTCCTAAATAACATTTAACCTGGACTTATAACACAGTGTCAGTATTCATCAGTCATCAAAAAACATCAGAATAAATACTATGTATTTCTATTAGCTTCTTATTAATCTGAAAATATAATTATCACTGATACTTTGAAATTAAAACACTTCTGGGTAGGAGTCATTACATCTTACAATAAGGAATCTGCATTATAAAATGAAATACAAATATGATTTATATATAAAGTTGAAATATTTTATAATAATTTTAAGTGGCTTATTCATTTAAAAATGATTAAAATCTTTCTAATCTTTAAGTGTGAAAGTTGTAAATCCAATAATTAAAAGCTATTTTCAAATATGAAGATGAGCATAATTTTGTTCCCAGCAAATAATTCTGGAATATTAATGTTTCCTCTAATTTGTAATGTCCCTACTTGATTCTGATTATACAACCTGGAGTGAATAATTTTCAATTTACTGAACAAAAAAAATATAACTTTAAAACTCTGTAAACTAAATTTACACAGAAATGTTTAATTAAATCCCCCAAATAAATTATATTTTCTAAATCACCTTATATTTTATAACCACATGATGAAACATACAAAAATAAGCAGAAAGCCATCTGCAGTTAAATTATTCATCTTAAACTGTACACATTACTTAGAAACACTATAACAGGATCTCACTCAGAAGTAATGTGTATCAATCATTATGAAAAATAATTGAATAAAGACACACATAATATTAAGCAAACACAGACGGTCAATTTTATACTTATTTCTAATAAAAGCATTCGACCATAGAAAAAAATGATACATATCAATAATATTTTAAAAAACTTATGCAGTGTGTATACTCAATGGTACCAGATTGCAAAATATGCAATTCAATCAAACAGAAGATCAAATTTGTTTACTCTATTGTCTGAAATACATACATTTTATAATTCCAAGAAGTTGTAAGCTCATTTAAAATACTTTGCATTTACAATCTAAGTTAATATTAACACTACTCAGTGATTCTCATTCATTATGAATGTTTTTATGAATTTTTGAGGAGAACTGTCTGATTCAGAAGCACAGATCCCAACGGATGCTTTTAACCTTCATCTTACCAATGCCAAATGGTGAATAAAAATCAGTAGCTGAAGAAATCTGATCTAACTGTAACACTGCATGTGTGTATGAAAAATAGTTCCTCGACATTTCCTTACATCCCACCTGCCCTCCCTCGCCCAGGAACAAAGGAAAGAAAACAGGAAAACCTTTACTTTCAACTTGGCCGGAAGTGATGAAAAAAAAATTCATCACTTCAACAAGGATAGAAAAGTTATAAGAACAAAACATTAAATTGAAGACACTGACTGTACTCACCCTATGATAAAAAAAAGAAAAAGCCTATGCTACATTTTCATTTTTTAATTTAAAAATCTACCTAAAAATACCAAGTGCCAATTTTGTCTTGTATTTCCAAACAATACTTCTCTATATATCCATTACAGTTCACAGTTAGAGTGTTTTATGATAACATAATATAGCAACAACTCTAATAAATGATTAAACAGTTATTTATACACATGTGCATATTCTCCAAAGTCTTAAGTATAAGGTTACTAAACTTAACACAATTCAATTCTTAAGAAATTTTCAAACAAAATTGTTTACATATATTCAAAGAAATATTTTAAATTAGTTATAAAACGTGGCATTTTATTGCCAAAAAAAAAAGATCTTTAAGAACTATGCTTCAAATTTGTGTACTTTCTCAATTTAAAATATATTATCTAACTAGCTTATTTCATTTTTAAAGTAAAAACTGTTAGCATTTAGTAAGTTTACTATGTATCAGGTGCTGTTCTAAGAATATTACATATACAAACACATTTATTTAGTGGTTGAGAAAATAAATTTCTCCAGGGGACAAAGCAGAAGAGCTGGGATTTGAACACAGGCAGTCTTGCTCCAGAATTCATACTCTTTACTATAAATTTACAGCCTCTTCTGTGCCAAGGTCTATACCTGGGACTTGCAACTCAAAGTTCACACAAACAAACAAAACACACAGTCACTGCTTTCAAAGAGTTCATAACTATACACACATAAGCCAATAACTTTTCTAGTTATGAGAGACTTCTAGTAATATGATCCAATTGCTCAAAGAGCTCAAATCGGTGTAATTAATTCTTAAAGTGGCTCAGATCATGAGCTCCTTATAGCAAAATTCAGGTTTAAATTGAAGAAAGTAGGAAAAACCACTAGGCCATTCAGATATGACCTAAATCAAACCCCATATGATTAAACAGTGGAAGTGACAAATAGATTCAAGGGATTAGATCTGGTAGACAGAGCGCCTGAAGAACTATGGACAGAGGTTCCTACCTGTGCAGGATGCAGTGACCAAACCATCCCAAAGAAAAAGAAATGCAAGAATGCAAAGTGGATGCCTGAAGAGACCTTATAAATAACTGAGAAGAGAAGAGAAGAGAAGGCAAAAGAGAAAGGAAAGATGTACACAACCAAATGCAGAGTTTGAGAGAAGAGGAAGGAGAGAGAAGAGAGCCTTCTTAACTGAACAATACAAAGAAATAGGAAAAAAGTTTATAACTAGAGAGAAAGAAAATTGGAGATGTCATGAGAACATTTCATCCAAAGATGGCACAACAAAGGATAGAAACAGCAAGGCCCTGGCAGCAGTAGAAGAGATTAAGAGGAGGTGGAAGAACAGAGAAGAAGTGTACCAAAAAGATCTTAATGACCCAGAGGACCATGATGGTGTGATCACTCACCTAGAGCCAGACATCCTGGAGTGAGAAGTCCAGTGTGCCTTAGGAAGCATCACTACAAACGAAGCTAGAGCAGGTGATGGAATTCCATCTGAGCTATTTCAAATCCCAAAAGAGGATGCTGGGAAAGTGCTGTACTCAACATGCCAGCAAATTTGGAAAACTGAGTAGAAGCCACAGGACTAGAAAAGGTCAATCCTCATCCAAATTCGTAAAAAGGGCAGTACTAAGGAAGGAAAGTTATGACCAACCTACATAGCATATTCAAAAGCAGAGACATTATTTTGCCAACAAAGGTCCGTCTAGTCAAGGCTATGGTTTTTCCAGTGGTCATGTATGGATGTGAGAGTTGGACTGTGAAGACGGCTGAGTGCCGAAGAATTGATGCTTTTGAACTGTGGTGCTGGAGAAGACTCTTGAAGAGTCCCTTGGACTGCAAGGAGATCCAACCAGTCCATTCTAAAGGAGATCAGTCCTGGGTGTTCTTTGGAAGGAATGATGCTAAAGCTGAAACTCCAGTACTTTGGCCACCAAGAGTTGACTCATTGGAAAAAACTCTGATGCTGGGAGGGATTGGGGGCAGGAGGAGAAAGGGACGACAGAGGATGAGATGGCTGGATGGCATCACCGACTTGATGGACATGAGTTTGAGTGAACTCTGGGAGTTGGTGATGGACAGGGAGGCCTGGAGTACTGGGATTCATGGGGTCGCAAAGAGTTGGACACAACTGAGCGACTGAACTGAACTGAACAAATATTCAATTTGTTCAAATATTCAATTGGACAATTGCACTCATCTCCCATGCTAGTAAGGTCATGTTCAAAATTCTTCAAGGCTTCAGCATTACATGAATTGAGCACTTCCAGGTGTACAAAGGATTTAGAAAACACAGATGAACCAGAGATCAAATTGCCAACATCTGTCAGACCACAGAAAAAGCAAAGGAATTTCAGAAAACCATCTACTTCCGCTTCATTGACTATGCCAAAGCCTTTGATTGTGTGGATCACAACAAGCTGTGGAAAATTCTTAAAGAGACGGGAATACCAGCCCACCTTACCTGTCCCCTGATAAACCTGTATGCAGGTCAAGAAGAAATAGTTAGAACTAGTCATGGAGCAATGGACTGGTTCAATATTGGGGAAGAAGTATGGCAAGGCTATATATTGTCACCCTGCTTATTTAGTCTCTATGCAGAGTACATCATGAGAAATGCCGGGCTGGATGGAATCCAAGCTGGAATCAGGATTGCCAGGAGAAATATCAACAACCGCAGATACGCAGAGGATATCAATCTAATGATGGAAACTGAAAAAGAACTGAAGACCCTCTTGATGAAGGTGAAGGAGAGTGAAAAAGGTGGCTTTAAAACCCAAAATTCAAAAAAACTAAGATCATGGAATCCAGTTCCATCCCTACATGGCAAATAGATGGGGAAAAGGCAGAAACAATGGCAGATTTTACTTTCCTGGGCTCCAAAATCACTGCAGATGGTGACTAAAGCCATGAAATTAAAAGACGCTTGCTCCTTGAAAGAAAAGCTATGACAAACCTAGACAGCGTATTAAAAAGCAGAAGCATCACTTTGCCAACAGAAATTCACACAGTCAAAAGTTATGGTTTTTCCAGTAGTCAGGTATGGATGTGAGAGTTGGACTATAAAGAAAGCTGAGCGCCAAAGAATTGATGCTTTTGAACTGTGATCCTGGAGGAGACTCTTGAGAGTCCCCTGGACTGCAGGAAGATCAAACCTAAAGGAAATCAACCCTGAATACTCATTGAAATATTCATTGGAAGGACTGATGCTGAAGTTCTAATACTTTGGCCACCTGATGCGAAGAGCTGACTCACTGGAAAAAGACCCTGATGCTACGAAAGATTGCGTGCAGGAGGAGAAGGGGGCAGCAGAGGATGAGATGGTTGGATGGCATCACTGACTCAATGGACATGAATTTGAGCAAACTCCAGGAGATAGTGGGGGACAGGAAAGCCTGGCGTGCTGCAGTCCACGGGATTGCAAAGAGTTTGACACAACTTGGTGACTGAACAACAGAAACAACAAAGTGACTCTTCACAAAGCAGGTGACATCTGGTTTCAAAGGGTGGGAATGCGAAGGGGAACTCTAGAAAGGCACACTAGAAACAAGTGCTAAGGTCCCAGTGAATGCTGTTCTAAGGATATTAGATTCAACTGTGTAAGCAACTGAGCGTGAAAGGCTGTTTCCTCTGTCCAGCCAAGTGTTTCAGTTTCAAAAGAAAAATGCAAAAATACTCTTCAGTGTTACTCAAGACAGGTGGAAAAGAAAAGCGGTTGAAGACAATAACATTAGTTAGAAACCTTCTAGAGTAGTCAGAAAGAAAATATAGAGAAGAAAGAATGAAGAGTCATTTTCAAAGTAGAGAAATTGAGTTTGATGGAAAAGATAAGAGACAGGATCAAGTCTGAAATTTCTGCACTGAAAGACTTACACGTGACAACATTAAATGGATACAGAAAAAAGCAACAGAAATTGAGGGGAACTGGGGTATAATTCATGATTTCAAACAATATAGCTGACACTACAAGTCTTGATTTTCATGTTTTAAAAAATGAGCTGCTTTCTGTTACCATATATGAAATACTAATGTAAGTTCCTGAAACTTGTTTTCTTTGACCCTTATTTATACCATTTTCTTGTTATGAATACATCTAAACTAAGTATGGAATAATTTCTTCTTAGAAAGTATGACCTAAAATAAAAAGATCAACCTCCCTAAAACCCAAAAGCACTGATTTACTTACTGTACATTATTAATGTATGAAGGTTAAGACTTTGATACAGCTGTAGCACTCACTTTGATGTCAGTAGTGGTAGAAGTACCCCAGCTGCCTTCTATACTTAGTCTAAATGAAAATATATTTTTAATACCTTGGGGTATCAAATGTCACTTTTGACATTTTCTGCTTTGCTCTGAGTAATACTTTATTTCTTAATTTTGTATTAATATATATTAAAATTAACATTAATAACTATTAAAACCAACTTGCTTTATTAATGTATACTAGTTATAAGCATCCATTTCAAATGAAATAAAACATTCAATCGTCTAAATTATAAAAGATATAAAACTGAAATAAAATTAGTAATTGCTATTTTCAATACAAGAGTTCATTGTTTTTAAACTTCAACTTGTTATTAAGTAAGAAAAACAGATAACAGATGACTTTATTTTCTTAAAAATTAACACACAGGTACATGCTCAGTCGTGTCTGACTCTTTCTGCCAGGCTCCTCTTTCAAGGGGACTTTTCAGGCAAGAACACTGGAGTGGGTTGCCATTTCCTCCTCCTGGGGATCTTCCTCACCCAAGGATCAAACCCACATCTCTTGTAGATTCTTTACCATTGAACCACCTGGGAAGCCAAGACATAGGTAATAACACAGGAATTGTCTAACTGATTTTCTCATTATAATTTCCACATGAGGCACATAAAATAATCACCTTCTTTAAAAAACTTCATAAACAAACCCAGCCTTGAGACCACTCACTTCCTTAAAAAAGGGTAACTTTCTAATTCAGTGGCAAAGAGCAAAGTGATGAAAACTCAAATAGTAAAGGTGGTAAAAGTGCATTATTTTATAATCTATAATAAGCCATTCTGATGAATTTCATGAATATAACTTTTAGACATAAATCTATACTATGACAGCATTATATAATATACAAGACATCAGCAGTTAAGGAATACAATCATTCAATTAAACCAAAAACATTTTTGCTGAATTCACAAATTAAAATACATTAGTTTGACCAACAGGTGGTGCTCAACCTCCATTTATAAAGAAAATAAATATTCCCCAAAGTATTTCCAAACGGGCTTCCCTCGTGGCTCAAACAGTAAAGAATCCAAAACAATGAAATCAGTTTAAGACTATGTGGCCATTTTAAAACTTAAACGTCCAAAAATCCAATGCATAAACTTTATTTTAAATGTTGTACTGTGAAGAACAAAATTACTTTGGTTACACTGTAAAAGGACTTTAGAACTGATACTGACTGCCATTCATACACAAAAGATTTTGTTAAAAGTTTTTAAAATGTTGCTGAAACATTTCTTTTAAAAAGTAACTTTCAATACTGTAAAATTTTACACAGAAATAAACTTTTAAAATTTAGCCGGTATTCATGATAAATTAAGAAATAACTAAAGTCATTTTATACCAGCTTAAATCATGCTTTAGAATTCTTATTAAGTATAATACTTAACATTCTATACTTTTCTAGAAAGTTTTTAAAACTAACAAAAAACTAAGATATTTGGCTAAATTAGAATCAGCCTATTTTTTAAAATTCAGGTTTCTATACGGCATTATATTCTTTATTTGTAAAAACAGCTTAAGACTCAATTTTCTGGCAGATTCTAAATGTAAGCTATTCTCACCAAAAGCAATTATGTTACTTCTTATTTGAACCATGATGAAACAATTTCACTTTTGCAATACCACAAATGCCCAAGTGGGGTTTATAAAAATTTAACTTATGTTACATAGCTAAATTTCTTTTCTTCTTTGGGAGAAAGAAACACAAAGTACTACAGAAATTTTGCAATAATATAGGATATATGATAGAAAATGACCTAAATTTAATCTATTCATGTAATAGTCTTCTTGCTACTTAATACAAAGGTAGGAAAAAGGCATATGGTATTTGGTTCCTAAATGTAAAAACAAAAAAAAAGAACTTATGACACTAAGAAAAATTACTTTTTGTATACACTGCATTTAAAAAAAGGAGGAGGTGTGGCTACTCTACTAGTGAAAGGGAGTGCAATAAAGCAGGATAAAAATAGGTTTAAACTAAAATCTAAACAAAACAATTTCAAGAGGCTTATATAAAAGTTTTATTGGGAACACCTAAAGCCTTAAGTTTTGCATTACAAAAATTAAATGCCACTGGTTACTAACCCAATCACGTTAAGAAGACATCAACTCAAATTCAGTCTGAGGTATGGGAAACATTGTAATCATAGAACATACACATTTTTAAAACAGCAATGATCAACACAAAATATACTATGTTCCTTGATAACATACAATCTTCCTCTTATAGAATTTTAAAGTGTCAGAAATCTTAATCTACATTCATTCTTTAATTTTTAGACAGGTTTATTTATTCACTGCTATTAACCACTAAGTAAAAATCTAATTTAGTTCTTACATGTTTTCAAAATGAAGCAAAAATTTCAAACTGAATACTTCAGTATTTAAAACACATATATTTATTCTTGCAGTTTATAAAATGACAATCTCTTTTTCCTTATCCACACTGAAATTCTGGCTCACTGATTTAAAAATTAACATTTTATATAGTGCCAGTATTTCATTAAAATACAAATATATCATATTTTCCTTTGTTACCTAAGTGCCAATACTGAAACCTAATTTTTACATGAATATACATCTGAAACAGTAACCCCAACTTTATTTTGCTATTCTAAAACAGTCTGATTTATTATAACAGTTTTTTAAATTCTCTAATAGTGTTAAAGCCACTTAGACAAGATTTCACCAAAATCTTATTTTTCTTTTAAACGGATGGCAGAATTGGCTGTATCTTTCTGACATACAGACTAAATTCCCAATTTACAGTTACATAATTTAAAGTTCCGTAAGCAAATCCACCATTTCTACTTCCCTTGTAAAGGTGAGATTCTTACCCTCTGCCCAAGATACCATTAAGGTATACTTTGTGCATAAACAGAAATGTTTCACATTGGTTTTCTTCATATGTGTACAAGCAGGTTTACATAACAGAAATATGCACTAGAAAACAAAGACATACCTAATTTGTAGAGCCAGAAAAATGTCTAAGTTACAATATAAACATTACTGGGAAAAGAAAGTAAAACCAGCAGGTGGGCTCATTTCTACATAATCCTTCCTTTGTAAGATAAATATTCCCTACAGTACACTTACTGGGTTTTACTTTTTAATAGATAAAATGAATATCTATACTTTGAAATGCAAAAAAATATAAGAATTAAAATGTAAGGCCAAGTCTGCCCCTGTGCATGATTGGCTGCTTGTCCAGTAAGACCTGGGTCCCTAGGTATGTTATCCGCTCTGCAGGAGCTGATTGAAGCAGTGCATGTGAAATTCGGAAGGATCCAGGAGGAACTAAATAGCGTGGAACACAATAACACGATAAAATGTCAGTCGAGAATCTGAAAAAAAGGGTAGATGTCATGGAAAAATCATTAGATATTTCTTCCCAGAACATCTGAAGTGATGGGTAAATGAACCTAAACGTCCAAATTTACCCCCTACATTTAAAGTTTCAGAAAATGAATTTCTTAAAGCTCAAAAGGAATGTGTCCATTCTCACAAAGAATTCTGATTACTGTTTTGAGTTAGTGTAATTTTTAAAGTAGAATTTAAAATTTTTAAAGTAGAATTTTTAAAGCCACAAAGAGATATTATCAGTGTCTCATTTTAATTTTTAAAACACATTTTAAATGACTCATTGGTTGTGCTACTATTTAAATTAAACGATTCAGTGTTTAGATCTCTTATTCAAAAAACTTTTAGGGACTTAAATAAGTTTCAAAAGTTTCACTCAATTGATACAATTCTGTTTGATGAAAAAAATTACAGCAAATTAAATTTCAATTCATTTGAAAATTAAAACATAGTCCAATCTAAAATGAAGGATTCTTTACACTGCTTGTTCAGTGCCCCAATTTAGAGACAAGTAGATTCATGATTTTGTTTTCATGAACAATTTTGGAACTGTATAATAAATGCTTCCAAAAAGAAAGATAATGGTTTTAATTAAGTGTGTGGACCAAATGATCTACTGTATTATAGGGCAGTTGTTAAAAAATTAATAACTATAAAAGAGCTGTTTCTTTTATACTACTTAATTATCTCCATATGGAGTTCTTTTTTTCCCTGTAAAGTATGTTTAACAGTGCTCTATATACAGAAGAGAGGTATTAATTCTATCAAGTTTTGCTTAGTTTTATTTTGCTATGGTACCAATTTGAGAAAACCTAGAGGGCAGCTCCTAGACCTAAAAATGATTCATTAGTATAAAATGACTCACCTAGCCTCTGTTACACAAAAACAGGCAACAAAGAGAAAGGAAAAATAAAGATCTGTAGTTCTGGCTACATTTTCATTACCTCAAATTTTTATAAAGAAGGTCAATATGCAATTGCTTTACATATATAAGGGTAAAATTCCCCTAGTTCCACAAAACTGATGACTCAAAATGACTTACAAAAAAGATAGTAGTTAGTAAAATAAAATGAGTATTAAAGAATATGTATATATGCTTAAATGTTGATAGTTTAAAATATATTCTGTAGCCAGATTATAGAAAGTAAAATGTAGTATACATGTACATGAACATAATAAAAAGTAATCAACCTACTAAGGTGTTTTTTTTTTTTTTGAAATGAAATTGATTCCTGGAGTAACCACTATAGCATTTTAATTTTAGCTCTTTACTGGATTTTTGTCTACTGATTTTAAGAAAAGAATCAGATAAAACTCAGGGATCTTTGAACTCTATTATTCCCACCACTTATTAATTCTGTCACCTTTGGCTTTGTTGCTCAGTTTTCTGATTACCCTGTCTTAAAATGGAGGGGGCACAGAGTTATACAGAAAAATTAAGCGATAAAAATCTATGATGAGTTTAAGAGCTTTAAAAATTCATATTAATAAGGAAATTTTAAGAACAAAACAGTTCTTTTCATGGAAAACTGTTAACATCACTTGAATTGCAAAACAAATCTAAGCCAGCAATTTTACTAAATTTCTTTTAGCACACAGTTACTACAGCTTGTACATGATGCAAAATTCTTATATCTTTCATATGCAGCACTTTAAGTTACAATTCCAACAGGCAGAAATGTAAACACTGTATTAACTAACTACTATGTGAATGCAATGGAAATTAGTTGTAGTAAGTTTTGTATTTTTAATTGCATTACCATAGATCCAACCCCAAGAAAACAGACAAACACTGGAGAAATAACACTTATTCCTGCGTGAATTATAAACAACAAAACTGCATTATTCCTGGAAAATATGTATTAGGTATCAATATAAATGGAATGGGTTAATAACTAAGAGACACTATTTTTCTATTTAGGAGAACCATAAAAAATTTGGGATCCAAAAATCTTTGGCACATCAGTTCTAGAAGATAATTTCCATGGATCTACAATTATCTATCATGTTTTTAAGTCTGCTAATAACAAAATCCAGGTATTTCTCATTCTTAGTGGTAGATACAATAACAGGATAACTAATTTTAATACCTCCTAGTAGGACAGGGAATCCAACCATTTCTCATGTAGTGATTGGAATATGACATTTCTTTGTGCCAACCCATCATAAGTCTTTCTGAAAAACATGCCACAAATTTGGACCAATCAATAAAGCAGTTGGTCAAGGCTAACTTAGCTGAAAATACAAATGTCAATTTAACTAAACAAACACAGCCCAGGAAAAACAAAAGTTTACACTAAAATAGAGACAAAGATAGGGTAATGATTATCCCTATATGACTCTAAAGTCATTAGCAGTCAAAAATAACTTTATGAACACATCAATTCATGTTAACTGAAGAGAAATTTCTCTCAAAAAGGTGGATGGAGGATTCACCTATGGTTTATGGAATAACCATTTCAAACAAAACTCCAAAATTAAACTTGGAAACACATACTGCTTCCTGACCTTAATCAGGCTTCTAATCTTAGAAGCCTCCCAAAGTGAGTTAGCCTCAGGAAACAATCACTTTCAAATTAACCTTTCTTAAAAAGTAAATTAGCTTATCATTGTTTAGGATGAGAGAAGTGTTGAAAAAATTAAGATGCTTGCAAAATATAATTCCTACATACAAAGTCTAAAAATTTTCTTCTAACTAAACAACTGTACTTATGATAATAATTTGCCTCATCAAACCCTTAAACCCAACTGAACCATTAAGAAATGTTTTAATTTAAATGCTCTATGTTTAAATAATACTTCAAGGAATAAAATGCTTTTATTTTGTGGGGTATTTTAATACAAAAAAATTTTTTTTCAGAAACTGACATGTATCTTTTACATATACATTAACTTTTTTTTTTCTATAAGGTAACCTATGGAATTCATAGATATGTTTCATTTTTAAGAAGAATCAATATAGTGAAAATGAGTATACTACCAAAGCAATCTACAGATTTAATGCAATCCCTATCAAGCTACCAACGCTATTTTTCACAGAGCTAGAACAAATAATTTCACAATTTGTATGGAAATGCAAAAAAAACTCAAATAGCCAAAGCAATCTTGAAAAAGAAGAATGGAACTGGAGGAATCAACCTGCCTGACTTCAAGCTATACTACAAAGCCCCAATCATCAAGACAGTATGGTACTGGCACAAAGACAGGAATATAGATCAATGGAACAAAATAGAAAGCCCAGAGATAAATCCACACACCTATGGACACCTTATCTTTGACAAAGGAGGCAAGAATATACAATGGAGAAAAGACAATCTCTTTAACAAGTGGTGCTGGGAAAACTGGTCAACCACTAGTAAAAGAATGAAACTAGAATTCATTTTTCACTTTCATGCATTGGAGAAGGAAATGGCAACCCACTCCAGTGTTCTTGCCTGGAGAATCCCAGGGATGGGGGAGCCTGGTGGGCTGCCATCTATGGGGTCACACAGAGTTGGACATGACTGAAGTGACTTAGCAGCAGCAGCAAAACACTTTCTAACACCATACACAGAAACAAACTCAAAATGGATTAAAGATCTAAACGTAAGACCAGAAACTATAAAATTCCTAGAGGAGAACATAGACAAAACACTCTCTGACATAAATCAAAGCAAGATCCTCTATGAACCACCTCCAGAATATTGGAAATAAAAGCAAAAATAAACAAGTGGGACCTAATTAAAAGCTTTTGGACAATGAAGGAAACCATAAGCAAGGTGAAAAGACAGCCTTCATTCAGAATGGGAGAAAATAATAGCAAATGAAGCAGCCGACAAAGAATTAATCTCAAAAATATACAAGCAACTCCTGCAGCTCAATTCCAGGAAAATAAACGACCCAATCAAAAAATGGGCCAAAGAACTAAATAGACATTTCTCCAAAGAAGACATACAGATGGCTAACAAATACATGAAAAGATGCTCAACATCACTCATCATCAGAGAAATACAAATTAAAACCACAATGAGGTACCATTTCACACCAGTTAGAATGGCTGCTATCCAAAAGTCTACAAGCAATAAATGCTGGAGAGGGTGTGGAGAAAAGGGAACCCTCTTACACTGTTGGTTGGAATGCAAACTAGTACAGCCACTACAGAGAACAGTGTGGAGATTCCTTAAAAAACTGGAAATAGAACTGCTATACAACCCAGCAATCCCACTGCTGGGCATACACATCAAGGAAACCAGAACTGAAAGAGACACGTGTACCCCAATGTTCATTGCAGCACTGTTTATAATAGCCAGGACATGGAAGCAACCTAGATGTCCATCAGCAGACAAATGGATAAGAAAGCTGTGGTACATATACACAATGGAGTATTACTCAGCCATTAAAAAGAATACATTTGAATCAGTTCTAGTGAAGTGGATGAAACTGGAGCTATTATACAGAGTGAAGTAAGCCAGAAAGGAAAACACCAATACAGTATACTAATGCATATATATGGAATTTAGAAAGATGGTAACAATAACCCTGTATGCGAGACAGCAAGAGAGACACAGATGTATAGAACAGTCTTCTGGACTCTGTGGGAGAGGGTGAGGGTGGGATGATTTGGGAGAATGGCATTGAAACGTGTATTATCATATGTGAAACAAATTGCCAGTCCAGGTTCAATGCATGATATAGGAAGCTTGGGGCTGGTGCACTGGGATGACCCAGAGGGATGGTATGGGGAAGTAGGTGGGAGGGGGGTTCAGGATGGGGAACACCCGTGGCGGATTCATGTCAATGTATGGCAAAACCAATACAATATTGTAAAGTAATTAGCCTCCAATTAAAATAAACTTATATTAAAAAAAAATAAAATCTATTAAAACTGAAAAAAAAAATTAAAACTGCAATTAAGACAATAATTTACCTCATCAAACCCTTAAACCCAACTGAACCATTAAGAAATGTTTAATTTAAATGCTCTACTATGTTTAAATAATACTTTAAGGAATAAAATGCTTGTATTTTGTGGGGTATTTTAATACAAAAAAAATTTTTTTCAGAAACTGACATGTATCTTTTGCATATACACTAACAGTTTTTTTTCTATAAGGTAACCTATGGAATTCATAGATATGTTTTATTTTTAAAAAGAATTGATGCTGAAAGACCAATCGGTGATAATTCATTGTTCAGAATAAGTTTTCATTTTATAAAAAAAAGTCACGTAATTATTTTAGGCCCAAAATGTCACAACTACACACGTTACCAAGATTTGCATTCATTTTTTAAAAGAGAGAATCCAAAAGCTACAAATACTACCATTGCAAGAAAACAGTTGTACATGAAATTGTACAGCTTCAACCATTACATTCAAGTAGCTAGTTCAGATCCAACTAGTGGTAGCAACAACATAAAATGATGAAATCTTAATATAAACACTCTCCGTAAGGCTTTAGAAAGATCATGAGATTCTCTCATATACAAGAAATGCTTCAAAATATAGTCCCTTTACTAATTGTGGCCTCTAAACAACTAGGTGTATAAGTACAGCCATACACTGAACCATAACATGTGGCTAAAGACAGAGCAAAATGATCCCCCAGAACACACTTTTAGTATTCTAGTATGACCTCGATTACACCTGACTAGACCACATCCACCACACACACACACACACACACACACACACACACTTCCCACAGTCAATACTACCCATTCTTTTTTCCAGAAAGACAAGTCAAATTGCTTTATTTCACTGCGGAAAATAACTCTGAATTTGAGAGATATGAGTTTGCTCAACATAAAATACACATTTTTACTTCAACTAAAGGCTTCTCTGATTTACAATAAAGAAATTCAAAACTGAAATGTTTTAACTATAGAAGCAACTTCTAAAGTTTGGTCCAGGGATTCTCTGCTTTGGGTATCTGCAATGTCAAACTTTTAATAATAATATTAACACATTAATTGTTATATCCACTCATTCTCTGAATATACAGTGAAGTTCTTCAGAAATTCTATGACCTGTGATGAGTTAAGTGGATGAATGATCGAATATACGATCGTATATTCAAATTTTCTCATTTTTTATTTCAAAGGTCAACAAAACACAAAAAGCTCTTTACAGTCCTAAATAATTTTAGGAGTGTAAACAAGAAGTCCATAAACCAAAGAGATTAAAAACCACTGAACAGGGACTTCCCTGGTTAAGAATTCGCCTTGCAATGCAAAGGACATGGGTTCAATCCCTCGTCGGGGAAGATCCCACATGCTGTGGACAACTAAGCCCAGGTACTGTAACGACTGAACCCGTGACCCACAGCTGCCGAGCCCGGCACCCGAGAGCCTGTGCTCCGCAACGACGGCAATCGCCGCGGCAAGCAGGCAGCGCCGCCAAACGAAGCCGAGGCCCCGCCCCGCACAACTGAGCGAGAACCCAGGCGCAGCAGCGGAGGCCCGGCGCAGCCAGAGAAACACACGCAGGGGCCCGAGGAGGGCTGGTTCCCAGAAAAACTGCTCTCAGCGGAGGGCAGATCATTCACTGAGTTCCTTCCTCGATCACTCTCACAGCCCCAAGACATCTATCTCCAGCCCTTTTAATTGTACTGCGGTTTTAAACACAAAACAATTTATCAGGAACACTAAACACTCTCTCGATATAGCTATTTTAAATAAATACAAAGCAGCCTCAATTTCCACCCAAATTTATATCTACTACTTTATGCTTCTTTAATTAAACCTGTTTTTCTTCAACTACCAGCATTCAAGAAAAACTATTTTAGTCTTAATTTGAATTATTGATTCTGCTTTAGTGACTACATTTCAGTAGTGTTACCTATTTTTATTTCATTATAACTTTTAGTAGTTAAATCTAAGCGGTTAACCCCACATTTATAAAGAACATTATTAGCACTTATAATTGTGTTCATGAGAAACCACTTTCTAAATTCCAATCAAATTCATAAATAAACCTATGGAATACAATCACTTTTCAGTGAAGAGCTCCTCTAATTAATTGAAACTTAACTGGCAAGTACACACAAACACACATGTTGCTTTACTTTTCCCTTTGGGTTGCCAAGAACAAAAAATCAATTCAAATGAACTCCAGAGAAAGGAAATCTCAACACTTATCAACACAAGAATGAAAAGACTTGGGCACCTAAAGAGCTCTTCAACTCCTCTCTAGGTGCTGTTTCTGCCTCTCACACTCTGTTTATTTTCTTTCCTCATATCACACCCTTTATACATGCTTGATAAAAAAAAAAAAAACAATTTCCCTGCCCTGTGCACAGTGAGACCTCCTGAATCTTTCTTTATAATAAAGTAAAAAAATAAAACATTGCCATTTGAAACTGATCCTCTACTGGAAGATCTACAATAGAATTTTTCTATGAAAAAAATGATCAATTTTTTCTTTTCCAATTTCTAATTCCCAAGAGAAAACCTTGATCAGTTCTTAGGCAAACTCTCTAGGCTTCAATTTCCTTCTCTGAAAAATGGGGAGATAATAACACCCACCTCAAAAAGCTGTCATAAATCAACAAGTCTTACAAGATGAATCTTGAGAGAAATGGGGGAAAGAGAATTTTGAGCAGGAAGCAGTGTGAATGGCGTGTTCTGCAAACCACATGTAGACTCAGCTACGGCAGAGTGGGTTTGCGAGGACAAAGCAGGAACAAGGCGTGCCTAGCAGAAACCAAGCCAAGAGGGGTTTTCACGACCATTTTAGAGAGTGTGGGGTTTCTGCCCTACATGAGAGGAAAAAACACTTCGGGATTTTACCCCAGAGTAAGAACACAACAGAAAAATAGACTGAGAAGAAGGAGGTAGGTAAGATAATGAGTTTAGTTCCACTGAGTTTTGGCATGCTTAATTTGAACTGAAAATAATGGTTTATAAAGAGAAGAAGACTAAGAGAATTACCAGCAGTTTTAGCATACAGGGTGCAGTTCATGTCAGAACTCCAGTTCAGTTCAGTTCAGTTCAGTCGCTCAGTCGTGTCCAACTCTTTGCGACCCCATGAATCGCAGCACGCCAGGCCTCCCTGTCCATCACCAACTCCCAGAGTTCACTCAGACTCACGTCCATCAAGTCGGTGATGCCATCCAGCCATCTCATCCCCTGTCGTCCCTTTCTCCTCCTGCCACCAATCCCTCCCAGCATCAGAGTCTTTTCCAATGAGTCAACTCTGCGCATGAGGTGGCCAAAGTACTGGAGTTTCAGCTTTAGCATCATTCCTTCCAAAGAAATCCCAGGGCTGATCTCCTTCAGAATGGACTGGTTGGATCTCCTTGCAGTCCCAGGGACTCTCAAGAATCTTCTCCAATACCACAGTTCAAAAGCATCAATTCTTCGGCGCTCAGCCTTCTTCACAGTCCAACTCTCACATCCATACATGACCACAGGAAAAACCATAGCCTTGACTAGACGGACCTTTATTGGCAAAGTAATGTCTCTGCTTTTCAATATGCTATCTAGGTTGGTCATAACTTTCCTTCCGAGGAGGAAGCGTCTTTTAATTTCATGGCTGCAGTCACCATCTGTGGTGATTTTGGAGCCCAGAAAAATAAAGTCTGACACTGTTTCCACTGTTTCCCCATGTATTTCCCATGAAGAGATGGGACCAGATGCCATGATCTTCATTTTCTGAATGTTGAGCTTTAAGCCAATTTTTTCACTCTCCACTTTCACCTTCATCAAGAGGCTTTTTAGTTCCTCTTCACTTTCTGTCATAAGGGTGGTATCATCTGCATATCTGAGGTTAGGGATATTTCTCCAGGCAATCTTGAGTCCAGCTTGTGCTTCTTCCAGCCCAGCATTTCTCATGATGTACTCTGCTTATGTAAGTTAAATAAGCAGGGTGACAATACACAGCCTTGACGTACTCCTTTTCCTATTTGGAACCAGTCTGTTGTTCCATGTCCAGTTCTAGCTGTTGCTTCCTGACCTGCATACAGGTTTCTCAAGAGGCAGGTCAAGTGGTCTGGTATTCCCATCTCTTGAAGAATTTTCCACAGTTGATTGTGATCCACACAGTCAAAGGCTTTGGCATAGTCAATAAAACAGAAATAGATGTTTTTCTGGAACTCTCTTGCTTTTTCCATGATCCAACGGGTGTTGGCAATTTGATCTCTGGTTCCTCTGCCTTTTCTAAAACCAGCTTGAACATTAGGAAGTTCATGGTTCACATGTTGCTAAAGCCTGGCTTGGAGAATTTTGAGCATTACTTTACTAGCGTGTGAGATGAGTGCAATTGTGCGGTAGTTTGAGCATTCTTTGGCATTGCCTTTCTTTGGGATTGGAATGAAAACTGACCTTTTCCAGTCCTGTGGCCACTGCTGAGTTTTCCAAATGTACTGGCATATTGAGTGCAGCACTTTCACAGCATCATCTTTCAAGATTTGAAATAGCTCAACTGGAATTCCATCACCTCCACTAGCTTTGTTTGTAGTGATGCTTTCTAAGGCCCACTTGACTTCACATTCAGAACTCAAGCAGTTGTTAGTCCTTTTCGAACTGTTTAGACCAACCTCCACAGAAACATCCATACATTTATCTATCAACTTCTAAAACTAAAGTTTCTTAAAACAATATTGACCTTTACTATGTAATACATCTGATAGCTTACATTCCTATTTCAAAAAACTGTCAAATTGGGTCCAATAAATTTATATCAAAACCTACTCCTAGAGGCTTCACTGACAGAATAATGATTTAAGGAACTCTTGCAGTACTCAGAGCAGACTCCTATATCTAGGAGCCACTAGATTTGGATTTTTTAGTCTTATTCACAGCTATGTATATAGAAGAATATATGAATTTGTATATTGTTAGAGGATCCTTTTGAGGGTTAAGTCTTTGTGCATTTTCATGAAAAATGTATACATAGATATATTTATCACTGTTTTTATTCTGTGAGCACTTAAATATTCAGAGAGAATATGCCTTCCAGTGTCTCAAGTAGACCTAAAGATTTAATGTGTGATGCTGTGAAATGAATGAGACAGATACACTGGTGGTTAGCTGTCTGACCCACATTACTCATGGATAAAGGTCTCAAAGAGGTATTTTCACTAGGTTCAGCAATTTGCTATAATACAGGTAGCAGAGAGCATTGGATTTTTAGGGTCACACTGCCCAGATTCCAACCTCAGCCCTGAAATTTACTAGCTATCATCTCTGTGCTGCAAGTTTCCTCACCTGGAAAACGGAGATAATAACAGTACCTACTTCACAGGGTTGATGTGAGAATTAAAGAAATCAAAGGAATATACATACACTGCTTCACAGAGTGTTGGACTGAAATGTTAAAAATTATTATTATTTAACTTATCCAGCTAGATTCTTACTTCTTTTAAGTGAAGGGGCTTCCACTGTGTGGTTTGTCAAGTATTTTATCTTCCTGTGTATAGCGAATAAAGCTGGCATTTTTCCATCACAGTGTCCACAGACTGCTGAGTCATAGTATTTTAAGTGCAATTTGAAGTTCTTATATAAAAAAGAACTTGAACCTCCATACTCTCTTCTCTAATTGTCACTTGTGAGTATATAAAAAATCCAAAACACTGGCACTAGTCACTGCCCCTTACCATTTAATGACTGTGCCTTTCTCAATAGCTGTCAGTTTTCAGGACTTAACACTTTCTGTTTTTGATAGTATACCTGAAAAGTAATAAGTCTGGAACCACCGACTATCAGGTGAAGTACCCCACACCTTTCAATTATCCCTGCACGTGTCACTGTAGGTTACACAGTAATGTCACTGATAGTCACAGTGATGACCTCGAGCCACCAAGAAAAGGCTAAGTATCTTCATACATTCTCTTTAACATGATATTTTAGAAAGACTGCCTTTAAAAAAAGGTTTAAATTGTAATGAGTGACCTTCAGTTATCTAGTCTAAGATGTTAACTCCTTTTTAGTATAAGTAAAATCCCGTTTTACTCTATAAACATCAACCTTTGGTTCTGTTGCTGCTGCTAAGTCGCTTCAGTCGTGTCCGACTCTGTGCGACCCCATGGACTGCAGCCTACCAGGCTTCTCCATCCATGGGATTCCCCAGGCAAGAACACTGGAGTGGCTTGCCATTTCCTTCTCCAACGCGTGAAAGTGAAGTTGCTCAGTCGTGCCTGACTCTTAGTGACCCCATGGACTGCAGCCTACCAGGCTCCTCCATCCATGGCATTTTACCGGCAACAGTACTGGAGTGGGGTGCCATTGCCTTCTCCCTTGATTCTGTTAAACATGTATTTCCATTTGCTTATACGTGATCCTTGCTTTCATTCAAGGATGTAGACAATAAGATTTACTGGACAAAATACTCTATGTAACAAATTACCTTTAATCTTGACCCATGGAGGTATCTTCTTTGTAATGAGTAGCTTCTATAGAGATATGTTGTTATAAAATATCGAGGAATAAGGAAAAGATTGACCTTTATAAGGGTTCTGAGACCTCTAGTTTGCTTTAAGTTTTGTCTGTGTGTATGCAGTTTACAAGAAAACTATTTAAGTAGTATGTGTTATGAAAGACTTAACAACAAGATATCATCCCCTAAATATCAGTTGATCAGTGAATACAGCCTTAAAAATTCATGTTCTAAGTTCTGTTTATTCCTATAAATTGACAGAAACACAACTTTGTCCCCTTTCTACCCCATATGCCTAAGGAAATTGCTACTACAACTATTTCTCACTATCTTGCTTTTCATTTTTTAATTTATATCAAGTAAAATTAAGGATTGAGAAAGAACATTTGTACTAATAGTAAAAGTAACAATGGTGATTGTAGTAGTAGTAAAAATAATAGTAACAGGAATAGGAACAACAACAAATAAGGTGATTTTCATTTTTTGAGTACCTAGAATGTATAGGCACTATGCTAGGCTTATCATACACACACACACACACACACACACACACACACACACACACACACACACACACATACACACACACACACACACATACACACACACACACACACATATATTCTCAATGAAACAATTATATGAGGAAAATATTATTACCATTTTATGGTTCAGAGAGGTTTATGTAGCTTGCCCAAGATTACATGGCTAGTAAGCAATGGAACAGAAATTCAAACCAACTTGGCCTCCGTAACACTACATATAATCCTGACTCTTGCTAGAATGTTCTGCAGTCAAACAGATTTTTTGCTTTATAGAAATTTTAATAGAAATATTAATCTAACTTTGGGGGTACCTCCCTTGTGGAATATATGTAAGCAATTATTCTTTAAAACTGCTTAACTCCTATAAGAATCTAAACAAGCAGTGTGGCATCTCTTGCTGCTATTTAGCAGTGACCTTTGTCCTCATTTCCTCCATCCTTTGCCCTTAATAGATGAGAAAACTATTTTGCTTTGAAAAGAAAATAAATAGGTAACATTAATTTTTAATGAACACAACTGTTCATTAACTGATTTTCAGGAATTAAAAGATGGATAACAAATGGTTTAGAAGAGACACAGGGAAATGAGCACTTAGATATACTGTAAGAGTACAAACTGACACAACCATTCATCCTGAAGAATATTCTGCCAACAGGTAGCAAATTTTTAAAAACAAATACCCACTAGACTCCAAATTTTAACTTTCAGAATAAATTCCTGGGATATAATTACAAAATTGAAAGAAAAAAGAAGAAACTTATACAGCAATAGCTCGTTACTTCAGGGATGTTGACGACAATGAGAAGTAGGAAACAATTTAAATATGCACTAATAGTAACACACAAAGCACGGCACATTGACACGGTGGATGAAAAAACAGCTTTCACAAATAACGGCACAGTCCTGTAACTACTAACAGAAAAATACATTTGAGATAATCTGGAAAAAGATTACACAAAGCAACACTTAATATGAGCCATTTTTATATTAAAATTAATATTTATATCAGCTGCCTATGTACATTAACAAGTCTAAAATGGAGTTGACCAGACTGTTACTAGTAGATTACGGAGTTGCAAAAACTCTGAAAACAAATACTTTAAGAAACACTTTTCTGTACTAAGTTCCAATCAACATGTATTATTTTCATAATAAGAAAAGGGGCCATTTTCAAGATATTCTTGCATTTATATCCTTTAAAAACAAAAGACATAATCAAGGTACCTATGAAAATGCATGTGCCAAGACATTCATTGAACCACACCATAAAGAGCAAAAACCAAAACAATTTAAATACCAAATAAACAACCTCCCAGCCATGAAGAAGTAATGTTCTATAAGACTATTTCTTGTTGTGGCATAATGTTCAATATATATTAATCAGTGAAGCCATAAATTAAGTATAACTTTCTTGGAAAATATAAATTCTATTTACATAAAAAAACAGAACATTCGCTCAGATATCAGCAGTGGCTTATTTGCCTCTGTGTTAGGGATTGTGGGTAACATGATTCCTCCCATTTGTGCTTTCTGTTTCCAGGCTTTCTCTAGCGAGGACGTACTGACTTTGTAATTTGAAAAGACAAAATAAAGAAATATAAGGATTCTTCGCCTCTTACCCGTTTATACTTAAGACACCAAGTTCTATATCCAACACTTCAAATGTATTCTATTCTATTTAGAATATGTACAATAGATGGCTAAAAATCACTAAAAAGTTTTTCTAAAATTGAAAATTTCTATCAAAATGCAAAGTATCAGTCTACAAATTAAATATTTAAGGGTTTTTTTTTTTAAAGCAGGTGAATTTCTGTGCATTAAGGGCTACTTTTAAATAATTCTGTTTGAGGAAAATTCAAGGTCTTCCTGAGCATGACTGGGATTTTCTGAAACAGAATTTCCTATAGAAAATCAGTTTTACAATTGCAAGGTTTCACAAAACAGGTAGTATGTGAGTGGGCTACCTTCTTTAATAGCTGCCAAAGGACTGTGAGGTTAAGAAAAAAGCACTTACCACATATCCACTTACCCTGACCCTTATATTATGACCTAATCATTCCTTGACTATCCAAGTATCTCTTCATTACAAAATGTGAAAGCTATTTTTACTCTAAGAAACCATTTTTTAAAAATTCTCTGCCCCAAATTTAACTACCTTATTTCCATTTAATGATCCCATCAGGCTATCTATATTTCTAAATGTTTAATTATGTCAGAAACTGACCACTTAAACTCTATAGCTTCAAATATATAACCTAACTGTGGTTACAATATATATAATTTGAAATATTCTAATAAATTGAAAGAATAAAATATTAATTTCCATTAGAACTTTGTGATATTTTTAAACTATTTCAAAAAACCAATTTAGAAGTATCTACTCACAATTAACAAATTATGTATGTCAGGAAATTTCTTCAGTTTTACTGCAGGGCCCTTCTGTAACTGCCATATTAAACAACCATCACAGAAGCATCATACTGTAGAATTTAAGTCTTTGGTTTTAAACAAAAAGTTATATGTGACTTACAAGCATCCCTTACTTACACACGTGCTACACAATCCAAGGATGAAAAGTCCACAATGATTTTCCTTCACTATCTGCTGCTGGCTGGCTGAGGTTTAACCTCCAAGCTAAACTTGTCAGCAAACTTCTTCAGGTTAACTTCAGCCATGCCATGTTGGTTTTGAATAAGGCATAATTCCAGACCAAGTCAACATAATTTAAATTTAGGACTGAAGTGGGAAAGGGAGTGAGGGCAAGACAGTGAAAGTGAAGTCGCTCAGTCGTGTCCGACTGTTTGCGACCCTTTGGACTTGTAGCCCACCAGGCTCCTCCGTCCATGGGATTTTCCAGGCAAGAATACTGGAGTGGGGTGCCATTTCCTTCTCCAGGAGATATTCCGGACCCAGGGATTGAACCCGGGTCTCCCGCATTGTAGGCAGATGGTTTACCGTCTGAGCCACCAGGGAAGTCATGACTTCTGGAGGTAAGATAAGCACTACTGAAATCACTGCATTTTTGCCTCTGATCCCCACTGGAGAAACTTATCTACCCTTTCCTCGTGTACTTTCTATCACTAATTCTGTTCACAGTCCTCCTTAGGAATGCTCCAAGGAAGTCTGAGTATTCTTCCAAATATATACAGAAAACGACTTTGTTTCTGGGCACGTCCAAACTCACCATTAGTATCTTTTCTTGGACTGATCCCTTCCTAGGAGTCTTTTTATTCCTTTCCCAAATCCCTATTTGTTTGGTATCTGTATAAACTCTAGAAAACTTCTCAAAAAGATAAAGGACTTGCTCTGATGACAAGAAAAAATGAAGAAATGCTAATACTATTTTGTGTCTTATAAATGAAGAGGAAAGAAATCCTAGTTACAAAAAGGAAAAAAAGAGATGAAGGCTCAGTGCCAGGAACTGTTGAGTGTGCTCCAGTATTTCCAATGGAAGAGTTCTAGTCAGACCCTTTGGCTTTCAAACTAAAAAACCCATTCTCTAGACCCCAATATCCACTCCTGCACACCCAAATGGCACCATGGAGCCAACAACAGAAGACAGAGATGTGTCCTTTGAACCACCTAAAATAAGCTAGTGCTCTGAAGATTTTTTCCCACAGAAACATTCTTATAAAGGTTGGCTGGATCCCATTATAACATCAACATCACAGTTCATGTAAAAGGCTACCAAAGACCAGATTAGGGACCCATTACATAAAACACTCCTAGAAAGGAAATGTGTTCCTAGTTCAACTCCTAAAATACACAACCTTAAAAACCAACTCTTAAAACACTACTCATTTGTATATCATGAACTACCTATATGTTTCTGATGCAATCAAAGCTAGTATAGCAACATTCCCATGTAGAAAAGCAATTTCCTTTCTTCTTACATATATAAAAAAATGGATCTCCTTTTTCTAAACTTAAATATCCTCAGTAGCAGATTGCCTGATTGTAGCAGTCCAAGCCATTGCTGGAAGGCAATCCAACAGTAGGATGAGAGTAATTTCACACGTATCTTCTATTTAAGCAGTCACACATGTTATGACACTGTCCAAATGCCAAAGTGTGAGCAAAGAAATTAACTTTTATAAACCTAAGTTTCAGTTGAAGAGTCCCTTAAAACTTGAGGGAAAAAAAGCCTGGTGTTCTAATTCTGCATTTGTTACTTTAAAAATACAGGTAAAGTAGCAAATGTTTATATAGCCTTTAAAATACAACCATGTAAATTTACTACTTTGTAGAAATACAAAAGAATGACTTTTACTCCATTATTATTTGCAGATCAACTTAATTAGTCTATATAATCTACTCACAAATGTATTATTTTTTCAGAACCCTCTAATTAAAATGCTCCAAAAGTGACCATTTCTAAGCTAATGCATACTCAGTTCAGTAGTTAAAACATATTCCTAATTTCACCATAATAACGGGAGAGACTCTGAACTCTGTGCTTTTAAGTCAGACCCAAGTTACTCATATGAAATACAACATGAATTTAAACTTAATTAACTACAAACTTTAACTGGTGATTTCTGTCCTCTTTTCAAATGAAACATTTCACTTACAGCCAAATCTCAGTTACTAAAGATCTGACTGTCCAATGTGCATGCTGCTTTTATTTCTCCTTCCATCTTCCACTTTCAGTTCTTCTGATCCATTGAACACACAGGAGAATTTTTAAGAAAAGATGATGTATAAAGTCGTTAGAAAAAAGAATTCATCTATTCCAGCGTTCTGCCTGATGAGCAGTCCTTCCAACGATACTGATTCACACATAGACCCTTCTGTTCAGAGAAGCACCTGAGACCACACCACCTCTGGAGTAAGTCCTGCATGCCACTTACGTTTACTTCCCGCCTTGGGCACCTGACTGGACACATACACTTTGGGACTAGATATGACCATCTGAAAACGGTGGACCAAGCATCTTCAAAACAAAGAAACTTTAGGCCCTTTAATTTGAGCTGTACCTTTCACCACATACAAGTCCATCACTGTGTTATCTGGGGAAAAATTAAAACACA
Source organism: Bos javanicus (assembly GCF_032452875.1). Classification (NCBI taxonomy): domain Eukaryota; kingdom Metazoa; phylum Chordata; class Mammalia; order Artiodactyla; family Bovidae; genus Bos; species Bos javanicus. The sequence goes on from NC_083874.1 coordinate 106,927,830, forward strand.
GAGACCTAATTCTGTCAGTCATTACAGCGAGCTAACAACTGCAAAATATACCCTTAGTAGCAATAGTAAACTATTCGGCTCATTAACCTTTCAGTCAGAGTTGGATAGTAGCAACAGAAAGATTAAACATAGGTCAGTATTAGGCTTAGTGACTGTCCTCAATTATTTATATTTATATATTATATATGTATATTACTTCTCTACTCATTACTAAGTTATCATTTCACTCAACAGCCTCAATGACAAAGAAGACAACATATTCTGCAAAATATGTAGGCAAATATCACCACTCACAATTCTATACATTGCAGTTATTTAATGCCTATAAGTCTTAATCTCAAAGCATATATGAAAACCATTTCTGGATATTCAATGTTACACGGTTCACTTTATTTTATATAACAAAAGATTTAAATAGCAGAAGTGAAGGCAACCTAATTTAAATATCTGAAAATAAAATTCTTAGTAGTATGAGCATCGAGAAAAACATATGCTTTGATAATCAAAATATTAAAAATTAATAAATCTAATAAACAGATTAACAACTTACTATACATAAAACAGATAAAAACAAGAATTCACTGCTTAGCACAGGGAATTATATTCAATGTCTTAAAACTATAGTGGAAAATAATCTGAAAAAACAACATATATATGTGTAACTGAATCACTTCGCTGTAGTTTTGGGTGTACAACCATATTGTAAATCAAAATACATATTGTAAATCAAATACCATAAATCAAATAGCAAACAAAATACCATATTGTAAATCAAAATACAACCATATTGTAAATCAACTATACTTCAATTTAAAAAATTGCTGAATCTAGGTAAAAGGTTTGTGAGATATCTGTACTACTTTTGGAACACTTTACTTTGAAATTATTTCAAAATAAAACAATTTAAACACCTAAAATGAAGGCAAGAAACATCAGATATGAAACACTGTCTTTAGTACAACCAATATTTTAAAAGTAATCAACCAGCCTTAAATGCTAACATTTTCCATATTCTTCAGAATATAATACACCCTTATTTGTATTTAATCAGAGATTTTGCATAGCCTGCCAAAGTCAAAATGGTTTGATCAAGATTATGTTTATAAAGACTAGATTTAAAAAAGAAAAATAATTCACTGTGAAACAGCACATTCTTAAGATTTTCCACAGGTAAATTTCAAAAATGAGTGCAATAAGCAAAATAATGTATAATTTAGTATCCTATTCATATAGATAGCACATGTTGTGTTCCAAATGCCATATTGAGGAAATATTTACTTTAATCCTCAATTTTATTCTTAGTTTATTTCTTCTTCTACATTATAAACTTAATTAAGTTTAATACAATGTTCAATAGTTATGGTCTGTCTATACTGCCTAGAAATTAAGCATACGCGCGCACACACACACACACACACACAGTAAAAATTAACATTCAGATTCTGAAATTACTACTTACAAGAGTAATAAAATATTTTAACCTCATTTCATTACTTTAAAATCACTGCAGTTCTAAAAGATAATTACTATATTTATGTAACATTAATACTTTATAAAATGCTTAAAATCTACAATCATATTTTAGTCTCATAACATTGCATGCCAAGTAAGATAGGTATCATATTACTAATAGAAAAGTTTTTTAACCTATTATAAAATTTAAGATCACTTACTGTCTTGTTTTCATATTTTAAAAGTTTTTCCATTTTTATTTATAGCTTCATAAACAAAAAGATACTCAACAAATGCCATGTAATATATCACTATGTTCACTATGCAAACTATTTCTAAAAATCAATCAAGGATGACAGATTAATTATTTTTGAAACTGATCAACTAACAAGGCTGTAAAAATGCAGTTTACAGAGAGTAAGGGGAAGATAATTGAAATTTAGGAAGAAAAATAATATATCAATAAGGTTACTTTATTACTGAAGTAAAAAAAATAAATTCACAAAAAGAATTCTCATGTATATTTTTCAGAATCTATCAAGAGTTATGAGATCTAGAGAAGACGACAGAGAAAATCAGCTTGAGTGACTTATTCTCAGTTTTACTTTTTTAAAATTTGTTGTTAAAAATAGAAATATCTTAGTATTGAGATCAGAGAAAGAGATCATGAAGATTCTCTCATTTATAATTTAATATTTTGTTTTTCAATAATGAGAAAATATGTAATTATGTAATTTATAATTTTAGTAGCACTGCTATAAATTATGTTAAACACATTAAATTTCAAAACATTTTTCTTATGTCAATGAACTGAAAAAACACTATAAGTTACCCCAAATGTGCATAATTTTAGCTAAATCTGGTAACAGTTCTCTTTCACTATTTTTCTTCCAATTATAATACAACTAAGAGACCTTTCATATTCTTCGCAAAATATGAACCTTTAAGTAACTAAGTATCAACATATGCTTATTTAATTCAGTAACATAGTCTCATAAAGACTCAAAGAATCCTCAAACACAACTTGAAATTATGCTTTCTAATATATATCATTGGTAATGCAATTAGGATTAAATCTAGTATCTTTCAAATATTTTAAAATACAAACTAACATGCTCTAAATCTATATAATACTTTAGATTTATAATGTTAGGAAAGTCATCTTTGATACATAGAGTACATCTAATAGGTAATCATTTTTTAAACATCCTAAAATGGGTACAAAACATAACTAGAGTCTAATCGCAATGTTGCCCTGCAAACACACACACCTTGCTGATGAGGCCATCTCAGGATATCTATTTAACAAGGGTCTTCAGCAATGTAACCTCTTTGAAAGAGGTCCACACAGATTATCTCAAACATGAGGTATTATGATCCATGAAAAATGTTATATTATGTATCCAATGAAATTCTATCCTTAAGAAAGAGTAAGACTCGGTAAAGTCCATCCTGCTTACCTGACCCTCTAAAAACTTAACAGGAGAAAAAGTCTGGTGATGTACTAGTGAATACCTGCTAGACAAATACATTTTTTAAAAGGTAAACAACAAGAAAAGAACTATAGTTGAAATGTAAAACATTTTTATACAGCAATATGAAATTTAAGTTCTAATTTCTCATTAAATAATTCTCTATAACAATAAATTATTTGTCATAGATTACAAATTAGATCTAAAAAAGACACTTAATAGATGATTAATAAAATCCTATCAGTCAAAATGCAAGCACTAGTCATCATTCTGCTAGCAGACATTCAAAAGTTTTATAAATGACTGCCTTTGAAAAAGAATTGTAAAATTTTTAATATGAAAATGTCAAAACAAAAAGTAACATCTTCAAATTCAGAAGACAACACTGATTGCCTGTGTTCAATGTAATCTATTCATTATTAGACAATCAAGTAGTCATTTTTAAATAGTACAATAATAGCCTAATACAATAAACAAATAATGAACTAGGTAAAAGCACAGCAGAAGAGACCAAAAAATTATACATATTGGAAATCATGTTGTTGATATTTTAGAGATCAGTAGTGATTAATTCATAGCAAATTATTAAACTATTAGAGACCTTATAAGCTATAAACCCAGCTAATTATATAAAGTATCAGTTTTAATGTCAAGCCAATATAATTTCCTCATTAGCTTCTTTAAAAGCTATTTGTTAGTGTATATATCCATCATATTTTAAAATCTTTATAATAATAATTTCAAATTATATATAATGGTCTCAATATCTAGTTCTATACTATGTTTCTGTCAAATCCCATCAAGTTTCAAGTGGAATGGTTGGGCTGGTAAATGTTAACTTTCTTCTCATTAAATTTTCCATTGTAAAGTCTTTTTCAATATATGTAAATCTGACACATTAGTTCTCCAACAATTAAACCTATGTATATTCATTTATTTGTTAAAAATCATATTCCCAAAACCATGGACATAACTTTTTAAAAAATCTGATACAAAAAGCACCTTTAATAATGACATTAATTTTTCTGCAACCTGCTAAAGAACATGCCATAACTATTTTGGTATAAAAATTAAAATGTTATGCTGAAGGTTAACTACCTCAAGTACAGTAAGAAAACATTTCCACACATCTTAACATGACAGATTCATGAAAAAAATTATACAAGTAGGTACATACTACTTACAGTCACATTAAAAATATTATTCCAAAACAAAATGATTAAACATGTATTCCAAGATCTACTCAAAGTGTCAGTTGTCAATCAAGTGAGAGTACTGTTCACTGTAAAAGTAATAAGAATCTTACAAATATACATAAACAAATATGGATATTTGTATATCCATAAACAAATATGGATATTTAAATGCAAAGGCTTTTAATGTATGTACCTTTATCTGCATATAATCACATAAGCCTTGTTTTTATTGATACTGTATTTGCCAAATGAAAGCAAATAAAATAAGATCACTAAGTAACTATACAATTCAATACATGCTTCTTGCCCAAAATGACTTCTATGAAACAGTTCATAAAATAATTCAATGTCTGTACATACAATAAAATAACAGACTAAGAGACAGATATAAAGACTGTAAACATTTTTCCTTTCTAACAAACGAATGTTAGATTCCCTAATACAGAGATAAAAAACCCATGCACAAAACAAAAAGATATCCAGTATTCTTAATTATTTTAGAGCTATATCCAGTATGTTGCTGCTGCTAAGTCGCGTCAGTGGTGTCCGACTCTGTGCAACCCCATAGACGGCAGCCCACCAGGCTTCTCTGTCCCTGGGATTCTCCAGGCAAGAACACTGGAGTGGGTTGCCATTTCCTTCTCCAATGCACGCATGCATGCTAAGTCACTTCAGTCGTGTCCGACTATATCATACTCAAAAATAGAATACAACATCCAGTAACTTAATGCATTATGAGCAGGTTTATACCCTTCCTATGGCTTTGCTAAACAGCAGGTAGGACGTACAGACATCAAGCAAAAATATTTACCGACCTCCTATTACTATCTTAATATATTTGCAATTATGTATTAATATATTTGTGGTATGTGCTATATGTTAATATATTTGGAGTTATTTCTATTTCAATTTTTAAATAGGTCCCAAATAATCCAATATTGCTAAAAGAATAAATGCATATCGAAAAAAATGTTCTTCAATAACCAACATGCAAAAAGAACATGAAATTTTATGCAAGAACTGGTAACTAGTTTTAAAGATGGATAGCATTTGATGTCTTTTACCATTTGTATATAATTCTTAAAATATTATTTTCATTCTTCTTCACCAAAACTGCTTAATTAAGCTTTTCTGGCACTGGATGCAAACAGATATAGAAAAGAGAAAACAGCAGTCTAATTTCACAGGCTTGAGAGACTTCCAGTACAAAGAATCACTAGCAACAAGATAAAGATACAATGTGACTGCTCTCAAATAGTGAAACATTCAGCATTCCCATCTATGGCATTTAAAATCATAAGCCAAACAAGTGATGGCTACAAAAACAACTGTCTAACATCCATTACATTTATGATAAGACAACTAATTAATAATTTAAAAATTCTTTTAACTTTACAGCTATAAAAATCAACAGTGGAAATTATATATTCATTTAAAAACCAAATTACAGCAAATCCCCAAATCAAGGCCAACACACACCATGCCTGATTTGACACAGCTGGAACATTCTGCTCCGTCTGCTCCCGAAAGACACAACGTGGGGACAAACGGAGCCGCCTTCCAGCAGGTTCATTCTATACATACAGATAACAAAAAAGAGATTTTTTACAAGGCATTCACTTAGTTTTCTTCCACGTAATAGTGTTAAATTTATATAACCAATCTAATTCTTGAAAGGGACCAATCTAAGTGCAGAACAAGCAGAATTATCAACATAAAAAAATAAGAAAAATTCCTATAAAGACATTTTTTAAAACAGAAGATGTACTGGATATTTAAATTATCAGTGTGGCATTAAACCTACAGTGGAACAAAAACTAAGTATCATATTTCCTGGATTAAAGCATTCCTATTTTTGTCAGGACAAGCAACTACCATTAGGGGGAAGTTATATTTAATGAATGTTAGCTGTGCACTGCCATACAGAAAGTATTAACAAATGAAAAAATCTGAATTACTAATATTTTTCAACAGAATTTACTTCATAAGACATCTGAAATAATGTGAAGATTTTGACGTTTTCTTATCAGCATTAAATTATTTCCTAAACATTTTTAAATAAATGCAAACTAATACCGAAAATAATTATTATTACCACCCCTAAAAATTATATATTTTAAATAAAAATCAATACTCTGAAAGTAATTATTTTAATTAGATAAAATTATCTCAGAGAAACAATGTAATTTAATTTTTTGACAATTTTCATTTTAAATTTAACAATTTATTTCTAAATGTGTCACTTCTATTAATATTATTATAAAAACTAGAATAATTACCTCTAAAACCCAGGCTAGACACTACCAAAAAGTGAGCAGCAATATTTTTTCTCAAATATGTGTATCTGAAATGTGTGCAATGAAAAATAAATCTATCAAGTATAATCTAAAATTGTGTCCTAAGGTCCAAAAGTGATCTGTTGGCCTTGAGTATTATTTATCCACCATGAAAAATTACTTAATTTTGATATCCCTAATTTAAAAAAAAAAATTACTTTCTTTAAAAAAATTTCATTCCGTCACCTCAAAAAACATTTTCTAAGATGACAATGAGATCCTCCTTCAGAACATTTGCATTGCATACCTATCTCTCCCCACTAACTTTGAACTCATTTCGTCTTTTTTAATCTCCACAATTTTCCTGTTCTTTTACCTTGAGCTTTGTCCCTTTCCTTACCTTGTCTTTTATGCCCTTCTTTGTTTTTGTCTTTTCATATTTCATTCTTTTCTTTAAGCCAGCATCATCTGAAGCCAAAGTGGCTTATGTCCCCAGGTTGGAGACAGCTATAAAAAATAAACTCTTACTATTTTTAAGGGGAGGAAAATAAGCTAGTTATCATCTGCGACAGCATGAGGGGATTTTAACCCACCAGACAAGCCTGTCCAATAACACTCAGACCTGAAGCAAGTGATTAGAACTTCTCATGCACACACATAGAGTTCTTGGAAAGCATCCAAAATTTTTTTTTCATTTCTTCTCCCTTGTTGAGAAAAAAAGGACTAAAAAAAATAATTGGACTATAATAATTCAATCACTTTTACAAGTCTATTGAACACAAAAATCCTTTAAACAAAACCTTTGTAAGCTAGGACTTTAAACGTTTTGACAATTTTTTATTAAACACTGACATCTGAGAGAAGCCAAAACTGTTTTCTGCTTCTCACAATTTCTGCTTGTACTAATGGAGGGTCAATTACTAAATATGTAATTTCTAGCTTATTCTAGAATGAAAATCCAACATTTTGCATTAAAAATAAATAGCTAAATCAATTCCATAATCCTTTGAAACTTTGACTTTCAGCATATCATTATATTTAATTAGGTTATTTTCAAAAATTTTTAAAAAAAGATTAGCTTTGCAACAACAGATAATGCTGATTTTAATTTCAGAACAATCATACAAATTCATTTAAAGAAAAAGCACAAGTTTAACCCCTATTTATGCAAACAAAGCTTTATGACAAAAATCTGAAGTTAAACAAATTATCACCAATTGGTTCACTTAGCAAGGGTGTCCTAATAGTATGCATTCAGTGATATATTTAATGAGCGTAATTTTCATGTTGCCTAACAGCTGTTGCTAATAAATATAATATTATTACTACACTTATGTGGCATGTATGCACTTAAATTGTAATATGTTCAAATCTATAGCAATACTCACATTTAAAATCTCTAATTACTGAATATATTACCAATAAGGCGCTAAATTGAAAGAAATGGATACGGAAATGACTATGTCTAGAGATATATTCAGGACTTTATAATATTTATTCTGCTTCTCCTTTGGGGATACAAGAGTTAAGAAGGATGCTTGTTCCCAAATGCTGGCCAAATTTAAGTGCTGCTGCTGCTGCTAAGTCGCTTCAATCGTGTCCAACTCTGTGCGACCCCATAGACGGCAGCCCATCAGGCTTCCCTGTCCCTGGGATTCTCCAGGCAAGAATACTAGAGTGGGTTGCCATTTCCTCCTCCAATGCATGAAACTAAAAAGTGAAAGTGAAGTTGCTCAGTCGTGTCCAACTTGTAGCCACCCCATGGACTGCAGCCTACCAGGCTCCTCCGTCCATGGGATTTTCCAGGCAAGAGTACTGCAGTGGGGTGCCACTGCCTTCTCCAATTTAAGTGCAGGTCTTGTATTAATGCAGATTGGAAAGAATGGCCGCACTCTTCCCACACTGTGTCCGCATGTGCAGCGGGCTCTGCCTTGCACAAGTGCAAGCTGGTGCTGGACGCTACCATGCAAGACTGCATCTGCATCCCAGTGTCCGGGAAGCCTCTCAGTGCCTCCCACCCACTAGCGTGTACAATGTAAGTGGCTGATCATAGCCCAGGCCATGCACAAAGTACTGCTTCTGCCTTTTTAACTGAAACCCAAGATTCAGAGGCCAAAAGGGGTAGGTGGAAGACTAATGCAGATTTTAAAAGTCATTAAAAAATAAAACTTCTGCATGGCACAAGTGCTACAGGCAAAGGCTAAAGCAAAACAACAGAATGGAAAAAAAAAAAAAACATTTACAACTCCTACAAGGAATTAATAACATATATTACAAGTGCTCCAGGAACACAAGAGAGGAAGATCATCAACTTGGTGGCAAAGTACCCCAATGATGAATAATCACAAAGAAATCCAAATGGCTTTTTAAACATATGAAAAGCTGCCCAATCAGACTCATAAAGAGATAGATACAAATTAAAACTAACTCAGATACCACTTCTTGCCTATCAAAACAGCAAAAATCCAGCGGATTGACAATACACTACTAGCAAGGCTGTGGGAAATGATCACTCTCGATGCAAACCCACTGCTTACATAAACGCAAAATGATTCAGCCCTTGAGGAGCGGAATCCGAGAATATCTACCAATATCATAGGTCTTGTGCCCACTGAACTAGCAATCTTACTCTGATAATCTCTCCTACAAATATAATTAAACTTGTACAAAATTATAAATACATAACTGACCTAATAATTCTTGTAATAGCAAAAGAGTTGGCACAAATTAGGTGCATACATGAATGAATGTATTATGCTACTTCCAAAAAAATTAACTGGTATATCACAGTTACAGAAGAGAGAAAAAACCATGAAAGTAACCTTATGGAAGAGATTATTTTATTATGAGATCTAAGAAATGAAAAAAATAAAAGTGCAGTATATATACTAATTTAACTTTTATGTAAATAGCATGCCATTCTTTATGTAAGTACTATCTATTTTTTATTTAAGAAAAATATAGTATTCTATTTTCTTATATTTTCATTAAAAACACAGGTTACATATAGGGAGCAAGGGAGAAGATGGAAATGAACAGAAGCAAGATTTCTTGGTATGTTATTTATGATCCAGTAACTTCTCCAAAAATTAAAATCAAAATGGCTGACCTGCCAAATATTAGTGGCAAAAAGTACTACGTTAGCTCTCTTAAATCACTTGTAAAATTGCCATCAATTATTTAATAGATGTTCCCAAACAGAATGATAAGATCACAAGAGCCATGTAAACACCTGTAAAGTCATTAAATATATTACTGAGGTGCTTACTGGAATAGAAGACCAAGTTTAAAATGTTAATGCCAATAAGCTTGGTGAGTTTACATCTAGAGGCAGTGAACACTGGTTGTAACCAATACTGTCCAATAAAAGTGGGCACACCACAGATAGCGTCCCATTCAAGAGTGCAATGAATATACAGAAAGCCTTTCTATGAAGATCAGGAACCAGGCAAAGATGTCCATTTTTTGCCACTTCTATTTAATATAGTACTGGAAGTCAAAGTCAGAGCAATTTAGCAAGAAAAAGAAATTAAAAGTATCCAAATTAGAAAGGAACAAAATTAACTGTAGAGTATAAGATCTTATACATAGAGTACCCTAATATTAAACAAAAAATAATCTATTAGAATACATTAATTCAGTATAGCAGAGATGCTCAAAATTAAAACCAAAAAAAAAATTAGTTTTATTTCTCTAGGCTAATAATGAAAAATATGAGAAGGAAATTAAGAAAATAACTCTATTTATAATAGCAACAAATGGAAAATATTTAGAAATAAAGTTAACCAAGGGGTTTTAACAATTGTATACTGAAAACTACAAAACATTGCTTAAAGAATTAAAGTTGACACAAATAAATGAATAGACACCCTGTGTCCACAGACTGGAATATTTAAAATGTCAATACTACTCAAACGGATATATACAGGTTTAATCAAAATCCCTACATCACTTTTTGCAGAAACAGAAAAATCTATCCTAAAATGCACATGAAATTTCAAGGGACCCCTAACAGCCAAAGCAATTTTGAAAAAGAACAAAGTTGGAGCTCTCACACACCCTGATTCAAAAAAATTATTATAAAGCTACAGTAAACAAAAGTATAGACAGTACCATCATGAAGACAGACATATAGATCAATGGAAAGAACAGAAAACCCAGAAATAAGTCCTCACTTACACAGTCAAATGATTTTCAACAATGTGGCAAGACCATTCAATGGGGGAAGGACAGTCATTTCAACAAACAGTGCTGAGAAAACTGGATACCTACATGCAAAAAAAAATTAAGTTGGACCCTTCCTTTACATCATATCCAAAAGTTAACTCAAAATAGATCAAAGACCTAAACATAAAATTCAAACTATAAAACTCTCAGGAAAAACCATAGTGGGAAACTTTCGTGATACTGGGTTTGGCTATGATTTCTTGAATATGACACCAAAAGCACAGGCAATAAAAGTAAACTACCCAAGCTGGCTACATAAAAATTTAAAGGCTGTGCATCAGAGGAAACAATCAACAGAGTGAAAAAGTAACCTATCTGTTGGGAGAAAATAGTTTTGAATTATATATCTGATAACATGTTAATAATCAAAGAACATATAAAGAACTCCTATAGCTCAACAACAGCAAGAAAATAACCTGATTTTAAAATGAGCAAAGGACTTCAACAGACATTTCTCCAAAGATATACAAATGGCCAATAAGCATATGAAAAGATGCTCATTATGGACATACAAATCAAAAGCACAATGAGATAATAAATCACATCCATTAAGATGGCTAACACCAAAAAACAAACACGGATTCCTTCAGATTCCACTTATATGAGATAAAGGAATCAAACTCATAGGGATAGAAAGTATAATGGGGGCTCCCAGGAACGTGGGGTTGCTTTGTTGCTAAACTGGTATAAAATTTCAGTTTTACAAGATGAGTAGTTCTAGAGAATGGTTGCACAACAATCTGAATGTATTTAACACTACTGATCTGTATGGTTAAAATGGTTAAAATGGCAAATGCTATGTTACATATGTTTTAAAATTAAAAATAAAATGACTTTTAAAAGAGGTAAAAGCTAATAGAAGGCATGCTTTCTCATGCAGTGTCACCATCAAATTCACTCAAGAAAAAAAAAAGTGATCAACCAAGATACATCACCTCTATGACCAAAGCCTTACCAAAGAAGAATATAAGAATTCTTAACAAAGTAAAACAACCCAGAAGGGTAAAACATGATAGCATGAAACACTCAGCAAGAGGATTTAGGCAAAAATGTGATCTTAAGAATAAGTAAAAGTCCTAAAGAGTAAGTAGAATTTATTTTGGAAAGAGGGAAAGAAACAGTATTCCAGAGATGAGAAGAATAAACAAAGGTGACCAGTATGAAAAGTAAGAACAAAGGGGAAGACGAATATTAAGATGGCAGGTTCTACCTCATCATCCACAATAAAACTTTAGTCAGTTTGCAAAAAACAAACAACAAAAAAAAAGTAGCATTTTTGAGACACAGAGTAAATATCTTACTGATTTGTTTGACATTGGTTTATAGGTAAACCCTAAAGGGAAGAGGGTGGTATCTGACAAGCTTAAGAAAATAACTGCACTATGGGCACAAAACTAAAGGGCCTCGAACAAAGACTGAGCAGCAGGACTGGGGAAGCAAGGCCCAGTCAAGACAGGGTAAGGGGAAGTGAAGCACAGGGCATGGGAGAGAGCAGGACAAGCAATGGATAACGGGGGCTCCCAGGGGATGGGGGCTGCTCTGTTGCTTAACTGGTATACAATTTTCAAGGCTATAAGACAAACAAATCCATTCACTCAAAAATTGCTTTTGAACAACTTCTATGTGCCTGACATTTTCTAGACAGAAGATACATCTATGAGCTACCTACTCTGGAGTTTACACTCTAGGAGAGGAAGATGATACACAAACAGTAATGAAGAAAAGACAGCTGATACTAGCCAAAAGTTTTACACAAGACACAAAAGCAATCATCATTAAGGAGAAATGATAAATCTGACATCCTCAAAACTAAAATCTGTTCTTCAAGGGAAAATAAAAGGAAAAGGAAAGACACAGACAAGCAAGTAACCACAATGCACAGATCTGGTACAAGAACTTGCACCTAAAATATATAAAGAACTTACAAAGTGATAAGAAGAAATCCAAAATTTTTTTTTTTTTGAAATCCAAAATTTTTAAAAATATTTGTACAGACACTTCACTAAAGAAGTGAGTAATGGCTAATGTGCACAATTAAAAGGTGCTCAACATCATTAGACATCAGGGAAAAGCAAATGAAAACCACAGTAAGATACAACCACACGTCCACTCAGACGGGCTAAAATTTAAAAATCAGACATTGCCACTGCTAGTGAAGATGGAGCACAAATGGAGCTATGAGACACCACTGGAAGGAGCATAAAACAAACAAGTATTTTACAAGTATTCTGTAAAATCCTTTGGCAGTTATTAATAGAGTGACATTTAAGTGATACAAACTACATGACCCAGCCATATCAAACCTAGGTATTCACTCGAGAGAAATGAAAACCTCTGTCCATTAAAGATGTGTTCATGAACATTTATGGAAGGTTTATATTTAATAGTTGAAAAACTGGAAACAACCCAAATGTCCATTAACAGGTAAATGGATAAAAAATTATTGTGTGTTTATACTTTGCACCCAAATATCAAATTAAGTACAACATACTAGGTACATTGTAAACGGTACTAGTAAACAGTAATTAACTACAGAAATGCACAGCATGTACTTAGGAACTACTGTCAGCAATCTCTGAACTATAAACGGTCCAGACTTAGACTGAAGATGAGTTAGAAAAGAGCTAAGCAGAGTCAGAAAGAACAGGCTCCATATATACACAGTAAAAGATACTGAATCAGATCAATCCGAAAGCCTGACCGACCTCCATAACACAGCAGTTATGAGCCAATAAACTTCTTACTGTTTAACCGGGTTGAGTCAGGTTGTCTGTTACTTGGAATAAGGTGAATCATAGATGATACGATGTAGCTCATACTTCATTTCAGTTCAGTTCAGTCACTCAGTCGTGTCCGACTCTTTGCGACCCCATGAATCACAGCACGCCAGGCCTCCCTGTCCATCACCAACTCCCAGAGTTCACTCAAACTCATGTCCATTGAGTCGGTGATGCCATCCAGCCACCTCATCCTCTGTCGTCCCCTTCTCCTCCTGCCCCCAATCCCTCCCAGCATGAGAGTCTTTTCCAATGAGTCAACTCTTCGCATGAGGTGGCCAAAGTATTGGAGTTTCAGCTTTAGCATCAGTCCTTCCAATGAACATTCAGAATTGATTTCCTCTAGGATGGACTGGTTGGATCTCCTTGCAGTTCAAGACACTCTCAAGAGTCTTCTCCAACACCACAGTTCAAAAACATCAATTCTTTGGCACTCAGCTTTCTTCACAGTCCAACTCTCACACCCATTCATGACCACTGGAAAAACCATAGCCTTGACTAGATGGACCTTTGTTGGCAAAGTAATGTCTCTGCTTTTGAATATGCTAACTAGGTTGATCATAACTTTCCTTCCAAGGAGTAAGTGTCTTTTAATTTCATGGCTGAAATCACCATCTGCAGTGATTTTGGAGCCCAGAAAAATAAAGTCTGACACTGTTTCCCCATCTATTTCCCATGAAGTGATGGGACCAGATGCCATGATCTTCGTTTTCTGAATGTTGAGCTTTAAGCCAACTTTTTCACTCTCCTCTCTCACTTTCATCAAGAGGCTCTTTAGTTCCTCTTCACTTTCTGCCATAAGGGTGGTGTCATCTACATATCTGAGGTTATTGATATTTCTCCAGGCAATCTTGAGTCCAGCTTGTGCTTCTTCCAGCCCAGCATTTCTCATGATGTACTCTGCATGTAAGTTAAATAAACAGGGTGACAATATACAGCCTTGACATACTCCTTTTCCTATTTGGAACCAGTCTGTTGTTCCATGTCCAGTCCTAACTGTTGCTTCCTGACCCGCATATAGGTTTCTCAAGAGGCAGGTCAGGTGGTCTGGTATTCCCATCTCTTGAAGAATTTTCCAGTTTCTTGTGATCCACACAGTCAAAGGCTTTGGCATAGTCAATAAAGCAGAAATAGATGTTTTCCTGGAACTCTCTTGCTTTTTTGATGATCCAGCGGATGTTGGCAATTTGATCTCTGGTTCCTCTGCCTTTTCTAAAACCAGCTTGAACATCAGGAAGTTCACGGTTCACGTATTGCTGAAGCCTGGCTTGGAGAATTTTGAGCATGACTTTACTAGCATGTGAGATGAGTGCAATTGTGCGGTAGTTTGAGCATTCTTTGGCATTGCCTTTCTTTGGGATTGGAATGAAAACTGACCTTTTCCAGTCCTGTGGCCACTGCTGAGTTATCAAAATGTACTGGCATATTGAGTGCAGCACTTTCACTGCATCAGCTTTTTAGGATTTGAAAGAGCTCAACTGGAACTCCATCACCTCCACTAGCTTTGTTTGTAGTGGTGCTTTCTAAGGCCCACTTGACCTCACATTCCAGAATGTCTGGCTCTAGGTGAGTGATCACACCATCGTGAGATCGATTTCCATATTCCCCATTAAACAGTAGGAGGATTTAACTGCTAATGATGGGAGCTTATGGCAAAGAAAAAGACAGGAATTCCTGAAAAAAAGTAACAGACTGGAATAACCACTGTGGATAAGTTACTAGGAGTAAAAAATATAAAAGCAGTAAGAAACATAGATAGAATGTATGGCAAAAACCACCACAATATTGTAAAGTAATTAGCCTTCAATTAAAATAAATTGAAAAAAAAAAAAGAAACATACATAGTGTTTTGAGAAAACCACAAATACTAGGGGTTAAAATAACGCTTCCAAAAACTCCCCGTAAGATGAACGGTTCACTGGGCACTATCACATGTGTAAAACAACCAACAGTACTTCTACCACCTGCCAAGCTGCTCAACAACAAAAATGTTCACCACCAGCAAACTTCTGGCAGTGACTTCATTCCAGGTTTTCTTTAGTCACAAAGAGAGAGAAGTGAAATGGCAGTTGGGAAGTTAACAAGAAAAGACAGAAACGTTTAACTCTTTTACATAAAATGTTTAACTTAATTACGAACTGCTATTTGCCAAGATGCCTTGTTGGATGATACATATACACCATCTCAATCCATGTAACTTCATCAAAGGTCAAGCAGAGTAAATGGTATCATCTCCAATTTAAACACCTGTTGTTGCTCAGTTGCTAAACTGTGTCAGGCTCTTTGCAACCCCATGGACTGCAGCATGCCAGGCTTCCAGGTCTTCACTATCTCCCAGAGTTTCTTCAAACTCCTGTCCATTTAACCTAAGGAAATCAAATCTTCAAGAAATTTAAATCCAAGTGCTTAAGAAATCCAGAACTTGTGACCTGGTGATTGGTCGTGCAGGGATTGGAATCAATACCTGTCTGACACAGAAGCTATCTTTTGACAAGAATAAGCACTAAGAGGTGTCACTGGTTCCTTTGTCTGACCTGTCGTCCTAAGGGAAAGCATCAGTCACTTCTCACTAGAAAAACATGTCCCTTAATGATAAAACAGAACACAGGAGTATCAAGGAGTTCCTAAAGTACGTTGTTTATTCTTATCCCACCTCTAAGTGTAAAACTATCTGATGTTCTCAGGAAACTCCAGCAGCGGACATGGTCACTATTTGAAAGAAAAACAAAAACACTTGGCAGACAAATGAAGGACAGTATGTAGAGAAGATATGCTTATTAGTTTTGAGAAAGTTATCAACAATATATCATAAAAAGGGTACATATGAAAACATATTCTGCTAGAAAACCACTGAAATTTATAGGCATTATCATTTCTAATGGGGAACAAAAGGAAAAAGCCAAAGTATTCACCAATATTGAAGTCTGTAGAACAGAATATGTGGTGTTCCTTTTTCAATTAAAATGTATGTCTTCAGAAAACTAAAACAGAACTATCATATGATCCAGCAATTCCACTGCTAGGCGTTCAGTTCACTTTGGTCTATCAGTCATGTCCGACTCTCTGCGACCTGATGGACGGCAGCACGCCAGGCTTCCCTGTCCATCACTATCTCCCAGAGTTTACTCAAACTCATGTCCATGGAGTCGGTGATGCCATCCAACCATCTCATCCTCTGTTGTCCCCTTTTCCTTCTGCCTTCAATCTTTCCCAGCATTAGGGTCTTTTCTAGTGAGTCAGTTCTTTGCATCAGGCAGCCAAAGTATTGGAGTTTCAGCTTCAGCAACAGTCCTTCCAATGAATATTCAGGACTGATTTCGTATAGGATGGACTGGTTGGATCTCCTTGCAGTCCAAGGGGCTCTCAAGAGTCTTCTCCAACACCACAGTTCAAAAGCATCAATTCTTCAGCGCTCAGCTTTCTTTATAGTCCAACTCTCAAATCCATATATGACAACTGGAAAAACCACAGCCTTGGCTAGACAGACCTTTGTTGACAAAGTAATGTCTCTGCTTTTGAATATGCTGTCTATGTTGGTCACAACTTTCCTTCCAAGGAGTAAGTGTCTTTTAATTTCATGGCTGAAATCACCATCTGCAGTGATTTTGGAGCCCAGAAAAATAAAGTCTGACACTGTTTCCACTGTTTCCCCATCTATTTCCCATGAAGTGACGGGACCGGATGCCATGATCTTCGTTTTCTGAATTGAGCTTTAAGCCAACTTTTTCACTCTCCTCTCTCACTTTCATCAAGAGGCTTTTTAGTTCCTCTTCACTTTCTGCCATAAGGGTGGTGTCATCTGCATATCTGAAGTTATTGATATTTCTCCCGGCAATCTTGATTCCAGCTTGTGTTTCTTCCAGTCCAGCGTTTCTCATGATGTACTCTGCATATAAGTTAAATAAACAGGGTGACAATATACAGCCTTGACATACTCCTTTTCCTATTTGGAACCAGTCTGTTGTTCCATGTCCAGTTCTAACTGCTGCTTCCTGACCTGCATACAAATTTCTCAAGACGTAGGTCAGGTGGTCTGGTAGTCCCATCTCTTTCAGAATTTTCCACAGTTTATTATGATCCACACAGTGAAAGGCTTTGGCATAGTCAATAAAACAGAAATAGATGTTTTTCTGGAACTCTGTTGCTTTTTCAATGATCCAACGGATGTTGGCAATTTGATGTCTGGTTCCTCTGCTTTTCTAAAACCAGCTCGAACATCTGGAAGTTCACGGTTCATGTATTGCTGAAGCCCAGCTTGGAGAATTTTGAGCATTACGTTACTTGTGTGTGAGATGAGTGCAATTGTGCGGTAGTTTGAGTGTTCTTTGACATTGCCTTTCTTTGGGATTGGAATGAAAACTGACCTTTTCCAGTCCTGTGGCCACTGCTGAGTTTTCCAAATTTGCTGACATATTGAGTGCAACACTTTCACAGAATCATCTTTTAGTAGATTTAGCTCAACTGGAATAGTTGAATATTTTAGGAATAGCTCAACTGGAATTCCGTCACCTCCACTAGCTTTGTTTGTAGTGATGCTTCCTAAGGCCCACTCTAGGATATTACTCAGCCATGAAAAGGAATAGAATTCTGCCAGTTGCTACAATGAGGATGGCCCCAGAAGGGCTATTTTGCTTGGTGAAATAAGACAGAGAAAGACAAATACTCTATGTTATCACTTACAGGTGTAATCTAAAAATATAAACAAATGCCTGTAACAAAACAGAAGCAGACTCACAAATATAAAGAAGAAACTAGTTGTTAGCAGTGTGAAGATGGCAGTGTGGGAAAGGACAGGATAGGGCTACGGGATTTATGAGATACAAACCACCATGCATAGAATGAATGGGTAACAAGGATACACTGTGCAGCACAGGGATATACAGCCACTGTTTTGTCATAACTTTGAATGCCATGTATCAAGAAAAACACTGAATCACTATGTTTCTGAAATTAAAATAGTATTGTAAATCAACTATTCTTCAATTTAATTTTTTAAATTAAAAATTTTAAAGGAATGATAGACAAATAAAAATATATGTATACATATTTGCATGTGCATTAAAAGCTTTCCCAAAACAATCATCAGATGGATTAGCAGGAAGTTTTCCTTTTGTACTTTTCTGTACTTTTAGAATTTTTTAAACATGCATGAAGATTTTTTCTGACAAGGGTTATTTAAGTCTCTTATATTTCTTAGTATTTTGTAAGATCCTCTCAAATACTCTTTTAATTATGGTTCACTTTCAATATTATTAATAGTGTAATAGATAAATGACTACAGGAAAAGTCTCACTATTCACTTAATACAAGACTACCACTTTTACATAAACTGCCTGAGATAATGGGCTTCCCAGGTGGCGCTAGCAGTAAAGAACCCATCTGCCAGTACAGGAGATACAAGAGACGCGGGTTCAATCCCTGGGTTGGGAAGATCCCCTGGAGGAGGGCATGGCAACCCAATGCAGTATTCTTGCCTGGGAAATCTCATGGCCATAGGGGCTTGGCAGGCTATGGTCCACAGGGCTGCAAAGAGACACAACTGAAGCAACTCAGTACACATGAGTACTTAGTACAAATGAGGAAACACCTCACAGGGATTTTCCCAAAGTGGCTCAACTAGGATACAGAAACCTTATATAAACCTGAAAGTGAAAGTGAAGTCGCTCAGTCGTGTCCGACTCTTTGCAACCCCATGGACCGTAGCCCACCAGGCTCCTCGGTCCATGGGATTCTCCAGGCAAGAATACTGGAGTGGGGTGCCATTGCCTTCTCCAGGGGATCTTCCCCACCAAGGGATTGAACTCGGGTCTCCTGCATTGCAGGCAGACGCTTTAACCTCTGAGCCACCAGGGAAGCCCCATTTTATATATATATATATATATATATATATATATATATATATATATATATATATACCTATAGCTCCCTAATTCAAACCTCAAAGCACTTTCCATTACACCACACTGCCTATTCAAAGACAAAGGTGTTTTAAAGTTAAAATAAACTTATATAAGTACTTCAGTTTGTATTTAGGTATATTCCTCCTCTTTCCAAAAAAGGAATTGAGACAGGTCATGGAAATTCACCCTACAGGAGAAAAACAAGTAGGAACTGAGGCACTGGAAAATAAGGGTTAAAATGAAAAAGTTATTCTATAGTAAAGAGAGAAATTCTGAGTGTTTTTACATCAATTACTATGTTTCTTAATTTCTAAGATATCAAAGAAAAGAGGTAAATGAGACCACAATATAGTTTATAAAATTCACAGTATTAAGTCATAAAGGAAAGCAATTGCTCAGAAATCTAGCTTTCCCCAGCACCAAGCCCAGAGAGACTATATAACTGAGGGTTCTTATGAGGGAAAACTCTGTGACAGAGATGGCAAAGTCCTTACAAATATACTAATAATAATTAAACAGAATAATGCCAAAAACTCAATTCAAGTACTGCTACCCATATACTATTACAGCTCAATGGGACAAATCTACCTTTAACAGCAAAGTCTTCTTTAAAAGCTAGCAAGTCATTTTAATGAATATACCATGTTTTCTTTGCGACCCCGTGGACTGTAGCCCACCAGACTCCTCCCTCCATGGGATTCTCCAGGCAAGAGTACTGGAATGGGGTGCCATTTCCTTCTCCAGGGGATCTTCCAGACCCAGAGATTGAACCTGGGTCTCCTGCATTCCAGGCAGACGCTTTAACCTCTGAGCCACCAGGGAACCCCATACCATATATCAGCTCCTTTTAATTTTAATCTTCAAAATATTTCACCTTAGTTTGGTAACTAACTTAGAGGTTATCATCATTAGCAAATAAAATATCTAGACATCATTATTTTCATATTCTTAAAATGTAGTTTTCAATATAAGAAAGGCTGAGTCCAAGCTCTAACGCAATGGCCTTACCAGGGCGATGTTACTGTTCTCCCCAGTGGACTCATCCACAGGTAAATACAGGATGGAAAGAAACTGCTCATGTTAATTCAGTTACTTTATAGTAAGCGGACTGGCACAGTCCAAGGAAACCTGGGTCTAGAAGCACAGTGCTGTGTGTGTGGTTCTGCTGTTGCTGTTGCTTGGTTGCTAAGCTGTGTCTGACCCTTGGGACCCCATGGACCTTAGCCCGCCAGGCTCCTCTGTCCATGGGATTCTCCAAGCAAGAATACTGGAGTGGGTTGCCATTTCTCCAGGGGATCTTTGCAAACCAAGGATCGAACCCACATCTCCTGCAACAGCAGGTGGATTCTTTACCACTGAGTCACCAGGGAAGCCCATGTATGTGGTTATTACTCAATAAACAATGAATGAATGAATAAGTAGATGGGAAGAGATTGGACTTATGGAAAATAATTGATCCATGTAGTATATAACCATGAAGGAGCTAAGGAAAACACATTTTCCAGAATTACACCACTTGTAACTTTAGCACTATTAACCTATTAATTTCCAGGCTTTCAATATCATTTTCTACGGTATAAAATGTCATTCCACCCTCTAACCTTTGCCTCTAATTTTAGCTTCTCTTCTCCCAAATATTATAAATCAATGTATTTAATAATTTTTTTCCAATAAATTACCTAAATGATTGGTCTGCACTGAGAAAAACCAAAGGAACTATACCAAAACTAAACCACCAAATCTTCCTGAAGCTGTCTGACACTTCTAAGAAGCATGCAAGGGATTTACTGCTCCACTTCTTCAGGTATGCCTCACAATATAAAATACTGAACAAACTTCAATGGAATGAACTGCATGCAGCTTTTCAAACTCTAACCCTAAATACTTAATGCCAGCTGTATTTATCACTCAAGCAATCTCACTAAGATATACTTTAGAGAGCAAAGAAAGACAAATCAACACTCAATGTGGACACCTCAGACCCCTTCATAAAGCAAAGCATAATCCAGGGAACAAAAAAACTCCCTTTTAAATTCAAATTACATTAATTTGAAATTACTTCACTATCTTACATTATTTTGAATATATAGACACAAATATATATTACATATGTATTTATGTATAAGCACACATACACGCACACATTTGAGATCTCCATTTAGACTGAAACTCTCTAAAAGTGGAAACTGGTACATAAATTTATTCCCTATTCTACATTCTTACAGATATGATTGGTTATAACTTCTTCAAAGGAAAAAATCTGTGGCAATCAAAGTTGAAATGTGCTAATGTGATCTCCAAAAACATTTTATTAGTTAGCTCACTCAATATTTAAATATCATTGACTATTCCTAGGAATACAGAAAATACCTATGTACTGAGTATGAACTATTCCTAGGTATAATCAACCATATTTGCAAAAATATAAAGACAGATATGAATACACACACACACACACACACACACACATATATCTTCACCACCAGGGAAGCCATTCTACAATCAAGTAGCTCTAAAATCACAGGAGGCTTCCCTGATGGCACAGTGGTAAAGAATCCACCTGCCAATGCAGGATGTGGTTCGATTCCTGGGTCAGGAAGATCCTTTGGAGGAAATGGCAACCCATTTCAGTATTCTTACCTGGGAAATCCCACGCACAGAGGAACCTGCTGGGCTACAGTCCAAAGGGTTGCAAAGAGTCTAGACACGACTAAACACAAAATCAAAGTCTTAAAACCAATATAAATATTTAACGGAGTTTTTATTCCCCCAAAAGTTGTTATTAAAAAGTCATAATATGCTGCTGCTGCTGCTAAGTCGCTTCAGTCGTGTCCGACTCTGTGGGACCCCATAGACGGCAGCCCACCAGGCTTCCCCATCCCTGGGATTCTCCAGGCAAGAACACTGGAGTGGGTTGCCATTTCCTTCTCCAATGCATGAAAGTGAAAAGTGAAAGTGAAGTCGCTCAGTAGTGTCCAACTCTAGCGACCCCAGGGACTGCAGCCCACCAGGTTTCTCCGTCCATGGGATCTTCCAGGCAAAAGTACTGGAGTGGGGTGCCATTGCCTTCTCCGCATAATATGTCTAGCAGTCAAAGAAATTTAGTACAATCATCTTATTCTTATGCAAGATGACAGTGGTTGGATTTATTAAACTACCAGTGATATACTCTAAACTGGTAAGTAAAACATAAAGGTCATTTGGTAAGGTTAAAATTCACTTACCTCCATATCAAATTAGTAATTAGTTAGATAATCCTGACCAATTACCACTACCACTTAAAAAGTAAATGTTCTAAACCCATAAATCAAGTAATAGGAATTGCTACAATTGCAGTATATCAAACCTAAGAAGAAAAGACCTCATTTTCCACATTTATGAAAACAATTTATAAAGGGAAGTTACAAAATCCAAGAGACCAACATGGAGCCACTGAACCTTCAATCTAACAATTTAAAAAGAACATACAAATGCAACAGAGAATATTTTTAAAATTAGATTTAAATAGTATCAAGTTTAAGATTAGAAACATACTTTCCTTAGATTAATTGACCCAGAGGGATGGTATGGGGAGGGAGGAGGGAGGAGGGTTCAGGATGGGGAACACATGTATACCTGTGGCGGATTCATTTTGATATTTGGCAAAACTAATACAATTATGTAGAGTTTAAAAATAAAATAAAATTAATTAAAAAAAAAATTTACTAAATTATATCACTTAGATAATGTTAAAATTTAGATTGTGTAATGAGTCTGTAATAAGATTTCTTAAATTTTAAAGTTTCAAAAATAGAAATAGAATATTAATTTATAAGACATTTTATTCCAAATGAAATTAATCAAATAGAAATTTATGACACCTGACTCAGTGCCAATATTAGAATTCCTAAGTCAAATTACATACTGAAAAAGGAGACCCTGAATGAAGAAAGGAGATTTATGTTACCTAATTATCAAAAACAGACAAAAACGAAACTTTTGGCAAAGATGAGCAGATAAATTATTAGATTAAAAATAATTTTTAAAAGGCTGTAAATTCTCATTTGAAGACAAATGACTGCTAACTATGAGCTTGGATGAAATTCAGCAGTATTTAAAATGCCAAAAATTGGACAGTGAAATCTAGTAGCAGTCAAATCTTTAACCTTAATGTGAAGAAAAACTGAAATTTTTAGAAATATGCCTCAATTGTCAATTTATCCACATAGAAAACTAACAGAAAATAAAAATATCATCGTCTTCCAGACTTTAGTCACATACCTACAAAGATGAAAGGGCAAGGAAAAGAAGCACACATGTAAAACCTCAGTGAGACTGTCCCAGTAAATCTTCTTTCAAATAACTTGGTTAGGAAGGGTTACCTTAAGACAAAATACAATAATAATTTCTAATAATAACAGTAATAATTTTCCCTCTAGGGAGAAAGAGTTAATTCATTTTTTTAAATTATTTAGTGAGGTTACTTTTGAAATTTTACCACTGAAGGGTCCTACTATGTGCCATGCTTAGCATTTGTTATACATCATTATAATCATATAAATGTTCTGATTAGTTCTAGTTAGATGTTTGAAAGGCAGAGTTCAATGACTTCTCAGCCTGTAGTATACTATACTGAAATTTGCTTCTTCATTAATACTATCTCTAAAGAAATATTGATAACAAAGTTAGTCAGGGTGAGTCTTTATATTTTACTCTACAGAGAATGACTCTATAACCTCTAGATAATTAAAGTAAAATGTTTAAACATCTAAACTGCTCAAGAACTAGGATGTAAAAATCTTCTGTACTCCAGTTAAGCTTCCATTCTGACTTCTAATTCACTGTACATCAAAGAAAATCAACTTGCCCTAACACAGAAAAACTATCCCCTTCAGTGATCAGGCAGGTGTTGAGGCCAGAAAGAGAGCCTATTTTCCACAGCCCTTTACCTTGTTTGATCACTGGTTACTTTTGATCTGACACTGCCCTCTCTCTAGTAATGACTTCCCCCTCGAAGACCCTACCTCACATCTGTCAGAAAGAATAAAGGGCATCAAACTGAGACCTGACAACGCCTATGGGCCAAGCGATGGGCTGCCAACTGAATGCTCCCCAGCTCCCACAATTTCCAATTCAGCTCCTTTTGTTCTGGTAGGTACAGGGTTAGGGTACCAATGACAGCAGAAAGGATTATGCACCAACTGTGAAACCAAGCCTTCTTGAATATGTATCTTTTATCTCTGCTTCTTCATCTTCTTAAATGCTGCAAACTTCATGGTGGTTACTATGAAATACATATTCAACAGGTGCAATAGAAAGTTTGTTTAAATCCTTTTCCAGGAGAAAACAAAGGACACAATGTATTGTAATTCAACTATAAAGCTTTAAGGAAAAAGTTTCAAACCCATGGTGTGAGATTAATAAAGGCCAGCTGTCAAAGAGCATGTTAATTGTAAATGAAACCACAAAAGTTTTAGAGGACCACTACTTAGCACCATACACCACCTAAAATGGGAACGTCCCCTAAAACAATGTACATATTCAGAAGAGGCAAGGTTTAGATTGTTAAATTGCAGATTCTCACACTAATTTGGTGCTAATCAGTACCGAAAATAAGTTCCTCCAGTTTTGTTTAAACAATGTGGTGAGTATATGTAACCTTTCTTTTAAGGCATTAATAGCAATAACTTTAAATGCTAGAAATTTTAAAAATTTGGTCAAATACCACTTTGATACCATTTCACTAACAAATTTTCAACTGTCATTAGAATATTGCATGAGTTCTTATATATTCATTAATAAATAACCTTCACACACACACACACAGCTCATCAGGCATGCAATAAAAGGATTTGCAGAAAGCAGGTTTAGAGGCCTTCTAAGATCACTTTCAAGGTTGTCACTTTTTTTTTTTTAAGAAAGGAAAGGTCAGAAGAAGGAAGTACTTGATCAATAATATACCCATGCAAACCTAATATACTTTTAATATTATAATGCATAAAATCAAATAACTAACTTTAGACATGGATAAATACAAAATCTCAAAGGTGAGGAGGAAGCATTAAGGTGATTACAAGTTAATTCCAATAACTGGAGAAATTAGTATGTACAACAGCTAAAGAAAGATATGCCTTGATGGAGAGAAAGGGGAAAGGCTCTCACATCTGAAGAATGAAACTGCGACACTGGGCAAATCCATACACCAACTGATACTGATTTATACCTCTGAAGAAGACTGTATGTGAAATATCTCCTATACTAATAGTGACCAACAGTCAGCACTATTTCACTCTTCTTGAAAAAAAAGTCTATCTTGACTGTAATCTAAAAGTATCATAAAGTATATTATTATAATGTGATGGTTTTAAATAGACTCTAATATATAAAAACAGATGATGCTTATATACACACTCGGAGTGACTTTACAGAAGAAAGTCATCTAGGTATACCAGAAAAAGGTAGCACTTCTAAACTGAAAAAGCACAATTTAATCCAAGGATAAACAATACAGCTTGCTGACCCAATACTTGCCCAATTTTTTCCTTAAGTTTTCCAAATGCCACTTAATTCTCCAAGAAAATGAAGAAGTAAACTACATTATTCTAACAAGATACCTATCTATGCTTCTTTTGCTGTATTCTTTCCCTAATTTTTGATTCTATAAAACTATTAGGACATATTAAAGAACCAAAAGATAATAACATAAATGGAACCAATTTATGATACTTAAAAAATAAGAATATAAAGTATTAAAAATTGCCAGTGTAATCTTCTGCATGGTATATCATGGTATATAAGCATGCAATGTCGATGTTCTAATTAAATTTAATGCCAGATATGTTTGATACATTTTCTGGGTACTATGCAATCAATATATGTATCAAATATTATACTTATCTCTTTCTAACTGCAACAATAAAAGCAAGCTCTTCCAAACAAACATAAATGCAAGATGTTAACTTTCATCTTTTTAAGAAAAATCAAGTGATTAAAAATGACAACAGAAAAAGGACCACAATTCTAAGCAAGCTCAAGAGATTTTTGTTAGAGTTTTCTGAAAGCAAGGAAGGAAAATACACTGGTGAAAGCAATGGAACAACTCAAATATCCTCAATGGAATGCAAACCAAGTATCTAACAGGTAATTTGCAATAAAAAAGAAAACAGCTTTAAAGTCACAAGACTTGATTCAGCTTTTAAAAATCAGTTCTTAAAAGCTACTTAATTCTTGAGGAGGACATACCTCTCTCTTATCTTCGAGGAAAGATTTTACTTCCTCAAAGTATGACTGCCATTTTTCTGGGAAGAACACTAATGAAAATCACTTGACATCACTATAGAATAAATATATTTCACCAGTTTAGCCGTTAATAAAAACTGAATCTTTTATACTAAAAGGTATCTTATATATACATCAGATCAGATCAGATCAGTCGCTCAGTCTTGTCCGACTCTTTGCGACTCTGAATCGCAGCACGCCAAGCCTCCCTGTCCATCACAAACTCCCGGAATTCACTCAGACTCACGTCCATCGAGTCAGTGATGCCATCCAGCCATCACATCCTCTGTCGTCCCCTTCTCCTCCTGCCCCCAATCCCTCCCAGCATCAGAGTCTTTTCCAATGAGTCAACTTTTCGCATGAGGTGGCCAAAGTACTGGAGTTTCAGCTTCAGCATCATTCCTTCCAAAGAAATCCCAGGGCTGATCTCCTTCAGAATGGACTGGTTGTATCTCCTTGCAGTCCAAGGGACTCTCAAGAGTCTTCTCCAACACCACAGTTCAAAAGCATCAATTCTTCTGTGCTCAGCCTTCTTCACAGTCCAACTCTCACATCCATACATGACCACAGGAAAAACCATAACCTTGACTAGACGAACCTTTGTTGGCAAAGTAATGTCTCTGCTTTTGAATATGCTATCTAGGTTGGTCATAATCATACTTAAAGTGACTGACATGTACCTCATTAAAGATATTAATTTTTAAGATCTTTCTTTTGGGCACAAAAAGAATTTTTCCAGAAGAAAAATTCAGAATAGAAGGTTCATCTTAACTAACTGTCCTTTTCAGAAAATTTATAATTTTTAAGTATAAAAAGATTAATTTTTAACCATTTAGTCAAAACATTAACAAATATATAGTCAGTTACTATAAACAAATTAAAAAAAAAAAGACATCCCTATTTTTAAGGAGCTTACATGATTAGACTGAAGCCTTGAAACCTACAACAAATTATCAATGGATTAATAGGAAATAATAAAGGAAGCTGACAGAGTACTAGAAAGTAATAAATGTGGTCGAATTCTTAAAGAATATTTAACCAAACAATCATCTTTCGCTCAGCTTGAACACATATTGGAAGAAAGCAAGATGACAACAGAAAATGTAGAGTAAATAGACTAGTTGAGAACATAATGAGAACAGAGACAAGTAACTGGAGAAATTTTTGTAGTCAACCACTACAAGTTCCTGAAATGATGAATACAGTAGTTTAGCAAGAGTATTTCTGAGTTGTAGATTTAAAAAATAACAAAGCCAGTCTTAGAAATGTCTTAGGCCATGACAGAATCCAGTGGAATATACAATATACCATTATCTTTCACACTGTTTTCCTTTAAGTTCTTCACTCATAAGCTTGACACAATTGTAGTTTATGAAAATATATCATAGATTACACAATGGAATTGACTACAGTTATATATGATTAAAAAGTACTTATTAATATATCAATATATGTGTGTATATAAAATTGTGTCCTGCAAGAACTTAAAACATAAAAAATATCAAACTATCTATAAGTGCTAGTCGCTTAGTCACGCCCAACTCTTTGCGTTGCGACCCCATGGACTGCAGCCCACCAGGCTCCTCTGTCCATTAGATTTTCCAGGCAAGGATACTGGAATGGGTTGCCATTTCCTTCTCCAGGGGATCTTCCCAACACAGGGATTGAACCCGGGTCTCCTGCACTGCAGGCAGATTCTTTAACAACTGAGCTACAACGGAAGCCCCCAAAGTATCCGTAAGTATCATCAAATATTTAAAGTTAGCATTAACCTAGTAAGCAGGCATGGGACTGTATTTTGATTCCCACTCAGTGAACCTACAAGTCATGGCTTAACCTAATCATACCTTGTTCTCAGAGGAGTCAAAGCAAAAATCCAGCATTAAATGATCAAGATAATTTTATAATCTGTAGTCGTTTGATAGGCATTTTAAAAACAATGTATATAAATATATACCTTCCTCTTTGTTTTCTCAGAGATATATATTCAATAAGGGGAAAATAAAAGATAAGAATAATCACCCAGACACAGTTTAATTAGGAGTCTGATACATAACTATTTATCTTCGGATTACAAATTCTCAATATATTCATTTATGTATCACATTACAGTGAATGATAAATACCTAGATATTATGCTTAAATCAAAAATAGTCAATGAAAACCTGGTAATAGACTCAACAAATTTTCTACTCCCAAGGACTCTCCTGGAGTCTATCACAGTTTAGAAACCAAAAATAGTGAAGTAGAGCACTCATTAAAGAAAAATACAATATTGGTCTTTTCTGCAACCTAAATTTTATGTAGCTACATAAAATAGGAAGCAATTGGAGGGTTAAAAAATAAGTAATATCAAAATAGTATATATTTCATCTGGCCTCAATTTCTCAGCTACTAAAAACCAGAAGGTACAGTCCAAGGGAAAGATTTTACCCCAATACTCTCATCTGTAAACTCATTCTAGACCTTTAATAAGAACATGAAGACAGCAAAAAGAAACAATATAGGCAATATGGATAAGCAAAGTCTGCAGCAGAAATAGGAGCAGTCCTCACCACAGGATGTCTGGATGCACTTTCGTGACAATGCCTCTTTTGATAATAACTACAATAAAATACTTGGAAAGAAGCATCTTATCACCTGGTAGCCAGATTCAACTATAGTTTATAAAAGACGTTCTGAAAGGCACAACTTAAAAAAGAAAGAAAACGAGAAATTCTTCTCCCCTAAAGCCTAATCACGAAAACAGTAAATGGAATTAAGTCTTGCATATCTTAATACACTAACAGCCTTGTGACAGCTATAAGCCAAAACTTCTCACCAGATCTAAGCAACACATCTCACTTGTTGACTGACAGCAGTTGAAGAATGTGTGCTCATAAACAGCAGACTTAATGTACTCCCAGCATTCCACTCTTATTTAACCTTATAAAGTTTCTATTTGCTAAGTCTAACCATTTGGCTCTTTATCTCAACCCACTTGCCAACACTTGAGCACAGAGACTAAGACAGCACTTTCACATTTATATTTGAGAAATAATTTGATTTGTTCCAAATCTCTGAATTTTTAATATGCACTCCTAGAAAAAATAAACAAAAACTACATTAAAAAAAAAAAAAGGATCTAAACTACAGAGTATGTAAGTGGAAAGTAACACCAGTAAAAGAACTGCAATACTAGGGATAACCTATCAACTATAAATTTTAAACCCAGAATAAATTTATTTTCAGTAATCTAGAATCTGAGCCCCCCCCCCCAAAATATTAACAATATGCAAATACTATCTGAGTCTCCTATTCCAAGTTTCCCTAGTGGCTGAGTGGTAAGGAAACGTGACGGGAGCCTCAGGTTCAATCCCCGGGTCAGGAAGATCCCCTGGAGAAGGAAATGACAACCCACTCCAGTATTCTTGCTTGGGAAACCCATGGACAGAGGAGCCTGGTAGACTATAGTCCATGGGGTCGCTAAACAGTCAGACACAACTTAGCGACTAAACAACAATAACAACAAAACTTTTAGCTATAATAAATTCTTCATTATCAACACTGGAATACCTGTATCAGTTTTCAACACCAAGCTTGCTTCAACTTGTGATTGTTTGAATCTGAGGAACTCCTATCATCAGCTGATGGGCCCTCAAAAATCTGTGAACTAAATTTAATGTCATTAAATTAATACAATTAGTTAAATAAACATGCTGGGTAAAAAAGAAACAAAAAACAAAACTGACGTAATCCAAAGAAAAATTATTTGGATATTATCGAAGCTACTGCCTGTCCTCTACCACACCGGTCCACAGGAGAAGACAGACACACACACACATGCACTCACTCTTCACGGTTTTCTATGCCTTTAAAATGAAGGAATACAATTCAGTTAAGTCCTTACCAAGATACCTGACAAAAAAGATACCTACAGAAGGAAAACAGAAAAACAGTTCTAAAAGAGAGATGGTAAGCTCTACCAAAGAATGTATAATGAATAAAAATGCATTCATTCTGCAGATTGAAAAATATGCCAAATAACATTTTAACTTTTTTTCAGGTTTGCCAAATAACTCTAGCTTTTAATTAAAGTAGATCTTCTGAATATCACTGAACAAAATAAAGCCAATTTTATAAATGGCAAGAAGGTACGAGTCAATGTAATTTTTACAAGGATAAAATTATATTCTAGTTCATCAGAATGGCATGTTGTTAAGAAATATTATCCCAGAAAATAACCCTTGAGAACATGAATGACTCTGGCTGGGTAAACCTGATACATGAAGAACAGCATCATTGATACAGTAACCAGATCAAAGAGATGTACATACTGCAAAGTCAGAAAGCCACAGACTCTCCATCTTTAACCTATTCTTCAAGCTTTTATTTATAAGCTTAAGTCCACCCACTTTTTAAAGCATGTTCCCAAAATGCTAGAAGAAATACCTTTAAAAGTATATTCAATTCAACAGTAAGCCATTAGTCACTAAACCAACATTTATTGAATATCTACTATGTGCCAATATGTGGGTGGATGGGATAAAAAGGAAACATGATACTCTTTATCCTCAAAAGAGCTGACAACCCATCAGCAAGATACACCTGTAAACCATGATTTCAGTTACTCATGAAGAGCAACTTGACATCTATCAAAATTTTCAAAATGTATCTGATATCTTAGCTCCCTTTAATTACATTTCTAGACTAGCTCCCAGAGAAATTCTCATGGATAAGCCAACAGACTTGCACAAAGCTTTTATTGTTAACCTTACCTATATAGCAAAACAATGGAAGCAATATAAGGGTCCCTTAATGTGAATGGATAAACACGAGATACATACATTTATAGAACACTAAAAGTTTAAAAGAAGGAATTACATATTCATTAAGCTAGATACCAAAAACAACTTAAAAGTAAACAAAGGGGATTGCAGACTGACAAACTACGTGAGACCAGCAGTTAACCCTGCAACATCAGACACGGCCACTGTGACCACACACTCAGCAACACTGCACTGTTGTTTGTGGTCCGTTATGTGTGCTAAAGCTGTTGGTTTTTTAAGCATTTTAGATCATCACAGTAGTTACCTCTAGAAAGAGACAGTGGTAACATGGGATGTAAGACAAGAGACTTCAAGTTTATTTGCTTTATTAATTCAAGAAGAAACAAATTTAAAAGAAAGGCTACTGCTAAGTCGCTTCAGTCGTGTCCGACTCTGTGCGACCCCATAGACGGCAGCCCACCAGGCTCCCCGTCCCTGGGATTCTCCAGGCAAGAACACTGGAGTGGGTTGCCATTTCCTTCTCCAACGCATGAAAGTGAAAAGTGAAAGTGAGGTCGCTCTGTCGTGTCCAACTCTTAGCGACCCCGTGGACTGCAGCCCACCAGGCTCCTCCATCCATGGGATTTTCCAGGCAAGAGTACTGGAGTGGGGTGCCATTGCCTTCTCCGACAAAAAGGCTAACAACTGTCAATGTCTAGGTGACGACGGGCTTATATTACAGATGTTACTACTCTTTTCAGTATTTTGAATTTTTTTAATTTCCTAAAATTAGAAAATATACAAGACTAAAATATTTGACCACATTTCAAATTAGAAATCTCAAACTACAATCCCAGTTACCAAGAGATACACAAATTTCTTATCATGACACTCAAGAAACTTAACAACCTGGTCCCTACCTTCCTTCACAGACCCAATTATGAACACTTCCCCAACTATGATAAAATCCTAATCTTACTTGGACACCCACTACTAACTGGCTGCTGCTGCTGCTGCTGCTGCTAAGTTGCTTTAGTCGTGTCCAACTCTGTGCGACGCCATGGACTGCAGCCTACCAGGCTTCTCTGTCCATGGGATTCTCCAGGCAAGAACACTGGAATGGGTTGCCATTTCCTTCTCCACTACTAACTGGACGTTCCACATATTTTTCTAATGCCTTGTTTTTGTCAACGCTATTTCCCACAGCAGCACTTTTCTCACAAAATGTCTGCTTGCATCATAGTCACCACATCGCTACGTATCAATCAAGACCCAGTTCCAACGCCACCGATTATTAACAGGATTTCCTGATTCCTCCCTGGCCTCTCACAGAAGCACTTATTTTGTGACTGGCATTTCCACAGCACTTATCACTAGAAAAGGATATCCTTTCTTTGGCAGTATAACTTTTTAAATTCCTTAACACTATTGAGTGCCTGGCACACAGTATGTATTCCATTTTTAACTGCACCAAATCAACATCTGAAACAGTGTTAAGGGATAGAGTGGAAAGCTATCAGTTCATTAACTCATTAGAATTTTTATTAAATCTATTAGACAAAATATTTAGCTTCTAAATACAAACTTCATAAAAAATACATTATGTTTATGAAAAGTAAAAAATGTTGCATGAGTGCAATTCTAATAAAATTAATTATATTTATACAGGGTTAATATCAACATTAAACACTCTCCAGAAGACACTTCTTCTCTTTGACAATTTTACTAATTTTCCTAGAAAAGAGTTCAGTGTATCTCTATTAGTATTAGCAGCTCCCCCTAAAAAAAAGTTATTATTCTAGCAAAAGGATCTTCTGCTCATGCTAACAATTAACTTCCTCCTTTGGTGCCTTACAGAACCTGTCGGTAAATGTTTTAAGAGGGATAATGCCTTTTGGAAATTACTGCTTGGTTCAAAGGCATATAGATTTAGCTCCATCTGTGATGTATCCAGGCAATCAAAGGTCTTGAAGACAAATACTCAGGAATCCGACATATCTGGGTTAAAACCTTGACTGTGACATTTACCTATTGTTACTTAATCTTTCGGGGCCTCAATTTCCTCATCTGTAAAATGGAATAAGTGAAAATTAATTATGTGAAACTACATTGTACCTGGGTACATGATAAACACTCAGTGAGATAACAACTACTAAGTCTTTTTAAACATCAAAAACTGAAAGCAAAATTCTGAAATGTAGTAACAAAGACAAGATGAAGCTTAATAACTTAACGTCACCTTCTCTAGAATGCCATATTTGTGCATCACTGTTTACTGGGAACTACCACTCTTGATGCAAGTAAATGCTTTGTCCATTCAGAGGGGAAAGGCAATGAAGACGAGTATCTACCCTAGGAGACTCTGGAAGCCAAAGTGAGTACTTACAAAATGCAATCCTTCATAAATGTACATCACTTATGTCTGGGATTACAAGTAAACTCACTTCTCAAGGAGTATTTGAGGAATAAGATATCAAGAATGTAGTGGGGGTACTGGAGGGTAGCGGGGACCAAATCCCTTAATATATTCACTCAAAGTTGAAGAGTCAGGAAAAGACAAGCCTTAATAGAATGCTGAATTAGTTACTGCTATTTAAGCTTTGATGCAAATGTTTACCTTACTTACCCTAATTGATGATAATATGGCTACCAGTCTACTCACTTAACTGCTTCAACAACCTCAAATTACAGCAAGCAGCAAAAATAAAGAATTAAACTGTGTGGGTAACTAACGGATGAAATCAGAACAGTCAGCGACAGCGGGCACTGACAATGGCCAGTTCAAACTGGTAGACTCCAGAAAGTGAACTCTGATCGGGAGAGGAAGAAAAAAGCTTTTAATAAAGACTCCTACATTTGGAACTATATGCAGCATATTAAAAAGGAGAGACATTACTTTGCCAACAAAGGTCCACCTAGTCAGAGCTATGGTTTTTCCAGTAGTCATGTATGGATGTGAGAGTTGGACCATAAAGAAGGCTGATCGCTGAAGAATTGATGCTTTTGAACTGTGGTGTTGGAGAAAACTCTTTAAGAGTCCCTTGGACTGCAAGGAGATCCAACCACCCCATCCTAAAGGAGATCAGTCCTGAATATTCATTGGAAGGACTGATGCTGAAGCTGAAGCTCTAATACTCTGGCCACCTGATGTGAAAAGCTGACTCACTGGAAAAGACCCTGATGCTGGGAAAGATTGAGGGCAGGAGGAGAAAGGGACGACAGAGGATGAGATGGTTGGATGGCGTCACTGACTCAGTGGACATGAGTCTGAGTAAACTCCAGGAGCTGGTGATGGACAGGGAGGCCTGGTGTGCAGTCCATGGGGTTGCAACGAGTTGTATACAACTGAGCGACTGAACAACATTTTGTACTTCACCTCAATCTCTTTTAGTCTGATCTGCCTAAGAACAAGTCTGAGGTAGTACTATCTCCTTTCTACAAACAAGGAGATCAAAGTTCAAAAATTAAGATAATTAACTGTATCACATGATTAAGAAACAGTTGGATCACAGGATGAATTCATTTCAACTCAAACTTAAGTGTTTGCTTCATTCATTCCCTAAAATGCTTCCAGCCTGGAAGAAGGAAACCAAGAGAGGTAAATTTAGATCCTACTTCATACATGTAGGCCTCCAAAGGATAACAACATTAAAAACAATGTTACAAATAATGTTACAGCAGGAGCCAAAGGAGATGGTACAGAATTATAAAACTAGTAAAATAATTCACCAGGAGGTTGAAAAAAACAAAAAGTCATAATTAACTGACAGGAAATCAAGTTTTAACCAGAAAACATACATCATTTCCCAAAAACTTTCTAAAATCTATTCATAATGTATTACTAGTTTCTTGGGTAACTCCGAAATCTATACTAGTTCATAACTCTACAAAGTACAAGATGCTAAAAATAGACCAAATAAATATAACACATATATATCAAATATGCTGACCCTAAGCCTTAGGATAGAAACCATTTTCAAAATCATAAAACTTTAAGACATCTTTAAGACATAAGTACTTCAAGACATCAAGTTGGATAGCAAATGTAGATAATCTAACTGACCCCATCATTTTAAAATTAAATAAAAAGGTGCCCAAAGAACTTCTGTCCAAAATGTAGAGAAGCAGAATCTGGAGCAAGGAAATTAAAAAGCAGAGAAAATATACTTAATGAAGTTTCTAGATCATCAGTAACTATATACACAAACTAAACATGGCTTTAGAATAATTTTAGCCAGTCCTGCACAGAAGTGATGTTAATGCTACAGCTAATAGACAACAGACGGCTATACACAATATGCTAGACACCCATTACAGTTGTATTCCTCAGATCTGTTTTTATAATCTATATGATATTTTATAGAAAATGCAAAATATATCCAATCTAGGTGCATGGCACCTGTCTCATTCAAAAAATGACTAAAACAAAAACCCATTATTTGGGGGGGGGGGGGGAAGATTTTACATCTAAGTCCTCAATTCTTTGCTTCACCATCAATCATCTGAATCCAAAAATGTCCAGTCATTGTCCTCACTTGACACCTGCATAAAGCTCCCTCTGGTAAATAACACATCCCTTTCCTCATTCTAACGTCTACCTTACTTACAGTGCCACAAATAAGCACACTCAAATATTCTGCTACTTTGGGTAAGATGGCAAGTTTACCATTTAACACTCAAGATAAAGCTAAGCATTTCATATTTTTAAAGAAAATTTCCCTAAAATCATTTAAACAACAAAATTAAAAATAAACCATAAATATCTGCAAAAACCCATGTACAAGCATCTTATCTTTACAGTTATATCAAGGACACAAAAGCTGTGTCACTGAAATATACAAAGACAATGCTGCCATCTAAAGGCCAAGATACAGTCAGATACTCAGTGTATAGAAAAGCACACAGTTTGATATTCTAAAGTCAGCAAGCTTTACGCTTTAGAAAAGCACTGCACTGTGACTGTTTTCAGGCCACATAATGAAACTCGAACACTCTGGAGAAGGTTCTTAAGAAGATAGATACGACAATTAGCAAAATAATTTGGCTAATGATCAAAATCTATCTGTACAGGTAAAGTTCTGCTAGCATCCTTTCAAACACAATATTCTCCTAAGTATCTGTATTAGTTGTTTGTTCTATTAAATGACATTTATTATCCCTGTCTATAATTAAATATACAGTATAATTATATATCTGCATATATAAATATTATTTATCATTAAGCAGATTATTATTTCTACTTACCCTGTTTAAAATATTTGTTGCTAAGGGACTAATGATAATACATCTCAGAGCAAAAAAAACCCAGACTACTTAAAGTCACAGCTTTGCAAGTAATTCAAATATTTATCCTTATTTCATAATTCCTAAAAATACATACCAAAGTTCCTATGGGAGATGAGTTATCAACAGCTTAACTGTCCAACAGAAAGAGTTCAAATGATTCTCAATTTCTCTTTCTAAATTGAAAGAATTTGTTTGAACTAAAATATAGGAAAAATTACTTCAAATTTACAATGAAATCAAAATATTTACTGAATAACACTACATAAAAAACTTATTTCCTTTAGCATCTAAGTACATAATATCTTTCTAATGGACCATAATATCAAGGATATTTGAATATAACTGGACTTCCCTGGTGGCTAAGATGGTAAAGTGTCTGTCTACAATGCGGGAGACCCGGGTTCAATCCCTGGGTTGGGAAGATCCCCTGGAGAAGGAAATGGCACTCCACTCCAATACTCTTGCCTGGAAAATCCCATGGACAAAGGAGCCTGGTAGGCTGCAGCCCATGGGGTCGCAAAGAGTCGGACACGACTGAGCGACTTCACTTTACTTCAGAACCGTCAAAAAACATGGTTAATTCCTTTGAGAAACCACTGACCAAAATTTTTTGCTGAAACAAAGATGTTTTGAGCATCTTCTGTATGTGGGATTCTATGCTCAGAGCAGGGTTTCAAACTGTAGATCAGTCACCTTCTGGGTGGCTAAAACGCTCTTGGCTTGGGTGCAGAGGCGCCACCTTTGTATTTTGTAGTGTTGATTTGGGACATTAAAAGTGAACAACCAAATAAACAAGACTTTGATCAGGTAGGATTTGTTTTGCCCTTTCTAAATGTCAATTTTAAATTTCATTTTATGTTGTTTTCTCTAATTAATAAAAGGTTTTCACTCTAAAGACAAATAAAAAAAGAAAAATGTTTCTCTGGTTTTGCTCAACAAGAAAACAAATATTAATCAGTCAATAATGTTCCCATTACATGAGAAATATTAAAAACTGTAAGTCGGGAGTACCATCTTTTAATTTATCTTGAGTGTAAAGTGGAAACAGATGACACACACAGTCAAGATCTCATAACAACCACTAGTTTTTTATGTTTCCTATGAGTCAAAATTAATACTGCACAATTTAAGGACATTATGTCATTTAATCCTCAAAACCACAACCCGCAAAAAGACAAACACTAATAACCCAATTTGCAAAAGACGTTCAGAAACCCTAAGTAGCTTTACCAGGGTCACAATGCAGGATTCAAAAATTCACTCTCTCTGACCCAGAAGACCTTACTGTCTCCAAAAGAACATAAAGACTCGGGAGTGATTATTAAAATTGTATTAAATGTAAAGAGGAATAGGAAGTATTTTTATTATGTAATTTTAGAGAAACATATAATTCTATGTGTTAATAAAAGCATATACTTTTAATTCAATGTTTCAATTTTTTTCTTACTATAATCTTAAAAAAAAAAAAAAAAGCATTATCTTACTTGAAGTGCTGAGGTTTCTTAGAGACTTTTCAAAACTTACCTTAATACATGAGAGGTATTACTAAATTTTGTAAACTAACTCTAAGGAGGGGGGAGCAACAAAAAGATCTCTTCATTTGCAGATAGAGTTAAAAAGCACATCTTCTTTATAAATCTGATACACGGTCAGGACCATCTTGCCTACATTTTAATGTAGAGTATTTTTTCAACATCAAGAACTCTACTAATGCCTCTGCAGTGACAACTTTTTCTGTTAAAAAGTTTTCTTTTTCTATACTGCATACTCATCAAATCAAAGTTAAATTAATTTGGAATATTATTCTGCTATAAAAAGGAATGAAGCTCTGATACATGCTACAACACAAATGAACTTTGAAAAAATATGGTAAGGCAAAGAAGGTAGATACAAAAGACCACATATTGTGTTCTGTTTATATGAAATGCCTGGAACAGACAAATCCATGGAAACCAAAAGTAGACTACCAGTTGCCATGAGCTAGAAGAAGGCGGAATGAAGAGGGACAGCTAATGGACACAAAGTTTCTTTATGGGATAATAAAACCATTTTAGAACTAGTGATGATGACTGCATAACTTTATGAATATACTAAAAAATACTGAATTGTACATTTTTAAAAGGTATATTTTATGATATGTAAAGTATATATCTCAAAAAGAGAAAATTACATGGTTTTAAACAGTGTGTATGATTATCTACACATGTGCTTAAAACATAATATAAATTCTATGTAACACTCTAAAACCTATGTAACTACCAAGATTATCTGTCTCAATTTACTGAATCCCATTTTATGCCATACTAAGTGAAAGGCTCTATTTCACAAATGTACATCTTCTTGAATGTTAAAAATCCCTAACTATCTAAAATTATTATAACCCCTAGGGGAGTCAGAAGGAATGACAACTACATACTCATGTTTGGCAGCCAAATTTCATTTTTTCCAATTAATTTTTACCACTGTCACAGTTTAGGAAAAAACACATTAACACATGCTAATGAAGAATTTTTAACATGTAAGTACCACATATAAGCAAGCATCCACATGACTATAAAATCAAATTATAAAAATCACTGTTTTCAGAAGATTCTTGCTTTGAAGTAGAATTTGCCTCTAAACCACCAAAAGAAATCAGCAGAAAAAACCTGATAACACTGCGTTATAAGGAATTCAAGAGTTAAATGAAAAACAGAAGGATGATAAGAAGTACTTACTAATTTGTTTTCCTGCATGTATATTCTCTGTAATTTCAGACAGCCCTTAGCTATGACGATCATGCCTTCATCTGAGATCTTGTAACACTGGCCGAAATGAATATCTTTCAGTTCTCTGCATTTCGACCCCAGCTGTAAATAAAGAGATTCCGCT
This sequence comes from Bos javanicus, assembly GCF_032452875.1. Classification (NCBI taxonomy): domain Eukaryota; kingdom Metazoa; phylum Chordata; class Mammalia; order Artiodactyla; family Bovidae; genus Bos; species Bos javanicus. The sequence continues at coordinate 106,967,292 of NC_083874.1, forward strand.
GAATGCTCCAAAAATAACAAAGTCAACATATTTCTAGAGGGATTTCCAAATAACTTTTTAAATAGCTATACCAAAGTTAAATAATTATCAATTCCTCTTAAAATAGAATGCAGGCAATCTCTCATTTAAAACACTGCTGTGTAAGCCCTGTGACCTTCTAATCATTTCCTTGCTTCAACTGCCTCACACTCTCCAACCACCAAAAGGCCTAGGTTCCTTAACACTTCAAATTTGTATCTGTGTTACTCTTAAGTCTTTTTATCAGTCATACTGTTAGACTGAAAGGAATAGAGGTCCAAGGGATAAAACCAAAGTCCAAGAAGTGAACCATGATGCAGTGAGTGAGTGAACGAGTGCTTAGTTCATGAGATTCTGCTTCCAACTCTGACTGCCCGCAATGTGTCCTTTTTCTCCATCGGCCCATTGACACTGTGATAGAGAAAAAAGACTGAATGTGCTAGAGCCAATATTCCAGTTAACACTTATTTACACACTTACTGCAAACACTAAAAGAAAAGGGACTAGTGATTTCCTGATTACTTTCCTCAAGCGTACATTAAAAAGTAACAAGTATAATGTCCCCCTTAAAAAACATGAAGCACCATATAGAACAAATTATATACATTTATTTCCAAAATCTAGAGTAGAAATTAGATAATTAAAGCAAACGATAAATAAACATTGTTTTATGAGTGTTACATATGAAGAAAGTCATCTTAGATAAAATGAGAAAATTTAGTAAAAATCTATAAATCAAAAATTATCTAAAAAGTTACATTAAAACAAGAAACCCAGTGTTGACAAGAGTTCAAAGTGTATAAATTATTACTAAAAATCATGGAGAATTTAGAAACTTTTTTAAATTTTATAAAATAGGCCTGAAAATTATATGACTCGGCATCTAAATATTTACCAAAAAATGTAAGAAGAATGGATAACTGACTAGATGTACAGTAAAGTCAACACACTAAAAGTTAATTATACAACCTAGATAGTGGGTATTCAGGTGTCCATTCTAAAATTCTTTCAAATTTTCCATGTATTTAAAATTATTCATAACAGATTATTGAAATAATTAACTAAAGGTGTTTGGTAACAGTTAGCTACAAGAAATTAGCACAAGACTTTTTTAAATAGTAAAATAGAGAAAATAACTTAAAGTTATAAATTATGGTGTTTGCATAAAATTGAATATTAGATAACCATTAAATTGAAATAATCTTGGTTCATTTCCAAGGAAAACCATTCAATATCACATTAATCGAAGTCTATGCCCCAACCACTAATGCCAAAAAAACTGAAGTTGAACAGTTATTATGCATACCTACCAGAAGTAGGTCTAGTTACTTCTAGAAATAATGCCCAAAAAAAGATGTCCTTTTCACCATAGGGGACTGGAATGCAAAAGTAGGAAGTCAAGAGATACCTGGAGTAACAGGCAAATTTGGTCTTGGAGTACAAAATTAAGCAGGTCAAAGGCTAACAGAGTTTTGCCAAGAGAATGCACTGGTCATAGCAAACACCCTCTTCCAACAACACAAAAGACTACACATGGACATCACCAGATGGTCAACACCGAAATCAGACTGACTATATTCTTTGCAGCCAAAGATGGAGAAGCTCTATACAGTCAGCAAAATCAAGACCGGGAGCTGACTGTGGCTCAGATCATAATAAACTCCTTATTGCCAAATTCAGACTTAAATTGAAGAAAGAAGGGAAAACTATTAAGCTGCACAGGTATGACCTAAATCAAATCCCTTCAGATTACACAGTGGAAGTGAGAAATAGATTCAAGGGATTAGAACTGATAGAGTGACTGAAGAACTATGGACGGAGGTTCGTGACACTGTACAAGAGACGGTGATAAAAACCATCCCCAAAAAACGAAAGGCAAAAAAAAAAATGGTTGTCTGAGGAGGCCTTACAAATAGCTGAGGAAAGAAGAGAAGTGAAAGGCAAAGGAGAAAAGGAAAGATATACCCATTTGAATGCAGAGTTCCAAAGAATAGCAAGGAGAGATAAGAAAGCCTTCCTCAGTGATCAGTGCAAAGAAATAGAGGAAAACAATAGAATGGGAAAGACTAGAGATCTCGTCAAGAAAATCAGAGATACCAAGGGAACACTCCATGCAAAGATGAGCACAATAAAGGACAGAAACAGTATGGACAGAAGCAGAATACACAGAACTATACAAAAAAAGATCTTAATGACCTAGATATCCAAGATGGTGTGATCATTGACCTAGAGCCAGATATCCTGGAATGTGAAGCCAAGTAGGCCTTAGGATGCATCAGGACAAACAAAGCTAGTGAAGGTGAAAGAATTCCAGCTGAGCTATTTGAAATCCTCAAAGATGAAGCTGTGAAAGTGCCACACTTTTCCAAATATGCCAGGAAATTTGGAAGAATCAGCAGAGGCCACAGGACTAGAAAAGGTCAGTTTCCCTTCCAATCCCAAAGAAAGGCAATGCCAAAGAATGCTCAAACTACCACACAATTGCACTCATATCGCATGCCAGCAAAGTAATGCTCAAAATCCATCAAGCTAGGCTTCAACAGTATATGAACCGAGAACTGCCAGATGTACAAGCTATTTCAACAAGGCAGAGGAACCAGAGATCAAATTGCCAACATCCATTGGATCACAGAAAAAGCAAGCGAATTCCAGAAAAACAGCTTCTTCTGCTTCATTGACTACACTAAAGCCTTTGATTTCAGGCAGTTCTACACTGACTGACTAATAATTTCTACCAGTGAATCCAAAAGGAAATCAGTCCTGAATATTCACTGAAAGGACTGATGCTGAAGCTGAAGGAAGCTCCAATACTCTGGCTATCTGATGGGAAGAAATGACTCAGTGGAAAAGGCCCTGATGCTGGGAAAGATTGAAAGCAAGAGAAGGGGATGACAGAGGATGAAATGGTTGAATGGCATCGCCGACTAGATGGACATGAGTTTGAGCAAGCTTCAGGAGTTGGTGATGGACAGGGAAGCCTGGCGTCTGCAGTCCATGGGGTCGCAAAGAGTCGGACATGACTGAGCGACTGAACTGAAAGCCTTTGACTTTGTGGAGCACAACAAACTGTGGAAAAGTCTTAAAGAGATTGGAATACCAGACCACCTGACCTGCCTCTTGAGAAACCTATAAGCGGGTCAAGAAGCAAGTTAGAAACAGACATGGCACAACAGACTGGTTCCAAATCGGGAAAGGAATACATCAAGGCTGTATATTGTCACCCTGCTTACTTTATATGCAGAGTACATCATGAGAAAGGCCAGGCTGCATGCAGCACAAGCTGGAATCAAGATCGCTGGGAGAAATATCAATAACTTCAGATATGCAGATGACACCACCCTTATGGCAGAAAGCGAAGAGGAACTAAAGAACATCTTGATGAAGGTAAAAAAGGAGAGTGAAAAAGCTGGCTTAAAACTCAACATTCAAAAAACTAAGATTATGGCATCCCATCCCATTACTTCATGGCAAACAGATGGTGAAACAATGGAAACAGTGGCAGACTTTATTTTTGGGGGCTCCAAAATCACTGCAGATGGTAAGTGCAGCTATGAAATTAAAAGACTTGCTCCTTGGAAGAAAAGCTATGACAAACCTAGACAACATATTAAAAAACAAAGACATTAATATGCTGACAAAGGTCCGTAGAGTCAAAGCTATGGTTTTTCCAGTAGACATGTATGGATGTGAGAACTGGACCATAAAAAGGCTGAGCGCTGAAGAACTGATGCTTTTGAACTGTGGTGTTGGAGAAGACTCTTGAGAGTCCTCTGGACTGCAAGCAGATCAGTCAGCCAGTCCTAAAGGAAATCAACCCTGAATATTCATTGGAAGGATTGATACTGAAGCTGAAGCTCTAATACTGTGGCCATCTGATGTGAAAAGCTGACTCACTGGAAAGGACCCTGATGCTGGGAAAGATTGAAGGCAGGAGGAGAAGTGGACGACAGAGGATGAGATGGTTGGATAACATCACTGACTCAATGGACATGAGTTTGAGCAAGCTCCAGGAGATGGTGAAAGACAGGGAAGCCTTGTGTGCTGCAGTCCATTGGGTAACAAAGAGTCGGACATGACGGAGTAACTGAACAACAACAACAACAAAAAATTGAAGTAAACACTTGACAAATAAAATGTAAACTGTACATATTTTTATAATATAATTCTACTAATTATGAATGTTTATGTATACACATACATATTTAAACATATACATATGTATAGAAAGGAGATGAAATATACACCCAAGTGTTTACAGTAGTTATTTCTGATCGGTACAATAATGGGTATTGTTTTTTTTTTTTGTTTTTTACCAATCTTCTCACATCTTTTTGCAAATAAATCATTTGTAAACAAAAACTTCCAAGTTTTGTTTCAAATAAAGTAAGAAAGATACACAATTTCAACTATTTTTCTAGGAATGGTGATATACACAAGGCATGTTATTTTAATCTAGGTAACACAATAACCAAATATATATTCCACTGGAAATATAAACTCCATGAAGACAGAGATTTCACTAATGTAGCCCTGGTGCCCATGTCTAATAGTCAGCTGATACTTAGTAAATATTTGTTGAATGACTGAAAAGGTTGATCAGAGTTTTTCATTGTAAAGAAGTCTTTTTGAAAAATGGACAAATAAAGGGATCCATGATTATGGTCCCATATACTACCGTGTTCTATTTAATTCAACAGTTCTAAATTGGGTCCACAGGTGGAAATCAAGGATTCCAGGTAAATGCAAAAGGGAAAAAAAAAGGTAAATTTTTATTTACTTGCTATTCTCTAATGAACTTTAACCTCTCCTTCACTTATTAATAGACAATCATAGTAGTTTAGCAGTATGCATAACTCTGTAAAGAATAGGAAGCAAAAATAATCTCATGTAACGTTACTGCTGTTGCAGATACAGTGACATAGCATTTTTGTCATCAATTTTCATCACGTTCGTTAGATGTGCTACCAGATCTTACAATACATTAAAAAGGCACATATATTTCTAGAACAAACATACATGTTACTCAGACCAGAGAGCTGAATTGAAAGTCAGTAAGTGAAGAAAGCAGAGCAGTAGTATCTTAGCTCACAACCAACACACCCAACAAGGTCACATGTGTACAGCAGTGAGGGCAAGGCTGGTGTGGAAGACACCAGGGTTCCTGAGAAGTGCAGTAAAAAAGCAGTCAGCCCCTCAGAGCACCGCCCACTGCTGCAGAGCCCGCCCCTGCCCCGCTCAGACAGCAGGGAAAGACGGGTTCACCGAGGGTTGTGCACCACAGAGGGCCGTGCACCACAGCGTCCTCCGACGGGGGCAGGCCATTGGCAGACGAGAGCAACAGCACACTTCTGAAAATGTGAGGATGATTGTTTTCAAAGCGAAAATGGAGGAATTAAAAGAAATAACTCCATAAAATGTTCCAGGATGAGAGGATACGGACTTCCAGACCAAAAGGACTCACCCGTACATCTAACCACAAATGACAAAAGAAGATCTATGCCAAGGCAAATCATCATAAAGTTTCGTAACTGTGTGTATAAAAAATATTCTGCAGATCGCTAGTAAGAAACAGATTTCATACAGAGGGTTAAAGATGAAAATAGCATCAAACTTCTTAATGACAACACTGAAAGAAAGCAATAGAGCAACGCCATTAAATACTGAAGGAAAATTATTTCAAATCTATGATTCTATTAAGTGTGAGGGGTAGAAAAGAGACATTTTCACACGTGCAAATTCTCAAAAAAGACTTACGTCCCATATATTCATACATCCCATACAGGAAGTGATCACAGTCTGTGCTCTATAAAACGTAAGAATACATCCAGAGAAACAAGGCATGACGTCTAGGTAACAGGACATCTCACAGAACAGCAAGAAGAAGAAAACATTGAAAATAACAGTGACGGTAAGACACTAAGATGACCATTAATGCAAAAGTAGGACAGGGGAGCCTGGTGGGCTGCCGTCTATGGGGTTGCACAGAGTCGGACATGACTGAAGTGACTTAGCAGCAGCAGCAGCAGCATACATTCAAGAAGTCCAGACTGTTGTCTGCTTTAAGAAAATAAATTTAACTAAGCATCTATATATAGATACTAAAACAGGTGGGGGGAGCTGTGGGCTCCATCACTGTTAAGATGTAAAAACTAGTAAAGTAAATGAGGACAAAAGGTATTTATTCATTTTGATAAAAACAAAATTCCAAATGGAAAAAAGGTAAGTACACAATTATAAAATGTAAATACTGAATACTTATTTAATCAAAATTAGAACTATTTTGATACTCTGAAGGGATAGGAGATAGAAAAGGATAAGTGAGCTAAATCCTCATCTTTCCATAGCAAGGAAACAGCACAAATGTTCTAAAATGAATAAATCAAGAAAACACACACAGAAACAGACAGGAAATGCTTCTCTACTATTGCGTCCTTCCTGTGAACTCTGGTCTAACTCCTGGTCTCTACACGGATTATTAATTAGCTTACATTAATAAACTGAATATGTTCAGTTCATCTCTGTTCTTTTGCCCCTTGAGAATAAACTGCCCACAAGGAGCACCCTACTTCTACATTTGCAGGACACTGCTGATTCAGCCTAGTGAACGATGACTATGCCCACTGACCAAACTATAGCATTTGCATTAACAGATGTATTCAACTCTATTAGTAAGCAACATTCCCAATCTAGCCTTTCTGTGTATTAAAGCTGGTGTTTTCCCTCTGCCACTATTCCAATGTCTTATTTGTCAATTTATTCAGATACTGAGCAATAAAGAGACCTCAACACTTAGTGCACCAGCCAGGATTACTGAGAAACAGAAGAGAATCTGGATAAAAGAAGTAACAGGTGTCTATAAGACTCTTAGACATCAACGTCTGTGGACAGCTTGGTAGAGTCTCATGTTAAAACAGGTAAGTTATACTGCTGCAAAGGTCCATTTAGTCAAAGCTATGGTTTTTCTAGTAGTCATGTCTGGATGTCAGAGTTGGACTGTGAAGAAAGCTGAGCACAGAAGAACTGATGCTTTTGAACTGTGGTGTTGGAGAAGACTCTTGAGAGTCCCCTGGAGTCTCCCCTCTAAAGGAGATCCAACCAGTCCATCCTAAAGGAAACAGTCCTGAATATTCACTGGAAGGATTGATGCTGAAGCTGAAACTCCAATACTTTGGCCACCTGATGCGAAGAACTAACTCATTGGAAAAGACCCTGATGCTGGGAGGGATTGGGGGCAGGAGGAGAAGGGGACGACAGAGGATGAGATGGCTGGATGGCATCACTGATGCGATGAACATGAATTTGGGTAATCTCCGGGAGTTGGTGATGGACAGGGAGGCCTGGTGTGCTGCGGTTCATGGGGGGGGTCGCAAAGAGTTGGACACAACTGAGCAACTGAACTGAACTGAATACTGCTGCAGTTTGGAAGAGATGTTTAAACCAATTACATGGTGTTTTGACCTTAGCAAGTAGCTCTGATGCCTTTATCTACAAACAAGTGACTGTGACTTTCCATAGAGCAAACAGCCACATGGGCAGGCATACATACATAAGAACCATGGTAATGGTCTCAACAGATATGAGCAGCACAGGACCCTAATAACTTACTAGGGAAGAGCGTCTCGAGGGACAATCACCATCATTTAGTCTCACTGAAGAAACTGATGTTCTATTTTAGACAACCTCATTGAAAATACTAGGAAAGACTGCATCCATATTGGTGTCTATCTGTACTAGTCACGTTACCCCAAGTGAATGTTCTAAAGTTCCAGGAATAAATTTAATCAAGAAGGTAAAAGATCTGTACTCTGAAAACTATAAAACAATGATGAAAGAAACTGAAGATGACACAAATAAATGGAAAGATAAACCATTCACGTGGACTAGAAGAATATTGTTAAAGTGACCATACTAACCAAAGCAGTCTACATATTCAGTGCAATAGCTATCAAAATACCAATGGCATTTTTCACAGAACTAAAACAAATCATCATAAAATTTATATGAAACCACAAAAGACTTCAAATAAAGCAATCCTTAGGAAAAATAAAAAAGCTGGAAGCATCCCATGCTTGATTTCAAGCTATACTAGAAAGCTACAGTAATCAAAACAGTATGATACTGGCACAGAAACAGGCACAGACCAATGGGACAGAACAAAGAGCCCAGAAATAAACACACACACACACACATATTCACACCCAGCCTGCCCTTCAATGCTATTTGCACCTGACATGCCAGGCACAACCCAAACTCTCATTCTTCCAGTAAATGGTCTTAGGCACCTAAGACACAGAACCCAGGATGTCATTTAGGAGGCTATGAATCTCTATCAAGTCAAGTCCAATATCTGGTTCCCTAGGAAAGGTGCATGTTGAATGAACAGTAATAGAAACTCTCCTCTAACTCTAATGTGTCAAGGGTACCCATCAGTCAACTCTGAAGGAAAGCATTTAATACAAAGGGTATTATCACTTAAATGAAGCCAGCTATTAATCCATAGTTCATATTAGCACATGACAGCAATTAGAACTATAGACTAAATTAATATAAAAAGGATTATCCTTATTCTTTTCCTCTTTATAACAGTCATTTAAGATTCTTTTCCTTTAAGATTATTTACAGTTTTGCTCCAGAACCTTGAGTGTTAGTGACTCAGTCATGTCCAACTCTTTGTGATCCCATGGATATAGACCACTGGGCCCCTCGGTCCATGGAATTCTCCAGACAGGAATACTGGAGAGGGAAGCCATTACTTTCTCCAGGGAGTCTTTTCAACTCAGGGATCAAACCCAGGTCTCCTGAATTGCAGGCAGATTCTTTACCATCTGAGCCACCAGGGAAGCCCCTAGAACTCCAAAGGTATTTTTCAAAATTTTCTCTAAAATACTTGGAGATGAAAAATAAATAAATAAAAAATAAAATACTTGGAGATGATTTTCCCTGAATCTCAAAATTTAATTAAAATTTTGCACACTACCCTTAAGAATTTACAGAAGAAAATATGTTTTAACAAGCTATTTGCTGTTACTGGGTTATTTTTATAAATAACAACAAAACAAACACCTTAGGAAGAGTATAATTCGACAAAGAATCTAGATAACTGAAACCACAACACAGAACCACTGGGATAGAAGATTAGGTTTTCCAAGGTCACAGGAAAGTTTTTCAAAACCAGTAGTAAAAACATATTTTTAAAACATGAGGTATGCCTTCAATAGAAGAGGAAATTTGTTCCTTCTTTCCATTCCTGATATATCACCACTGTCACTATTATACATATGCAAGAAAGCAGTGAAAAAACCTAATCCATATCTTATAGTAACTTCACCCAACTACACTAAATACTCATGTCTGTGAAATCATAAAAATAACAATGTCATAATTTGATTCAGTAGTTTCATTGGTAGTAGAGGAACACAAACAACGAGATATGAAAGAAAGCAAAGCAAATTTTTCAAACTGCCACTCATCTGACCCACTTTAAGGACTCAAATTTGAATCTTTTTCCTAGATTTATGTTGTTTGACTTTATGAAACACTGAAAACATTATGCAAGTGATAAGCCAGACGCAGAAGAATTAGGAGTGTACGAGTCCACCTACATGAGGTAGCTAGAATAGGTCCTGAAAGTCCACTAATCAGAAATCAGAATAGAGCCCACGATGGTTACACAACATGGTGAACATACGTAATGCCACTGAATCGCACACTTAAAAGCTGTTAAAATGAAAAACTTGCTAAAATAGTAAATATTAAGAAGATTCTACCACAGTAAAAAAAAAAAAAAAACACCACCACCACATTGAAAAAACAAATGCCAGGAAAACTTGAGATTAAAAAAATAAATAAATAAGTCAACAGGAAATGATGTTTCTTTCCAAACCTGTTTTTCTAATTATAATTATTTTAACATAATTACATTAGATGTTAAATAAACTGACTTAAATGAGAAAGAAAAAGAAAGCTCATGCTATAAAAAGTTGGTTGAATGTTCTACATTCAATGAGAACAAGCCATAAAAACATGCCAATAAATTAGTTTTCAGTAAGACACTATAAAATTATAAAATATTGGGAAAATCACAATTTCAAAGAAGCTGCACCCATATTCCTGTCCCACTTCAATTTTTAATAAAAACTGAAAATCAGCAGTGCCACATCATTGTTATACTTTAAATAAAATCTATCCATCCATCACATGCTCAGTCACGTCCGACTCTTTGCGATCCGATGGACTGCAGCCCACCAGCCTCCTCCGTCCATGAGATTCTCCAGGCAAGAATATTGGAGTGGGCTGCCATTTCCTCCTCCAGGGGATCTTCCTGACCCAGGAATCAAACCTGTGTCCCCAGCATTGCAGGCAAATTCTTTACCGCTGAGCCATCGGTAAATCTATATAAGTAAAATAAAGTAAAACTCTATCTCTAATTCAAGAAAAAGGCCTTGACTCTATATCAAAAGATTCACTAAATGAATCTACAATTATATAACACTTTTAATTAAAATGTTTATCATACATATTGATTTTGTGATTCTATCATTTAACTGAATTTCAGTTAACTGACCAACTTCCATTCTCAGGCCCATTAGGTGAGAAGACTTACACTGAATTTTAACAATGCACACCTGTACCTCACTGGGTTTTGGAGATTTTTTTTAAAATAACAATCAGAAATGCTTACTGGCACACTGAAAAGCATATAAAAGTACTAAGTAAACATTTTATACATTATAATTACTATCAATGGGTATAGAAGGAAGCTATTAGAACACTATTCACTAGGATTCATGAGAACAGAAGTTTTTATAAGTACTATAAAGATAAATTCCCATGAAGAGGCCTTCTTGAATTATATGAAGCCTCAATACCCCCAGTTACAGATGGAAAATATTTTCTATAGTCATTGAATTGTACATCTCAGCTTAAAATCCTAGAATATGGTCTCAAATGACAAGATTCAGAAATCAAGCAAAACAGAAAGAGAATATTGGCTCCATAACTTCCCAACTATGTGAACGTGGGTAAGTTACTTAAATTTCAAAAGATTCAATTTTTCATCCTGAAATACTTCAGGGCTACTGTGAAGCTTAAAGTGGATAACAAAATATGAAAGCACAAAATACAATGCCTGTCACGTATAAAAAGCACCCAAAATACATTTATTTCCCATTGTCAATTGTGATGCTAATTTAGAGACAGACGGCTTAAAACACTCTTAAACTACTTAACTATAAAACATTTTGATAAAGAATGCTTTTCAAGATCTCTACTTTCTCAGCCTCATTTTAAGTAACAATTATCATTACAGGGATAAAAAATGAGTGTTATGACTTCCCAGGTGGCACCGGTTGGTAAAGAATCCGCCTGCCAATGCAGGAGACACAGGTACCATTCCTGAGTCGGGTAGATCCCCTGGAGAAAGAAATGGCAACCCATTCCAGTATTCTTGCCTGGAAAACTTATGGAGAGAGGAGTCTGGCAGGCTACAGTCCATGAGGTCACAAAGAGTCAGACACGATTAAGCAGGCATACAAGGATGCCATGTGCAGAGGGGAGGAAATGAGCTAGATGGGTTGAGTATGAACTCAAGGCACCTCTGGATATGAATGCCAGCCCTATCACTTACTACTTTATCTCAGATAAATTACTGATAGTCTCTCTGTAACAACTTACTCATCTATAAAAATGAAACAATACCAACCTCACAGAGTGGCAGTAAATCAAGACAGAAATTAAATGTATGAATATACAGTCAGAATATATGAACAGTGGCTAACACATGGCAGAGCGCCGAAGAACTGATGCTTTGAACTGTTGCGCTCGAGAAGATTCTTGAGAGGTCCTTGGACTACCAGGATATCAAGCTTGTGAATCCTAAGATAAATCGATCTTGAATATTCATTGGAAGGACTGATGCTGAAGCTGAAGCTCCAATATGCTGACCACCGGATGCGAAGGGCCAACGCAATGGAAAAGACCCTGATGCTGGAAACACTGAGGGCAAGAGAAGGGAGCGACAAAGGATGAGATGGTTGGATGGCATCACCAACTCACTGGACGTGATTCAGAGCAAACCCTGGGAGATGCTAAAGGACAGGGAGGGCTGGAGTGCCGCAGTCCATGGGGTCACAAAGAGTTGGACACAACTGAGTCACTGAACAGCAACATAAAGGTTACATCTGCTGCTGCTATGTCACTTCAGTCGTGTCCGACTCTGTGCAACCCCACAGACAGCAGCCCACCAGGCTCCCCGTCCCTGGGATTCTCCAGGCAAGAACACTGAAGGGGGTTGCCATTTCCTTCTCCAATGCATGAAAGTGAAAAGTGAAAGTGAAGTTACTCAGTCGTGTCCAACTCCTAGCAACCCCATGGACTGCAGCCTTCTAGGCTCCTCCGTCCATGGATTTTCCAGACAAGAGTACTGGAGTGGGGTGCCATCGCCTTCTCCATAAAGGTTACATACCTGCTCTTTATTTAACTATCACTACAACATGTAAAGATAGATTAGATGAGACTGAGAGTTTCCTTTATCTCATAGAAATTCAGCATCTAAAAACAAGTAATGTTTCTTTTTTCCTTTATTGTGGTAAAATATATGTAACATAAAAATAGCTATTTTAACCACATTTAGGTATACAATTCAGTGACATTATTTCCATAGTGTTGTGCAACCATCCCCACTATTTCCAAAACTTTTTCATCACCTCAAATAGAAACTCCCTACCCATTAAGCAATAAGTACCCATTCCCTGGGCTTCCCCAGTGGCTCAGTGGTAAAGAACCCACCTGCAATGCAGGAGATGCAGGTTTGATTCCTGGGTCAGGAAGATCCCCTGGAGGAGGACATGGCAACCCACTCCAGTATCCTTGCCTGGAGAATCCCATGGACAGAGGAGACTGGTGGGCTACCATTCACGGGGTCGCAAAGAGTCGGACACGACTGAAGCCAACTGAGTACCCATTCTCCACTTCTCCTACCCCATGAAACACTCTACCTACATCTGTCTCTATGTATTTGCCTCTAGTAGGTAATTTATAGGGCTTCCCTGTTGGCTCAGCAGTAAAGAATATGCCTGCAATGCCCGAGACCCAGGAGACCCAGGTTCAATCCCTGGGTTGGGAAGATCCCATGGAGGAGGGCATGGCAACCCACTTCAGTACTCTGGTCTGGAGAATCCCAAGGACAGAGGAGCCTGGCAGGCTACACAGGGTCGCACAGTCAGACGTGACTGAAGCGACTAACAGGGAATTTACGTAAGTAGAACCTTACAGTATTTTTTCTTTGTGTCCGGCCTATTTAACTTGGAATGTGTTTTCAAAATTCACTCACATGGTAACAGGTACAGCATTTCATTCCATTATAAGGCCTAATAGTATTTCATCACGTATACATACATTTCATTCACTCATTCATCTCAATGGGCACTTGGGTTGTTCCTATCCTCTGGCTGTTAAGAATAATGATAAATGAAAACAAGTAAACAAGGATCTATTTGAGTCACTGTTTCCAATCATCTGGGTTATATATTTAGGGAAGAATTACTGGGTCATATGATAGTTCTATGTTTAATCTTTTGATGAACCACCAAATTCTTCCACAGCACACGCAACACTGTTTCTGTTCCTGATCTTAGGGGAAAACTGTTCAGCTATTCACCACTGAGTATATCAGCTGCACGTTAGTCACATACAGCCTTTATCATGTTGAGAAACATGATACCTTTCTATTCCTTTCTATTCTACCTTTCTATTCCTATTCCATTGTGTGCTTTATCAAGGAAAGGAGCTTGACCACCAAATGCATTTTCTGAGCCAATTAAGATGATCATGTGGGTGCTTCTTCCTTCATTCTGGTAACGCAGTACATTACACTGACTGATTTTTGTATGTTGAGTCATCCTTCCATTCATGGGATAAATTATACTTGGTCATAGTATATAATCCTTTTAACATGCTGTTGAATGCTCTTTGCTGTATTTTGTTGAAGATTTCTGCATCTATAGCCATTAAACACATTAGTCTACAGTTGTCTTTGCTTGCAGTGTCTTTCCCTGGCTTCAGAATCAGGGTAATGCTGCCCTCACAGGAATTACCAAGAGTTGCTTTATTTTAAATATTTTGAAAGAGTTTGAGAGACAGATTGGTATTATTTCTTCCTTACCCGTTAGACCAAATTCCAGACTTTGCTTTGTTGAAAGGATTTTTACTACTGATTCAATCTCCTTACTTGTTACAAATCTGCATTCAGATTTTCTACTTATCTCTGCATCAGTTTTGTAGCTTGTACATTTCTAGGAATTTACCCATTTCATCTAGGCTATCCAGTTTTTGTTGTATATAGTTGTTCATAATTTTCTTATATAATCCTTTTTATTTCTATAGTTAGTGGTAATGTCTGCTCTTAAATTTCCCATTTAGTAAGTTGAGTCTTCTTTTTTACTTAAGTCAATCTAGTTAAAGGTTTGTCATTTTTGCTGGTATTTTCAAAGATACCAGTTTTGGTTGCATTGATTTTCTCCATAACTTGTCTGCTTTCTAGCTCATTTTTCTGGGCTCTGGTCATCATTTCCTTCCTTCTGTTAGCTTTGGATTTAGTTTCGTCTTCTTTTGCAAGTGCCACCAGGTATTAAATTACACACTTCAGTATCCTTCCCGGGATGGACAGAGGAGCCCAGTGGGAGTCCATAGGGTGGCAAAGGGCTGGACACAACTCAGCAACTGAGCAAGCATGCCAGGTGTCCAATTAAGTCCTCCAGGCGTGCAATTAAGTTACTTATTTCAGATTTTTCTTCTTTTGTAAACATAAACTTTTACACTATAAATTTCCTTCTGAACACTATTTTTGTTGTCATAATTTTGGTATATTGTATTTTCATTTTCATTCAATATATTTTCTAATTTTCCTTGTGATTTCTTCATTGTCCCATTGGTTGTGTAAGAGAATATTATTTACCTTACAGATACTTGTGTATTTTCCAGTTTTATGTTATTGATTCTTAGATTCACGTCATTATGGTCAAAAAAGATTCTTGTTTGGCTTCAATCTTCCCAAATTTATTAAAAGTTGTTTGTGATTGGAAATACGGTCTAACTTTGAGACTATTTCACGCACACTCTTTTGTTGCTGCTGCTGCTGCTAAGTCGCTTCAGTTGTGTCCGACTCTGTGGGACCCCATAGACGGCAGCCCACCAGGCTCCCCCATCCCTGGGATTCTCCAGGCAAGAACACTGGAGTGGGCTGCCATTTCCTTCTCCAATGCATGAAAGTGAAAAGTGAAAGTGAACTCGCTCAGTAGTGTCCAACTCTTAGGGACCCCATGGACTGCAGCCTACCAGGTCCCTCTGTCCATGGGATTTGCCAGGCAAGAGCACTGGAGTGGGTGCCATCGCCTTCTCCGCTTTTGTTGCTAAGTGCAGTCTACTGTATGCATCTGTCAGCAGACACTTACTGTGACTGGTTTACAGCACTGTGCAAGCCCTCTGGTTTACTGTTGATCTTTTTCTCATTGTTCTCTCCATTAGTGAAAGTAGGGTATTAAAATCTCCAACTATTAATGTGTAACTGTCTTTTCCTCCCTTTAAGTCTTTATATATTTAAGAGCATTTTTCCTTTATATATTTAGGAGCTGTGTTGTTTGGGTCATATGCTTGTAACTGCTGCATCTTCCTGATGAATTGAAATTTTTATCAATCTATAATGACCTTCATTGCTTCCAGTAACCTTTTTACTTAAAATTTTTTTTCATAATAATACAGATCCTTCTCAATTTACAACAGACTTAATTCCTGATAAACCTGTAAGTTGAAAATATCATAAGTCAAAAATGCATTAATACACCTAATTTACTGAACACCACAGGAGAGCCTAAGCTACCATAAACAGGCTCAGAACCTTATATTAGCCTATAGTTGGGCAAAACCACCCAACATGAAGCCTACTTTATAATAAAGTGTTGAGTACCTTGCATAATTTCAACAAAAGTGAAAGAGAGAACCGCAGTATGGGTACAGAATGGCTGTCACTGTGACAGCTGTTTACCCTCGTGACTGTGTGCCTGACTGGGAACCACAGCCCACTGTCACCATCCAGAAACCTGAGTGTTGCATCACATACTGCCAGCCCAGGAAAAGATGAAAATTCAAAATCTGAAGTACAGCACCTATTGAATGCATATGGCTTTCACACCATCATAAAGTCAAAAAATTATTAAGGCAAAATACCATAAGTTGAGGAGCACTAGAGCTTTCCTTGGTTATTAGAATTTGAGTGGAATAATTCTTTCCATTTGTATTAACTTTCAACCTCATTGTGTCAATATCTAAAAGGAATGTTTTTTTAGACTTTATATGCATGGCTGATTTTTTTTTTATTCTGCCAATCTTTGCCCTTTAATTAGAGAACTTAATCCAATTATAATCAAAGTAAGTTCTGCAGTCATGAAATTAAAAGATGCCTGCTCCTTGGAAGGAAAGCTATGACAGACCTAGACGGCTTATTACAAAGCAGAGATATCACTTTGCCAACAAAGGTCCATATAATCAAAACTATGGTTTTTCCAGAAGTCATGTATGGATGTGAGAGCTGGACCATAAAGAAAGCTGATTATCCTAACTTTCCAAAGAAATTCTCTCCCTGGCTTTTCCCCCTCAGGCCTTGTGTGATCCAGTGCATGATTCAGCCATAATCTTTTGCCCCAACTGCAGATTTTTGTATTTGCTTACAATATCCACCCTGAATGTATTTTGAATTAGGTGAAATAAATATGAGCATCGTACATGAGTCCTTTAAGAAGCTCCCAAGCAGGTTAGAATACACAAACCCAGTAAACTGGGAATAAAGTCTGCTCTGCTCCCTCTGGAAGCAGGGACATACACTGGGAGCACACGCCGCTTCTTCAGTGTTGCTGCCAAGCTGGGGAAGGTAGGAGGCACAGACAGGTAAAGTGTCACAAAGCTCTATCACTGTTTTTAAACTGCCTTTCCCCTGCCCCAGCATTCACTCTGCTGTCAAACACTATTTTTCTGAGTTCTGGCAAAGTTGGTTCTAATGATTTCTGTTTGTTTTCAAATGTTTCTGTGGAGGAATGGGGTTTGGGAGCTGTCCACTCCATCATTCTGCTGATCTTACTTTACATATTTATTTTTAAAGGCCTAAAATCCCATAATAGAGCAAGACCCAAATTTACTAATGCAACATCTATTATTTTGTACATTTTAATCTAGGAGATGCCTTCAGTGGCTATTTCCAGAATTTCTACAGAGATCCATTAACTGGATTGAGGGGTTAAACTGTTGTAATCAAATACGAGCAGTCACATAAATTATTAACTTAATGGATACAATTTCTTAGATGTCTTTGAATACTTTCACTACTCTGCTGTCTCTTGTTTGCTGTGATGTGCTAGATGGTAGTAAAATACTAGAAAAACATACACGGCCTACTATTCTTAATTAAATAGCTCTTTTTCCCCCTAAATATGTGATTTTAGTTTTACAAGATACATATAAATAACAGAAATATGGCAATGATAATTTTAATAGAAATAAGAATATCAGGATTTCAAGGTGGTATTTCACAAAGAACAGAGAATACAGCCAAAAACAGCCTATCAGGTATTTTCCAAAAGTTTAAGAAACACTGTGAGGTGAATGCAATACTTAATGTATTAAATTTTAGATCCATTACAACTCCAAACTAAAATGATTTACGTAACTGCTTTTATAAACTGAAGTCAAAAAATACATTCAAACAGATGGAGAAATACACAGTTACTTGGACTGGAAGAACCAATATTGTGAAAATGACTACAGTGCCCAAAGCAACCTACAGATCCAAGGCAATCCCTATCAAACTACCAATGGTATTTTTTCACAGGACCAGAAAAAAAATAATTTCACAATTGGTATAGAACACAAAAGACCCTTAATAGCCAAAACAATCTTGAGAAAGAAAACAGGAGCTGGAGGAATTAATCTTCCTGACTTCCTTGGCTGCCCACGTGGCTCAGTGGTAAAGAACCTGCCTGCCAATGTAGGAGACGCAAAAGACGCAGGTTTGATCTCTGGGTCCAGAAGATCTCCTGGAAAAGGAAATGGCAATCCACTTCAGCATTCCTGCCTGGAAAACTCCATGGACAGAGGGGCCTGGGAGGCTACAGTCCATGGGGCCACAAAGAGCTGGACAAGACTGATCACACAGCACGACTTCAGACTATACCTCAAAGATACAGTCATCCAGACAGTATGGTACTGTCACAAAAACAGAAATGCAGACCAATGGGACAAGACAGAAAGCCCAGAGATAAACTACACCCCTACGGGCACCTTATCTTTGACAAAGGAGGAATATACAATGGAGAATACAGTAAGAATACATAGTGCAAGAATATACAAAGGACAAAAGACACCCTCTTCAATAAGTAGGGCTGGGAAAACTGGACAACTGCATCTAAAAAATGAAACGAGAACAACTCCTAACACCATACACAAAAGTAAACTCAAAATGGACTAAAGGCTTAAATGTAAGTTCAGAAACTATAAGCTCTTAGAGGAAAACATAGGGAGTATACTGCTTGACATAAACCACAGCAAGATCCTCTATGACCCACCTCCTATTTATGGAAATAAAAACAAAAATAAACAAGTAGGATCTAATTAAACTTAAAAGCTTTTGCAAAGCAAAGGAAACTATAAACAAGTTAGAAAAATAACCCTCAGGATGGGAGAAAATAATAGCAAACAAAACAACTGACAAAGGGTTAATCTCCAAAATTTACAAGCAGCTCAGGCAGCACTAGAAAAAACAAACAACCCAATCAAAAAGTGGGCAAAAAACCTAAATAGACATTATACAAAGACATACAGATAGCTAATAAACACATGAAAAGATGCTCAACATCACTCAGTATTAGAGAACTGTGAATCAAAACTACAATGAGGTATCACCTCACACAGGTCAGAATGGCTATCATCAAAAATTCTACAAACAATAAATACTAAAGAGGGTGTGTGCTCTTGCACTGTTGGTGGGAATGCAAATCGATGGAGAAGAGTATGGAGATTCCTTAAAACACTAGGAATAAAACTACCATATAACCCAACCGTCCCACTACTGGGCACATACCCTGAGGAAACCATAACTGAAAGAGACACATGTACCCCAGTGTTCACTGCAGCGCTATTTACAGCAGCTAGGACATGGGAGCAACCTAGATGTCTGTCAGCAGATGAGTGCATAAACAGGGTGGAGGAGTACTCAGCCACGACACTGGAGTCAGTTCCAATGATGTAGATGAACCTAGAGCCAATTATACAGAGCGAAGTAAGTCAGAAAGAGAAAAGCAGATGTCACAGATTAACACATACATATGGACTCCAGAGAGATGCACTGCTGACCCTAGTCGCAGGGCAGTGATGGAGGCAGACTTGTGGACACAGCGGGGGAGGGGCGGGTGGGATGACCTAAAGGAGAAGATGGGACACATACACTGTCACGTGTGAGACAGCCAGCCGGTGGAGGCTGCTGTACGACGTAAGGAGCTCAAACTCTGTGTTTCATAGACAACCCGCGGGCGTGGGATGGGGTGGGAGGCGGGTTCAAGATTGAGGGGACATATGTACATGTTGATGTGTGGCAGAAACTAACATAATATTGTAAAGCAATTATCCTCTAATTAAAAATAATTTTTTTAAAAAACATATTCATATGGTATTTGCTAAAGTCAACTAAAATTATAGTAGTTATGATAAAAATATATTTTTAAAGATACTATCAATAAGATACATGTATACCATTCTAAAACATTTGTCAGTTTTTACTAACAGGAAAATATTCTTAAAACCTTTTAACTTGATCTGTAGAATAAACAATTTAATAGCTATGTTTATGAGTAGAAAAGAAAAAAATACCAGGAAAATTCATCAATTATGAAAGTTCCATCCTAGGCCTTTGAA
The DNA here is from genome assembly GCF_032452875.1 of Bos javanicus. Lineage (NCBI taxonomy): Eukaryota > Metazoa > Chordata > Mammalia > Artiodactyla > Bovidae > Bos > Bos javanicus. The sequence continues at coordinate 106,987,263 of NC_083874.1, forward strand.
ACTTTATTATACATTTTTAAGTTGTTAATTCACTAAAACTGTAATACATTCCACGGCAGAGCTTATCAAATACCAATGAGAAATTAATTTACTGAGTGAATCAAGATCAATATTTATTTAACATAACAGTATAGAATAGAAAATTATTTCATGAAACCTTTAGTTGTATTTTATGTATACATGAAAAGCCATTCTCTACTATTCTACTCCACAACACTATTCCATCAGAACAAAGAGGCTAAAAGAGGACACACACACCCCCGCCACAGCACAGTCTTAAGCACAGGAAAGGATTACTCCCTGAATTGCAGTGAGGTTCAGAGGCAATTACTTTGAAAAATTACTTGGGATGAACAGAAAGAGAACAGATTCATATACACAGCGGGGGCCGCAGGGGGCGGGCAGGAGAGGGTGAGAGAATCGAGAGAGCAGTACTGAAATGCATACATTTATCACGTGTAAACAGACTGCTAACAGGAAGGTGCTGTGTAACGCAGGGAGCTCAGCCCAGCCGTCTGTGACAACCCAGAGGGGTGGGATGGGTTGGGAGGCGGGAGGGAGGTTCAAGGGGGGGACATATATGGATACCCATGGCTGATTCACATTGATGTACGGCAGAAACTAACGCAGCCCTATAAAGCAATTATCTGCATACTAAAAATGAATTTTTTAAAAAAGAAAAATATATAAAAATTTTTTAATTAGGATGAAAAAGATTTAAACTATTTTATTACTTTTATCAGGTTATTTCTTCATATATAACTAATTCATAATTCAGAAACCATAAAAATCTGAAGCAAACTTCTAATCTGTCATAAATTAACAGGTTTCAAAACATGTCACATTCTGGGAAACATTTACATAATTAGTCTCAAAGCTGTAAATATTAGATAAATTCATAGTACTTAAGTGGCATATTAAATCTTGCTCCTTAAAGAACTCTTTAGTTTCCCTCTATTTCAACCATAAATATGACTTTACTATAAGGTGTATACCATGGCACTCTGCTCAGCTGGCATCTATTTGTGTTACATCAGATTTAAATATATAACAAATTTAATCCATTTCTTAATAAATATATAGACTTTTTAAAATGTTTCACTGCAAAGTATAATCTGCTGAGAAATTTCTAATCACAAAAAAATCACATCATGTCTATAAAATTTATAGTTTACCATAAAGATTATTTTAATAGACTTAACTGTGTAAAATGCTTTGCTAGTGAGTAATCCTGTAAATAGCAGAAACTGTTATTACACAATTAGTCTTTGCAGACAAAATGAATGAACGAATGAATGAATTCGCTCAGTCGTGTCTGACTCTTTGCGACCCCGTGGACTGTAGCCCACCAGGCTCCTCTGTCCATGGGATTTTCCGGGCAAGAATACTAGAGTGGGTTGCCATTCCCTTCTCCAGGGATCTTCCCGACCCAGGGTTGGAACTCGGGTCTCTGGCATTGTAGGCAGACGCTTACCGTCTGAGCCACCAGGGAACTGAAGTGTTCTTACTGCGTAAATCGGACTGACAAACCCAGTACCATTTAGGACAGACTTTCCAAATTCCTTCTAGTGCTCAGTTTTCAGTTAATCCGTATATAGTGCCTAAATTTAGGCATATACATGTTATTTCTGGTTTCATCTAAGATGAGACTTAAATCTAGGACTTCACTGATATTCTGCTTTTACTAGGAAGTATTGGGACTACATCTCAATTCTGAATTTAAAAAACTGTTCTGACAAAGTTCTTAAATGGAATTATTAATAATTAATTCTTTTTTTCAACAAATGTTTGCCTGGGCACTGTGTGTAGAGTGGTGAATGTGCACAGCTTCTGCCTTCATGGAGAGGCTGCCTTATTCAAGGTCGAGGAGAGTACAGTCGATTGGCAAGGAGAACCAGAAAGATAATAAGGCAGCAGGGCTTTAGGGAACCCAGGCTCCAGTCCCAGGTCCAATGTCTGCCAAACATTAGCCAAGTTTCTTAATCTCTCTAAGACTTAATCTCTTCCTTTATAAAATGAAAATTAAACAAAAAGTTCAATATCAACAACTCCCACAAAGTTACTTCAAGGGTTAAATATAAAAAACACAAAAAGTGACCAGTACATTAGTGGTACTATTATTAAATATTCAAAACATTCACAAATTCAGGGACTGGCACATAGAATCCATTCAATATTCACTCTGAGACAAGAAACTTTAAACACCATTTCCAAAGAAAGTGCATCAACCAGAAAATACATGATACTGTATTTAAACCCAACTACTGTGCCTAATATAGGTAGTTAACATCTTTTTGCTTCACTTTATACTCCTCAACTTAGAGTTGCATTTAAAAGATATTTTAAAATATGTAAGCATTTCACCTAGTAACATAAAAGAGGAATTAAAAGTTAATTTTTAAAAGCTCATGCTAACCCAAACTGCATACTGTTGTTACATAAAGCAAGTGAAAGTTGCTCAGTTGTGTCCAACTCTTAGTGACCCCATGGACTATACAGTCCATGGAATTCTCCAGGCCAGAATACTGGAGTGGGTAGCTTGTTCCCTTCTCCAGGGGATCTTCCCAACCCAGGGATCAAATCCAGGTCTCCCGCGTTGCAGGCGGATTCTTTACCAGCTGAGCCACAAGGGAAGTCCAAGAATACTGGAGTGGACAGGTTATCCCTTCTCCAGAGGATCTTCCCGACCCAGGAATTGAACCAGGGTCTCCTGTATTGCAGGTGGATTCTTTAACAACTGAGCTATCAGGGAAGCTCCTACATAAAGCAAAATTTAGTACAAAATTTAAGTAACAAAAGAATAAAGAAATAAAATGGCTGGTCAAAGAAGTTCAAGCACTTATTAAAACACCCAAAGAAGTTAATTTGTCCATTACAGCCACAGCACTCTAGTTCATGAACCCAAATATTCATGAATACATAAAAAAATGACATTCTCTGAGTATTACTTTTAACATAAAAATCTTTCAAAGTGATGCTGCAAAAAAACCCATTAATACATGCAAAACCATCTTATAGATTCTAAAATTTACCTGTTTGAGTCCTTCATCAGTCAGTTTGTCCTGGTTGCCTACATGAACTTTCTGAAGTAAAGGACAGTGAGAGGCAACTGCAATAATAGAGGTGTCAGAAAGCTGTTTACACCTGTAAGCTGTATACCTAAGAAGTCCAGGACATTTAAATGCTAGAACACATACGCCAGTATCAGACATACTGCGACAATCAGAAATGTTGATTTCAATTATATTTTGACTTCTTGATGCAATTTTTTCCAATAATTCATCAGTGACCTATGAGAGGGGAGAAAAAAAGCAATAAATTTAAAACTTTGCTAAAAATGGAAACTTACTTTCTATTCTTTCATTAAATTTTTTCTAATATATAACAATTAGATTATAGCATGAAAACCACAATCAAAAAGCTTCTTAATATTAAAGCATAATAAGAACTGTCATACAATTTAAAAAATATATTTATATGTGGTCTTTTGTCTGCAGTTCCTAGAACAGAGCTCCTGAAGTCCTAGGAACTTCCTGAGTGATGGGAATGTCTTTTGCTCTTTTTAGCTAGCCCCTTGTGACCACGACTGAGTTTACAGTAATGGAATGACCCAAGTGGGGGCCCTAGAGAGCTTTAGGACGGCACCGGTCACCAGAAAGACCAGACACCATGTGATTAGAGTGTGGAAACTTCCAGTCCCATCCTCTGACTTTCTGGGAAGAGAGGAAGCTGAAGATGGGTTATAAAACCTCTTGAACAATGAGATCTGGAGGGCTTCTGAGTTGGTGAATATTAAAGTGCTGTGAGGGTGATGTGCCTTTAGAGGACAGGGAAGCTCCATACCCTCTCCCTGAAACCTTGCCCTAGGCATCTTTTCCATTTATCTGGTCTTGGGTTACATCCTCTACACTGAAACAGTAAACATTAGTATTTTCCTGAGTTCTGATCACTCTAGCAAATTATCAGCTTGAGCAGGGGACATGGGGAACTTCTAGTTTTAAAGATGGTCAGTCAGAAGTATAGGTGGCTCCAGACTTCCCTGGTAGCTCAGATGGTAAAGCGTCTGCCTACAATGCGGGAGACCCGGGTTCGATCCCTGGGTTGAGAAGATCCTCTGGAGAAGGGGATGGCAACCCACTCTAGTACTCTTGCCTGGAAAATCCCATGGACAAAGGAGCCTGGAAGGCTGCAGCCCATGGGATCGCAAAGAGTTGGACATGACTGAGCGACTTCACTTTCAGGATTTGTGACGGGTATACTAAGCAGGGACAGTCATGGGACTGAGCCCTTAAACTGTAAGGTCTGCACTAACTCCAGGAGTTAGTGTCAGAATTGAACTGAACTGTTGGACACCTAGTTAGCGTCAGAGAATTTGTTAGCGTGGAAAAAAGCACACATTTGGTGTCAGAAACAGCAAGTGATAATATAATGTACTGGCTTTCAATAAAAGCCTAAAAATCTATCCTTGTTAGGAAAACACACTTTAATTAAACCTTTAAACTCACCAAAAACTCCCCACAAACAAAACTATATTAGAATTCTGAGTTGGTTCTTAACACAACAAATGGTATGTATCAGTCAACATGATGCATAAATCTTGACTTTTCACACATAATATTAGATGATACCTAACTCAGCGATCAATGCAAAGAAATAGAGGAACACAACAGAATGGGAAAGACTAGAGATCTCTTCAAGAAAACTAGAGATACCAAGGGAACTTTTCATGCAAAGATAGGCTCGATAAAGGACAGAAATGGTATGGACCTAACAGAAGCAGAAGATATTAAGAAGAGGTAGCAAGAATACACAGAAGAACTGTACAAAAAAGAGCTTCACGACCCAGATAATCACGATGGTGTGATCACTCACCTAGAGCCAGACATCCTGGAATGTGAAGTCAAGTGGGCCTTAGGAAGCATCACTATGAACAAAGCTAGTGGAGGTGATGGAATTCCAGTTGAGCTCTTTCAAATCCTAAAAAGCTGATGCTGTGAAAGTGCTGCACTCAATATGCCAGCAAATTTGGAAAACTCAGCAGTGGCCACAGGACTGGAAAAGGTCAGTTTTCATTCCAATCCCAAAGAAAGGCAATGCCAAAGAATGCTCAAACTACCGCACAATTGCACTCATCTCACACGCTAGTAAAGTAATGCTCAAAATTCTCCAAGCCAGGCTTCAGCAATATGTGAACCATGAACTTCCAGATGTTCAAGCTGGTTTTAGAAAAGGCAGAGGAACCAGAGATCAAATTGCCAACATCCACTGGATCATAGAAAAAGCAAGAGAGTTCCAGAAAAACATCTATTTCTGCTTTATTGACTATGCCAAAGCCTTTCACTGTGTGGATCACAAGAAACTGGAAAATTCTTCAAGAGATGGGAATACCAGACCACCTGACCTGCCTCTTGAGAAATCTGTATGCAGGTCAGGAAGCAACAGTTAGAACTGGACATGGAACAACAGACTGGTTCCAAATAGGAAAAGGAGTATGTCAAGGCTGTATATTGTCACCCTGCTTATTTAACTTATAAACAGAGTACATTAGAGAGACACTGGGCTGGAAGAAGCACAAGCTGGAATCAAGACTGCCGGAAGAAATATCAATAACCTCAGATATGCAGATGACATCACCCTATGGCAGAAAGTGAAGAGGAACTGAAAAGCCTCTTGATGAAAGTGAAAAAAGAGAGTGAAAAAGTTGGCTTAAAGCTCAACATTCAGAAAACAAAGATCATGGCATCTGGTCCCATCACTTCATGGGAAATAGATGGGGAAATAGTGTCAGACTTTATTTTTTGGGGCTCCAAAATCACTGCAGATGGTGATTTCAGCCATGAAATTAAAAGACACTTACTCTTTGGAAGGAAAGGTATGACCAACCTAGACATCAGTGTTCTTGCCTGGAGAATCCCAGGGACAGTGGAGCCTGATGGGCTGCCGTCTATGGGGTCGCACAGAGCTGGACACAACTGAAGTGACTTAGCAGCAGCAGCAGCAGACAACATATTGAAAAGCTGAGACATCACTTTGCCAACAAAGGTCCGTCTAGTCAAGGCTATGGTTTTTCCAGTGGTCACGTATGGATATTGAGAGTTGGACGGTGAAGAAAGCTGAGTGCCAAAGAATTGATGCTTTTGAACTGTGGTGTTGGAGAAGACTCTTGAGAGTCCCCTGGACTGCAAGGAGATCCAACCAGTCCATCCTAAAGGAGATCAGTCCTGGGTGTTCATTGCAAGGACTGATGCTGAAGCTGAAACTCCAAAACTCTGGCCACCTGATGCAAAGAGTTGACTCATTGGAAAAGACCCTGATGCTGGGAGGGATTGAGGGCAGGAGAAGGGGACGACAGAGGAGGAGATGGCTGGATGGCATCACTGACTAGATGGACGTGAGTCTGAGTGAACTCTGGGAGTTGGTGATGGACAGGGAGGCCTGGCGTGCTGCAATTCATGGGGTCGCAAAGAGTCGGACACGACTGAGCGACTGAACTGAACTGAACCAAAGTATATAAATTTCAATTGCTTTCCTACTTCTATCAGAATACATTACATATAGTTAAATCCACAGCTTATACTATATATCATCTTGGATATTAGGACACCAAAGACTATATATAAAGGCCATTAAAAAAAAAAACAACTTATCTCAGAAGACTCAGAGCTAAATATAAGTAATCTTAAAATTCATCTAGTGAAAAACTCACAGGACCATCTTGATATTTTAAACAATTTTTAAAAACCAACCTGTACACATTCCCTGACCAATCATACTTCCAAAAAGAAAAAAAAAAAAAACACCAAGAGTTACCATTATTGAAGTGTTTCAAGTAAAAATAATGAGAGAAAATACATATGATTAAAGTTAGAAAGGAAGAAGAAAAGAATCAGGGCATGTTGAGGAGTACAAGGTGTAAGAACAAAGGCTGAAACCACTTTGTTTCTACTTGTTGGAAACAGTGTGCCTCTTTCTCTATTTTCTTTTCTTTTTTTTTAAACCTCCAAACCTAACTACCAGCAGAGGAGAAAAGCTAATAGTCTGAGCTTATAACAAATAGCTGGGATATTCAAGACTAAGGAAGTTAAAACCCCATGGATTACTTCACATTACTGCTCTCTACACTCTCAGCCACAACTAACCAAGTATTCACCATGCCCCCTGGATACCAACTTGATGAACTCAGGCAGGTAAACACTGTATAACTGTCTTAACCCTTACCAATAAGGCAGGCAAACAAAAAGGAAACTTAAAAACAAATGCTCAGGAAGTTATTTTTTTTACAGTGCATGTGTTATAAACAGACACATATGCTACCAGTGGTATGCTGGAGTTGGCTTGTGCCAAATCAGAGAGTCTGGAATATGTATCACTTTCCACATCAGTGATAGCATCACATTCTGTGACATCACACTTTTAGCTTGAAATTGGTTGTGGGGAGAGTATCAGGGCTTCTTCTTTGTTCATTTGTTTTTGGAGGCCAGCTGTTAAAGCACTCACCAGCGCATCACTACTAACAAGATCATGGGAGGTTTTGAGCAGGTTTAATACTCTAATAAAACCCTATTTTTAGTGGATATTTTATGTTTCCAAAGCCAAGTACTGACAACCAAGGAAGAATTTAACAAGTCCAACCAACTGTCTGAAATAAGGCAATATAAAGTACTTTCTTTCTTAAATGACACCACCATATAAACATAATGGGCAGCTGGGCAATGGGGAGGATTGGAAAACTCATCAAAGTGAAAATTAAAACAAAGTAAGTTACCTTATTCCATTTTGCTTCCATTTCTTCACACAAAATAACATTATAAGAATACTATTATCAAAAGTATATTATTATATTAATAGAGATAATGATAGTATCAACTCATAAGGCTGTTGATCAAATGAATATACATAAAACTCACAGAACAGTACCACATGGCAAGTCAGCAGCACTATTTAAGTGTTTGCCATGGCTGTCTACTAATTCTCTCTCCAAAAAATGAAAAGTTTAGTAACTTTTTCAAATGTAGTAGAAAAAAATAGTAATACGGTGGGGGAAACAAAGAGGACTACAACAAAAAGGATTCAGAAGCAACCCCAAATTGCCAATCCAAACTAAAAGATATATCCATCACAGAAACCTAGCTTCAACTTGAATTTGAAAAAAAAAATTACTAAAGCACAGAATTATAGATTTCAGTCATTTGAACTATCCTGAAAAACTACAGTGTGAAAGAAGTAATTTCTAAGAAGAAAAAAGATATTTTTTGAGTAGGTCAAATTGAGTGTTTTTGTAGAATCAGAATCCATACCTGCTGACGACTGCTAAGATCCAGCTGCTTCCAAAACTGGAAATCTAAACAAAGGTCACGCCAGTACTTGCAAACCAATGATGCAGAAAGGCAACGTTCATCCAGAGATAAATTGGAAAATATCTGTGAATAAAAAAGGAACCACATAATATGTGTTAAACATTTTAAAGGCAATAAAAGTTTTTACCAGTTAGAAAAAATTAATCTTTTTTAAAAAATGTATCCCTTGTATCAAGGACTGATCACAGCAAGGGAGCTGCTCTGCTATATAAGAAACCCCAAGCACACTGTCTGAACAGCTGAGCGCCAGGTTCCCCACAGAAACATGGGTGAGGGGTGGTCATCCTTCCAGCCATGAAAAATTAACGTTTTAAAACAGAAAACCATTTTAGTACAAGTGACCATTATTAAAAGAGTCACTATTATGGGCTGTCCTAAAGAGGAAGTATGATATGGGAGTAGCTAAGGTGAGAACCGAGAAAGGAAAAAAAGAACACTCAATCTACTAAAATCATGAATACAAAGAGATATTATTGCCAACCTTACAAAAAAAGAAAGAATTATAGGGGAGTATTATGAACAATTGTATGCCAACAAATTAGATAATCTAAACGAAACAAACTTGTAGATATATACAAACTACAAAAAACTGATTCAAGAAGAAATAGAAAATTTCAATAGACCTATAATAAGAGAAAATGTTGAATCAGTAATCAAAAACTTCCAACAAAGAAAGGCCAAGGACCAGAGGGCCCTAATAGTGATACATTTAAAGAACAAATAGAAATCCTTCTTAAATGATTCCCAAAACTGAAGTATAATGGAACTCTTGCTAACTCTATGAGGTTAGCATTACTCTGACACTAAAGTCAAAGACATCGCAAGAAAACTATACACCAATGTCTCTTATGAATTTAAATGCAAAAAATCCTTAAAAAGCCTACTTAGCCCTTGAACAATGTAGGGATTGGGATGCTGACCCTTCATGCAGTTGAAACCCAAGTGTAACTTCATAGTCGGCCCTCCCTATGTGCAATTCATCACCCACAGATTGAACCAACCAAGGACCACGTACTATCATAGTGTTTACTATCGAAAAGAAGCCTGAGTGTAAAAAGACCTGCATAGTTCAAACCCATGCTATTCAAGAGTCAACCATATCACCAAAGTGAATCAAGCAGCGTATTAAAAGGGTCATATACCACGGTCCAGTGGTATTTATCCCAAGAAAGGAAAAATGGTTCAACAGGCAAAAATGAATCCATTTAACACACCACATTAATAAAATAAAGGTTTAGAAAACTCAACCATTTCAATTAATGTAGAAAAAGCATTTGACAAAATGCAATACCCTCTCTTGGCAAAAATACTCAGGAAACTAGGAATGAAGGGAACTTCCTTAATGTGATAGACGGCATGTGTAAAAATTCTGCCATTATTATTACATTTAATAGTGAAAGACTGAATATTTTCCCCTGAGATGAGGAACAAGACAAAGATTTCTGCTGTCTCCACTTCTACGCAACACCGTACTAGAGATTCTGGCCTGGGCAATTACATAAGGAAAAGAATTAAAGGGCATTCGGATTAGAAAACTAAAATGTTCTATAGTTACAATTATCATGATCTTATATAGAAAAATCATACACAAAAAAATTTAGAGCTAAGAAACAAATATTTCTATACACTATCAATGAACAACTCAGAAATAAAATAAGGAAGGACTTCCCTGGTGGTGCAGTGGGTAAGAATCCACCTTCCAATGCAGGAGACACGGGTTTGAACCCTGACCCAGGAGGATTCCACATACTGAAAAGTAACTGAGCCCGTGCACCGCAACTACTCAACACTCAATCTAGAGCCTGTGCTCTGCAAGAGAAGCCTCCACTCACTGCAACCAGAGACAGCCTATACAATCATAAATAAATAAATACAATTGTAAAAAGGAAAGCACTGCTATTTTTAATAGCATCAGAAAATGCTTTTTTACAGTTTCCATGTCTTTATATTGAAACTTTCCATTCTTTGGGTCAATGTTATAATCTCTTATAATTTGAATAATGTTTCCTTCCATTCTTTAACATGTTTATTATAGTCTGAAGTTTTTATCTCCTAAGTCTAATATCTGTGCTTACTCAATTTCTATTAACTGTTTTGTTTCCTCTCAGTACAGGTCACTTTTTCTCTGTCTCTTTATACGTCTCATAATTTTTCATTCAAAACCAGACATTTTAGGTAACATTTGTAGCAACTCAGGATTTGATTATCTGAAATGTTTCAACTTTAATCTCCCTGGCCTTAAATGGTAGGATCTGAAGTTTGAATGTTTGTTTGCATGTCTCTGCTCAACTTTTAATTCTTATTCATATTTCTTTAGTGTGGCTTCCCTGTGTCTAAATTTGGGCCAAAAAAAAATGCTCAAATACCTCGAGCCTGCTCTTCAATCTGTGCATGGGTTGGGAAGAGCATATTCAAGGCTTATTCTCAAGGTTGCTTTGGCCTGCTTTCTGCTAGATACTCTCAAGTCTCCCCAGGACATGTGCATAGTTTGAGTAAACCAAGGATATGTGAAGAGCTTATTATCCCTTTATGGGTCTCTCATTTCCAAGATCCGCTGGTTAAATTCCTAGGTGATCCCCACCTCATCCCAACTGGCACCACAATATCAAACCTGAAAATATGTGGGTTTTAACCATTTTCTTCCTACAAAGTTCATCATGTTTAGCTGACAGATACAGGTTGTTATTCATTGCCGCTAACTGAGTTGGTGATGGCATCACCGACTCAATGGACATGAGTTTGAGTGAACTCCAAGAGTTGGTGATGGACAGAGGCCTTGCATGCTGCAATTTATGGGGTCACAAAGAGTCGGACACAACTGAGCAACTGAACTGAACTGAGGGTAACTAAGTTACCCTCTTAAGACACCAAAACAGCTAGTTGTTGCTATTCAGCCACTAAGTCGTGCCTGACTCTTTGTGACCCAATGGACTGCAGCACACCAGGGTTCCCTGTCCTTCACTATCTCCTGGGGTTTGCTCTAATTCATGTGTATTGAGTCGGTGATGCCATCCAACCATCTCATCCTCTGTCATCCCCTTCTCCTCCCGCCTTCAGTCTTTTCCAGCATCAAGGTCTTTTCCAATGAGTCAGTTCTTCACATCAGGTGGCCAAAGTATCCGAGCTGGAGCCTCAGCATCAGTCCCTCCAGTGAATATTCAGGACTGATTTCCTTTAGGATTGACTGGTTTGATCTACTGCTGTTAGAGGTCTCAATTCAAGAGTGGTATGCTAAGTCGCTTCAGTCGTGTCCGACTCTGTGCAACCCCATAGATGGCAGCCCACCAGGCTCCCCCGTCCCTGGGATTCTCCAGGCAAGAACACTGGAGTGGGTTGCCATCTCCTTCTCCAATGCATGAAAAGTGAAAGTGAAGTCACCCAGTCATGTCCAACTCTTTGCGACCCCATGGACTGCAGCCTATCAGGCTCCTCTGTCCATAGGATTTTCCAGGCAAGAGTACTGGAGTGGCTAGACTTCCACTATTCTTACCTGAAGCTCTAGTAGTTTTCCTAAGAATAAATACATATCAATTTGTTGTCTGCCTTTGGTCAATTCCCAAAGCCCAAATAGTTCAGGGCAATTTTTCCCAGTTATTTCCATATATATGTATATGGGTATTGGTATGTGTGTATATACATATATGACATATGTGTGTCTGTGTATATATACATATACATGCCCTGTTTGCAGAGAGGATTCACCCAAGTTTTCATGCAGCCAAAGTCAGAGGTTCCTCTCTGGTGGATTTTTTTATGCTTGTCCTCCACATTTCATAGACAAGAAAATTAAGATTTCAAGAAATCAGATCATTTGTTGAAGGTTAAAGGACTACATGATTTTAAAGGGCTAATTTGTCCCTTAGCAAACAGAAGCTGTGTGGCACATTCTGGAACCAAGAAACGCCTTGTTTAAAATATGTGTGACTTTGGATAGCACCTTCTTTGGACCTTAATTTGTTCTTTTGCGAAAGTAAGATGATTGTCACAACAGATAATTGACTAAATCTAGGTAGATTTTATTCAGGTGAAAGGAAATTCAATGAGTGAGTGAAGGGAAGATAACACCAGTACCAGCAAAGATGAATTAAAAAAAAGCAAAATCGAAGCTGAAACACCAGTGCATATTTAATAGATCTCTGCATATGGTTTGTTGTAGGCAACCTATAAAATGGCCCTCACTGACCCCACCTCCTGGTAGTTACACCTGTGTAAGCCTCTCCTCATAAGTATAAGCGGGGTTTATTGACTCACTTTTAATGAAAAGAGTATGGCAGAAGAGATTGGGTTAAGAAAACCATGGCTTCTTATTTTGGGTGTTCTTGACTCTGCTGTTGCATGTGATTAGCCCTTTGGAGAAGTCTGAAATGGCATGGCAAGGAACTTCAACATCTGTCCAACAGCCAAGCAAGACCTGAGGCCTGCCAACAACCACGTGTGTAAGCCTGGGTGAAAACTCTTAAGCCCCAGCTGAGCAGCCCCAGTGACACCTTGATCATAGTTTCATAAGAGACCTTGGATCAGAGGGACCCAGCAAAGCCATGAAAAGATTCCCACAGAAAACATGAAATAATAAATGTTTGTGGTCTTAAACTGCCAAACTTGTTAAACAGAAATAATTAACTAACATATGCTTTAATATACCAGCTTTTCTTAACAGCCATTAAAATGCTATCTCGCCCATTCCCTAACTCCTCAGAAAATAACGACTCTGCCCCATGGTGTTTTTCTTAATTCATTTAACAAACATCTGTGCACATGTACCTGGGCTTCTATGGGAGACACTAAGGTAGGAGATTTGCTCACTGATCTCAAAATTATATATTCAAAGACATGTCTGAATTATCTTTGGATAAGCTGATATTGAAGAGAAAGAGCATTTCAAAGGTTGCTTTGAAGAAAAAGAACATAAAGGACTGACCTGGACCAACATTTTTGTTAAATAAGAAAGAGGAAAAAATGACAGTGGAAAAACTGAAATGGCACTTGGATCAAGCCAGGAAGCTGCTTACGTTAACACAGTCCTATTAAGAACGGCTTGAGTATGACAGAAGTCCACACCAAGAAGGTATTCTAAGGCTGCAAAAGATAGAGGCATGGGTCATCTTATATTTGCTGCTCACTGTCCTAAAATACAGGGGAAAATGAGTTACTCTTTTAATCCAGGTCATCTAGCCCTGCCTCCTGAAAAACCTGTATGCAGATCAAGAAGAACAGTTAGAACTGGACATGGAACAATGGACTGGTTCCAAATTGGGAAAGGTGTACATCAAGGCTGTATACTGTCAGCCTGCTTATTTAACTTATATGCAGAGTACATCATGCAAAATGCCGACTGGATGAAGCACAAGCTGGAATCAAGATTGCCAGGAGAAATAACAACCTCAGATATGCATATGACACCATCCTTATGGCAGAAAGCAAAGAGGAACTAAAGAGCCTCTTGATGAAAGTGAAAGAGGAGAGTGAAAAGGCTGGTTTAAAACTCAACATTCAAAAAACTAAGATCATGGCATCCAGTCCCATGACTTCATGGCAAATAGATGGGCAAACAGTGAGAGACTTTATTTTGGGGGGCTCCAAAATCACTGCAGATGGTGACTGCAGCCATCAAATTCAAAGATGCTTGTTCCTTGGAAGAAAAGATATGACAAACGGCACATTAAAAAGCAGAGACATTACTTTGCTGACAAAAGTCCATCTAGTCAAAGCTATGGTTTTTCCAGTAGTCATGTATGGATGTGAGAGTTGGACTATAAAGAAAGCTGAGTGCCGAAGAATTGATGCTTTTGAACTGTGGTTTTGGAGAAGACTCTTGAGAGTCCCTTGGACTGCAAGGAGATCCAACCAGTCCATCCTAAAGGAGATCAGTCCTGGGTGTTCATTGGAAGGACTGAAGCTGAAGCTCCAGGACTCTGGCCACCTAAGGTGAAGAGCTGACTCATTAGAAAAGACTCTAATGCTGGGAAAGATTGAGGGCAGGAGAAAGGGACGACAGAGGATGAGATGGCTGGATGGCATCACTGACTCGACGGACAGGAGTCTGAGCATGCTCCGGGAGATAATGAAGGACAGGGAAGCCTGGCATGGTGCAGTCCATGTCCACAAGGAGTCCGACATGACTGAGCGACTGAACAACAACAAGCCCTGGAAAACAGAAGAGGAAGCAAAGGACAAGCAGCTGCCTTTTACAATATGACTTGGAAGTTGTATACATTGCTTCTACTCCCACCCTATTACCTAATATTTAGTCACAGCCACCCCTATCCATGAGAGGTTAAGAAACAGGCTCTGGTTAGGTGGCCATGTGCCTAGCTAGAACACGGTAGGTTCTGTTACCAACAACAATATAGAGGGAACGATATCAGGAAACAGAGATGATTTCTAGTCAAGACCTGGGTTGAAAACGCTTAATATTCCTAGATCTTTAAGGGGCGGATCTGAACAACGCAACTGAACTATTAATTACCAGAAAATGTACAAGTCATATTACTGATACAATCTGAACTAACCACTACCAGGCCAATACCCAAGTACTGTCAAGCCTTGAAGATTCTACTTTTGACTAAGGCATGGCTATAAGTCATCAAAAGATACTTCAGACTAAAGAAACTTCCAGAGACCGTACTGTTGCTTAACATTTGGGCATACATATCCCACAGACCTTTAAAAATCAACCATGCCGACACCTATATTTGGCCATTTCTTTTCTTAATGAAGAGATCTTACCTGCTATCAGACATTACTACAAGATGGAGATAAGGTTTATAAGCAAGCAGGTTGCATGCAAGTTATAGAAAGAAAAGAAGTAAATCTGTGTAGCAATTTCATATTGACTATCTTCTCTGTATCAGTTCAACTTTTCTGGTCTTTTCAATTTTTTCCTATGAACATCATATACTGCCTCTTTCTTAAATAGTCTGCTTACAACAACTTGCCAAAAGCCTGAAAGAAACATTTACTAACTAGTCTGTTGAATAAAGCACCACTTAGAAAAACAGAGACACAGAATATATTTCTTGTATTTTTCCTTTTTTTTTTAACCTGCACGTGCAGCTTGCAGGGAGCTGAGTTCCCTGACCAGGGAGTGAACCTGGGCCTGGCAGTGAAAGCGTGGAGTCCTAACCACTGACCTCCAGGGAATTCCCTTTCTGGTATTTTTCTAACCATACAGCCAAAGGAAAGTCATAGATTCTAAAACTACTTCCTAATCTATAATCAAAATAATTTCCATAGTTTAACCTTTAAAATTTAAAGCACAGCAAGCCAATAAAACCCCAACTATAACTACACAGAGTGTCAGTCTATGGTTAAGTATTCACACAAGAATAAGTTTTATTCTAAAGCAAGTCACCAAATTCAATAAAACATGACTCCTTTTTGAGTATTCGGGGAGGAGACACTATGAAACGATGTGTCCTCTGACACACCTCCAGGACTCTCTGAGCACTTCCTTGTGTTCCAGCTCAAAACAGTCTAAGCTCATCTTGTGTCTTCCTTGTCCCAACTCTGGAATCAGTCATTTCTCCAAGAACACTGATTCCTTTTCGCAGAGAATGGTATTTAGAAGCTAAGATACGGACACTAAGCATACTCCCTGTCTTGGGCACTGCTGCTCAGAGATCCTCTCAGGGCAGAGGAAGGCACTGCATCCATGAACGCATACATGCAGCCCATCTCCTGACACGCTCCTAGCTTCTCCCCCGACACGGGTGTCCTTACCATGCCACCTGGGCTCCAAACTGGCCAAGACTTGGGCAAGATTCTCTATTTCTAATTGAAGTATGGTTGATTCACAATATTATGTTAGCTTCAGGTGTACAACATAGTGATTTAATACATTTACAGATTATACTCCATTTGAAGTCATACAAAATAATGGCTGTATTTCCCTGTGCTGGACACTATGTGCTTATTGCTTCAAGACTCTTGATAAGCATAAAATAGGATATTTAACCAAAGGAAAATAACTTTTTAAGAAAGTATTATTTTAATAGTAAATGCTTCCATATTTGCCTTCATGTATCTTCCCTCACATTCCCTATCATTTATAGAACCTGATATCTTAAGCTGATAAAGAACAGCTCAAGGTTAACTCCCTTGAACAGCTACTCATTACAAGGCACAAAAATTTACAGACTTCCCAAAATGAGAAGAAAACAAGTCTCACCTTTTGGTAATCTGATTTAATTAAGTTATCCAAGATTTCTAGGCATTCTCCAGCCAAAAGATATCTTGAACCTGACTTCCTAAGGACACTTCATTTCAGCACTGGCTAAGATCATCCCTGGAACTCCAGAGACGTACCTTCTAGAATTTATGTGGTACTGGAACCTAGGTCAAAGCATTCACGAAAAACTACATTAACTTAGTTCCTCTTACCCACTACTAATCTACATTCAAAGCTTTAAAAAGTTGTATTACTCATTTTCTTTGACTCCCATTTTCATTGCTTTTTTCATATCTGAAAAAAAAAACAGATCAAATACATAAGCTTACCTCCGAAACACATTTCTCTTATAAAACTCTTCCTTGATCTCTAAAGCAACCTGTTGGTAATAAAGCTATAAAAATACAGATTTAATTAACTACTGACACACTGTCAGAGACGCATTCATGGTAAAGTGGTTTTCTAATGGTGGTGATGGATTTTGGATCTCTCACCAGGTTGGCTTGGAAAAGAAATAGTCTGCTGACAGAGACCAAGGTATCTAAATATATAGCACACAAAGCCTCTGAAATTTAAATATAGATTCAAAATACCCAGTTACTCAAATAGCAACTACTTAAAAATATTCCACTGCTGTCATTTGATAAAATTGTTATAGTGATTCTACTATATAAAAACCTAATTCTGATATCAGTAGGCAAGATTGCTTAAAGTTTTAAAGGCAACAGTTACCAAAGACTGAGGCTACCTTATCTGATCTAAAACAATATATTAACCAGTTCAAGATCAAACGTAATGGGCTTAATTAAGTGTTCAATACCTAAGAAAATTATATCCCCATAGTTGAACTTTGAAGGGCCATTCCCTGCTTCTCAAATTTTTTGTATTTAAAACAATTCAACCCCAAAGACCCAATTATAAAATTAGCCTCTGACTCATAATGGTTAGAAGTTGACTGGTGTTAAGTTTCCACCTGCCTTCCAATTAAGGAATTTCTTTCATAAAATCTCTGAGAGAAGGTTAATCAAGCCCTTTTACCCCGTATGTTGAAAAGACCTCACGACCTGGAAACACTGAGCTGAGTTCTAGCCCAGGGCCTGCCATTCACTATCTGAAATGCCCCGGGGTAAGCCATTTCACTGCTCTAGGCCTGCTTCTTTTCACGCATAGCATAGGGAGTGATCAAATGACCTCAAAGGTCTCTTCCTGAAGTTACATAATTACAAGTGCCAGTGAAGCTCACCATGTAAAGAATTCATTTTTACACAGCTCCCAAGAGGAGAAGGGGGAGACAGAGGATGAGATGATTGGATGGCATCACCGACTCCAAGGACAGGAGTTTGAGTAAACTTCGGGAGGTGGTGATGGACAGGGAGGCCTGGCGTGCTGCAGTCCGTGGGGTCACAGAGAGCTGGACACGACTGAGCTACTGAACTGAACTGAATCACACTATATTGAAATAAATACAGTGTTGCATAATACTATGGGATACTACACAACTAAAAAGAATGAAGGAAATCATACACTAACAACAAAAAACCTCCAGTTCATACAGTTAATAAAAAAATTGAAGAACATGTACATTTTTATGCCATTTGTGGAAAAGGCTATGAAGTTTTACATAGGCCTTTCTACAATGAAGAAAATATTCTGGATATGCAGAGTCCAATACGGTAGCTACCAGCCACACGTGACTACTGATCTCTGAAATACAGTTATTGTGACTGAGAAGCTGAATTTTAAATTTTACTTAATTTTAACTACTTTATTTTAAATAGTAATCAGTTCAGTCAGTTCAGTCACTCAGTCATGTCCAACCCTTTGGGACCCCATGGACTGCAGTACGCTAGGCCTCCCTGTCCATCACCAACTCCCGGAGTTTACTCAAACTCATGTCCATTGAGTCGATGATGCCATCCAACCATCTCATCCTCTGTTGTCCCCTTCTCCTCCTGCCCGCCCCCAATTCCTCCCAGCATCAGGGTCTTTTCCAATGAGTCAGTTCTTCGCATCAGGCGGCCAAAGTATTGGAGTTTCAGCTTCTCCATCAGTCCTTCCAATAAATATTCAGGACTGATTTCCTTTAGAATGGATGGTTGGATCTCCTTGCTGTCCAAGGGACTCTCATATAAATAGTAATATGTGACTAGAAACTACTGTACCCCACAATACAGTAAGTCTACGAAAAAAATCTAAACTGGTAATGGTGGTTAGTGACCTCTGGAGAGAGAACTAGATGGAGGGTAGCGGGGAACCAAGGCAAACTTTTGCTTTCCCTGCATTATGGGAACTTAAAGCAGGTAATACTCACTACTTACATAAAACCAAAACTGAAAAAGACCTATTGATATTGAGTCAAAAATTTGACTGAAGTAGAGTAAAAAGAATTGAGTTTTTTCTCTTTTGCTTTTACCAGACCTGGGAAAAACTGAACAAGTATGGTAGTCTGAGTCAACTCCCCTAAAAACATCTTTAAATCATATTTCGTCACATTTTTCTCCCAAACTCTCTCCCCTCCACCTTCCCATTCTCTGTAACTATAGTAACTTCTGGTACAAAGGACTCAGCAGTACAATTTTAGAAGTTATGGCCCATTATCAGGGAAGTTGGGCATACCTTCTAATGGGGGTAATGGATTTCTGCCTCTATAAGCACAACCCTCTGGTACTGTTAAAAAAAAAAAAGTCATCGCTCCCTAAGTCCTTCTTCAAGCCATAATAGAGCCAGAAACTTTTCACCATGCAAGGCTCTACTGTGGCTCAAAACAACTCAGGGTACAAACACTTCTTAGAGACTTCCATTATTGGCATAGTGTATATTCACGCAGAGTCTCAACCCAGACTTCCTAAACACCTGGTCATTCGCTCCTTCATCAATATTTACTGAGTGCTATTAAATGCCAGGCACTGCACTTAGGGGAGGAGACAGAGCAATGAACAATATTTAAATAGAAAGAGCCTCTGCCCTTCAAAGCTTGATCCCCAAAAGTTAATTGGCTTGCTAAACACTAAAAAACTCTAATTTCAATTCATTCTAGACAGTCCAACTCATGCTTATGCTGAACATCACGGGGACCATGAAAACCACACAGAGTAGCTCTATCCTTGTTTCTTATACGAGTAATGGAAATCTACGTAACGTGTAAATACTGCAACACAACAGGGGAAGTCCAATGAATAATTTCCCCAAATGTTCCCTAGAACAAGTTTTCGACAGTCCTTACCAAAAATGTGGAAAAGAACAATGTTGTAAATAAAATAAACTTATTGTAATGGAACTCTCTTAATTATGAAATCATGTCCTTCCTCCTTTCTTATCTTTTTCTTTTCTTGTTGTTTTTGTATTAAAATGTCCTCTACCTCATGAAATAATGATAGTTTAGGTAGAAAGTGGGAGGTACCAGCTTTTTACTTTGTTTTTAACCAGTCTTACTTACCAAATAACAAGACAGCAATCAAACCTCTATGCCAAATATTTGTTGATATTTCATTTGTCCATGTTGTCCACTAAGTTAAAACATTCAAGAACATTCCCTCTGCCCTAAAACGCACAGCCTGAACATACAGAGGCAGCAATTACTCCTTCAAAAATACACCACTGAAAGGTAAACAACTTCAGTTCAGTGTGTCTGACTCTGTGACCCCATGAACCGCAGCAGGCCAGGCCTCCCTGTCCATCACCAACTCCTGCAGTTTACCCAAACTCAAGTCCCTTGAGTCAGTGATGCCATCCAACCATCTCATCCTCTTGGACATGTGGAAAAATTAAGCTTTCCCAGTTCTTTGCTATATTATTTACAAAAATATTAATATCACAGTAAAACAAATCCAAACACACAGGATTATAAACATGCAAAAAGTCGAAAGTATATTGTTGAGAATAAAAATTATAATTGATGACAGCTACTTCAGTAACAATAAAATTAGCCAAATTCTTATCTAGGTTTTTCTAGTTAGTCTTAAATATCATCCTCAGTGATAAAGGGGGTTTGTATTTATTAAGCTCCAGAAAGCTGGAGTGTGGGGGTGAGAGAGAAGAGAGAAAATGAACGGAAAAGAAACTTTTTAATACTAACTTACTACAAAGTATCACATAATTAAGTTTATCACTAGCATTGACAGAACTGCAAATTTTACTTGGTAGCTGAAAGTGGGACATGGTTTCCACGGGATACCTCTTCCCCACTCACGTATCCCCCCAACAAAAAATACACTTGTCCTTACCGTCTGGTAATCTGTCTGCTTTACCTAAGATAATAGAACATAGCATAAATAAAAGGGTTTTCCAGTCAGACAGGCCTAAACTCCGCAGATCTGTCTGTGTGTGACCTTGGGCAAGTCATTCAACCCCTTCAAGCCCCGCTGGACTGTAAGCTCCATAGGAATACACACCACGTCGGCCTGACTTACGACTGTAGGCATGGGGCGCTGATACATCGGTTTCTTCTTGTGTAAAGATGTTAACAATATTTCTTTCACGGCGTCAACTGAAGAATTCGGTGAGATATTATGTATATAAAGCTCTGGCACTGTGCCTGATCATCCTGGTCAAGTACTCGATACATAAAAGGTAACTGTTTTTCGACATCAGCTAGCAGTTATCAAATCTGAAATTACTGTCTGAATACTTTCTAACACTAATATACAAGTCTTTACCCGATTAAGCGCAAACCGCTCAAGGGATTAAAAAAAAAAAAAAAAAAAAACATTTCACAGAAAACCTACAGTTTCCAGTTTCTACAACAGTGGGCTTGGGACTCTCCTAGGTGGACCCGGGATTACGCGCAGCAGACTCAAGCGATTAAAAGGACCTTCAGCGGACTTCAAGCCCCTGCACTTGAAATAACCGGCTGTCAGGGAGCCCCCCCGCCCCGGGGAGTGCAGCAGAGAGGACCCCCGAGCGGGCCCGGCGGGGGGCGCGCAGACCCACCTTGAGTAGGATGGAGGGCGGCAGCTGGTTGATGTCCGGGGCGTCGGGGGGCGGCTCCCTGTGGCAGTCGCACGGCGGCTCGGGGCCCTCCGGACAGTCGGCGTCGCCGCACTCGTGCTGCGGCTGCCGGGCGGCCGAGGGGGCGGCGCCCCCCGCTCGAACCGCGTCCCCGCCGGCCTCCGCGGGGGCCCCTCCCGGGGCGGCGGGGGAGCGCGGGGCGCGGAGCGGCGGCGGGGGGTGCTGCTCGGGGCCGCCGCCCGCAGGCCCGCCGCCGCCGCCGCCGCCGCCGCAGGCGCCCCCGCCGCAGCGGGGCTGCTTACAGGGGGTGCAGGCGGGGACCCCGGCCCCCTTCCGCTTGCACACCATCTCGGGGGGCGCGGGGGGCTCGGCCGGCGGCGCCCGGAAGGGCCGCGAGGCGGCGGGCGGCGCGGGCGGACGCACGGGCCCCGCGCGGGCCCACAGGAGGCTCCGGGCCGGCCGCTCCCGGGCGGCGGCGGCGGCCGGCCCCAGCTCCCCGCGGCCGGGGGCGGGCGGCGCGGCGGCGGCAGCGGCGGCCGAGAGCAGGAGGCGGCGCGCTGCGTCCTCAGCGGCCAGGCCCGCGCGGCGCCGCGCCGGGGGCTGTGAGGAGGCGGCCGCGCCGTAGGCCCCGAGCGGCCGCGGCGACGACAGCGGCGGCTCCTCCTCCGGGCCGGCGGGGGCGGGCGCGCCGGGGCCGTGCACGACGAGGCAGAGCATGCAGGGCCCGCGGAAGAGGCAGTCCCGGCCCCGGGGCGCCGCCGCCGCCTTGGCCGGGGCCCCACGGGGCCACCTGAGGAGAGGCCGGCGGCGGCGGCGCCACCAGCTGCCGCAGCGGGGCCGCTTCTGGCGCGGGCGGCGACGCGGCTCCTTCGAGAGCAGGAGGCCCATAGGGGAGGCCCCGCGCAGGGGCCGGGCCGGGGCAGGCCGCGCGGGGGTCGGCCTCGGGCCCGCGGGCACACGCGGGCACACACACACACACGGGCACACACGCGGCGCTGGGGGGCTACATGCTCTGCCCCGGGACGCCGAGAGACCACGGCGGGGCACGAGCTCTGGGGACGCGACGGAGGCCGGCGACCCTGCTGACCGCGCGGCCGCTCGCAGCCTGGCCCGCCGCCTCAGTTGGTCAGGGCGGCGGCTGGGGAAGCGCGGGGCGCGCCTCAGACCACTTTAACGGCGGCTCTGCCGGCGGCGGCGCGCGCGCCCGCGGCACAGCTCGGCGCGCCGGGAGCGCGCGGCCCGATCGGGAAGGGGACGGGGCCGCGGCGGAGGCCCGCGCGGTGTGGCGAAGCGGGAGCGCGCGGCCCGATCGGGGAGGGGGCGGGGCCGCGGCGGAGGCCCGCGCGGTGTGGCGAAGCGGGAGCGCGCGGCCCGATCGGGGAGGGGGCGGGGTCTCAGCGGCGCGCGGCGGGGGGGCGGCTCGGAAGCGCGCGGCCCGGCGGGAAGGGGGTGTGGCCGATCGGGAAGTGGGCGGGGCCTCGGCGGCGCGCGCGGCTGCTCGACGCCTGACGGCCCCTCGGCCGGGCCAGCCGTCACTGGTGCGGGCTCACCGCTCTCTGTCCCCGTCGCCCGCGGTTTCCCGGAGCCCACGCCCCCTTCGTGGTGCTGGGGGGAGCCGCCTCCGAGCTCGCCGGGTGACGTCCGTGGGCACAGCCGCGCTGACGTCGCTAGGCGCACGTTCGGTAACCGCTATTGGCCGGGAACCGGCGCTCTCACCGCCCGACCAGGACACCGAGGCCGCTGAGGAGACCCGGTCCCGCCCGAGGCCAGCCCGGGTGCCCGGCGGGCTCTCCGCTGCACCGGCGGGAGCGCGGCCCTGGGCCTGCGAGAATGGTTCTCCCGCGAGGGACTCACGGGTGGACTGGCTCTGCCGTGTTTCTTCGCTTGTTTGCAGACACTTGTTGCTAGGGACGGACAGGTTTTCCCTAAGTACATTTCGGGATGAACGCACTTATCAGGTGATTTCAGTTCAGTCGCTCAGTCGTGTCCAACTCTTTGCGACCCCATGAACCGCAGCACGCCAGGCCTCCCTGTCCATCACCAACTCCCCGAGTTCACCCAAACCCATGTCCATTGAGTCGGTGATGCCATCCAACCATCTCATCCTCTGTCGTCCCCTTCTCCTCCCACCTTCAGTCTTTCCCAGCATCAGGTTCTTTTCCAGTGAGTCAGTTGTTCACTCAGGTGACCAGAGTATTGGAGTTTCAGCTTCAACATCATGAATATTCAGGACTGATTTCCTTTAGGATTCACTCGTTAGATCTCCTTGCAGTCCAAGGGACTCTCAAGAGTCTTCTCCAACACCACAGTTCAAAAGCATCAATTCTTCGGCGCTCAGCTTTCTTTATGGTCCAACTCGCACATCCATACATGACTACTGGAAAAACCATAGCTTTGACTAGACGGACTTTTGTTGGCAAAGTGATGGCTCTGCTTTTTAATATGCTGTCTAGGTTGGTCATAGCTTTTCTTCCAAGGAGCAAGCGTCTTTTAATTTCATGGCTGCAGTCACCATCTGCAGTGATTTGGTGCTACTGCTAAGTCACTTAAGTCGTGTCCGACTCTGTGCAACCCCATAGACAGCAGCCCACCAGGCTCCCCCATCTCTGGGATTCTCCAGGCAAGAACACTGGAGTGGGTTGCCATTTCTCCAATGCATGAAAGTGAAAAGTGAAAGTGAAGTCGCTCAGTCGTGTCCGACCCTCAGCGACCCCATGGCCTGCAGCCTTCCAGGCTCCTCCATCCATGGAATTTTCCAGGCAAGAGTACTGGAGTCTGTCACTGTTCCCGCTGTTTCCCCATCTATTTGCCATGAAGTGATGGGACCAGATGCCATGATCTTAGTTTTCTTTCTTAGTTGAGTTTTAAGCCAACTTTTTCACATTTTCAGGTTATTTAGACACACACAGATAAACATTTTCTCAACCCAATTAGTCATGCAGCATCTCAGGCTGCACAAGCTATGGAGGACTCCATCCTCTGTACCCATTGTTCCATCCATCACTCGCAGGACTTTTAAAAAATGATTGCTTACTGCTTGCTCAGAGATAAAGGGCTCTAGCTGGACTTTGGAGACTCAGATTTCCCCAGAAAACTAGGAAATAGTCTTTGCAGACAGCCCTTTTGAAGATTTGACTGTAATGAGATCAGAGACATAAAGCAGTAACTAGGAGTGGTACCTGGTGTTGAAAGAAGGTTAGTTTTCACAAGGGAGAAATTGGGAATGGCTTTCACAAGGACTTGGACATACTGATGGGAATGATGATGGGAATGAGCCAGTATAAAGGAGGAGGTAGAGAAATAAAAAGAGATAATACAACGAGGCCCTTGAGAAGATAAAATGGCAATTACCTGTGGATGGATACAGTCTTCATTGTGATTGGAAGGAAGAAGGCAAGGATAGATCAAGGATGACTGAGAAAACAGTGTTGCAACATTCAAGGTCTATCTGCATAGAGACTGTTGAGCATTCCTGATTTTACCACCACACTGGCCAGCCTTACCCAGTCTTCACCTGACCTGCCATCAGACTTTTGCTAATAGAGAGGAATCACTTTTATTTTTTTTTTTCACTTTTTTTTCCTTTTTTTTTTTTTTCACTTTTATTTTAAGATCTCCCGTTCTGAGCTTGATCACAGTGAGATGGAATTCCAAGAAACCTACAGGCAGAGATTCATCAAAGGGTTTTACATAGGTTTCTTTCAAGGTATTGCCCAAACTGCATTCACCTACAGATATTATCCACACATCTTTCATCCCTCTGACTTTAAAGGAATTTCTCAGGGTTCCAGAAGAAAGGTGAGGAGTGACACGGTTATCTGAGGCTTTTTAATACGATCCTTTGCATCTCTTCCAGACTACACTTTGAGCAAAAGGAGAGGGTATTTTAAGCTTTTTATTTCTCTATTTCTCTAAAATTGTGGACCCACTAGTTGCATATAAATTAAACATACAACCCAGCAATCCCACTTACAGGTATTTATCCAAGAAAAATAAAAGCATATACCTAAAAAAAGACTTGTGCAAAAATATTCATAGCATCTTTATTCATAACAATCAAAATCTACAATCTGGATGTCCATTAGTAAAGAATGGCTGAACTGGTGTACTCATTTGATAGAATACCACTCACAATTGAAGTGAGGGAGGTAAACAACACGCAGGAATCTCATAACCTTTTGGCTGTATTAGACTCTGGAATCGGAGGCCCAGAATTCCTGATTTTAACAAGGTCCCACATGATGACTATAGAGACAGCCTGGCACCATGCAGACCTATCAGAACTACACGTAAGATCTACCTACAGCTTCTTGTTTTCAGAGAGAAGGCAAGTGACTCTGAGACTTCTGAAGGGGTTTCTGAAACTGACAGCACTGGTTCTTCCTCCCAGTTCCACAGCCACTCAGCCACAAGCAGGTGCCTGCTATACCGCAGCATGTAGCAGAGGGGTTCTATGTTTTAGTAAGTATTAAGCTACTACTAGCATCACCAGAGATAACTGAATTTTAGAATTCATCACTCACTAACACTGACAAGTATTTTAAATATTCAGGAAACAGAATTATGAACAAGAGTAACAAATTGCAATTTAGAGACAGTGATAGCACTGGATGGCTTTGTTAGTGAAAAAAAGGAAAGCAGCCTGAACAACCAGCAGGCCTGGAACTATTGGCCAGGGCTTGATGTTACTGGTGTTCTCAACTGGACTTGAGTGTTCTGTTGAACAAAACAATCTCACAAGACATCAACATTGGACATGGCCACTCTGTGTGACTATGAGAAGAAAAAATAAGATGCCTCCATAATCGTGTCTAAGACAACAAACACAAGGACGCTCCAAACCACAAAAATGACCTACCATTCTGCCTAATATGAATTATTATTACTTTTTCTTGAACAATTGCAACCTGAGCCTTGCTTCACTCTTCCTACATTCTAGCTAGCAATTATTAAAATACCCAATCACAGAATAACCTCTACTTCCTGAAAGCATCCGATCCAGAGCAAAGAAGCCTTAAACCTTCCTCAGAAATCACCAAGCACAAACCCAATCCTGCAGACCTTTTATGCCTTCTTACTGAGACTCTCTACAGTTCCTCATAGTGTGCCTTTTGCAACAGGTCAGTAAACCCAACTTCATTTAACTATGCATGTGTTCCTGTTGGTCTTTGGCTAGAGGGCATTAACGTTGGTTACCACCTTATCAACTGTTACTACCGTATCTAAAGTTATTCCTTCCTTATGCTGCATGTTTATGCTTATGCTGTATGTCAATTATCAATTAAACTGAAATAAAATAAATTACACCCTCCTTTACTTTTCCTCTTGCATGCCTGCTCAGTCATGTCCTGCTCTCTTTAACCCCATGGACTGTAGCCCACCAGGCTCCTCCATCCATGGGATTTCCCTGGAAGAATACTGGAGTGGGTTGCCATGCCCTCCTCCAGGTGATATTCCTGAGCCAAGGACTGATCCCACATCTCCTGCATTGGCAGGAGGATTCTTTACCACTGCGCCACCTGGGAAACCCACTTTTCCTCTTATCATGCTTTTACTTTCTTTATATTGCATTAGGACATGTTTATTTTGTCTTTTCTTTTTTCACTTTTAATCTCTCCCACTAGAGTGCAAACTCCATGAGAACTGGGATTTTGTTCAGTTTTTTAGGAAGATAATCTGGCAATTGTGTAGAAAATGAACTAGAGTAAGAAGAGGCTCTTAGCAGTAAGACCAGTTAGGAATTGTTCAGTGGATGGACTTTAAAAGCATGAATTAAGGCCATCATGGTGGGGATAATAAAGTGTGGAGTGGGATTGAGAAACAGAGTCTTGAGGATTTAGTAACTTATTTATGAATTAGGTAGAGAGAGGATGATGGGTAGGGAAGAAATGAAGGGCCCAGAAGAGCAACTTGTACATTCATATGCTTTCAGTTCAGTTCAGTCGCTCAGTCATGTCCGACTCTTTGTGACCCCATGAATCGCAGCACGCCAGGCCTCCCTGTCCATCACCAACTCCTGGAGTTCACCCAACTCATGTCCATCGAGTCAGTGATGCCATCCAGCCATCTCATCCTCTGTCGTCCCCTTCTCCTCCTGCCCCCAATCCCTCCCAGCATCAGAGTCTTTTCCAATGAGTCAACCCTTCGCATGAGGTGGCCAAAGTACTGGAGTTTCAGCTTCACCATCATTCCTTCCAAAGAACACCCAGGGCTGATCTCCTTTAGAATGGACTGGCTGGATCATATGTCTTATTTCAGTGTAATAATGACTAATAGATTCTATAATACAAAATATTTACATATTTGAATAAAATTCAAACTTGGGGTATATATGTGTTATACTCAAATTCACACTAAAAACCAGTATCTAAATTTAAAATGTTTAAAAACTGTTTTTAAAAAAAAGCCTTTTCTTTCTTCTTTGGTGATATAAAATATATGTACTCACTTTGAAGTTCACGTTTGCCTGTAAAAACACACCCAAAGACATAAGTTTCTCATGCTTGCAGTTGGGTAACGATGGCTGTTATAAATGGCCAATGCACTCTGTGGCACCAGCGATGTAAGTGGAGCTCAGTCAATGTACTGTTGGTCTCTCTGGTTGCAGCAGGGGCATTGGATGGCCTACAAGGACACTCTGGGGGGCAGAAGACATGGTTTTATGCATCTGGAAATCATGCAACACCCCAAGTGTTCAATAAACTTAATTCATTATTCAATTGTGTTTTTGCTGCACTACTAAAAGCCAAAGATGGAGAAACAGCCAGCTTTCAGGGGATTTCCTTCAGGAAGTGATCTGTACTCTTTAAGAGTCTGTTTCAGTTCAGTCACTCAGACGTAATTGTGTTTTTGCTGCACTGCTGCTGCTGCTGCTAAGTCGCTTCAGTCGTGTCCGACTCTGTGCGACCCCATAGACGGCAGCCCACCAGGCTCCTCCATCCCTGGAATTCTCCAGGCAAGAACACTGGAGTGGGTGCACTACTAAAAGCCAAAGATGGAGAAACAGCCATCTTTCAGGGGATTTCCTTCAGGAAGTGATCGGTACTCTTGAAGAGTCTGTTTCAGTTCAGTTCAGTTCAGTTCAGTTCAGTCGATCAGTCGTGTCTGACTCTTTGCGACCCCATGGACTGCAGCACGCCAGGCCTCCCTGTCCATCACCAACTCCCAGAGTTTTCCCAAACTCATGTCCATCAAGCTGGTGATGCCATCCAGCTGTCTCGTCCTCTGTCGGCCCCTTCTCCTGCCTTCCATCTTGCCCAGGATCAGGGTCTATTCCAGTAGGTCTGTCTCAGGCACAGTATAAGTGCAGCAGCTACCTCCCCCGTCTGCCCCCAGCTCACCCCATGACTGAGTCCTGCTCACCTGCAGCTCTCAGCCCAGGCGACCCTTCCCTGGAGTCACACCTCCCAGTCCATCTCCTTTACAGCAGTCACCACAGCAGGCAGCTGTGGGGCCTTCAGGATTTGTTGACCATCGCCCCTGTCAGAATTAAGCCCTTTGTTTATCCTGAGCTTCGCTGGTGGCTCAGACAGTAAAGCATCTGCCTGCAATGTGGGAGACCTAGGTTTGATTCCTCGGTGGGGAAGATTCCCTGGAGAAGGAAATGGCAACCAGTTCTTGCCTGGAGAATCCCATGGACGGAGGAGCCTGGTGGGCTACAGTCCACGGGGCCGCACAGAGTCGGACATGACTGAGTGACTTCACTTTCACTTTCTTTTCTTTATGCTTGAATCACCAGCACCTGAAGTCGCTAATCAGTTGCACTTTAAAGAGAAGCTATTCCGGGTGGCCTGATGTAATGGTGGGAAATCTTTACAGACAGTTAGACGGTGAGATTCAAAGCAGCAGCGGTTGCTTCACTGTTGGCCTGGAAGATGCAGTCTCCCTTGCGGAGGAGGGCGCCGGGGCCCCATCCCGCGGAATTCGGGGTTCTGCGGACAGACTTGGGAGAAGGCGTGGGCAACAGGGAGCCCGGCCCTGCGAACACCTGGACTCCAGACCCCTGGGGATATGCGCCCAGGCCAGGACCCCTGACTACAGAGCTGTGAAACAGTGAATCACTCCATGTGTCATCATTTGTTATCGAGGGAATAGAAATGTTTTCACCAACTAAGCCTTCATGCAGCTTAACGGGAGGAAAAGAAAGCAAAACAACCAATTATCACCCAAAACCCTCCAAAGATAATTCAGGCTCATGAAAGGAAGCAATTAACCGAGTTTAAAACAGAAAATTCATTGTTCTCCCACTTTTATATAAGTTAATGTGGTGATTGAGGCAAATGCAGGGGCTCCTTTTCCTTTTTTTTAACTTAAGATCACATATTCATCTTTTCTTCTGCCCGGTGATCAAAGCTGTTCTCCTGCGTCTCCTGCATTGCAGGTGGGTTCTGAACGACTTGAGCCACTGGGGAAGCCCTAAATGAAATCACTAAAGCACAGAGACGTTGTACCGCTTGTTGCTGCTTAGTCACTAAGTCATGTCCGACTCTCTGCAACCCCATGGACTGTAGCCCACCAGGCTCCACTGTCCACGGGAGTGCCCAGGCGAGCATTCTGGAGTGGGCGGCCCTTCCCCTCTCCAGGAGACCTTCCCCACCCACAGAATGAACCCCATCTCCTGCATTGTCAGGTAGTTTCCACTGCTGAGCCTTATTCCCTCAATTCTGTGCCCAGATTCTATATCACAACTAATACGTTTTTACTGTTAACTGGTAAAGTAGGACCTTTAGAAAGAATTAAGTTACGGGTGACTCCCTAACCAATTTAATGTTCTTCCCTCTTAAATTTAATAACATTTTTGTTTCTTATTATATAAATTTAGAAGAGTTATACAGTTGCTCACAATAAAGAAATGACAGATAATTATAATTACTATTAAGTGACTCAGAAATGGCAAGCCACAATTCTAAACGTTGAGAATTGGTGGTATCAGTATAATAACCAAGCGTCTACACTCCATATTTGTTTGCTGCATTCCCAAATCGTATCACGAGTGTCCAGTTGCCCCTTCGTAACCTGTTCCCTTTTTCCTAAGGGTTTTCTCTCTCCTTCTAGAGGTAAGGCAGTCATAACCAGGATCCACACACTAGAGGGACTGAATGGACCGTTCAAGGTTTAACCCCTTCTGGGGCAGGTGGGAGACAGGAGGGTGGCTGGAGAGGTGATGTGGGGTGACTCTCACCTCTTCTCTGACTTCTGTCTGACACTGCTGGCTCATTAGCCACTGGATTATGAGATTTTCTTGTTTTATGTTGCCTCCTTAGCCAAGTGATAAGATGTTCTTTTTTGCCATTCAGGGAGTAGATACTTCTCTTTAGATGTAGAAAGGGATGATAAGGTACTTTTTAAAGTTATTTTTCTAAAATATTTTTTATTTTTTCCAAAGATAGAAAGTTAGAGTCATACCTAAGTATGAAACAATGGAAGAAATGATTTTAGCAACTGTTCTCTTTAACCTCATAAACTACATAAATTCCCTCAACTTTCTGGAAGGACACACTTTATCGGTATACCACCTGTGTTATCCTGAGTAGCTTTGGGTTTCAATTCTGTTCTACTTGCTTTTGAATTGCACATTAATGTTTGCTGATGTTTAGTTTAGTTTTTTGTATGTTTGTTCAATTATGCCTACAGTATGTTGTGAAGCAAACAAATCAACCCCATTTGGAGTCCATCATTTCCCACTAATTAAATGTTAAGAGTAGGGTACAGGAATTAAAAATTATGTCATCTATAACCCAACTGTGAAGGCAGAGATAAACACAATCTCTTCTAAGTTTGGTTATGCAGCAAAGCTTGTCATTCAGAGTCAGCTCTCGCACCTCCCACCTCCACCTAACGATGGGAATGAGGAAATAGGGTCCCAGGACGTTTTGCCCCCTCCAGGGGAATAGATCCAGAGAGCTGAGAACCACTGTTTTTCTAGTAGTCATGTATGGATGTTGGAGTTTGACCATAAAGAAAGCTGAGTGCCGAAGAATTGATGCTTTTGAACTGTGGTGTTGGAGAAGACTCTTGAGAGTCCCTTGGACTGCAAGGAGATCCAACCAGTCCATCCTAAAGGAAATCAGTCCTGGGTGTTCATTGGAAGGACTGATGTTGAAGCTGAAACTCCAATACTTTGACCACCTAATGCAAAGAGCTGACTCATTAGAAAGGACCCTGATGCTGAGAAAGATTGAGGGCAGGAGGAGAAGGAGAGGACAGAGGATGAGATGGTTGGATGACATCACCAATTCAATGGACATGAGTTTGAGTAAACTCAGAGTTGGTGATGGACTGGGAGGCCTGGCGTGCTGCAACTCCACGGATCGCTAAGAGTCAGACATGACTGAGTGACTGAACCGAACCGAACTGAACTCTTATAGGAAGCATGCTGTTTTTTGTGACTTCTTTTCCTTTCACTTTATATATTCATTTCAACCTTACATTGGAAGTAAGTGTGTGTGTGAGTGTGTATATCTTGGGGAAGAATACAGGGAAAGAGGACTTCTTCCCAATTCCTACTGCTCTGCCAGTGATTTCCCCTGACAAATCAATGTATTTTCTTCCGTATTTGTAAAAACTGACATTCTTAAACATTCATGAGTTGGATCTAACTGGAATAGTTTGAATCTTTATTGGGCTACAAATCAAAGGCGTTTACTTCCCGACAGGTAACAAAACTGAGATAGTGCTAGGTAATGTTTTCACATGCTGTGGGCCAGAGGCACTCTGTTTTTAAACTCAATATAGCTGTTTTCCATGTCAACCACAACATGATAAACAACAATTTCTCTATGACCAACATACCATATACATTCTTATAAATTAAAAAATGAAAGAAGAAAATTTATTTTGTGGTCTTACGGGCATGTCAAGGGTCTCAGAATCTTCACTGAAAAGATGCGTGGAGCACATAGTCAAGTGACAAGGACAGGAACTGCAAGAAGATTTGTTCTTTCAAAAGACACTTAATTCTAAGGAACAGTAACTCTAAAACCTACTTTACATTGTGTTGCCTGTGTCATGCTGTTTCACCTGCTTTCATCACCAACCAGCCTCCCCTGCCCCCGAAATGCCTCATTTCTGAGCGTGCCTCTCCACTCCAGCCTACACCTCAGCAGTACTGAGGTACGCTCCCAGAGGCTCTTCTTATGGATCAAGTTTTGGAGAATAGTCTACGGAGAAAACGAATCATTCTTTTCAGACACAGTATAAGGACTATTTGCTAAGATCACATTGGAGAATGATAACACTGAATAGAAATTCTAGAGGGTGGGTGAACGGGGGAATAATCATTTCTAAAGGAAAGTATGAGCGTGGAACACATTTTCTGTGAAGCCATCAGTTTTTTGTGAGATGCATGTAGGTGTGTGTCTCTGTGCAAGAGAGAGATAATGAGAGATAAAGCCACTTGTGTGTGCCCCCATTGATAACGATTTCCAAGAAGTACCTAACAATCCCTAACTTTATTTTCTTACTTTGGTAGAGAAACTCTGATTCACACAGTCAGTCAGTCAGTCATTTCAGTCACTCAGTCGTGTCCGACTCTTTGTGACCCCATGAATCGCAGCACGCAAGGTGTCCCTGTCCATCACCAACACCCAGAGTTCACTCAGACTCATGTCCATCGAGTCAGTGATGCCATCCAGCCATCTCATCCTCTGTCATCCCCTTCTCCTCCTGCCCCCAATCCCTCCCAGCATCAGAGTCTTTTCCAATGAGTCAGCTCTTCGCATGAGGTGGCCAAAGTACTGGAGTTTCAGCTTCAGCATCATTCCCTCCAAAGAAATCCCAGGACTGATCTCCTTCAGAATGGACTGGTTGGATCTCCTTGCAGTCCAAGGGACTCTCAAGAGTCTTCTCCAACACCACAGTTCAAAAGCATCAATTCTTCGGCGCTCAGCCTTCTTCACAGTCCAACTCTCACATCCATACATGACCACTGGAAAAACCATAGCCTTGACTAGACAGACCTTTGTTGGCAAAGTCATGTCTCTGCTTTTCAATATGCTATCTAGGTTGGTCATAACTTTCCTTCCAAGGAGTAAGCGTCTTTTAATTTCATGGCTGCAGTCACCATCTGCAGTGATTTTGGAGCCCCCCAAAATAAAGTCTGACACTGTTTCCCCATGTATTTCCCATGAAGTGATGGGACCAGATGCCATGATCTTCGTTTTCTGAATGTTGAGCTTTAAGCCAACTTTTTCATTCTCCACTTTCACTTTCATCAAGAGGCTTTTGAGTTCCTCTTCACTTTCTGCCATAAGGGTGGTGTCATCTGCATATCTGAGGTTATTGAGATATCTCCCGGCAATCTTGATTCCACCTTGTGCTTCTTCCAGTCCAGCATTTCTCATGATGTACTGTGCATATAAGTCAAATAAACAGGGTGACAATATACAGCCTTGACGTACTCCTTTTCCTATTTGGAACCAGTCTGTTGTTCCATGTCCAGTTCTAACTGTGGCTTCCTGACCTGCATACAGATTTCTCAAGAGGCAGGTCAGGTGGTCTGGTATTCCCATCTCTTGAAGAATTTTCCACAGTTTATTGTGATCCACACAGTCAAAGGCTTTGGCATAGTCAATAAAGCAGAAATAGATGTTTTTCTGGAACTCTTTTGCTTTTTCCATGATCCAGCTGATGCACACAAGCAGGTAAAAAATATCAGGAACATTTTGGCAGCCTTCTGACTAGACTGAGACAGGTATCATGACTGGTTTATAATCTAAGCCCAAAGAGAGAAAACTTGAAAGGAGGAAACAAACAAACAGGCAACAGAGACATGACTTTAACGTTTTGGTGGGCTAGTGTATTTCTAATGGCACTTAGTCCAGAAGCTTTCCTGACCCCTGAAAGGTAGGGGTGCACACCATCATTCCTTAAGGCAATTCAAATTAATCGCATTGAGATACCATCACACCTCTACTGGAATGGCTAAGATTTAAAACATTGGCACAGCAAATGTTGGCAAGGATGCAGAACAACTTACACCCTCACGTACGGATGGTGGAAGTGCAAAATGATAACAGTCGTTTTGGAAAACATTCTGCCAGGTGTTTATGAAATTAAAGACGCAATTACCATATGAGCCAGAGATCTTAATCCTACGTGTTTATGAAAGAGAAATGAAAACATATGTTTATATAAAAGCCTGTATGCAAATACTTATAACAACTTTATTCACAACTGTTAAAACCTGCACACAAACATTCTCCACTGGTTTAGAGATGATCTGTGGTAAATCTACACAATGAACGAATCTTTGGCACGTTAGCCTCAGTGAAAAAAGGCAGACTTAAAGGCTTCATCCTGTGTGATTCCATTTACATGACTTTCCCCAAATAGGCAAGACTGCAGGGACAGAAAATAGAACAGTGGTCGCCAGGACCTGGCACTGGGGGGAGGGTTCACTTCAAAGAGGCAGAATGGAATTCTGTGAGGGGAGTTAGAAGTATTCTATATCTTGATCCTGGCAGTGGTTACACGACCGAACGAATTTGTCAAAATTCATGGAACTATCCACTAAAAAGGATGAATTTCATACTATATAAATTATATCTTAATAAACCTGAGTTTAAAAGAAAGGAATATAGAACAGTAATTTATAAGACATACAAACCAGACTTTTCAAAAATTCAGTCATTAATTTTAAAAAAAGAAAAGAAAGTAGGTATCTGAACTAAATATAAAGAGACTGAAAAAGCAAAAATATCAAATGAAATCTATGAACCTAGAATGGATTCTAGTTTAAAATAACTAACAAAACAACCAAAATAACTATCTTTGTACAGTTGGGGATATTTGAATATGGACTGGAAATTAGATAATACTACATAATTATTTTCAATTCTCTTAGGCATTAAAAGAATATTAAGATTACATATTTTTGTTAAGGAGATGTATGCTAAAAGATTTAAGGTGAAATGTCATGGTATTTATAACTTACTTTCAAATGGTACTGCAAAGAAAAAAAAGGCAGGAGGGAGACATGAGAAGTGCTGACCATTATTGAAACCAGCTGGAAGAATCTTACCACATAATGTCTTTTCAGTGTAGTGATAAAACTCTGATACAGAACACCACCTCTATTATATATCAAATGCCCATGAGTGTTATGAGTAAAAGGAAAATTGTAGGCAAATATGTATCACACAATTCAAGGTTTTTAGAATACATATGGGATTAGTGTATTTGCATCTGTCTTTATCAACTCCTAAATAATTTGGTGATGACACCCATCATATTGTTAATGGTGCCCACTGGTAAATGAAGTACAGAATCAGAATTCAAGTAGAAATTTCATTTAGTACTCTACAGTTAATGCCTTCTATACTTAAAAAGGTTTTTGGATGATTTTTACTTTTCTTGTAGTAAAAGACTCAAGGTGGAAAGGAAGTCATCTAAAACTTTATCATTTTTAATCCTTAGTCTCATATCTGTACAATGAGACCAAAATTCTTCCCCAAAGACTTTTGATGCTTTCTAAAATCAAATCCTTTTTAAATGAATTTCTACAATAGTGCACTTCTACATTTGAAGGCAATTCCAAAGAAGAATTCTGAAAAACATTCGCAACAAAAACAGCATGATTCATAAAAGTATCTGTAGTTCATAGATAAAACAGGCAATTCCCAATATAACAGAGTAATTAAAAATTCATAAATTGCTACTAATCTTTAGTGATGAAAAATTATGAAAGTAGGACCTTTACCACCTCTATTTTTAAAAGCTGTAGAAATGTTACTAAGGTGTTTTTTTATATATATATATATAAGAACATAGCGGCTCCACCTGCAATGCAGGAGACCCAGGTTCAATCCCTGGGGAGGGAAGATCCCCTGGGGAGGGAAATGGCAACCCACTCCAGCATTCCTGCCTGTGAAATCCTCCATCGAGAGGAGCCTGGTGGGCTACGGTCCATGGGGCAACAAAGAGCTGCACATGACTGAGCGTCTTAGCATGTTTTTATATATATAGTTGGTTAACAATGTTGTGTTAGTTTATTAAAGTGTTTATTTAATCAAAGAATGTTGCTTGAGGTGCATAACACTTTTTTCCCACAGCAACAATGGTAAAAGTGTTAAAACACCTGAAGATCAGATTGGAAAAGTTTTTTCAACTCAAATGTGACTGAGCTATAGTAGTAACAGTCAGCCTCAAAAAATACTTGTAGTGTGAGAATAAGTGAGTGGGTGAACCAGTATTAAGGACCAGAATGTTCTCTAGATCATGAACTCTCAGAGGAAGGAAGTGGTCTTCCCTATTCGTGTTTGTATCCCCAACACTCTGCCACATAGTTGGTGATTAGCAGATGTTGACTGGGTAATCCTAGAGCTAACTGGATGTTCATAATTTTATGTTTGTCCTAACCTATTATTAAGGGGAATATTTTTGTAAGATAAAATCACGAACCTTGTGCAAATATAAAATAGACATGTGTTAAAGAATGCTTTAACTCAATTATCGAGGAAACTAGAGAACTGTAAAAAGCCAGTTTAAGGAGATTCTGAAGATAAGACACAAATAATGGCAATCAGGAGTACCGAAATAAATTTAACAGATGAAAAAATGGGCAAAAAGTCACAGGGAAGGTATTAATTGCATCTTCACCGGCAAAAATCATTAGCATTACTAGCAGTTGACTACAAGTAAGGAAGTGGTAAAATTACTCAGAGGGAGTGCAAGTTACAAATCATGACCAAGCATTTCATAGGTCACCTCTCATATTTTTCCTTTTGTCATTTCAAAGTCTTCCACAACTTTTCCTTGCAGTCTCCTCTCCCTGTAATAAGGATAATTCTAAAAGTTATTCTTAATCACACACACACACACACACACACACACACACACACACACAGACCGGTTTTCTTAGGTTTGGCCTGATTGTCTGTATAGGTGAAGCGAGGGCAGGAATCAGCAGAAGACAGCCTTGTCAGCAAACAAGGTCTGACTCTCCAAACCTCCTGCAAGTTAGGAATGGTTTTCACATTTTTAAACGGTTGAAAAAAAAACACCAAAAGATGAATAATTTGCTGTGACATAAAAATTATATGCAAATCAAATTTCAGTCCCCATAGCTAAAAATCCACTGGAATACCTTCGTTCAGTGACACGTCTGTTGCTGCTTTCTGGATACACTGGCAGAACTGAGAAACGTCACAGAACAAGACCAGGATGGGGTGAAGCGGCTCAGGAGCATCCCCTGGGCACAAGATTTAAGAGGGCACCAAAAACTAAGTGATGAAGAAATGAATGAATAATACTTTGACGCATATTTTTTAAAAATCGAAAGAATGCCCCCTCCCCCCACCACCCCCCACCCCCCGCAAATTTACCACAATGTCAAAATTTTAAATGAAGACAGGATCAGTAATGTTGATGTCTTCCCTTTTCTCCCTTTAGCCTCAGGCTCCAATATGGCTTGGCAAGGAATTGCTGCATTTCACCGCACCCTGATCCTGGCCCTGTTGCAAAGCTTAAAATATTTACTACTGGCCTTTCATAGAAAAGTTTGTGATCAAGAGTGTTAACCAACCATATAAGCTTCCTTGAGTTTGCTTTTCAGACTTAACCACTAAGCGTTAAGCCCACAAAATAAACTTCTGATTGGGAAATACTGTAAGGAATCTTTTTTTTTGGAAATACTGTAAGGAATCTTGGACTGGAATCTTAAATGATGCTATTATTTGCTACCCTGAGGCTAAGAAATCAAGTTCCCAAACCTCTCTCCACCAGATTTCTTCTGCAGTACCTGTAAATTTGATGACATCCACTCTTTCTGAGGTCCTCAAAATTGCCTAAGTTTCCTAGCTTGCCAGTAAATAATATTTTCTTATCATTTGTAGGCCTGGGACTCTGAAAGGCAATTTTCCTAGGAGGGCTTAACAGGTATTGGTCCCAATGTAAAATCAATCTTCTTTTTCCATAAAAATGACCTGCCTAGCTGATTAAAAGGGCTATTCTCAAATCATAAATTCCAGGCAGTTTGTCCAATTGTATCCTGATAGAAAGGCAGATAGATTCTTATTGAATGTATGCAAATAACTACATTATCATAAAAAGCAACGAGACCATGAAAGTGTCTGAATTTTGGGAGAGCAAGTGAGAATCAAATACCATATAAAAATGTTTTAGCTCACAAAAGCAGTCTACTAAGCTGTATGGGTTATAGATTGCTAAAGAGAAAGGGCTTCTTCATCTAACCAAAAAATGAAACAACAACACAGCATCAACAATATTCCAAACAGGGGGCTCCTGAACAATATTCCAAAAAAGTAGTCATCCTCACATCTCCCCTGCACTCCATTAGGCCTCTGTCATTAATGTCTGCTTTGCTGGCTCTTCATCAGTCCGCTCTTGGGACTAACAAGAGCTCCCGAAGTTCTGACTCTACTTACTGGTAAGGTCTGAAAGTTACCTAAGTGGGCAAGAGTTTGGTTTAGAAATGCTAGCACTTTGAAGTGCCTGTTATGGTCTTTTCCCACTAGTTTCTGAGACCATCCTTATTTGTTAGGACACAGACTCTGGGCTGTAACTTACAGCAGAGTCCTCAGGCACACATCGGATTACAGGCTATAGATGATGGATAGAAAGGTATGCGTGCATGCTCAATGGCTCAGTCATGTCCAACTCTTTGAGACTCTGTGGGCTGTAGCCTGCCAGGCGCCTCTGTCCATGGAATTTCCCAGGCAAGAATACTGGAGTGGGTTGCCATTTCCTACTCCTGGGGATTTTCCCAACCCTAGTCTTTGGGTTCTTTACCACCTTGTCACTTGGGAAGCCATATAGATAGAAAGAAATAGGTAGAGATAGGTTTCAAAGACTCAGTGGCTGTGGTTCATTTATTACTGTGGCTAATAACATCAGAATGAAAGAAAGGAAAACTCTACTGGGGTACGGTGCACACGTATTTCATAAGTTTTCGTCTGATTTCCCCTGAGAGTAAACACCTATTATGCGCAGCAAGGGCACTGGCAAACCTCTAGGGACATTCAGAAAAGAATAAAACTCTGCGGCTTCCCTGGAGGCTCAGTGGTCAAGAATCCAACTGCCAGTGCAGGAGATGCGGGGTCCATCCCTGATCTGGGGAGATCCCACATGCCGCGCAGCAGCTAAGCCCGTGCACCACCACACCGCAAGAGAGGCCACTGCGAGAGAAGTCCGCGGACCTGAGCTAGAGGGGAGCCTCTGCTCGCTGCAGCCGGAGAAACCCCACACAGCCACGAAGACGCAGCTCAGCCAAACGGAAATAAACAGAGTTTTTAACAATCAGTTTCTTAAAAAGAGATACAAGCTCTGAAAGTCATCTCAATATTTGTCTTTCTGAACCTATTCTAGACAAGAGTGATATCTTGTCTCATCTGATATGATAAGAGATATCATATCTCATCTGATATGACGACTCTTCCCATCCAAGTCTCAAAATAGGAACATCTCAAATGAACCTCATTATTTTTAGCATCTATCTATAAGATGAGAAACCACATCATTGCGGTTTTCCCAGTAACCTTTTCCAAATCCAAAGACACATTTAGCTGTAAAGAACAACCTGATATTTTTTCCCCCCTAAATTTAGTGTTTTGATTTTGGGAGAGCAACTCCAAAAGAACTGGCAGAGTATATATGGATGCTTAATTAAGGTAGGATCATGGGTTACTGAGCAACAATACTCGGTTACTTATTTAATCAAAATGACAATAAAAGATTTTAAAAGTAAATATATAAGGTAACATGAATGTAAAGAACCTTAGTCCTTTCAAAAGTGAGATTTTTTTTCTTAAATAAAATTATTCTGATAAGCCACAGAATCTCGACTATGTAGGCAGATAACACAAAAGTTACAGAATGAGCTTTCGTATTATAATTGAAGGTTATTAATCAGTGAACCAAGGAAGTAATCCATTAAAATGGAGTCATCTTTGCTAAAATTTAACATATTTTATAGCCTAGTTTCAAACTCAGGTGTTATAAAACCAAAGAAAATAAAATTTACTTTCCAAGTTTTCTCCATTATACTGTTTCATATTCTAGAGTAAACTGACACTTCTCCTAAAGACCATATTAATCCATTTGGGCTTCATGGGAGAAATTTTCACATACAGAGGTATA
Source organism: Bos javanicus (assembly GCF_032452875.1). NCBI lineage: Eukaryota > Metazoa > Chordata > Mammalia > Artiodactyla > Bovidae > Bos > Bos javanicus. The sequence continues at coordinate 107,027,829 of NC_083874.1, forward strand.
GGGAAGTCATTCTGGCTTATAATGTGATTTGGCTTGAACTTCACGCTGACTCAAACAACCTGTTTTATGGCCTATATCTGCTTTAACCATTAGAGAAAAGAATGCAGCTAAAAATCATAATGAAATTACTGTGGTTCAGATATTCAAAACGAAGCCAGGTGGCCATTGCGGGTGTGGTTTCAGAAGGATTCCTGCATCAGTGAGAACTGATTTTGTGAACTGTATCAGTCTCAAGGACACTGCTAGCCATTCTCAAAACAATACCTGCTAGCATGTGGCAGCTGCAGTCTTACGGTCTCGACGTCTCCCCTTGGAACTAGGCAACCATTTTGGACCCTTGCTTAACACGTACCCTTGTGCCTGCGTGCTAGGTCGCTTCAGTCACGTCTCACTCTTTGTGACCCCATGGACTGTAGCCCGCCAGGCTCCTCCGTCCATGGGATTCCCCAGGCAAGAATACTGGAGGGGGTTGCCGTCCCTCCCGCAGGGGACCTTCCCCACCCAGGGATGGAACTCTCATCACCGGTGGATTCTTTACCGCGGAGCCAGCGGGGAAGCCAACAAGCACACTTACTTCCTGCTAGCTCCAATCCTAATTCTTAACAAACAATTTATGTAATTCTGTGGGGTTTGCCTTTAAAAAGCCTCCGCCATTTTGTAGTCCAGAGAAATACAATTCAGATCTTCTTGAGTCTGTGTCTCCCGGGCTATGGTCCTCAGTTTAGCTCAAATGAAACTCTGCTCCATTCCTGTTGTAGACTGGTTTACTGATTCCTTCTGTCAACCAGTTGCTATAACAGAAGACCACATAGCGGGCAGCTTAAACAGTAAACATTTCTTACAGTTCTGCAGGCCAGGAGGTCCAAGGTCAAGGTCCTGCAGACTCAGTGTCTGGTGGGAGCCCCGCTTCTTGGTTCATGGATGCCTGAGTCTTACTGTGTCCTCTTAGGATTGGAAGCTGGTAAGAGGGTTCTCTGGGGTCTGTTTTGTAAGAACACCAGCCTCTTTCATGAGGGCTCTGCTCTCCTGACTTAAGCACCTCCAAAAAGCTCCACCTCCTAATACCAATATATTGGGGATTAGGTTCAACATACGAATTTTTAAGAGGACACAAACATTCAGTTTATAGCAAGGACAGAGCCCTAAAGCTCATTTCAGGGATGCACGGAGTAAACACTGTTTTCATAACAATATTAAAATGTTTTTTGCCTTTCTCATTCTCATTTCACTTTCTCACAAGTGTACAGTACAGATGCTATGGAATGTGTAATATTACAACTGATTACATGCAAAAGGAGACATGAGACTCCAGCTTTTTTCTGGGAAGCCAGGCATTTAAGAGATTTCAGAAACACAATACCATTTTCATATTTTTGGCTTTAGAAAATATATTTTTCATAAAAATATATTATTATTTTAATATGCATTGGGTTCCTATGGCTTCCCTCACAGCGCAGTCGGTAAAGAATCTGCCTGCAGTGCTGGAGACCTGGGTTCGATCCCTGGGTCGGGAAGATCCCCTGGAGAAGGAAATGGTAACCCATTCCAGGATTCTTGCCTGGAGAATCTCATGGATAGAGGAGCCTGGCAGGCTACAGTCCATGGGGTCGCAAGACTCAGACAGGACTTAGCGACTAAACCACCACCACCTATAATATTGCTGCTTTCCAATGATCAAAAAATAAATATTTTGTATAGTTCTTGTACAAACAAAAGCTTTCTGGAGTCCTCAATCATTTTTAAATGTAAAGGAGTCCAGAGAATAAAAAAATATATATTTTAAAAGAAAAAACCCTACTCTTGTTTTGATGAACAAAAGCACACTCACAATTTTATTTCAGTAACTCTTGCTCCTATTATGGTTTCAACTACTCCTAACAATTTTAACTTTTAACTAAGTAACTTTTATTTCACAGAAAAGAGGATGGCCTGGGGGTGAAGGAATTACAAGATCTTTAAATTTAGAACATCTGAACAATCAGCTGCTCCAGAAAGAAACATTATCTGTACTTAAGCAGATACTCCTGAAAACAGAACTGCCATTGACCCTTCTCAGAGATTTTCCTGTTTGAAGGAGACTGGCCCTTCACCCCAGGCAGTGCAAATTCAGCTACTCATTAGCATCCTGATGCCCAGTAGAACTTTCCATACTTTCCAGTGAAACCCTAAACCTGCCTCTTTTTTGCTAAGTTGGTATATAAACCTTTGCCCCCAGCTGTTCAGTGAGTTACTCATTACTCTGGGAGCCTGGTGTATTCAAATAAACTTTGTTTTTTTCTCCTGTTCATTTGTCAGTTAATTCACAAGGCCCCAAAGAATTGAACCTAAGTGGATAAAGGAAAAGTTTTCTTCCCCAAAAGGATCAATTATTGAACTGGATACCATACATAAGCACTTGAGCAAACTAGCCTGTGACGCACATAAGTTTCTCCAGCAATGCACATCTCTTTTACCCCTCTTAAGATGGCAAAAATGAGCATATTCGTTAACATGACTGAATGATACAGTCTTTCTGTAGTATATAAAATAAGAAGGAAAGTTAATAAACCTCAAACTTTGCTTCTAATTTACTTAGAATTATCCTGGTATTCAGGGATTATCTATTAGGTAGTTCAAATTACTAACAGTATAAGGTTTTAAAGTAACTAAAGGTCTTGATTTTATCTTAAATCTGACATAATAAAACATAATTGCTGTTGAAATGAACAGTTTGTCAGAATACCAGGACATGGAAAGAACCTAAGCGCCTTAGCAGCAGATGATTATATTATGAAGATGTGGCATACAGGGGCTTCCCTGGTGGCGCAGACAATAAGAATCGGCCTGCAATGCAGGACGCCTGGGTTCGATCCCTGGGTTGGGAAGATCCCCTGGAGAAGGGAATGGCCACCCACTCCAGCATTCATGCCTAGAGAATTCCGTAAACAGAGGAACCTGGCAGGCTACAGTCCATGGAGTTACAAACAGTAGGATGCAGCTGAGCAATTAACACTTTCTTTTTTTCTTTCCATGTGTACATATAACAGAATTTTACTCAAACGTAAAAAGGAATTAAAAAACTGCCATTTGCAGCAGTGTGGATGAACCTAGATAATATTATGCTTAGTGAAATAAGTCAGAAAAAGGAAGACAAATACGATATAATGTCACTTATCCGTGGAATCTAAAAAATCATACAGATGAATTCATATACAAAACGGAAACAGAGTCACAGACGTAGAAGACAAACGTGTGGTTACCAAGGCGAGAAGGAACGGAGGAGGAGGGACAAAGGGAGGGAGTGGGACTGACAGGCACGCACTACTGAATGCAAAGGAGATGAGCAGCAAGGGCCTACGTACAGCACAGACACACACTACTGAATGCAAAGGAGATGAGCAGCAAGGGTCTCCGTACAGCACAGGGAGTTGCACGCGTTATCTTGTAACAACCTATATAATGGAATATAATCTGCAAAATACTGAGTCACTACGCTGTACACCTAAAACTAACACAATATGGTAAATGAACTATGCTTCAATAGAATAAATAAAATAAAAGCAACTGTCTTTTAAAAAGTTTATCAGAATAGTGACTTAATTTAACAAAATTTACATTTTCCACAGTCCTAAACATTGTGTGAGAGCAACGTCAGTTTATTTGATCAATATGCCTATAACATAAGAGAAATAAATCCAAGTAAAGTAAAGTGTCCAGGAAGGGGTCCAGAATTTGCTGCTGCAGCACAGAAGTTATTTTGAACAGAAGGCATCTGAGTGCCTGAAATCCCTTATCTGCCTTAAAGCAGAGCCTCCGAAAGAACTCAGAAGAACTTAATGGTCATAACTCCCCTCCCTGGGAGCAACCAGGGAAGATTGAGCCATCACCTGAAATGAGAAGACTCCACACCACACCTAAACACACATTGCAACGAAACTCTGTCTCCCCCATGACCCGTTTATCTTTCCAAAAAGTCATGTGTTTCTCCATAAATGCTCTTCTGTTTTGCTTCTGTCCTTTTGAAGTGGTATATAAGCCTCAAACTCTAATCACCCTTCTGAGTCACATTTTTCTGTGAAATTCTGTTACGTATATGTAGGTACATACCTAAAACTCTATCTTTTCTCTTGCTAATCTGTCTTTTGTCAATTTAATTTGAAGCACCCAAATCTTAAACCTAAGAATGTAGAGGAAAAGTTTTTTTTCCATGACATACATTTATATTATTCTCAACACTGAGAAATCAAAGAGAAGACAAGAATGCTCTTTTTTTAACCAAAATTATTTAGCTATTCTCTTTTATCCAAGATTCACCTAAATTATGTACATTTAAATTCTTAAAATGTTTGACCTTCACTTTTTCTGTAGGATAGATTTATTTTGAAGTACAAGACTTTCAAAATATTGGATATTTAACTTCTTTATTTTCTGCATACAATTTATATAAACTCTTAGTTCTTCATAAACCAATCAGAATAAAGTTGTTTAAATAACTTTATTAACTACTATATTAATATTATCCAAAGATAGGAAAATCTTTGGATAATAGATTAGGCCAATAGATAAAGGCCAAACCAAGAGGTTAAGGCCTTTCTTCCCTGGTGGCTCAGCCAGTAAAGGATCTGCCTGCAATTCAGGAAGCCCAGGTTCAATTCCTGAGTCGGGGAGATCCCCTGGAGGAGGGAATGGCAACCCACTCCAGTATTCTTGCCTGGAGAATCCCATGAACGGAGGAGACTAGAGAGCTACTGTCCATGGGGCTGCAAAGAGTCAGACGCAACTGAGTGACTATCACTTTAAAAGGCCTTTCTGAATTATAAACACACACACACACACAGATGCATTGAGTACTCATAACTCCAGTTCTATAGCTTCAGCCACAAGTTAAGATTAAACGAAGAAACATAAAAACTCAGAGATCTATATAAGTTTGTATCAACAGCGGGAAAAGTCAACAAAGACTAAAATTCTGCTATTGCTTGGAATTCGTCTCCTGAAGCCACAGCCGAGGTGCTGGGGCTGCCTCTCAGGTCTGTGTTCCCTGGCTCTGCCAGGAAAAGCCACTGGGCATGTTCGAGGATGATCTCTTTAATTATTAAAATTTAAACCTTTTTAAAAAAGGAAAATCATAGCTGTTGATCAAATGTAAAATGAATATATGTCAAAGATATTTTTTAAATGTGTTAATTAATGGTGTAACCAGGAAGGTGTTGGAAAAAATGGAAGGTGTTGAAAAAAACAAGTCAGAAGAGACTTCAAAGAGCAAACATAGATACATGCAATCAGATAGGTTAAAATGAATTTGGCAACAGATGCCAAACTGGTCAATATTCCCAACACAATAATCAATTACATCCCCACTAGCAAAAACTTGTTTGTGTTTCTACACACAAGAATTATTTGTATTTGTGGGAGAGGAAAAACATTTTCCTTGATACTCTTAAGTGTCCTTGGCTGAGTCTGAAAATTAAAATGAACAAGAGAAAAGCATGTGAGTTTATTTCAGTTTTATCTGATATGAGAGTCTTCATAAGGAAATGAAGAACTAAAGAACTGGTTAAACCTGAACGTTTTCCCGCGCGGTCTGCCAAGGCGTGGACAGTCGCGGAGAAAGACTGTGGGACAAAGGGTATGAGGCTGCGGTTCGCGGCTCAGTCGCTGAGCCGTCCGACTGTTGCAACCCCGGGGCCTGCAGCACATCAGGCTGCCATGTCCTTCACCATCTCCCAGAGTTTGCTCAGACTCACGTCCATCGAGCCAGGGATGCCATCCAAGACGTTCTTCCATCTTGGAGACAGGATTGACCCTTTCTTCCGGGGATGGGAAGAGGCCTTTTCATAGGACGGTCCTATGAGTTCAGCGGAGAAGGGAAGGCATTGGGGTGCGGAAGGAAGTGTCAGAGACGTCCTCTCGCTTCTGTAGCTTCTCAGACTCCTGCAGGCTCAGACGTTCAATGCTCTACGGCGCCATACTTTGGAAGAGTGTGTCCTGAGCCCCACCGTGTTACCTTTTCCTTCAGTGGACAGTGATATCTCTGAGACCATGAAAGACGTGGGCAACCAGGAAGCTTGGACTGGATAATGCCTAACCTTCCACAGAACACTCAGTAATCTTTTTTCCCATTTTTCAAAGTCCTGCACAACTTCTCCTGACATGACTTTCCAGCTCTCAGCACGCCCCTTCCCTCCGTCCTCACAAAGGCAGCCTGATGAGACCTGCCCTTTCCCTTTGCTTCCCCTCCCTCATCCCAGGTCCATTCACCTTTGGCTCCATCTAGTTCATCTCCATTAATGTTGAGAAAAAGCACTAATTTATTAAATATGACAATTTATATTAAGAAGCTATCAGCCCTTTACACCTTATCTTCTCAAAGGTGTGGGTACCCTAACAGCAATAGTAAAGATGCTTGTTGTCCTAAAAGAGATCTCTAACTGAAGGTATTTTTAATGGGTAGCAAAATACAGTAAAAATTCTTTAGACCATTTATAGGGAATAAGTATTTGATGCAAGGGAAACAGGCAGTCCAGCTCTAGCCGTTCTTGATCTTCAGATCTTCTATTTTCATAGACAAGCTCACAGCAAAGGTCATATGAAATCCAGCGGCCAGGGAAACAAACAGGTCTCGGCAGCAGCCGGGATGTACTGGTGGATCTTGTACAAGTGGCAGGCTTCCCCAGTGACTCAAGGTAAAGAACCGGCCTGCAATGCAGGAGGTACAGGAGACATGAGTTTGACCCCTGGGTCGGGAAGATCCCCTGCAGGAGGAAATGGCAACCCACTTCAGCACTGGAGAACCCCAGGGACGGAGGAGCCTGGCGGGCTAGTCCTTGAGGTCCCAAAGAGCTGGATGCCACTGAGCACACAAGCACTTGCATAAGTGGCATGTTTCGAAATCTGTACCCATCTGTTTTTTGAAGGGGACGATGATCATTGGGTGAATGACTAAGCTCTAGTAGTCATTTAAAACCATTTTGCTCATGTAAGTCAACTTATAGTGACAAAATGTGAGTAATGTGTTTTCCATTTTGCAAAAAGTAGGAGAATTTTTATGAAGTACTTTAATTACTTGGGCTTCCCTGGTAGTTCAGCTGGTAAAGAACCCCCTGCAATGCCGGAGACCCTGATTCGATTCCTGGGTCAGGAAGATTCCTTGGAGAAGGGATAGGCTACCCACTCCAGTATTCTTGGGCTTCCCTGGTGGCTCAAGGAAGCTCAAGAATCTGCCTGCAATGAGGGAGACCTGGGTCCAGTCCCTGGATTGGGAAGATTCCTTGGAGGAATGAAAGGCTACCCACTCCAGTATTCTTGTCTGGAGAATCCCCATGGACAGAGGAGCCTGGTGGGCTAAAAACCACGGGGTCACAAAGAGTCAGACAGAACTGAGTGACTAAGCACAGCACAGAACTTTATTTACTTAAAACAAAAGTAGATACTTCAATGTGGTGATTTAGATCATTTAAATTTGATGTTTCCTATTTTTATTAAGAAGAGTTGAAACAGTTAAAGCTCTACTGTTACAGTCTTTAACGTTATTTTTATTTTCACATTTCTTCACATCTCATGCAGTTTTTAAACACGGTGGAATTTATTGAAACTTACTACACATGTCTATTTTAAGTTATTGCAGTATTTTCTCCTGCAAATAATGGTGACAAAGACTCTTTGCTTGACCAAACTTTAGTCAGGCTCCTGAACCTTCTCCTAGGACCATCCATGAATTTCCCTGTAAAATCTAATTTTATCAAGAACCCTGCTAGTCACTTTAACCAGAGTCCTTCACCTAGATATTTGATCACCCAGGATAACTAATCAGGTTGCTAATCCCCTCCAAAAACCTCTGTGCTTAGTCAGTCAGTCATGTCCGACTCTCTGAGGCCTCATGAGCTGTAGCCCACCAGGCTCCTCTGTCCATGGGGATTCTCCAGGCAGGAATACTGGAGCGGGTTGCATGCCTTCCTCCAGGGGAATCTTCCCAACCCAGGTCTCCCGCATTGCAAGCAGATTCTTTACCATCTGAGCCACTAGGAAAGCCCAACACCCCCCACCATCCCCCAGAAGAGGTCTGTATACCCTGGCCTGTCTTCAGCAAAAATCTGGTTAGATTAACTTTTTGCCAGAAATCTCCTGATCCCTGATTTTTTTTTTTTTCCTTAGTAATTTCCCATCCACTGATATCCCACCCTGCTCCTTGGCTATAAATTTCCATTTTCCTACAATCCCTGGTGGCTCAGACAGTTAAGAATCCGCCTGCAATGCAGGAGACCTGGGTTTGATCTTGGCCAACCATTCTGACCCAGAGTCCTTCCTGGTGGTGAACACATTCCTCAGCCAAGATGGATGCCAGAGAGAAGGATTCTGGGAGGTGGTCAGACACGTGGAGTCTCCTTTTGATCTTTCCTGAACTCTTCCAATCGGTGGTGGCTTGTTAGTTCCCTGTTCTTACTAGGACCTCCCAATGTAAAATAACTCATGAAAATGGTTATTATGGTGCTTGGCCAGGGTAGGCAGTTTCAGTCAGTGTGTTTCTGCTAACAGTGTCTAGGGAAAGATTCTTATTATTCTCATTTTTGGGAGAAAACAATCAATAAAAATTTGTGTTCATCTTAGCATCTCTCCAGTCCCTACCCTTATGATTTACTATCACCAGTTAGAATTCAAGTTCTCATTTTCCTTTCTCTGAGTTAAGTTTCTAAGAACACTGTGAAGAAGTACCAAAGATATAAGTCAAAGGGTAGGCCAGCAAATTTTTATCATTTTACAGTCACTTTCCTCTGACAGGAACTAATGATTCACCCTGGCTGGGCCAAAATGTCACACACGATCTATACCATTGCCCAGATCCTTTAAATGAGCCTCAAATGTTGCAAGAGATCAGCTCTATCTTAGAAAAACATTTAAAATATGTTCCCTTCTTTGTACATTGGGTAGAAATCTTAAGACACAGAGCAAATTTTGAAGTTGGATATAACAAGATTTCCTCACTTATTAGAGGAGCCACTGATTGGGGGGTGGGGAGGAGTAAACAATTAGCTATGAAATGAGTGAGAATAAAAGTGCTGAGGTCAGCAGTAAGAGAACTCCTTTGAGAGGCCAGAAAAAAAAGGATCAGCTAATCCTGACGCCGGAGAAGGCAATGGCACCCCACTCCAGTACTCTTGCCTGGAAACTCCCATGGACAGAGGAGCCTGGTAGGCTTCAGTCCACGGGGTCGCTAAGAGTCAGATATGAGCGACTTCACTTTCACTTTTCACTTTCATGCATTGGAGAAGGAAATGGCACTCCACTCCAGTGTTCTTGCCTGGAGAATCCCAGGGACGGGGGAGCCTGGTGGGCTGCCGTCTATGGGGTTGCACAGAGTCAGACACAACTGAAGCAACTTAGCAGCAGCAGCAGCAGCAATCCTGACACAGGAGGCAGGGAGGCCTTTTGGGACGGCGTCACAGAAGAGGGCAATGTCAGATGGTAAAGCGTCTGCCTACAATTCGGGAGACCTGGGTTCAATCCCTGGGTTGGCAAGATCCCCTGGAGAAGGAAATGGCAACCCACTTCAGTATTCTTGCCTGGAAAATCCCATGGACCGAGGAGCCTGGTGGGCTACAGTCCATGGGGTCACAAAGAGTGGGACAGGACTGAGCGACTTCTCTTTCACTTTCACAGAATAGGGCAGCTGAACGGGTTTTCAAGAATAAAAATGAGAATGCCAACAATTTACATTCATTAGTTAGGTACACTTAAATGCTGCTTGCTGGTGGTCTGAGGCTGGAAGGAAAGAAGATTTTGGAAAGGTAATTTGAATCCAGGTTATGTAAAGTATTCAGTTACACCTAGGGAAACCAACAATAGATATGCAAACCTTGGCAGGTCTTGACTGGTGGAAAAAAAAAAAAAACAATGGGCAAAAATCACCTTCTCACCTTCTATCTTACATTCCTCTTTCTTCTCAACTTATTCATAGCACTTTCACGATCTCTCAGCTGTCTCCTACCCATGCCTGCCCCAGTCTTTCCAGTGAGTTTAGTTGCCCTTCAAAAATGCTGTTTTCCCCAGTAACAAAAGAGAAAAACTACACAATATTGCTACTGTATCAACCCCATTCCTTTACATAAGAGTAGGAAAAGGTTTTTTGGTTGTTTTGTGGTGGTAGTTGGAGGTGGTGTCAGAATTTCCAAGGGAGGTTTCAGTTACCTTTTAGAAAAATATTATTTTAACCCAAAACTCACTCAGGCTCCTTGTCTTCCAAAATTTTTGTTTACATTCCACGTTCAGTCAATAATTCAGGTAATGAGTACTTCCCCCATGACTCCAACAACAGGGCATGCATTTGCAAGTGGGCACACAAACTTTTTTTTTCTTTAACCCACATTTCTTTGGGGTGGTAAGAGTGCATTTTATCAGCTCAAAGTCAGCTTTTCAAATCCCTCAGGTGGAGATAGGATTCCTTAACATGTGAATGACTGCTATCTCTTATCTAAACCCTTCCTGCCAAACAATGAAAAAGTCGATTTAAATCCGATAATTCTTTAATAGAGCTTCCTCCAGGTCATTTAAAAAGACGCTAAGTAAGGTGGATTTTACCACCAATTCTTAAGACATCAACTCTTCACAATTCTCACTTATTTCCTCTATTTGCATTCTGTCTCCAGGCCAACTTTCGGTTTTGGACAAATCCCACCCATTTTCCTATCTTATTTCCATAGCGGATTGTTAGAAAAACTATGTCAGTATTTTCTGCTTCGAAGAGTTTCAATTAGGCATACTTTCATATTGCAAAACACCACCTGCATATTGGTTTTCCAATTGGTAATCCTTAAACTCACAGAATCCACTAGCTCAGTTGCATAGGAAAGTGAGAGTTAAGGCAAATAACTTCTCTGGGAGTCAGTAATCTTAAACGTTAAAAAGGTCCACACCACAGACCCCTTTAATGGCTAACAGACAATTATCAGGGGCCCTAATAATACAATGGATCTTCCCTGGTGGCTCAGATGGTAAAGCGTCTGCCTACAATGCGGGAGACCTAGGTTCAACCCCTGGGTCGAGAAGATCTCCTGGAGAAGGAAATGGCAACCCACTCCAGTATTCTTGCCTGGAGAACCCCATGGATGGAGGAACCTGGTGGGCTACAGTCCATGGGGTTGCAAAGAGTCGGACACGACTGAGCGACTAGCACACTGCAACTAGCTTCTGAGTGCCCACGGCTATAGCGGGTTTATGAAGTCTGGCCGACAGTGGTTCAGTTTTATCCACAAATGTCTTCTGAGTTCCAAGGTGTTTTACTCACTTTTTTCTTTTCTGCCCTAAATCTTTTCATTAATGAAGCAGGATAGTCCGTGTGTGCACACATGTGCTCTGTCAATGGAACTTGCAGTATTTTAAATATGAATCTCTCTTGGATGTAGTAACTCACACATTCATTTCAGGGGATCATGTATTCATTCAATCAACAAATACTCTTGAGCATCTACTCTGAGCTGCACTTCTAAAATACAGTATTGAATTAAACTGTCTTAAAGTTCCTGCTCTCAAGTGGTTTATATTTTAGCAAATAAAAGTATGTTAAGGAAAGCCTCTTGGTGAGATAACATTCGAACAGGATAAAAAATGCAATGAGCAAGTAGGTTATGCTGATACCTGTGGGGGGGGGGGGTGTGGAGCAGGGAGGTCCAGTGCAAAGACCCTGAGTTGGGCGTCCCACAACAGCAGTTCAGTTCGATCGCTCAGTCGTGTCTGACTCTTTGCCACCCCATGAATCGCAACACACCAGGCCTCCCTGTCCATCACCAACTCCCGGAGTTTACCCAAACTTATGTCCATTGAGTCAGTGATGCCATCCAACCATCTCATCCTCTGTCATCCCCTTCTCCTTCTGCTCGCAATCCCTCCCAGCAACTTTTAGCAGAGAGCCAGAGTGACTGAAGGCAGAGTGTAGCAGAAATAGGGAAGCACAATATCAAGAATGACCTTCTTGACCATGATAATGAACTTAGACTTCATTCTGAAGGATATAGAAAACCACTAGATGGAATTCTATTTCAAACCATGCTTTTCTGATCTTTTAAAAACAATGTGCAAAGTCAACTCAGTCTGCACACTACTTTATGTTGACCCTGGAGCACACTCTTAGTTGTATGAAAATTATCTGATGCAGAGAAGAAAAACATATGTACAGGACCAGATAGTAAATATTTTTGACATTTCTGTCTATACAGTTTTTGTTGCAACTAAAAGTAGCCGTGGCTGCGTGGGCGCAGGAGGGCCTAGAGGAGCTATCCCACGTTGAAGGTCAGGAAGGGCGGTGGTGAGGAGATACCCCTCGTCCAAGGTAAGGAGCAATGGCTGTGCTTTGCTGGAGCAGCTGTAAACAGATATCCCACGCCCAAGGTAAGAGAAACCCACGTAAGACGGTAGGTGTTGCAAGAGGGCGTCAGAGGGCAAACACACTGAAACCATACTCACAGAAAACTAGTCAATCTAATCACACTAGGACCTCAGCCTTGTCTAACTCAATGAAACTAAGCCATGCCCATGGGGCAACCCAAGACGGGCGGGTCATGGTGGAGAGATTGACAGAATGTGGTCCACTGGAGAAGGGAATGGCAAACCACTTCAGTATTCTTGCCTTGAGAACCCCATGAACAGTATGAAAAGGGAATACTGAAAGAGAAACTCCCCAGGTCAGTAGGTGCCCAATATGCTACTGGAGATCAGTGGAGAAATAACTCCAGAAAGAATGAAGGGATGGAGCCAAAGCAAAAAGAATACCCAGCTGTGGATGTGACTGGTGACAGAAGCAAGGTCCGATGCTATAAAGAGCAATATTGCATAGGAACCTGGAATGTCAGGTCCATGAATCAAGGCAAATTGGAAGTGGTCAAACAGGAGATGGCAAGAGTGAATGTCGACATTCTAGGAATCAGCGAACTGAAATGGACTGGAATGGGTGAATTTAACTCAGATGCCATTATATCTACTACTGTGGGCAGGAATCCCTCGGAAGAAATGGAGTAGCCATCATGCTCAACAAAAGAGTCTGAAATGCAGTACTTGGATGTGATCTCAAAAACGACAGAATGATCTCTGTTCGTTTCCAAGGCAAACCATTCAATATCACAGTAATCCAAGTCTATGCCCCAACCAGTAACGCTGAAACAGCTGAAGTTGAATGGTTCTATGAAGACCTACAAGACCTTTTAGAACTAACACCCAAAAAAGATGTCCTTTTCATTAAGGGGACTGGAATGCAGAAGTAGGAAGTCAAGAAACACCTGGAGTAACAGGCAAATTTGGCCTTGGAATACGGAATGAAGCAGGGCAAAGACTAATAGAGTTTTGCCAAGAAAATGCACTGGTCATAACAAACACCCTCTTCCAACAACACAAGAGAAGACTCTATACATGGACATCACCAGATGGTCAACACTGAAATCAAATTAATTATATTCTTTGCAGCCAAAGATGGAGAAGCTCTATACAGTCAGCAAAAACAAGACCAGGAGCTGACTGTGACTCAGACCATGAACTCCTTATTGCCAAATTCAGACTTAAATTGAAGAAAGTAGGGAAAACCACTAGACCATTCAGGTATGACCTAAATCAAATCCCTTATGATTATACAGTGGAAGTGAGAAATAGATTTAAGGACCTAGATCTGATAGATAGAGTGCCTGGTGAACTATGGAATGAGGTTCATGACATTGTACAGGAGACAGGGATCAAGACCATTCCCATAGAAAAGAAATGCAAAAAAGCAAAATGGCTGTCTGGGGAGGCCTTACAAATAGCTGTGAAAAGAAGAGAAATGAAAAGCAAAGGAGAAAAGGAAAGATATAAGCATCTGAATGCAGAGTTCCAAAGAATAGCAAGAAGAGATAAGAAAGCCTTCTTCAGCGATCAATGCAAAGAAATAGAGGAAAACAACAGAATGGGAAAGACTAGAGATCTCTTCAAGAAAATCAGAGATACCAAAGGAACATTTCATGCAAAGATGAGCTCGATAAAGGACAGAAATGGTATGGACCTAACAGAAGCAGAAGATATTAAGAAAAGATGGCAAGAATACACAGAAGAACTGTACAAAAAAGATCTTCACGACCCAGATAATCACGATGGTGTGATCACTGACCTAGAGCCTGACATCCTGGAATGTGAAGTCAAGTGGGCCTTAGAAAGCATCACTACAAACAAAGCTAGTGGAGGTGATGGAATTCCAGTTGAGCTATTCCAAATCCTGAAAGATGATGCTGTGAAAGTGCTGCACTCAATATGCCAGCAAATTTGGAAAACTCAGCAGTGGCCACAGGACTGGAAAATGTCAGTTTTCATTCCAATCCCAAAGAAAGGCAATGCCAAAGAATGCTCAAACTACCACACAATTGCACTCATCTCACATGCTAGTAAAGTAAGGCTCAAAATTCTCCAAGCCAGGCTTCAGCAATATGTGAACCGTGAACTTCCTGATGTTCAAGCTGGTTTTAGAAAAGGCAGAGGCACCAGAGATCAAATTGCCAACATCCGCTGGATCATAGAAAAAGCAAGAGACTTCCAGAAAAACATCTATTTCTGTTTTATTGACTATGCCAAAGCCTTTGACTGTGTGGATCACAATAAACTGTGGAAAAATTCTTCAAGAGATGGGAATACCAGACCACCTGATCTGCCTCTTGAGAAATCTGTATGCATGTCAGAAAGCAATAGTTAGAACTGGCCATGGAACAACAGACTGGTTCCAAATAGGGAAAGGAGTACATCAAGGCTGTATATTGTCGCCCTGTTTATTTAACTTATATGCAGAGTACATCATGAGAAACGCTGGACTGGAAGAAACACAAACTGGAATCGAGATTGCCGGGAGAAATATCAATAACCTCAGATATGCAGATGACACCACCCTTATGGCAGAAAGTGAAGAGGAACTCAAAAGCCTCTTGATGTAAGTGAAAGTGGAGAGTGAAAAAGTTGGCTTAAAGCTCAACATTCAGAAAACGAAGATCATGGCATCCGGTCCCACCACTTCATGGGAAATAGATGGGGAAACAGTGGAAACAGTGTCAGACTTTATTTTTCTGGGCTCCCAAATCATTACAGATGGTGACTGCAGCCATGAAATTAAAAGATGCTTACCCCTTGGAAGGAAAGTTATGACCAACCTAGATAGCATATTCAAAAGCAGAGACATTACTTTGCCAACAAAGGTCCATCTAGTCAAGGCTATGATTTTTCCTGTGGTCATGTATGGTTGTGAGAGTTGGACTGTGAAGAAGGCTGAGTGCTGAAGAATTGATGCTTTTGAACTGTGGTGTTGGAGAAGACTCTTGAGAGTCCCTTGGACTGCAAGGAGATCCAACCAGTCCATTCTGAAGGAGATCAGCCCTGGGATTTCTTTGGAAGGAATGATGCTAAAGCTGAAACTCCAGTACTTTGGCCACCTCATGCGAAGAGTTGACTCATTGGAAAAGACTCTGATGCTGGGAGGGATTGGGGGCAGGAGGAGAAGGGGACGACAGAGAATGAGATGGCTGGATGGCACCACTGACTTGATGGACGTGAGTCTCAGTGAACTCCGGGAGTTGGTGATGGACAGGGAGGCCTGGCATGCTGGGATTCATGGGGTCGCAAAGAGTCGGACACGACTGAGCGACTGATCGACTGATCTGATCTGACTCAACCTTGTCACTGCAAGGAACTATATACCCATCACTATAAGCAACCTGTGGCTAAAAGACTGTACGTATGTTCCAATAAAATTTTATTTATGGACATTGATATTTGAATTTCATGTAGTTTTTCTTCTAAAAAAACATTACTTTTCTCTGATTTTTTTTCAACAGTTTAAAAATGTAGAAACCATTCTTAGCTTAGGGGCCATACAAAACATGTATTGGATCCAATTTGGTGCACAGTTTATAATTTGCCAAACTTTATCTAAACTGTAACTACTGTTGACTAAAAAAGATGCACAACTTGAGAGTTGTGAATTAAGTCTTATTTGGGGCAAAATGAGGACTGCATTTTGCAATTACTTAGATACAATCTCAAAAATGAGAGAATGACCTCTGTTTGTTTCCAAGGCAAACCATTCAATAGCATGGTAACCCACGTCTAGGCCCCGACCAGTAATGCTGAAGAAGCTGAACAGTTCTATGAAGACCTACAAGACCTTCCAGAACTAACACCCCAAAAAGATGTCATTTTCATTATAGGGGACTGGAATGCAAAAGTAGGACGTCAAGAGATACCTGGAGTAACAGGCAAGTTTTGCCTTGGTGTACAAAACGAAGCAGGTCAAAGGCTAACAGAGTTTTGCCAAGAGAACACACCGGTCATAGCAAACAGCCTCTTCCAACAACACAGAGAAGACTTTACACGTGGACATCACCAGATGGTCAACACGAAATCAGATTGATTATATTCTTTGCAGCCAAAGATGGAGAAGCTCTGTACAGTCAGCAAAAATAAGACTGGGAGCTGATTGTGGCTCAGATCATGAACTCCTTATTGCCAAATTCAGACTTAAACTGAAGAAAGTAGGAAAACCACCAGACCATTAAGGTATGACCTCAATCAAATCCCTTATGATTATACAGTGGAAGTGAGAAATAGATTCAAGGGATTAGATCTGATAGACAGAGTGCCTGAAGAACTATGTTCATGACATTGTACAGGAGACAGGTATCAAGACCACCCCCAAGAAAAAGAAATGCAAAAAGGCAAAACAGTTGTCTGAGAAGGCCTTACAAATAGCTGAGAAAAGAAGAGAAGTGAAAGGCAAAGGAGAAAAGGAAAGATATACCCATATGAATGCAGAGTTCCAAATAATAGCAAGGAGAGATAAGAAAGCATTCCTCAGCGATTAATGCAAAGAAATAGAGGAAAATAATAGAATGGGAAAAACTAGAGATCTCTTCAAGAAAATAAGAGATACCAAGGGAATATTTCATACAAAGACAGGCACAATAAAGGATAGAAATAGTATGGTCCTAACAGAAGCAGAAGATATTAAGAAGAGGTGGCAGAAACACACAGAACTACACAAAAAAGATCTTCATGACTCAGATAATCACAATGGTGTGATCACTCACCTAGAACCAGACATCCTGGAATGCGAAGTCTCATGGGCCTTAGGAAGCATCACTATGAACAAGCTAGTGGAGGTGATGGAATTCCAGTTGAGCTGTTTCAAATCCTGAAAGATGATGCTGCAAAAGTGCTGCACTCAATATGCCAGCAAATCTGGAAAACTCAGTATGGTCACAGGACTGGAAAAGGTCAGTTTTCATTCCAATCCCAAAGAAAGGCAATGCCAAAGAATGGTCAAACTACCACATAAGTGCACTCATCTCACATGCTAGTAAAGTAATGCTCAAAATTCTCCAAGCCAGGCTTTAACAGTATGTGAACCATGAACCTCCAGATGTTCCAGCTAGATTTAGGAAAGGCAGAGGAACCAGAGATAAATTTGCCAACATCTGTTGTATCATCAACAAAAGCAAAAGAGTTCCAAAGAAACATCTATTTCTGCTTTATTGACTATGCCAAAGCCTTTGACTGTGTGGATCACAACAAACTGTGGAAGATTCTTCAAGAGTTGGTAATACCAGACCACCTGACCTGCTCCTGAGAAATCTGTATGCAGGTCACCAAGCAACAGTGAGAACTGGACATGGAGCAACAGACTGGTTCCAAACAGGAAAAGGAGTACGTCAAGGCTGTATATTGTCACCGTGCTTATTTAACTTAGACGCAGAGTACATCATGCGAAATGCTGGGCTGGATGAAGCACAAGCTGGAATGAAGATTGCTGGGAGAAATATCAATAACCTGAGATATTAGATGACACCACCCTTATGGCAGAAAGTGAAGAATAACTAAAGAGCCTCTTGATGAAAGTGAAAGAGGAGAGTGCAAAAGTAGGCTTAAAACTCAACATTCAGAAAATTAAGATCATGGTGTCTGGTCCCATCACTTCATGGTAGATAGATGGGGAAACAATGGAAACAGTAACAGACTTTATTTTGGGGGGGCTCTAAAATCACTGTAGATGGTGACTGCAGCCGTGAAATTAAAAGAGGCTTGCTCCTTGGAAGTAAAGCTATGATCAACCTAGATAGCATATTAAAAAACAGAGGTATTACTTTGCCAACAAAGGTCCATCTAGTCAAAGCTATGGTTTTTCCAATAGCCATGTATGGATGTGACTTCAGTTCAGTTTAGTCTTTCAGTCATGTCCAATTCTTTGCGACCCCATGGACTACAGCACGCCAGGCCTCCATGTCCATCACCATTCCTGGAGTTTACTCAAACTCATGTCCATTGAGTCGGTGATGCCATCCAACCATCTCATCCTCTGTCGTCCCCTTCTCCTCCTGCCTTCAATCTTTCCCAGCATCAGGGTATTTTCTAAGGAGTTAGTTCTTTGCATCAGGTGGCCAAAGTATTGGAGTTTCAGCTTCAGCATTAGTCCTTCCAATGAATATTCAGGACTGATTTCATTTAGGATGGACTGGTTGAATCTCCTTGGAGTCCAAGGGACTCTCAAGAGTCTTCTCCAACACCACAGTTCAAAAGCATCAATTCTTTAGTGCTCAGCTCTCTTTATGGTCCAGCTCTGCCTGGGAAGCAGCACCAGATAGCTCTGAGAGACTGCTCCAAAGATGTAGTGGAGGAAGGTCAATATATAAGCTTTCAGTGAAGGGGGACTTCAACGCAATCAAGTGTTTACTTTATCAGAGGTTTTCTGCTAGTCATGAAAAGACATCATGAGGATCTGATGTCATCATGAAGGGATTTAGTGCCTTTCTAGATAAGAGGAGATGCAAGGATTAGGATCATAAAATCTGTTCCTGAAAATTTCCAACTATCTAACAACCTGTCCCACCAGATTCCATGGAGCACAGAGTGCCTCAGTCCATCCTGAACTCCCTCAGGGGATGTTGAAAGTCAATAGCTTCGGCAGCACAGGGCTCAGTCTCCATGGAGGCAGATGGCAGATGCCCTTGTTGTTCAGCTGCTGGCAATGCTTTTGGCATGTGCCAATTTGTAGTTGACATTACTACAAAGCTGCTCAGTTGTGTCCAACTCTTTGTGATCCCTGAAGCCCACCAGGCTCCTCTATCCATGGAATTCTCCAGGCAAGAATACTGGAGTGAGTAGCCATCCCCTTCTCCAGGGGATCTTCCCAACCCAGGGATCGAACCCGCATTTTCTGTATTGCAGGCATACTCTTCACCATCTGAGCAATCAGGAAAGCCCAACTACTAAAAAGTTAGGTTTTCATTTCTAGGCTACTTAAAGAAGAAATGAGGACTTGTGGCAGAAGGAAAAAAAAAAATCAATCCCATTTGAAACGTCTCAAGTAATGCGTTATTTTATATATTGAAGACAAACATGCAACATTGTAAATCGACCGTGTGTGTCTGTCAGTCGCTCAGTCGTGTCTGACTCTATGACCCCATGGACTGTAGCCCACCAGGCTCCTCTGTCCATGGAATTCTCCAGGCAAGAGTCCTGGAGTGGGTTGCCATTTCCTTCTCCACAGGATCTTCCTGACCCAGGAAGATTGAACCTGGGTCTCCTGCATTGCAGGCAAATTCTGACTCTTTGCGACCCCATGAATTGCAGCACGCCAGGCCTCCCTGTCCATCACCAACTCCCGGAGTTCACTCAGACTCACGTCCATCGAATCAGTGATGCCATCCAGCCATCTCATCCTCTGTCGTCCCCTTCTCCTCTTGCCCCCAATCCCTCCCAGCATCAGAGTCTTTTCCAATGAGTCAGCTCTTCATATCAGGTGGCCAAAGTACTGGAGTTTCAGCTTTAGCATCATTCCTTCCAAAGAAATCCCAGGGCTGATCTCCTTGCAGTCCAAGGGACTCTCAAGAGTCTTCTCCAACACCACAGTTCAAAAGCATCAATTCTTCAGTGCTCAGCCTTCCTCACAGTCCAACTCTCACATCCATACATGACCACAGGAAAAACCATAGCCTTGACTAGACGAACCTTTGTTGGCAAAGTAATGTCTCTGCTTTTGAATATGCTATCTAGGTTGGTCATAACTTTCCTTCCAAGGGGTAAGCATCTTTTAATTTCATGGCTGCAGTCACCACCTTCCAAAATATGTTTTACAATTAGCTCCATGATATCCAGTTTCTTTAACAGGATGAATGATTTTAGTTCATTAATATAAAGTCTGAAATAGAATTATGGTTTAAAGGATAACAATAGGCATTCACAGCCACGATGATACCTGAAAACTTTCCAAAGTGTGCACTTACACGAATAGTTGTAAGTGATGTCACCATTTCTGTGTACTTTTCCCTAAAATTGATGTGCATGAAATGCCTCACTCCCCAGTGGTATGAGATGATGGCATACCTGTCTTCCAACCCTATTTCAGATCTCACCACAGTGCTTGGCTCATACCTCTGAGAGCAAAACAAGTAAGTATCAAAGCTTTTGTTCAAGTAACCCTTTTGCAATGATTAAACAAAGCATAGGTATCTTACATACATTTCTATTAAAAGTGAAGTTTAGCCTGAGAAATAGGGTGTTAGGCCCATGTTGGAACATTAAATTCACAACAGGGTAAAAAGCATGGATAATGATGCTTATTCCTTTAAATATAAATCGAATGGTTTGTGAGGCTACCAAAACGATTATGTATACACTGGATAACACTCACAGATAAAGTGCAATATCACTTCTTTAGGTGAGCTATGCTTATTCAGCAAGCTGCATATATGCTAAGTCACTTCAGCCATGTCTGACTCTTTGCGACCCTATGCTTTGCCAGGCTTTGCCAGGCTTGGCAGGCTTCTCTGTCCATGGAATTCTCTAGGCAAGAATACTGGAGGGGGTTGCCAGGCCCTCCTCCAGTTGGGGAGCTTCCTGACCACAACCCAGGGATTGAACTTGTGTCTCTCAAATATCTTGCATTGGCAGGTGGGTTCTTAACCACTAGTGCCACCTGGGAAGCCCATTCAGCAGAGTAGTCAAGACCTATTTCATCAAAATGTATTTTAAAATATTGATTCCACTTATAATCAATCATTCTAGTTCAAATTATAAGATATTTAATATTTTGGACGATCTATTAATAAGAAGGCTTTCCAGGTGGCACAAAAGTAAAGAATCCACTTGCGAATGCAGGAGTCACAGGAGACGTGGGTTCAATCCCTGAGTCGGGAAGATCCCCTGGAGCAGGAAACAGCAACATGCTCTAGTATTCCTGCCTGGGGAATTCCGTGGACAGTAAAGCCTGGCGGGCTACAGTCCATAAGGATACAAAGAGTCAGACACAATTGAGCAAGTATACATGAGCACGATTAACAAGAAACAAACTTATTCAAATGCATGATAAAATTTTAGTGATTTTAAAATGAGCAGTAGGCAGCCATCAAAAAGAATGAAATAATGCCATTCACATTATTATTATTATTATTATTCACATTATTATTACGCGACATGGATAGGCCTAGAGATTGTCATACTGAGTGCAGTAAGTCAGAGAAGGAGAAATATCATATGACATCCCTTACACGTGGAATCTAAAAAGAAATGATACAAATGAAGTTATTTACTCTATTTACATAGAGAACAAACCTCTGGTTGCCCGGGGAAGGATGAAGGTAAGGGATGGTTAGAGAGTTTGGGGTGCACAGGTACACACTGCTGCTGCTGCTAAGTCACTTCAGTCGTGTCCGACTCTGTGTGACCCCATAGACGGCAGCCCACCAGGCTCCTCTGTCCCTGGGATTCTCCAGGCAAGAACACTGGAGTGGGTTGCCATTTCCTTCTCCAATGCATCAAAGTGAAAAGTGAAAGCGAAGTCGCTCAGTCGGGTCCAACCCTCAGCGACCCCACGGACTGCAGCCTTCCAGGCTCCTCCGTCCATGGGATTTTCCAGGCAAGAGTACTGGAGTGAGGTGCCATACACACTGCTATATTTAAAATGGACAAGCGACAAGGACCTGCTGAACAGCAACAGGGAGCTCTGCTCAGTGTTGTGTGGCAGCCTGGATGAGACAGGGGTCTGAGGAAGAATGGACACATGTATATATATGTGTGTGGCTGAGTCCCTTCTCTGTTCACCTAAAACTATCACAACATTTTTAATCTGCTACACTTAAATACAAAGTTCTTTTTTTTTTAATGAGCAGTAGGGTACATAGATTTTCTTATTGTAAACCATAAGTGAACAAAAATGAACAAAAATGAAGACAACTGCCCTAGAGAATGGAGAGAGGCACTTGGGTCCCTCTCCAAGAAACCAAGAGGACAGGGGAAGGTGGGAGACCTTGGGAAATTTGGGAGCAGCACAGAAAGGGTGCTGAGGAATCCACACACACACACATACACTTCACAATTTTCCCGAAGAACAGCGCTGGCGCTGCCTACAAAACCTACCCCCTTTCCCCTCCCCTCTATTTGTGAGTAGGGAAGAGGAAGGAGCTTTACTGGAGCTTCAGAGGGCAAAGAAAAGTTGAGGAGTAGATACTCTGAGTGATTCCAGTGGGATATGGGTCTTCAACTGATGGTACCTGGCCCTGGGATGATTTAAGGCAGGTGAATAATGGTTTGATATGTGAGAATAAGACAAATACGTGGTTGGGTTTATAAATCTGGGACTGGCTGCCTTGTCTGTGAAGGATGTGCTTCCTGCGCAGTTTTTGCCATCTCTAAGAACTGGCTATCCCTGGGAGGGGCAGTCTCTCCCCAGATAGCTTCATAACCTGTCTGCTAAGTCGCTTCGGTCGTGTCCAACTCTGTGCGACCCCAGAAACGGCAGCCCACCAGGCTCCCCTGTCCCTGGGATTCTCCAGGCAAGAAAACCAGAGTGGGTTGCCATTTCCTTCTCCAATGCATGAAAGTGAAAAGTGAAAGTGAAGTCGCTCAATCATGTCCGACCCTCAGCGACCCCATGGACTGCAGCCTACCAGGCTCCTCTGCCCATGGATTTTCCAGGCAAGAGTACTGGAGTGGGCTGCCATTGCCTTCTCCAACCTAGACAGCTTATTAAAAGCAGAGATATTACTTTGCCAACAAAGGACTGTATAGTCAAAGCTATGGTTTTTCCAGTAGTCATGTAAGGATGTGAGAGTTGGACCATAAAGAAAGCTAAGCACTGAAGAATCGATACTTTTGAACTGTGGTGTTGGAGAAGATTCTTGAGGGTCCCTTGGAGTGCAAGGAGATCCAACCAGTCCTTCCTAAAGGAGATCAGTCCTGAGTGTTCATTGGAAGGACTGATGTTGAAGCTGAAACTCTAATACTTTGGCCCCCTGATGCGAAGAACTGACTCATTGGAAAAGGCTCTGATGTTGGGAAAGATTGAAGGCAGGAGGAGAAGGGGACGACAGAGGACGAGCTGGTTGGATGGCATCATCCGGGAGTTGGTGATGGACAGGGAGGCCTGGCCGTGCTGCAGTCCATGAGGTAGCAAAGAGTCCTATACACAGAGCGACTGAACTGACAGGAACTGGACAAGGGCTGTCGCGGTCTTTTGAGAAAGGGAAGTCGCTCAGTCGTGTCTGACTCTTTGCGACCCCATGGACTGCAGCCTACCAGGCTCCTCTGTCCATGGGATTTTCCAGGCAATAGTACTGGAGTGGATTGCCATTTCCTTCTCCAGGGGATCTTCCCGACCCAGGGATCGAACCCGGGTCTCCCGCATTGTAGACAGACGCTTTACCGTCTGAGCCGCCAGGGAAGTCTTGAGGGCTGGCGTCAAAGTCTTCGGAAGGCCGCTCCCGCCCCCTGGCTGTCACCTCGGAGGTGCAGCGGGCACGCGGTGCCGGGCCTGGGGCCCGCCGTGCTGTTAGTCAGAATCGCCAGCTGTCGGGAATAGACGGGAGCGGGGTCGGAAAGGATGCGCAGAAGTGGGTCTTCTGCGTCTGTCACTGAGCCTCTCGCCACAGCGACCTTCGGGGAGGTGCGCCTGCAGCTTCACTTCCGGGTCATCTCTCACCCGGAACTAGATTTCCTTCCTGCAGACCTTCAGGGAGCTTTGGGGTGTGCGTTTCCGCTAAGGATCACCAGAGGGCAGGAGAGGGCTCTGGTCAGACAAGCGTGAGGCCAAAGCCGCGTCACAGGGAAGCACTGCGGTCTCAGCGGGCTCTCCTCACAGGTGCGGTGTCGGCTGCAGCGAGGCCGGCTGCGCATCAGAGGGCGTTTGGGGAGTCTCTATGAGGCATTTTCTTGTCGCCTCAGTGAGAGTCGCTCAGTCGTGTTGACTGTTTGAGATCCCATGGACTCTCCAGGCCAGAATACTGGAGTGGGAAGCCATTCCCTTCTCCAGGGGATCTTCCTGACCCAGGGATGGAACTGAGGTCTCCTGCATCGCAGGCGGATTCTTTACCAGCTGAGCAATGAGGGAAGCCCCCTCAGGGTTGTGCCAAATTGTGGCAGCCAGTACCGAACATCATCTGGACTGTCATGTAGACTCCACCATCCTTGCTGGCTGGGCCAGGGCAGCTGGAGAGTTTTGTTTGCATGAGCCAGGTCTTACTTGACATGGTGAGGAAAACACGCTAGAATATAATGATCAGGTGTGGTCAGAAAATCTTCCTAAAGCAATGTTTTATCACTTCTACCTGGAACGAAATTCTTGCCCCAACTGGAAGCTCCCTGAAAACAGGCACTTCGAATCCTTTATCAACTAAGCATGACTACTCTTTTTCAAAACAAAAAGAAATCCTCTATCTGAGAAACAAAGCATGAGTTGCATAATTTGTAAATGGAAGGTTGAGCTTTATTATCTACCTTGTAAAGAGATTTATAACAGAGTTTTTGTGTTTTCACCTCTGCATTGTGTTTTTATGTAAAATATTTGATAATCAACATAAAATATACAAGATGCGATGGACATGAGTTTGAGTAGGCTCCAGGAGTTGGTGATGGACAGGGAAGCCTGGCGTGCTCCAGTCCATGGGATCCCAAAGAGTCGGACAAGATTGAGTGACTGAACTGATACAAGAGTGTATAACATATATTATATAAAATATAAAGAATAAAAATAAAATCTCACTCTTTTAAAGGAGTAATTCATTCAGCAAATGTAGAACATCTGCATAAAGATGGAAATGCATAAAAATATACTTACTCATTTCTCCATTTTCTCCCCATTTGCTAGCCTTTTTGTAAACACCTCTCTTTTTTTCCAGCTTAAATTAAAAGGTTTATCATTTCAACTATGCCTTTGCTTATTCCCTAAATTGCTGTGCCTTTTCTCTTTTGTTCCATGTCTAGCAAAACCTTACCCTGGATGAACCTAGCTCTCTGCTGTTCACGTCTGCACCAGCACAGCTAGTTGGGCCCTGATGAAAGTCTCATCTGAGGAGACTGGTAATCAATGGACTCAATCCTAAACCCTGGATTGATCTGAGCAGTTGGCTCTCTTGTCTCACAAAGCCATCCCACCTCCTCCCGCCACTGGAGGTTTCCTTGCTGCCCAGGACTAAGGCCCCTCAGTGCCTCTTCCTCTCAGGTGAGGAGTCCCTGTGAGTGACAACCCCAGCAGACTGGAGCCTGCCTATGGCAGGAGCACATGACCTCACAGGGTCAGGGGATGCGGGACGGGAACCAGCTATGTCTGCTCCATCTGGGATGAGTGAGTGGTGAGAAAATACCTTAGGGAAAAGGCAATAATCTGACCTTTCATGTTTCAAGAATTGAAAATAAAAACTCTGCTTTTCTGTGGTGAAAGGCAGACATAGCTTTGACATTATGCTGCTGCTAAGTCGCTGCAGGCATGTCTGACTCTTCGATCCTATAGACTGTAGCCTACCAGGCGCCTCTGTCCGTGGGATTCTCCAGGCAAGAACACTGGAGTGGGTTGCCATGCCCTACTCCAGGGGATATTCTAGATCCAGGGGTCAAACCCGCCTCTCTTAAGTCTCCTGCGTTGGCAGGCTGGTTATTTCTCATTAGTGCCACCTGGGGAGTGCCCTTTAACATCACAAAGAAGTCACAATCAGAAACCAGTCCCACCCCAGAACTTCTGACCCAACAGGGACCCTGAGATGTACCTGCATATTTAAAAAAAAAAAAAAAAAAGGGAAAGAATTGAGCACTAAAAGCTACTCGCTGAGGAGCCCAAGAGTGGGACTAACTTGGCTGGACAGCTCTGAGGATCACTCCCTTTCAAAGGACAATGTGCCCCTGACAGGGGTCTGTGTCAGGATTAGGTGAATTCTATGGACTTAGAAAAATCTTTCTATTTTGAAATAATTCTAGACTTACAGAAAAGTTGCAAAAATTGTACAGACAATTCCCATTTGCCCTTCACTCAGCTTTCCCTAAAATTAACAACAGATTTCATAATCTTAACAGAATTACCCAAACCAGGAAATTAACTTGGAAACAGTAAACTGACTGATCCACAGAGCTTATTCACATCTGTTCAGGGTTCTTATTAGTGTCCTTTCCCCAGGCCAGTATCCTATTCAGAATGCCACACTGCATTTAGTTCACGTTTCCTTCACCCCCTCTGTCTGTCACATGTCCTCAGTCCTCCTCGGTCTTTCTCCTTGACACTTTTGAAGTACACTTACTGGTCAGTTATTTTTTTAGAATCTCCCTCAATTTAGGTTTGTCTGGTATTTTATCATGCATGATTAGAAGGAAATTACATATTTTTGGCAAAAAAAAAATCCCACCGAAGTGAAGATGTTCTTCTCAGTGCCTCCTACCATGAACTGTAACGATGTCCCATTGCTGGAGAGGACATTAACCTTGATCCCTTGGTTAAACTGGTGTTGGCAGCATTTTTCCAATATGGTGTTTTGATTTTTTTCTCTTCAATCAATAAAGATCTTGGAGGGAGATTCTTTGAGACTCATTTTGGCATCCATGGATGGCTCTCGCCTGCCACATTTTTACTCTATTTGCTTAATGGTGACCTGCTTTTAGCCTTATCTATATGAACTGATTTTCAGTAACCTCTTGGGTTGCAGTGGAGGCTACTGATGTGAGCGGACAAATCTTGATGCAGTTCTATTCCTGCATAGAGGTGGAGGCCAGAGTGGCCTCCTTTTGACCTTTTGGAGACTGAAAATGCTTGGACAGTTCTGTAGGAGGATGGAGATTCAAGAGGGAGATAATTGGACTTCCTGCTAATAAAGCAGCTGGGAACCTGAATAATTAAATCAAATGAATAAGATGTTAATCATATTTATACACGATTTTGTAGAGCAGTTTATTCCAGTTAATTAATTTCTATCTGTGGTAATGATACCTTTATTTTTTAATACAAAATCTGATTTTATTTATGTTTAATGATCCCTTTAAATCCGTAGATTTAGGTAAGCCTCTACTTACTGACTATGCTAAAGCCTTTGACTGTGTGGATCACAACAAACTGTGGAAAATTCTGAAAGAGATGGGAATACCAGACCACCTGACCTGCCTCTTGAGAAACCTATATGCAGGTCAGGAAGCAACAGTTAGAACTGGACATGGAACAACAGACTGGTTCCAAATAGGAAAAGGAGTACGTCAAGGCTGTATGTTGTCACCCTGCTTATTTAACTTATATGCAGAGTACATCATGAGAAACGCTGGACTGGAAGAAGCACAAGCTGGAATCAAGGTTCCTGGGAGAAATATCAATAACCTCAGATATGCAGATGACACCACCCTTATGGCAGAAAGTGAAGAGGAACTAAAAAGCCTCTTGATGAAAGTGAAAGAAGAGAGTGAAAAAGTTGGCCTAAAGCTCAACATTCAGAAAACTAAGATCATGACATCTGGTCCCATCACTTCGTGGGAATTAGATGGGGAAACAGTGGAAACAGTGTCAGACTTTATTTTGGGGGGCTCCAAAATCACTGCAGATGGTGATTGCAGCCATGAAATTAAAAGACGCTTACTCTTTGGAAGGAAAGTTATGACCAACCTAGATAGCATATTCAAAAGCAGAGACATTACTTTGCCAACAAAGGTCCGTCTAGTCAAGGCTATGGTTTTTCCAGTGGTTATGTATGGATGTGAGAGTTGGACTGTGAAGAAAGCTGAGCGCCAAAGAATTGATGCTTTTGAACTGTGGTATTGGAGAAGACTCTTGAGAGTCCCTTGGACTGCAAAGAGATCCAACCAGTCCATTCTAAAGGAGATCAGTCCTAGGTGTTCATTGGAAGGACTGATGCTAAAGCTGAAACTCCAATACTTTGGCCACCTGATTCGAAGAGTTGACTCATTGGAAAAGACTCTGATGCTGGGAGGGATTGAGGACAGGAGGAGAAGGGGACGACAGAGGATGAGATGGCTGGATGGCATCACCGACTCGATGGACATGAGTTTGAGTGAACTCCGGGAGTTGGTGATGGACAGGGAGGCCTGGCGTGCTGCAATTCATGGGGTTGCAAAGAGTTGGACACAACTGAGTGACTGAATTGAACTGAACTACTTATTGAAAGTTTTAAAAAATTGTTAATGTTCTATAGAGCCTGTCCTTTTATTTGTACCAATTCTTTATAGTCTGATTTTTTATTGTCTTTCTTCTATATCTAATAATCTTTTTTTCTAAATTATCTTGATCCATTTTTTTCTTCTGCATTTTTTGGACATCTTAAACATATCTCAATGCTATTTTTTCATTTTTCTGTAGGGTAAATTTTGCAAATGAATTTGAGATCCAGCAATCTTATCTCCCTCCTAAAACACTGAACTCTGTAGAGGGAATTTCTAATAATGTACTTTCACAGCCTTGAGAAATTTCATAGAAATAGCATCTGGAAAAACAACATATATCAAGAAACTGTGTCGATAATTATTTTTCATGTTTTTCTTAGAATAATAGCCTTGTACAGACCCCAGGGCCAGACCCAGAAGGGAGTATGACTGGGATCATGAAAGCATGGACCTTGGAACACTGGGTCAGCTTTGGGTATGAACAGTGCTGGTTGTTCCTGAGACTATCCCAGAAGAGAATGGCCTGGGGTAAAAACAAGCAGATCTGGACTATGTCAGTGTAGTGTCTTGGGAAAGATAGATCAAAGAAAGTCTTGTAGTCTGCAATCGAGAATAAAAGCTGGACTCAGAGTGGACTCTGCCCCTCAGTCCAATAGAGGCTGCAGGTCCCCTGACCCATTGCACCAGATTTCCTGTTCTGTCTTCATTCTTGTTGCTCACTCCCAGACCTTTAGGGCAATAGAACTCTGTGCTATTTTTATTTTATTCTCGTATCAATTTTCTCTGACATTGTTAAACATTATTTTCTAAATTTTTTTCCCAATTTTTATTTGCAAGAGTAAACTTTGTCTAGGGTATGCTGTTTGATGCTGGTGTTTGATTTCTTTTTCTCTTTTATAGATATTGTTAAAGATTGACTGTCTCTTTTATTCTGAACTTCGAATCAAAATAATATTTGCGGTTATTATTTGCCTAGAAATACCACCTATGGCTTCGTACTGAGTTATTTTCCTATTTCTCTGGGCACTGTTTGAATCTTTAGAGCCTGAAGATGAAATGGTTTGTATTCTCTGTTCATTTCTGTAGCTGCATGAGACGAATAGGGAGGAAGCTATGTCTATAGGTACCTGTCTTCAGGGAAATTTATCTCTGCTTTCTCTTTCTTCATAATTCTATTCACACTCCTGAGGCTAGATGAATTGAGATGGTGATACTTCCTAACCAGTTGTGAAGACATTTTACTTTAGTGTGGTTTTCTCTTCTCTTTAGGATGAGTGAACCACTTTGGGGAACAGTCATCTCATATTTTGTCTCGTGTGTGTGTGTGTGTGTGTGTGTCTGTATGTATGTGGCTACACCTACTTCTCCACACTTATCTGCCTTTACTTGCCACTATCACTCGAGATCAAGATAGTTGTCCCAGCAAAAGACCTTTACAGACATTTCTCCAAAGAAGACATACCAATGGCCAATAAACACATGAAAAGATGTTGAACATCTCTCATTATTAGAGAAATACAAATTAAAACTACAATGAGGTATCACCTCACACCAGTCAGAATGGCCATCATCAAAAAATCTATAGACAAAAAATCCTGGAGAGCGTGTGGAGAAAAGGGAACCCTCTTGCACTGTTGGTGGGAATGTAAACTGATACAGCCATTGTGGAAGACAGTATGGAGATTCCTTAAAAAACTAGGAATAAAACCACCATATGACCTAGCAATCCCACTACTAGGCATATACCCTGAGGAAAACAAAATTGAAAAAAGAAACAGGTACCCCATTGCTCATTGCAGCTCTATTTACAGTAGCTAGGGCATGGAAGCAACCTAGATGTCCTTTGACAGATGAATGGATAAAGAAGCGGTGGTACATGTATACAATGGAATATTACTCAGTCATAAAAAGGAATACATTTGAGTCAGTCTAATGAGTTGGATGAACCTGGAGCCTATTATACAGAGTGAAGTAAGTCAGAAAGAAAACAAATATCATATACTTAACACTTACACATGGAATCCAAAAAGGTGGTACCGATGAACCTATTTGCAGAGCAGCAGTGGAGATGCAGAGATTGGGACAGACTTACGGACAAGGCTGAGGGTGGGGGAGGAAAGAGAGCGTGGGATGTATGGAGAGAGCAACATGGAAACGTACACTACCGTATGTGAAATAGACAGCCAAGGGGGATTTGCTGTATGACTCAACCCAGGGCTCAGTAACAACCTACAGGGGGAGGACGGGGAGGGAAGGGGGAGGGATGTTCAGGTGGGAGGGGAAAAGGGTAAGCCTGTGACTGATGCATGTTGCTGTTCGGTAGAAACCAACACAGTACTGTAAAACAACTATCATTCAATTAAAAATAAATAAATTAGGAGAAAAAAAAAGATAGCAGTCCCAGGATTTAATCCCATTCCTTCTCCATTTAGTGAGGGGTCAAAGACAACGGCTCTCCTGCTTGCTGTCTCTTGTAACTTCTGTCTTGGAATGTGGGCTAAAGGGCTTCAAAGACCAAACGCCATGTCGTTTTCCCAGTATGCTCCTCTCATCAGTTCCAGCTCTGGTACTTCCACACTGGACAGCGTGAGAAGCTTTTCACAGTGTCTTGCCCTGCGTGCTTGTCCTTTACTCTTCACCCCTGCCACTTACACTTACCCTGCTCAAAACTGAGTTATTCTTCATTGGAGCCTCGTGAAGTTTATAGACAAGATTACATATGTCCCCTTCGTTTCATGTTGATAATATTGTCTTTAGCTCTGCTTATATTTTTTTTTTGCCGTGGTTGTGGTTTAGTCACTAAATCTTGTCTGATCTTGTGACCCCATGGACTGTAGCCTGCCAGGCTCCTCTATCCATGGGATTTTCCAAGTAAGAATACTGGAGTGGGTTGCCATGCCCTCCTCCAGGGGATCTTCCCAACCTAGGGATCTAACCTAGGTCTCCTGCATTGCAGCCAGTTTCTTTACCAACTGAGCCACCAGGGAAGTCTTTGTGTGTGTGTGCTGTTATATATGCACATATATATGTATATATTTGGTTTTGGTTTTGATGTCTTTTAAATTGATTTGTGGGAGGAATCATCTGCAAAATCCCTATATATTTCCAGAATTCTGAATCAGTATGTATTTTGTAACCTAAAAACAATGAAACAAGATAAATCTAGCTGTCATTTTTTGTGTGTGTATTTTTGGAATTCAAAATATCCCCTAATTGATTTTCATTGTACGCAAATCCCTTATTACTTTTGTAATCTTCTACAAGTTTTCTGTAAATTTTGGGCTTCCCAGGTGGCGCTAGTAGTAAAGAACCTGCCTGCCAATGCAGGAGACATAAGAGACGCAGGTTCGATCCCTCGGTTGAGAACATATCCTGGAGAAGAAAATGGCAACCCACTCCAGTGTTCTTGCCTGGAGAATCCCCATGGACAGAGGAGCCTGGTGGGCTACAGTCCATGGGGTCTCAAAGAGTCGGACATGACTGAAGCTACTGAGCACAAGTTTTACCTCAAAACAGCTTTTGAAGTTCATAAAAAATGAAAGTACTCAGTGAAACGTTTTTTATTTTTGTTTCTTTGTTTAATAAAAAGGAGCCTTAAAACCCCAATGAAATAATTCCAAGTTGTATGTAATGAACCTATGTGATCACCAGATGTCACTCTTGCTTCATGCTTTATTGCAACCAATAGCTAGAAGGGATAATGCAATGTGGGTTTTCAAGTGGTAAAATAGTTTTATCAGCAGGGAAGCCTTACATCCTCTAATTAAGCAAAAAGACTTAAAAGGAAGTTCATTTTTGATAGCAGGGAGACAAAAAAATGTACTTGGCTTTAATTACCAAAAAAAAGAAGTAATTCTTTAAAACACATGTCACTTAAAGAATGAAGGGATTATCTTAGGTTGCTCTTAATTATACACCGGCTTTATTAAGTTGACATACACTATGACTACTTCATACTTTTAATTTATGTCAATAAGGTTACAATAAAAATGTAAAGGGTTATTTTCTCCTAAGTTTTAGCAGAATGGATGAAGTCTAAGGTAGGTACAAACTAAAAATTATTGTTTTAAATTGTCCTGTTAAAGAGAGAAAAGTGTTAACTTTTTCAAAGGTCACTCTTTTTAAGATAGGTAAAGTCATTTAATTTCGTAAATACTAAATGAAACCTATCTTAAGGTTTTGCACACTTAAAAATTTAAGGTCAATACTTTAAATTGCATTTCACTTCTAACATTTATTGTGTACTTACCTGATACCAGGGAGTATTGAAAGCACTTTTTATGTTTTAACTCACTTCATCCTCTCAATAAACCTATAAGGTCAATATTCATCATTTAGTTTTTAGAACTGACCAAAATAAGCCTCAAAGGAATTCAATAAACTACCCAAGTTCTTGTTTTTCAAACCCATGAAGTCACTGTGCCATCCAATAAACTTTTATACACCAATAAACTTAGAATTTTTTAGATGTTAAACTACCAAAGAATATACAGTAGTTAGCCATTTCAGAGTACTTTTACAAGCTTGGTTATACATCAGAAAGTTACAGTCCCTCAGTTTACATCTTCCCTACTCACTTTCAGAGCTAACATTTCCAGTAGGGAACAAACTTAAACATTATCCAGCAGCTAGAAAAATATGTACAAATGTGTATGTGTATATGTGCATATATATATATATATAGCAAAACAAAGATTCTACATTAAGATGCTGACTGAAATAAAATGATGTATATAACTTCATTCCTTCCCCAAACCATGCTAAAACTTCAGGCAAGGTTTTTCCCCTTCCCACTTTTATTGAGGTATAATTGACATACAGCGTTGTATTAGTTAAGCTGTACAACATAATGATTTGGTATATGTATATATTGCAAAATGATCACCGCAGTAACTATAAGTTAAAATCAATCACCTCATATAGCTACAAATTTTGTTTCTTGTGGTGAAAACTAAGATCCACTTTCTTAGCAACTTTAAAACAGACAATACAGTATTATATTAACTATAGTACTAACTCTAGTCACCATGCTGAAAGTGTTTTATGTCTTTTGACCACAGACCAGGTACGCTTTAACAAGTTGGGACTTCCCTAGTGGTCCAGCGGCCAAGACTCAGCGCTCCCAGCGCAGGCGCCCAGGCTCCATCCCTGGTCAGGGAACAGTCCCACATGCCACAGCTGAGTGCTGCAACTGAAGAGCCCGAGTGCCGCAAATAAGCCCTGGTGCAGTCACAATAAATAAACGAATACTGCTTTTAAAAAGTTGAAAATTGTCAACATGGTCCCAAGTTGAGAGGCGAAAACAGCAACACCATGTTGTAAGGTGAAAAGTGGGTTGTGGAGAGTGAACCGACCAGAAGCCCAGCTCTTGTGCTAACAGCTGAGAGACTGAGAATGAACACAGTTCACAGCTTATTCCAGAGTCTTGAGAAGGCTCAGGAACTGTTAGTTCCAGGCACCTTTGGGGCTGGATGTGAAGCGTGTTTGATATGAGTGTGTGTGCTGGGGTCAAGCTATAATGAAGAGTATAGGGTAAATACCGTCCATGGGGTTCCAAGGCAAAAGGAGAACGGGGCGGCAGAGAAGGAGATGGTTAGATGGCATCACTGACTCGATGGACATGCATTTGAGCAAGCTCTGGAAGGGGGTGGAGGACAGAGGAGCCTGGCGTTCTGCAGTTCATGGATGTCACAAAGAGTCAGACACAAATTAGTGGCTGAACAACAACAGCAACAATAATAATGTAAATATCTTTTGTGATATGACTAGATTTTAAAATTCCCTCCTCCTCTCCATGCCTCTGGCCAACTGCCCAATGTCCATCCAGGCAGGAAGATGGAGGTTTATCTCTAGAGAAAGTAAAACAGGATCTCTGTACAGCCAGTGATAGTAGAGAGAATCCATCCACATTGAGGGAGCATGGGTACAAAGCCAAAATCAGGGGGAATAAGCAACTGTATACTTAACTGAATGCTGAATGCAGAGACCCACATCCTTCACGAGCTTCCGAAACAGTTAACTAGACTCTGGCCCTCCAGTCAGCATCGAAGACTCTTATAGCTACGGTCAGGCCAAGAGGAAATCCCTAAATATATCAACGTCAAATGGCCTCATCCAGATAAATCGAAAGAGAACCTCAGAGTGGACAGGCTTCATTCACAGGTGAAGTGTTCCTAGGTAGCTTTTCAGATCTCTATAACAAAGGGCAGAAAGCCAAGGACTTCCAGGCACATGAGGAGAGCCAATGCAGAAAACAGGACTTCCAGGGAAGATACAGAAATGGCCAAGAACCACAGGAAAACGAGGCTCAATGTCACCAGTCATTAGAGAAATGCTAACCAAAACCCTGAGATATGACTTCACCCTTACTGTAAGAATGGCTGTAATTTTGTTTTAAGATGGCAAACAACAAGTGTTTGTAGGGGAGTGTGTGATTTCCTTGGTTCTGTCTCATCACAACAAAAATCTGAAGTGACGGACCAGTGTTACAGCTCACTTTTATTTAGAAAGTAAAGGAAAATAAATCCTCGAGGCATGAGGGCATGCCTACCCAAAAGACACGAAGAGAAAAGAGACACCCCCGGCCCTTCGGCTCCTCTTTTTATATATTTCTGCCCCCCGACCCCACCTCCCTGGGCCTGCCCTATGTAAATTGGGCTAGCCAGGAGTGCTGTTTGTTCTACCTGAGGCCCTCACTCCGGTCCTCGGATCTTCCTTTGCTCTATTTTCATGGGCTTTTCCCTTCCTTATCTTTTAGCCACCACCATTCTGTGCTCCTGTTTCCTATTCTAACTACTGAACATGTTGATGAGAATATCTGCCCCTTAAAAGAAGAGGAGCTGCTCCTTTCCACAGACCCCATCATCTCTGAGTGCACACAGCTAGCATTCTCATACGACTCCTACAAAAGCCAGCACTTCCAAACCACACTAGGTCATCCTCTCCCCTTGAACCTGGGCTGGCTTAGGAGACTTGCTTAACTAATAGAATGCAGGCGTCATGGTATTATACAATTCCCAAGTCTAACTCCTAAGCAGTCTTACAGCTTCCACCCAAGTCTTTGGGAACGCCAGCTCTTGGAGCCCAGCTGCATGCAGCCCCAGTAGCTCAGTGGAGAGGAACTGAGTCTCCCCAACATCCCATCGGGGCTTCTGGACAACAGCTGGTACTGCCTTGCTTGTAAAGGAGCTCTCTTGGCAGCTAAATTATGAGCCCCAATCAAGCCACTCCAACTAAAGCTGTGTGAAGCAGAGATGGACTATCTCTACCAAATCATACCCAAATGACAAGTTCTTGAGCAAAATAAATAGTGAGTGTTGCTATGTTTTTCCTTTTTAATCTGTTAATTTTCTGTTGTTAAATTCCTTGTGTTCTTGGAATATACCTTTTTAAGAACTCTTGCAGTCCCATAATTTGGACACTGCACTGAGCATAACCATCACCATTTATGGAAAAATAAATTTATCAAGCAAATGAAAAATGCTAGAAAATGTTTTAAAATGTCTCACCTATTTCAGAAAATCTGAGACACATAGGTAGAACACATTAGGTAGTTCAGAAGGACTCCTGGCCGGCACCACTGTAAAACCAATTTTCTTTATTTCACACTATTAGACTTTTAAATTTGGAACCCTTAATCCAAATGTGTTGTATTTTTCAAAATGTTTTGAAGGCTTCACTTGTAGTTTTTTTTTGTTTGTTTGGTTTTTTGCTGTGTATGTGTGTGTGTGTTTTTTGATTCAACTTAGGGACTTGATTGGAGAAGGCAATAGCACCCCACTCCAGTACTCCTGCCTGGGAAATCCCATGGACGGAGGAGCCTGGAAGGCTGCAGTCCATGGGGTCGCTGAGGGTCGGACACGACTGAGCGACTTCACTTTAACTTTTCACTTTCATGCATTGGAGAAGGAAATGGCAACCCACTCCAGTGTTCTTGCCTGGAGAATCCCAGGGACGGGCGAGCCTGGTGGGCTGCCATCTATGGGGTCACACAGAGTCGGACACGATTGAAGTGACTTAGCAGCAGCAGCAGGGACTTGATTAATGGCATTCCATTTAGAAAGTAACCAAGGCTTTACTAATCTAAAATAATCAGAGGTGGAGTTTTCTCATTGTCTCCCTCACTCTTTCTCTCTTTGTCTTATCTCATTGACTCTTTGACTTAATGCATATAATCAACTGTTTATGTAAAAATGGAGAAACACAAATGAGCCTTGAAAGGCCTTTGAAAATGAAAAATTGAAAAAAGAGAAGTAACAAGGTTGCGTAGAGGCTGGCAGTAGTTTGAAAATTTTGCCAGGTGCAAAAGATGTTTTTCTGCTTTTCAGACACACCAATATTTAGGAGAGACCCTCTCAACCATCCCCAGTCTCCACCTCCTACCCCGGCCACTCCCAACCCCCCACCCAAACTTTCTCTCTCCCCCCCACCACGCGATGCTCTTTTAACCACTTCTCCAGAGCACTCTTTCTCCGGTGGAACCCTTGCCTCCTTCAGCTGTCTTACCACTGCCACCTTAAGACACCTGCTGCTAAGTTGCTTCAGTCGTGTCCGACTCTGTGCGACCCCACAGACGGCAGCCCACCAGGCTCCCCCGTCCCTGGGATTCCTCAGGCAAGAACACTGGAGTGGGTTACCATTTCCTTCTCCAATGCATGAAAGTGAAAAATGAAAATGAAGTTGCTCAGTCGTGTCTGACTCTTAGTGACCCCATGGACTGCAGCCTACCAGGCTCCTCCGTCCACGGGATTTGCCAGGCAAGAGTACTGGAGTGGGGTGCCATTGCCTTCTCCAAGACACACCTAGAAGCCCTAGCAAATTCATTTTGGTTGCATTTCCATTTCTAAAGTTTTTCAATTAAAACGGCCTCTAAAGGATGCCTGCTCAGAGAAAGTTCCTGAAGCCCCCAACAGCGAGGGACCAGCATTTATCCAGAAGTGACAGGACCAGAGAGCAGAGGCCCCAGTGGGAAGCTATCCTTATGTAAATGTGCCTGCAGGACAGCCCTCCTCACAGGACAGATGACTCATCAGCGACTTCTTAATCAGCCTGTCTCTAGCAATAATAATCTAATCACTGGTCACCTAATTAAAAATGAAAGAAATCAGTGTCTTTCCAAATCTGAGCTTCTAGCGTCCCAGGTTGCAGACTGTCATGAAGCCAAGGGGCGTCAGCTGTTTGCTCGTCACGTTATGGATGGGCAGACCCTTTCGAGGTGCCTCGTGCTCTCCTCGGTGATTTGATTATCTCGCCATCATTCAGTTCATGCATTGATCTGGATGATCTGCTGTGATGGGCCCCTGCTCATGTGTTCATTCATTCACCAGTTCCACCACAAGCGTTTACTGCAGGCTTGCTGTATGCTAGGGGATATATTCTGGGGATAGAAAGATGAATAGGACACTTGTTCAGCATCTGGCAGATGTCTCTGTGGAGGAAACTGATATAAAAATATTTAGCTATGATACAATTTGATCAAGCCGTACTACAGAAAACTAATAGATACATAGTGCATATTATGAAAGAAGCAAGATGGTGCTCCACTGGATAGAATTTAAGATTTTTTAAGAATTTAAAGGAATAAATTTAAGAATTTACAATTATTTATTCAGGGCATGTGCCTCTCAAGTTACCAACGGCTCCACCATATCCTAATTTTTAAAACTTCGTCCACTTCCTTCATGCACGTGACCTTCTTGGTCCTTGTTAAGAATCTGAGTTTCAGATGCTGATGTAGAGATAGGTCTGTCAAGCAGATATTTGCCATTAGATGTGGTTTTAAAATTTAAGTATTGTTCTTTCAAATTAGTTTTAAAGAAAATTATGTGTGATGTGTTTTAAAAAAATTCTTAATCACACATTTCTCGGGTACAGGGGAAAAAACACCTCACCAGCTACCTGTGTCCTATAGCAGAGAAAACAACCAAATTTTAAAACAAGCCAGATTAGTATCTTAATCTGTCTCCCTTTTAGTTGTCTTCATTGCCATCATCGAAGGGGAGATTCATTCTATTTGGGCTCAAGGCTCATTCTTTTTTATTTTTAATTTTCTCTTTATTGTGGTATATGAATACTTGCTTTACAGTGCTGCATTATGTTCTTTTAAAAAATACCTTTTATAGCTTTTGAATGATTTTATTTGTTTATTTACTTTTGGCAGTGCGGGGTCTTCCTCGCTGCGAGGGCTCTCCTCTAGTTCCTGTAAACGGGCTTCCCATTGCGGCGCCTTCTCTTGCTGCAGAGCACAGGCTCTAGAGCGCCCAGGGTCAGGAGCTGCGGCTCCCAGGCCCTAGGGCACAGGCTCCAGTGTCTTGGCCCATAGGCGTCGTTGCTCCAAGGCATATGGGATCTTCCTAGATTAGGGATGGAACCCCCGTCTCGTGCATTGACCGGCAGATTCTTTGCCACGGAGCCACCAGGCCTCTGTCGTCCCCTTCTCCTCCTGCCTTCAGTCTTTCCCAGCATCAAGGTCTTTTCCAATGAGTCAGAACTGCAGGTGAGCCCACGGTCACAGTCACGCGCTCCTGGCTCCAAAGTGTCCACTCCTGGAGCCTCTGTCTCCTGACCTCAGTGCCTGCTCGCATATAGCCACCCCTCTCAGCACTTTTAGGCTACACTAAGGCACCGAAAACTTTCAGTTCAGTCACTCAGTCGTGTCCGACTCTTTGTGACCCCATGGACTGCAGCACGCCAGGCTTCCCCATCCATCACCAACTCCTGGAGTTCACCCAAACTCATGTCCATTGAATCAGCGATGCCATCCAACCATCTCATCCTCTGTCGCCCCCTTCTCCTCCTGCCTTCAGTCTTTCCCAGCATCAAGGTCTTTTCCAATGAGTCAGTTATTCGCATCAGGTGGCCAAAGTATCGGAATTTCAGCTTCAACATCAGTTCTTCCAATGAACACCCAGGACTGATCTCCTTTAGGATGGACTGGTTGGATCTCCTTGCAGTCCAAGGGACTCTCAAGAGTCTTCTCCAACACCACAGTTCAAAAGCATCAATTATTCAGCGCTTAGCTTTCTTTATAGTCCAACTCTCACATTCGTACATGACTACTGGAAAAACCATAGCTTTGACTAGACAGACCTTTGCTGGCAAAGTAATGTCTTTCCCTTTTAGCATGCTGTCTAGGTTGGTCATAGCTTTTCTTGCTTTTCTTTCAAGGAGTAAGCATCTTTTAATTCCATGGCTGCAGTCACTATCTGCAGTAATTTTGGAGCCCCCTCAAAATAAAGTCTGTCACTGTTTCCATTGTTCCCCCATCTATTTGCCACGAAGTGATGGACCAGATGCCATGATCTTTGTTTTCTGAATGTTGAGTTTTAAGCCAACTATTTCACTCTCCTCTTTCCTCCTTCACCAAAAACTTTAAATTCACCTAAACTCATGAATAGACTGTTGTGTTAATTGTACCGAGATCGAAGAACATAGCTTATGCAACATTAGTTACTTGAAATTTCCTGGAACTTGCCCTAAGACCTTGCTTGTGATCAATTTTAGTAAATATTCAATGTGTGGTTGAGAAGAATATGCTTCTCTAATGGTTGAGTCTACATTGGTGTTAT
Source organism: Bos javanicus (assembly GCF_032452875.1). Lineage (NCBI taxonomy): Eukaryota > Metazoa > Chordata > Mammalia > Artiodactyla > Bovidae > Bos > Bos javanicus. Next base: position 107,067,779 of record NC_083874.1, read on the forward strand.
AATCTATTTAACAGATTAACACACATTTAGAGGTTTAAAACATCCATTTTTAATATCTCACAGTTTCTGTAAGTCAGAAGTCCAGGTATGAGTTCTCTGCTTAGGGCATATATACGTATACAGCAGCAGTGTTCTCGTCAGCAGCTCAGTGTCTTCTTCCAAGCTCACTGGGTTGTTGGTAGATTTCAGCTGCCTTCAGTTGTAGACCTGCGTTTCTCAGCTGAGACCCTCAGGCCTCACTTTCTTACTGGGTCCTGGCCCAGGTTTGCTCTCAGCTCCTAAAGCCCACTCTGCTCTTAGCCCTGAGCTTTCCCACATGGTGTGTGTGTTAGTCGCTCAGTCTTGGCCAACTCTTTGCTGTCCTACGCACTGCCATCCAATGGGCTCCTCCGTTCATGGAAATTATCTTCGCCTGAATACTGGAATGGGTAGCCTTTCCCTTCTCCAGGGGATCTTCCTAACCCAGGGATTGAACCCAGGTCTCCTGCATTCCAGGCGGATTCTTTACCAACTGAGCTATTTTAATCTTTAATATAATTGTACTGATTGTGAATTTGCCTATTTCTTCTTGTAGTTCCATCTTTTTCTTTTTTCTACTTTATTTTCAGAATATTTTACTAGATGTATGCAGCATAGAATTATATTGACCCTCTTTAATAATAGTTTTTGTCTTAAAATCTATTGTTTGGTATTAATATAGAATGCTGAACTTTCATCTTGTTAGTATTTGCGATATGTTATTACTATATACTAATATATATATAATACAATATAATATTATATATATTAGTCTCCAGTCTGTACATTTTATTTTGGGTGTGTATCAGTTATGTCTACAGAAGGGAATGGCTACCCACTTAAGTATTCTTACCTGGAGAATCCTATGGGATATAGGAGCCTGGTGGGCCACATTCTCTGGGGTCGCAAAGAGTTGGACATGACTGAGCGACTAACACACACACACACACACAATTTATCTATTGCTGCCTATTATACCGTTCCCAAATTTAGAAGCTTTTTAGGGGAACCACTTGACTTGCTCATGATTCTGTGGTTCAGCAAAGTGAACTGAACTCAGGCAAGGGGTTCTTCTACAGGTCTTCAGTTCAGTTCAGTTCAGTCGCTCAGTCGTGTCCGACTCTTTGTGACCCCATGAATTCCAACACGCCAGGCCTCCCTGTCCATCATCAACTCCCGGAGTTCACTCAGACTCATGTCCATCGAGTCAGTGATGCCATCTAGCCATCTCATCCTTTGTCGTCTACAGGCCTCACCTAGGATTATTCACGTGGCTGCAAGTCATCTGGCAATTTGACTGGAGCTCGATGTTTTAAAACGTCTTCACAGATTTGGTGGTTGGTGTCAGCAATTGATTAAGCCACTCTCTTATTTACTAGTCTCTTATTTTTGAGGCAGATGCCTGGGCTTTGTGTGGTATGGGAAGGTGAAGACTGAGAGCAGAAGCTGAAAATCCTTTGAGAACCAGACTTGGAAATCCAAGGGTCCCTTCTCTAGTTTTCCCACTGTGCTTAGTCATTCTGGCCAGGAGCATCCGGAGGGTGTGTTGCCTCAGTGAGAAACTTTTGAAGGTTTAGACACATGTCATGTCAGTCAATAATCCTCCTCATAGTAAGTTCTTAGAGGGGTGAGTGTGAGCAGTGCTCCTTCATGGCCACCACATAGATGTGGTTAAATGCAATATAAAAAAACCAAAAACTTCAGGCATCTGCTATCAGTGACAAGTCCTGTTGTTGAATTCTATTCTGTGTTTTCAATGGCTGTCTTTTCCTCTCATATGTATCATATAAAGCATTCAAAACATGAAAGAATGAAGATATATCTAATAGATACAGATTTACTATTAAAAACCAATTGCTTTAACCATTGGTCAATTGACTCACACAAAAACAATAAATTTGTTTCCTGATTTTTTGAAAAATTCAACTACTTTTAAACCACTAGCTCTAAATGGCTATCATCAAGACAATGTAATTATGTAGTAAAGATCTTAAAAGACATTAAAACAGCAATTAACTCCTGCTTATTAACTCTATTTCTCAGCTTCAGGGTATAGTCTGCAGAGTCACATTCATTCGTATTCTCTCCTTTCTGCAGCAGAGATCATTGGCTCTCCATGTTTGTCTTTCCTTTTTCTTCAGCTGCATGGTATGTGGAATCTTAGCTCCCCGACTAAGGAGCGAACCCATGCCCCCTGCACTGGAAAGCTGGAGTCTTAACCACGGAACCTCCAGGGAAGTCTCTCTTTCTTCAGTTTTTCTCTGGGCATATGGCTACCACTAATGGTCTTCCCAGGCGGCTCAGACAGTAAAGAATGTGTGAGACCTGGGTTCGATCCCTGGGTCAGGAAGATCCTCTGGAGAAGGGAATGGCAACCCACTCCAGTTTTCTTGCCTGGAGAATCCCACGGACAGAGGGGCCGGACAGGCTGCCGTCCATGCTGCCGTCCATGGGGTCACAAAGAGTCGGACACGACTGAGCGACTGTTACTTTCAATGAATCTAGTTGTATAACTAAGCTCTGGAAAATGCGGGTATTTATGAAAAAGTGGTGAACGTGACTTCCAGAAGTGTCTGTGAAGAGAAGATGAACAGCCATCGCCCCCTCCGTTCCTCTTTCCTATTGGCTTAACGGAGACAAGAGCGTGGAGCCAGAGCCGCCATCTTGAATCATCACGGCTGACAGAGCTGCGAGACTGAAGAAACCTCAGGCTAGCGTTCCAACTCTAGGCTACAGGGCCGGGCATTTGGAGGAGAGGAAAATAAAAGTCTCTCCTGCTCAAGCCATTGTTATTTGGGGGTTTCCATCACCAGATGCTAAAGGTAATCCTAAACATCTTTCACGTATGTGTTTGCTTTTGCTCCCAATTTTATCCCAGCAATTGTTATAGTACCCGACAGTAACACAGCTCGGAAGCTCGGAGAGGCAGCCACCCAGCAGGAGAACTATGGTGGACCTTCCGCAGCTGAAAAGATGTGAGTCAAAATTAAGGACAAAACTCACATCTGTCATACAACAGGCAGTCTATAAATATTAATATTTCTTGAATGAGTTAATTCATTAATTAATTAATGAGTTAAGTAACGGCAGGGGGCTGCCATGTTTTTGAACCCAATGTCATAACTCTTTAGAAGATGCCCTCCTTCCTATACTAGTTAGCTAACTCCTACTGATCTCCCAAGATCCAGCTTCAATGTGACTTTTCTGTCATGCTCTCTCAGGTTTTCCTGATATTGGGTAATCCCTCCCTTCCTGTCTGTATATATCTCTGCCTCCCTCCCACCTCTCTCTCTTGTTATCTCATATTGAAACTTCAGGCGTCCTTATTCATGTTCTTAATACCCAACATGATGTCTAGAAGGATGGAGGAGAGGCAAAGAAAGAATACTTCTATACATGGAAAAAGTCATACAGGACTTTCCTCTGAAGATTTAGGAACTGGATTAATCAGTGATCTTCAGAGAAACAGAACTGAAAGGGTATGTGTGTGTGTGTGTGTGTGTGTGTGTGAGAGATTTATTTTAAGGAATTGGCTTATGCCACTGTGAGAGCTGGCAAGTCTGAAATCTGCAAGACAGGCTGGCAGGCTAGAAACTCAGGGGAGAGTGGATGTTGCAGTCTCAAGTCTCAGGGTGATCTAGCAGAATTCCTTCTTCGTTAGGGAGATCTCAGTCTTTTCCTTTAATGACTTCACCTCATTGGAGAGGCCCACCTGCATTATGGAAGGTAATCTTCTTTACTCATAGTCTATTGGTTTAACTGTTGCTGCTGCTGCTGAGTCACTTCAGTCGTGTCCGACTCTGTGCGAACCCATAGATGGCAGCCCACCAGGCTCCCCGTCCCTGGGATTCTCCAGGCAAGAACACTGGAGTGGGTTGCCATTTCCTTCTCCAATGCATGAAAGCGAAAAGTGAAAGTGAAGTCGCTCAGTCGTATCTGACTCCTAGCAAACCCATGGACTGCAGCCTACCAGGTTCCTCTGTCCATGGGATTTTCCAGGCAGGAGTACTGGAGTCGGGTGCCATTGCCTTCTCCGGGTTTAACTGTTAGTTCTACCTAAAAAATATCTTCACTGCAATGTCTACACTGGTGTTTGGCCAGCAACTGGGGCACCAGGGCCTAGCCAACTTGACACCAAAAAACTAACCATCACAGGAACCATAAAGATAAGTGAGTTACTTTAATAATTTTATGTTCAAATATTACTACTTAGATGACCTCTGCTAGGAAAGCTACATTAATTATTGAGCGTTGTAGCAGGTCATTAGGAAGCCAGAAAAAAAAAAAAAAGAAACAACAATTGAGTATGATAAATGAGAAAGAAGGTCCTATAGAAAACAATTAGAAATATAATCAGATCTATTTAGCAACTTCAAATTCATTATTACTGTGTACATGGTTAAAGAAAGTTCAGTCCCACAGAGGATTTGCTATGTAACAGAATTAAGCTGAGTTTATGTGAACCAGATCTCTGGGAGGAAAACAAGAATGCACACATCAGCAATATTCACTTAAGGTTAAAAGATTTTTGACTATTATTAATCAAGAATTTAAATATCCCAAAGATACAATATTTCTTTCTTCAGGACAGGATGTCCAATTCATAGCACAGATGAAAACTACATAAAAAGGAGAAATGCAGGAAGTGGTCCCTAGTATGCATTGATCTAAAGTAATGGTTGCAGTGTGCAACGCTGTAAATTCAACTTCTCCTGCTGTTTGTGCACTAAAGGGTACTCAGTTGGCCGAAAAGAATTAATGCAACTTCTAAAAGTAGGCCAACTAATTTATAGGCAATAGCTTTCATACCAGGAAAACTGGATCAATAAGTAATGTATATTTATTTCCAAGAAACCTAGCAGTGCTTTTCTCACTGAAAATTGAGCAAGAATGAAGTCAGTCAGAAAGGTCTTTTTTCTGAGAGTGGAACCAGCCCAGGAAACACCTCTTTCTGAGCAAGGAGGTGTATAGAGCGGCATCCAAGGAGGCAAACAGGAGAGAACATGTGGCAGGAGAAGTCTGACGGACCTTTCTTAGACCGGCAGATGGAGGCTAAGCTCTTGGGTCAAAATCAAGGCCAACACCAAGAAAGAAAAACCAGTCTTCTCTGGCATATCAGTTACTTCATCCCCTCTTTGATTCATTCATCCCCAATCCTCCATTTATGTAACTGTATGATGCTGGGAAAGATTGGGGGCAGGACGGCAAGGAGCCAACAGAGGATGAGATGGCTGGATGGCATCACCGACTTGATGGACATGAGTTTGGGTGGATTCCAGGAGTTGGTGATGGACAGGGAGGCCTGGTGGGCTGCGGTTCATGGGGTCGCAGAGTCGCACACGACTGAGTGACTGAACTGTGAACTGAGTGTGGTTTATGAAGAACTGCATAAACTACAGGTAGTTTAGAACTACATTAGAGATGGAACGCAGGTCCATGGTTGGTAGGGCAGGAATGAGGCTGGGTCCACCTCTAGATGAGTCATATGATGGGGATCTTTGTGGAGCTAAAAAGAGCTCTGCCTCTTGATTGTGGTGTTGGTTGCACGAATCTATGCATGGGATAGAACTGCATAGGAGTCTCTACACACAGACACGTGGTAAGCTGTGCGAGCAGGATCTTGTCTGCCCTGTTCTGTAGTAACCTTGCATAGTTCTTCATGAAGAACTACACAAACTACGTGCAGTTTATGAAGAACTAGGTAACTACTACCCGAGGCCCCCATGGACGGAGCCTTTGCTCCTGCCCAGCCTGTCTGAGGTGGCCTGCGCACAGTTGCCACTCGTGGTGCCCGGGGCTCCTCAGCCCTCTCTCCTAAGGCCTGGGCGTGTGCTCACAGATGACTGAATGCTTCTGAAGGTCTTTCTAACCAATGGGCCCAGGAGGTGTCTGATGAATGCGCCAGCCTCCCTACCTTTCCAGCGGACTGAGACCTAGTGTGATCCCAGTGCTGACCTGCCCATTACTGGTCATTGCTTTTATTGACTTTTATTCCTCCTCTGTCTCTTTTCCCTGCCCGCTCCTTCCCAGGATTGCCTAGGCCTGTGATTACTTCCCTAGTAACCAGATACCTGTCTATTTAGGGAGTAAACCAAGCTAAGACGGCAGGGAACAAGGCAGATAAGGTCCTGTTCTCGTGCATCTTACCGGCTGTCTGTGTGTAGAAACTTCTATGCAGTTTTATCCCACACATAGATTTGTGTAACCAACACAATGGAGATGCAGAGCTCTTTTAGTTCCACAAAGATCCCCGTCACATGACTCATCTAGAGTTGGGCCCACCCTCCTTCCTGCCCCCTACCAACCACTCATCTGTTTTCCGTCTCTATAGTTTAGTCACTTTAATAATGGTACAAGGGAGTTCCCTGGTGGTCCAGTGGTTAAGAATCCACCTTGCAATGCAGGGGACTCAGGTTCGATCCCTGGTCAGGGAACTCAGATCCCACATGCCGTGGGACAACTAAGCCCGTGAGCTGAAACCACTGAGCCCACACACCACAACCCGAGAGTCCACATGCTGTGAGATCCCACTCAGCTAAGACCTGACACAGCCAAGCAAATTAATTAATTAAAAAAAAAGAGTGGTATACAAGTACAATCTAACACACAGCCATTTGAGACTGGCATCATTCACTAAGCGTAATGACCTTTTCATTCATTCAAGTTGTTTGCAGATCAATAATTTGTTCCTTTTTATTGCTGAGTAGTATTCCATTATATCTGGAGAAAGAAATGGCAACCCACTCCAATATTCTTGCCTGGTAAATCCAATGGACAGAGGAGCCTGGCAGGCTATACAGTCCATGGGGTCACAGAGAGTCAGACATGCCTGAGCACGCACACAGTATATTCCATGATATGAAGAAACCAGAGTTTGTTAACCATTCGTTTATTCATTTGGATGTTTACAATTTTGACATTGAAAACAAAGGTGTTTTGAGCATTCATATACATAAGTTTGTGTGAAAGTTATGCTTTCCTTTTTTGGGATAAGGGCCCAGGGATGTGACTACGGGCTGTGTGGCAGGGGCATGCTTCATTTATAATAAACTGCAAAATTATTTTCCAGAGTGGCTGTGCGATTTTACATCCTCACCAGTAATTTATGAATAATGCAGTTTCTCTGCATACTTTCCAGTATTTGGTATTATCACCATTTAAAAAATTTCACACATTCTGATAGGTGTGCAATATCTCATGGTGACTTTAATTTGCATTTCCTTCACAGTTAATGATGTTGAACAGCTTTTCCTGTGTTTATTAACCATTCATATTTCATCTTTGATAAACAGTCTCTTTGTGCCTTTTACCTATTTTCTAATTGGATCTGTTTTTTTGCAGTTAAGGTATGAGAATTCTTTATATATTCTAGATAAAATTCCTTCAGATATGTGGTTTGCAACTATTTTTCTCTGATCTGAAGACTGTCTTTTCATCTTCTTAAGAGAGCCTTTCACAGAGCAAATGTTTTAATTTTTGATAAAGTCCAGTTTATCGTTTTTTCTTTTATGGTCTTATTGATTTTTAAGGGCTCATATATTAGAGAAATTCATCTCATGAGTGTCAGGTGTGTTGGAAGTACTTTTCAAATTTTTTATTAGTTTATTCATGGTACCTTGTTCCATGTCCAAGTTTCTATTTGTGTAGTCTAGTTCTCCATCATTTTAATTAGTGTTTTGTCCTACGGTTTTCCTAAACTCTCTGCTTCTTTTTAAATCTGTTACTCTTTCTTTGTTTGTTTGTTTTTTAATGATTTTATTTATGGTTGTGCACGGTCTTCATGCTGCGTGGGCTTTTCTCTAGCTGTGGCTCCTCTTGTTGCGGAGCATGGGCTCTGGTGCCCACAGCCCTCAGTTCTGCGGCTCCCGGGCTCGAGAGCCCCGGCCCAGTGGCTGTGATGCATGGGCTCAGCTGCTCTGCCACGTGTGGTCTTCCCAGACCAGGGGTGGAACTCGCGTCCCCTGCTTTGGCAGGGGGCGATTCTTTACCACTGAGCTGCCAGGAAAGCCCTCAGGCATATTTTAGACTAGTTTTCCACGCTCCTATCTGGTGAGAGAGGCCTGGGAGCCAGGAGTCCTCAGCCACAGTGCTGGCTCTGCCATCAAAAGCTCTGGGGCCTCTAGCGAGCGCCTGAGCCTCCCTCAGTCATGTCTGACTCTTTGCCCACCAGGTTCCTCTGTCCATGGGATTTCCCAGGCAAGATTACTGGAGTGGGTTGCCATTTCCTTCTCCATAAATCTGTTACTCTTTTGGCTTCTCTCATATACTCTCTGATTTTGTTCAGCTGCCTGAAAATGTAAGTTTCTACAAAAAATTCTTATTCACATTTTAATACACTATTTCTTATCCCTCTGTAAATTTTTTTAAACTGATTTCAAGTTTTCTTACATCTTCAGTGATCATCTCCAGCTTTGACTTATATTTCTGAATCCAGACCACCCTTCCACTATTTCAGACGCCAGTGTCCCCAGAGGAAATCATTATTTTCCCCACTTTGGTTAAGGACACTTCCATCATCCTAGGCTAGAAACTGCAGCATCGCATTGGCCTTCTTCCTCTCTGTAACATAGGTCGGTCGTCACCAATCCTGCTGGTTTTGTTTTGTGGGCCCTTCAGATCCTCGTTTCCCTCTTTCAGATGGTTGTGCACATGTTGCTCAGTCCCCCAGTCGTGTCCAACTCTTAGTGACCCCACGAACTATAGCCCACCAGGCTCCTCTGTTCATGGGATTATCCCCCCGAGAACACTGAATTGGTTTTCCATTTCCTTCTCTAGGGGATCTTCCTGATCCAGGGAGCGAAGCTGTGTCTCTTACATCTCTTGCCTTGGCAGGCGGATTCTTTACCACTGCGCCTATGGTTACCACGAATTCGAGGTGGAATACATGCCTCCTAGATGGTATTATCCATAGCTTCTCTCTTTCAGTCCATTCTGTACATTATTATCAGTGCTGCCTTCCTGTTACAGAGTCCAAATATATCATTCTCCTGTGCAAAATTCTGCAATAAAATGGAGAGATATAAAGATATATTGTCACCCTGCTTATTTAACTTCTATGCAGAATACATCATGAGAAATGCTGGGCTGGAAGAAGCACAAGCTGGAATCAAGATTGCCGGGAGAAATATCAATAACCTCAGATATGCAGATGACACCACCCTTATGGCAGAAAGTGAAGAGGAACTCAAAAGCTCTTGATGAAAGTGAAAGTGGAGAGTGAAAAAGTTGGCTTAAAGCTCAACATTCAGAAAACAAAGATCATGGCATCTGGTCCCATCACTTCATGGGAAATAGATGGGGAAACAGTGGAAACAGTGTCCGACTTTATTTTTCTAGGCTCCAAAATCACTACAGATGGTGACTGCAGCCATGAAATTAAAAGACGCTTACTCCTTGGAAGAAAACTTATGACCAACCTAGATAGCATATTGAAAAGCAGAGACATGACTTTGCCAACAAAGGTCCGTCTAGTCAAGGCTATGGTTTTTCCAGTGGTTATGTATGGATGTGAGAGTTGGACTGTGAAGAAAGCTGAGCATCGAAGAATTGATGCTTTTGAACTGTGATGTTGGAGAAGACTCTTGAGAGTCCCTTGGACTGTAAGGAGATCCAACCAGTCCATTCTAAAGGAGATCAGCCCTGGGTGTTCTTTGGAAGGAATGATGCTAAAGCTGAAACTCCAGTACTTTGGCCACCTCATGCGAAGAGTTGACTCATTGGAAAAGACTCTGACGCTGGGAGGGATTGGGGACAGGAGGAAAAGGGGACGACAGAGGATGAGATGGCTGGATGGCATCACTGACTCGATGGACGTGAGTCTGAGTGAACTCTGGGAGTTGGTGATGGACAGGGAGGCCTGGCATGCTGCAGTTCATGGGGCTGTGAAGAGTCAGACACGACTGAGCAACTGAACTGACAAAGATATAATATTAAGTATGAAAAATTATATATAATTACAGTGGGAAATATGGGAAAACAGTGGAAACAGTGTCAGACTTTATTTTTCTGGGCTCCAAAATCACTGCAGATGGTGATTTTCAGCCATGAAATTAAAAGACGCTTACTCCTTGGAAGGAAAGTTATGACCAACCTAGATAGCATATTGAAAAGCAGAGAGATTACTTTGCCAATAAAGGTCCGTCTAGTCAAGGCTATGGTTTTTCCAGCAGTAATGTATGGATGTGAGAGTTGGACTGTGAAGAAAGCTGGGTGCCGAAGAATTGATGCTTTTGAACTGTGGTGTTGGAGAAGACTCTTGAGAGTCCCTTGGACTGCAAGGAGGTCCAACCAGTCCATCCTAAAGGATATCAGCCCTGGGTGTTCATTGGAAGGACTGATGCTAAAGCTGAAACTCCAATACTTTGGCCACCTGATGTGAAGAGTTGACTCATTGGAAAAGACCCTGATGCTGGGAGGGATTGTGGGCAGGAGCAGAAGGGGATGACAGAGGATGAGATGGCTAGATGGCATCCCTGACTCGATGGACATGAGTCTGAGTGAACTCCAGGAGTTGGTGATGGACAGGGAGGCCTGGTGTGCTGTGATTCATGGGGTTGCAAAGAGAGACTCTAAAACTTTTATAGAAGAATATTATATGCAACTCTATGACAATGAATTTGAAAATCTAGGAGTAACAGTTTTCGTATAAGAATATAAATTATCAAAATTTAATATAAAACTTGAATAGGCCAATAATCATGAAAGGGAAGCCAAAGATTTACCACTTGAAAAGGCAACAGACCTAATGTTATTATAGAGAGAGGCTGGGGAGTGGGGGAAGCCCTAAGGAGCACACACACTAATGAATCTGTTGCCCACCATAAAAGAAAGTGTGCAAAACCAGCTGCAAACAGGCCGTTTTGATAGAGCAGAGGTTGGGCCAAGCAAAGCACGGGAGTGAAATTGGTCAGGTTACTCTGTTTCTTTCAAATTATTTACATATATATATAATTATTTATATTCTCCCCCACAAATTGAAACAGATTTTTTGTGTTTTGTATTATTTTTGTGCTCTGGAAACCTCAAGATGGCAGCGTTTTACTTTGAAAGAAGGTGTTCGGTGTTTTTCTATTCATAACAGCACTCGGGAGTCGTGCTGTTGCTAGCAGGAGGGGAAGGAGACAAGGTGGTAGATGTGTTTCAAAATATTCTGACCTCTCACACTCTCCCCTAATTTACTATCCACTGTAAACTGACAGTTCTGGTGAGTAGTTTCTCTACAGTCATTATAGAAACAGGTATTTTATTCTAGCTCCATTTGTACTATTCGAGCTAAGTAGCTGACTTCTCTGTTCCTAACACACCACTTGTGCAGAAACGATTTTTATTTTTCATCTTGGAATTAGGCAGCAGAGAGGAATATTATAATAGCGCATTAGTGTCGGCCTTTGCTTGAGCTACTGAAATGCCCTTCTGCTTGTCTCTCTGAGTCTCTTTCCCAAACTTCACATCTTGTCCCTCGCCTGTTCCCAACTACCCAATAGCTTCCCACTGCAACCCAAGGAAACCCAGCCTCCTTACCATGACCCGCATGCTCTGCAGGGTCTGCCCCTCCCAGTTCTCGGTTCCTTTGCGTCATATTTTAGATTCCACATAAAAGTGATCTCATACAGTGTTTGTCTTTCTGACTTCCTGTAGTATGAGAATCTCCAGTTGTATTCATGTTCTGCAAGTGTTATTATTTCATTCTTTCTTATACCATTGTATATGCATCTTCTTTATCCATTCCTCTGTCAATGTTTCATGCCTTGGATATTGTGAATAGTGTTGCTATGAACATAGGGATGCATGTATCTTTTTGGATTATAGTTTTGTCTAGATATATGACTAGGAGTGGGATTACTGGACCATATGCTAATTGTATTTTTAGTTTTCTGAGGAACTGCCATACTGTTCTCCATTGTGGCTGCACCAACTCACATTCCCAGCAGTGCAGGAGCGTTCCCTTTCCTGTGGAATTCATTCTTAAATGAAGTGAATTTTTATGAGAAATTATGCGAGTTACCAAAGAGAACTTTTCACCTATGTCAAAAGAGTATCTGCGTGACTAATCATGGGTGATATTTTATCTGTAAAACAATTCTAAGGCATACAATATTTAGGCTGTAAAAAAAAAGAGTAAATAATTAAGATGTAAATTCGATTATGGTCATCCTCATTACAGCTCTTTTTAAGGGAATAGAAATATCCTGCATCCTCAGTTTATAAATGAAATTATATCTGGAGGCAAGTGGGTGGAAGGAGAAGTTGTGAAAAGTTCTCAGTAGATAAAAAGCAATTCATTAAACATTATTCCTAGTTATACACATAATATTTGATTCAGTTTTGCAACTACAGAGAATAGCAAAATAAAAATATAATACAATGTTTAAAAAGTTTTCTATATTGAAAAATAGTAAGATAAATCCTAAACCTTTTTTTCAGTTCAGTTCAGTTTAGTCGCTCAGTCGTGTCCGACTCTTTGCGACCCCATGAATCGCAGCACGCCAGGCCTCCCTGTCCATCACCAACTCCCGGAGTCCACCTAAACCCATGTCCATCGAGTCGGTGATGCCATCCAGCCATCTCATCCTCTGTCGTCCCCTTTTCCTCCTGTCCCCAATCCCTCCCAGCATCAGAGTCTTTTCCAATGAGTCAACTCTTCACATGAGGTGGTCAAAGTACTGGAGTTTCAGCTTTAGCATCATTCCTTCCAAAGAACACCCAGGGCTGATCTCCTTTAGAATGGACTGGTTGGATCTCCTTGCAGTCCAAGGGACTCTCAAGAGTCTTCTCCAACACCACAGTTCAAAAGCATCAATTCTTCGATGCTCAGCTTTCTTCATAGTCCAACTCTCACATCCATACATGACCACTGGAAAAACCATAGCCTTGACTAGACGGACCTTTGTTGGCAAAGTAATGTCTGTGCTTTTCAATATGCTATCTAGGTTGGTCATAACTTTCCTTCCAAGGAGTAAGCATCTTTTAATTTCGTGGCTGCAGTCACCATCTGCAGTGATTTTGGAGTAAGAAAAATAATTTTAAGTTAAAATATATTATTAAATATCTTCTTCGAAGTAGAATTAGGAATTAAAAGAAGTAGGACATGTTTTTTCATAGTAACTTACTGAGTGTCCTCCCTATCATTTTTCTAAATGCTCATTAGCTTAATTCTTGTTATTTTAAATAATAATTTTAATTTGATCATTTTGTTCGCATCACGATAGCTAATGATGATAGCTATACCCACTACGTGTTTCACAGTGTGATAGGCAGTACACCTGGACTTGCCAGTGGTGCCAGTGGTGAAGAGCCTGCCTGCCTGCAAGACATCTTAGAGACCTGGGCTCTGTCCCTGGGTTGGGGAGGTCCCCTGGAAAGGGGAATGCCTACCCACTCCATTATTCTTGCCTGGAGAATCCCATGGACAGAGGAGCCTGGCAGGCTGTAGTGTACTGGGTGGCAGAGAGTCAGACATGACTGAAGTGACTTAGCATGCATGCAAGCAAGCAGTTGTACCTAGCATATTCAAATTACTTAATTAATACTCATGGGTTAGCCCTGGAACCCACTCACCATTTATAATACATCTTCAATGGAAAAATAGATTCCAACTTTAAAGGCATTGACTTACAAATGAAATTTTTTAATACAATGTATTTATAAGAAGAGAACTCTCTGAATTGGGTGACTGCAACTTCTAATGAATGGAAATCTATGCAGCATGACAAACTGAGTTAAATCAGAATAACCTTTGTGTACAGGAAAATGTAGAAACTCTTTCATATTTTATTTCCAAATAGAATTCTTGGCATTTGAAGGTATTACTGCTGACAACATTGCTTTCAGCATATTTGCAAAGCCACAGAGTCTGACGAATGCATGACTTGCAGTTACTTTCACAAGAATCATCATCCGTGTGAATTCAGTCTGTTGACTATGGTGTGGCAAAGTACTTTAGTAGCAATGCCTCTCTACCCTCTACGCTAAAGGTTGCCTTTGCCTAAATAGCTGCCCATCTCAGGTTGGCACAGCTGGCTGGCACAGCTGCAGCTCTGTGTACACATCTGCATAGATTTGATTCAGGGAAACCTTGTTTGACGTTCTTTGGCTCACTCTTGCCTTAACTCGCCAGAGGATAGTTCACTGTAGGAAAGACATTTTGATGGAGACTCCTATAGCTCCTCAAAATGTTATGGTAAGATGGCAACTTATTTTTCTGGCGTGCCAGGCTGAATATAATGGACATCTGTGGTTTATTCTGTTCAGCATCTGTTTCCCTGTAGTGAGGTAAAACCATCCTCTTTTGGGGGAAGCACACTCTTCCATTGATGCAGCCTGTGAGTCAGCTGGGGCTGAACCTTCTTTTGAAGCCAGTGGTTGGTACATGACAGATGAGAGCATTATATGCCCTGGCCAGAGAGACTAGTTTAGAGACAGACATGTGACCCAAGCATGCCAGTCAGAGCCATAAACATCAGTTTAGAACTTTCTGTTAGAAGCACTGGGAAAGAGAAACTCTCATTGTTTTCTGGGAATGCTAAGCCCAGACCTTCTAATACTCATTTTGCTACCCCTTGCAGTCAGTCTGAGGATGACAGCAACATGGGGTGTGAGCCAACTGGGAGGCAGAGAACATACCAACTAGGTTGTTTTGGCACCTAGATCTAGCTTCAGCTGAAGCCAGTGGTGAACCCTTAAAACTACATTAGCTTAAGTTAGTTGAGTTGGTTTCTGCCCTTTGCAATGAAAAGAATCCTGAATAACACAATGGGAGTGACCAGAAACTGAATCTCATGAGCAGTTGTATGGCTGTATTTGCCTTTGTAAGGAAGTACTGTTACACTGAGGACTTCAGCTACTAAGGAGGAGCCCACAAAATTAGGGCTTCCATGGTGGCTCAGCTGGTAAAGAATCCACCTGCAACTCGGGAGACCCGGGTTTGATCCCTGGGTTGGGAAGATCTGCTGGAGAAGGGAATGGCTACCCACTCTAGTATTCTGGCCTGGAGAATTCCATGGGCTGTATAGTTCAGGGGGTTGCAAAGAGTCAGACATGACTGAGCGACTTTCACTTTCTTTCCACAAAATCAGCTGTTGCCATGTTCCTGAAGATCAGCAACTGTATTGCAGGTTCCTGGTGCTGTGTTTTGGAATTCAGCTTTACTGTCCTTTATTCTTTTTGTAAAACTGGCATGGCAGAGAGCAATAACCAGCTGGTGCTGATAATCAGCACAGGTGCTATATCATCTTGTCAACTCCATAATTTTGAAACAAATCTTAGTATTTGGTTGAAAAGTACAGTAATTAATAAAAAGAAGAGTTCCTATGTGATGAATAGTTTTTTGAATTTAGGTTTTGCTTCCCAGATCATGGTCAAATTTACTAGCCTCCCACCCACAGTTACTTCATATTTAAAATAGGAATAATATTAATTTTGCCTGAAAGTGCAGGTCACTCAGTCGTGTCCTACTCTTTGTGATCTCACGGACTATACAGTTCATGGAATTCTCCAGGCTAGAACACTGGAATGGGTAGCCTTTCCCTTCACCTTGGGAACTTCCCAATCCAGGGATCGAATCCAGGTGTCTTGCATTGCAGGCAGATTCTTTACCAGCTGAGCCACCAGGGAAGCCCCAAAATACTAGAGTGGGTAGCCTATCCCTTCTACAGTGGATCTTCCCGACCCAGGAATAGAACTGAGGTCTCTTGCATTGCAGGCAGATTCTTTACCAGCTGAGCTACCAGGGAAGCCCTAATCTTGCCTAATAGGGTTTAAAAAAAAATTAAATGGGTTAATGTAGGTCATAAGCTTGTAACAGTGCTTGGGTATAAGAAGTACTCAAAATGCTCTAATACTAGGCATCACAACCTATGGCCCAAGAATAGGTCCTTGGATTCTTACATCATGATACCATCCTTATTGCTTTCTTTCTTTTTAAAAAAATATTTATTTATTTATTTGGCTATCCTGTGTCTTGGGTGAAGTGCACTGGATCTTTGATCTTCCTTGCAGCATGCAGAATCTTTCTAGTTGAGAACTCTTAGTTGCTGCATGTATGATCTAATTCCCTGACCAGGGATTGAACCCAGGCACCCCCGCACTGGAAGCAAGGAGTCTTAGCCACTGGGCCACCAGGGAAGCCCCTCATTTTTTTCTTCAGCCCCATTTGGACACAATCTGACAGCCCAAGGTACAAAACACAAGACTCTAGGCTGGACCTTAGCGTTTTCAGTTTCTTGTAGGTTAATGGTTAATACAGAAAAGCAACAAAGTATGACTGCTGCATCAGGATTTTATTCAGCCTGGAAGAAATTTCCATTTTTATGTGTTCACTTAGAACACTTTGTATGATATGAAATCAATGAGAAGAAAACTCTGTTGGCAAGAACTCTCCCTAGTTAAAAAAAAAAAAAAAAGACATTTTCTTAGACCACATATGCCTTTAAACATTGTTACTTAAAATTTTTTTACTTCCTGGCAAAGCTAGGATTACAGTATTACAAGGAAGACATTGTAGTTCAATAGGTACAATAGCCTTCATTTAGCTCCCTTGAAGCAAATGTTATAGATGTCTAGTGTAAGTACAACCACATGTTGTAATGGGAAATTAAGTAAAGGATGTAACATCTGTAATTGGTCAGGAAATCAGAGAAAGTTAGGCTTTTTGGGCACATTTTTAAACCATTCTCTTCTGGCTTCTATTGTACAATATGAGCTTCTATTACAGAAACAAAATTATTAGAAAGTGAAAATACAGCAGTAAGATGATTTAGTGAGGACTTTTTTTTTTTTTTTAACTGAGGTAATTGATTTTAGTTTCAAGTACACAGTTACTACATCTCTCAATTTCTGGCCGTTTTTAATACTTTTTCCACCTCCTTCTTATTGTCAGACTGTCAGCTCTCAAATATTACAATGGTCAGAATGCCTGAGTCTAGAAGCTACCCCTTTTAATTTCCTGCTTCTAATCTGCAATGAAGAGAGGAGTTAGATTTTCTCTAAAATAAGAGTGAACAGCCTCTAAGTGAGAGTCAATTTTCTCACGGAGAATTGAATAATCTTAGTGTACGGGTTTGTGTTTTTTTCCCCCTCTGGATATTCAAAGGTTCCTTGTTGCTTTCTTTCATGTTTTCTCAACCATGTCCAGATGAGGACTTGACCTTTGGTTAAGTGCTTTTATAACTAATTTAAAATTTCAGGGACTTTTTATATAGCTAAGCTCTGCACATATGCATAATTTATTTTCCCTTGCTTACTATCTTGTTCATGACCTTTTAGTGAGGGTGTTTGATGTCAAGAGGGACCAATCCATAGTCTATATTTTGTAGTAGCTGTTCTTCTAAATTGACCCCCTTTTCTTTCTGTGGCCAGTCCAAGACCATCATTGGCCTTATCGATGTTTCCTGAAATTGCCTTGCTTGTTCTTGCATTTATGCAATATTTAAATAGTTGCTTTGAGTTAAGGCACATTTTCCTACCTGTCTCAACCCTCTCATGTGTCCAAAGTCATCTCACAGTCTAATGTTTCCAGTCTCTAACTCTGGCCCACCTGAATCAATCCCCATTCAAACTGTCTGTAACTGTACGGTTGTTCCCATGCATTGGAGAGCTGATCAAATACTGTTACTTATTGTTCTGTGTTTGGGAGAATGCAAGCTTATTATCACTATGTTATTATCTGCTCTGAGCAATTGCATGTTCCTTATTCAGTATAGAGAAGAAAAGAATATTATTAATGTCCCTTTTTGTATTATTCCCATCATCTTGTCTTGTGTCTGGTAGAAAAGAAATGACATTATTTAGTCAGGGATGATGGAGTAACACAAGAAGGCTAGAGATCTGAGCAAAACTGTTGGCCTTTCTTTGTACACATCGTTGCTTCTCCTGGCACAAGCCTCGTTTGTTTAAAGGGGTCAATGTACTGTCATGCTATGTCACAGTGGGTAGGAAAAGTGATTCCTCAGTCTACCACATATACCTGTGTGGGGATTTAAAGGAAACTTGGCCTCAGAGATCTAGTTGCATACACAAAAGCTGAGTGATAAGGGCCATCTGTAGACAGAAGGTGATTTCAGGGCATTTTTTTCCAGATAGAAGATTTCTTGTTTCAAGCATATGGTCCAGATATGTGACTAATGGAACTCTCTAATCGTGAACATCTCATTTTTCCAACTATTAAAA
The DNA here is from genome assembly GCF_032452875.1 of Bos javanicus. NCBI lineage: Eukaryota > Metazoa > Chordata > Mammalia > Artiodactyla > Bovidae > Bos > Bos javanicus. The sequence goes on from NC_083874.1 coordinate 107,085,962, forward strand.
AAACATTTTTAAAATAATCCTCTCTATGTTTTATCAAAGGAAATATTTTCCAATATGTTTTTCTCTGTTATGAAACCACTTTAATGGAAAATCTGCTCTACTTATTTTGTACATTCCAGGTTATTCTACTCTTGTTCTGATCACTTGTCGGTGAGTCACAGAAATCCCTTGGGTTTTCCTGACCCAAATTTCTTAAAAAAAAAAAAAAAATCTCATAAAATGGTAAACACTTATTAGAGATGAATAAAATCTTTCTTGGAAATAAAATTTATATCATTAATTGGGTAAGCCATCAGAGTCCCTGCTTAATTATTTATGGAACCCAGTGAAAGACTCAAAGTTATCCGGGGTGTTTGGTTACAACATGATGCTAATTACATAAAGTCAGAAGAGCCTTATTTCAGCCCAAGTGGTTTTATGCTGATGAAATTTCTGTTCTAAATATGTACACTTTTTTTTGGTGTAGACAGTGATCTCAGTGAGTCGCCTGCTCTGTAAGGAAGAAAACAGGGTGGGAACCTCACCATTGTGAGTGAAATTCCAAAGTGAGGAGCTCACATTTCTGTGGATGCAGGGTCCATGTCAAACCAGAGTCATTTATTTCTAAATAATATCAGAAATTAAATATCCATATGATGCTGTGTTCCAGCCTGTGTTGACCCAGCACCCTTCTCTTCCTGATGCTATAGCTAGTTCACAAAATGACACAAAGCAACAACCAGCCATATTTCTTTGCCTGTATGCCTACATCCTTCTCCAAAGATTTTTATAAAGGAGAGTTAATTACAGAGCTAACTGACTATGCAAAGCTGACACATATAACAGAAAAAGCTTTTGATTTCCAGATAAATGCCTTCTCAGTTGCACTCACATTGAATGGCAAGTAGTGAGTCCCAAGAGTGAGAGATTACAGATCTGAATTCCCAGTGGATCATGTAAGGCTGTACCCTGGACTCCACCTGTTTTAACAGAGGCATGCATTTGATTTAGGTAGAATTTCTTACATGCTCATTACCTACAAACTTGCATTTCATGACTCAAAAGGGCAAATGGTTAGTATAAACTACATTTTATATTTTAAATACATTAAATAACAGTATAACCCTGGAATTTGACATTCCTGAAATTTTATACAGAGATTTCTGATATTTTCTCACTTGTTCCCCACCACTTTCTTGTGTATAACATGTTCCTTTGTAAGTTTTCAGTGGAGACGTGAAAGTTTGAAGGAAACTGTTACAAAAGAGTAAAGGATTAAAAAATAATCCACATCTTTATTCTGTTATACTTACAAGCAACTTTTAGGATCCTGTTATTGCATGGATGTCTGGTGGAGAATTACTGTTTCTAACTGTGGTGTTCAGATCATTTATGTTGTAACTTCCTACTCTCCAGTGTCATCACTTTCTACTCTACCTGTTCAAGTGTCCATTTATTCTTTGGCTATAAACAATCATGAAGTAGGCCAAGCTTCTCAGAACATTAACTTTCACTGTGGTTACACATTAGTGAAAGCTCTCTCATGGAAAATTTGTATGCCTTGTTAAGAATAGGATCGAATTGCAAAAGCTTATTCTTTAAATAATTTGTGTCTTTTTTTTTGTCTGCACTGTACAGCACGTGGAACTCCCCTGACCAGGGGTTGAATCAGCATCCCTCCTGCAGTGGAAAAGTGCAGTCTTAACTACTGGGCCACCAGTAAGTCCTCAGGTGCCTTTTTGATATTAATGATTGCATTAAAATTTTCAAACTAATTTTTCAATAAGTAATACATGCACATAGAGTTTTAAGAATTATGTACAGTAAAAAAATAAGCCTCCTTCTTACTCATCTTTAGGGAAACCACTGATACGAATATATTTTTTATCCTGCTAGAGATATCCTGTGCTTATACACAGACATGAAAAAATCCATCCACTTTTATATACACATGGCCACATAATGTATTACATCTGTACACTTTGCCTTTTCTTATACCAATATATCTTGGAGATCTCTACATTCAGCTATTTTGTTGGCTTTTATGGTGATATGGCCCTCCATCACAATTCTTGAATATGCAAAGGACTGACCTTTTAAGATATATTTAAAATAAAAAGATGGCAACCAGCATACATGATGGCTTATTTTCCTATTTTAGTTTAGAATATTTTTGTACAAGAAACCTAATGTAACATGTTTGTTTGTGCAAATGACATGCAAATAGAATGTGGTTTCCAGTACTAGTACTGGCACTTTTAGTGAAGTGACTCTGAGTCTTCTCATTTATAAAATGAGGTAGTATATCTCAAAGGACTGTTGGGAAGATGAAATAAACTAGTGAGTATGACACGCCTTAGCTCGTTATGTGGCACATGGCGCTGTGTGCAGAACATTAGCGTCGTATTTCTCTGTACATCTATGCCTGTATCTGTGTTTACATCTATACATGTCATGTCTACAAGAAGGCCCATGTCATCACTGTATGGAATGGAAATTAAGATGACTACCTCAGAAATCACCCATGCCTCTATCCTTTTTCTGCTCTCTATTTTACTTCATAGCAGTTATTGACATGAATGACATAGCACGTGACATTATATGTGTGTGTGTACACTCAGTCACTCAGCTGTGTCTGACTCTCTGTGACCCCATGGACTGTAGCCTGCCAGGCTCCTTTGTCCATGCGGTTTCCCAGGCAAGAACACTGGAGTGGGTAACCATTTCCTCCTCCACAGGATCTTCCTGACCCAGGGATCAAACACCTGTCTCTTGCGGCTATGGGGATTCTTTACCTCTGTGCTATTGGGAAGCCCTTATATTAATAATATATTTATTACCATCTATTTGTTTCCACTAGAATATAAGCTCCAAGAGAAAAAAGTTCTTCTTGTCTATCTTATTTACCACTTCATCCTACAGTGTCTAGAATTGTGCTTGAAATGTTGAATGAATGAATACATTTTATAGATATTTGTTGAATATTTATATTAAGTCATACATTGCACTGGACTCTTACAATTAAAGTGTACTTTGAATATTTAGTTTGAATCTTATTAAATATGGTACATGCTATGTGATAGTATCTTAGAAAAAGAGCAAGAAGAATGCATGGTATGCATTATCAGAGCTTCTGGTCAGATAAAATAATTAGTATTTCTAGACTCAGACTGCAGCAGGTGAAGGGCATCTGAGTGATCACGGGTCAGGCTCCTCAATTCACGAGTAAAGAGAGTTTAGCCTGAGGAGTAGAGCTGGAATTAAAAAATGGGATCTCCTGACTTGGGTACTTTCTACCAGATTAATTTGCCTCTCAAACACCTATTATGTGTTCAACTCTGGAGAATACCAGGAGATAACACAGTTCTAAAGACCACAATATGCAGTAAAATAACTCAGAGTCAAGGAAAGGCATCGTGGGAGCCACAGATCTCCAGTCAGGCTGTGAAAAGCGACGTAACTTGGAAGCGAAGTTTGGGAGAAATGTTGCTACTGCTAAGTCACTTCAGTTGTCTCTGACTCTGTGCAACCCCATAGACGGCAGCCCAACCAGGCTTCCCCGTCCCTGGGATTCTTCAAGCAAGAACACTGGAGTGGGTTGCCATTTCCTTCTCCAGTGCAGGAAAGTGAGAAATGAAAGTGAAGTCGCTCAGTCGTGCCCGACCCTCAGTGACCCCATGGGCTGCAGCCTTCCAGGCTCCTCCGTCCATGGGATTTTCCAGGCAAGAGTACTGGAGTGGGGTGCCACTGCCTTCTCCGGGAGAAATGTTCAGTTCAGTTCAGTTGCCCAGTCGTGTCCGACTCTTTGCGACCCCATGAATCGCAGCACGCCAGGCCTCCCTGTCCATCACCAACTCCTGGAGTTCACTCAGACTCATGTCCATCGAGTCAGTGATGCCATCCAGCCATCTCATCCCCTGTCATCCCCTTCTCCTCCTGTCCCCAATCCCTCCCAGCATCAGAGTCTTTTCCAATGAGTCAGCTCTTTGCATGAGGTGGCCAAAGTACTGGAGTTTCAGCTTCAGCATCACTCCCTCCAAAGAAATCCCAGGGCTGATCTCCTTCAGAATGGACTGGTTGGATCTCCTTACAGTCCAAGGGACTCTCAAGAGTCTTCTCCAACACCACAGTTCAAAAGCATCAATTCTTCGGCACTCAGCCTTCTTCACAGTCCAACTCTCACATCCATACATGACCACAGGAAAAACCATAGCCTTGACTAGATGGACCTTTGTTGGCAAAGTAATGTCTTTGCTTTTGAATATGCTATCTAGGTTGGTCATAACTTTCCTTCCAAGGAGTAAGCGTCTTTTAATTTCATGGCTGCAATCACCATCTGCAGTGATTTTGGAGCCCAAAAAAATAAAGTCTGACACTGTTTCCACTGTTTCCCCATCTATTTCCCATGAAGTGATGGGATCGGATGCCATGATCTTCGTTTTCTGAATGTTGAGCTTTAAGTCAACTTTTTCACTGTCCACTTTCACTTTCATCGAGGTATTTTAGTTCCTCTTCACTATCTGCCATAAGGGTGGTGTCATTTGCATACCTGAGGTTATTGATATTTCTCCCGGCAATCTTGATTCCAGCTTGTGTTTCTTCCAGTCCAGCGTTTCTCACGATGTACTCTGCATAGAAGTTAAATAAGCAGGGTGACAATATACAACCTTGATGTACTCCTTTTCCTATTTGGAACCAGTCTGTTGTTCCATGTCCAGTTCTAACTGTTGCTTCCTGACCTGCATACAGATTTCTCAAGAGGCAGGTCAGGTGGTCTGGTATTCCATCTCTTTCAGTATTTTCCATAGTTTATTGTGATCCACACAGTCAAAGGCTTTGGCATAGTCAATAAAGCAGAAATAGATGTTTTTCTGGAACTCCCTTGCTTTTTCTATGATCCAGCGGATGTTGGCAATTTGATCTCTGGTTCCTCTGTCTTTTCTAAAACCAGCTTGAACATCAGGAAGTTCACGGTTCACGTATTGCTGAAGCCTGGCTTGGAGAATTTTGAGCATTACTTTACTAGCGTGTGAGATGAGTGGAATTGTGTGGTAGTTTGAGCATTCTTTGGCATTGCCTTTCTTTGGGATTGGAATGAAAACTGACCTTTTCCAGTCCTGTGGCCACTGCTGAGTTTTCCAGATTTGCTGGCATATTGAGTGCAGCACTTTCACAGCATCATCTTTCGGGATTTGAAATAGCTCAACTGGAATTCCATCGCCTCCACTAGCTTTGTTTGTAGTGATGCTTTCTAAGGCCCACTTGACTTCACATTCCAGGATGTCTGGCTCTAGGTCAGTGATCACACCATTGTGATTATCTGGGTCGTGAAGATCTTTTTTATACAGTTCTTCTGTGTATTCTTGCCACCTCTTCTTAATATCTTCTGCTTCTGTTAGGAAGTCAAGAAGACACCTGGAGTAACAGGCAAATTTGGCCTTGGAATATGGAATGAAGCAGGGCAAAGACTAATAGAGTTTTGCCAAAAAAATGCACTGGTCATAGCAAACACCCTCTTTCAACAACACAAGAGAAGACTCTACACATGGACATTACCACATGGTCAACACCAAAATCAGATTGATTATGTTCTTTGCAGCCAAAGATGGAGAAGCTCTATACAGTCAAAAAAACAAGACCGGGAGCTGACTGTGGCTTAGATCATGAACTCCTTATTACCAAATTCAGACTTATATTGAAGAAAGTAGGGAAAATCACTAGACCATTCAGGTATGACCTAAATCAAATCCCTTATGATTATACAGTGGAAGTGAGAAATAGATTTAAGGGCCTAGATCTGATAGATAGAGTGCCTGATGAACTATGGAATGAAGTTCATGACATTGTACAGGAGACAGGGATCAAGACCATCCCCATGGAAAAGAAATGCAGAAAAGCAAAATGGCTGTCTGGGGAGGCCTTACAAATAGCTATGAAAAGAAGAGAAGCGAAAAGCAAAGGAGAAAAGGAAAGATATAAGCATCTGAATGCAGAGTTCCAAAGAATAGCAAGAAGAGATAAGAAAGCCTTCCTCAGCGATCAATTGCAAAGAAATAGAGGAAAACAACAAAATGGGAAAGATTAGAGATCTCTTCAAGAAAATTAGAGATACCAAGGGAGAAATGTTACAGATGAGCAAAACGTGGAAATGAGCATGAGTGTTTATGAATCAGAGAGAGGGGAGGCAGGTGACACACTGCAGAAGCACATGGTGGGCAGACGGGGAGAAATACTGCTGGACAGGGAGTGTGGGGAGAGGAAGGCCAAAGGCCCTCATAACACTCATTTGTCTGCGATGTGAGAGTTAAGGCTCTTTAATGGTGAAGGAGCTGGGAAGAAATGGAAGGATTTAAAGAGGAAACTGAGGTGTTGAAAGTGGTACTTCAGGCCAGCAGTGGAGGTGATGATGTGCTGAAATGTTTAGGTGGGATTGAGGGCAGCCAGAGCTGTTGGAAGGGAGGTATCATTTTCTTCTTGAACATGTTTGGGGCTTGCAGCCCTCATTGCCAGTCACGAGACTGGATGCTGTTAGCTTCTCTTCATCACTGTCGTATGTCTGCTTCCTCATACTGCACTCCCTCAAATGACTGCCAAAGTCGTCTCTGAACTTGCCAAGCTGGGGACTATACTTTCTCCTTTGTATAGTTGGGCATTTCATCTCAGTTACTATTTGTTGTAGTTGTTTAGTAGCTAAGTTGTGTCCAACCCTTTTGCGACCCCATAAACTGTAGTCCGTCAGGCTCCTCTGTCCATCCAGGCAAGAATGCTGGAGTGGGTTGCCATTCCCTTTCTAAGGGATCTTCCCAACCCAGGGATTGAACCTGTATCTCCTGCGTTGGCAGGCAGGTTCTTTACCATGGATCCACCTGGGAAGCCCCAGTTACTATTTATCACATGCGAAATGGGATATTTACCAGTTTTACTCTGAACTTTTTTGGTTTGTATAGGGTCTGACTCATGACTTAATACAGTACCTGACACCAGGCTGGGCTTTGTGAAACTTCACTGAATTATTGCATACTTCCCCACCTGAAGTCCTTCCATTCAGTCACCTGCTCCATGGCTTATCCTTGAACCACACTGGATCCCACTGAAATATTAAACCCCTGCACATCCTATCATTTTGTTCTCATAGTGCCTTACTCCGTAGTATCCTGCCCCTTCATCCATCCATCGTCTCTCAGGTTATCAGCCTTGTCCTGGCTTCACCTTCTTCCTTCTGGCAAAGATCTGTGACATATAAGCACCGTTCACTCTGGCCCCTTCTTGTCACTGTAGCCTCCATGGAGAAGAGCCACTCAGTCAGGCTGCTATGGGACTTTCACAGATTTGTGACCTCCAAATGTATGCTCATCTTTCATGTTACCTGGAATTGGTCCTAATTCTCCTAAGTAGCTGTCTTTCTCTATCACTTTGGCAACCACTTCAAGCCTTTATTACTCTCCTCATATCTTTCAACCTACCATGACTCTCAAGAAAGGATCTCATCTCCTGCTTCATGGAGAAATAGAATCAGGCAGAAACCTCTTCAGTTTTCCCCAAGACACAAAGTGATTCAGCTGTGTCTGTGTGGAGATAATTGCTCCACCCCTGCTCGTCATTTTCACATTTCTGCTCTATGTGAAATAGCACCTCTTACCGCTGGTGTTTCAATATCCAGCCTGCTCCATCTGTCACCTCCTTGGAGGCAGAGTTTGAGTTTTTTCTGTCTTTACCACATCACCCACAGTAGAAACACAATAAATGTTTAATGTTAAAAAATGTATATATCTGATGGATGAAACTAGGAACACTATTGATGGGGGCATTTATTGAGAAGTAAAACATACTATTGAAGTGAGGTCGCTCAGTCGTGTCCAACTCTTTGTGACCCCGTGGACTGTAGCCCACCAGGCTCCTCCATCCATGGGATTCTCCAGGCAAGAATACTGGAGTGGGTTGCCATTTCCTTCTCCAGGGGATCTTCCTGACCCAGGGATAGAACCCAGGTCTCCTCCATTGCAAGCAGATGCTTTAACCTCTGAGCCACCAGGGAAGCCCGAAAACATACTATTAGAAGAGGATAATTTTAATTTTTCACTATTGGCAGCTTTCTGGGAAGGATAGATGGGAAAAGATATTTCTGAATAAGAAAAGATTTGGATTCAAAGAGAACACTGAAAAATATGGAGAGGAAGCAGGTCAGATTCAGGGAGAATGAGAAGCCTTGAAGCAAGGCCAGGCCCTCAAATTTTGTTTTGTTACATGAGACCTGGTCATAGTCTGCTTTGCATGAGGGCTGAAGGACAGAACTACAAACAGTAATATCAGAAGGTACAACACATATTATCAGTTCAATTCTAGTAAAGCTGAAATGCTGTAGAGACACAGTTTTAATAATAAAATTGGTAAAATTTTATGGAAGACTCAGGGGAGAAGAAAAGCTTACCTGAATCATGAATTATTCATGCTTCAGTGGAGAACAATGAGGCAGAACCTTGGCTTTTATTATGGCTTCTGATATGAAGTGATTAGTTTTAATTTTAGATGATTGCACACGCTTATGTAACACACCAAATTCTATTTGGATATTAACTTTTCTGTTTTGACCATTCCAATTTGAAACGATTTACTTGAGGTTATGGAATTGTTTCTTCCTAATGAATGCATTAGAATTGAATATTAAGATATATAGAAGACTTCTCCCCAGTTCTCAGAGTTAATCAAATAAAGTAATTTTTGCCTCTGATGCAGAACCAGAGACAAATGGATCTTTGAATTGAAATTAGATTAAACTGACACAGTCATCTAAAGAACAGAAATATATACACCCTTTGCTAATATTTATTACAAGAGAATGTTCTTATTTTCTGCTGTTGATTGTAGAAGCGCTGGCTGTGGTGTGTGCTAAGTCACTTCAGTTGTGTCTGACTCTTTGTGACCCCATGGATTGTAGCCCACCCGGCTCCTCTGTCAATGGGGTTCTCCAAGGCAAAAATACTGGAGTGGGTTGCCATTCCCTTCTCCAGGAGATCTTCTCAACCCAGGGATTGAACCGAAGTCTCTTACGTCTCTTGCATTGGCAGGTGAGTTCTTTACCACTAGCGCTATCCAGGAAGCCCTGGCTGTACCATGACTGAAGTCACAAGTTGAGTTTCTAAGTTAGCAAGGTCGTTCAGCTGTTTCCCCACAACCAAGAGTATTGGTTATGTAGTGCTAAACAGAAATAATTTAATATTAGAGTTTTGCACCATAGTAATCACATGAATTCAGCCAGAGATTTCCTGTTTGATTTTTGTGGATCAGTAGTTACCACAGGGGTTTTTTAATCCTGAATTTGTTTGATTTTCTTGCATATTCTGCATCTCTTCAGGTTAGAGGGAGGAATAGTTGTGGATCCCTTCTAAAGCTTGTTTTCAATCTCTTGACACTTTTATGTATTAATATTTTAAAGTAGACTTATTTATATTTTTGTTAACCCAGTCCTAAAACATAGTGACTGAAGCAAAGAAAATGGCCATTCTTTCTGTAATATCATAAATTCTACTGCTGTAGGGAAAGCCAAGAGAATGGCTGCAAGAATTTAAAAGACAACTGGGCAGGACCTTCCCTAGTGGTCTACTGGTTAAGATTCCAAGCTCCAGTGCAGGGAGCCTGGGTTTAATCCCTGGTCAGGGAACTGGATCCTGTATGCCACAACTAAAAGATCTCACATAACACAACTAAGATCCTGCACAGCTAAATAAATACATACTTTTTTTAAAAAGAGACAATGGGGTGAATTTTTTTTTTCAGTTAGCCAAAAGTTATCAATGGAACTTTAACATTAAAAATGTTGGTTTTAGTGTTAAGGAGATGATAACTTAATCTTATGATCAACACAATTTAGATTATCAGACAGTTAGAAAACAACAACCTTAAATGCCTTTAAGACCTCTAGTCATCACAGACTGTGCAAACGGCCCTCAGAAAGAAATGAGTCTCCTGATGTGTTTTTTTAAGAATTCTTGTGATGGCCTGAATTTGAAGAAAAGTTTTAGCTTCTCATTTTGAAATGTGGAGGGATTTAAAATATCTTAGATTTCAGAAAATTATTTTTCACCTCGATGTTATACACTTTGAACTAAAAATGTAAATTTTGTTCAAACAGTAGTTGTAGAAATAATTATACATGCTGGGATCATTTGTTAAGTTGTTTACCATTTCCCCCCCTAAAATAGCAGGAAACCCAGACCTTAATATTTGGAGAGAATTGTCATAACCTAATTGTATTTTTACTCTGAATAGAGATGAAACTGATTTAGGAAATCACAGATGTAATACTCTCCCCCAGATTATAAGGATGAAGGTTCAGCCCCAAAGACTCTGTCAAGCAGTATTTCTCAATCCTTTTTGATACAGGACAAGAAACAGCCATCTATATTTTCAGAGATACGAGAGATAAGACACAAGGGCTACCTTTAGCTGCCTGCAGCCTAGTTCTAGCCATCAGTGGCAGGTCCTACTATTTCCTGTGGTGTCTCCTCTTTAGCCATTTTCTCACAGCACAAAGTGGAATGTTGTTCCCTCCTTCCTGTCTCAAGAGTTCCTGTGGTAATACCCCTCCCTCAGGCCATGTGAAAAGCAATGGCTTTCCCCAGTCAATCAGAAGGCCCGGAAGGTCTCCCACCTGCTTAGCCGCACCCAAATGAGCTGGCCTTTGTCATCACACAGTCCCCACCCCACACATTTCCCTCACCCATATTCTGAAAACTTAAGCCCATCGTGAGATGAATGACCACTAGAATACTGATTCTGAAAGGCTGATGGCATTCTGAAGACTTAGATTGGATCAAAAGGGGAGGGGATATTTATATGTATGGCTGATTTATTTTTGCTGTACAGCAGAAACTAACACAATCTTGTAAAGTAACTATACTCCAATAAAAATTAATTTAAAAAGAAAAAAGAAGTTAATTTTAAAAATAAAGCTATTTTTGTGAACATGGGGAAAAAAGACATATTGGGTCAGATCATTCTGTGGCTCTTCCCTTTATCTTTAACAATTTCCTCCTTCACCTTCTCACATCTCACTGAAATTGAGCAACTCTTCTCCTGGAAAAAGCAAACCAGGAAAATGTCAGAAAGCACTGTATTTTTCTGAAGCTTTAAGAACTCACTCTGAGTTCAAGTTGAGGTTTTAGAGGGAAGATGTAAAAACTAGAGTGGAGGAATGTGATTGTGATAAACACACACAGTGTTCAGTGGGTTTTGGCTAAAAGTTACTTTTTTGAAAAATATCCTTGGTTTTTATACCCAGAGAGAAATCCTTCTTGCCCAGCTAGAAGAGTTTGGATACCGACGGCAAGCCTACAGACTGTGAGGTCTGCAAGCACACCCAGTGCTGACGAGGGTGCGCAGCGTGGCGTCTTGGATGTCCACCAAGCAGAGGCGCCGGGAGGGTCGGTCAAGCCAAGAAGAGCAGCCACACTCTCAGAACTACTTTGGGAGAAATAGCACTTTAATGATGTCTCATAATGTATCAAGTCTAAAATACTACATTCTCTCCATACTCTGAGGGGGAAAAAAAAATCTCAATTTTGAATTTGCATGGCATAGAAAATAAAACCACAGGAAGAGGTAAGACCTATGTGTTATACAGGGTAGAGTCGGTTTGTGATGGACACAGTCCACTAGTTCATTCATTTTATAAACATATATTGGGCATCAAGAATTATTTGCTAAGCATTGTTAGTTAATAAATAATTAAGACACTATTCCTCCAAAGAGGGATTCAGATGAAGAAAGATGGACATGTCATTAAATAATTAATTTACTACACAAAAAATTTAAATTACAAAAAATAAAAGATCTCAGAAGAGATTTGAAAATACAAGCAGCCATTATCAGAGAAGAAATATGAAAAGTTGTCAAAAAGCAACCCCTCAAGTATCATCAGATCCAGATGTTCTCACAGGAGAATTCTACTTAGCTCCTAAAAGACAGATAATTCCAGTGCTATGTAAATTGTTACAGAACATATGAAACAAATTAAGCTTCCAAATTCTTTTTATAAAGTGACAAAATAGAAATACCAGAACCCAAATATGACAACAAAAAACCAAAAAGGAATAAAAAGTAAATGACAGATCAATCTTTCTTATGAATATCCGTGTAATAAATCTAAATAAGACATTAACAAACAAGACTCAGCAGCACATTAAAAAGATAATAAACCATGGCCAAGGATGAAATAAATCATTTACCACAATGAAAAAAAAAAAAAAAAGGGTTTGTAAAGCTCCACCAAAAGGTGTTGATTAACCAATTCAGATGGGGCCTGGTAATGTTTGATTAGCTTTCCACCTCTAGTGAAGACCAGCCAAGGGCCCAGAGTGGAATAATTCCTTGGTCAAGGTTTGGTTCTTTTCTGCATTCTTTCCTCCACCTGCCCCTCCCAAAGGTTTTCCCTAGCCTGCAGTGGCTGGGAGCCAGGGACTGTGACTCCTCACCTGCATTGAGGGTCAAGGACGGTGCATAGAGGACGATCCCCATAACATAACTTATCATATTAATAAACCAAAATGGAAAATCACATGATCATCTTTACACATGCTGAAAATGTATTTAATAATGCTCAACATTTATTCTTCATAAGGAATCTATAAATAAAGCAGGAAAGATGAATCCACCCTCAAATAATTTAAGCTTGTACTGGAAATGGCCCTTGGAGAGTGATGAGCAAGATAAAATGTCATAGCTAACTCACATTGTTCCAGAAGTTCTGGTTAACAGCATTAGACAAGACCAAGAAACAAAATGAATACACATTAGTAAAAGAAGGTGTATTATTATTTTTAGATGATAAAATTATATAGATGAATAAAATAAGAGAATCAACTAGAACACTATGTAAACCCTGAGAAAATTCAGTAAGGCATCAGAGTACAAAATTATATAGAAATACATAATCTTTGTAGATACAAAGAACAGGCAACATTGAGAAATCCAACTACTGGTAGAGGCTCAGCATTTCCAGTAATACCACTGAGATTTTTCTGTATTATGTGAATATGCCTTAGAAGTGAGTTACCCAAGGCTGTTATTGTTCTTTTTTAGGAAGGTAATCAGAATTTCTCTCTGGTAGCTTTCAGGATTTTCTTTGTAATTTTGATGCTCGCAGCCTTACTGTGATGTGGTTAGATGTGCACTGGTTTTACTCTTATTTTGGCATGTCCTTTTTATTTTCTCCTTACAATTGGAGAATCTAAGTCATTTTTTAATTACATGTTGCCTCTTCCCATTCTCTTTATTCCTCTACTCCTGAAACTTCAGTTGGCTATATGTTATACCTGATTTTTCTAGTCTCTATGTCTCAATATCTTGTTCATGTTTTCTATCTTTTCATCTTGTTTTGGAATTCTCAGTGTGTTCTCTAGGTTTCCCAATTCAATACCTCATTTTTGGTTGTATTTAGGCCACTGTTCAACGTGTGCTTTGAGGCTTAACATTTTTTTAAATTGAGCTTATTTATAAATGTAAATTTTTTAAGTGAAATTTTAATGTACTTGAGGTGGAGAAGAAATATCAAACTTATCATACTGACCATAAGTCTATAAACAGTTTTTTATATGAATAATTATTCATGATTACATTAATTTATGTTTAACGTTTTCCTATTTTTCACTATTGAACTTGTTTCAAATCTCTGCTAATGTAAATAATTTTGAAGTGAATATCTTTATGCACAGCGATTTTGTTTCATTTTAGATTATTTTCTTAGAAGGGACTGAACCAAAAGTATACCTGGCTTTAATGCTCTCAGTATTTATTGTCAAAATAGTCTTTAAAAGAAGGAGCCAATAAAAAGACAGCCTGGATCAAAGTGACAGACTCTGTCACTTAAGCAGTGCTGGTTATTTTAATTTCATTTAATTTTTTGCTGACTTAAAGAATGAAGGCAATATCTTCATTTAAGAATTTGCATTTCTTGGATTACTGGTAGGGACATAAGGACTGAACATTTCTTCAAGCTTGTTTACTGGCTGTATTTACTCTTTGAGGATTGTCTCTGTGCATTTTGCACTTCATTTATTAGGATCTTGGGCTTCCCTGGTGGCTGAGATGGTAAAGCATCTGCCTGCAATGTGGGAGACCCGGGTTCGATCCGGGAAATGGCAACCCACTCCAGTACTCTTGCCTGGAAAATCCCATGGACGGAGGGCCTGGTAGGCTATAGTCCATGGGGTCTCAAAGAGTCAGACACAACTGAGCGACTTCACTTTCACTTTCACTTATGATTTGATTAATCTATAAACTGTCACGAATGCATCTATTTTCTTTGAAATAAAATCCCTTGTTCATTTCATTCATCTAAGTTTTGGCCGCACCCTGAGGCATGTGGTATCTTAGTTCCCCAACCAGGGATCGAATCCACATCCCCAGCAACCCCCTTTTTTAAAAAAAAAATTGTTTGGCTGGGTCAGCTCTTAGCTGTGGCAATGAGGCCTTCGTTGTGTCACGCAGGACCTTCTGTGGAAGTGCACAGACTCTGCGGTTGTGCTGTGTGGTCCTACTTGCTCCATGACCTATGGGGTCTTAGTTCCCCAACCAGGGGTCAAATCCATATCCCCTGCACTGCGAGTGGATTCTTAAGCACTGGACCACCAAAGAAGTCCTGAAAGACAGAGTCTTAACCACTGGACCTCAAGTAAGTCTTGTTCATTTTAGTCAGCTTAATTCTGAGAATGCATTTTCTTCATGGAAATATAATAGGAACCAATGCTCTGATTTCAGCTCCATGTGAGTCAAAATGGCCTGTAGTGCGGTCCCTCCAGGACTGAGGGTTGCAGCAGAGAGGGCCCCTTGATAAAGCTACAGTGCTACTGGGTGGGACAAGTTGGGGCTGCCCAAGTGAAAGAACCATGGCCAGTACAGTATGAGGTTACCACAAGGTCAGCACACAATTCAAGCTAGCTTCAATAGCTCACGTCTAAAGTATATTCACATACTCAAGAGACATTCCCAAAGAAATTATTAGACATGCTGAATAACCTGCTAACAGTTAGGTTTCAAAATGTAAACCACAGAAATGTGTATACACTGTGGCTGAGTCATTGTCCCTTTTCAAGTAATATGGGCTGAATTATGAAATATGCAGTTAGTCTAGTTCTAAGAGTGACTGCACAGACTCAGAGATTTGGGAGATATATTCAAGCAGGTGTTATGAAATTTGTGACTATAATCTTGCCATTTGCAACCATATGGATGGACCTTGAGGGTACTATGCTAAGTGAAATAAGTCAGATGGAGAAAGACAAGTACTGTATGATTTCACTCATACATGGAAATATGACAAGCAAACAAAACAAAAATAAGCACACAGATACAGAGAACAGATCGGTTGTTACCAGCAGGGAAAGGGGCCCTTGGGAGGAAAGGCTGAATGCTAAAGGGGGTTAACTGTATGGTGATGAATTGAGACTAGACTTTTGATGGTGAGTATATAAGAAGAGATGGCAAGAATACACAGAAGAACTGTACAAAAAAGATCTTCACGACCCAGATAATCACGATGGTGTGGTCACTGACCTAGAGCCAGACATCCTGGAATGTGAAGTCAAGTGGGCCTTAGAAAGCATCACTAGGAACAAAGCTAGTGGAAGTGATGGAATTCCAGTTGAGCTATTCCAAATCCTGAAAGATGATGCTGTGAAAGTGCTGCACTCAATATGCCAGCAAATTTGGAAAACTCAGCAGTGGCCACAGGACTGGAAAAGGTCAGTTTTCATTCCAATCCCAAAGAAAGGCAATGCCAAAGAATGCTCAAACTACTGCACAATTGCACTCATCTCACATGCTAGTAAAGTAATGCTCAAAATTCTCCAAGCCAGGCTTCAGCAATACGTGAACCGTGAACTTCCTGATGTTCAAACTGGTTTTAGAAAAGGCAGAGGAACCAGAGATCAAATTGCCAACATCCGCTGGATCATAGAAAAAGCAAGGGAGTTCCAGAAAAACATCTATTTCTGCTTTATTGACTATGCCAAAGCCTTTGACTGTGTGGATCACAATCAACTGTGGAAAATTCTGAAAGAGATGGGAATACCAGACCACCTGATCTGCCTCTTGAGAAATTTGTATGCAGGTCAGGAAGCAACAGTTAGAACTGGACATGGAACAATAGACTGGTTCCAAATAGGAAAAGGAGTTTGTCAAGGCTGTATTTTGTCACCCTGTTTATTTAACTTATATGAAGAGTACATCATGAGAAACGCTGGACTGGAAGAAACACAAACTGGACTCAAGATTGCTGGGAGAAATATCAATAACTTCAGATATGCAGATGACACCACCCTTATGGCAGAAAGTGAAGAGGAACTCAAAAGTCTCTTGATGAAAGTGAAAGTGGAGAGTGAAAAAGTTGGCTTAAAGCTCAACACTCAGAAAACAAAGATTATGGCATCCGGTCCCACCACTTCATGGGAAATAGATGGGGAAACAGTGTCAGACTTTATTTTTCTGGGCTCCAAAATCACTACAGATGGTGACTGCAGCCATGAAATTAAAAGACACTTACTCCTTGGAAGGAAAGTTATGACCAACCTAGATAGCATATTCAAAAGCAGAGACATTACTTTGCCAACAAAGGTTCGTCTAGTCAAGGCTATGGTTTTTCCTGTGGTCATGTATGGATGTGAGAGTTGGACTGTGAAGAAGGCTGAGCGCCGAAGAATTGATGCTTTTGAACTGTGGTGTTGGAGAAGACTCTTGAGAGTCCCTTGGACTGCAAGGAGATCCACCCAGTCCATTCTGAAGGAGATCAGCCCTGGGTGTTCTTTGGAAGGAATGATGCTAAAGCTGAAACTCCAGTACTTTGGCCACCTGATTCGAAGAGTTGACTCATTGGAAAAGACTCTGATGCTGGGAGGGATTGGGGGCAGGAGGAGAAGGGGACGAAAGAGGATGAGATGGCTGGATGGCATCACTGACTCGATGGACGTGAGTCTGAGTGAACTCCGGGAGTTGGTGATGGACAGGGAGGCCTGGAGTGTTGTGATTCATGGGGTCGCAAAGAGTCGGACATGACTGAGCAACTGATCTGATCTGATCTATGTATACTGGAGAAGGCAATGGCACCCCACTCCAGTACTGTTGCCTGGAAAATCCCATGGATGGAGGAGCCTGGTAGGCTACAGTCCATGGGGTCACGAAGAGTCGGACACGACTGAGCGACTTCACTTTCACGTATTGGAGAAGGAAATGGCAACCCACTCCAGTGTTCTTGCCTGGAGAACCCCAGGGACGGTGGAGCCTGGTGGGCTGCCGTCTATGGGGTCGCATTGAGTTGGACACGACTGAAGCGACTTAGCAGCATATATATACACACTTCAGTAGTGTATACAGAAGTCAAATTCTGTTATACACACGAAACATAATGTCATAAGCCAAAAAAATTGTAAATATATATATAGTGTTAGAGATTAAACAGGGGATGTAATCAGGAAAACACAGCATGTGTAATAATCAATATTATTCAACTTGGAGCTAACTGGCCCCAAAAGAGCCAAACCTGAATCAATGCCAAATGAGTAAACCTGAACTGGCCGTGGCCAACATGGCTGATACAATCCGTGAATCCAAAAGGGGAAGAGTGTGCTCCCTGAATGGAAATAAAAATTGCATCTTTAAATGTAGGTTCCACTAGATCCTCTGCAAATGGCAAGCCACTCTACTATTCTTGCCTGGGAAATCCCATGGACAGAGGAGCCTGACAGGCTATAGTCCATGGGGTCGCAAAAGAGTTGAACATGACTGAGCAACTAAAGTACCCACCACCACTCTCCCAATTCCAGTAGAACTGCTTAGATTTAGCCTCAAGGGCAGGTTTGTTTGTTTTTTTTTTAACTGTAAATTAAATCCAGTTGTCTGTGGGGTTTCTAGCCTTTCCACCCAGAGCACGGTGACCCAGAACTCACCTTTTGCTACTGGACCTGAGTCTCTGCTGTCTGGAGGGCCCTCTCTCTGCCTGGAAACCCCTAGTGACCTTCTGTAGACCCTACTCAGCCCCCTCATCTGATTTCATGGACAATGGTAGTCAAAAGAAACCAGAGCCCCGTCCCCAGGCCTTTTATTTCTGAAAGCTAACTGAAGCGATGAATTATATTTCAGACTTCCTACATAGAGCTACAGGATTTATTTTCCACTACTTGGCTTCCACATCTCAATAAAAGCAGTTACGCTAACCATGGTAATCAGCTCTTTTCACTAGCAATAAAGCACAAATGCCACAGGTTTGAGTTCATTTTTAAAAGAAGCACAATTTAAAAACCTTCAGAACGTTGATGCCTGGAGCTCTGTGGTATAATGACCTCTCCTTTCAAATCAACATTAGACCCGGATGGTATTTCCAATTGGAAAGGCTGCTGGGCCAGAAAAAGTGACCTTTGGCTGAGTGACCACTTGTTACTTGGTCAGCTTCAGGGCTGCCTGCCATTAGGAAGAACCACCAAGTAATAAACTATTACAGTGGGCACTTATCTAGCCCCTACAGGACACTTTCTGGGGAGGACAGGAAAGCAATTGATTTTCTCTATTCGATAGTCCTCATCTCATACTTTGGTCATCTAACTGCCTAGTATCACTTCTGTTCAATTCTCAGGGTACCTTATGTAACAAGGGGGGTAGGGGAGGTTTTTTTTGGACAGATTTAAAAAGCCTAGAGCTTTTGTATGGCATAAACTAATACCTAGAGCCGTAGACAGGTGAGGCACAGAGAAAAGGAACCCAGGAAGAGGTCTTCTTGTCCTAAAAGATCTCATTTGAACCAAGCTATAAAAGGAATGTCTAAGTGCTCTCCCCATCCACTGAACCATTTTTATTCTGATGAATTAAGAATCATTTCCAATTCTGGAAATTTCTTTGGAAAAATGTGTGTTTTTTTTTTTTAAAGCAAATTCACTTAATCTCTCCAAATCTTGGTTTTTATATCTGAAAAACAGGAAGTTATTTTTGCTTCTGCAATTGTCTAATTTTAGGAAGTAGATATGCACACACACCCACAGCTGGAAGTTTCAACATACTATAGCCACAGGTGAAATGCTTGATAGCAAGTTGTTCAGAATGGTCCAAACAGACCCAACTGTAGGGTTTACTGACCTAAAGACTTCAAGGCAAACTTTTCAATAATGGAACATATTATGTCGTCTCTAACCATTTATAGCTCCTATGCCTTGGAATAACAATGTTTATGGCAGTACCCAGCACATCTAAAATCATGCATATTGTGCTTTAACGCGACCATGAATATACTTGAGGCAAAGATACTGAGTCGGTCATTTAAAAAAAGTTACACTAGGCTACATTTTGGAGAAGGTGATGGCACCCCACTCCAGTACTCTTGCCTGGCAAATCCCATGGACAGAGGAGCCTGGTAGGCTTCAGTCCATGGGGTCGTGAAGAGTCGGACACAATTGAGCGACTTCACTTTCACTTTTCACTTTCATGCATTGGAGAAGGAAATGGCAACCCACTCCAGTGTTCTTGCCTGGAGAATCCCAGGGACGGGGGAGCCTGGTGGGCTGCTGTCTATGGGGTCACACAGAGTTGGACACGACTGGTGACTTAGCAGCAGCAGCAGCAGAAGCAGGCTACATTTGCTAGAAAAATTGCCTAACAGCATGTCTTGACTGCCTCGTCAATGTCTTGGCTTTGGTAAATTGCAGTCGTTTGTACCACTTTTACCATTAGAAGGTTCATGGTGCCAACGATGATGCAGTACACAGCACAGTGGTTTGCACTGGAAGTGGGTTCTGCCAGTTATTTAGCTGTGAGATGACTGCAAGTTACTGAGCTCTCCAAAGGTCTTTCCTCATTTGTAAAATGGGTAAAATAATACTTCCTAGCTCACAGGTTGTTGACGGGATTAAATAAGGTAATATGTTTAAAATGCTTGGCTCAGTGCCCATCTCATGAAAAATGATTGATAAATAGTATTACTGTAATAGAAGTCATTTAAAAGACTTTTGAATGGCCTCTCATACTCATCACCACCACCCCTGCCCCATCCTTCGAGCAGTGGGAGCTCTGCCCCTTGTGCTGGCAGTCTTGCCTCAGGGCTAGTCTTTCACCACCAGTGAACCCGAGGTTATCAGTGTCAGGGTTTACTCTCCCAGGCAGAACTCTCTTCTGTGGCTTGCATTTACCACCTCTGGTCTGCACACCAGTGTGCAGAGGGCCATAAAGGCAGCCAGGGTGAGACAGGCAAGATCCCGCTGCGCTGACGGCCCACCCCTTCTCGTTACCCCCATTCTAGGGAACAGTGACCTGCTTCGTTTCTCTGGCCAAGGAGAAGCCTGGCACAGCTCATTTTGTCCTTCCTGTTAAAGAAAAGGTTAAACACTCTGAGGCAAGGCCAGGAACTGAGAGACAGCCAGGGCCTTGAGAGGAAAAGGTCTGCTTTGCTGACGCACTATTGTATGCCGGGCACTGTTGTCAAGTTCTGGGGGTGTAAGTAAAATACACATTGTTCCTGCTGTCGGAAAACTGAAGAGATTGATGTGGAGGAAAAAATACAAGAAATGATAGACCTAGGGCTGACCTAATCAAGAAAGCTTCCCCTGAGGAAGTGACATTTGAAATGAAATCTGAAGGTTCAAGAAGATACAGCCTGCTAAAGGGATGACATACAAGCAGGGCAGCAGACGCCCGAAACCTGGGGCAGGAGAATGAAAACTGCTTTTCCATCCAGAGAAAGGTCTTTGTGAATGGAGTGCAGAGAACAAAGGTGAGGGTGTGCAAGACGAGCCCGAGAGGCTGGCGGGCCCAGACCTTGCAGGGCCTCTTCCGTGCATGCCTGCGCGTTAAGTCACGTAAGCTGGTTCCACTTCTTTGTGACCCCGTGGACTACTGCCCGACAGGCTCCTCTGTCCATAGGATTCTCCAGGCAAGAACACTGGAGTGGGTTGCCATGCCCTCCTCCAGGGGACCTTCCCGACTCCGGGATCAAACCCGCATCTCCTTAGTTGCAGGCAGATTCTTTACCTCTGAGCCACCGAAGAAGCCCGCAGGGCATCTCCGGCCAAGCTAATTATTGTAGTCCTCATCCTGAGAGCACTGGGAAGTCACTAGATGGTTCTAATCTAGGGAGAGATTGACACTCTCTTGCATTTTTACACGCTACAGGGAAGAGTATAATGGAAGTGAATACCGAAGGCCACAGAAGAGCTACTGCAGGAGTCCCTACAGAATATGCGAGTGCTGTGGCCGGGAGTGATAATCCTTGGGGATTTGACGCACTAGATGCCGTGGACACGCTTGCTCCTTGGAAGAACCTAGACAGCATATTAAAAAACAGAGACATTACTTTGCCAACAAAGGTCCATTTAGTCAAGGCTATGGTTTTTCCAGTAGTCATGTATGGATGTGAGAGTTGGACTATAAAGAAAGCTGAGCGCTGAAGAATTGATGCTTTTGAACTGTGGTGTTGGAGGAGACTCTTGAGAGTCCCTTGGACTGCAAGGAGATGCAACCAGTCCATCCTAAAGGAGATCAGTCCTAGGCGTTCATTGGAAGGACTGATGCTGAAGCTGAAACTCCAATACTTTGGCCACCTGATGCAAAGAACTGACTCATTAGAAAATACCCTGATGCTGGGAAAGATTGAAGGCTGGAGGAGAAGGGGACGACAGAGGACGAGATGGTTGGATGGCATCACGGACTCAATGGACATGAATTTGGGTAAACTCTGGGAGTTGGTGATGGACAGGGAGGCCTGGCGTGCTGCAGTCCATAGGGTCGCAAAGAGTCGGACATGACTGAGCGACTGAACTGAGCAGACTGGGGGCCTGCACAGTGGGGAGAGAAAGGGGAGGAGGCTGTAGGGTGGAGTTGTTCACAGGGTGAGCAGGCCTCAGCCTCTCTCTTGGTTCCCCTTTGCACCCCTACCTCCCCATGGAACCTGCTTCCCGAGTTTCTGCTGGAAAGACCAGAATTCCCCTCTCAGTGCCACACCATCCTTGGAGTTGTCCTGTCTTTGCTTTGTTTAATCTGTGAACAGGGTGGCCTCCTTTTTATCTTCCAGAAGTTACTCAAAATATAATATGGGCTTATTTCTTTACTGCCATATTACTGGGGTCTAGGAAGAAAGAGGAAATAAGTATATGTTATAAATTTGCTGCTTGAACCACAAATTCCAATTTGTATCTTCAAATATATAATAAATATATCATAAGTGAATAGTGAAGTTGCTCAGTTGTGTCCGACTCTTTCAGACCCCAGGGACTGTAGCCCACCAGGCTCCTCTGTCCATGGGATGCTCCAGGCAAGAATACTGGAGTGGGCTGCCATTTCCTTCTCCAGGGCATCTTCCTGACCCAGGGGTCGAATCTGGGTCTCCTGCATTGTAAGCAGATGCTTTACTGTCTGAGCCACCAGGGAAATCCACAAATATATCATATTTCTGTAGAAAGTTAACTAAGATATTTTGAATCGCTTACTAATGGGCAATGACATTTAGGTTTGGAAGTTTTGGCCCAAGATAGCATTTCTTGCACTGAAACCAAGCTGAGAAAACCATATTGTATAACCTTCACTGGCCTAGTCTTTCAGGTGAGATTTAAAATATGGCGTTCAAGTAAGTGCCTCTTTGATTTCCCTGATGGTTTCACAGTTGAGAACCCTCCTGCCAAGGCAGGGGACACGGGCCTGATCGCTGGTCTGGGAAGATTCCACATGCCTTGGGGAAACTAAGCCCAAGCACCACAACTACTGATCCACATGGTCTAGCACCCAACAAGGGAAGTCACCGCAACGAGCAGCCAGCACTCTGCAACGAAGAGTAGCCCTGCCCCCTGCAGCTAGAGAAAGGCTGAGTGCAGCAAGGAAGACCCAGCGCAGCCGGAAATCAGTCAGTCATAAGATGCTACCTAAGCACACAGGTGTAAACACGCATCAGGCCCCTCCTCGAATGAAATCGGAAACCTCACAGGAAGCGCAAGGAGAGGAGGAGAGTGTGGAAGAGGACGACGAACTCCTGAGGCGGCGGGCAGAACTTCCTGTATCAGGAGGGAACACATTTTTCTGTAAACATTTAATTTCCATTTGAACATCACTACTGAGCTTACCATCATCACTTCTTTAGGGAAATGGTGCCTCTTTCCGACTGCAATTAGCTCCAGGAATATTTTCCTCATGTCAGTTTGAGGTTGCCCTTTGCTCTTCTGGTTTTGCTGTTCTTCAGGTCTCTTCGGTCTAAAGTCTGCTTTCCTCTTAGTTAGCCACTATTTTTAAAAGTGTTTTTCTACCTGAAATGTCATTTCTTTCATCTAAATAAATTCAGATCTCCTGAGCTCTTTCTGGTAGTTTCTTTCTAATATCGGCACCTTTTCGGGTTTATTTCTAGGATTTAAGGTTCTTTTACCATTTTATCTCCCCAATTCCATTTTCACATAATGGATAAGTCAATCTTTTATCCAAATACAAAGTACCACCCTAACCATTAGGTGGTGAAACCCCTTTCATCACTTTAAAATCACAATCGGGTGAACTTTTCTTTGACAGATGCATACCCTGTATTCAATAATGCTTATAAGAGGTCTCCTGGGGTGGACTCCTAAGGCAATTTTGAGAATCATATGCCATTCACTGCCTTATATGAACTCTGTGCTTTTCAACCCATCGATTCTGCAAGTGTTACTTTATTAACTGATAAAACCCACAGCTATTCATGCAAACCCTGACCCCAATCATTCATTCATTCAACACCAATTGTGTGCCAGACACTGTGCCGGGCACTATGAAACAAGAGTGAATCAAAAGTAATACAGTAGGGCAGAAATTTTCAATCATGATGTAAGTGCTGTGAAAGAAAATCATGGGATTAACTGATGGGAAGAGAGGTGCTCAGGAGCTTGCTCGAGATCAGCATCAGAGATGCTATATACAAATACATTTATTTGTGTGCTTGCATGAAAATGATATTTAAGAAGTATCTGGGACTTAAACAGCAATAGCTTTTTTTTTTTTTTAACGGGTTCACTGGTCATTTGAATGTCTTCCTTGAAGGAAAGCTTTCCCTGTTGGCTCAGATGGTAAAGATTCTGCCTGCAATGCAGGAGACCTGGGTTCGATACCTGACTTGGGAAGATCTCCTGGAGAAGGGAATGGCTACCCACTCCAGCATACTTGCCTGGGGAATTCCATGGACAGAGGAGCCTGGCAGGCTACAGTTCATGGAATTGCAGAGTCAGAAATGACTGAGCAACTAACACTTATACTTTTCTTTTGGAGAAATGTGTATTTAGATCCTTTGCCCATTTTCAAGTGGTTTATTTGTCTTTTTATTATTAAGTTGTAAAGTTCTAATAGGAATAGTTTTAATTCCAAATTACTGGGCAACATTTTGAAAAGGAACTCTTCATTTCAGAAAAGATTCCAATCTGTAAATCCTAGAATGTTTTTATGTCTTCCAGTACTGCAAGGATTTATGGCAGGTAATTATTCCTTGATTTGATCCCTTTAAGGTTTTCACATGAAGTCAAATGATCAATTCTAAAAAGAAGAGAATCTCACTTTAATTCAAAGCAATAGTCAAATA
Organism: Bos javanicus; assembly: GCF_032452875.1. Taxonomy (NCBI): domain Eukaryota; kingdom Metazoa; phylum Chordata; class Mammalia; order Artiodactyla; family Bovidae; genus Bos; species Bos javanicus. The sequence continues at coordinate 107,110,494 of NC_083874.1, forward strand.
GCTAAAGCTTATGCTGTTCCCCTATACAACAATTTTCCTTGGATTCTTAAAACTGTTTTGGAATTGTGTTTAACTATATCTCTTTCCACTTTTCATTCCTTAGAACTTGGTTAGACTCATTGAGTTTTATAATTATACCATTTATACCACTCTTGGGTCATGGGCAATTTTGATTCATGTCATATTAACTCACATTTGATTAATGTGAAATGCATTCAAGGTTATTAATGAGAACTCATACTTGGGATTTATAAAGCATTTTCTACATACAAAGCACTCTTCAGATAGTAACTAATTATACTTTACAAAACACCTGAAAGATTGATTTATTACTAATAATATTTGTCCTGATGTCAAACTCCATGAAGCACCCACTTGACATAAATGTCTAATGTGATATAAATTAATTGAGAAGAACCTTTGTTTTTCAACTTGCAGGCAACTGTTTTTCAGATATCACATCACTAATCTCTTGGCAGATTTTTTTTCAGAAGTGATACATCCATATGTTACTAAAGCTTGATAAATCATACCTTGTCTTTGTAGAGGAACTTTTAATAAAAATCTGCCCACTGGTATTTGATTTCAAGATAAAGGAAGGGGAAATGATTCTTTTTTTTTTTTTTAGTTTGAAAGGTAAATGTCTTGAGAAATGAGGAACCTATTTAAAGCATTTTGAATTACAAGTGGATTATTTGAATACGTAACAGTGGAGTAAGTTCAATGATTACTAAGGATAAAGGGAATGCTAAGGATCACAAGAATTGAGTTCTAATTGAAAGTCTGACACAAGTATTTCTGGGATACTCAAGCAGGCCTCCTAACCTGTTATTTACTCACACAATCATCGGATCACTCATTTCATAAAATGGTAGACAGCAGTCTGAATGGAGTCCCAATTAGCAACCATTGGTCCACACAACTCTTTTTTTTTAATTTGAGCTAGTTTGCAACATGCTTTAAAAGGTAGATTACATATAAAAATTCAGATTTCTAAATTCTCTTAAAAAAAAAATCAGGTAATCTGGTAATAGTGGTCCACATCGTTGAGTGACATTTGTTTGGGATAGGTAGCTGCCCCACTGCTAAACAGAGCTATGCCTGGCTTGCTGCTGCTAAGCTGCTAAATCACTTCAGTCGTATCCGACTCTTAGCGACCCCATGGACTGCAGCCTACCTTAGGTTACTCATTTATGTCACTTGCCTAGCTTTTGTAGTCACTTCAGTGTACTCCCAAAAAAGTGGGATATTTTAGGGCATTTTTTCCCCTAAAGCATCTCTGATATCTGTGGCAGAAATCCAAGATGGCCCAGGGAAATTCCACCTTTCCCTGTTGTACAATATAATCCCTGTATAATCTCCCTTCTCAAGTGTGGGCTGAACCTGTGAGTATAATGAATGACACCCTCATGATTATGTTATGTTATATGGCAAGAGATATTATAGACACAACAAGGTCCCTGGATAGTTGACTGTGACTTAATCAAAAGGAGAACACCTGGGTGGGCTAACCCTAGTCAGGAAAACCCTGAAAGAGTCAAGAAACAACAGCAAATACTTTCCTGTGCATCTTAAAGAAACTAGGCATGCTGTGAATTGCCTACACACAGAGGTGTCCCCAGAACCTGAGGTTCTCAGACCTACACCTGCAAGAAACCGAATTCTGCCCACAACCTGAACGAACATGGGAAGAGGACTTCAAACATCAGATGAGACCCTCATCAGTAGGTGACACCTTAATTTCAGCTTGGTGAATCCCTGAGCAAAGGACCCTGCTAATTCATATCCAATATCTTGACCCAGAGAAACTGAGAAAATAAAGGTGTTTTATTTTAAGCTGTTAATTTTGTGGTAATTTTTTAATGCAGCAATAGAAAAGTAATATAGTCTCTATAAAGGAAATACATGTTTAACATCAAGGAATATGCCAAGAAATTTAACTGTTTAATGTATGACATATATTTTATTTAAATAGAAGGCTATGAGTCTAAAGGGAGGACATGAAGAGAGGTGGACTCTTACAGTTTCGAAAGAACTCTGGATGTATAATAGAGTTGAGCAAATAAATGAATATGCTGATGCTGGGCACATGAGTTTCCAGTGAGGAAGAAGGGATATATAAATATGCACTATGGGAATGGACTGGAGTTGGAGATATGAACTGTATAATGTATATATGAACGTGAAAATGTACATATGCAGGTATATAGGCACCTTTCAGTTATCCATTGCTGCCTAACAAATTATCTTAAAACTCAGCAGCTTGAGACAACAAACATCTATTATGTTACAGTTTCTGTGGGCTAAAAATCAGGGAATGACTTGACAGGGTGGTTCTGAGTCACTGTCTCTCGTGACATATCAGTCAAGCTGTTGACTAAGGCTACAGTCATCTAAACAGTTGGTTGAGGCTGGAGGACCATTTCCAAACTCATCGATTTGCTTGTTGTAGAAAATTCAGTTCTTCTCCATATTGGCCTCTCCATATGTTGCTCGTGGCAGTTGACATCCCCCAGAGAAAGAAGAGGGAGAAAAGGAAAGAGAGAGGAACCAAAATGGAAGCCACAGTGTGGTTAGTAACTAATCTCAGCAGTAAACACAGCATCACTTCTGCCATGTCCTGTTGGTCCCACAGACCAAAGTGAGAAAGTCCAAGTGTTAGTTTCTCAGTCATGTCCTGCTTTTTGTAATACCATGGACTGTAGCCTGCCAGACTCCTCAGTCCATGGAATTCTCCAGGCAAGCATTACTGGAGTGGGTAGCCATTACTTCTCCCAGGGGATCATCCTGACATCTTCTGCATCACAGGTGGATTCTTTATTGAAGAATTCTTTATTCTTTATTGGGCTTCTTTGGAAGCCCAAACTCAGACCAAATCTTATATTAAACACAATGTATGCACAGCAAGGTATGAACACCAGGAGGCGAGGATCACTGTAGGCCATCTTGGAAGCTGGCATGGCTATCATAAAACATGTGTGTATGTGCATGTGTATATGTGCATGTATGTACATTTATCTCTGTGTATGTATATGAATCTGTGGATATAAAGGTGTATATTTTCTAGCACTGTCTGCAGAAAAGGCCAAAAGGAAAAGACATGCTAGTAGCAATCAGTGTACCTAGCATCCAGATTTTTATCTTTAATATAAGCATCACTAAAAACAACTAAGTTTTCTCAGAGAAATAACTGATTCCAGGGTTAGGGCAGGGTAGTTAAAAAGATGATACGGGATCACTATGTTATTCCAGAAACTAAAGAAGTACTCAAAAACATGATAGAGATATGTCACAAAGACATAGAAACCAGTTGAAGGAATTTCCATTTGCAAGTAAGTAAAATAATGTCTTAATAATGAGTTTCCCAAGTGGCTCAGTGGTAAATAACCCACCTGACAATTTAGGAGCTCCAGGAGACAAAGGTTGCATCCCTGGGTCGGGAAGATCCCTTGGAGAAGGAAATGGCAACCCACTCCAGTATTCTTGCCGAGATAATTCCATGGACAGAGAAGCCTGGTGGGCTAATACAGTTCATGGGGTTGCAAAGAATTGGACACTACCAAGCACAAGTGAGTTTTAAATCAATGGAACAATATGTATTCATGAAATTTTACTGGTGATGGATAGGCAGATGACTTCTCTTGCTTAAAGTTGAAAGACTAGGCCTTTCTGGTACATGTAGAGAGAGTGCTGGACTCAGGAAGTCATCATTTACTACCGTAATGGTAAAGACTGGATTATACAAGAATCATCAATGCATGGTAGACCTAGAAGAGCAGAGCAGGATATTTGCATCGCTTTAAAGTAGCTCCCCACAGACTGCTTATTGCAGGTGATGGACACACCCCAGAAATTAAAGAGGGGAGAAACTGGGCAACACTTGAACCAGGTGATCAAAACTAGCATTGTCCATGCGGGAAAAATTCATGTGTGCTTCCAGATGACACATTCTAAGAACTCAACATCTCTGTCCTGTGCCAACCTCCACCCAAGAATGCAAAACTTTAAGTAAGAGAAAATATTGGACAAGCACAAGAGGAAGAAACTTCTAGAGGGATGTGTGTGCCTACATGCTTGACTCTTTGTGACCCCATGAACTGTAGCTCGCCACCTGCCAGGCTCCTCTATCCATGAGGTTTTCCAGGCAAGAATGCAGGAGGGGGTTGCCGTTTCCTACTCCAGGGGATCTTCCTGACCCATGGATCGAACCCACATCTCCTGCAACTCTTGCATTAGCAGATGAGTTCTTTACCATTGTGCTACCTGGGAAGCCAGGCTCTAGAAGGGATAGCTTTCTTTAAAAATGTCAGTGTTGTGGGGTTGGGGGGGGTGGCGGGGGAAGGCTATGGAAATGTTTCAGATTAAAAGAGGTTAGAGGCATGACAGTTATCTGCAATTATCCCAAACTAGATTCAGCCTGTATTGCAGGAGGAAAAAGTGCTGTAGGTCAGCTGGCAAAATGCAATACTGGTAATAGCTTACATAAAAGTATTGTGGTGGGAAAAATTGGTCTTTTAATGCTGGCTAAAAATTGGTTTGAAAGCTAGATTCACCTCTCCTCAATGTGTGATTTCTGTGCCACATAGAAAGCAAAATGTGATCACTACAAAATTTCCTGTCACCCCTAATAGAATGAAAGATTTACATAATTTCCCTAAGCATATATCTTACCACCATGGGGTAATTAAGGCCATTGCTACATGTGGTCTGATTTTTTTCAGCTGCTTTAATTTCAATGGTCAGTGTTGGCACAGTCAGTCAGACCGGCTGCACAGCCCTGCCATTTGATAATTAACTGCCAAAGCCTGTTGTGATTATTTTCAGAATGTTGGATGCCTGCTGAATATACAATGAGACATGACACCAACCCAGCAAGCTGGTGGTCTTGATGCCAACACTGTCTTTTCTTGTGTCCTATAGCTTCTGTTTAGGGCATTCCATCAAAGACATTCTTCCAAAAAAACAAGTGACATTTCAGCAAATATAGAATTGAATTCGAATTTGAACCACATTCTTTACTGGAATTTCTTAGAGTAATGGAACTAATATTGAAAGAGACTGTATTATTACCTTCCACAATTTTTACCTCGAGTAGTTTTTTAGCAATTACCTTTTTACTAACAAAGGCAACTCGGGAACACAATCACGAAAAATCATCACATACCACAAAACAAGTTGCTGGAACTTTCACATAAATGTACCCCATACATTGACTGTCTCTCCTACTGAGTCCTTAAAGCAAGATTAGATCACCCTGTGCACCCAGTTAGTCCAGTCTGCAAGAATTACTCGAAAAGACAGAAATTATTCATAGACATGTTTTTAAAAATTTCTCCTTTTATTTTGGAAACAACACATTCACTCCAATACTTAAAATGTTCAAAAAGCCAGATGGTGAAAAGTTCTCCTTGAATCTTTATTCTCAAGCCATTCAGTTTCCCTTGCTGGGAAATCAATGACATGAGTTTCTGGTATGTCTTTCCAGGCATATTTTGTGCCTATACAAGCAAATCTTAATACACATTGTCCCCCTCCTATGTGAAAGATGGTATATTGCACACACTGTCCTTCATTCTATTTTTATCTTTCACCTGTAGTAGATCTTGGAGATACTTCCACAGCAACTCATAAAGAACATTACTGTTCTTTTCTGGGGTTAAGAATATGTAATTGTATGACTGTACCATTATTTAATCAGTCAACTACCAGTAGATATGTCGATTGTTTCCTATCTTCTGCTCTTGTGAGCAATACTGCTACAAACACCCTTGTCTACGTGTCAGTTTGTACAGATAAGAGAGTATAGCCAATTAACATTTTAATTTTTATTATTTATTTAGTGGAGTTGTTTTGGATATTGCTGTTGTTGTTCGGCCACTCAGTCATGTCCGACTCTTTGCAACCCCATGGACTGCAGCACGCAAGGCCTCCCTGTCCATCACTGTCTCCCGGAGTTTGCTCAGACTCATGTCCGCTGAATCGGTGATGCCAACCAGCCATCTCATCCTCTGCTGCCCCTTCTCCTGCCTTCAATCTTTCCCAGCATTAAGGTCTTTTCCAATGAGTAGGCTCTTCGCATCAGATGGCCAAATTTTTGGAGATTCGGCTTCAGCATCAATCCTTCCAATGAATATTCAGAGTTGATGTCCTTTAGGATTGACTGGTTTGATCTTCTTGCTGTCCAAGGGACTCTCTCAAGAGTCTTCTCCAGCAGTTTGAAAGCATCAATTCTTCAGTGCTCAGCCTTATTTATGGTACAACTCTCACATTCATACGTGACTACTGGAAAAACCATAGTTTTGACTGTATGGATCTTTATCGGCAAAGTGATTTCTCTGCTTTCTAATACAGTCTAGGTTTGTCATAGCTTTTCTTCCAAGGAGCAGGTGTCTTTTAATTTCATGGCTGTGGTCACCATCTGCAGTGATTTTGTTTTGGATAATGATATCAAAAGTTTCTTTTCACAGAAAAACAAAATTGTAAGGAATAACTTTTTTTTTTTTTCCCAGCTGGACTATATATTTTAATACCAGCTTACTCATACTCTTCTCTGATGAAGTGAAACATTCTGTATTAAGTGCTATGAAGGGAGTCTTGAAGAATGTTCATTTTAGATGGGCCCCAGAATGATCATTCACCCCTCTAGTCTTGGAGCAAAGATCTAGGGACATTCCACTCTACTCACATTTGCTACTACTTATCTTAGGGTCTCTAATGCGTTTGGGCTTCAGGGATGTTCCACTGAGCCTGGAAAATTGCATGGACAGAGGAGCCTAGCGGGCTACAGTCCATGGGGTCTGATGTGACTGAATGACTGAGCATGCATGACACATTTAAAATAATATAGACACTTCTCTTGTTTGAGTCAATGATTCATTCAAATGCTTATTTCCTCTGAGTACTCTAAATGTTCTAAGTGACTGTCCATTGAAACTTCTCTCCAAATACAGCACTGAGAACCTGGGGCAGCAACACCCAAGCAAATGATTTCAAGACTAAACATGTAGCATCAAAAATACCTTTCTAAAATATCTTAATTTTTAAAGGCATTTATAAAGTTTGGCCCTAGACCATACCTGATAGCTATTAGGAGTGATATCAGAACAAATCTTTTTTGAACAAATGCCATCCAGTCCAGTCATAATTTCAAAATGGTGCAATTGTATATTGTCTTCCTGTCTCACCTTCATTTTTAAGAGCAAATCTTCACACTTAACATGGATTTTAGAAGTACTCAACTTTGTATCAGGTTGGTAGCCCATGAAAATCACAAGGGAGGAACATAAAAGCTACAAAGTCAGGCAGCGCAAGTAGACTGTCTTTCAGCCTAGATTTGATCTGAATTTGGGCTTTGGCTGAACCCCTGGGGAATAATGAAGAAAATGTACTAATTGTGTAAATTTTGCCTGTTTACACAGAAAACACATCGAAGACTCTTTTCTTGTATAGCATTATTCTAAACTGTCATTATGAGGGATGTCCTTTGTATAAGACATTTACAAATGTCTTATCCTTTGTATACGGTGAAGTCAAAATCAAGACAGCAGAGATTAAGAGAATAACTGGAAGCCACAACGTCCCTGAGGATTTCTAATGACGAGGAAAGAGCTTCACCTGCTGTGAAAGAAGTTCACTCTCTCTTTTCATAATAAGCAGAATGTGAAACAATGGGAAATGGAAACCCTCCATTCAACCCCAGGACAAAAATAGCTTTATTCTCATGGTTGATATTCAAATATGTGCTCTGCATGCGTGCTCTGAGGAGCTCTGAGCATCTTGCAAACTTCAGTAGGAATAGCACACATATCAGCTTTTCTGAGGCTAGTCCAGAATTCCAAAATACCCAATTCATCTCCGACGGTCAAACTGATCAAGAACTAGGACTCAGCAAAATACAAAAGCCGGCAATGCCTTTCATTCCTACCTTCCTTTTCTGTGTCCCGTTCCACACTGTTAACACTCATAACCCAACCCGAAGCGCTGAGCTCTCCTTGGTCGCACTTCCAAAACCCCTGTTCTTGTTTCCACCTTGAAGAGGCAATAGGAGCAAAGAAACCCTGAATGTGCATCTGAGTTTCTACAGGCCTGACTCTATAGAGTAGATGTCAGATTAAATGTTCATCTTTACATCTCGGTGGTCTCTAAGCATCCCAGAGTTATCAGCATTCTGTATTTTATATTAAAGTATAAACGACTGACAACCAGGCATGTTAATTCACCCCACACCAAGTAAGTTCAAATCCTGAAACCCCCTTCTCTCAGCCTTTGTGTTGGAATTGGGAGAAGAGCAGATAAAGCAGGATCACAGAGGCTCGCAGGAAGAAGGGTGATGAGAAGAGGCTCTCAGGGGCTACTGGGCGATTCTACCATTTCTGCTTCCTCCAGAGACCAAATTAGAAACAAACTGGAGTTGGCTAGACCTGTGTTATAATGGGTATATATGGCTTATATGTTTCCAGCCTAAAAATAAAATATTGGCCCAGATTTCTCTAGCTCTGATATTTTCTTTGATCCTTTATTGACACTCCAGTTACCTTTCACTTATCAAAATTTCACCTGAAGAGCGGGCATAAAAACAGACAGAGAGCATGGAACAGAACATACAGCCAGAAGTAACCCCTTGCAAATACAGTTAAATGATTTTTAAGCAGGGTGGCAAGATCGTTCAATGAAGGAAAGGACAGTCTTATCAACAAATAGTGCTGGAAAAACTGAATATCCATATGCAAGAGGATGAAGTTGGGCCCTTACCTTACACTACATGCAAAAATTAATTCAATAAATATTGGTTGAATAAAGACAAAAACATTGATTGATTGAAGCTTATTTTTTCTTTTTCCTTTCTCACTTTGCTTAGTGGGATAAAGAGAAATTAAATTCTGAATTCAGTAGAGTGTTAGAAAAAGGGACAGTCAGCAATTATTCATCATGTTGAAGTACTCAGAATTAGCAGCTGTGAGAAAAAGGTTTTTGATGAAAATTGATTTAATTCTGAAACACTTTTTCTAGGATAGAAGTTCTCAGCCCTGGCTAAACACTGAAATAATATGGGCCAGTTGAAAAAAATTACAGGTGTCCAGGTCCTACCTGAGAACAACTGAACTGGTTCGTAGGCATCAGAGTGTTTTATAATTACTCCAGGTGGTTGTATGTACAGTGAAGTTTCTAGGAGCAATATGTCTCCCAGAGACAAGTTCAAACAAGTTAGAAGGCAATTATTAATACAACATGGAGAATTAGCCAGAGTAATATTAAGCTGTTATCAAAACAATATAGAATTTATTATTGGAAAAGTTATCAAGTTATCTTTTTTCAGACAGTAGCTCATTTCCTTGTTTTTCTTCTTTCCCATGAGTTAATTCAAGTAATTGCCCTTATGTGCAATTCCACGCCATGTCCTGAGTCCATACCAGTGGGAGGTGGTAACAATGCTTAGAGTCCTAGGCTTGTGCTTCTGGTCAAGTTATAGCTATAGCACCCTTCCTACTCAACGCAGCCTGTACTTCAACCATGGTAGCTGATATTCAGTTCTTACTACATGGTAGGATGCTATTCTCAGCGCTTTATTATGTATTGATACTGAACTTCCCAACAATGCCATGAGTTAGGTGCTATTGTCATGCCTGTTTTCCATATAAGAAAGTTCAGCCTTACAGAAGTAAAGTTAGTAAGTTGTGGACCAAGGAGACCAAGCCAAGCCTCTGCATGACCCCAACCCACTCTCTTCACTTGCCAAGTGCAAAGTCCCTTCACCCTTTGCTGCTGAGCCATCCCCCAAATTAACTATGTGTTTACTTCACTAGAAGTAGCCAAGTATTGGAGAAGGCAATTGCACCCCACTCCAGTACTGTTGCCTGGAAAATTCCATGGATGGAGGAGCCTGGTGGGCTGCAGTCCATGGGGTCGCTAGGAGTCGGACATGACTGAGCGACTTTACTTTCACTTTTCACTTTGATGCATTGGAGAAGGAAATGGCAACCCACTCCAGTGTTCTTTCCTGGACAATCCCAGGGACGGGGAGCCTGGTGGGCTGCTGTCTCTGGGGTTGCACAGAGTCGGACACGACTGAAGCAACTTAGCAGCAGCAGCAGCCAAGTATACAAAAACATTAATATTTACTATATCCTCACTCTGTGCTCTGCACTGTTGCAAAGCACTTTTGCATTTGACTTTCACAATAACTCTATTCGTTAATGTTGAAGTGGGTTGCCATTCCCTTCTCTAGGGGATCTTTCTAACCCAGGGATCGAACCCGGGTCTCCTACACTGCAGGCAGATTCTTTAACAACTGAGCTGCCAGGGAAGCTCCCAATGTGATAATTAGTCCTATTCATTCACAGGTAATGAAATGATGTCAGAGAGAGAGAGAAAATAACGAGCCCACATCACAGACAGAGGGGTAAGGCCTGAACTCAAAATCAGGACTCTGACTCCCTAGCACACTGTGCTATATACCTCTTAAGGAAAATGTTAAATATATCTTTGTGATTTAGAAATTCTAATAAAGAGTTACAGCTTGAGGTTTTGTTTTTCTTTCAGGTAGACTTTGAAAATACAAGATTCGTGATATGGATTTATCTGTGTTTCTGGAAACATAAACAAAATCAGAGTATCTTTGGTGGCAGTTCCCCTCATTGTAAAAGAAGAATCTTAAAAAAAAAATTTCTTCCAAGAACTTGTCAGCTTAGAGTCAGTGGTGCTCGGTGGACCACTGTCACTGACTCCAGGTCTGATTACCTGTATCTCTTCTCAACTCAGCAGTCTTTGTCACGTTGGTGGCTTGGAATCAGCCATGGTGTGCAAATTTACACTGTAGAAACTGGTGAATGTTACAAACCAGAATATTTTCCCTGCAAAGGGCCAGCTGGTAAACAGTTATCAGCACATTACTGTCTAAAGTTATAAAATAGGGACAAGTGTCTTAATATTTTAGTAATTTAAAATGGAAGAGAATGGTGTTGTTTTAGGAAATCATTAGCTCCGTGTTTCTTTTTCACGGGCATTTTGCATTTAGGACATTGAAAAGTAAAATTAAGCTTTTCAGATGTCATCAAAGTTAACTAAGATGTTAACTTAGTTCCGCATCAGAGGAAGTACTGAAAATGGGTTTACTCTCGTTTACTTGTGTTGTGTTTTGGCCATCCTGGGCTTTCCCTAGTTTCCGCGAGCAGGCTTCCCACTGCGGTGGCTTCTCTAGTCGTGAGCCTGGGCTCTGGGGCCTGTGTGCTCAGTGGTTGTGGCACTCAGCTTCGCTGCTCCATGGACGTGAGATCTTCCCAGGCCAGGGATTGAACCGGTGTCCCCTGCACTGCAAGCAGGATCCTTAACCACTGGACCACCAAGGAAGCCCCTACCCTTACTTTTTGCAACAGACATGCTACCTGGGCCACTGGCCAGAAGACTTGGGTAATGATTTCATCTTACAAATTCAAGTACATACCAGAACATTAATTTTCTAACTCCTCTTGCCTTTCTTTAGATTTATATAACTGAATAACAGAGCTTCAGATGTTCTGTCTCAAAAGGAATAAATGTGAAACATCTGAAAAGGTCTATGATAGACATGACTGAATCCTTGCTTTTGGACACAAGTACTTTATATGTCTATTAATAGTCATGTTTAAGTTTTAGAGTAATTCTCCCCCTTGCTGTTTAACAAAATGGAGCGTTTTATCAAATTTATGTGACTTTTCAAGTATGCAGTGTATCCGGTATACACGCAGTTGCATATACATTGTGTGGGACCCATTCTTTCTGAACACCTCCTTCAGCACTACCGCCTCACCACGACCTGCTCCCTGAAGATTTAGGGCTGATCCATCAGCAGCGTCAGGGCTGGGAACTGCAGGTAAGAGCTGGAGCTTGTTACTCTGAGGAAGATACCGCACCCTGCTGACATCCGGAGAGACAATTCCACAGGAGAAAGCTGAAGTTCAAGGACATTGACAGAAGAGTTGAAGAGGGGGAGGGGGCTTGTAGGGCTAGGAGTTCAGAGCCAGGTTTGTGAAGTCAGGAGATAGCGAGGTAATTGTCCAGACACCAGTCGGGCATCTTACTTCGCAGCCTGGAGGTTGACTTTACAAACATGTTTCAAGCTGTGGTGGACCTGATTCAGTGTTATATTCTCCCACGAGGCTGACACTTCACCGAAGGCAGGGTCTCCGTCTAGCTCTTGCTTATACCTCTAGCATCTGGAACTCTGCCTGCCATATAGTGGGCAATCCTAAATGCTCAATATCCATAAATACTTGTGCAATAAATGAATGGACAGGTATGTGCACCATTATGTTGTGAAGTACATGAAAAAAATTTCTTTACAGAAACCCCCATCTGGTTGGGTTGTCAGTTTATTTCTTTAGAACCTGTTTACTTCAAATGTGCTAAAGGAAAAAAAATGTTTTCCTCCTTCAAAATTGTAACATCTTTCCCCCAAAGCATTCTATGATATATTATTTCTTCAGGATGCTATCACAAAAAGATTAAGTAATAAAATAAAGTGGAGAAATGATGAGTCAAACAGAAATGAAAAGGATTCTTTGATGCTGGACTTCTCAGAGCTCTTAACATGCTATAATCATGTAGAGTCTCCAGAGAAAGCAAAGAGCAAATGGGATTTTCCAAAATCGATTTGCCATGGAGCACTTTTATACAGAGAAACTTGGACCAAGTATTTCAAGGAAAAAAATCTGGAAATTCTTCTCTAGATGTTTTGTGGCCCAATGTGTAACAAGCCAAAATGCTGAGATGCTAGGATTTTCAGCAGAGGGTTAATTCACAAGGCAGACAGGCAAGGAAACAGAAAATCAAGTATTAGAACCACCACCCCGAAGGCCAGAGTCTTGGGTATTTATGGGATAAAGAATAAAGCAGCATGCGGTCTGAGGCCTGAGGAGTGTGGGGAGCGCGGGGAAAGGTGATTGGAAAAAGGTGTGGTAGTCACTGCCCTGAGTGGATGTAAGTAGGCTACGGGCCTCTTGCGGGTACAGACACGGAGGTGTTTAGCAGGATCTGAGGGTGGAGCTTTCAGCCTTCCAACATCAAAACATCACCAAGCCACCAAGCGGACACACACAGGACCACTTGGAGGGTTAGTGGTCCCAACCAGTCTTAACCAGCTCAGGTCGAACTAGACCCAGCTGACCCCCAAGTTCATGGGAAACAGCTCTGGCAAACATCTTAATATTTCAGTTACATGCTGACTGGAGGACACGCAAGTCTTTTTTTTTTTTTTTAGACGCACCCAGAGGCGTTTAGGATCTCAGTTCCCAGACTAGAGATTGAACTGCACCTCTGGCCTTGAGAGCACAGTTTTGACCACTGGACCACCGGTAAAGTCCCCATGCAAGTCTTTTGTGGAAACAATTAAAATTTTTGTGACAGCATGTGAAATGGGTTTGACTAATAATTACCCACAGTTTCAGTTTCTGCAATTTTACTCTATCTAAATTCAACACAAGTAAAGTCCTTTCATGATCTGAATCTCTCTTGATCTGTTCCATACTCCATCAAAATGTGTGATTTTAACCCATTTTCACCAGAGTCTGCCAGGGAACTGACTAGTCTGATAAATTATATTGAAGTAAAATGTTAGGCCTCTGGAGGTAAAATGAGCCTCTTGATGAAAGTGAAAGAGGAGAGTGAAAAAGTTGGCTTAAAGCCAAAGAATTGATGCTTTTGAACTGTGGTGTTGGAGAAGACTCTTGAGAGTCCCTTGGACTGCAAGGAGATCCAACCAGTCCATGCTAAAGGAGATCAGTCCTGAATATTCATTGGAAGGACTGATGTTGAAGTTGAAACTCCAATACTTTGGCCACCTGATGTGGCCTGATGTGAGGTGACTCATTTGAAAAGACCCTGATGCTGGGAAAGATTGAAGGCAGGAGGAGAAGGGGACGACAGAGGATGAGATGGTTGGATGGCATCACTGACTCAATGGACATGAGTTTGGGTAAACTCTGGGAGTGGTGAGGGACAGGGAGGCCTGGCGTGCTGCAGTCCATGGGGTCGCAAAGAGTAGGACACACTGAGTGACTGAGCTGAACTGAACTGAAAATGTGAGGACCCAATAAGAGCTTTCTTACTTTCCCAGCCTACCTTGGCATTGAAAAGAAGTTTCAGGTAGCCCCAGCTCGAGTCAGACAATTCAGAATTTCAATGGAAGCATAAACAGGGCTGAGGATAACAAACAGTTTGGTTTGGAAGCATAAGGGTTTTTTTTTTGTTGCTGTTTAATCTTACACTGTGGCCATGCAGCCTGTAGGATCTTAGTTCTCCGACCAGGGATCAAACCCATACCTCCTGCAGTGAGTCTTAACTACTGGACCACCAGAGAAGACCCCCGGAAGCACAAGGTTTTTGATAACCCTTCAAATTAGATCCTGTACAGATTACCTCCTCTCCCTACACAAACAGGAAGCTGGTTATGTCCCCTGCTGTGAAACTGATTCGGGTGGAAGTCTCTTTCTTCTGCAAAGAGGCAAATATCAGTCAGATGACCAACCATCTCAATTTTTCCAAGACAGTTGGTTTTCTGGGACATGGCCTTTCAGGTCTAAGGCCAGGAAGGTTCTAGGCAACCATGACAAGTTGATTACCCTCACAAGGCAGTCACTTCACAAAATGAAATGACTCTCTACATCTTTAAAATGTCTGGAATCAGAAACTTCAATGTGAACCACATATACTATTTTTCACTGATTTACAAAAGTGCATTTATGAGTTGTTTGCTTACAGTAAAGGACAAAACTTCAGGAAAAAAAAATATGCAGTATTCTCTCCTGGTCATTTGGAACTTTATCGTGTAGTTGGTGGAAGGCCAGTTTCTTCCCTCATTTTCCCACTCTCCTTCCTTTTTGATCTTTTCACTACTTTTTCTTTTTGCAAGAGCACTAGAAGGGGCATTGAAGCTGGTGGGAAAGCTCGGTTCTGCAGGGTGAGGCTACTCCTGGTGTTCTGACCCTGCTTTTTCCTCACTCCCCAATCCCTCCAACCTTTTGAATGAAGTGCATCCAGGCATTTTATTAAGTTTTACTCATTTTTCTTATGTTTTTTATTTTGTTTGCTTTCCTAGTGTTATTTTCTAATTTTCCATGAGAAATAAGAAAGATATCCAACATGTACTCTGTCATGAACTGTGCTATATAGACTTTGAATACATTTATTTTATCTAATTTTCATAAAATCTTAAGGTGAAAAAATAATTTATCCCCATTTTATCAATGAGACAGGTGAAGCAACTTGCCTGAGGTTATACTTGATAGATGCCAAAGCAAGGATGCCAATCTGGGTTGTCTGAGTCTGAAACCAGTATTCCTAACCCTGCTTTTAGCTGTGCTGTCTCTAGTTTTCCAAAGTTGGAAAGAGACTTTGCCACCCTAGGCTGCCATCACCAGGTGAGACGGGTCTGCGTGTTAAAAACTCTTATCAGTCAGACTGTCAGCTATTTTTACTACACAGACTTATTTCTATAGGTGGATTTCCTCTTTTCTCTCTGGCTGTTCCTTTTTAGTCTGCTCGCGTACTTTGCCTCTAACCAGTCGTTAAATGACGGGATTCCTCAAATCTCATTCCTAGCCCACTCCTCTTTTCATTCTTTACTCTGTCCTTAGGTCAACGTCTCACAAATTTACATCTTTAGATACTCTCTTCCCAGCTCCAAAACCATATATCCAGCTGGTTACCTGCCTTCATCCTGAGTGCTGCAAAAGCCCCTCATAGCAAATATACTCTGAATCAAACTAAAGGAGCTCCTCACTGTGCTCACTTGCTTGACTTGGAAAGCCTGTTTTTTTTTTTTTTTTCCAGCATTTTCCATGTTAAAGCCACTATATCATCTGGTTATGCAAGCTGGAAACCTAGGAGTAATCTTCATTATCTCCTCATCTTATCCATGACAAGCACAATTAGTCTCTCTTGGGCAGCTGACAAAATGTCCTAATTGACATACCCACATCCATTCTGGCTTTCTTACATTTGTTTTCAGTATTACAGCCAGAGAAATCTTTTTTAAAAATGTATCTGATCATGTTAGCATACTAAAATCATCCATCTGTATCAGTCAGGGTTCCAGCAAAAATTACACGGTATAATCCAGCTGGATAATTTGTAAAGAGTTTAATAAAGATATGGGCAGTGTTAACGGACTATGGGGATACTAGTAAGAGGTAAAAGGACCACCCAATGCCAGAGGGGCACGAGTGGGAGAATTATCATGATGAGGAGATGGTAAGTGATAGAAATATTATCTGGCTGGAGCCGGGGCCCTGGGTAGAGGGATGCAGATACTCCGTGACCTGTCAGGGAGGGTGCTGGGGAAATCAACAACCAGGTGCATTCTCTTTCCACCCTCTGTTCCCAGCCCAGGGCCTCGCTCATTAGCTGCATCAACTGAAAGTCAAGGGTCCAAAAGTGACCGCTGTGACAGTGAATCAGCCTCCAGAGGCTAGAGCAGGGCGGACAAGTTTAGACAGGGGAGGGGCCAACGAAGATGGGGGGTGCTTACTGAATCAGGGAGGATTTTCAAATGCAGAAAGAGTATCAAAGCAAAACAAAGACTAACTCATATAACCCATAGAAAGATAATCAAACTTGAACCTCACTTGGAATACTGGTCTATCTGTTGTGCTGTATATAGTTTTTATTACACAGACTTTTTAGAGAGTTCCACTGGTGGTGACCAGAGTTATTCTTGCTTTACTGTTATCACCGAACCCCCTTTTACTAGATAATAGGCCCCTCCTCATACTTGAGTTAATCAATTCAATTCAGAAATGTTCTGTCACTAAACTTGGTCTAACCATTTTGGAGACTGTCTTGCTTTTTTTGTTTTTGCCTTACATTTTTTACAAAACACTCTACCAATTGCCTCTGAAAGATTTCCCTCTCTTTTTACTCTAACAAAGGAAACGTCTGCTAGTTTTTTAACCTCTTAGGCATATATTGTTATTCTCTATTTAAAAACGCGTTTATGTAAACAAAAATTATCATATCAATACATTAACACTGAAACAAAGTGAGTTGTTTAAAGAAATTGACACATCTCTAAAAAAAAAAATTCCAGCAGGTGTTTCATAAGTACCTGTCAGCTATTTAAACTGTAAGATTCTTATGGGAGATGACAGTATGCTTGTGTTGACTGCCGTATATTTAGAATATTTAGGAAAAACTTTAGAGACTTTTACTTCCAGAAATTTAGCAACTTTGATATTTTGAAAAACTCTCTGCTGTATAAAGTAAAATAAACATATTTTAAATGCATAAATGAGCTCACAATAAAACAATGAAAATCTGCCAGTGTCAAAAATGAAGAGATAAAACCTGATGGTGGTGATGCCTACAGGCTGCCCTGGGGCATCTCAAGTCCTGAGGAATCTGGAAGCTAGGCTGTAAACAGGGCTTGAAATTAGGCATGGGACGCTTATCAGGTGGGGTGTTGGAACTGACACCCCTGTAGAAACCCCAGACTCTCAGAAAGTCAGTATTTTTCTTTCTAGAAGAGGATGCTATATAAAGCTTTAAAATAATAAGAACAAATATTAGATATTTTGAGGGGATATAAAATAACGCCAGATTCTGGTTATGGGAGGAGGACAGGAGTGGGCGTGGAGGAGGCAAACGCAGTGAAGGGCGCACATAGGTTTCTAGTATATTTGCAACGTTTTCTATCTTGAGGGATGTCCAAATGAGTTTGTTATATTACTTCTTGTATTTGTGAAATATTTTAGAATGAAAAACTGTAAAGAAAAAATGAGGCTACCAACTAGCATGTATCTGTATGTGTGTGCACAGGCATGTGTGTAGGACTTCTAGAAGGATGTATATTTAAATACAAAGGTAAATGGCAGAAGAATTCAGAGCATAACACACAATTTAAAATATGCAACACAATAATAAACCATGGGATGTAATATACAGCATAAGGAATACAATCAATAATACTGTAGTAACTTTATATGGGGACAGATGGTTTGTAGGCTTATTGTGGTGATCATTTAATAATATATGCAAATGTCAAACCACTATGTTGTATACCTGAAACTAACATAATATTACACATCAACTTTACTTCAATTGATAATTTTTAAAAAATGCAACATAAAACTACTGTTACTCAAAGATGCATATGCATATAATATTTACCAAAAAAATATGAGAAAGATAAACGCCGAATTAAGCCCAGTGATTACACTGCAGGGGAGAGTGGGGAAGTCTCCTAGGGAGGGCCATACTGGGTGAATTGAACACTGTTGGCAATATATTGTCACTTAAGCTGGTAAGAGTACATAGGTATTAGTTATGTTATTCTTCATTCCCCTTTTGTAATTTCTTAAATTTAAAATGAAATACATTGGTATTGTAATCTTTTGAATAGCAGCTATTCATTCCTAAGGTCCTGAAGAGGTACTGGTGGTCTGATAACCTGAGAAAGTGAACTCTTCTCCCAGAATTGTATTTTTAGTTTTTTTCTAATTCAGTGATGTATTTTATTAATAGTATTTATTGAGTTTCTACTATGTCACAGGACCTATTCCAGGCATTGGAGATAACATATGTGATTAAAACCAACAGAAACTATATTCTCCTGCATATCAGATTCAGACAATATCAAGAAAATTGCTAGATATTTTCTCTTATCTGCTGTTAGTGGGATTGGTAGATGGGTTGGTAGAGGGTACGAAGGTTCTTTGGGATTCAGTTCTGAAAATGCTGTACATCCTCAAACAAATCTAAAATTTTGATTGGATCCTGTATCAGTATCTGATAAAGTGAACCTATAATTACTACATTACACACTATTGGGGTAGACTCATTCGATAGGCCTGGAGGGAAACTGTATTGGAATTAAATTGGACAGTATGATGGTATTTTTTATTTATAAGAGGAGATATTCTTGATATTATTGTGGTTTAGACTATCTTAGAAAACAGCCAGAAATCTGCTTCTGAACCCGTGAAGCCAGCATTCAGCACCCTCATTTTTTTTCCCCCATCATCCTCATTCTTAAGTATTGATTATAGTTTCTTTGCATATCAATCATATCATTAAGTGATTATAACCTTTTTTTTTTTTTTTAAGGAGTAGAGTCATGCCTTCTTTGAAGGATAAAAGTCAATCTACCTGCTTGTCACTTCACAAACCAGCCAAAACTTACTCCCTTATAACAAGAGTCATTTCATTAAGCTCACAATCTTTAGGTTAGGAACGTTAGCTAGGCCATTCTCCTGCCTCGTGGGGCATTGACTGGGGTCACTCAGTTGTATTTGTTTGGTGGCCATTTAGATTTGGAGGGTCCAAGAGGGGTTCGTTCACATGTCTGGCGCCTCATCTGTGTTGACTGACGTCTGGGCTGCGGGGCCCCTGACCCTCTCTTGTAGTTGCAGGGCTTTTCCACGTGCTCTTTCCACCGGGTGGTTGAACTTCCTACCTGGTGGCTCAGGGCTCTAAGAGTGTGTTCCCCAGCGCGGGAAGGGAAAGCCCCCAGCTCCTTAAGGCCCAGGCCCCAGATACCGGCACAGTGTTACCATTACTAAGCCTCTGGAGTCTGTTCCCCACAAGGGTCCTCCTGCCCCGTGTCGCTCCAGACAACAGAACGAGACCAAGTTCGGTTCAGGAGCAAAAGGAAGCTTTAACGGAGAGGTGTGAGAGGACCCCCTGGAGGAAGGAATGGCAACCCACTCTGGCCTTCTCGCCTGGGGAATCCTCTGGACAGAGGAGCCTGGCGGGCTCATGGGGTCGCAAAGAGTTGACAGGACTCTGCGGCTGAGCACGCAGGCCTGCACTTAAGTTCTGCACTAGAGCGCACACTCCCCGACAGCCCTCCGATGGGGCTACTTTGTAGGGTTCCTGTCCTCCAGAAACGAGGGGGCAGAGTTCTCACCGTCAGGCACACCGCGCTCCTGCTGCGCGCTGCTCCTCTCGTTCCAGACCTAAGCGCCCGGCGCAGCGCCTCAAACACCAGCGTTTCAGCCCCGGACTCCCCGCCGCCATCTTGAAGCTCAGGGCGGCGCTTGCGCGCACGCGCGGTGGAGCTGCGGCGTCAGGAGCAGCCCTTTGACGGCCGGAGCTCCAGTCTGAGACAATGGCAAGGCCTCCGCACGCACTGCCCCGTGAGCGAGTGAAACTGAGCAAAGAAAGGTTCAGTCAGGTCAGTTCAGTCGCTCAGTTGTGTCGGTTCTTTGCGACCCCATGGACTGCAGGATGCCAGGCCTCCCTGTCCATCACCAACTCCCGGAGTTTACTCAAACTCATGTCCATCCAGTTGGTGATGCCATCTAACCATCTCATCTTCTGCCGTCTCCTGCTCCCGCCTTCAATCTTTCCGAGCATCAGTGTCTTTCCCAATGAGTCCGTTCTTCACATCAGGTGGCCAAAGTATTGGGGTTTCAGCTTCAGCATCCGTCCTTTCAATGAATATTCAGGACTGATCTCCTTTTGGATGGACTGGTTGGATCTCCTTGCAGTCCAAGGGACTCTCAAGAGTTTTCTTCAGCACCACAGTTCAGAAACATGAAGACTTTATTACCCAGGCTCTATTTTTATTTCCCAAGAATTGTTAATGGTGACAAATCCCTCTTCCATCTTTTGTCCCACTCCTCATTCTGGAGGGGCTCTGAGAGGTGAAGTTCCTCTTCTGAAACTCTTTCCTACTGAGTCTGGGCCTCGTCCTGTCCCCTGGTGGAGAAGCAGGACTTCTCCCAGCCTGTTTTAAATATGGGTGATGTCACCAGGCCTCAGGGTTGACGGTTCATGCCCCTGAGCGGCCACCATTTGTCTAAAGTTTTGGTGACAAAGGACGCCAGGCAATTTAAGATACATGGCCAAAATATTAGCAAGAGAAAAGTGGTCATGTGTCCATGTTTTCCTAAAAATGAAGTTATCTAGGTCTTTAGTCTGTAGGCATAAGTGTGCCCTGATGTTGAGGCTTACTGCCATGACCTGAGCCTCCCTGGTCACACTTGTTTTCCAAGAAGAGAAACTTCAGATCAGACAGAAATAGTCAAGGGCAGCTGTGGGGCTTGGGGCCCTCTTTGCTCAGGTGTGATGTGCCCACGGAGTGATCCCTGCAACTTCAGGGCAGCTTGGGTGGTTAGGGTCACCCAGTGGGGTCCACTCCACTTAGCTGGGAGGGGGTCTTTCGGGTTGCTGGTTTTCCACGTTTTATGTGCACCCAGTCTCGTGGCCTGAAAGGGTGGAGAGCCAGGTCAGTGGGTGCAGACAGCACCTGGTTACCATATTTTTGAAAGAGGTGTATTTATTCATTTTTGACTGTGAGATTTATTTACTCATTTTTGACTGTGCTGGGTCTTCGTTGTTGTGCAGGCTTTCTCTAGTTGCGGGGCGCCGGGGCTGCTCTTTGTTGTGGGGTGTGGGCTTCCCACTGCGGTGGCTTCTCTTGTTGGGAGCAAGAGCCCTAGGCTCATGGGCCCAGTGGCTGCTGTTCGCGGGATTTAGAAGATGGGCCCAGCAGTTGTGGCGCACAGGGTTAGTTGCTCCGTGGCATGTGGGATCTTCCCAGACCAGGGCTTGAACCCGTGTCCCCTGCACTGCAAGGTGAAATCTTACCACTGGACCACCAGGGAAGGCCCCTTGGTTACCACGTTCAATGAAATCTTTCTTGGTTTCTTCTACCTGAGGGCATAGTTGAGTTGTTCACTTCAAGGGGCTTAAAGGGTCTCTTCTCTGGGGCATCGGGGAATGGAGTTCAAATGCACTTAACTTATCTTCAGGGCTAACCACTTGCAGAGCCAAACAATTGAAAGCAACTTAATTCAGTTTTCTTGGGTTTCCTGATATAACTCTGGTAAGGTCTGTGTCAAGTTCTCACTGAATTTCTCTCCTTGCCTGGATGATTGAAGTCTCCAAGCTGAGTGTAAGGTCCTTCTATGCCGGGACATTCATTATCCCCTCTGTCACTTCAGACACACATACTAGGTCATTATCACTTTGTAGAGATCCTGGAAGCCCAAACTTGGGGACTATTTCTTTCATTAATGTTTTGGCCACTTCAGCTGCTGTTTCAGTTCTGTGTCCACAAACAACAAGAGATACCTGAAATTTCCTGGTACGCTTGACATGACAGTAAAATTAATCTGCCAGTCTTCCCCAGGATATATTCATCTGGTCTGGTTGGGCCTTATCTGGGGACCTCTGGAGTGGTATAGTTTTGGAGTTGTTTATTGTGCAGATGGGACATGTCTCACTATTTGACTGATTTTACTTTTCATGCCAGGAATTACCATTTCCTCGGCTGACCACTTACATAGGGCTTCTCTCCTGTGTTCCTGGATGAGCCTTTCTGATGGCATGATAAGCTGTAGTTTGAGGAAAGAACTATTGCCCATGTTCATTAACTAGCCACACATGGCCTCCTAGATCTCCACTGGAGCCCCATTTTTGGAATTTGTCTAATTCGTCCTTTGTTTAGATTGGGGAGCCACTGGATTTGACCTTGGAGTATGAGAGGTGTTGCCAATTTAGCGATTCCAGGACTGCCCTGTAGACAGCTGTGTCAGCTTTGTCATTTCCCCTGATCACTTCTGCATCCCTCTGTGGGTGATCCCTATGATAAGTCACTGCTGCACTTTTGGGAAGCTGCACTACTTCTAGGACTCTCAGTATGTTTCAGCTGTGTTTCATTGCTTAATTCTCTGCAGTAAGCATACCTCTTTCCTTCTAAATAGCCAAGTGTCAGTATAGGATGACATATGTGTACCTGGAGTCTATGTAAGATCTTTCCTGTCTTGAGCTCTAAAGCTCAGGTGAGAGCTCTCAGCTCGGTCTTTTGGGCAGAAGTCCCTGGGAGTAGGCTTCTTGTCTCTGTGACTTGCATCTGGAAGGTTACTGGGTATCCCACCAGCCTTTTCCCCTCACTCATAAAACTGCTTCTGTCTATAAACCATTCCTCTTTGGCATTTGGGAGAGGTTTACTTCCTAGGTCAGGCGACTGGAAGAGATCATGACTATTGGCTGGAAAATCCCCTAGACAGAGGAGACTGGTGGGCTACAGTCCATGAGCTCACAGAGAGTCAGACACGACCTGGCAACTAAACAACAACAACGGTTTCTATACAATCATGCCTCAAGGAACCTATTTCTGTGGGTAGCAGGATGGCAGGATTTAGCATGTGACAGGTTTTTATGGTAGCCACTGTGTTGTCTAAAAGCATAGCCTGAACTTGAATTGACCTTCCAGGGGACAGACATTCCTTTCCCTTAGAACTTACTAAAGCCTGAACTTGGCGGAGTCTACATAGTGATTAGCTGACCAAATGCCAACTTTTCAGCTTCCTTAACAGGGTGGTAGCAACTCTTCTGCCCATAGGAAAGGAGGTCATCCCTTAGAAGTTTGATCTGATTTTTTAGAGAAATAAGCCAGAGTAAGAGGTACCAGTGAGAGATACTTGTCTGAACAAATACTTGTTCTCATGGGTCCTGTAGTCTGTTGGAAGGTAGCAACAAATGGGTAAATGATTAAGTAATTACAAAACATGACAGATTTGGCAGGGAGTGAAAATCTGTCGGTAATCAAGAAAGACTATGGAGTGGACATTTAATCAGATTACCTGAGTGTTACTAAGGAATCAAGATGGTAAGGAAGCACATTCTAGAAAGAGACAGAAGTGCCAAGTTGAAGGAGCAGGATAAAGGGCAGTGTGTTTGGAGCAGTATGGATGATGGGAGAGTTGTAGGAAATGAACATGGAGAGAGAGGTAGATAACTGGGGGACTTGAAAGCCTTGGTAAAGAGTTTGGATTTTATTTGGAGTGGGAGAGGAAGCCCAGAAAGGGATTTAATTCAGAAGAGTGACATACCTTGATTGATGTTATAAAAAGACCTCATTATAGAAAGATCCCTTCAGCTCTGTGAGGAAGGGGGGAGGGAAGGACTATGAGAGCACAGTAATGAAAGGAAGGAGACCATGGATTGGGAATGGTGTGTGGGTGTGTGTGTGTGTGTGCACGTGTCTGTCCACCCTGGTGAAAGCTGAAGGTCAGGTGTTCGTGGTGGAGATGGAAACAGCAGATAGATTCAAGAGCTATTTAGGAGGTACCATCAATAGGGCTGCATGAAGGATTTGAAGGGGAAGAGAGGCAGAGGAGGCCTCAGCAGGGAGTCTAGGCTTCTGGTAACTGGGATCCTGCTGTCATCTCAACCTGCTTTGTCATCCAAACCAGGACAGAATATTTATTTAGATCATTATTTTCACTCATCTCAGCTTGCTTTTGAGACTCAGACTTCTCTATCACCATGTGGCTTCTATAAATGCTACCAGCAGTGAGCACAGAAAAGTTCAAAGACACCAAATATAATTTCAAAGTGCCTTTCAATTCACTAAGGGGAAAAAGGGGGAAGTGCTTCCTAACCCTTTCACTGTCAGCATATTTATCCGAGCCAAGTAACACAAGCTTTCCCCCCACGTGAGTGTCACGATGCGTCTTTGAAAAGCAGCTAAGCTGATCAAGAAAATGAAATTGAGAGACTCAAGCTCCGTGGGAAACTGACTCGTTCTCCCAGCCTGCCGCAGAAACAACCCTGAGATACCTCACTTCCCGGCCACATGGTACTGCTCCCCTTGGTTTATTTTCTCAGATGAAGGGACATTGAGTGATCACAGCTCTAGCTTGGTGCTATCATGACCGACCTTAATCAGTTATGGCCTCAGATCTGGGCCAAACAAAATGCCCGAAGAAAATATGAGTGAATGATTTTCCAGGCAAACATTTACAACTCTTCAGATTGTAGTTTGCCATTCCAGCCTGAGCGGAAGGTGGTTTGGACACCAGAATATTGACGTAAGGAGTAACAGCTGGGCACTCTCTGAAGACACAGCATTGGAGGGAAATAAATGTGCTCTATTAACCAGAAATTGTGGTCTCTGGCAAGGAAATGCCCTGGGTTCAAATTTTCAGGCCTGTTTGGTTTCACTGCTTAGCTGTTTGCTGATTTTCCTTGTGTAAAAATTTCCAGGCTCGTGTGAGAAACTTGTACAAGTCAATTTAAAGATGAGAATCAGGGACTTCCCTGGCACTCCAGGGGTTAAGACTTCACCTTCCAATGCAGAGGGTGTGGGTTCCATCCCCGGTTGGAGAGCTAAGATCCCACATGCCTTACAGCCAAAAACTCAAAACAGAAAACAAAAACAACATCATAACAAAAATCAATGCTGCTGCTGCTGCTAAGTCACTTCAGTCGTGTCCAGCTCTGTGCGACCCCATAGACGGCAGCCCACCAGGCTCTGCCGTCCCTGGGATTCTCTAGGCAAGAACACTGGAGTGGGTTGCCATTTCCTTCTCCAATGCATGAAAGTGAAAAGTGAAAGTGAAGTCGCTTAGTCATGCCTGACTCTTAGCGACCCCATGGACTGCAGCTCACCAGGCTCCTCCGTCCATGGGATTTTCCAGGCAAGAGTACTGGAGTGGGGTGCCATTGCCTTCTCCGAACAAATTCAATAAAGACTTTAAAAATGGTTCTCATAAATGATTCTCATAAAGATGAGAATCAAAGCACTCTAGTAATAAAAAAAATCTCTGATTCTTATCTCCAACAAGCAAATTTTGCCTCAGCAGAACTGCTTCCCTCGCTCTTCACATCCAGCAATGTATAGTATACAACATGGAGCAAGAGGTTTTAAAATTACATCTGAACAGGTCTGTGCTGTGTATGCTAAGTCACCTCAGTCGTGTCCAACTGTCAGTCGTGAGACCCCATGGGCTGTAGCCTACCAGGCTCCTCCATCCATGGGATTCTCCAGGCAGGAATACTGGAGTGTGTTGTCATGCCCCCCTCCATAGGATCTTCCCCAATCAGGGATGAACCCGCATCTCTTATGTCTCCTACACTGGCAGGCAGGTTCTTTACCACTAGTGCCACCTGGTAAACTTATAAATCAGTCTAAATGTGCACAGATAAATATGAATTTACAGTCAGTACCTTCTGCTCTATTTGTACCAGGCTAAGAGTTGTAAAGACCTAAATGTTTGGACTAAATATCCCCCACTCACGGCCACCCTGTGGGAGGACTCCAGTGGATACTATTCACATCACATTCCCTTTGAAGCCTGCATCCTGGGCAGTGCCAAGAGGTGCCATCCACATGCTCCTCCGATCTGTGGAATGAAGCAAACCTCTGTGCTCCTTCATCCATGAGCCAATCTCATGAACCTATTAAATGCCTCTTTCCCACCTGTGACATGGCCTGTGGTACCTAGAGAATGGTTTCTGGGCATTTTGGGCTTACCAGGCTGCAGAATTTCCCCTTTTCCCTGATGGTACATACTGCTTATAACTGGGCTTTTGCTTTGGTTTCTTAAAGTGTTTTGTCCTGCTGGTACTAGAACCCTGCCCAAAACCCACCCAGCACTTTCATTCTCTTTTCTAGGGGACTGGAATCTATTATTTGTAAACATCCTTGAGGTTCTACCCCAACATTTGGCTCTGGTCTTGTCCCATTAAGCTAAGTTTGCTTTAGTCTACTCTAGACATTCTTTGTAGCAAAACTCATCTGCCATATCCAACCCAGATCAAGTCCCCTAAGACATTGTGGCTTGGCCTGCTGTGGAATCAAGACCAGCCTTGATCCTGCCATCTTGGACTTATTCCCTTCTTCTTGCAAGATCACTTTTAAGGGCAACACAAGAGATGACATTATCCCATTATAGATCTGTATTTGTGGACTTTTCACAGTGTGGGCCGGGTTATAAATTACTTCAAGAGCCTCTGACAGCAAAGTTTTAAATTTAGTCCATGAAATATGTCAATAAATACCATATTCTTTCCACTTTTTTATATATATGAAAAGCTCAAAATATTTGGAATATCAATTTCCAAGCATCAGATCCTCTTATCCTGAGTCAGGGAAGGACACACTGTAATTCTGTCCTACCCATCCAAACCCCCTTATCTTTTCACCCCACAGAACCCTTAGAAGTTTGGGCAAAAGGAGGAAGTTAGATCTAAGAGCTGAAAGCCACAGAGTAGCTGTAATGGTTGTTTTCCTTTGTTATGAGTAAGATTCGATCTGTCCTTATCTTCCCAAAGGGACTCATAAAACTCTGGATGTAATGAGTTTTATTCTGAGAAATAAACCAAAAATTGATGTTTGGATTTTTTTTTTTTTTTAGTGCTATACTCCAGTGAGTCAAAGAAAATAACAAGTTGAATATTTATAAATACTATAATGTGACTTACTTATGCTATTATAATTTGGACACAGATTTAAGACACATGAAATCCCTGTGCTCCCTGGTGGCCATCCAGGGGTGACATCACTTATTTTGAGGTTGAGAGGGAGTATCTCAAAGAATGTAATGGAAAAATCCCAAATGCACATGTAATTGGTTATGAATTCCAGAAAGTTCTCTGTGTTTATACCAGGAACACTGACTGCATCTTTTAGGAATCAGGAGTCTATTGCTGTTACCACAAAACTGTCTGTGTAAGATCCTAGTCCTCCCACTTATGGACCCATATTTTCTTGGTTAGGGACCTTGACGGAAGCACAGGGAGCTTCAGGCACTGCCTTTTTGAGAAGAGTGGGAGGTGGGGCATCCAGGGACAAAGGGTAAACCCCACTCCTTGTCTCTGACAACGTCTCCCCACGTTCAGAGTGAGAGGATTGGGATAAATGACCAAAGACTGTTTTCCTGGTTCTGTGCAGTAGCCACCTATATACTGGCTTAGTGAAAAGCACCCTGCTTTGACATGGGACTCCCTGGCCACCATCAGCTTAAAGTGCCTTAATCCCCCTGTTTCCTCACATGCAAATGTGGGGATAAAAATACCTACCTCACAAGAATCATTGTGAGAACTGAAGATGATAAGTAACTATTATTTTCATGTTTCCTATGGAGTAGAAATTTATAGCCAATTGCCGAGGTTCAGCCCCGGCTGATCCAGGGTATTCGAAGGAGAGACGGCGTAGGCGAGGATCAGGAAACAATTGCTTAATTAAACGTTAATTAAGGATATAAAAAGTAATAGAATGAGGATAGCTCAGTGAGGAAATTCAGTGGAGAAAAGAGGCTGAGTAGCTTGGTTTACACGGGAGACCAATAAAACTTCAAGACAAGAAGTTTGCACCACTTACGTAGGCCGCAGGCGTCCTTCCGTTCTCCCGAAGGAGAGGAGACACTGAGGCCTCCCCGGTCGGATCTTAGAAGCCCAGGCATAATTAGTAAGCATGGCGGGTTCCGCGCTCCAGATGGAGACTCAGCCAGAATTTGAGAGAGAGCGCGACATGGGGAGACCAAGTTTCGGTGAACAAGGCCCGCACTTTATTTTCCGAAGTAGTTTTTATACCTTAAGTTATGCATAGAGGATAATGGGGGAAGGGGTGGTGTCATGCAAGGACAGCAGTTCCTGGTTCTAATCGAAGCCAGGCTTTCAAACTTAACATATGCAAAAGTTCAGGTGATTTACATCATCTTCTGGCCAGGAAGCCTGTTAACATTTTAAGAAACTTATTTTTCTCTAAAGGTGATTATTCCAAAGTCAGGCACCAGCCTTCAAAAAAGCATTGGACAAAGCTGCATTCCTATAGGGCAAAGGTGAGGTGGGCTCAATCAAGAAAAGAATTAACTCAAGGGTCCAAGGTTACAAACATTAAAGCTACTACTTACACCAATTATATTAATCAGTACACTGCCAGGGACACAGCAGGTAAGGGATATGGAGACTTAGCAGCAAACATTGGCCCAACAAGTGGAAAACCCTTCACCAATACAATTTCTAATCAATCTTTTAACTGCTCAAAGGACTCTGTATTTAGACAGTTTAGAACATCTCCTGCCTCTCACAGTTGGGAGGCTCTGAGCGATCACATGTGGCTGGAAAAACCTATTCAGGCAGGCTAGAGGACTTCCAAAGGAGTTTGTAGGTTGAAACACTATCACACCCAGGAACTTTATTAACTGGAGCTATAAGTTAACTCTTTTTTCAGAGACAGGTAGTGGGGGACCGCCACCCGCCCCCATAAAGTCAGAGGTGTAGGTGAGAGCACAAAGCAGAAAGTAGGCAGACTCTGGTTTTGGGAGTAGATGCTCGAGAATTTCCAGGGGGACTCCTGAGGCTCGATCACACCTTTGCGTATGCCGAGCCTCCTTCCTCATGACCTTTGCCATGGGAGGAGTTCCTCACGCCCGCTCCTGGCAGTGATAGACTTCCAGTTGAGCTATTCCAGACCCTGAAAGATCATGCTGTGAAGGTGCTGCACTCAATATGCAATATGCACTCAGTATGCAATATGCCGGCTCCCGGCAGCCAATAATAGCTCTTATAAGTGTGTGTCATCATTATTATTTTCTGATCATCTTCCACTTCTATCACTTCCTCCTAAGAATTCCTTGCAGTGACAGCTAAGTCCTGGAAAACGTTCTCTTTCTTGCTTTCTCTAGGAGTGACCTAGGTACTGAGGCAGAGATAGTGCCCAGTCTCTCTCCCGAGGTTGCTGAGACATCCTCAGCCTTATGCACACCGTATAAGTCACCTTATTCAGAACCTGAACACGCAGAAGCTGTCTTTGTGGGGCCCCCTCTTCTGTGCTCAGAGAGCCCCAGAGACAGTCTGTACTCCCACTTTACTAGTTGAAATCTAGCCGTTCGAATGATGCAAGCACCTGTTCACAGGAGGCTTTGTCACTGTTGTCTGAATAAAGGAACTTCTTTGCTTGCGTATCAAAAATGGTCAGACACTTATTTCTAATGACGAATGCCTTTCCCACCAAAAGCATAGACTTACCCATGACTATAGCTTTAAAAAGTATGTACTACTGAAGTCTGTAGAAATGTAACTTTTTCATATCTTCATGATTGAATTCAGCTGACTCAGGACCTCACCCTATCCCCACTCACCATTTCCTAAATCAACAAAGCCAAAAGCTGGTTCTTTGAAAGGATAAATAAAATTGACAAACCATTAGCCAGACTCATCAAGAAACAAAGGGAGAAAAATCAAATCAATAAAATTAGAAATGAAAAAGGAGAGATCACAACAGACCACACAGAAATACAAAGGATCATAAGAGACTACTATCAGCAATTATATGCCAATAAAATGGACAACATGGAAGAAATGGAAAAATTCTTAGAAAAGTACAACTTTCCAAAACTGAACCAGGAAGAAATAGAAAATCTTAACAGACCCATCACAAGCACGGAAATTGAAACTGTAATCAGAAATCTTCCAGCAAACAAAAGCCCAGGTCCAGATGGCTTCACAGCTGAATTCTACCAAAAATTTAGAGAAGAGCTAACACCTATCCT
Organism: Bos javanicus; assembly: GCF_032452875.1. Taxonomy (NCBI): domain Eukaryota; kingdom Metazoa; phylum Chordata; class Mammalia; order Artiodactyla; family Bovidae; genus Bos; species Bos javanicus. Next base: position 107,140,751 of record NC_083874.1, read on the forward strand.
ACTCAAACTCTTCCAGAAAATTGCAGAGGAAGGTAAACTTCCAAACTCATTCTATGAAGCCATCACCCTAATACCAAAACCTGACAAAGATGGTGGGGAAAAATAATTTTGACCTTGCAGATTAAGGATAATTTAGGCACATTCAGTTTAAAAATTAGTCTCTCAGTTAATTAGGTTCAGTTCAGGATTTAGAGTCAGTCACGCAATTCGAAGTTTATAGCCTTTCCATCCTCTCCATGGTCCTGGGGGCGGGGAGGCCTCTGGGGTCCCGGGGGAGCGTACATACCATCACTTGTGTTGGGGCGGTATATGTGGTCTACCGGCTGGCCTCAGCTCTTTGCCAACCTCCACCGGCTCCTTAGAGACCAGTCTTTGTAGCACTTCATCTGCTGCTGAGGTACCAGGTCACATTTGGCTGGGGGGCTTGGACAAGAAATGATGCTGATGCTGCTGTTTCGGCCAGAGCCTCTGGCAACCAGATCCATCTTCTGCATCCTCTTCCCCCTCCTGGAGCCTCTGCATGGTCAGGTCTTCTCTCTGCCTAAACACACCGTCCTACCCATCCATCCTGAGACAATGCCAACTGAGAAGTCTCCTTCCACAGTTCCAGACAGGAAATGGGACGGAAACCTCTTCTGCTTTCAGGCTACTCCCAAGCTACCTGGGATTTTCAGTCTTCCTTACAATCAGGGGATGGGGGACATTACTGGTAGTGATTCTGTTAGCTCTTCCTTCCATCCTCCTTGCTACAAGAAACCGAGTTATATTCAGGGTATCAAAGTGATTAGTACAATATTTACCTTTTCAGACTTCCTTTCGCTAGGGATGGCAGTAAGATATAAGTGAAAATTACTGGGTAAGTTTTTCAGAAGTTACTGTTTCCAAGAGAAAGAAGAGAAAAAGCCTCTAGCCTTTGTCTCACCCCTTCCTTGCTGATTAGAATGCGCAAGTAATGCCAGAAAGTAGAGCAGCCATCTTGCAACCAGCAAGACACATACCGGCGGCAGTGAGAAGCTCAGAGGAGGCCTTGGTGATTGAGGACCCTTGATGATTGAGTACAGATTGAACTACTCATCTATTCACTTATCTTTAACCATTTTCCCCTCTAACAACCACTTGTTAGAGGGGAAAAAAGAAAGCCCTATTTACTTACACCTTTGTGATCAGATTACTTGAAGGTAAAAACAAAAGAAATTGACTGACTTGAGCAGCATATTTACCTTAGTCTTGCTGACCGTAAATATACCTCCACCTGCACCCCCCAGATTAGCGAGGGTTTTTTTATTGCCACGCTGCATGTCAGGAAACCGCTATTACATCATGGTGGGGAAATAAAACTTCCCTGGATTCCTTAGTGCTATCATAAAAAGCCTGAGTCTCCCGAGACATAGAAATGTAAATGATACAAAGATAGAGAATATTGGCTTTCATTTCCCCTGGACACATTTTCACATACCATAAGGATTAGATCTGGAGCCATTTGTTTCCCTAATGATACAGCTAATTGCTCTGATCTGAAAGGATAATAAAACTTTCTTATCTCTCCCCAAACCAAACATCCGGAGATAAGCACCCAGGTTGGCTCCTAGGAATATATCTATAAAAAGATGTGAAGCCAGAGACCTCTGTAGGTGGAACACTCTGGGCTGGCTGACCCCTGGAGAGATTTGATTTACAATCCAGATGGTTAGGGTAAAACCTAGCATCCTTTCCATCTTCATCGGAAAGCAACAAAAGGTTTTTTCCTCTCTTTCTTCTCTTATTTTGGGAGGTGAGTGGAGGCAGCTTCTCTCCTGAGCATAAACAGAAAATCCATTATTCTTCAACCCCCACCCGCCAACAGAACTGAAAAGATTCCATGGCTCTCATCAAGAAGCCTGGGTTCTAGATGTGAGGGACTCGTGCTGCAAAGGTATGCTGGTTGTTGATCTGGTCGTGCCAATAAGGAGCTCTCCTCTGGCCCACATGCTTCCTGCCTCTGCAGTGTTCACATATAAACGGTAACTGTGCAGGTGGCATAACACTTCACAGTTCTTGAGAAAACAATTGTGTCTTTATCCTTCCTCTTCGTGGTCCCTTTTACAACTTTGATTTCTGATTCCCCATAAGTTCGGGCTCATTTAAAACTACAAGTCCTTACTGGCGGTAAACAACCTGAGACTCTCACACTGTTGTGTGTAATGGGCTTGATGAACTTAATGAGGAAGGCCAAATGGGAACATATAAACTTTCGTCTTTGCTGTGTTCTTCCATCACTCTGAAGAGGGCCTTTGAGAAGTAATCTTATAGGAATAAAATACGGGTAATAAAATGCTTCAAAATATTAGCCTGGTATACTTTTTTAACTAGCTAATATGACGTTTTCATATTACAGATGCTGTGATCTTTCTTGATGTAAATGTAACTCATTGTCAGACTCCTCCGGAAGCACAGTACCAGTGCCTCTGCTGACCTTCCTATTCATTTTTCCCTGGGCTGTTTCCCTCTGTCTCTCTTCTCACTGTTTTTTCTGCATGGACATAAGAGTCTGCATCTTGGGGTGGTGTAATGTGTGTCATCAGCCTCTTTTTTTCCCTTCAGATTTGGTGGATTAAGTGGCCCCAAATTCCTCGATCTCTTTCCATTGACGGGGCATGTTTATTTTCCTTCCCTCTCAATTTATCCACTGCCTGTGACGGTGACCAAGAGAATACAGCAGAAGCGACGCTGCACCGGCTTCTGGGCCGCTTCTGCTTCCTCTTCATGGGAAGCACTCCTGAGCCACCACGTAAGCAGCTCGGTTACTCTGCAGAAAAGGTGATGTGGAGAGCACGAGGGGCCCAGGCAAGCTGAGGCTTCCCACCTCTTGGTCAAGGCATTGAGCCCGTTGAGATGGGTCATCTTGAACCTTGCAGGCCAGCCCATCCTCCAGCCAAATACCTGAGCGACTCCAGTGGATACCACGTGGAGCAGAAGAATTGCATACCTGAACCATGTATTAATTCCTGACCCCCAAATTGTGAAATACAGTTAATGTGGCTGTTGTTTTTAGCTGCTGCCATGAGGGGAATTTATTTCACAGCGATGACAACGGGGCACCCTAGTTCATTGCTGTTCCTCCTCTTTGGCGTCTCTCCTTGTCACTAGCATCTATTTTTTCCCCTTCTTCTTCCCAGGACAGCCTCATAGCCTCCCCAACTTTGGCTTTACCCAAATGTTATTTATTATGATAACAGTGGTTCAGAGAACAATATAGAAAGTTAATTGCTAGACAAATTGCTTAATAGACTAGAATGTGGATTGTAATCATTATGTTTGGATATCTTCAGGATTTAGGTCTGTCTTCTACATGGTGAGACAATGTATTCACTCGGAAATAGAGTTTTTAAAAGCTCTAATCAACATTATAGTTACTTATGCTCATGGAAGTATTGGTATTACTAAGCCCTATGGGGCCTCAAGGTTTGACTTTCTTTTCCATTCAGATCTGTCAGAATTCATAAAGCACAACCTGAATTAATGCAAAGAAATATATCTAACCTGCAGTGATGTAATTAGTGTCCAAAAACTTAGAGGAAAAAAATAACATTTAAAAAATATTCAAAGCAGAATCAAGTTTGGAATTCTGTGTTTCTCAGGGGGATTTAGAAAGATGAGAAAAGAAAAGGTGAAAAGGTTGAATCGTTTGCACAGTCCTGCCGTTTTGATTTTTCTTCTAAAATTTTAGACCCTTTCTTCTTTCAAAGTTCTTTTTTTTCACTGGAGCCTATCCACATTGCCTTGTAGACAAAACAGGTCCAAAGCCCCTCTACCAGTGGGTGTTGAACCTATCAAACCCAAGTCCCCCTTCCTCTCCTAAAATGAGTTCATAGATAATGTGATCTATCTCCACAAATATTTTAAACAAAATATTTCATGTCCTAATTTTAATGAAAAAGAGAAATAGATTCCTTTTTTCATACGTAAGAATCTGGGCTCAGTATTGTAAGAATAGTGAATAATCCAGTACGTGGGCACACACATATAGAACCACTATGATGGTGACAGCCGCAGATAATTTGTGTGACGTATTGGTGACTCAATACCACGCGCACTGGCGCCACAGGTGGTGCGGTTTCTGGAATGACTGCTGGTAATACACGAAATGAAACGGTATTAATAGAGTCATCCTTTAATTTACATAGTTGCTGCCTTCTGATTTTTAAGACTCCATTACATGCTAAATTCATTATAGATTAAAACGACTCCTACTTTGTTTTCATGAGTGTCCAGTGGGATATTCAGAAGTCACATGGCTTTGGGACAATTCCCTGTCCTGTAAGAGTGGTCAACATGTGCACAATATCTTGTATCCCTCCTCCCTTCATCACCATGGTGACAAAATTCCTGCCACAAATTACAAAACAAAAAACAAAAAAAAACCTCTCTAGAGTAGGCTTATCTGATTAAATCCAGGATGCTTTGTTATATTTGAACTTCGGAGAAACAGCAAAATATTTCTCAATATAAATTTGTCCTGTGCAATATTTGGGACATACTTCCAATGAAAGAAATTTATGTATTTGAAATCTATATTTTACTAGGCATCCTGTATTTTTACTTGCTAACCCTGGCCACCACACCCTAGAAGGAGGTACTGATCTCTTGAGAACCACTGCTCAGCAGGCTACCCTCAAGACCTCAAACCAAACATCCAGCATCTGGAATCATGACCCCGGGCACACGGCAGCATTTCGCGAGGAGGAGAGGCAGGCAGCAGGGGCGAGCCCACGGTTGCTTCCCCTCCGCGTCGCCCGCTCAGCACGCAGGAGTCCTCTCGTATCAGAAACTGTTTTGGGGGTCAGTCCAAACTCACCTATGGCATTGGGTTTACTTGTCATTCTGCTTGTTCTCTGTGATAACTTTATTTTTATTTTTAAAAATAATCATTCACTATTCTTTTAGAAGAAACTAGTTGTTTTATTTTGCTTATTTATTTTTCTTTTTTTGGATCATGTGAGATCTTACTTCCCCCACCAGGGATCGAACCCATGCCCGTGCAGTGGGAGTCTGGAGTCTTAACCACTGGAGCATCATGTGAGATCTTACTTCCCCCACCAGGAATCGAACCCATGCCCCTGCAGTGGAAGTCTGGAGTCTTAACCACTGGAACACCAGGGAAATCCCTCTCCTTGCTCATTTTAATTTAAAGGAAGTCACAAAGGGATCCAACACCCATTTTTTCTAAGAAACCATTTGAAACACTTCCCATATTAGGAGAAGGGACAGTTGATCTTTCCTAATTTTTATGTTGGCATATCTTCTTTCTGGAGATAATGAAGACAAATAGAGAAATAACATAGCTCTGTACTGCCTCTTCGGCTGCATGTATTTCTTCTGGATACCAAAGACAGACATAGGTGATATGAAGAGAGAGGGAACACAGGGAAGAGAGAAATGAAGGTATATGTGCCTGACTCGCCAACATGACTGAAACTTCCTTGAAGAGAAGGGTCATTGTTCTTTCTCATTCATCTCCCCAGAAGTGCCTAGCGGAGCACCTTGTAACAGCAGAAACTCAGTTTCTCCCTAATGTGATAGAAAGAAGCAAAGGCACCACAGTAAAGCAGGCTTTATATTAAATAACATCATGACAAATCGTGAGCCCCAAATCAGTAAGCTATTTTTAAAAGATCTAGAAATATGTCGGAGCAAATTTCCTCAACTTTCTAGATGAAAAAAAAAAAAAAGTCAAAGAGGTCTTATCTTCTGTGAATAATATGTTGGAGCTGAAAGTTAGGCCTCCTGAAAATAGCTTCACTTTCCAAAAAATGTCCTTAAAAGGAATTGTCTTGGGAGATGTTCTAGGAAAAAAAAAAAGTTTCTTTAATGAAAGAGCTGGAAGAGGGAGTTCCCTGGTGAACTTGTGGCTCAGTCACTGGTTGGGGAACTGAGATTCCACAAGCCGCTTGATGCGGCCAAAATAAATAAACAAAATTTAAAAAGAAGGTAAGAAGAGTTTTGTATTATCCTCTTTACCCCAGTTCACAATGTACATTATCCTATTAAAATTTTTGAAAAGTCCTACAGTAAGTACATTTATTTCACTCTGATTAACTCGTAACTTCCCATATTTGATCATGGATCTCTGCCAATATCACGCCTATGAGCTTTAAGAAATAAAGCTCTATACTTTGTTGTCCCAGAAGAATTAGAAATATATAAAACTGACATTAGCCTTGAAAGCAGTGGTCAAAGGCTCAGTGGGAACTGAACTCTATCCTAGAGGTTCCCAAGTATTGATCAAAATCACAAAAGGAACTTGTGAGCATGCAGCCTTTTTGATTTTATTCTCAAATATGATTCTCCAGATCGGTATGCGGCTCAGGAATGTGTATTCGTAAAGTTCTGTAAGGCTGTGAACTACTGCTCATTTAGAGTTGTTCAGTAGCTCAGTCGTGTCCAACTCTTTGTGACCCCATGGACTGCAGCACTCCAGGCTTCCATGTCCTTCAGTATCTCCTGAAGCTTGCTCAAACTCATGTCCATTAAATCAGTGATGCCATTCAACCATCTCATCCTCTGGTGCCCCTTCTGCCCTCATTCTCTGCCAGCATAAAGGTCTTTTCAGTGAGTCAGCTCCTCACATCAGGTAGCAAGCGTATTGAAGCTTCAGCTTCAGTCTTTCCAGTGAGTATTCAGTTCATTGCCTTTAGGATTGACTGGCTTGATCTCCTCGTTATTCAAGGGACTATCAAGAGTCTTCTCTAGCAGTTTGAAAGCATCAGTTCTTCAGTGCTTAGCCTTCTTTATGGTCCAACTCTCACATCTATACCATGACTACTGGAAAAACCATAGCTTTGACTATACAGATCTTTGTCAGCAAAGTAATGTCTCTGCTTTTTAATACACTGTCTAGGTTTGTCATAGCTTTCCTTCCAAGGAGCAAGCATCTTTTAATTTCATGGCTGCAGTCACCATCTGCAGTGATTGGAACCCAAGAAAATAAAGTCTGTTACTGTTTCCATTGCTTCCCCATCTATTTGCCATGAAGTGATGGGACCAGATGCCATAATTTTGGCGTTTTGAATGTTGAGTTTTAAGCCAGCTTTTTCACTCTTCTCTTTTACTTTCATGAAGAGGCATTTTAGTACTTCTTCTCTTTCTGCCATTAGGGTGGTGTCATCTGCATATCTGAGGTTATTGATATCTCTCCCAGCAATCTTGATTCCAGCTTGAGTTTCATCCAGCCCAGAATTTCATGAGTACTCTGCATGTAAGTTAAATAAACAGGGGGTGACAATGTACAGCCTTGATGTACTACTTTCTCAATTTGAAATCAGTCCGTTGCTTCATGTCCAGTTCTGACTGTTGCTTCCTGACCTAAGTGCAAGTTTCTCAAGAGGCAGGTCAGGTGGTCTGGTATTCCCATCTCTTGAAGAGTTTTCCACAGTTTGTTATGATCCACAAAGTCAAAGACTTTAGTGTATTCAATGAAGCAGAAGTAGATGTTTTTTTGGAATTCCTTTGCTTTTTCTATGATCCAATGGATGTTGGCAATTCGGTCTCTGGATCCTCTGCCTTTCTAGAACTTACTTTGAAAAAGGTTTCAAGTTACCTGATGTTCTGTCAGCACATATTAAAGCAATGTAAAATGTGTCCTATCTTGGATTTATGTTTCCTAAGATCCCAGTCTTTGAGGAACTTGACTTGGAGATATTTGCACATGTGTAGCAGGGGAAAATGCAAGCTTATCTAAAATCAGTTGCAGGTTGTTAGGTTGTGAAGGCAGACATCTATATGTTTACAAAGAGAGGATCTTCATGGAGTCTTTAGGATTTAGGTGAAAAGCTGAATTTTGAACCTATAGAGAAACAATATATTCTGAATTATGTGATATTATGGGTTGAATAGTGTCCCCCTGTTCAAATTAATAGTTTGAATTCTTAACCCCCAGGACCTTGGAATGTGACCTGATTTGGAATAGGGTTGGTTGCTGCAGATATTAGTATAATTAGCTAAGATGTGGTCATTCAATCAAATACAACTGGTGTCATTAAAAAAAAAGGAAACTTGGATACAGACATGTATCCAAAGCCAGGGCCATATGAAGATGAAGGGAGGGGTCGGGGTGTTTCTTCTACATGCAAGAAATGTTAAAGATTGCCAGCATATGAAGCTAGGCGAGAGGACTGGAATGGAGTCTTCCTCACAACCCTCAGGAGAAAACAATCCAATCAACTCGCTCCCAGCCTTCCAGCCTCCAGAACGGTGAGACAAAGCATTTCTGCTGTTTGGGCCACCTACTTTGTGGTACTTTATTATTACAGCCCTGGGGCTTCCCAGGTGGTCTCCTGCCAATACAGGAGACATGGATCCATCCCTGGGTTGGGAAGATCCCGCTAAAGAGCAAAGGGGAACCCACTCCAGTATTCCTACCTGGGAAATCCAAGGACAGAGGAGTCTGGTGGGCTACAATCCTTGGGACTGCAAAGAGACGGACAAAACTGAGCAACTGAACACGCATTATTAGAGCCCTAGCACATTAATGCACAGAGACAGAAGTTACCATAAGCCACGAGGTTACCTTCCTATTCCTGTGTCCCCACAACCTCCAGAGCCCCCCACCCTCTGACGCCTTCAACCCTACCACTTCCATGGCACTTCAGCAGCAACCGTCAGTGGATAAGAAGTTAGGAAAGTTGTTGGTAATGATAGCAAACTGCCCCCCTCTTTCCTCTTCCTCTACAATCCTCCAGTACTATTAATAAAAGCAAACACGGCCTTTCAAACCCTTCATTATTATTAGGCATCACTATTACTAATAATAGTAATGAAGAAGCAGTCTGATTATACACAGCTAAGAAGCTTAGAGTTTCCTTCTTATTACTTTTTTTCCCTAAACACACTTAGAAGTTGAGCTCAGGGTAGGAGAGAAGCACAGACTTTCAATGACACAGTTATCAAGTCACTTAGCATAACAACCTGATTCTGAAACCAGTTCCCTGGACTTTCAGCTTACACACAAGACAAGTCTAATGGTTTGTAGAAGATGCTCTTGGATCTGGCCCATAAAAACTTTATCACTCACCATGCTGGTCGACTTAGATATTGCAAGCACTCAGAACTCTTTACCTGAGAACTTTCTTTCAGCCCAATGAAGTACAGGCTAGCTGTTCCCCTGGGAACAGTCCTGAGCCAAAGACAGACAGGCGTTCAAGGGAAAATATCCTACTTGACTTATCCTGCAGATGAGACATCTTCTTTGGAGTACTGTCAGAGGGTTTGAGCCCCAGTTGCCCACAGTAGCAACTATTATCACACACTCATTTTTAGCTTTCTTTCCTTATTCTTTGACATCATTATCCACTATGATCTAAATAAATTAATTTGTTAATTCTAAAATAAATTACTTCTACTCAATTTCTTATCTCGGGGTTTGCTTCTAGGGAAGCCTAAGCTAAGACAATTGTACAATGGTATAATTTATTTCCTGGAGCAGGGCATGGCAACCCACTCCAGTATTCTTGCCTGGAGAATCCCATGGATAGAGGAGTCTGGTGGGCTACAGTCCATGGGGTCACAAAGAGTTGGACATGACTAAAGTGACTGAGCACCTAATTTATTTAGTTACTTTTTAATCTGTTATTTTGTGCATTGATCTGTCTGTAACTGGTGAATTCCTCTACAGAGCCTAAAGTACTTTTATTTCGTAGACAGACATGGCTGTCGTTGGGAGTGTTGGCAAGTATATTGTTTCTTCTCTTCCCAGGCATATGTAGAATTGCATCTCCCCTTTCCAAGATATTAGTTTCATTAATTTCCCAAGTGGCACAGTGGTAAAGAATCTGCTTGTCAATGCAGGAGACATGGGTTCAATCCTTGGGTTGGGAAGATGCCCTGGAGAAGGAAATGGCAACCCACTCCAGTATTCTTGCCTGGAGAATCCCCATGAACAAAAGAACCTGGCAGGTACAGTCCATGGGATTGCAAAGAGTCAGACATGACTGACCACCAGCACACACGTCTCCCAAGATAGTTATGAGCATGTGACTTGGTGTGACCAGTGAAATATAAGTGAAGTGATGTGTCTTTAAGGTTCAGTGCATGGCCCCTCACGTTTGCTTTTCTCTGTCTTGGCGAGTACTGGACAGAGCCTAAGATGATCCCCAAAGACCTCTACATCTTGGAATTCATATCCTTGTGCAGGCCTTTTGAGTATAAACTGGTCTGATGACTCAATACTAACCAGTATTGAATAATGCAAAGGTGAATGGGATGTCATTTCCATTATTACATAAGATTGTAAGTTCTGTCTTGCAGGCCTGTTCTTGCCCTTGTGGGCTTTACTGAAGCAAGGTGCCGTATTTTGAGTTGCTGTGGTGAGGCCCACATGGTAAGAAACACAGGTCCCCATCCCACAACCTGCAAGGCACTGATTCTTGCCAACGACTACATGAACTTAGAAGCGAATCCTTCCCCAGTCAAACATTCAGATGAGACTCCTAGCCTGGAAATCGTGACTGAAGCCCTGTGAGAGACCGCAAATCCAAGGACCCAGCTAACTGGTACCTAGATTTCTGGCCTACAGAATCTGTAAGATAATAGTGCGTGTTATTTTCAGCTGCTAATTTATGATAATTTGGTACACAGAAACAGAGGAGTGGTTGGCAATTGTGGCAGCACAGAGATATAATCTGCTCTCAGCTAGGTCTTAGCTGACCTAATGAACAAGTAGTATGATTGAAAAATAAAGCTGTGATATTTAAAGCCACTATGATTCTGGAGTTGTTACTCCAGCGTAGTTTAGCCTATCCCAACTGAATCATAATGCAGTCTTTTGCTCTCCCCACCTGGCTACCAGATTTTTTAAATAAAGAAAAAAAATCCAGCTATATTAGTTACCTCAAGTTATGTAGAAAACAGAATTTTACATGGAATCAAAAGTAGTTTAAAAATCGTCCTGCTAAATCAATATCAAGCTATAATTATCTCTGTCTTTCCCCACTACTGGTTTTAAAATGTGACCGTATCAAAGTTAAGACAGATTCAGATCTCATATTTAACATGCAAATATCCTGATACAAAGTGCTAATATCCTGCCAACTTTCAGAAGGAAAAGTGAAAGTCGCCCAGTCGTGTCCGACACTTTGACTCCAGAACAGTTGCCTCAAAAATGAAAACAGCTAGTTCTATTCCTGCTGAAAATAACAACAACCCAGCATCTAGCTCTAGCTTGATGCTTCGCCTTTCTGACATTTCGGGTTTAGCAGGAGGTTAATTAGACACAATTGCAGCACTGCTGAGCTGCCCTAGGGCACAACACAAAGGCCAATTTGGAGGCGACTGTATCTTAGAAACCCTGGGAGATACCAGCTTGAAATTTGCAGCAGGTTTAAAACAGAATCTTCTTTACAAATTTAGTGGCTTTATTGGAACCTTAGGTCTGTGGCATAAACCTTAATTGGGCTAAAGTTTCCATTGCAGTGATCTGCTCAAGGACATAATGAAAAGTCAACGTTCTGATGTGTTTATCTACTCCCTGGCTCCAAGGCACAATTGGAAATGCTAATATCCAGATGCCCTTCTCCATAAAGAAACCGGGGCTTTTTATTTGAATTATAGAGTGCAGGTTTTTCTATACCCCAGACTAACTCAGTTAGAAAGTGAGTATAGAAGAGACAGCCAGCTACTTAGCTCTCTGTATAACAAGAGGAAGAGGTGATCGACCCCAGGATCGCGGGCATTTCCTGGGCAGGCAGTCCTCCCAGTCCCTGGTTCCCTCAGAGCCCAGCTCAGGAGGCCCTTGTTCTTCCCCCTGCCAAAGCTTCCTTCCTTCAAGACTCTGCTCAAGTCAGATCACTTCTCTCCCTAAAAACTCAGGTCATTGGAGGAGAGGGGTCTGGATTTTAGTCCTTGACCCCCTCCCTTACTAGTTTACATGGATTTTATCAAATTATTTTCCCTCTCTAAACTTCAGTTTCCTCTAATGGGAACAGTCACTCAGCGGTGATAAAGAAAATTGGTGGAACAGTAAGTGGAAAGTCCTTGGCCCAGGGCTGGGCACTTTGTTAAGAATTTTGCCTACTTTATTATACCGCTCATTCTGCTTAGCAGCTAATTACAGTTGGCCTTGAACTACCTGAAAAAGAGTTAAACCAGTCACATTCCTCAGCTAGATTCTAGGTTTTATAAAAACAGTGACGAGTTGTCATTATTCTTTACAGTCAATGCAACATCTAACACACGGAAACAGTCGGCTGTGTGGTGAAAACAGGGAATGCGTTCACCTTGCAGGGACCCATCACAGTGTCTTGCCCTCAAGTGACTTAAAGCATTGAATGAATGAGGGGACACGCAACAGAGGGGTCACAGTAGTGCAGATTTTGGTGACTTTGCAGGAATATGATAATCTCACTAATCTGAATTATAAATATGACCACTTAAAATGAATAACTTGTGTTTTCAAGATTTCTGGGCAAGAAACATTGTTTGCTGAGCTTTATAAAGAGTCATTTGATTTGTCTCTATAGGAAGGTTTTCAGGCATATTCTTGTATTAATTAAGTCTATTTTTCAGAGATTTTCAGCAGTACATGCCCCCATGTAGTCAGGCATGAAAGGCAAGATCCTCTATACGTACTCATCCATTTGGAGAGGAGATTTGAGCTTCTCAGGGGAGGGTAAATTTGTGGCACCAAGGTCTTAGATGCTTGAGGCTGTTTTATCTTGCAAGGAGAAATGCTCACATTGGCCTCTTGCGGAATATTCAAAGGACTACACAAGTCTATGAGACTTCTAAGACCCAGAGACATTGCCCTGAATCTAGAATAAATTCTTTAGTATGTAGCTAAGCAAGACTAGTGAATAAAACAAGTATTCTCATTTATCTCATTGTTGCATTAAAAACCTTTGGAAATAGAATTCTAATTATACGGAGAAACCTAAAGACAGCTTCACTGCCAGGAATTTCTGTCAGCCTGCAGCTGCCCTGAGTGTCTGCTTAGCCAGCCTTATCTCTTGAGGATAAAGGGGTGAGTGGCAGAAAGCAGGCCTGTTACGTGGCAGTCTAAAGAGGTGATAGATTTTACCTAAAGGCACAAATTGGATAGGCATGTTATTCCTCCGCTGTTCTGCCCTCTGTGAGTGGTATATTTGCCCTAAAGTTTCACTGAAACTGTCAATTTTGGTTTCAAAATGTATTTTAGTACCAGTTATTTAGCAGCAAACGTGTTTCCAAGAGAAACACAACTTGTGGTTCCATATTTTAGCTACATCTCTCTGTTCCCATTTCTCAGTTACACTCTTGCCTTTTCCAAAGGATCTGTAGGCATGTCACCTCCTGTCTGACACTCCAGTCTCTGGTGAGGTGGTGTGAAGCCCGCACACGCACACCGCTCGGCATGGAAACACCCCTCAGGGTGTATTTTTGCGACTGTCATTGTGTCTTCACAGGGTGTTGCATTGTACCTATTATGCTATATGTTGTCATTGCGGATTTTTAAATATGCTAATCTTGACTTGAGAAGTTAATCAGTGAATACATTAGGTGGTCATATTATATATCATTAGGTCAATTATATTTCATTAGTCATTATCAAAAATGGTAACGGCTATGCTGGATCCTACAGCACTTAAGATTTTCTACATTGTTCCATTAATTAGGACAAAGAGACCCCGAATAATGTAACTTAAATTAGAAGTTTCCTTCCTTTTCATGTAACAGCTCAGAAGTAAGCAATCTGTTACCACATTCTCAGCCAAAGAGCAGGGTACCGTGTTGGCCCAAGCATCCTTGCTAGGCAACTTCCATCTCCATCCAAGGCAGCACCTCTTGCTGTTGCCATTTCCCCATGGATGATGGGAGGAGGCAGAGAGAGAGACCGAGGAGAAGGACTTGCCTTTATGGACATGACCAGAGGTTCCCACATTCCTTATGCTCTGCTCCCAGTGACCTGCATCCCAGCTGGCCTCATAGAGCCACAACACAAGCTGAGAAGAGCAATCTCCAGCCAGTCAGTGATGTGTCAAGCCAAAACGGTGGGCATTTTTTTTTTAAAGTAAAAGGAACAAAGGAGAATGAATCTGAGGGATAATTAGCACTGTCTTTTAAATTCTGAAGGATAATTAGCACATGAACCAAAATGGAGCCCGCAAAGAAACAGACCCACCTGCATGGCCAGGAGAGGCCACTCATCTTTGTTACACAATTTCTCTCTGACATTTGTATCCAGTAATGTTTGATGAGCAGTTAAGGCACACGTTTCTGGTCTCTGCCTAACCTTTATGACATCTATGGAATCATTGGACCCACCCAATAAAATATCAGTTCTAGGAAGGATAGGAATAAGAGGCCTGCTTTGACTTGAACCTTACACTCCACTATTCTTCAAGAGTTGCTAGACTTCCTGCATGATTTGGTAGTCGTCAGCCCAGTGATTGACCTTGTGAGCCCCAAGGTGTGGGGACAAATGCTCCATGTCCTACTTTGTGGAGAACCAACATGTGGAGAACAAAAAGAGGATGACCAGCAGATGCTGCAGGGGGCACTGGCCCGGAGTGTGTCAGCAATAATAATAACAGCAATACTGGATCTTGAACAGACACACACAATATTCAGTTTAGAATCTTTTGGTTTTGCTAACTGATAAAACTGATAAAAGAAGTTACCCTATCTAGGGCTAAACCCATGTTCTACCTTCATGAAGCATAAATAACATCAGCCAACTGATCAGTGTATAAAAATCCCTTTCTTCTTGTTAAAAGAGAATTTTGCATAGTTTAAATGTAAAGCTCAAGACCTCAGTTTATCTAGTTCAGAGTTCTTTTTTTTTTTTTTTTTTGAGGATAACTGCTTCTAATACTGTGGTGGTCTCCGCTGTATATCAACACGAGTCAGTCATAATTATATACATATAACCTCCTCCCCCTTTAGCCTCCCTGCCCCTCCCATTCCACCGCTCTAGGTCATCACAGAATGCCAGGCTGGGCTCCACGTGTTATGCAGCAGCTTCCTGCCAGCTCTGTTTTAAACATGATGGTGTCTATATGACAATGCTACCTTCTCCTGGCCTTTCTACTAATGTCTGTTGACGAGTTTCCTTTTGTTCTCCACGTGTAGGTCCTCCACAAAGTGGGACATGTAGCTTGGTACCCGCACAATGGGGTTCATAAGGTCTAGAGCTGGGCTGATGACTGCCAAATTATGCAGGGAATCTAGCAACTCTTGAAGAATAGTGGAAAGTAAGGTTCAAGTCTAAGTAGGCCTCTTCTTTCTATTCTTTCTGGAGCTGATATTTTATGTGGCAGATTCAATGATTGCATGGATGTCATCAGGGTTACACAGAGACTAGAAATACGTGTCTTAATTGATCATCAAACGTTTCTGGATGTGGTGTCAGAAAGGACACTTGTGTGTCCACAAGTTCTTTCTCTATGTCTATGCCTCCATCTCCTCTCTGTACATAGCTTTGTCAGTACTGTTTTTCTAGATACCATATATGTATGCATTAATATATGATATTCATTTTTCTCTTTCTGACTTACTTCACTCTGTATAACAGTCTCTAGGTTCATCCACCTTACTACAACTGACTCAGATTTGTTCCTTTTCATGGCTGTAGCTCAGCGTCCTTTGGGTTCCAAAACTAGTAGATGATGGAACAGTCTCCTGACAGCAAAAATTAATAATTAAAATGATTAAAATTTGTGCACAAAACTTATTGAAAAAATATGCATTTTTAAAATGTTACTACAAAGAAAAGTAAATAATTCTAAATACATTTCTATAACTGCATTTTATGTAATTCCTAAAGAATAATGCATATAAATATAAGGCTTTTTACACTATAGATCCAGAATCATATTTTTATCACTGTACTGGGCAAAGCATATTTGTAGTTCAGACGAGCGTAGATATTTATATAAGTATCATATCACTTATGATTACATGTAACAGAATCCTTGGCTAGTTATTTCTGTATGTTTGATAAAACATCCTATGATCTATTTAGTAAAATTCTCCCCCAAAATGGGGAAGAGGATAAAATTTTTTAAGTGTGATTACAGAACTAACATAGTAAAGACTCCAAAGTAAAAAAAAAAAAAGGCATTGCTTTTTTTGACTCAAAATCATAAAATAGAGATTGCTTCATTATAAATAACTTTTATAATATTAATGAAAATTAATATTAAACCCCTCCTTTCTTTCAAATAATCTCTGATGAGTTGAAGTATATAATGTCATGAATTAAAATTTAGCCACATACTACAGATTCTTAGGAGAAAAGATTGTGTGATGAAGATAAGAAACTTCCAATTTTCAGATTGCTTTTCATTTTTCTTGCTGTTAAAATAAAAAAGTGTCATTGAATTTATACTTCTGGCTTCCTCTCATCCTCCTATAAGGTTAAGAATTTCAGAGACTAAAAGATCTGGTTGATTGATTTTTATTATAAGAATTGAGTCAAATCCAAGTAGGGTGGCCTTCAAGGACTAACTCAATTCTATACTTACACTAGAATTCAGCTTTCAACTTGTAAAAAAGCAAACTAAGCAAGCATATTGTCTGGGACTTAGGGAAATTTAAAGGCCATAGAGATTTCCATTGCGATGTTATATTGAAAATTGGGACTTAGCTGGGAGCCAAAACAGTGAAGCCTTGTGGAAGGGCCAGTAGGTTAATGGAAGGGCACCAAAGAAAGGCCAAGAATTCAGAACGGGAGCTAAGCACAAAAGCTCTGATAATCGATGACATCTGTCACAGGCAGGTTACACGCTGAGCAAGAAGGGTAAGACAGAGGAGAGTTAGAATACGCATGTTGCTTCCATGAGATGGAAAGAAAAATATTCTGGGCCAGACAGGTCAAATATAGAGGGCATTTTCATGCTGCCTGCAATGCAAGAGACCCGAGTTCGATCCCTGGGTCAAAAAGATCCCCCAGAGAAGGAAGTGGCAACCCACTCCAGGATTCTTGCCTGGAGAATTCCATGGACAGGGGAGCACGGTGGGCTACAGTCCATGGGGTAACAAAGAGTCAGACACGACTGCGTGACTGACAGTCTCACTAATGCTGTTAAGTGCGTTTTGTTCTTACTAACTGTGTGTATAGTTGCCAATTTTAAGTGCTTTTTTGAAGATCTAATCTTTCCAGATGTTATAAAATACCTGATACATATTAAAAGTAGAAGTAATGATACATCACATTTTGTAAGTATATTTTTGTTAAAATTCGTATGAAATGTTTTTTTGAGAGGAATAACCAAAAACGTCTTTAAGCAGTACACAGGGGAGGGCAGAGGAGAAGGAACTAGAGAGCCCTGTGCCAGTGTATTTTTACCAATGCGAGAACTTACCGCTGTCTCTCGTGTTCCTGTTTTTTGTTGTGTGTACAATGGACAAATGAGTCCTAATTGACAACATCTAGTGGTGGGCTGCCGTCTATGGGGTCGCACAGAGTCGGACACGACGGAAGCGACTTAGCAGCAGCAGCAGCAGCAGTCTTTCTAGACATTAAAGAGGTTGCAGTGTATGAAAAAAGTTGAGTTAGTAAACCAGTAAATTTGGTGCGTTTTGCACAAAAATTTCTGGGAAAAGATCATCTTCTGAAAATTTGAGCATTATAGACCCCTAGACTGACAGAGGGATGAGAGGAGGGAAGGGTTTTAAGAATATTTACATTTTGAAGACACTTTTAGATTATAGCTATTGCTACATGTGTGTAGTTTATTCAAGACTGTGGAGATATATATATATATATATATGTATATATATGCTTGTTTATATATTACACACACACACACACACACATATATATATATATATATATATATATGCTTTTTTTGTTCAGTCACTCAGTTGTGTCTGACTCTTTGTGACCTCATGGACTGTAGCACGCCAGGCTTCCCTGTCTTTCACTATCAAGGAGAAGGGGACGACAGAGGATGAGATGGCTGGATGGCATCACCGACTTGATGGACATGAGTTTGAGTAAACTCTGGAAATTGGTGATGGACAGGGAGGCCTGGCGTGCTGCAGTCCATGGGGTCGCAAAGAGTTGGACACGACTGAGCGACTGAACAGACTGACTGGTTGGATCTCCTTGCAGTCCAAGGGACTCTCAAGAGTCTTCTCCAGCACCACAGTTTGAAAGCATCAACTTTTCAGCGGCTCAGCCTTCTTTATGGTCCAACTCTCACATCCATACATGACTACTGGTAAAACCATAGCTTTGACTACACAGACCTTTGTTGGCAAAGCGATGTCTCTCCTTTTTAGTATGTTGTCTACGTTTGTCATGGCTTTTCTTCCAAGGAGCAGGCACCTTTTAATTTCATGGATGCAGTCACCATCCTCAGTGATTTTGGAGCCCAAGAAAATAAAATCTGTCACAGTTTCCATTGTTTCCCTGTTTGCCATTTGCCCTGAAGTAATGGGACCTGATGCCATGATCTTTGTTTTTTGTATGTTGAGTTTTAAAAAGCCAGCTTTTTCACTCTCCTCTTTCACGTTCATCAAGAGGCTGTTTAGTTCCTCTTCACCTTCTGGATGAAGCTCAAGCTGAAATCACGATTGCCGGGAGAAATATCAGTAACCTAAGATATGCAGATGACACCGCCCTAATTGCAGAAAGTGGACATATATATATATATATACATACATACATATATAGTGGACAAATTAACTCCTTATTTGAAACATCTAGTCTATCAATAATTTAGAAATGCCTGGTATATGTAAAATGTAGAGGTAGAAAAATACGCTTTGTAAATATCTTTTTTTGCTAAAATTCATAGGAAATATTGTCTTTGGAGACTAGAATTATTAAATCACCTCTGTGAGTGGTACATTATTATCTATACTTTTTATTGGTTTGCAGGAAGTGGGAGGAAAAAAATTGCAAAATGTTATAGGTTAATGTGCTCACACTTGAAAAATGAGTCCTAATTTTGCAACATCTAATCTCTGGTTGTTAAAGAAGTTGCCAGTATATGATGAAGTATTTGGTAATGTTAGTACATATTGTACACTTTGTGTTGAAATTCATGGGAAAGCTTGTCCTCTGTAAATGACTCTCAGATATGAATGTGTCTGAATTCACCTCCAGGCCTTACACATGCCTGCACTTGTCCACCGGATTGGTGGTGAGGAATAGGAAATGAGGAGGGAATGGTTTAAGGCCCGAATGGTCGTATTTGAAAGGTACCTCAGATTATCACCATTATTGTGCTCAGTTGCCTCTGACTCTGCAGTCCCATGGACTGTAGCTCACCAGGCTCCTCTATCCATGGAATTTTCCAGGCAAGAATACCAGATTGGGTAGCCATTCTATTCTCCAAGGGATCTTCCTGACCCAGGGATCAAACCCACATCTCTTACATCTCCTGCATTGCCAGGTGGATTCTTCACCTGGAAAGTGAAGTCACTCAGTCATGTCCAACTCTCTGCAACCCCATGGACTGTAACCCACCAGGCTCCTCCATCCATGGAATTTTCTAGGCAAGAGTACTGGAGTGGGTTGCCATTTCCTTCTCCAGGGGATCTTCCCAATCTAGGGGTTGAACCCAGATCTCCTGTATTGCGGACAGACGCTTTACCGTCTGAGCCACCAGGGAATCCCTTTCACCTGGAAAGCCCCTGTAATCAGCAATTTTATTTAGCAGTGCTGTGTACATAGTGGACAAATAAATTCTTATAGCTAGGATTTCCGGATATTTAGAAGGGCTCAAAGTATTGAAAAGTAGAAGCAGTAAGTAATGCTTTTTGTAAATAGCATTTAAAAATTGATGGGAAAAAAATCGATGGGAAATTCATTTTTCTTTGGAAAGATGAAATTGCTACAGCACCTCAATGAACAGTATGCTGTTCTTTGCACTTGTTCATTGGATTGAGGAGGCAGGAGGGAAGAAATTCCAAAAGGTGTTTTGTTAATGTGTACTAGAAAATTTCAGCTTATCCATATGGTACATTTAACTTAACTTTGCTATATGATTGGTTATATTTTGGTTACTATACTTTGGTTACTAACGCCTGATTTCCTCTCAAAATCAGCTTCTCCGTTTTCATTTCCAGTACCTCGGGAAGTTCAGGTAACTCATCTAGCCAGTCAGAACTTGTATCCCCTAATTTGTAGTTATTGGTTCAGAGATGCACACACACTCTATCAGAGCCAGTGAAATATAATAAGACTATTTGCTGGGTATGCTGAGGAAAAGGCAATTAGTCGTTGTTGTTAGATTTAAACCCGGAAGGTTGTTAGTATGAAATTACTGGTGCCTTCTTATCACCATGTGTCATCTAAGAGTGAAGAAATGGGAAAGCCTCCGAGTCACAGAAAGCAGGGGACACACTGGGTCCCCATGACGCTGTTCCGTTTCCTTACTTCAGCTGCTTCTGAATCCAGATCCACACTTGGACCCATCAGATGCATGAAGCAAGAAATCCTTATGTGCTAGGCTACTTTTGGTTAAATTTTCCAAAACTTGCAACCAAGAGAGGTAGAAATGATCAGCTGAACAGCATGATGCTTTGTTAGGAAATAAAAAGCCAACTGGTGTGCTTTCTCTCTTGTCCTTACTCCTGGAAAGAAGGTCAGCAGAGTGCTTTTGAAAGCTTGAGCACATCTCTCAGGGGTAAGTTAAGTGTTTTTCCATTTCAGGCTCACTGAAGAGACTAGACCTCGAGCAACAAGGATCCTTTCTTATTTCTCACGGTTTCTGGAGTAGGGATGACTCATTCCTGCTCCACAGTGTTCGGGGGCAGAAATCTCATGAAAGCGTCTTCATTCCCAGGTCTCTCTGTTAATCCCAGCTGCTGGCTGAGGACCTGGCAGAGACTGCAGGGCAAAACACCCACATGTGGCCTCTCTGTGCGCCTTGAGCTCGCTCATAACACAGTGGCTGAGTTCCAATGGCGAGTGTCCCGAGAGACAGACCAGACAGAAATCACAGAGCGTTACTTCCGCCACATTTTGTTAGAAGTTAAGTAGTGCCTGCTTTCAGGGAGAGAGGAATTAGAGCTCATCTTTGAAAAGAGGTGGGTCTAAAAAATTGTAGACATATTTTGAAACTACCACAGATGATAAGGGGAAAAAGAAGAGTTTCCTTAACATGAGGGAAAACTGTGACAGTGTATTTTTCTGACAGATAATTCCTTCCAGATTTCTCACTCTGTGCATTTAGGTATGCTTAAGGGAGTTATGTGGGTTTCTCTATCTGTTTTTCCATGCATTTTCCAAAGGGGCCTGTTGGGGATACTATGCAGCTATTATGATTTTCTGAAAGATTGTGGTTTCTGTATTATTCCCCACTCACAGAATCAGGACTCCTTGGAGAAATGGTTGATTCTAGGTGTAGGGCAGATAAAGAACAAGCTGTTTTGCCAAAAAGCAAATCAGTAACGATTAATGGAACTCTATTTAAAGAACACAAAAACCAGCCTGAAGGGGTTCCCATTGATGAAATTTGAGACTTTAGTGAAAGAAGGATAATTATAATTTATGATTGAAAAAGTTGAATCAATGAACCGTCATGAGGTTTGTTGGGTGCACACAAGAATAGGTGTGCTTTTGACACTGGCTATTAAGGAAAGGATGTGTGAGGCAGGGCAAGGGCTGCCAGGCTGATCAGGTAATCAGTGAGCCAAAGTGAAAATCAGATACATCACCTAAAAAGAAGCCCAGCAAAGCTCTGACTTGTACAGTACACCAAAAGGAAATAAAGGATACTGTATATGTTGGAAAACTTCCCACCAGTGCCCACTGCGTAAAGAACATAGTTCAAATTTGTGTTCAGCCCATGTATATTCAAAATTTACATTTTAAAAGAAAATGTTATTCCTTGGTGACATTTGTAAATTTTGGAAAAGTGACTCGTGCCCATCAAAAATGTGCATATAGGATTTTAAATTCCCCGGTGGTCCAATGTTTAGGACTCCATGCTTCCACTAAGGCTGCACAGGTTTGATCCCTAGTTGGGGCATAAAGACCCTACATACCATGCAGCACTGCTGAAAAAGAAGAAAAAAATGTGTATTTAGGGTTTATGAAGGCCAAGGCTGACTTTGAGGATGGTATGTTTCTCACAGGAACTACTGCATGCAAGATGCCAGGATCGGGCTAATTATGCATAAAGCCACTTCACTGCAAGGGACAGTGAAGCAGTGTAACAGCGGGAATAATCTGGACCCCCAAGCGTACCGGAAACGTGGAGCACTGGAGCTTTCAGGTGTAGGAACTTGGACAATTGCTCCCCTGCTCCAGAAACAGTGGAAAAAATTTTGAAAAGAGATTCAAGTTACTCGTCTGTAGTCTGACTTATACATTCTTCTTATTTGTTTGTTCCCTTGGAACTCCAAGGAGCTCAACTTCCACATAGTCCCATAGACCACTTCATGGTCCCCAAGACATCCATGGATGACGAGAGCGAACAACCAGAGAGGTTTCTGAGCCGGGCCCAAGTTCACCTGGTCACCTGGATGAACGCAAGGCAGAGGCTGTCTGTAACCCACAGCATCCTAGGCCTACAGTGTCTAGGAGAGACTGTGGACTCAGTTTTGTGTTAAATTGAACACTTGGTATTAAACTCAGTCAAATTATTGAAAACAACAGCAAAACTGCACTAACTCACAGACCATCAGGCTGAGACCGTTCTCCTTGTGAGGTCACAACCCCCTTCAGGAGAAGACCACCAAGACTCAAATCTAACCTCTCTGTTTCTCAAACTCCCCTCAGGTTCTTGACATCACAGGGCAAAGTCTACATGTCCATTACAGTCAGGAAAGACACTGCTCAACCAGAGACTGCCCAGACATCCAATCTGAGGGGCCATTATTCAAATCACAGTGACTCATAGCTTTGCATTGCCCATTTAAAGGGAAGGATGAACTGTGAAGCTGAGAAAAGCAATCAGCCTGAGTGTAAAAACCACGCAGATGGCAAAGATGTTGACCCTAAGGTTTGTCACGACACCTACAGACTCACGCTCATCTCGGAGAGAAGTGCGGACCCATGGTGAATTTGAATGTAACTTCCCATCACTTAGCAACTTCAACATGCTTCCTCAATATGGAGGAAGAAAGGACTTCCCACTAAAAATCTTTCTGTATCAAAATTAAAAAGACTGGTAAACCTTCCAGGGAACCCAAGGGTCCTAGAGTTGGCTCGATAGTGGATCAAATATTTGATTGTGAATGGAAAAGACTGAGGTGCAAAATCAGGGAGTAAGAAAATCCTAGAGAATTATTATTCCTTGATGTATGAAGTACTGTGTAGCTGCGCCAGCACAGGAGCTGCCGAGAGGAGCTACCCCCACATCAGACGTCAGGGGCTGCACCTGGGAGGAGCTACCCCACGTCCAAGGTCAGGAGGGGCAGCCGTGAGGAGATACCCCTCATCCAAGGTAAGGAGCAGCAGCTGTGCTTTGCTGGAAGAGCCGTGAAGAGATACCCCACGTCCAAGGTAAGAGAAACCCAAGTAAGACGGTAGGTGTTGCGAGAGGGCATCAGAAGGCAGACACACTGAAACCATAATCACAGAAAACTAGTCAATCTAATCACAAGGACCACAGCCTTGTCTAACTCAATGAAACTAAGCCATGCCGTGTGGGGCCACCCACAACGGGCAGTCATGATGGAGAGGTCTGACAGAATGTGGTCCACTGGAGAAGGGAATGGCAAACCACTTCAGTATTCTTGCCTTGAGAACCCCATGAACAGTATGAAAAGGCAAAATGATAGGATACTGAAAGAGAAACTCCCCAGGTCAGTAGGTGCCCAATATGCTACTGGAGATCAGTGGAGAAATAACTCCAGAAAAAATGAAGGGATGGAGCCAAAGCAAAACCAGTACCTAGTTGTGGATGTGACTGGTGATAGAAGCAAGGTCTGATGCTATAAAGAGCAGTATTGCATAGGAACCTGGAATGTCAGGTCCATGAATCCAGGCAAATTGGAAGTGGTCAAACAAGAGATGGCAAGAGTGAATGTCAACATTCTAGGAATCAGCGAACTGAAATGGACTGGAATGGGTGAATTTAACTCAGATGACCATTATATCTACTACTGTGGGCAGGAATCCCTCGGAAGAAATGGAGTAGCCATCATGGTCAACAAAAGAGTCCAAAATGCAGTACTTGGATGCAATCTCAAAAACGACAGAATGATCTCTGTTCGTTTCCAAGGCAAACCATTCAATATCACAGTAATTCAAGTCTATGCCCCAACCAGTAACGCTGAAGAAGCTGAAGTTGAATGGTTCTATGAAGACCTACAAGACCTTTTAGAACTAACACCCAAAAAAGATGCCCTTTTCGTTAAGGGGACTGGAATGCAGAAGTAGGAAGTCAAGAAACACCTGGAGTAACAGGCAAATTTGGCCTTGGAATACAGAATGAAGCAGGGCAAAGGCTAATAGAGTTTTGCCAAGAGAATGCACTGGTCATAACAAACACCCTCTTCCAACAACACAAGAAAAGACTCTATACATGGACATCACCAGATGGTCAACACTGAAATCAGATTGATTATATTCTTTGTAGCCAAAGATGGAGAAGCTCTATAAGGTCAGCAAAAACAAGACCGGGAATTGACTGTTGGTCAGATCATGAACTCCTTAGTGCCAAATTCAGACTTAAATTGAAGAAAGTAGGGAAAACCACTAGACCATTCAGGTATGACCTAAATCAAATCCCTTATGATTATACAGTGGAAGTGAGAAATAGATTTAAGGGACTAGATCCGATAGAGTGCCTGATGAACTATGGAATGAGGTTCATGACACTGTACAGGAGACAGGGATCAAGACCATCCCCATGGAAAAGAAATGCAAAAAAGCAAAGTGGCTGTCTGAGGAGGCCTTACAAATAGCTGTGAAAAGAAGAGAAGTGAAAAGCAAAGGAGAAAAGGAAAGATATAAACATCTGAATGCAGAGTTCCAAAGAATAGCAAGAAGAGACAAGAAAGCCTTCTTCAGCGATCAGTGCAAAGAAATAGAGGAAAACAACAGAATGGGAAAGACTAGAGATCTCTTCAAGAAAATCAGAGATACCAAAGGAACATTTCATGCAAAGATGGGCTCGATAAAGGACAGAAATGGTATGGACCTAACAGAAGCAGAAGATATTAAGAAGAGATGGCAAGAATACACAGAAGAACTGTACAAAAAAGATCTTCACAACCTAGATAATCACGATGGTGTGATCACTGACCTAGAGCCAGACGTCCTGGAATGTGAAGTCAAGTGGGCCTTAGAAACCATCACTAAGACCAAAGCTAGTGGAGGTGATGGAATTCCAGTTGAGCTATTCCAAATCCTGAAAGATGATGCTGTGAAAGTGCTGCACTCAATACGCCAGCAAATTTGGAAAACTCAGCAGTGGCCCCAGGACTGGAAAAGGTCAGTTTTAATTCCAATCCCAAAGAAAGGCAATGCCAAAGAATGCTCAAACTACCGCACAATTGCACTCATCTCACACGCTAGTGAAGTAATGCTCAAAATTCTCCAAGCCAGGCTTCAGCAATATGTGAACCGTGAACTTCCAGATGTTCAAGCTGGTTTTAGAAAAGGCAGAGGAACCAGAGATCAAATTGCCATCATCCGCTGGATCATGGAAAAAGCAAGAGAGTTCCAGAAAAACATCTATTTCTGCTTTATTGACTATGCCAAAGCCTTTGACTGTGTGGTTCACAATAAACTGTGGAAAATTCTGAAAGAGATGGGAATACCAGACCACCTGATCTGCCTCTTGAGAAACCTAAAGGCAGGTCAGGAAGCAACAGTTAGAACTGGACATGGAACAATAGACTGGTTCCAAATTGGAAAAGGAATACATCAAGGCTATATATTGTCACCATGCTTATTTAACTGGAGAAGACAATGGCACCCTACTCCATTACTCTTGCCTGGAAAATCCCATGGATGGAGAAGCCTGGTGCACTGCAGTCCATGGGGTCACTAGGAGTCAGACACGACTGAGCGACTTCACTTTCATTTTTCGCTTTCCTGCATTGGAGAAGGCAATGGCACCCCACTCCAGTGTTCTTGCCTGGAGAATCCCAGGGACAGAGAAGCCTGGTGGGCTGCCGTGTATGGGGTCGCACAGAGTGGGACATGACTGACGAGACTTGGCAGCAGCAGCAGCAGCTTATTTAACTTCTCCGCAGAGTACATCATGAGAAATGCTGGGCTGGAAGAAGCACAAGCTGGAATCAAGATTGCTGGGAGATATATCAATAACCTCAGATATGCAGATGACACCACCCTTATGGCAGAAAGTGAAGAGGAATTAAAAAGCCTCTTGATGAAAGTAAAAGAGGAGAGTGAAAAGGTTGGCTTAAAGCTCAACATTCAGAGAACTAAGATCATGGCATCTGGTCCCATCACTTCATGGGAAATAGGTGGGGAAACAGTGTCAGACTTTATTTTTTGGGGCTCCAAAATCACTCAGATGGTGATTGCAGCCATGAAATTAAAAGACGCTTACTCCTTGGAAGGAAAGTTATGACCAACCTAGATAGCATATTGAAAAACAGAGACATTACTTTGCCAACAAAGGTCCGTCTAGTCAAGGCTATGGTTTTTCCAATAGTCAGGTATGGATGTGAGAGTTGGACTGTGAAGAAAGCTGAGCACCGAAGAATTCATGCTTTTGAATTGTGGTGTTGGAGAAGACTCTTAAGAGTCCCTTGGACTGCAAGAAGATCCAAACAGTCCATCCTAAAGGAGATCATTCCTGGGTGTTCATTGGAAGGACTGATGCTGAAACTGAGACTCCAATACTTTGGCCACCTCATGTGAAGAGTTGACTCATTGTAAAAGACCCTGATGCTGGAAGGGATTGGGGGCAGGAGGAGAAGGGGACGACAGAGGATGAGATGGCTGGATGGCATCACCGACTCGATGGACAAGAGTGAACTCCGGGAGTTGTTGATGGACAGGGAGGCCTTGAGTGCTGTGATTCATGGGGTCGCAAAGATTCGGACACGACTGAGCAACTGAACTGAACTGGACTCATGAAGTAGTGTGTAACAATGTCCAGAAAACTGGCCCATCCTTGAGCAGAGTTTTGCTTCCACACACCTAGAAATTCCTGAATATACTCACTGTGAAGCAGAATTAATCCCCTACTGCAAATCAGGGTAAAAACTATCCTTTGGGAATGACTCAGAGAATAATTTTTTTTCAAAATGTTAAACCTACAAACTGAAGCTATCACAATCCATTTTGTAAATGAGAAGAATTTTAGGGAAAAGGGTTTTAAATTATCACTAGGATAACTGGGTCAAGAAATCTGGAGTTTAAGGAGATATTAGAGAACAGCCAGCCAGTCCTTTCCTTTAGGCTCATCATTCTGTCCTTATAAACCCACCCACCCCTTTCTGTCATTTTTCCTCTGAAATAAATTTAACCCCTGATAATCCAGTGTGTCTGGAATAAGCAATTTGGTCAAACACTCTGAGCTATTCAGTTCGGTTCAGTTCAGTTCAGTTCAGTCGCTCAGTCATGTCCGACTCTGCAATGCCATGGACTGCAGCACCCCAGACTTCCCTGTCCTTTACCATCTCAAACCTGCTGGCTCAGAGTCGTGTCCATTGAGTCGGTGATGCCGTCCAAGCATTTCATTCTCTGTTGTCCCCTTCTCCTCCTGCCTTCAGTCTTTCCCAGCATCAGGGTCTTTTCCAATGAGTCAGCTCATTAGAATCTATTATGCTTAAAATAATAATTGAAGTAAGTGAGCTAAGAAAGAAGAATAAACAATTCTAGTACCATCCACACTTATCTGAATCTAATTTCCTATAACTTGGTTAGGGTTGACTGAAAAGAAAGCTAAAAACAAAATTAGTTTTAGGGAACAGATCATTTTAGTAAAGCATTTTTCAAATCAGATCAGATCAGATCAGTCGCTGAGTCGTGTCCGACTGTTTGCGACCCCATGAATCGCAGCATGCCAGGCCTCCCCGTCCATCACTAACTCCCGGAGTTCACTCAGACTCACGTCCATCGAGTCAGTGATGTCATCCAGCCATCTCATCCTCTGTTGTCCCCTTCTCCTCTTGCCCCCATCCCTCCCAGCATCAGAGTCTTTTCCAATGAGTCAACTCTTCACATGAGGTGGCCAAAGAACTGGAGTTTCAGCTTTAGCATTATTCCTTCCAAAGAACACCCAGGTCTGATCTCCTTCAGGATGGACTGGTTGGATCTCCTTGCAGTCCAAGGGACTCTCAAGAGTCTTCTCCAACACCACAGTTCAAAGGCATCAATTCTTTGGCACTCAGCCTTCTTCACAGTCCAACTCTCACATCCATACATGACCACAGGAAAAACCATAGCCTTGACTAGACGAACCTTTGTTGGCAAAGTAATGTCTCTGCTTTTGAATATGCTATCTAGGTGGGTCATAACTTTCCTTCCAAGGAGTAAGCGTCTTTTAATTTCATGGCTGCAATCACCATCTGCAGTGATTTTGGAGCCCAGAAAAATAAAGTCTGACACTGTTTCCACTGTTTCCCCATCTATTTCCCATGAAGTGATGGGACCGGATGCCATGATCTTCGTTTTCTGAATGTTGAGCTTTAAGCGAACTTTTTCACTCTCCACTTTCACTTTCATCAGGAGGCTTTTGAGTTCCTCTGCACTTTCTGCCATAAGGGTGGTGTCATCTGCATATCTGAGGTTATTGATATTTCTCCCAGCAATCTTGATTCCAGCTTGTGTTTCTTCCAGTCCAGCGTTTCTCATGATGTACTCTGCATATAAGTTAAATAAACAGGGTGACAATATACAGCCTTGACGTACTCCTTTTCCTATTTGGAACCAGTCTTTTGTTCCATGTCCAGTTCTAACAGTTGCTTCCTGAATATATGATTGCAAAAGAAGGGTCCTCATTATGGATGAATTGTACCCAAGTTTTTTTTTTTTTTCATGTCCCATCTAGAAATGCATACTGAAGTGCATGAAAGCTGACTCCATTTTTATTTGGGGAAAATATGCCAACCATCTCTTAGAGCTCTAACTCTATGGCAAGAGGAGAGTCATGTGGATCCATACAGCCTCCATTGTCAGTTATTCCTAAGATGAATGCCATTTGTGAACTAACTATGTATCTTAAATTTCAAGAAATGAAATTCCAAATGGATGTGCTTCATTAAAAATATCTGCTTGGTAAAGACACTTAAAATGATACCAGTTAAATCACAAATCAAAATGTTTGAGATTTAGACAAAACTACACTGAGAGGAAAAATAAAAACCTGAAATGTGTTCTTGGGAGAGAAATGATTTTTTCTGAAATTTCTGCTTGCCATCCACAGATACACACAACCCTTCAACATTAGCTAACCGTAAGTAAGAAAAGGATGTCCTTATCTGAGGGTGGTAACTTACTGCTCTGCTGTGACTGCCAGGGCACTCAGACCTCAGACTCTGTAAAGAACGCAGCTGGTTGGCGTTTCCAGAGCCAGAAAACTCAGCCTGAATCGTACCCAAGTTTTAAAATCTGGCTTTTAGAAGCACATTCCTCTGCCAGAGACGGGAGACCAGTCATTGTTCGGTTCTGTCTTTTATGGCAGTCAGGACACAGGCTCTGTGCCATCAACTCTCTGACCCCAGCTCTCTCTTTTGAAATCTTTAATTCCGGTTCATGTTCAGCCATGTTGTCGAGAAATAAATGTTAGGATATTAGTTTTATTTATTTGTTTGCTTTTATTTTTTCTATTTTTTGGCCGCACCGTGCAGCCTGTGGGATCCTAGTGCCTTGACCAGAGATCAAACCTGTGACCCCTGCAGTGGAAATGTGGAGACTGCCCTACCAGGGAAGTCCCAGAATAATAGTTTTAATCCTTTCATTACAGATCTTTCATCTTTTGAGATTTTTGTTTTTGTTTTATCTAAAGACTATTTTCCAGGATCTGTCTAATCAAAAACCTATTTGGGAAATAAATTTTTTAAAATGGAACAAAAATCAGGGAAGTGGGGAGGACAGTCATGTCTTTAAAAGTCTAATCATAGAAGACTTATGAAATTTTATGTCAGTCACACAATGGAAGACTATGCAGTCATTTTAAATGATCCATATGTATGTTTGTTGACACTGAAAAGATTTTTCATACTATATGATTAAGTGAAAAAGTTACAAAACAGAAGATAAATACTAGTTCTCATCAGGTTTGTATGACAATTTCAGTAACTTAGTCATGTCAGTCCAATTAAAGGAGGATTAATTTAGCTACAAAGAGATTCATATGAATTTCCAGAAATACAAACCATAGTACCGTAGGATATCGCAGAAACAGGTGCAGAATCTGGGAAGTCATCTGGCCCCGGAGCAGCTCTCCTCTCGCATACAGTGACCACACGGAAAGAACTAAATGACCACGTGCTGCTTTAAATTCTTTCCTTCTGATTCGCACCTTAGCTTTGTTTCACTGAAATTTTTTAATGATTGCCTTTCATTCAAAGCTTTTTTAAAAATTAAAAATGGAAAATTACAGCTCAGATTGAGAAAACTAATAACACTCTTCCTTGTATCAGGATATTTTTAAAAATTTATTTATTTTTTATTGAAGGATAATTGCTTTACAGACTTTTGTTGTTTTCTGTCAAACCTCAAGATGAATCCGCCATAGATATACATATACCCCCTCCTTTTTGAACCTCCCACCCATCTCCCTCCCTATCAGGATATTTTTAATGTGCTCATAATTTGTATTTATCTTTTTCAAACTTTTGTTTGGACGTATGTTTTCAGATATCTTGGGTGTATACGTAAGAGTGAAATTGTTGGGTCAGATGGTAACTCTACATTTGAACATTTCAAGGAACCACCAAACTCTTTCCACAACGGCTGCACTGTTCTCCATATCCTCAGCCATGATCACTTTCCTTTTATTTTTTGGCTACAGCGTCCATCCCAGTAGGTGTTAAGTGTATCTCATTGTGGTTTTGGTTTTCCTTTTCTTAGTGACTAAAGATATTGTGCATATTTTCATGTTCTCATTCACCATGTGTTTATATCCACTGGAGAAATGTGGATTCAGATTCTTTCTCATTAAAAAGTTTTTATTATTGAGTATTAATAGTTCTTTATATATTATAAACACTTGATCCTTTTCAAATATATGATTTGAAAATATCTTCTCCCATACTGTGGACTGTAATTTAATTTTTTTTTTTAACTATCCTTTGAAGCAGCATATTCTAAAGCAGAGACATTACTTTGCCAACAAAGGTTCATCTAGTCAAGGCTATGGTTTTTCCTGTGGTCATGTAGGGATGTGAGAGTTGGACTGTGAAGAAGACTGAGCGCCAAAGAATTGATGCTTTTGAACTGTGGTGTTGGAGAAGACTCTTGAGAGTCCCTTGGACTGCAAGGAGATCCAACCAGTCCATTCTGAAGGAGATCAGCCCTGGGATTTCTTTGGAAGGACTGATGCTAAAGCTGAAACCCCAGTACTTTGGCCACCTCATGCGAAGAGTTGACTCATTGGAAAAGACTCTGATACTGGGAGGGATTGGGGGCAGGAGGAGAAGGGGATGATAGAGGATGAGATGGCTGGATGACATCACTGACTCGATGGACGTGAGTCTGAGTGAACTCCGGGAGTTGGGACGGACAGGGAGGCCTGGTGTGCTGCGATTCATGGGGTCACAGAGAGTCGGACACGACTGAGTGACTGATCTGATCTGATCTGATCTGAAGCACAGAAATATGAAATTTTTGTGAAATCCAATTTCTTTATTTATTTTTTGGTGGCTTATGCTTTGGTGCCATATCTAAGAAACCACTGTCTATTCCAAGGTCCCCAAAATTTACATTTGCATTTTCTTCTAAGAATTGTATGGTTTTGTTTTAGCTCTTGCCTTTAGGTCTTTGATCATTTTGAGTTAATTTTTATATATGGTGTAAGATAGGGGGTCTTCATTTTTTTTGCATGTGGATGCCTAGTTGTTCTAACACCATTTATTGAAAAGACTATTCTTTCATTGAATATACTTTTTTTTAATGCCATTTATCTTGATTTGAGAGTACTCTCAATGAGATTTTTACAGTATTGGAAGTTAAATATCTTTTGAAATGTAATAACATTATTTGTTGAGAGACTGCTGTGTGTTAGGCGCTGTGTTGATGTTAGTTCTCTTTTTAAATGCATTTATTCCATTCTTTGTGTCTTTGTTCTGGATCCCGGTTATTGGTTAATGCAGTAGCTGTACAGAGTGTCTCGAGATCAACACAGAGTCTTCCTGAGGATTACATTCCACTGGGGAAGATACGCTGATAAATATATAACGTAATTTGAGAAACTAAATTTTGTTTTTTAAAAATGAGCAAGAAGCACTTTATTAAACACCACTGCAATGGTAAAGTGATGAAGCATGTGGTTCATTTTAAAACCAAAGTAACCGTCAAGCTTCTTATACAGTATAACTTGAAAAAGGCTCAGTAAACAAACTTTTAAATCTCTTACATTAACATCAACAACAAAAGCCAGAAGTCCACATTGGACAAGAGAAAGAAGGAGAGAAAGAGAGAGAGAGACCTTATTTTCCACCTTGGGAGGGACAATAGTACCATTCTTCACTCTGAAAATTGCAATGAAAGACTAAAGAGTAAAATTTACTACGTCTTCTTAGGAGAAAATATAGTTTATACCAAGTTCAGGGAAATTTCATAATTAGAGAAGAATATCAGCTAATAAATGTAGAACAAATAAGTGAATTTAAAAATGACACCATTTGCAACACTATTTGAAAGAATGTTCCAGATAAAAATAATCAATGCGTGCTAAAATCATGAGATGAAAGACTGTGAGGAGCAGAATACATGAAGGGTCCTAAAATATCATCCCATGGATTGTTTGCTAATTGCAAAGGAAGTAACGTGTCTTCCTAATGGAGAGATCTGGGAATCATCAGCTTACCTGAGAATTCAAACTTAGCATCACTAACAATGGAGAAAACTCGACACTTTGTGCCTCCTAAAGTGATGCACCCTGAGGTGCATGCTGTAACCTACAGAACGTTCTTGCCAAATACATTTTACCTCAATCCAATTAAACTTCCAGTCTTACCGTTAATATATAGGATATAGTTTTAAAAGAGGAGTAAGACGTCAAGAAGAAGGGATCAAACAAATCCAAAATATGATAAAACATTATTCTGTAAGATGACTGGTTTAACTTCTTAAAAAGCAAACAGAAACAGAGAGTGGAGACCTAAACACATACACACATATAGACACTATAAAAGACAGTTGGATAAATATAATGTAGAGCAAAACTAAGATGATCTCGTGATGGTGTTAGCATTTTTCTTAGGTGTGATGATGCTATTATGGTTCTGTAGGAGAATGTCCTCACTAGAGTCACCCACTTAGGCTGATCAAGGGTACTGGTTTGTCCAGGACTGGAGGGGTCCTCACGACACAGACAGTCACTTTAAAAACCAGGAAAATCCTGGGCAGATAAGGATGACCTTATCACCCTATGCTGCTGCTGCTAAGTCGCTTCAGTCGTGTCCGACTCTGTGCGACCCCATGGACAGCAGCCCGCCAGGCTCCTCTGCCCACAGGATTCTCTAGGCAAGAATACTGGAGTGGGTTGCCATTTCCTTCTCTGCTATACCCACCAATGAATTTAGGGGTGAAGTGACGTGATATCTGCAATTGATTTTCAAATGGCTTGGCAAAATATATATGCACATATATTGTATATAGAGATAGATAAAACAGATTATAGTAAAATGTTAACAGTTATTTGAATAGTGTGCACATGATTATTATCATGCTATTCTTTCATTATTCATTAATCTATTCACTTCTATTATATTTTCAGAGTGACTGAATTAACTGATTCTTTTACCATGTATGTATGTTTGAAATTTTTTGTAATAAAATGTTGGAGGAAACACGCTTAGATAATGAAAACAGTTCAAATGTGAAACCAGACTGAATTCAAGTTCTATTAGAACCTGAAACTAAACTTATTTGAAAAAAAAAAATTAGAAACTGGAAACCCAGTAGAAGCTGAAAATATAATAGAAGCGAATAGATTAATAGAAGAATTGAAAGACATTAAGGAAATATCCCGGAAAGTAGAGAAGAACAAAAAATGGAAAATAAAAAATCAAAATGAAAATAAAATTAGAATATTAATTTAGTAAGTCTTAATGTTCAAATAACTGGGGTTTCAGAAAGAAGAAAGAAAGAAAAATAGAAAGGAAGAAATAATCAACAAAGGAACTGAGGAAGGAACTCCTGGAATTGCACAGCTTGCTTCCGGGTTGAAAGGCTGCACCATGTATGCAGCGCGTGTGGATGGAAAGAGATCCACATTGATGTGCATCCCTGTGAAATTTCAAGACACAGGACACGAAGAGAAAAAGAAAAAGACACTGGCCAAATATTACACAAATTGAATCAGGAAAGTTCAGGATTCTCACCAGCAACTTTGAAAGCTTGGAGGTGGCAGAGTAATGCCTTAAAGAAAATGGTCCAAATCCAGATATCTGTTCCCAGCCAATCAGTGTGTAAGACCTACATAAAGTGTCTTCAGACATTCAAGTTTCCCAAAATATCCCCTCCCATTTCTGTGTTTTCAGGGCTCTTGGAGATCAAGTCAGGAAAGAGGAAAACAGAAGAGAGGGACCAGGAGAGGTAACGGACTAGAAGATGAGAGGAGTGCCAGCCTGACGGAGAAAGGAGGTCCCGAGACGCGAGCCACACTTCAACCTGGAGACGGACTAGAAGATGAGAGGAATGCCAGCCTGACGGAGAAAGGAGGTCCCGAGACGCGAGCCACACTTCAACCTGGAGACCCAGCGTTCCAGACGGATCACGGCAGAAGCTTCTGTAAGGCCTTTCTTTAGAAGGGTAAGATGGAGGGAATGCTAATGAGCATGACAGTATTGAGAGGAACTTTTGACAACTGATGGCAAGTCAGGGGATAAATTGGCTGGTGGTGGGTTAGTCGCTGAGTTTTGTCAGACTCTTGTGACCCCTTGGACTGCAGCCTGCCAGGCTCCTCCATCCATGGGATTTTCCAGGCAAGAGTACCAGAGTGGGTTGCCGTTTCCTTCTCCAGGGGATCTTCCTGACCCAGGAGTCACACCTGGGTCTCCTGCAGTGCAGGCAGATTCTTTACCAACTGAGCTCTGAGGGAAGCCCAGGGGGGATAAATTAGTGATAAGTAAATTAAAAAATCAAGAAAATAAAAAACTAAGACAATTATTAACTCCAGAGAAAAGATAATTGTGCAAGAAAGAATAACAGTTTATACAAAAGTTTATATCAGAATTTACCATTCCAGCTATAGATAGCACTTACATAATCAAAATAAATCCTGTTTTTTATTAATTCTATTAATAATTTATTAATTATAATAATAAAAAATATGATGCAATCATATTAGGAGGATAAGGTAAAAGAAAGGGAACACATGTATGGTAGGATCAGGGAAAGAAAAGGAGCCAACTCTAATTTTTATAATGGGAAGGCAATGGATAATGTCTAAAGCAAAAGTTAATGATAAAAATTCAAGCACCTTCTTTGAAGTCTTGAAAGGAAATGCCAAAACTCAGCTAAGAGTTGAAATCTATTGTCTCTTGGAGAGGTAAATGCTGAAGTGAGAATGGAGAACTACTTTTTTTCATTATAAACCTTGTAGAACTATTTGATTCTATAGTATGTACATGTAAAACTTGGGTTTTATTAGTTAAAAATAGGGAAAGATACTGAGAGCTAGAAAAGAATTTAGTCCAGAAAAACAGAACCTGTTAACAAATGCAGAGATGTGTAACTTATTTTTAAAGGAAGTATAGAAGCTTTTAAGTCTGTAGAAAAAATTTAAGTCTTTAGAAAAATTAAGAAAAATAGCTCTTTTCAAAATGTAGTCTAAGAAAGTTATAAAACATTTAATACATCCAAAATGCCAATATGTAAAATAGGCAGCTAATAAAGCCCCACTGAGTAGCATAGGAAACTCTTCTAAATACTCTGTAATGACCTATATGGGAAAAGAATCTAAAAAAGAGTGGATGTGTGTATATGTATGACTGATTCACTTTGCTTTATAGTAGAAACTAACGCAGCACTTTAAATCAACTATTTTGTTGTTCAGTCACTAATTCATGTCTGACTCTTTGCAACCCTATGGACTGCGGCTTGCCAGGATCCTCTGTCCTCCACAACAAAATCAACTATACTCCTATAAAATTTTTTTAAAAGAGAAAAAACACATTGGCTATGTATGTGACACACATCCAACCGTCAGTTCTGTTCAGTCGCTCAGTAGTGTCTGATTCTTTGCGACCCCATGGATGGCAGTACACCAGGCCTCCCTGTCCATCACCATCTCCTGGAGTTCAGTCAAACTCATGTCCACTGAGTCAGTGATGCCATCCAGCCATCTCACCCTCTGTCGTCCCCTTCTCCTTCCGCCTTCAGTCTTTCCCAGCATCAGGGTCTTTTTAAATGAGTCAGTTCTTCACATCAGGTGGCCAAAGTATGGGCGTTTCAGCTTTAGCATCAGTCCTTCCAATGAACACCCAGGACTGATCACCTTTAGGATGGACTGGTTGGATCTCCTTGAAGTCCAAGGGACTCTCAAGAGTCTTCTCCAACACCACAGACCATAAAAGGATCTAAATGTTAAAGAAATACATCAAGTTATTTCCAGTAGAAAACAAAGATATTGCTGAAAACAGGAGCATGGCGGGTGCAAAAGTGAACAGGACACAAAACAGATGTGTAATCCATTTTTAAGAAGCAAGTATGATTTGGGTGAGCGTCATCTGGTTGTTCTTATGTCAACAGATTAAAAAGTTGTAGTGCAGCTATTGAAAGAGAAGACTTACAAGCAACCAGAGCACAGAAGAACCATGTCTCACAGAAAGCTGGCTCTGCATAGGGGGCAGGCAGAACTCACCAGAACAACTCCCAAGGCAGAGAGAGGGAGAACGCTGCCTAACTGATGAATGTGGGTGCCAATGGATCATTGTATCTGAGCCTCCAAATCTTATTGACAAAATTAATTCAAAACAGGCTTGAGTAAGAATCTAGTTATACCTAAAATGCCTGGGTGATTATAAACAATCTGCAATGATTAATGATCGCATAATTAAGTCTAGGGCAATGTGTAGTGGGCTGTTGCAAAGGTCCATGTTGGGTCTGGTCCAGTTTAATATCTTTAATGAACTGGAAAAGGAAGTGAATAGAATTTATAGTTGCTCCTCAATTTTCCACTGAGTTCCTGGCCCTAAATAGAAGGTTTTCCTGGCTTGGTGTGGATGGCACTCAGTCTGGTATAGAAAAGGATGGATTACAGTCTTGAGTCCTTCACCCTTGAATGCTTGCCTTCTGTATTACAATTAGTATTCTTTCCACCTGGCCCATTTTGCAAGCCCTGGCTTTCTCTAAAACACCTTTCCTCTGATTGCCTTTACTATCCTTTCTGCTGAAAGAACATGTGAAATGGCTCTCGCCTGTCCTATATGTCAGTTACTATTACTCTCTCAGGATCGGAATTTATGCCCTGGTCTCTTACATGCATTTAGCGTACAGGCGCACTATAAATTGAGTTCAAATCTGACCACCTGTGAGTTGGGCCAGTCAACTTGTATAGGTATGTAAATGTTGTATATGTTGTTTGACTTCATACTTCCATGCCCTTTTCAAAGTCTGATTCTTTAAAATCTCTCTCTTAAATCATGGGCTAACCTACGCTGTGTTATCTCTGGATGAGACATTCTGCACTTCACTATGCAGTCAGGAAGCTTCATCACTCCCTGTGCAGTTGTCCTCTCTCAGGGTTTCCACGTTAGTTCCCTGAGAGCAGCTGCTAACCTGACTTCACTCTCTTTTTGCATCTGATGGCTTCTTTACAAAATCTATTTCATCAGAATGTTCTAGTCATTTGAAGGCAGTGAAACTGCCTTGGTTATCCATGCATTGGGTATTCAGGTGGGGAGAGAATCCATTAACAATGCAGAGGCATTATTACAGCCTTTGCTGTGCATACAGTACAGCCAGAAATTTCAAGCAAATCAACTTCTTCACAGTGGATAAACACAGTGGGAACAGTAGTATTTGAGAATGAGTTGAACTCCAAATAAAATAACCCCAGGTTACAGAAAAAAATATCCAGCTATATGCTATTAACCAAGATACAAGCTGAAAATGACACAAGAAATTTAAAAAGTAAAAGAAAAATACAGATATTCTAAACAAAGGCTATAAAAGAAAACAAATGTGACAATAGATTTGAAAGATAAAATGTATTAAAAGAAAAAGAGAATGATGTTTAAATTTAACAGACATTATTATTCACCAACTCCTCGTAACAGTCAAGAAGTTTTATGCATCTGAAACAATAGATTTGAAATATGCTGACAATCACAGATATGTAAATTTATCACTATGTTTACAAAGAAAAGTTAAAAAAAATTTTAATAGGAGATGTCAACTTACTCCTTTCATAAATAGTTGACAAAATAGATGAAAAATAAGCAATGCTATTTAAATAACAACGTTAGCAAGTATGATCTAATAGCTATACAAAGAATTTTGAAACCCACAAACTGAGAACAGTGTGGCACATACTCCATCAGATATAAAAAATGTGTATATTGTTTAGCCAGAGAAGGCAATGGCAACCCACTCCAGTGTTCTTGCCTGGAGAATCCCCGGGACGGGGAGCCTGGTGGGCTTCCGTCTATGGGGTCGCACAGAGTTGGACACGACTGAAGCGACTTAGCAGCAGCAGCAGTGTAAGATAAAGGAAGTGTTTCAAGTGTGTGAGAAAAGAATAGAGTATTTAGTAATAGTTGGATTAACTAGTTATCTATTTGAAAAAAGAAAAAAGTCCGATGACTACTCTGTACACCAAAAGAAATTCCTATGATTAAGAAATTATTTATATAAAATAAAAACCTACAGAAGTATTAGACCTAAAACAATGTCAAGATTATATAATGAATTCTTAAAGCTCATCAAGAAAATGACATTCAAACATTAAAATGCATACAAAGAATAATACACAGAAGAAAATATATAAATAACCTAATAAAGGTAATTTAAAAATGGTTTACTTCTTTAGATATGAGAACAAAGCATACGAAGTAAATAGGTGTAATTTATTCTCTATCTTATTTTCAAAATGAGGACACTAGCTGCTGAGGGCAAGGGTGTAAGGTAAGCAGGTATTCTCTTGCATTCTTGGTGAACAGTGACCAAGCCTTTACTAGAGAACAGTTTTGTAGCATCTAGCAAAGTCTTTTGATTTTACCTATGACCCAGAAAGTTCACTCTCAAACATCTGCTCTAGGCAAGCACAAATATGCACAATCATGGAGCAATCACATTGCTTGGAACATTATTTTTAGTAGTGAAAACTGCTACTGAGTGGTTTCTTACTCATGTGGTCCATAAGGAAGTGTACATCGGTAGGTTATATGGCCCATGCATTACTATGAAATAGGGCAAAGTTTAAAACAGTGCGATCAATCATAGGCAAGCTTCCCACGAGACATCATAAACTGGAAAAAGCAAATTAAACTATGACGCATTGTTATTTAACTTCAGTTTTGTAAAACATAAAGAAAACAACCCTAGATATTTTTATGTGTTCCTACATCAATATCATATACTTACATATCAATTTTTGTTGTTGTTCAGTCACTCAGTCGTGTCTGACTCTTTGCAACCCCATAGACTGCAGCATGTCAGGATTCCCTATCCTTCACCATATCCCGGAGCTAGATCAAACTCATGTCCATTAACAGTGATGCCATCCAATCATCTCATCCTCTGTTGTTTCCTTCTCCTCCCGCCTTCAATCTTTCCCAGCATCAGGGTCTTTTCTAATGAGTTGGCTCTTCGAATCAGGTGGCCAAAGTATTAGAACTTCAGCATCAGTCCTTCCAGTGAATATTCAGGACTGACTTCCTTTAAGATGGATTGGTTTGATCTCCTTGCTGTCCAAGGGATTCCATATCAATACATATATAAATTTAAAAAATCCAGAAAGATACACACAGAACTGTTAAGAGCACTTGGTTGTCTCTGGAGACTGGATTGGAACTGGCAGGGAGTAGTAAGGATTATGATCTTCACTTTAGATTCTTCTGTACTGTCTGTTTTTAATAAGAGGACTATATTTGCAATTTCCTTATAAAAAATTGATAGTAAAATATTTAAAGAAGAGCACTTCTCTAAACATTCTATATTTCCTCTTAGGGGTTAATTTTAGTTTAGCCCCAAATGTGTACAGAGAAAAATACACACTGCCTTCCAAATTAATTGATACTCAAGTAACATTAAGAGAAGGTGTTATTGATTTTTTTCTATCTCATTACTGAGAATTAAAATAGTGACCAAGGAATTTCTCGAAGAGACTGCACGTGGCTGCTGAGGAAAAGCACTGCAGCACTGCACGGCAAGTTCCCGTGGGCTCTGATGGGCGCGAGGCGGGAGGATGGGAAGGGGCCAGAGGCTCAGGAGCAGCGGAGGGGGCAGTCGTGCACTGACCGGCAGGTAAGGAGACACCTAGACCTGACTTTCGCTGTCCAAAGGCGCTTGGTTTTCATACTGATTTGAGAATCGACCGCCTGGGTAAGCATGACCCCACTTAAGGGGCTCTGAGACCAATTCCCTACCGCATTGCTATGACAGCAGTTTACAGAGCCTGGAGAAAAGCATATTTGCAATGACAGGCAGCAGGCTGCTGAGTATTTCTCTATTACTCTTTAAAGTCATTTGCACCTGAATCTGATCAAGCAAATCCTAGGCCCCAAATCAGTTCCGATTTATTTATTGAGAACCAACCATGTGCTGAGCCCTGAACCAACTGCTCTCACATACACAGTGCATTTAGTCCTCAAAACAACACACACATTATCACGTGTGAAAAATAACCGTGCCTATCGCTTTTGAAACAGGAAATCAGTCCAAGGATACCCAAAAGCAGTTTAGAATCCTCTTCCTTCCTCCATTACACTCAGAAATGTGATGATTGTCTTAAAGGTTGAGCGGTTTTAATGATAAGACATCAGCATTGAGAGCTTACTTTTGTCCCCCACTTCCCACCTTTTTAAAAAGACTAAATCAGTAGCGCTCAAATTTTAGAATTACTATCTAAAGTTGCATACACAAGCCATTTTAGAAAATTTCAAAGACTATTTTGACTACAAGGGATTTCCTTTTTTTTCTTTTTGAGTCTGTTGACTCGTAGAAGTTTGTCTGTTCCTAGCTTCAACTGCCAAGCGCTGGGGGCAGCCTGTGCTGCTTCAGGGAAACTTAAAGGAAAGAACCTCAGGACAAATGGTCCCGGCCGCTGCTAGGGTCTTGCCCCAATATTCCACAGTACAAAGGATTTTTGACTTACACACAAATTTTAGAAGTCAATGCTAAGGGAATATGTATAATTTAAAACACATAGGATTGAGTCTCATATTTTAAAGCTCAGAAACTCCTACACTTATGTACAGTTTAGATTTCCAAGGTCGATCTGTTCAGTTCAGTTGCTCAGTCATGTCCGACTCTTTGTGACCCCATGAACTGCAGCATGCCAGGCCTCCCTGTCCATCACAAACTCACATAGTTAACTCAGATTCATATTCATCGAGTCGGTGA
Source organism: Bos javanicus (assembly GCF_032452875.1). Taxonomy (NCBI): domain Eukaryota; kingdom Metazoa; phylum Chordata; class Mammalia; order Artiodactyla; family Bovidae; genus Bos; species Bos javanicus. The sequence goes on from NC_083874.1 coordinate 107,182,323, forward strand.
TGCCATTCAATCATCTCATCCTCTGTCATTCCCTTCTCCTGCTTTCAGTCTTTTCCCAGAATCAGGGTCTTTGCCAAAGAGTCGGTTCTTTGCATCAGGTGGCCAAAGGATTGGAGTTTCAGTTTCAGCATCAGTCCTTCCAATGAATATCCAGGACTGATTTCCTTTAGGATGGACTGGTTGGATTTCCTTGCAGTCCAAGGGACTCTCAAGAGTCTTCTCCATCACCACAGTTCAAACGCATCAGTACTTCGGCACTCAGCTTTCTTTATAGTTCAACTCTCACATCCGTACATGACCACTGGAAAAAGCGTATCTTTGACTAGACAGACCTTTGTTGGCAAACTAATACCTCTGCTTTTTAATATGCTGTCTAGTTTGGTCATAGCTTTTCCTCCAAGGAGCAGGGTCTTTTAATTTCATGGCTGCACTCACCATCTGCAGTGATTTTGGAGTCCAAAAAGTCTGTCACTGTTTCCATTTTTTCTCCATCTATTTACCTTGGACTGATGGGACCAGATGCCATGATCTTAGTTTTCTGAATGTGGAGTTTTAAGCCAATTTTTTCACTCTCCTCTTTCACTTTCATCAAGAGGCTTTTTAGTTCTTCTTTACTTTTTGCCACAAGGGTGGTGTCATCTGCATACATGAGGTTATTGATATTTCTCCCAGCAATCTTGATTCCAGCTTGTGCTTCATCCAGCCCCACATTTTGCATAATGTATTCTGCATATAAGTTAAATAAGCAGGGTGACAATATACAGCCTTGACGTATTCCTTTCCTGATTTGGAACCAGTCTGTTGTTCCCTGTCCAGTTCTAACTGTTGCTTCTTGACCTGCATACAGATTCTCAGGAGGCAGGTCAGGTGGTCTTGTAATTCCATCTCTTGAAGAATTTTCCACAGTTTGTTGTGAACCACACAGTCAAAGGCTTTGGCATAGTCAGTAAAGCAGAAATAGATGTTTTTCTGGAACTCTCTCGCTTTTTCAATGATCCAACGGATGTCAGCAATTTGATCTCTGGTTCCTCTGCTTTTTCTAAATACAGCTTGAACATCTGGAATTTCATGGTTCAGATACTGTTGAAGCCTGGCTTGGACAATTTTGAGCATTACTTTGCTAGCGTGTGAGATGAATGCAATTGTGTGGTAGTTTTAACATTCTTTGGCATTGCCTTTCTTTGGGATTGGAATGAAACCTGACCTTTTCTAGTCCTGTGGCCAATTCTGAGTTTTCCAAATTTGCTGGCATATTGAGTGCAGCACTTTCACAGCATCATCTTTCAGGATTTGGAATAGCTCAACTGGAATTCCATCACCTCCACTAGCTTTGTTCTTAGTGATGCTTTCTAAGGCCCACTTGACTTCACATTCCAGGATGTCTGGCTCTAGGTAAGTGATCACACCATCATGGTTATCTGTGTTATGAAGATCTTTTTTGTATAGTTCTGTGTATTCTTGCCACCTCTTCTTTGTATCTTTTGATTCTGTTAGGTCCATAACATTTCTGTCCTTATTGAACCCATCTTTGCATGAAATGTTCCCTTGGTATCTCTAATTTTCTTGAAGAGATCTCTAGTCTTTCCCATTCTATTGTTTTCCTCTATTTCTTTGCACTGATCACTGAGGAAGGCTTTCTTATCTCTCCTTGCTAGTCTTTGGAACTCTGCATTCAAATGGGTGTATCTTTCCTTTTCTCCTTTGCCTTTCACTTCTCTTCTTTTTATAGCTATTTTTAAGGCCTCCTCAGATAACCATTTTGCCTTTTTGCATTTCTTTTTCTTGGGGATGGTCTTGATCCCTGCCTCCTGTACAATGTCACAAACCTCCATCCATAGTTCTTCAGGCACTCTGTCTATCAGATCTAATCCCTTGAATCTATTGGTTACTTCCACTGTATAATCATAAGGGATTTGATTTAGGCCATACCTGAATGGTCTCATGGTTTTCCCTACTTTCTTTAATTTAAGTCTGAATTTGGCAATAAGGAGTTCATGATCTGAGCCACAGTCAGTTCCTGGTCTTGTTTTTGTTGACTGTATAGAGCTTCTCCATCTTTGGCTGCAAAGAATATAATCAATCTGATTTTGGTGTTGATCATCAGGTGATGTCCATGTGTAGAGTCTTCTCTTGTGTTGTTGGAAGAGGCTGTTTGCTATGACCAGTGCGTTCTCTTGACAAAAACTCTGTTAGCCTTTGCCCTGCTTTGTTTTGTACCCCAAGGCCAAAGTTGCCTGTTAATCCACGTATCTCTTGATTTCCTACTTTTGCATTCCAGTCCCCTATAATGAAAAGGACATCTTTTTGGAGTGTTAATTCTAGAAAGTCTTGTAGCTCTTGATAGAACTGTTGACCCACAGTTTCTGGTCGGGGCATAGACTTGAATTGTGATATTGAATGGTTTGCCTTGGAAACGAACAGAGATCATTCTGTTGTTTTTGAGATTGCACCCAACTACGGCATTTTGGACTCTTTTGTTGACTATGATGGCTACTCCATTTCTTCTAAGGGATTCTTGCCCACAGTAGTATATATAATGGTCATCTGAGTTAAATTTGAGTGAATTCCAAGTTCGATACTAAGTCCATTTATCTATAAGGACAATGCGTGTATGGACAATGTGTGAATATTTGTGTAGACACAATTACTTTGGTTTCCATCATAAACGTGCACCTGTTTTTCTAAACACAGTGAATACTATTATGTTTTTGCACTTAGGGAATTTGACAGGGTTTGTAATCGATCTGGAAACAGAGCACAAATGAGACAAACTTGCTAACGATCAGCACTGTGTCAGCAGACAGCCGCTGACCCCATTTGTCTACAGAGGGGGCGGATCTGACACTCTTGCACAAGCATGCAACTTAGCTTAATCTCTCCAGATTCCTAAGTGAAAGTTGGCTTGTAGAAGAGCTGCTGTTTTACTGTCTTTATCCCCAATACTCCTATCTCCAACACATCATGTCAAAGCAAATTTGGTCATTTAAACACAGGGAAGGAGGAAAATTTCATACCCTTAATTACCTTTCCTTGAATTCCATGGCTACTGAGATATTTACACAATGCAACTATTGTTGTTTAACTATCACCTTAACCCCTGTTACCACCCAACAGTACAGTGCAGAAATGGCCAACTGCACTACTTTATTATAATTCACGCACTGTCTGTCTCTCCAAATAGAATAGTTTCTTAAGGGCAGAGATTTCATCTTTGTTGTCCATCTCTGTACCCCCATGCAAAGAAGGATGTCCAGTATCCATGCAATAAAGAAAGAAAGGAAAGGAAAAAAGGAGGAAGAAAGAGGAGAAGGAAAAAATAGGAGCAAGAGTGGAAGAAATTAACTGAGATTTATTACAGTTCTAATCTAGCAATTACATTTCCTATTATACTTTTAGACAACCAACATTTATATTTGACAAATGATGCAAGAAAATACAGTTCTCTGCACACAGATTTTATTTTCAATAAGCTTTTGATCTCTCAAGGCAGTTGTCACCCTTATGGGAAAAAAAAGCTTTTTAGAATTTTCTTCCTCTCCTACAAATGAACTTGCGCTGTAAACCAAGTTAACTGCTAGAAAATCCTCTTGAATACCCTGATGATCTTTAGTTCAAGTAAAGAAGGGAAAATGTGCATGTGGCTAGGTGGGTAGGGTGTGTGACTAGTAGAAATGAACTGATTACCCACAAGTGATGGATGAGAACAGAATGGAAGGAATAGGGAAGGAGTGAGACCTTTTGAGTATATCTTTTAATATAAGTCTTACCTTTGAATCAAATCAGTGTTTTATATATTTAAACCGGTATAATTATAACAACAAGGAGGGGAAAATCCTAAAATGGGATATAAACAGAAACAAGTGAACCTAAAATTTTTCATATCAAATTTGCAACATGAACACAAAGATGCATCAATTCAGGGACCATCTGAACACGGTCTATTGTACGTACACAATTATGTGCTCAGAACTGCAAAGGAATCTGGGGTTTTACTTAGCTGGTTTATTATTGGTAGTAGTATAAGTATGGTGGCTCAGATTGTAAAGAAGCTGTCTGCAATGCACGAGACCCAACGTGATCCCTGGGTCAGGAAGATCCCCTGGAGAAGGATTCTAAAATGATTTTATTTTTATTATAGAATAAATAATTAAATACATCAATGTTTGGAACCCGAGTTCTCACTGTGGGAGTGAAAACACCATAAAAAATGGAGGTGGTGTTGAAATGGAATAGACAATGTCCATATGAACTGATGATTAAGAAAAAGAAGCTCATATTTTTTCTCTTTGTCACTGAAATGGTCTAGACATAATGACGCATGTGGCAATGAGCACGCTCAGTGCTCGGCTTTCTCATTGCTGCTCCCCAGGAAAAGCAACCAAATGTCCATGGAGAAACGATGTGACCCCAGGCCTCAGGCAACGAAAACACAAAGCAAGCCTGGACGATGTTATGCTAGAAGAAGATTGCTCAAGGACAAATGACAAGTCAAGAAAAGGTCACAAGGGCCAGCTTGAGGGCATCGTACCAGCCAAATTGGGAATTTGGGACAACTTGAGCATCAGAAAGAATAACTGTGGAAGACAAGACATTGAATTGTAACAATAGAGTGAGCTTCGGGCTTCCCCCTAGGATTGGGAAAGTTAGAAAAAGTGTCATTCCCATCCTAGGGACAGGCACAGGCTGTATATTGTATAACTGCTTTCTTCAACCCATCTAAGAGCTAAGTGCATCCAACCATCATGAAGTCTGAGTTAAAAATAGATGCCTTCAAGAACAGAGAGGGAATGAACCCTGGTTTGCCTGAGGCAGGGCACCAAGGGAGATGGAAGTGGGAGGATTTCAGGTCTCCTAATGAATTGCCAAAAGATGAGGGCCCGCGAGCACAAGAACACACAGCCTCTGGGCACCTCACACACAGGCCGCCCTGGCACTTCCAGGCTTCTCACAGACCCCCGGGGGCCGTGGGTGGAGACAGTGGATAGCCTCACTCCTGGGGCAGCTGGGAAGAGCGGGGCAACCGCCCCTGAGGAGAACTGGCTCTTGAAACAGACGAATTTTATGGCATTTGGGGGACAATTGAGCTCATTTGAATACAGAATTTACATAAGAAACAATTTTTTTCAATATGATAGTAGAATTGCAATTATGTAGTACTTAAATGTGGTTCATGTCCGTGTTCTTAGGAGATACACACCAAAGAATTCAGAAGTGGACTATAGTAATGTCTACAGCTTTTGCTTGGCATAAATAAAATGTGTGTGTGTGTGAATAGAGAGAGGAGGAGAGAGAAAGAGAGAACAATTGCAGCAAAATTTTAATGACTAGTGGATATAGATGTGGAGTATACGCATGTCCAACTGTGGTCTTCCCTGGTGACCCCAGTGGAAGAGAACCTGCTTACCAAAGTAGGAGACGCCAGAGACACGAGTTTGATCCCTGAGTCAGGAAGGTCCCCTGGAGGAGGCATGGCAACCCACTCCAGTATTCTTGCCTGGAGAATCCCAGGGACAGAGGAGCCTGGGGGGCTACAGTCCACAGGATCACAAAGACTCCAACATGACTGAAGCTGCTTAGCACACACGTTTGTCCAGTTGTATTTATAATCTTTTAACTTTTCTCTGTGTGTGTGTGACGTGTGCTCAGTCATGTCCAACTCTTTGCGACCCCATGAACTGTAGCCTGCCAGGCTCCTCTGTCCATGGGATTCTCCAGGCAAGAATACTGGAGTGGGTTGCCATTTACTTCTCCAGGGGATCTTCCTGACCCAGGGATCGAACCCAAGTCTCTGGCGTCTCTTGCATTGGCAGCCACATTCTTTTCCACTAGCACCACTTGGGAAGCCCTTTTCTGTAGGGTGTAGCAAACACTCTAGTTCAGGTGTTATTTGAGTTTTACAACTTTTTTACTGAAGTATAACAGTTATAACAGATGTACAACATTTACACAGAAGTGTAAACAAATTAGGAGTGCACAGTTGGATGCATAGTTATAAATTGAGCCCCTCATATAATCAGCGCCCAGATAAAGACACCTTGTGTTCCTACATATAAGCCCACATATAAAGCAAAGACGTATGTACTATGTAGACCCTATGCTTTGAGTCAGCAGACTGTGTGGGAGTAATAGTTATACACGTGATACAAAAAGAAGATAAACTCAACTCTCTTCACCTGTCTGGGTAGTACATGTAGATACTAACATGAGAACTACCTGTTACCATTGGCTAATTGGCCGTATGTACAAACACAGAAACTTCAATACTTTGGCCACCTAATGTTAAGAGTTGACTCATTAGAAAAGACCCTGATGCTGGGAAAGATTGATGCGGGAGGAGAAGGGGACGACAGAGGATGAGATGGTTGGATGGCATCACTGACTCCACGGACATGAGTTTGAGTAAACTCCGGGAGTTGGTGATGGACAGGGAGGCCTGGCGTACTGCAGTCCATGGGGTTCCAAAGAGTTGGACACGACTGAGCAACTGAACTGAACTGAACAAACACAGAGACACAGGAGAAAGAACATCAATAACTAAATACCCTAAGAGGTGAAAAAATACTTAAAATTATTTCACTGGAGTATAGTTGACCAGGAGCTGACTGTGGCTCAGACCATGAACTCCTTACTGCCAAATTCAGACTTAAATTGAAGAAAGTAGGGAAAACCACTAGACCATTCAGGTATGACCTAAATCAAATCCCTTATGATTATACAGTGGAAGTGAGAAATAGATTTAAGGGCCTAGATCTAAAAGATAGAGTGCCTGATGAACTATGGAATGAGGTTCGTGACACTGTACAGGAGACAGGGATCAAGACCATCCCCATGGAAAAGAAATGCAGAAAAGCAAAATGGCTGTCTGGGGAGGCCTTACAAATAGCTGTGAAAAGAAGAGAAGCAGAAAGCAAAGGAGAAAAGGAAAGATATAAACATCTGAATGCAGAGTTCCAAAGAATAGCAAGAAGAGATAAGAAAGCCTTCTTCAGCGATCAGTGCAAAGAAATAGAAGAAAACAACAGATTGGGAAAGACTAGGGATCTCTTCAAGAAAATCAGAGATACCAAAGCAACATTTCAGGCAAAGAAGGGCTCGATAAAGGACAGAAATGGTATGGACCTAACAGAAGCAGAAGATATTAAGAAGAGATGGCAAGAATACACAGAAGAACTATACAAAAAAGATCTTCATGACCCAGATAATCACAATGGTGTGATCACTGACCTACAGCCAGACATCCTGGAATGTGAAGTCAAGTGGGCCTTAGAAAGCATCACTAAGAACAAAGCTAGTGAAGGTGATGGAATTCCAGTTGAGCTATTCCAAATCCTGAAAGATGATGCTGTGAAAGTGCTGCACTCAATAGGCCAGCAAATTTGGAAAACTCAGCAGTGGCCACAGGACTGGAAAAGGTCAGTTTTCATTCCAATCCCAAAGAAAGGCAATGCCAAAGAATGTTCAAACCACTGCACAATTGCACCCATCTCACACGCTAGTAAAGTAATGCTCAAAATTCTCCAAGCCAGGCTTCAGCAATATGTGAACCCTGAACTTCCTGATGTTCAAGCTGGTTTTAGAAAAGGCAGAGGCACCAGAGATCAAATCGCCAACATCCCCTGGATCATGGAAAAAGCAAGAGAGTTCCAGAAAAGCATCTATTTCTGCCTTATTGACTATGCCAAAGCCTTTGACTGTGTGGATCACAAGAAACTGTGGAAAATTCTGAAAGAGATGGGAATACCAGACCACCTGATCTGCCTCTTGAGAAATTTGTATGCAGGTCAGGAAGCAACAGTTAGAACTGGCCATGGAACAACAGACTGGTTCCAAATAGGAAAAGGAGTACGTCAAGGCTGTATATTGTCACCCTGTTTATTTAACTTATATGCAGAGTACATCGTGAGAAACGCTGGACTGGAAGAAACACAAGCTGGAATCAAGATTGCCAGGAGAAATATCAATAACCTCAGATATGCAGATGACACCACCCTTATGGCAGAAAGTGAAGAGGAACTCAAAAGCCTCTTGATGAAAGTGAAAGTGGAGAGTGAAAAAATTGGCTTAAACTCAACATTCAGAAAGTGAAGATCATGGCATCCGGTGCCATCACTTCATGGGAAATAGATGGGGAAACAGTGGAAACAGTGTCAGACTTTATGTTTCTGGGCTCCAAAATCACTACAGATGGTGACTGCAGCCATGAAATTAAAAGACGCTTCCTCCTTGGAAGGAAAGTTATGACCCACTTAGATAGCATATTCAAAAGCAGAGACATGACTTTGCCAACAAAGGTCCGTCTAGTCAAGGCTATGGTTTTTCCAGTGGTCATGTATGGATGTGAAAGTTGGACTGTGAAGAAGGCTGAGCACTGAAGAATTGATGCTTTTGAACTGTGGTGTTGGAGAAGACTCTTGAGAGTCCCTTGGACTGCAAAGAGATCCAACCAGTCCATTCTGAAGGAGATCAGCCCTGGGATTTCTTTGGAAGGAATGACGCTGAAGCTGAAACTCCAGTACTTAGGCCACCTCATTCGAAGAGATGACTCATTGGAAAAGACTCTGATGCTGGGAGGGATTGGGGGCAGGAGGAGAAGGGGATGACAGAGGATGAGATGGCTGGATGGCGTCACTGACGTGATGTCTCAGTGAACTCTGGGAGCTGGTGATGGATAGGTAGGCCTGGCATGCTGTGATTCATGGGGTCACAAAGAGTCGGACACGACTGAGCGACTGATCTGATCTGATCTGACAGTTGATTTACAGTGTTGTATTAGTTTCAGGTGTACAGCAAAGTGAATCCATTTTCTTATACATACATCCACTCTTTTTTTTTAAGATTCTTTCCCCATCTGAGTCATCACAGAATATTGAGTAGGGTTCCCTGTGCTATGCAGTAGGTCCTAATTATCTATTTTATGCCTAGCAGTGTGTATATGTCAATTCCAATCCCCCAGCTTATCCCTCTTCTCCTTACCCCCTGGTAATCATAAGTTTGTTAGGTAACTATACTTTTTGACAAGCTTATTTTATTGATTTCAGTGTTGCGAATTTTTTTGGTGACCAATGAAGTTGAGTACATTTTCATATGTTTATTGACCATTTGGACATTCTCTATTCAAGTAAAATTTTGTATTGTCTGTGTTTTTCTTAACACAACATGTTTCCAAGTCTTTGGCTGGATATCTGTATCACGAATATCTTTCCTCACACCATGAGCTGTAGTTTTACTCTTGTAATAGTATCTTTTGATATACAGTTTTTAATCTTATAGTCCAATTTATCAATTTTTCTCAATATACTTAAATGCCTTGCATGTCTTGTTAAAGATTTTTTTTTGCCTGTGCCACAGTCATGAAGATATTCTCCTGTTTTTTCTCCTAAAATGTTAACCTTTCACCAATTAGAATCTGCAACCCCCTTAGAATTTATTTTTATATATATCCTTAGGGGGATACAAATTCTTTTTTCTTCTGTACAGACATCCAATTTACCCAGCACTAATTGCTGAAAAGATAATTCTTTCCCCCACTGCACTGCATCGTTATCTCTGTGATGAATAATTTCTAGAGAGCTAATGTACAGCATGGTGAATACAATTAACAAAACTCTATTGCATAGTTGAAATTTGCTTCTGTTCTCACCACAAAAAAGGAAAAATGGTAACTATGTGAGATGATGGATATGCTGTTACCTTGATTGTGGTGATCATTTAACAGTGTACACATATTTCAAAAGGTCAAGTTGTGTACCTTCAGTCGGTTCAGTTCAGTCACTCAGTCGTGTCCGACTCTTTCCCCATGAATCGCAGCCCACCAGGCCTCCCTGTCCATTACCAGCTCCCGGAGTTCACTCAGACTCACGCCCATTGAGTCAGTGATGCCATCCAGCCATCTCATCCTCTGTCGTCCCCTTCTCCTCCTGCCCCCAATCCCTCCCAGCATCAAGTCTTTTCCAGTGAGTTAACTCTTCACATGAGGTGGCCAAAGTACTGGAGTTTCAGCTTTAGCATCATTCCTTCCAAAGAAATCCCAGGGCTGATCACCTTCAGAATGGACTGGTTGGATCTCCTTGTAGTCCAAGGGACTCTCAAGAGTCTTCTCCAACACCACAGTTCAAAAGCATCAATTCTTCGGCGCTCAGCCTTCTTCACAGTCCAACTGTCACATCCATACATGACCACTGGATAAACCATAGCCTTGACTAGACGAACCTTTGTTGGCAAAATAATGTCTCTGCTTTTCAATATGCTATCTAGGTTGGTCATAACTTTTCTTCCAAGGAGTAAGCGTCTTTTAATTTCATGGCTGCAGTCACCATCTGCAGTGATTTTGGAGCCCAGAAAAATAAAGTCTGACACTGTTTCCACTGTTTCCCCATCTATTTCCCATGAAGTGATGGGACCAGATGTCATGATGTGTACCTTAAATGTATACAAATTTCATTTGTCAATTATACCTCAATAAAGCTATTCAAATACATAGCAATCCTAGATAATAGATGCCATTCAAGTAAAATCCACTGATTCATATTAATCCTAACTCTCCACTCTGAGTCTAATCATTTCACATCACAGGGTAGACAAGGCAGATAATGATGGAAAAAAATAGAAAGAAATTAGAGTTCTCAGAGTTCACACGAAACTTGCTAAAATCAGACCACTTTGAAATTCCAATCGAGCCAATTCACTTCCCTTCATTTTGTTCCTTTACACTCATGTTGAAAGGAAACAAAAGTAGAGCCTTGTCCAAGCTCTCCCACTTGTTATGCAGGTCCTGGCTGCTGTCAGCTTCTCTGGGGAGCAGCCCCTCACTCCCAGCTGTTCTGCACTATCATGGTCTGCGTATATGCACTCTGTCTTTCTCCTAATTTCCACATTCCACTTGCAGCTCATGGTGTATCATTTCAGTGTTGTCTTCAAGTGACAAATGAATGTTCAACTTCCTCTCTCTTCATGAGAACGTTACGGTCTCTAAAACTCAAGAAGTGCCATAATATCTTTGTGAAACTGATAATAATACTGTCAAACCTGTGGGAAATTTCTTTGGATAAAGGAATAAATAGAATAAATCTGTGTCAACAGGCTTCTCTGTCCATTAGAATGAGAATTTCATGCCAGCCACATTTAAAATCTTGTATGATATTAATACTAATCAGTGTTTATTAACATTCAGACATGTTCACAACTGTTGTAGCAGCTGAGTGCCTGTAAGTTAAATTGATTTTAGTCCTTAGATACCCATTAACAGCCCTGCTTCCCATTTCGGTAATGGAGTACAGTTGTTTGGTGGGGTGTTTATGAAATGACATCTATTTGATTTATAAGTAACCTTGACTAGGAAATCTCTGTGTGTGAGAATGTAAATGATCACCTCCCCCACTTTGATTGCCACATTGCAGCTGTGCGTTCCCATTTCCAAACCGTTAGAGACCAAAAAGATCTGGAAATACAACAAATACTAAGTTAGTCTCTCAGCCTAGAGCAGATACATTAAGGCAAATAGCTTTTGGATTTGCTTTTAAGGGACCTAACCATGGACCCACAAAGGAGACTGTGTGACGATGTGCAGAAGAGGCCCTGGGAGGGTTTCTGAATTCAAAAGAAGACAATGTTTTGAATTTTGGCTCAGTATGCTAGCCACCTATTCTCAGACACATTTCAACCCTGACAAAACTTGAGTCTGATGTGTCTCGTATTGATTTGGAATGTTCAGTCAAAGCAAACTCCAGAGTCACAGAGAGAAGAAAATACCACTCCATGGTGGCTGCCCGAATGGAACTCAAGAGTCGTTTGAGAGACTTGCTGGGACCAACCTGGTGGCAGGGTCTTGACACCTCCTTCATTCTCTGAAGAAGTGTGTGCAGAAGCAATAGAGTGATTGAAAGACTGTCCTGCTTTCTGATACACCCTTCTGAATACATTTATTTAAAGAATTTTTCTTTCTCTTGGAAGAGCATGAGGGTATTGGCCAAGAAAAAGCTCTAAGTACTCCTCTCCTCTGTGTGCTTGCTAAATGGCTCAGTCACATCTGACTCTTTGTGACCCCATGGACTGTAGCCACCAGGCTCCTCTGTCTCTGGGATTATCCAGCTTGAGAATTGCATCAGTTTTATTTTAATCACAGAACTCCCAACAACATTTTGTACTTCAGTGTCTTATTATTCAAGGTTGAATGACAATGTCCCTTATGCAGGTATTGAAAAGCAAGTTTATAAATATGCTTACATATTTTCCAGGGGGATTCTTTAAGTACCAGATTCTTCTTTGTGGAACACTAAAGGGGGCTGTTTGTATGGCGAGAAAGTTAACCGAATGCTGATATTCTGAGCATCTCTATTTTAATTTACAGGCAATAATACTCTGTTTCCATGGACTGTAACATTTTTTTTTCAGGGGGTTTTGTGAAAAAAATCCAAGTAAACAACTATAGAATTAAGCAGGAAATGTAAAAACTTGCAAGTCATATTTAGGATAATATAGATAATAGAAAACATGGCAAGAAATGGGAGGTAAGAAAACAAGCAAGAAAGAAGCACAACAACACACGCATCAGGAAGAGGTCCAGAAAGACAGACACGATGCTTCCTCAGGGAGAGAATGAAGCTAGTAGTTGCTGGGGTTGGGGAGAGTTGATCTAAAATAATATGATAAGAACAACAATGAAACCCAAATCTATTTCATGGATAATTTTTATGAATCTCCATCCTGGATTCTTGTCTACTCTACCATATAACACCCACCTCACATGTCCTATACTTTAAAAACTGAGCAATCTCGAAATGGAAGGTTTACAGATTCTTCAAGATTGTTCTGCTTTATTGACTATGCCAAAGCCTTTGACTGTGTGGATCACAACAAACTGGAAAATTCTGAAAGAGATGGGAAGACCAGACCACCTGACCTGCCTCTTGAGAAACCTGTATGCAGGTCAGGAGGCAACAGTTAGAACTGGACATGGAAAAACAACTGGTTCCAAATAGGAAAAGGAGTACGTCAAGGCTATATATTGTCACCTTGCTTATTTAACTTATACTCAGAGTACATCATGAGAAACACTGGGCTGGATGAAGCACAAGCTGGAATTAAGATTGCCAGGAGAAATATCACTAACCTCAGATATGCAGATGACACCACCCTTCTGGCAGAGAGTGAAGAAGAACTAAAGAGCCTCTTGATGAAAGTGAAAGAGGAGAGTAAAAAAGTTGGCTGAAAGTTCAACATTCAGAAAACTAAGATCATGGCATCTGGTCCCATCACTTCATGGCAAATAGATGGGGAAACAGTGGAAACAGTGGCTGACTCTATTTTTTTGGGCTCCAAAATCACTGCAGATGTTGATTGCAGCCATGAAATTAAAAGACGCTTACTCCTTGGAAGGAAAATTATGACCAACCTAGACAGCATATTAAAAAGCAGAGATATTACTTTGCCAACAAAGGCGTGTCTCATCAAGGCTATGGTGTTTCCAGCAGTCATGTATGGATGTGAGAGTTGGACTATAAAGAAAGCTGAGCGCAGAAGAATTGATGCTTTTGAACTGTGGTGTTGGAGAAGCCTCTTGAGAGTCCCTTGGACTGCAAGGAGATCCAACCAGTCCATCCTAAAGGAGATCAGTCCTGAATATTCATTGGAAGGACTGATGTTGAAGCTGAAACTCCAATAATTTGGCCACCTGATGCGAAGAGCTGACTCATTTGAAAAGACCCTGATGCTTGGAAAGATTGAGGGCAGGAGGAGAAGGGGATGACAGAGGATGAGATGGTTGGATGGCGTCACCAACTTGATGGACATGAGTTTGGGTGAACTCCAGGAGTTGGTGATGGACATCGGGGCTTGGCGTGCTGCGGTTCATGGGGTCACAGAGAGTTGGACATGACTGAGCAACTGAACTGAACTGGACTGATCAATGTTGTTCATGGTAGTTGTCTTTGCTCTTTTCCTATCCTCCCTTGTCTAACTCTCTGCTTCTACCAGATTAACATCTTGGCTCTGCAGCCTTCAACTTTCGTCCTGCCTTTGACCATTTGTCTGCCCTTCTCTTGAAGGGAGTCTGCTGACCTGCTTTGTCCCTTCCCTCTCTGAATTCTCTGGACAAACCCTCAGACGGACACAGTGTGCAGTGCCAAGCCAGCCAAACCACCATTCACTTCCCATCAGAGGTCCTGAGTTGACAACCAGGTCTAAGGCCAATGATTTCTTTACATAATAAGCTCACCAGCCAGGCCATAAGACACAGGCATAATTTTTCTGTGGGATGTGTGTGTGTATTTTCTTGTCTGGTTTTGTTTGTTGGTTGGTTGGTATTTGTTTTTTGGAAGGGTGAGTTTTGATGAGGGAGAAATTATATGGATTGTTCTGGACTGTAACTTTAGTAGTTTTTAGAGGGATCTGATCACATTTTTCCTAGGATTGATGCTTTGCTGCTGCTGCTAAGTCACTTTCAGTCATGTCCGACTCTGTGTGACCCCATAGACGGCAGCCCACCAGGCTCCGCCGTCCCTGGGATTCTCCAGGCAAGAACACTGGAGTGGGTTGCCATTTCCTTCTCCAATGCATGGAAGTGAAAAGTCAAAGTGAAGTCGCTCCGTCATGTCTGACTCTTAGTGACCCTATGGACTGAAGCCTATCAGGCTCCTCCATCCATGGGATTTTCCAGGCAAGAGTACTGGAGTGGGGTGCCATTGCCTTCTGAGGATTGATGCTTTACTCTGCTGAAAATTCCCATGATTGTGGTCAAATTTTAGTTCACTCACTCTGTGTAGAAACCTGGGCAATTTAGATACTGTCAGCCTCAATATCCTTACTGGAAAATATGGAAATAATAATTCCTATCTAACAGGGTTTACTAGGACTGTCTGAGACAATGTACATGAAATTCCCTCACGCAGAAGCCTAGCCCCGAGTGGGCCCGCGGTGCATCCCTGCTCCCTCCTTTCTCCGTCTTTGTGGATGCCAGATAAGAAGTCAGTTGTTGTTGTTCAGTTGCTAAATTGTGTCCAGCTCTTGGTGACCCCGTGGACTGCAGCTCTCCAGACTCCTCTGTCCTCCACTGTCTCCCATTGTTTGTTCAAACGCATGTCCATTGAGTTGGTGATGCTATGAAGAAGCTAAGGCATGTTAATGTATTGCTCCCATTCTTTTGGGGATAACAGTTGTCTGACTAGAATGGGTTTGTTGTACACTTTCACTGACTTGTTTCCTACTGAAGTGAAAGTGAAGTGAAATTTGCTCAGTTGTGCCCAACGCTTTGCAACCCCATGGACTCTACAGTCTATGGAATTCTCCAGGTCAGAATACTGGAGTAGGTAGCCTTTCCCTTATGCAGGGGATCTTCTCAACCCAGGGATCAAACCCAGATCTCCTACATTGCAGGTGGCTTCTTTACCAGCTGAGCCACAAGGGAAGCCCAAGAATACTGGAGTGGGTTGCCGGGATCCAGCCCCAGTGGATCCAGGGAAATTTGAAGGAGATACAGCGTCGGTGAATACACTGGCTTTAATTAAATATTAATCAAAGATATAAAGAGTAATAGAATGAGGATAGCTCAGTGAGAAAATTCAGTGGAGAAAAGAGGCTGAATAACTTGGTTTACGTGGAAAGCTAATAAAATTCCAAGACAAGGAATTTACATCACCTACGTAGGCCGCAGGCATCCTCCCGTTCTCCCCAAGGAGAGGAGACACTAAGGCCTCCCTGGTCAGATCTTAGAAGCCCAGGCATAATTAGTAGGCTTGATGAGCCTCCACGTTCCAGATGGAAATTCAGCCAGAAGGTGAGAGAAAGAACGACATGGGGAGACCAGTCTTTCGAGGAACTGATCCCATTCTTTATTTTCCAGGGTCCACTTTTATACACTGAGATGTTATACAAAAGTCACGCGGGGTCAGCAGTCCTGATTCTATCAAAATCAGGTGCTTCATACAAAGGTCTTAGGGGTGTTACATCATCTTCTGGCCAGGGGGCCTGCTGACAATTTATGACCCTCTCCATGTGACAGCCGTCAGTCAACCACAACACTTATTTCTCCATGGGTGATTATTCTTAAAACAGACACCACCTTCCGAAGGTACCAGAATGGTTACATTTTTATAGGGTGAGGGTGCAGTGGGTTTTAATTAAGGAAAGAATTTGCTTAGCCTAAGGTCTAACGTGATTAATATCAAAGGTTAATACTTAATTTTTCTATATATTCATTAATGTGTATAAGGGCAGGGGATGTGGAGACTTAGCAGCAAACATTGGCTCAACAAATGAAAAATCCTTCACCAATACAATTTGTAATCAGCCCACTGTACTAATAATTTTCTAACTTCTCAAAAGAATCTGTTTTTAGAAAGTTTAGAGCATCTCGTGCCTCTCACAGTTGGGAGGCTGTGAACAATCACATGTGGCCGGACAAGCCTGTCAGGCAGGCTAGAGAACCTTCAGAGGAGTTTGTAGGTTGAACACTCCTGTCACGCCAAGGCATTTTATTAACTGGAGCTGTAAGTTAACTCTTTTTCAGAGAGAGGTTGTGGGGGACAGCCCCCCCGTAAAGTCAGAGGTGTAGGTGAAAGCACAAAGCAGTAAAGTAGGCAGACTCTGGTTTTGGGGGCAGATGCTCGAGAATTTCCAGGGGGACTCCTGAGGCTCGATCCCGCCTTTGCGTATGTCCAGCCTCCTTCCTCATGACCTTTGCCACGGGCGGAGTTCCTCACGCTGGCTCCCGGCAGTGGGTAGCCTATCCCTTCTCCAGCAGATCTTCCTGACCCAGGAATCGAACTGGGGTCTCCTTCATTGCAGGCAGATTCTTTACCAACTGAGCTATCAGGGAAGCCCTTGTTTCCTGTTAGATGTCTTTAATAAGTAGCCTTTTGCCCTCCAAACACATGCATTACATAATCTAAAGTTTTCTTTAAGTTGCATCTAATGAAATGAATAGATCTTAAAAACGTGCTCTGAATATACCTAAGAGCTCTATTCGGCAGAGAAGAGCGGCAATAGCAGGCAAGTATTCTGTTGGAATGAGCAAAGAGAAATCTGGTTGAAGCCAGCTGACAGGTCGCCAAGCTTTGCGCCGAAGGCTCTCAGACCTTCTACTCCCAGTGTCACAGGGGCCGTCCCAGTTGTGATTGGTCCTTGTTCGTTCCTAGACCGCGCAGTGAACCCCTGAGCCTATGTTTCTGTCTCTGGCCTGTACTCTAAGCTTGATGCATTGAACTTCCCAAATGCAGTCTGCTCTCTTGGTTGCTTTTGACAATTACGATTTTATAGCCTGAAGTCATCTGTTTGAGGGAGGCAGCACAGCTCTGGGTAACCTCTGCCGTGATTGGTGGGACGGGCTTTCAGCCTCTATAATAACGCGCAACAGCTGCCGAAGAACATCTCCGCCTAAGTGACACCACGTCGGAAACGGAGAACCGGCCTCCACAGGCGTTTGTACAGTCATTTGTATGATTGAATTTCCCATTTGGAGGGAGGCAGATGACATTTTTATCTAAAAACAATTTAGCTTGCTTTCTTTGGTGAGGAGGCGCGAGTTCTACCAGCGGAATACAAAGCAGGTGATGCGAAGAGGAAGAAGGTCTGGCTGGATGGAAATGAAGCAAAACAATAAAGTGAGGAATTTACATCCACCTGTTTTTTTGCACAGTGATAACACGATAACCGTTTCTGCCCTTGAATGCTTATTCCCTTAAATGGACTCCCCTTCAGGGCTCATAATAAAGAGGAACAGCCAAAAGTTTTTGTATGTGTATTTATCACCACATGGTCGAATTGCTAGGCTTTTGAGCAGCTTCAGGACAGGGTAGCTGCCTGAAAGAGAAGTGAGAGCTGTTCTGAGAGAACCAGGTGCCCTTGAGCCAGAGCCCTGCGTGATTCAGACCAGTTGTCCACTGACTGAACCCCAACAGTCTCCAATCCAGCAGAGCCCTCCCACAAGCAGATTCAGATTAGTTCAGGTTATAAACATATGGTCTTTAATCTGCTGACATGACTAAGGTAGTGTCAGATTGTACTCTGGTTGTGACATCTAAATTCACAAAGGGCATTGTGATGGAAAGGCTAGGTTTTAAGATACAGTTCCATGTACAGTCCCAAAGAATGGCACTGGGGGAGGAATTATAAGCTCCAACCACCAGATCCAATGTTTGTGCTTAGTCTCTCAGTCATGTCCAACTCCTTGCAACCCCAAAGACTGTAGTCCACCAGGCTCCTCTGTCCACGGGGACTCTCCAGGCAGGAATACTGGAGTGGGTTGCCAGGCCCTTCTCCAGGGGATCTTTCCCACTCAGGGATTGAACCCAGGTCTCCTGCATTTCAGGCGGATTCTTTACGAGCTGAGCCACCAGGGAAGTTTCCTGCAGATTCTGAGTTCTTTCTGTCTCCCTTTCAAATTTCTCTTCTTCTGCTCTTTCTCTTTGGGAATTTTCCAAAACCTCTTTTAAGAAGGAGGGAGCATTTCCCGCCTGACTTTCCACCGGCTGTTTTCTGTACACCTCTGCACATTTCCCAGACACAGGGCAAGACAGCTGGATTCCTGCCTTGGCAGATTAGCAGGTGCCACTGTGACCACATCTTCCTCATAACCGCTTTTTTTTTTAGTTTAACATATGGTTTTACATTCTAAGTAAAGCCAGGTTTATATATGAGCTACTCTACTACTGAATTCTTTTTACTGAGTTCATTCTCAAGGAAGTGGTTTGAATTCTACTTGAAAATCATAATGTGTTGGGCTATGCCTTAGCAACGAGGAATAAAATAGCAAGGGCTACTGCAGCTATGAAATTAAAAGATGCTTGCTCCTTGGAAGAAAAGCTATGACCAACCTAGACAGCATATTCAAAAGCAGAGACATTACTTTACCAACAAAGGTCTGTCTAGTCAAAGCTATGGTTTTTCCAATAGTCACATATGGATATGAGAGTTGGACTATAAAGGAAGCTGAGCACCGAAGAATTGATGCTTTTGAACTGTGGTGTTGGAGAAGACTCTTGAGACTACAAGGCGATCTAACCAGTCCATCCTAAAGGAAATTAGTCCTGAGTGTTCATTGGAAGGATTGATGCTGAAGCTGAAACTACAATACTTTGGCCATTAGAAAAGGCCCTGATGCTGGGAAAGATTGAAGGCAGGAGGAAAAGGGGATGACAGAGGATGAGATGGTTGGATGGCATCACTGACTCAGTGGACTTGAATTAGAATAAACTCTGGGAGTTGGTGATGGACAGGGAGGCCTGGCATGCTGCAGTCTATGGGGTCGCAAAGAGTCAGACACGACTGAGTGACTGAACTGAACTGAAGAGTCTAAAATACAACTGTGCTTCGTACAAAGTGGTGTCCACAGATCCCTGCAGAGGTGGCACGAAAGTGCAACAGGATGTCTAAATTCCAGGCTGTGTGTATTCGGGGAATGGCAACATTATCTCTTTCTATGACACCTCTATAAACAGGAAGAGAGTCATCAGGAAGAAGTAGCATAATAGTGTTATTTTCCTGGTGCAGCCTCTTTTCCAGGGTTTTCCCATTTTTGCCGACAACCAGGTATCCTCCTTGCTCTTAGACATCAATCTGGACATAAGAAAATTGTTCTATTTGATGACAAGAGGAAAAGAAAAATAGGTTCTGAGCCTGATAAGAGAAAAAGCTGCTTAGAATAAAGTATTCTGAAATAAAATGATTGTGAAAATAGGTGGGCCAAGATTTCCTCTCTCCGTATTGAATGAGGGGATTACGTTTTGTTAGGAGTACATATTGAGTTAATACATGGAGATGTGGGAACTGTTTAGTACAGATTCATCATGAACCGGAGCTGCTGTCTTTCTACTAATGTGCCAGAAAACTGAAATTTAGAGAGAAATTCATTATTTGTAAACAAGAAACAGGTAGCCTTGTTAGTCATCAGCAGCCATCTCACTACCTGAAGGAAGCCAGGCTGAAGGCCGAACCAACCCAGCAGGAGGGCAGAGCCAGCACTGCATGAAATGGAGCCAAAGCCCCGATCAAACCATGCCTGAAGCCTCCCTTCCACCATACAACCAATAAAGCACTTCTCAGGTTTTTAAACCACTTTCTCTATTCTAATCCCTTCAACCAAATGCATCCTAACAGACACAGAATTTATTCCCAGAAATACGGTGCCTAAAGTAACAGACTATAAAATGTGAGAGCTATTGAATGGAAATTAGGTATTGAACACACTTTATTCTAAAGTGGAAAACTGGCAACCATTGTCACATGATAGCAAAACAGTTAAGCCTAAGAATGGTGGTCATGTGACTAA
The DNA here is from genome assembly GCF_032452875.1 of Bos javanicus. Taxonomy (NCBI): domain Eukaryota; kingdom Metazoa; phylum Chordata; class Mammalia; order Artiodactyla; family Bovidae; genus Bos; species Bos javanicus. The sequence goes on from NC_083874.1 coordinate 107,202,583, forward strand.
AAAGGATATAGCACTAGAAACACTGGTGAGAAAAATTCAGTGGGTTAGACTGCTTTATGGGCTTCACTAAGATCCTAAAATAAAAAGGCAAGCTTAGGGGTAAGAGGGCTTGTACAAAAACAAAGAAGAAAGTGCATGTTTTCTAAGAGAGGGCTTCTCTGGAAGCCTGCATCTGCAGTGCTGGGAAAGCTAAGAGAATGACAGAGAAAGACACAAAACCCTGATCAAAGCTCACCTGAAGCCCCAGCCATAGATGATGTAAGCTGTACATCCCCTTCCAAGCTTGAGTTGGAGTTTTAGTTATCTATCAGTTCAGCTCAGTTCAGTCGCTCAGTCTTGTCCGACTTTGTGACCCCACGGACCACAGCACGCCAGGCCTCCCTGTCCATCACCAACTCCCAGAGCTTGCTCAAACTCATGTCCATGTCATGCCATCCAGACTCAGCTTTCTTTATAGTCCAACTCTCACATCCATACATGACTACAGGAAAAACCACCGCCTTAACTAGATGGACCTTTGCTGGCAAAGTAATGTCTCTACTTTTGAATATGCTCTCTAGGTTGGCCATAGCTTTTCTTCAAAGGAGCAAGCATCTTTTAATTTCATGGCTGCAGTCACCATCTGCAGTGATTTTGGAGCCCCCAAAAGTAAAGTCTGTCACTGTTTCCACTGTTTCCCCATCTATTTGCCATGCAGTGATGGGACCAGACGCCATGATCTTAATTTTCTGAATGTTGAGTTTTAAGCCAGCTTGTTCTCTCTCCTCTTTCACTTTCGTCAAGAGGCTCTTCAGTTCTTCACTTTCTGCCATAAGGGTGGTGTCATCTGTATATCTGAGGTTATTGCTATTTCTCCCAGCAATCTTGATTCCAGCTTGTATAACTTAGAAAACTAAGTTGTCTGGGAGACAGGTGGTGCTGGTGGTAAAGAACCTTCCTGCCAATATATCAGACATAAAAGACGCGAGTTCTATCTCTGGGTGGAGAAGATCCCCTGGAGAAGGAAATGGCAACCCACTCCAGTATTCTTGCCTGGAGAGTTTCATGGACACAGAAGCCTGGCGGGCTACAGTCCGTAGGCTTGCAGAGAGTCAGACATGACTGAAGCAACTTAGCACACTGTAACTTATCTTCCATTGAAGTTTTATTTCCCTTTAGTTGCTTTCTTTAAATCAGTACAATAAAGCCTAAAATGTGTTGTTGTTGCTTTTTAACCTTTATTCCATTGTATTGTCCTGCCTCTCTCAAGATTTGAAAATTATTTTCTGAGTGCTTGGCTTCTGCATAATCCTAAAAGACAGATAAACTAAACGCCATGCTATTAGAGTAGGGTGACTCTTGAACTACATGATATTAGATCAGGATTTGGAAAATAAACCTGAGTGTGTGCTTTAGCAGTGGCTCCTTGATAAGACAATGAGGTAGCTCTGGACAAATCTGGTGTCTGAATGAACAAGTGGTCTCTTGTTGATGTTTGTTGATAGCTTGCTCCCTGCCTTTCTACTGCGGGCTTGATTTCTTCTGGAGCCAAGCCTTGGGAATGTAGTTCTCCACACCTCCTCTGCCTCCAACTTCCCAATGTATAAGTGATCTCTCAAAAAAAAAAAAAAAAAAAAGACTTTTAAAACTTTTAAAAATATTTATTTATTTATTTGGCTGAACTCGGTCTTAGCTGTGGCCCCAAGAATCTTTAGTTGCAGCATGGAGGACCTAGCTCCCTGAGCAGGGATCACCCCCGGGCGCTACATTGGGATGCAAATCTTAGCCACTGGACCACCAGGGAAGTCCTTCCAGCCCTTTTTTGCCCCCACAACTCCATCCTAGGATGGTCATGACAAGAATTGGATAGTGTTTTCCATATTCTTAATTAAAGCAGAGATTTCCATGGATTCTCAAGATCTCAGTGGTAAGGTGTAGAAACACAGTTCCAACTATTTAAAGAAGAAATGAATTAGCTTATAAAACACACCATGGAAAAGCTGGGATCTGATCCCAGGGATGATTGGATATAGGACTCAAAAGCTGAACAAAACAGTCTCTCTCTCTGTGTCTTTTCAAGCTTCTTCTCTGCTTCTTTCCATATGTCAGCTTTGGTCTTCCAGGCCAGCTGTCCTCACAAGGCTCTGGGAATGGCCAGATTTAGGTTTACATCCTGGTAACTTCCTGACCCAGTATGAACGAGAGCTCTGCCCTGCCACCTCCAGGAAAATCTTGAGGGATGATATAAGCTATAAATACTCTCACTGGTTTGACATAGGTCACAAACCATCCCACAGTCATTGTGGCCCAGAGGCAGTGATCAAAGATTTGACCAGCCTGGGCAAGTGCCTGCTTTTCCTAATAGATAGAGCCCTGCAGGCCTCTACGGAGTTCCGTGGTCGAAATGAGTGAGGAACACTTCCCGGAAGAAAGGCGGGGGTGCCCTTCTAGGTAGACTCAATAATGCCTGTCCACTAAAGATCGCAATGCCGGCAAAGGAACCGTTTGGTGGTGAAATGGACAAGTCATGTAGTGACTGCTGACTCACCTGCTCTAGATCTTCGGTCAGTGCTACTGAATAGATAAGTCAGTCTTGAGTTCTCTAGCTTTAGAAACAGCTTTTACTCATTTCTCTGTCTAGAGATTTCTGATTAACCTGTCTCACCCCTATTGTCAATCTGGGGTCCTTCTACCTAACTTCTCAAGGGCCCTGATGATTTTCCACAAGTAAAGCTAGCACTCTGTCAGGCCATTTACTTCCCTCGATCCTTTTGAAAATTGAAATAGTGTTTCCTTCTCAATCTTTGCTATCCCTCAGCCTCAACTCCTGGCTCTTGTTTGAACTTAGTGGCTTCTATAGCCACAGTCATGGTGTTTCCGAAAAGAATCATCCTGTCATCTAGATGCAAGATTTAAGGTATGCAAACACCACTGGCAAAAGCACGATCACACACAGTCTATATTTAGGGACCTAGACTAGTGCTCCCATGGGGATGCCTCTGTGTATGGTAACCCCTGATGTGCTGTTGGTGACAAGGGCAGAATGAATGCTGGCATACCAGGCGATCGTGTGCGTTCAGTCCCAGACCACCATAACAAAGCGAATACTGCAACAAACTGTGTCATGGGAAATTTTTGATTTCCAAGTGGGTGTATAAAAGTTGTGTTTATACAGTAGTGTAGACTGTAGTATGTGTTAAGCCACTTCAGTTGTCCCTGACTCTTTGCGACCCTATGAACTGAAGCCCGCCAGACTCCTCTATCCATGGGATTCTCCAGGCAAAAAAAATGAAATGGTTGCCATGCCCTCCTCCAGGGGACCTTCCCAACCCAGGGATTGAATCCATGTCTCTCGTATCTTCTGCTGGCAGGCGGGTCCTTTCTCACCAGCACCCCCTGGGAAGCCCTGCATACTCTAGTATGTACATGCCTTAATTAAAGAATGCTTCATTGCTAAAAAAGGCTAACCGTCATCCAGCCTTTTGTGAGCTGTAATCTTTTTACAATAGTAACATCACAAATCACCATAACAGATTTAATAATAAGAAAAAGATTTGAAATTTTGTGAGAATTACCAAACTGTGACACAGTAAGAAAATGCTGTTGGAAATAGAGTTACCTGAGACAGAATTGCTACAAACCTCCAATTTGTAAAAAACGCAGTACCTGCAAAGCACGATAAAGCACAGTGCAATAAAATGCGGTGCGGCTACACTTCCCAAGTCCTATCTCTAACCAGCAATAAATGTGGAAAATCCTGAAGCCAGTCTCTGCGCGGTTCCTCATTGAACTCTCTTGCCAGCTGATTGCCTTATTACAATCAAACATGTGGAACACAGACAAGAGTTCCTCAAGAGTGATCTTTAGTTGACTATAAATAACCAGGAAGCAAATGTCCACTGGAAGCACCAGGAGGATTAGCTTGGCAACTAATGTAACAGAGAAGAAATAGAAAGGGATAATTGCTTCCTTCTTCTTGGTACGAATACAGAGAAATGGAACAATCTCTCAATGTCTGAGAAATAAGAAAGGGCGTTCTTCTGAAAAACGAGGTAATACAATTACATATTGCTTCAGAAGAAAAGTAGCCTCAGAATCACACCGTTGTGCAGCATAACTACAAATAAGAAACTCAGATAATTTCAAATAGAAGCACATGGTCACAGCATTACCACCATGAATCCTCTGAGACAGACACAAGAATCTAAAACATTGATTCTGGCAACACTTGTATGACTCTCCATTACAGCAAAGTTACTGAAGTGGGAACGGGGACTGCCTTGTGCAAAAAGGATAATCTCAAAAACACGGCTATCTTGAGAGTGAGAACATGAGGACATTGGACTCTCTATTTCTCATCTATCATTGCTAGATTTCTCAGAATTCACAAAAACAAAACAAGATACTTGGTTAACATTTACTGAGTTGGAAAAAAATAAAAATCTCCTCTCTGGTATGTCAGATTAGTCATTGAGAAAAATGCAAATTAAAACAGCTTGTGGGGAAAATGTGATGCTCTGTAAATATATCTAGCAAGTTTAAAAAGGAAAGTGGTAGAGGATAAAAGGAAGCTCATGATATTAAGAACAGCTGATGTGACTTGTCCAGAAATATCTATCAGAAACTTGTATGCAGTGGGCTTCATAACTTACCACTGAAAATGTCACTCTCTCTTATTAATTGAATGATGGGCACTCAGAGTCAATTTCAAACACTTAATCTTTATTACTTGTGTCTTTTTAAAAGCAAAACGCATTTCAAGAGATTATGAAGATTAAAAATCAAGAAAATTTTAAATGTCAGAACAAATAAACTATCTATTTATGATATTAAGGATATTCTTCCCAAAAGAAGTCACATACCAAACACAAACATATTGTGTTTCTCTTATCGTAAGAGATGAGTGTGAATCCCAAGATTCATGGCTAGAGGATGACATAGTGAGAATTGGTATTTACTTAGATAATTCACAATCATAAAAAAAAATTGTAAACAGTGATCAAATTTTAAAAAAAGAAAAAGAAGCAATGACTTTCAACTGACCACCGTCACAGAGTGGTGATAGATGTGGCCAAAGCTGGAGCGCTAACAGAAAGACGTGGCAGAAGTGGTCACGTGTTGTCCCGGGGTATTCGATCCAGGGGCCACACGTGTTGGTGGCGTGAAGAAAGATCATGAGTTGATTCCAGAAGTATGAAATCATGGAACATTTGCCCTTGAAGAAGCCCTTCAGTGAGGCCTGCCCTTCCATCTGATATGCAGAGGATGGGCTGGGGGATTAGCTTAAAGTCGCAGCATCTTTCCAGCTCTTTCTGTCTGAAGACAACTTTCAGGTGAGTTTCTCTAGTCTCACCATCACAAACACAAGATCGTTGAGGGCCTTGTCCCTGGAAAAGAAGCATAGGTTAAATTTCATTTTTTTAAGTCTCCATTTTCTGTCTTATAAAAAGCAGCTTCAAATTTGCAACACAGAATATATGTATTCTAGGGAAGTCCAAAGTGGCAGAGCTTTTTTATTTGACTTGCGTTTTGGATCCACTCACATGCCACCTGGCGAATCTTAGAATTCTAGAAGGTTTGCAATGAAAAGGTCTAAGGAGTGCTAGTGGTAAAGAGCTCGCCTGCCAGTGCAGGAGACATGAGACTCAGGTTCCATCCCTGGGTCGGAAAGATCGCCCAGAGGAGGGCATGGTAACCCACTCCAGTGTTCTTAGCTAGAGGACCCCATGGATAGAGAAGCCTGGTGGGCTACAGTCCACGGGGTCCCAAAGAGTTGGACACGACTGAAGCGACTGAGCACGCGTGCATGCCCTGCTCAGAAAGAGCAGGCTCTCTCAGCTGCAGGAGTCTCAGAGGAAGCCATGAGGAGGTGGAGGGCCCAGCTGTCCTGACCACCACCCTAATACTGCTCCCACTGCCCCTACTTCTCTAGCTCTCGGTTTCTTCCTCAGCAAGCAAGAAAGAGAGAGACAAAGAGAGAGAAATCAGAAGTTCTCATACTGACCTAACACATAAAGCCTTTTAATTATGTGACATTTTTGCCAATAATCTGTAGTATCGATTTGGGAAATCATCTTCAGGTCGATAAATCACCAGTCCAGCCCTCTCACTTATAAATGACCATGACTCATGGACTGTTCGGGAACTGCACTTTCTTTCATTCATGCATTCATTCAGCAAACACGTACTGAGAAGTTCCTCTGCCAGAAACTGCTAGGTATGGGGAGAGAGAAATCCCTTCGCTTAGAGGCTGATAGTCCAGTCAGAAAGGCAGATTTACATTAAACACAAGCGCATCCACCTTATGGCCGCGACACTGCAACTGCTGTACAATACAGTACAGTAATTCAGCGCAGTGGTTAGCCGACACACTGCCGGGGAGCCTCTCACTTCCGGTACTTCTGAAAAACGACTCGATCTCTCTGAGCTTCAGTTTCCTCCCTTTTAAGCTGTAAATAAAAATTAGTTTTTATGGCATACGTTGTTAGGAAGGTTAACTGAGATAAAACATGTAAACATGACTGGCTTAGAGTAGGTGCTCATAACGGTTAGCCATGGTTACTGCTCTTTCTACAGTAGAGATGAAAAACCTGCTTTATTTGGCTTGTGAAGGTCTAAAGATGCTTTCCATCACTTCATGACACATAGATGCGGAAACAGTGGAAACAGTGACAGACTTTATGTTTTTGGGCTCCAGAATCACTGCAGATGGTGACTGCAGCCATGAAATTAAAAGATGCTTGCTCCTTGGAAGAAAAGATATGACCAAACTCGACAGCATATTAAATAGCAGAGGTATTACTTTGCTAACAAAGGTCCATTTAGTTAAGGCTATGGTTTTTCCAGTTGTCATGAATGGATGTGAGAGTTGGGACTATAAAGAAAATTGAGGGCTGAAGAAATGATGCTTTTGAACTGTGGTGTTGGAGAAGACTCTTGAGAGTCCCTTGGACTGCAAGGAGATCCAACCAGTCCATCCTAAAGGATATCAGTCCTGAATGTACACTGGAAGGACTGATGCTGAAATTCCAGTACTTTGGCCACCTGATGTGAAGAGCTGACTCAGTGGAAAAGACCCTGATGCTGAGAAAGATTGAGGGCAGGAGGAGAAGGGGACGACAGAGGATGAGATGGCTGGATGGCATACCGACTGAAAAGACATGAGTTTGGGTGAACTCCAGAAGTTGGTGATGGACAGGGAGGCCTGGCGTGCTGCAGTGCATGAGGTTGCAAAGAGTTGGACACGACTGAGCAACTGAACTGAACCGAAAAATGCTTCATGGAAAGTCTTTCCTCTAGCTGAGTCTTGAAAATAAATTAAATCTCTGCCAGGTAATTGTGGGGAGGAATAGATTCTGGGTAAAAGTTACATGAGTAGAGTGCTAAGAGCAGGGCATAGCCCGACACATTGGAGAACCTCCTGGCCACAGGGAGTAGCCAGTGTTCAGGACACAGGCCCGCCTGTCCCCACACAGGGCCCAGGCAGGGACAGGGGTCAAATGCTCTGAGGACTTAGTTCTGTCCTCCTCTCCCTCCCCTGGGCCAGCCGGTCCTTTGCCGTGGCCTTAAGTTTCTTATTTGGAAATTAAAGTGATAAAAGTAGAGGACCGCTACCATCACTCCTAGCTCCAAAATGGTAAGGTTTTATCTTAGGATCTAATAAAGTCAAACCAGAAGGTTTATGTTGCATACTGGCCAAAACCAAGTGAGTGTTCTGAGTTGGGAGGCTGCTTAAGAAAGATACAGGTACTTCTGTTACCAAACCAAACTTGGGTCTATTTGCCTGATGTGCAGCAAAGTCAATTGACTGACATTCGTTTTTGGTGAAATAAAGAACAGTATTTAGTGCAAGTTGTCCAAAGTGGGACGAAGCCAGGAGAACGAACAGCTCATGCTCAAAGACATGAACTCTCTCTGATGGCTTTTGCAAGCATGCACGTTAAGTTGCCTCCGTCATGTCTGACTCTGTGACCCCATGGACTGTAGCCCACCAGGCTCCTCTGTCCATGGGATTCTCCAGGCAAGAACACTGGAGTGGGTTGCTATGCCCTCCTCCAGGAGATCTTCCTGACCCAGGGATCAAACCGATGTGTCTGGCATCTCCTGCATTGGCAGGCAGGTTTTTGTTTGTTTGTTTTGTTTTGTTTTTTTGTTTGTTTTTACCATTAGCACCACCTGGGAAGCCTGATGGCTTTTGGGGAAGGTTTTTAAAGACAAAGTGAGGGAGAGGGTCACAGCTTGATCAGTTTGTGAATGATTCTCTGATTGGCTGATGGTGAGGTCTCAGTCTCACAATTATCAATTCTCAGGCGCCAGCTGGTCTGGGGGTGCGTGCTCATGGTCATCATGCAGTTAGCTTCTTCCACCTGGTGGGGGTTTTAGTGTCTACAAAACAACTTGAGGATATTGCTCAGGATATTATCTATAGTCCTTGAGGAGGAACCAAAGATCCTTGACTTTGTATTTTGTCTTCAGTCGCTCAGCCATGTCCAACTCTTTGCAACCCCATGGACTTCAGCACGCCAGGCCTCCCTGTCCATCAACAACTCCTGGAGTTTACTCAAACTCATGTCCATCGAGTTGGTGATGCCATCCAACCATCTCATCTTCTGTTGTCCCCTTCTCCTCCCGCCTTCAATCTTTCCCATCATCAGGGTCCTTTCAAATGAGACAGTCAGTTCTTTGTATCAAGTGGCTAAAGTATTGGAACTTCAGCTTCAACATCAGTCCTTCCAATGAACACCCAGGACTGATCTCCTTTAGGATGGACTGGTTGGATCTCCTTGCAGTCCAAGGGACTCTCAAGAGTCTTCTTCAACACTACAGCTTTTAAACTGTATCAATTCTTCGGCACTCAGCCTTCTTCACAGTCCAACTCTCACGTCCATACATGACCACAGGAAAAACCATAGCCTTGACTAGACGGACCTTTGCTGGCAAAGTAATACCTCTGCTTTCTAATATGCTGTCTAGGTTGGTCATGACTTTTATTCCAGGAGTAAGCGTCTTTTAATTTCATGGCTGCAGTCACCATTTGCAGTGATTCTGGAGCCCAGAAAAATAACCTCTCACTATTTCCATTGTTTCCTCATCTATTTGCCATGAAGTGATGGAACCAGATGTCATGATCTTAGTCTTCTGAATGTTGAGCTTTGAGCCAACTTTTTCACTCTCCTCTTTCACTTTCATCAAGAAGCTCTTTAGTTCTTCTTTACTTTCTGCCATAAGGGTGGTGCATCTGCATATCTGAGGTTATTGATATTTCTCTCAGCAATCCTGATTTCAGCTTCTGCTTCATCCAGTCCAGCATTTCTCATGATGTACTCTGCATATAAGTTAAATAAGCAGGGTGACTATTATTATTTTTTGTCTTGCTTGACTGTTTCCCTCTGTTTCTGCATTTTCTCACTTCTCTGATTAAATTTGCTCTCTGGAACTTGGAGAAGGCCTAGGAGGCTAGAGCTTTCCTACAAATGAGAGGCAGATGTGGGACCTGGCGGGTGAGGGAGTCTGTCTCCAGGAAGGCGCCTCAGGAAGCTGCTCAGTTTCTCCTCACGGAAGTCTGTGTGGGGACGCGGGGGATTGTGGGAAAGGGGCACAGACTCCTGAGTGGCCGCTGAAGGAGAGGATCCGCTCCCTGGAAGCAAGGGCTGACACAACTCAAGGACGGGGCACTGCTGCCCTTCGGACTTGTGAACTCGTTCAGTTTCTACTGCAAGGTATTCACATGCTTCTGCTTTTGTCGTTATGTAATTTCTCAGTCAATGGACAAGAAAGATCTGCTCTTACAACGTGGGGATCAGGAAACATGTTTAACTGTTAAAGGATCTTAACTGTGAAAACCCTGAGAATCACTAGACCCTGCTAAGGTGGTATGAATTGATTTTTATCTCAAAGCTAAAAGCTGATCCACACAAACTGAAACATTATATAAAATATATATATAAAGAAAGTAAAATGATGCTGAGACAAATACAATGATATTAAGGGAAAGTGAAATAAGACAGAAATGGAGAAATCCTCTGAAGAATGAATGCAGTCTTTCTTGGAGCTTTTCTGTATCAGAAATCTGGTACTGAAGATACTGATAATGTGGGAGGGATCATGGACTTTCCGTAAGCAACCCCTCACTCCCCTGAGTTGTAAAGGTCTCAACAAGATGGTTTATGTAAAAGATATCTGCATGGTGGAAACCACCACCAGGCCAGGTTAGTCCTCACTGGTGCTGACTGGTGTGATGGTGAAAGCTCTTCATGTTTTCAAAAGCCCAGATGAGCTCCATGTCTGAAGACAGGGTTCATTCATCATGGAAGCTGCCCCAGGAAGGGTGTTAGACATAGGCCAGAGTCAAAGACAGTTCTCTACTCTGATGCAGGGGTATTATCTCCTGTCCGCTAGGCACATCTCAGAATATTCGCATCAGTGGTGTTTTAGGAAGTTGAGGCTGCAACCTAAGGGAATGCAGTGCAGTAGTGGGGAACTGGGGTCTGGAAGAGACAAACATGTGAAAGTTCTTACAGCTGTAGCTGGCACGGAGATCACACACACCCTTCAGTCTATCCGGAGGGTTCAAACCGTGACTTGATACACGGTCTGTATGTACAAAGGGCATGATCCTCCCCCAGCACTCTGACTCATCAATACTCCTCTCACAGGTCCCTTCAACACTCTCAAGGTTAAGTCAGCAGAAACTTTCTCACTTCTACTTGTATAAATAATTCAAGAGCTCTCATTTTAATTTTTTTTTTTTGGTCTTTTTTGGTTTTCCTTTCTTAGAAGAACCTTCCATTTATGTTAGGAGCATTGGGGAAACCTAATTGTTTATGGTTCTGGCTGTATCAAAATCCTAAACCAAAAATTTGTTGATCTTCTTCCCTTGAAGTTGTCACAGCTTCCATATTTGGTTATCTACAGGGTCTCAGAAACAAATCTTGCCTTATTTTTAATGTCACTTAGATGCTTCAGGGGTAACCGGAAGCAAGTGGATGCAGTCTGTCGCCCTGTGGGCTTTGTACTTGCTAAGATGAAAAGACAGCAGAGGTGAGATAAGAGAAAAAAGCGGAGCTCCCTACGCTGATCAGCACTATTACGTATAACACTGCAGCACAAGGTCACGGCACCACCACCCTCAGCCAGAGTCCTGGAGAAAACGTTCCAGAAAAAAGGAGACGGGCCCATGTAGGACACACACAATTTGCATATATTATTTCCTTTAATCTTCACAGTAACCCCTACTGATTTGTAAATGAGAAATCTTGTGTTTCAAGAGATGAAGCAACTTGTTCAAAGAGCTAAGAAGTGACAGTGCCAAGATTAAAATCTTGCTATAATTTCAGGCTCAGAAGAGAGGACTTACTGAGAGTAAAAATTGATTGCCCTTGCTGGTACAGGAAGTTTGGTTGTTAAAATTAATTTTGTGTAGTGGTTTTCCAAATACATTCTTAGAAAAACTACTGCTCTGAAGTTTTAGTGGTTCTTCAGTGGTTTCAGAATATTTTACTTTAACTTCATTCATGAAATAGAGTTCTATTTTAATAAAATACATGTCTTATATACCAACACCTAGGAAACCATGAAATTATTCATTTGAATTCTTATTGGTTAATGTCATAAGTAAATGTTACAAATTAGGACTTGCAAAAACAAGGGGATTCTATTAAGAAAATAATTGTTATTCTACATTTGGAATTGTGTCACCATCCCATTTCTTTGCTTCTCTTTTCAGCAATATCTATTGAAAGAATTACTATTTGTTCTTACATCTCCTAAACCTCCACGTTCCCATCAACCCACTCCAGTCGGGGTTCAGTCCCATCCACTTCACAGAAGCCTACCCTAGCCTGTGCCAACACTGCCTTGGCCAAATTAAGCCACACAAATTTGGGGTCTTTTTTTTTTTTTTGGCTCTGATTTTATGTGACCTCTTAGAAACATTCAATATAGATGACAGCTCCATTCTCCAAACCTCTTCCACCTCCCCTCATGTCTTCCAGGATGCCACATATGTCTAGCTTCCCTTCTTCCCTGACATCCCTCACGATGCCCAGCACTGCATCTTCTACCTTTATTTGGCCCCTAAATACTGGGGAGATCAGCACTCTCCCTTCTGCTCCTCCCAGTAACCCTCTCTTTAGGCTATATAATCCAGTCTCAGGGGTTTACACACTACCTACATGCTGGTAACTGGCAGCACAAGCTGGAAACAAGATTGCCGGGAGAAATATCAACAACCTCAGATATGCAGATGACACCACCCTTATGGCAGAAAGTGAAGAGGAACTAAAAAGCCTCTTGATGAAAGTGAAAGAGGAGTGAAAAAGTTGGCTTAAAGCTCAACATTCAAAAAACTAAGATTGTGGCATCTGGTCCCATCACTTCATGGCAAATAGATGGGGAAACAGTGGAAACAGTGTCCGACTGTATTTTCTTGGGTTCCAAAATCACTGCAGATGGTGATTGCAGCCATGAAATTAAAAGACACTTGCTCCTTGGAAGAAAAGCTATGACCCACCTAGACAGCATATTAAAAAGCAGAGACAATACTTAACCAACAAAGGTCTGTCTAGTCAAAGCTATGGTTTTTCCAGTGGTCATGTATGGATATGAGAGTTGGACTATAAAGACAGCTGAGCACAGAAGAATTGATTCTTTTGAACTGTGGTGTTGGAGAAGGCTCTTGAGAGTCCCTTGGACTGCAAGGAGATCCAACCAGTCCATCCTAAAGGAGATCAGTCCTGAATATTCAATGGAAGGACTGATGTTGAAGCTGAAACTCCAATACTTTGGCCACCTGATGCGAAGAACTGACTCATTGGAAAAGACCCTGATGCTGGGAAAGATTGAAGGCTGGAGGAGACGGGGAGGACAGAGGGTGAGATGGCCGGATGGCATCACCGACTCAATGGACATGAGTTTGAGTGAACTCCAGGAGTTGGTGATGGGCAGGACTGTGCTGCGGTCCTCAGGGTTACAAAGAGTCGGACACGGCTGAGCGACTGAACTAAACTGTCAACTGAACTAGTTTCACTTTGCCAAAGCCCTGACACGCCGAAATTTGAAGCAAAGAGAGGATATATTTGCAAGGCGGTCAAGCAAGGAGAGGCGAGAGGTCTCAGATCTGCCTCTCCAAAAGCAATGGGCTGAGAGTAATTACAGGATAAAGAACAGAGAAGCAGGCATGGGGAGCGTGGGGAAAGGTGATTGGAAAAGGCGTGCTGATTATCCTGCACAGGCATAACTAGCGCCAGGTCTCTGCAGGCACTCAGCACGCTCTGAGGGTGGAGCTTTGGCCCTCTGACATCACAAAAACCGGTTCTAACCGGGCTTAACCAGCTCAGCTGGAACGAGACACAGCTGAGTTACAAGTAGCTTATTGTTTAGTTACCTGCAGCTTGGGGGACATGCAAGTCTTTTGAGAGAACGTTGATTAGTGAACTCAGGTGAAATGGATTTGACTAATGATCACCCATGGTTTCGTTCCTAACCCTGACATTCAGTTTCAGATTCACATTCAGTTGCTCACGCAACTCACACCATCTCTCCACGGTTTAACAGATGTCATATTTAAGATGCCCAGAGCAAAACTCTTGAACTTTCCCTTCTCAATCTAGTTCTGACCTGTTCTTTCCCACCTTGGAAAATGTCTTCATCTATCCAGTTGCTCAGACTAGAAACGTGGGAGTCACCCTTGACCCCCTTCCTTAACGTCCTGCAGCCAACTCATCCAACTTACCCTGAATCACTCCACCTGTCTCCAGCGTTGTTGCCGCCATTTTAGTCCAAATAACTGTCATTTCTCCCGGGTTCCTGCCCCAGGCTTCTACTTCCACTCTTTCCTCCTTCCTAAAATATCAGATCTTTACACCAAAGCTCAGAGTTTCTTGACATTTTAGGCTGTTGATCTGTTTGCTGTGGGAACTATCCCGGGGATCATAGGGTGTTTAGCAGTGTGCCTGGCCTCTGCCCACTAGATGTCAGTAGCACTTTCCACTTGTGACAACCAGAAATGCCTCCAGACAATGATAAAGGTCCAGATCAGGTCAGATCAGTCGCTCAGTCGTGTCCGACTCTCATGACCCCATGAATCGCAGCATGCCAGGCCTCCCTGTCCATCACCAACTCCCGGAGTTCACTGAGACTCACGTCCATCGAGTCAGTGATGCCATCCAGCCATCTCATCCTCTGTCGTCCCCTTCTCCTCCTGCCCCCAATCGCTCCCAGCATCAGAGTCTTTTCCAATGAGTCAACGATTCCCATGAGATGGCCAAAGTACTGGAGTTTCAGCTTTAGCATCATTCCTTCCAAAGAAATCCCAGGGCTGATCTCCTTCAGAATGGACTGCTTGGATCTCCTTGCAGTCCAAGGGACTCTCAAGAGTCTTCTCCAACACTACAGTTCAAAAACATCAATTCTTCAGCACTCAGCCTTCTTCACAGTCCAACTCTCACAGCCATACATGACCACGGGAAAAACCATAGCCTTGATTGACGAAACTTTGTTGGCAAAGTAATGTCTCTGCTTTTGAATATGCTATCTAGGTTGGTCATAACTTTCTTTCCAAGGAGTAAGCGTCTGTTAATTTCATGGCTGCAGTCACCATCTGCAGTGATTTTGGAGCCCAGAAAAATAAAGTCTGACACTGTTTCCACTGTTTCCCCATCTATTTCCCATGAAGTGATGGAGCCAGATGCCATGATCTTCGTTTTCTGAATGTTGAGATTTAAGCCAACTTTTTCACTCTCCACTTTGACTTTCATCAAGAGGGTTTATTACTTCCTCTTCACTTTCTGCCATGAGGGTGGTGTCATCTGCATATCTGAGGTTATGGATATTTCTCCCAGCAATCTTGATTCCAGCTTGTGTTTCTTCCAGTCCAGCGTTTCTCATGATATACTCTGCATATAGGTTAAATAAGCAGGGTGACAATATACAGCCTTGACGAACTCCTTTTCCTATTTGGAACCAGTCTGTTGTTCCATGTCCAGTTCTAACTGTTGCTTCCTGACCTGCATACAAATTTCTTAAGAGGCAGATCAGGTGTTCTGGTATTCCCATCTCTTTCAGAATTTTCCATGGTTGATTGTGATCCACACAGTCAAAGGCTTTGGCATAGTCAATAAAGCAGAAATAGATGCCTTTCTGGAACTCTCTTGCTTTTTCCATGATCCAGCAGATGTTGGCAATTTGATCTCTGGTTCCTCTGCCTTTTCTAAAACCAGCTTGAACATCAGGAAGTTCACGGTTCACATATTGCTGAAGCCTGGCTTGGAGAATTTTGAGCATTACTTTACTAGCGTGTGAGATGAGTGCAATTGTGCGGTAGTTTGAGCATTCTTTGGCATTGCCTTTCTTTGGGATTGGAATGAAAACTGACCTTTTCCAGTCCTGGGGCCACTGCTGAGTTTTCCAAATTTGCTGGCATATTGAGTGCAGCACTTTCACAGCATCATCTTTCAGGATTTGGAAGAGCTCAACTGGAATTCTATCACCTCCACTAGCTTTGTTCTTAGTGATGCTTTCTAAGGCCCACTTGACTTCACATTCCAGGATGTCTGGCTCTAGGTGAGTGATCACACCATCGTGATTATCTGGGTCATGAAGATCTTTTTTGTACAGTTCTTCTGTGTATTCTTGCCACCTCTTCTTCATATCTTCTGCTTCTGTTAGGTCCATACCATTTCTGTCCTTTATCGAGCCCATCTTTGCATGAAATGTTGCTTTGGTATCTCTGATTTTCTTGAAGAGATCCCTAGTCTTTCCCGTTCTGTTGTTTTCCTCTATTTCTTTGCATTGATTGCTGAGGAAGGCTTTCTTATCTCTTCTTGCTATTCTTTGGAACTCTGCATTCAGATGTTTATATCTTTCCGTTTCTCCTCTGCTTTTCGTGTCTCTTCTTTTCACAGCTATTAGTAAGGCCTCCCCAGACAGCCATTTTGCTTTTTTGCATTTCTTTTCCATGGGGATGGTCTTGATCCCTGTCTCCTGTACAGTGTCATGAACCTCATTCCATAGTTCATCAGGCACTCTATCTTTTAGATCTAGTCCCTTAAATCTATTTCTCACTTCCACTGTATAATCATAAGGGATTTGATTTAGGTCATACCTGAATGGTCTAGTGGTTTTCCCTACTTTCTTCAATTTAAGTCTGAATTTGGCAATAAGGAGTTCATGGTCTGAGCCACAGTCAGCTCCTGGTCTTTTTTTTTTTGCTGACTATATAGAGCTTGTCCATCTTTGGCTGCAAAGAATATAATCAGTCTGATTTCAGTGTTGACCCTCTGGTGATGTCCATGTATAGAATCTTCTCTTGTGTTGTTGGAAGAGGGTGTTTGTTATGACCAGTGCATTTTCTTGACAAAACTCTATTAGTCTTTGCCCTGCTTCATTCCGTATTCCAAGGCCAAATTTGCCTGTTACTCCAGGTGTTTCTTGACTTCCTACTTTTGCATTGCAGTCCCCTATAATGAAAAGTACATCTTTTTTGGTTGTTGGTTCTAAAAGGTCTTGTAGGTCTTCATAGAACCGTTCAGCTTCTTCAGCGTTACTGGTTGGGGCATAGACTTGGATTACTGTGATATTGAATGGTTTGTCTTGGAAACGAACAGAGATCATTCTGTCGTTTTTGAGATTGCATCCAAGTACTGCATTTCGGACTCTTTTGTTGACCATGATGGCCACTCCATTTCTTCTGAGGGATTCCTGCCTGCAGTAGTAGATATAATGGTCATCTGAGTTAAATTCACCCATTCCAGTCCATTTCAGTTCGCTGATTCCTAGAATGTCGACATTCACTCTTGCCATCTCTTGTTTGACCACTTCCAATTTGCCTTGATTCATGGACCTGACATTCCAGGTTCCTATGCAATATTGCTCTTTACAGCATCAGACCTTGCTTCTATCACCAGTCACATCCACAGCTGGGTATTCTTTTTGCTTTGGCTCCATCCCTTCATTCTTTCTGGAGTTATTTCTCCACTGATCTCCAGTAGCATATTGGGCACCTACTGACCTGGGGAGTTTCTCTTTCAGTATCCTATCATTTTGCCTTTTCATACTGTTCATGGGGTTCTCAAGGCAAGAATACTGAAGTGGTTTGCCATTCCCTTCTCCAGTGGACCACATTCTGTCAGATCTCTCCACCATGACCCGCCCGTCTTGGGTTGCCCCACGGGCATGGCTTAGTTTCACAGAGTTAGACAAGGCTGAGGTCCTAGTGTGATTAGATTGACTAGTTTTCTGTGAGTATGGTTTCAGTGTGTTTGCCCTCTGATGCCCTCTTGCAACACCTCCTGTCTTACTTGGGTTTCCCTTACCTTGGGCGTGGGATATCTCTTTACAGCTGCTCCAGCAAAGTGCAGCCACTGCTCCTTACCTTGGATGAGGGTTATCTCCTCACTGCCGCCCTTCCTGACCTTCAACGTGGGATAGCTCCTCTAGGCCCTCCTGCGCCCTTGCAGCCATGGCTCCTTGGATGTGGGGTTGGTCCTCCCGACCACTGCCCCTGGCCTCGGGCATGGGGGCGTGGGGTAGCTCCTCCCAGCCGCCGCCCCTGACCTCGGACGCTGGGTATCTCCTGGGGGGCACAATCGTCCCCTGTCAAGAATTACTGCCATAGCCAAAGCAGTTTTTATTAAAACAACAACTCACAGATAATGATAATAAATATTAAGATAAAATAATAAAACTAATGTCACCTCCCTACTTTAAACCCTCCGCTGACTCCCCAAGTCTTCCGTATGTCCAGGAAGGCTCTGCATGATCTAGCTCTGCCAATTTCTCTCACCTTGAAGCTCCCAGTGGCTTTACTGCTATTCCCCCTGTAAATTAAGCGCATTCTCACACAGGACACTGCCCTTGGTATTCTTTCTATTTAGGCTACTTCTCCCCTGACTTCCTGACTTCTGCATGACTTCTCTCTGCACATAATGGCCCTAGCTTCTCTGCACTTCTTATCTCACTACACTGCCTTCCTGTCCAGCTTTCCATTTCCACATCGCCTTTCTTCACAGCATCTCCAGGCACCTGAAATTACCTTCTTTGTTTGCCTGTCTGTCTCGGTGAAGGGAAAGCCCCTAGTCTGTGACACAGCGTCTCTGCAACTCCAGTGCCTGGAACAGCACTGGGCACACAGTAAATGCTCGAGAAATATTCATTGATTTTTAAAAGCCTTCCTGTCTTGACTTCACATACTGAAAGGATTACACGTGAAACTTCACAGTGTAAACATTTAAAAAAAGGTGTTTTTTTTCACTAGACCAGGATATCCACCACACAGAGCTCAAATGAATTCCTGTGCCAACGCCAAGTGTTTAGGTGACAAACGTGGGAAGTGCCCCTTTTGTAAGGAAAGGCTGCTAGCGTGGTCAGATTGTGACTGGAGCCCTAGTGCCAATGAACAAAGTTTGGCAAAGTCCACACCACGAAACTCTTCCCAAGTGACCTAAGCTGTGCGGAAACCCGTCCCCAAAGGTGATGTCCTAATGAATCTATCTCCTGTGCCAAAGAACCTTCTGCTTGATATAAGCTTTGTCAGGGGAATGAGGTCTTCACGTTTTAATGTCTGCGGATTATGGTAATGTGCTTAACTATATCGATCTGTTCAGCATTCTGTACTTGCTTTGGCCACCAGCCAAGAAACTCCAAGAGAAGGAAGTGTCCAGATGGTCATAACACCGGCTGTGAAAAGGGATCAAAGCAGCAGCACATCAGTGTTATTCATGAGACGTTAGACACCACATTCTGACGCCTCACTTAAGCCGCAAGCCTAATGGGAAGGTGCTTCACGGGCTGCATTAATCCCGCCGCTCACAGAAACCGGGTGTGTGACGCCAATGAGCGCTCCTCAGCTGGCCTGCCGTCTGGAGGGCGGAGCAGCGGCTCTCCACGGGGGGCCCCTGAGGCTCGGCCATCTGGCCAAGGACCTCAGAAGTAGTGCAGGTGGGGTCACGCAGACGGGGGAGCAGAGAACCCTCGGGGTCCCGGAAGGGCTGGCCGAAGGCCCAGGGCAAAAAGCAGCGGAGCTGGGGAGCGCTCGGGCTGAGAAGCTGGGCAGTCGGGGCTCAGCGCCCACTCGGCCGCTTGCTGGTGGGAAGAACGTTTCTCCTCTCATAAGACGGAAAGAGCATAAAACGTGCTAATGTAAACTCCCTGCGCCAGGAAGGGCGAGTCCGACTTCCTCCTCCTCCTCCTCCATCCTTCCAGGCTCCGGCGCGCGTCTCCTCTGATCCAGCCTCCACGTGCCTTCACTACCTGACCTTGAAACCAGCAAAGACCTTCAGAGACAAGCCCGCACTCACCCTTCTGTTCTCAGCGGCTTCTGGCAGCTGCCTCAGAGGAAAGATGAGGCTGTGTGAGCTGCCGACATTGAGCCGCCCTCTCTTCTGTGAAGGTGATCGAAGGCTTGGCAGGACGGAGCACGTTGGGGAGCGCCTGCGCCCACCACCCCAGATTGCCAGCCGGCAGGAGAAGAGCAGGGGACAGCAGACCCCGGTCCTGCTAGGCTGCTCATCACAGATGCCCCTGACACTTCACAGCTATTAGGATAAAAGCGGAGTCTGCCAGCCCTGGCTTCACATGATGGGGGAATAAACAATAGCTTGCAGATTAAATAACGCAGGATATTTTATATTCGAGTTTGAGAGTTTAGCAGAAACTGAGAGCATGATAAATAAAAAGGACTGCGCTCGCCTTTAATAAAGCAAACAGACCAAGGAGCCATTCATTTACCCTATGAAGGATTTGTTTTCCAGGGCAATCATGCAAAAAGGCTTAGCCTATCTTGCAGATGAAAAACTGGCCTGACCCTATCCTGCCCAGCGGACTGAACTTTGCAAACAGGGTTTTCAAAGTGCTCTTTTTCAATTAATGTTTTAATATTTTGAAGCTTTTCATGGAAATTATAGCTCTAGCTGTTCAAGATGACTACAGCGACTGCCTGATTTACAAATGCACCCAAGCAATGCCAATGGCCTTTGCAAATTAGATTTTTAAAATAATTCACACGGTGGCTTTTTAATGCACTCAAGTGCTTCCCATATGCCGCCTTCGAGCCTCATTCCGGAGCCAGATATTTCAGAGCAGAGTGCACATTTCAACTCTTTTTTTCATACCTTTCCCTTTTAGGTAGCTTCAACGCTGCTTTCATTTATCAGAATAATGGAAAGAGAAGCATAGGGCTCAAGACGAGATGTCAGTCATGAAGGCTGCTTTCGCGTTGAGTCTCAGATCGTCGCCAGATCTTCAAGCTCTCTCATCATCTAGCGTCTGTTCTGTTGCCACAGCTCCTTGCTGTTTTGATCCACTCCGTACATTTGTGGCCAAGGTCGTCTTCTTAAGACATTGCTCTTATCACTTTATTCCCTGCTCAAGAAATAAAAGCACCTTGCTGCCTCCAGTCTAAACTTTCCATACTGGCTTTTTTGCCCCTATTAAAAAAAAAACAAATTTCTTTTTAGAGTATTTTTTAAGATCAGAGCAAAGCTGAGCAGAAAATGAAGAATTCCCATATATTCCTTCCCCCCACGCCACCCTAAGACACACAGCTTCCCTCATCATCAGCCTCCTGGACTAGAGTGGTACATTTGTTACAATCGCTGGGACTGATTATCATCCAAAGTCCTTACTTACGTTAGGGTTAACTCTTGCTGTGCTATTTTGGGTTTTGACAGATGTACAGTGACCTGTCCCCACCCCTGTGGTCCACACAGAATGGTTTCACTCCTCTAAATCCTGTGTGCTCTGCCTGTCCATCCCTCTTTCTTCTCCAACCCCTGGCAACCATCAATCTTGCTGTCTCCATAGTTTTGCCTTTTCCAGAATGCCATATTGTTGGACAGCCATTTCAGATGTGCTTTTTTCACTTAGTAATATACATTTAAGATCGCTCCATGGCTTTCCATTCTCTTTAGCATTGAATACTATCCCACTGTCTGGATGTACCAAAGTTTGTTTTTCTCTGCACCTACTGAAGGGATTCCCATTTGCTTCCAGGTTTCAGCAATTATGAATAAAGCTGCAATAAACATTCGAGTGCAGGTTTTTGTGTGGACACAATTTTCATCTCATTTGGGTAAATCCCAAGAAGTGCAATTGCTGGATTGTATGGTAAGAATATGTTTAATTTTGTAAGAAGCTGCTGAATTATCTTCCAAAGTGGCGGTTCCTCTTTGCATTCCCACTAGCAACGAATCAGAGTTCCTACTGCTTCACTTGCTTGCCAGCACTTGGTGTGGCCAGTGTTTGGGATTTTTGCCATTCTGTAAGTGTTGCAGCCTGACTTTTAAATCCTGATTCTATTTACCTTGTCTCTCCAAATGTGTTTGCCGTTTTTGCAAATAAGAACATCCTACTGTTGTCCAGCCTGTGTTCCAACTGAGCCTCCACCAGCCTTGGTTCCAGGTCTGTGCCCTTGTTTTTCCTCACATGAAAGCCTGCCACCTTCTGGGTCAAACCATGCTGTGCTCTTCTCCACGGGATCTTCTTGACTATACCAGACATCATTTCTCTTCCCTTGCTGTGAATGTCTTTAAAGACATGCTTGTCAACCCAAGAGATACTGCAGACTAGCTCCTATCCCTAGAGATTCTGACGTTACTGAACTATGAGCAAGGACCTTTAAAAGTCCTCCCTATGACTCTAGATGTGCTCCCAAGGTCAAGAATCAAACACTAGGACTTACAGTCTTCACCAGACAATCCAGTACCTTGTATGATCAGGATCTCTGGAGGAAGGACTCAGCACCAGTAATTTTTAAAACTCCCCAAGTGATTATAAGGTAGAGTTCAGACTGAGCACCACTGGGATTCTACCTTACAACTTGCCCCACATGTATTTTATATACTCAACTAGATCCCCAGTTAATATTTGGGGTTTCAAAGACTCCCAGTTAGTATTTGGGGTTTCTACTTTAAGATTGCTGATCCCAACCCACCCCCTATTCCTAAAATACATCATAATACAGAATACACAACAGAAATTCAGTTCAGTTCAGTCGCTCAGTCACGTCCGACTCTTTGCGACCCCATGGACTGCAGCATGCCAGGCCACCCTGTCCATCACCAACTCCTGGAGTTTACTCAAACTCACATCTGTTGAGTTGGTGATGCCATCCAGCCATCACATCCTCTGTCGTCCCCTTCTCCTGCCTTCAATCTTTCCCAGCATCAGAGTCTTTTCCAATGAGTCAGTTCTTCACATCAGGTGGCCAAAGTATTGAAGTTTCAGCCTCAGCATCAGTCCTTCCAGTGAATATTCAGGACTGATTTCCTTTAGGATGGACTGGCTGGATATCCTTGCAGTCCAAGGGACTCTTAAGAGTCTTCTCCAACACCACAGTTCAAAAGCATCAATTCTTCAGCAGTCAGCTTTCTTTATGGTCCAACTCTCACTTCCATACATGACCACTGGAGAACCATAGCTTTGACTAGACGGACCTTTGTCGGCAAAGTAATGTCTCTGCTTTTAATATGCTGTCTAGGTTTGTCATAGCTTTTCTTCCAAGAAGCAACTGTCTTTTAATTTCATGGCTGCAATAGAAATTAATAGTAAGTAAATGTCTAAGTAGGTAAATAAGTCTAGGCAGCCTGTTTGATTTTTATCAGTTGCTTAAGCCCAAGGATTATAGGCAAGATCATATGTTTCAATATCAAATAGGTTATTTATGAAATTACTATCCCTTGACCAAAGGCTAAAAATGTACCCTCTGCTAAGTGCTTGATAAACGTGCCATCTATTAGAGCACAGATGAGCTGAGTGAGTGCTGAGCTTTACCCCAACAGTGGGTGGTCTGTCACACCATTGAGGAAAAGAAAAATGTCAATAAAAAATGAGGAAAAGAAGCATTCACTACAGATCTTTTGTGTTGAGAATTTTGCTGATTCTTGTTTCATGGTTTTGTATGATGTCATCATTACCACTTGCTGACTTAAAAAAAAAAAGACTGTCAACCAGACAACAAATGTTACTTGCTGGCCCATCTGAGTTGAGCCTCTAGATTTTTCTTACCAACTTCACTGCATCCTGAAAATAAGATTCAGACCTCGAGAAATTAGTTTTCTTCCTTTCTTTCCCAGGCACAAAGCATATCAGGAAAAACCCACGGATGGTCCATCACAGCAAAGTTCCCATAAGATGAGTCCCTCCCAGACAACGATGTTCATAATTAGTCCATCGACTCAGTTGTCTGCTGGTGGTTGAACTTTTCCTTCCCTAAAATTCACCTCTTTTAATGTTTTCTGCTCACTATGATGCTGCTGTAATAAGAAAGCAGTGAGAAGGTTTACTTGGTGAAAGTATGTTGCTTTTAAGGATGCAAATGATGTTAAAGTGAACTTTAAGCCCATCAAAATGCAGAAGCCAGGTTCCGGTTCAGAAACTTGACTGAAAACCTGTGTTTATTTTTTCTTCCTCCATATCCCAAAGGAATGACAGTCAAGATACCCAAAGAGGGATAAATGATGGTAATATGCGACACTCTTCCTTTCTTTTATCCTTTCAAAAAAAATTTTCCTTTGAGTAGCCTTTAAACAGTTTTCTAAAATGTTGATAATGTCCCCTGATACCATAAGGATGTGGAAATCCTTTATTGTTTATATGCTCTTCTAGGCAATGTAGCCATACACATCAGCGGTAAGTTATGAGCTGCCTCGTCTTGGACGGGCCAAGCTTGGGAATACCTGCCATGCCCACAGCCCTTTTCAGACACGATCGTTCCCAAAATCTCACTGTTGCATGTGATCTCCAACCCAATTTAGGAGAGCCAACAGGTGAGTTTTCCTTAGAAAGATCCCTCTCAAGAGTTCTGAATTTAAGGCGTTAGAATGAACCATCCATTTGGGGAATTAAGTGAAATACCCAAGGAGAGAAAGTAAGACATCAAAGTCATGAATAATCAGGAGTAATGAGCGACGATAAATAGAAGCCGTACCAAAGAGGGGAAGTCGGTGGGAAAGAGCAGGAGCAGGAAAAGCAGAAACAGGAGTAGATGAAGGCCAGTGGAATCAGACAGGGCCTTGGGGAATCCTTTTTAAGGAGGACAGCCTTGGTCAGCATGCTTTTCTGGCTTTTTACCTTTCATGAAAATAACAGTCTCATACACTAAAAATATCAGTGCAGGAAGGTGGGAAAAAAGCACAGACTACCTGAAGTTCCTTTTCTAAGCTACTTACTAATGAAAACACAACCTCCCTGATATCTTTTCTGCTAAGCTATAAAGAAGCTCTTCAAGAAATACAGCGGGGAAAGGTCTGGATTTCAGCCCTAGGATTCCTTTTGA
Organism: Bos javanicus; assembly: GCF_032452875.1. Classification (NCBI taxonomy): domain Eukaryota; kingdom Metazoa; phylum Chordata; class Mammalia; order Artiodactyla; family Bovidae; genus Bos; species Bos javanicus. The sequence goes on from NC_083874.1 coordinate 107,226,833, forward strand.
ATTCAATGTCTGATTCCATAGGTTGTGTTTATATGATATCAAAGTAACTATTTTAACGTGTGGGGTGAAAAGGGAGTCTTTGACACCACATAGACAAGAGACTCAAGGCTTTTTGTTGTGTAAGCTCTTCAGTTGGCATTTACAGAAAGAGCCCCTCTTCTGCCAGACTGCAGTGTCATTATTTTCCTCCTCCATAGAGGAGCCATAAATCACTTAGAGGATAAACTGGCAGGTGTTATATAAACACTGAATACAACTGAACATTCCTTTCAAATAGTGTCATGGTAAAACCCACAAGGCTCAAAGAATTTGCAGTACTCTGAAGAAGAAAGCAATACAATAGCCTCAGAAATACTGACATTGCTAGTAAAATAAATCTGCAGTATTGACTTTGAGAAGGAAAAAAACCCAACACTAAAGCAACAACAAAACAACAACAAAGTCTATATTTAAAAGGAAGCAGCCGATATCAAAGTAAATAAAATGTCTTCCTGTAGCCAGAAGTCCTGCTGCCTCCCACAGGTTCAAAGCGCTTTTGTGCCACAAAATTATAGTTTACCGTCACTTGTGTGATTAAGGAAGTACAGCGGAAATGCCTACGTGTCTTCTGGAATAGGTAAGAAGTAGAAAGGATAAAAGTTATTTCCTGTTGTTTTTCTTAGGACCTCAAGTCAGCTTTCTGCAACAAATGTTAGCTTTATTTTTACACGGGAAACCCTTTATTTTCCTGTTCTCTTTGGTCCAAGTCACACTGGTTTATTGAGCATCTAGTATGGGCCACTGGTGAAAGATGCCGGATCCTGAATGACAGGGAAGCCTCAGTGTGGAGAATGGGATTCAAATGGGGGCCACAGGGCAGAAAAGACACGAGATGGGAAGGAACATCCGAAACAGACCTAAAAGGACTGGGCAGGTGGAGATGGCAACAGGCTGCGTTCCATGTTGGAAGAACAGCACAAGCCTGAGCATACAAGATCATCAGGCTCAGAGACAAGAGCAAATAGTTTGGCGTAATTGTAGAGGGGTAGGAGGAGACAGTTGAAAGGGTAGGCGAAGGCTGTATTACAAGCTTTAGGTTCAGGATTCTTTAAGCTCAGAAATACAAGAATTGGCCCACTTCACTGCAGAGTCAAGGGGAGCTCTGGCTTCAACCTAAGCTGGATCTGGGGACTCCCACCTTGCCCTGTAAATGTCTCCTCTTTTCTCCCTGTTGGTTTCTTTATCACGTTTTAGTTGTTAACTCCTGGCAGCTTCAGTCTCATACCAATTCTAGCAGTCTCAACTGAAAACGAGCTTCTTTTTCTCAACTGCTCAGCCAAGACTCAGAATAGAGATCCTCTGATCTAAGTCATTTCTGCCTCTCCCTGAACCAATTACTGTGTCTTATGTCCACTCCTGGAGCCAAAAAGAGGGATCAGTGCCAGTCAATTCATATGGACGAGGGAATGAGTCCCCATAAGGAATCTTAAAGACACCACCACAACAAGAGCTGGCTTCTGGGATGGAAAAACAGCAGGTGTCCCCACAAGGGGCCATACATAACCTGGGGGTTCTGAAACCAAGCTGAAGAATATGCACTTGATTCGGCTGAGGAGAGTCATCAAATATTTTAATGCAGAGAAGCAGAATGATGGAAGCTGTTCCAGAATGATCTGACCCCAAGATGAAGGAAAAAACAAGAGAGTTGAGAGATAAGAGGCTCTTTTATCAATAATCTTATCAATAATCATTTCTGAAAAAGAAAATGAGGGTCCAAACTAGAATTGTAGTCCTAATGTGAAGGTGATGGATTAGAGATGGAAGTTGCATCAACTTGGTTATCAGCTGAATTCTGTGGAAGAGAAAGAAAATGAGTCATCAAAGATGATTGTTTTTTTGCAAACCTGGTCAACTGGAGAAACAGGGAGTTAGGAGGAGTAGTTTGGGGGTGAAATTAGTTGAGCTTGGCAGTGCTGAGTTTGAGGACAGGTGATGCTCCCAGTGGAGATTTTCATCAGGCAGCTGGAAAGGGAAGTCAGTACAATCCAGAAGCAGAGCCAGGTGCATACAGGTAAAGGGGAAACGTCAAGGTCATCCCAGGAGACAGTAACGGAGGCCCAGAGCAAGAGTGATCCTGGGGCAGATGACCATTCGAGCTGGCTTCTGTGTTTGCATCCATCGGTTGTGTGACCGTCCCAGGAGGTACTGAAGAGCAGTCCAGAGCCTGGGGTTTCGCCCAGGCGGTCTCAGTGGATAGGCACCAGGAAGGCTCACAGAGCAGATGGTGTGAGCAGCTGATTTGTTTCTTGGTCTCTTCCCTAATAATTGAAAGTTCTCATTTCTTCCTTCCACTGTCTTCTCATTCCTCATGTATATTCTGACTCTCCAAGGCTGTTAGCAGGTCCGCACAATCTTTCTATCCCCAAGTCTCTAGTTAACTGCTCTCAAAATAACTCCTCTGTGGATCATCCGCTCCTCTCGTCTCTGTCACATCCATTCCAAAAGCTCTTGTGAAAGCAGCATTCCAGCGCAGGACTAAGATCTTTGCTCTGGAGCAGAGTCACCGTGTGACTGTGGCCAAAGTATTGATCTTCTGAAACCTCCATTTCCTCACCTGAAAAAAAATAGTAACCATACCTACTTTATAGGGTTGCTGTGAAGGTAAGTAAAATACGTGTGGTGCAGAAGCAATAACGGTGTGTTTAACATACCGAGTTGTATGTCCTAGTGAAAAGTAATTTGCAAGGCAGGAGTTTTAATCTGGATAAGAACTCCATCGTCCTGCTCTCGAACTGTTTTACTCCACTCCTCACTGAGCCCTCCTTTGTGCTCTCCTCCTGGAAGCACATGGACAATTTCAGTCTGAGACCCCCGCAGACAGCCCTCAGCTGCACAGGTCACAGAGCCTACGGAGGATGGTGAAGGACGGTGAACCTATGGAGGAAGGCTTCACCTTCGCCAAGAGCACGGTGAGGCTGCTGGCATGGCAGAGGCACTCACGGCCCTGGGTGTGCAGGGGCAGGGGAGGGCGGAGGCAGCTTCCAAGCCCTGAGCTGCGGTCTCCTCCTTCACAAATAAACCAGAACACCGCTAACATTCATTCCAACCCAAGTGAGGGCTTAGGGGTGAGTGGGGGGTGAAGGTACGTTGTCACGAGAGATGGTGGGCAAGAGGCTGGCATGATCCAGTAAGGGGGAAAGGAGCAGGACAGGGCTACGAGCACAGACTGGCAGGTGAGCTGAGAAGACAGGTGGTGAGAAGGAAACGGTGCCATGTGGGAGAGACCAACAGGCAAGGCAAGGTTGCCAAAGCCAAGGATCGTGCTCTTCTCTGTGTGCTCGAGTCCAGCCTCCAACCTCTTACTGTGCAGAGGGTGGGGAAGAATCTGAAGGGTTAAGAAGCCCAGGAATATCTAGTTTAGAAAACTAGCTTTGCCAGATTTTCTACTTTGTTCATTTGCTACCGATTAGAGTCAAGAGCCTGGACTTCCCTGGTGGCTCAGTGGTAATGCAGGAGACACAGGTTCGATCCCTGATCTAGGAAGATCCCACCGCCCATGGAGCAACGAAGCCCATGTACCACAGCCCTTGAGCTCTAGAGCCCAGGAACTGCAAGTACTGAGCCCACCTGCCCTAGAGCCGTGTTCACCAACAAGAGAAGCCGCGGCAACGCGAAGCCTGGGCACTGCAGGCAGAGAGTGGCCCCCACTCTCCGCCACTAGGGTAAAGCCCATGTATAACAGTGAAGACCCAGCACAGGGAAAATCAATTTTAAAATAAATAACATAATTTTTTTAAAAGAACATCAGTTCAGTTCAACTCAGTAGCTCAGTTGTGTCTGACTCTTTGTGACCCCATAGATGGCAGCACACCAGGCTTCCTTGTCCGTCACTAACTCCAGGAGTTTCCCCAAACTCATGTCCACTGAGTTGGTGATGCCATCCAACCATCTCATCCTCTGTCGTCCCCTTCTCTTCCTGCCTTCAATCTTTCCCACCATCAGGGTCTTTTCCAGTGAGTCAGCTCTTCACATCAGGTGGCCAAAGTATTGGAGTTTCAGCTTCAACATCAGTTCTTCCAATGAACACCCAGGACTGATCTCCTTTAGGATGGACTGGTTGGATCTCCTTGCAGTCCAAGGGACTCTCAAGAGTCTTCTCCAACACCGTAGTTCAAAAGCATCAATTCTTTGGTGCTCAGCTTTCTTTATAGTCCAACTCTCACATCCATACATGACTACTGGAGAAATCATAGCCTTGACTAGATAGACCTTTGTTGACAAAGTAACATCTCCGTTTTTTAATATACACCTTCCTTATCTTTATGTATTTTGGTATCCAACCGAAAGAGTGAAGCAGGAGGATGTGGAGAGCAGCGCAGGTGGCCCCAGAAGGGACAGGAGGCCTGTGTGTGCTGCAGGTGGGGTCGTACATAGCACTGCAGATCCCTTGTTCCCAGAGCAGGACTGGGCCAGCACCAAGAGCATATGTAGGAACGACCCTTTCATGAATCATGCTATTTTGAAAGGGCCCTTCATCCATCAGGCTGACCCAAAATAAATACAACCATCACATTCGGAAGCCCTGAAGAAAGCCCTTCTCTTTGGCACTCGGATTACAGACGGAGCTGACACGGCATGGAATGCAATGATTTATGCAGCAGGAAGATGACTGGCTGTGGGGCAACAGGGAGATTTTCTTCTGCAAGAATTTCTGTCGTGGCCTTTCCTGACCCTTCACTCTGGTGAATGAAATTTAAAAGTAAAATGAATGCCTTTTCCATGAGTTATTGAGTTTTCTTCTCCTGCACTTAGCATAACTTGCTACTTGGGGGGAAAAAAGGGCAAAGGGCTCTGTTCAGTCGAATGTCTGAATTAATGATCTCCCTGAGCATCTTGGATTTAAATGGTAGGTTTGAGGGTGCAGAGAACCTGGGTGTTTCCAGTGAGACATACAGCTTTATTAGGGCTTGTAATAGAAAGAGAAGCTGATCAGGAAAATGGTGATGAAATCCCAGTGAGGATGATGGCCTCAGTTTAGAAGTGATCTTAAGCTGTTCCAGTGAATGCCAGAGGTCTTGGTTTCTAAGCCCTCTCTGCTCATGTTGACCTGGTTTCAGGAAACTGATTCACACAAACACCAGCCCTGACCTTACCAAAGGGGAGTAGTAAGAAAGAGGGTGAAGTGTGTTTACTTTAGATTTGCCAAAATAAATTTGGTGATTTAACCAAAAAAGAATGAGCATCAGTTAGAGCTGGGGGCGGAAAAGGCCCAAAGGAACCATGTGACGGATCTCTATTTCCCTGAAATTGCTCTAACATTTAAATCAAAAGTTTTCAAGATATTTTTACAATAGCGTTTGACACTACAGGAAGTCAGGGAGAAAGGATGTCTGTTGTACTACAGTGGACAAAGCGCCAGTACCAGCCTGTGGGTTGTCGTTGTTTCCTTCTAGACAGACGTGTTCCCTAAAGCCATCAGCATCTGTGACAAGACAACTGTGAGAGAGTGAGCCTGGAATGCAGACGTCCGCGTTGAACAGCTGAGACAAGCAGTGTGATGCAGAGAGAGCGTCTGATTGGAACCAGGACACCTTCACCCTGGCTGGCTGCTGCGACACCCTGCACCACAGCAACCTCACAGGGAAGGACAGGAGAGGCTCTGAGAGGGAGGCTTCCGGAAAGCCTTCCACCCGCCACGCCTGCTTGGCAAGGGCCAAGTGCCAGAGGCCCAAACACAGAAACGAGGCGCTTGGCATTGGATGTGCGAGAAAAACCTGTATGATGCAAAAATGCAATGTCACACACGTACAGAAATCTCACGGTCAGCTTTCTGACAATCTCCGGGACCCACTGGGCCTGTGAGGAGCTGCCTGGCAAATCAAGATGAGGCTCCAGCACCAACAGGCGCTGATGTAGCAGCGCCCACACCCCAGGCAAGGGGCTTTGTGTGTGCCGTACACTGCTGTCACCATTCCAGACAGAACAACAACACTAGCAGCTACGCAAGCCCTGTGGCACCAAGTTTCCATATCTTAGCTCATCAACCTAACGAAATCGATACTATCATTCCCATTTCATAGCTGAGGAAATGGTGACTTAGGCTGGAAAACCAACTTGACTAAAGTCTGGCAGAGCTAAAGGACAGGGAAGCAAAGATGAACCTGAAGAGACAGTAGGAGGAGGGCATGGAGGTGCCATGGGGAAAGAAATGCAGAAACACAAGAGCAGATAGTCAGATGCAAATCAGACCGCAAGCCAGGGGTTGGCAGCCGGTCAAGTCTGTACCCGGGAATCACAGATACTGAGCGCTCCTGCTCGACAGCACGGGGTCCAAGGGCTTCTCACACTCAGTGTGTCTGTGAATCACCCGGGGGTCATGTTCAAACTGCACACTGATTCCACCAGTCCTGAGATCCGGCATTTCTGACAAATTTCCAGGTGACGTGATGCTCCTGGTCTGAGTTCAATCTGAGTAGTAAGAATCTAGATGGGCCCGAACGCTGGTCTAAGAACTAAGACTCAGTGGCCTGTAAGGTCCACAGAGCTCGGTGAAGACAATAAAGATGATGCACTGAGGCTTTTTTTCTTTTTCTATTTACTAGATTGCTGGTTCACCATAAAAGGATACCACTCGGAAGAGCCAGATGGAAGAGGTGCTGTCAGGGCAAGGTGTGGGAGAAGGGATGCAGTTTCCACACCCTGAAAGGTATGCCTCCCTCCCAACACCCCAACCCAGACGCTCTTCAAACTCCAGTTGCTGAGTTTTTATATAGCTAACTTCATTCGGCTTTTTCATTTATGCTGTTATAGTTCACTTTTTTTGCAACACAGTCCTATTACAATAGGCAACTATATGAACACCAAATTTAATCATAGACTAAAACGTTGGGAACCCAATGTCAGTCTCCATATTTTTTTTTTTTTTCAAAAAAGCTAAACTGCAGAAGTGACCCAACCTTTCAATTTATAGATGGCGAGACTGAAGCCTGGAGTGGAGAAGTGCTTTACCAGTTACTAGAAGATGCAAGCTGAGCATCTCTTGGCGCTGAAAGGTAATGAATAAGGCTAACAGAGGTAGGTAGATTAGAATATGCTGCAGAAAGCATTGCTTGTCACATTGAGAAACCTAGGTTTTATCATACAGGCAAAGGCAAATTTTGAATATTCTGATAAGGAAAAGTTGAAAATTCTGAGTTAGGGTAACGAATCTGGCAAAAGAGCATAGCATTAAGTGCTGGAGGCTGGGATATCAATTCAGAATCTAATGCCTTATTAACTTGATCTAAGGCAATGGCACCCCACTCCAGTACTCTTGCCTGGCAAATCCCATGGACAGAGGAGCCTGGTAGGCTTCAGTCCATGGGGTGAGTCGGACATGACTGAGCAACTTCACTTTCACTTTTCACTTTCCTGCATTGGAGAAGGAAATGGCACCCCACTCCAGTACTCTTGCCTGGAAAATCCCATGGATGGAGGAGGCTGGTAGGCTGCAGTCCATGGGGTCGCTAAGAGCCGGGCACGACTGAGCGACTTCACTTTCACTTTTCACTTTCATGCATTGGAGAAGGAAATGGCAACCCACTCCAGTGTTCTTGCCTGGAGAATGCCAGGGACGGCAGAGCCTGGTGGGCTGCTTCTATGGGGTCGCACAGAGTCGGACACGACTGAAGTGACTTAGCAGCAGCAGCATAGAACATAAGATGCCATCAGTTATAAGAAGCACTTATGTTCCTCAAAGAAAGAAAAATTTCTGTCACTACAACTATGACAAAATGATTTATCACTTTGGAGTGTTTATTTTATATGTATTGAATTGGTCTCATATACTTACTTAGACATAACTTTTTTATTATGTATTACCCTTATGCATTCATAAAAATAAACCATGAGCCAAATGAATTGGTTAAGGTCATGGTTCCCAAAATATGCACCAAGCCACCTCAAGGAGCCAGTGAACTAAAGGGGGTACCATGGGATGGTTTATATTTTCAGGGGAAACACAATAATGTTTGACGTATGTTAGACATGGTGCCAACCATGAGCTCCAAGTTATTCATAAATTCAACGTGGGATCAGACTACACTTCGATGACGCTGTATTTTGTCAAGTTGGGTTATTGGCAATTGCCGTGATAAAAGAAAGCCAGTACTGAAAAAACAACGTGGGTCAGGAAGGGAAGGTGCCAGTGTCCAAGTTGATTCCACGGTTTGAAAAGCTGTGTAGCGCCCCAAAGGCACACCCGTTCCAGTAGTGAGTATTCTAGCTATCTAAGCGTGAAATTCAAAGGGGTTTTTACGCGCTTACTTCTGTCTTTGTTTATTTCTGTTTTTGGCTGTCCTGGGTCTTGTTGCTGGCGTGGGCCTTCTCTGGCCGTGAGCGGGGCTCCCCTCCGTCCGGGGCGCGGGCGTCTCATCGCGGTGCCTCTCCAGCGGCAGAGCACAGTCTGTAGCTGCACGGGCTTCCGCAGCCGCGGCTCAAAGGCTCGGCTCAGGGGTTGGGGCTCGCGGGCCCTGGAGCACTGACTCAGTAGCTTAGTCGTTCTGTGCATGTGGAATCTTCTCGGACTCGGGATCAAACCGGTGTCCCCTGCATTGCCATCAGGGAAGCCCCAAAAGTTAATTTTACAAATGGCTATTAAGCTGTTGGATCAAAGGATTTTAAAAATGAAACTGTTGGATATTTCTTTTAGCCTAGATGTGCTATGAAGAAGAACTCAGACCTTGGAAATGTCATGAACCAATAAAGTTGGAGAATCTCCGGGTATTCCTGAAGTTTGTTCACATTCATAATGCACCTTTCCTGGGTCCCTCTCAGTTTCACAGCAGTCTGCACCCACGTTTCATCTGCTCGGAAACACCCTCTGTGCCATGGATGCCCTGGTGGCGTGCCACGTTTAAAGAATGCTGCGCTACTGTTTCTGCGATTTTAAAGCCCCATTCATTCTGAAAGTATTGTTGCTGGAAAATATCCCAGTTTGTTCAATAGAAGGTTTTAAGGCAATAACCAAGACTCATATTCCTTCCTTGAATAGTCTGTTAGGAGCTAGCAGTTGACAACAATGAATTCCATTTATTTCACCAGGAAAAATATGTCAGACAGAGCTAGCTTAGGCAATGACAAATACACAGCTACTGATACCTTCCTGTTAATACGGCACTGCTGCTACACGGAGAGCAAGTGTAAGTGGCCACTGAGAATAAAACCTATTACGATTTCAAAGACGTTACAATGTGAAAAAAGGTTTATGTATCAAGAAACTGACAAAATATAATATCTGTCTCACAATGCCATAAGAGTCGAGGTAATAATGTGAAAAGATGTGTCAGAAGTAATATTGTTCTGATTAACTACCGGGAGATAAGGGCCTAAGGAAAATATTGAAAGAGGCCGTAGAAAAGGGGCTACGGTGTTAGGAGGCACTGAGGTAGAATCAACAGGGTTTCGAAATTAGAACATAAACTTGCATCATGAGCAGCTCTCCGCTGGTCAAGACTGTCCCATAAGTGCTTGGTGAGGTACGTGCCCCTACGTTAGAACCTCACAGGAAATGTACAACCCACCTGGCAAGTCCTTGGCCCTCTTTAGATCTTGTTCCAAAGTCATAGCCGCAGACTCAAGCCGTGTGCTCTTAACCCTGACAGATATTCAGTGGTTGCTTCAGAGAGCGCCCTTGGTAAAGCGAAGAAATGTCCTGCATGTTTACCGAAAATCACATATATTTCATTCTTGAAAAGTATAGTTCGATGAAAGTGAAAGTCACTGAGTCGTCTCCGACTCTTTGTGACCCCACGGAATATTAGAGTCCAGGGGATTCTCCAGGCCAGAATACTGGAGTGCATAGCCTTTCCCTTCTCCAGGGATCTTCCTAACCCAGGGATCGAACCCAGGTCTCCCGCATTGCAAGCAGATTCTTTACCAGCTGAGCCACAACACAGGACAAGGTTATTATAAAATACTGACTGTACTCCCTACTTGGCGGCGGTGGTGGTGGTGCTCTGTCCTGTCTGACTCTTTGCGACCTCATGAACTGCAGCTCACCAGGTTCCTTTGTCCACGGGATTCCCCAGGCAAGAATACTGGAGTGGGTTGCCATTTCCTCCTCCTCCAGGGGATCTTCCGGATCCAGGGATCTCCTGCAATGGCAGGCAGATTCTTTCTGCGTGTATACTTTCTGGCCGCTTTAGAGAGAGCCTGAAGCAGCTCTTTGCCATCTCTAGCCTTTCCTGGCACTAAGCAGAACCTTCTATCAATCCCTTGAAGTGATCACTCTTTTTCAGACTTTCAAGGAAGCCAGCCCAGAATGGTGAGGCAGTCACAAAGCATTTCTTGGAGTCAGAAAAATGTGCTACATTTGGAGCATAAGATCTCAGATCCACGAGCCCACTTCATGCTCAATTCATGGGCTCAGGACTGGGGATGAGACAGAGGAGTCAGCTTGTGTCCACTCCACTGGTCTGGCACGAACTGGTCTGGCACGAGTTGTTGCACCAACTGTGTATACAGACACTCAGTGAAAGTGACCAATGTCATTTTTTGTATTTCAGTGGGGTCCCGGAGGTGAAATGCCTGGACTCCAGCAAGCACCCGTCTGGGGTGGTCTTCGGGACCGCTACAATGCCAGCTGGGAGGAAGCATTGCGCCTGGTGCAGGGAGGCATTAATGTTTTCTGGGTGTCCTCTGATACATCCATTCACAGCAGCTCGTACAGATTCTGAAGCCAAAATTTTTTCTGGGTGTGTTGAGATTGTACTCAGTGCTTGTGAGATAGTCAGGGGTGTGGTGGGTAACCAGGATACTGTTCCAGACTTGTTTGGTGCAGGAATAATGCACAACTCCCCTTGGTGGAATAACACCCTGCTGGAACTGTTATCAGGATCCAGCCATCTAGGGAGAGGGTCGGCAGCTGCACGTTGCAGCACCGTGAGCTTTACTGGATAACTGGGAATTTGTGCCTCTTAATCCCCTTCATTTATCTCACCCCTGCCCGCACCCTTCTCGCTTCTCATCACCATGAGTTTGTTCCCTGTATCTGCAGCTCTCGTTTCTGTTGTGTTATACTTGTTTGCTTTTTAGAGTCCACGTGTAAGGGAAAGCATACAATATTTGTCTTTCTCTGTCTGACTTAGGGCTTCCCTGGTGGCTCAGCTGGTAAAGAATCCACCTGCAATGCAGGAGACCCCGGTTCGATCCCTGGGTTGGGAAGATCCCCTGGAGAAGGGAAAAGCTACCCCCTCCAGTATTCCAGCCTGGAGAATTCTCCATGGAGTCTCAAAGAGTCAGACATGACTGAGCAAATTTCACTTTCAGGTCCATTCAAGTTATCACAAATGGCAAGATTCATTCTTTTCTATGACTGGTATTTCAGTGTGTGTGTGTGTGTGTGTGTGTGTACAGCATATTTTCTTTATCTGTTGGTAGACACTTCGATTTCTTTTGTATCTAGGCTACTGTTAACAATGCTGCTATAAACATTGAGGTGCATATATATTTTCTAATTGGTGTTTCTACTTTCCTTGTATAAATACCCAGAAATGGAATCGCTGGACCGTACGATAGTGCTATTTGTAATTTGGAGGGAAACCTCCATACTGATTTCCATGGTGGCTGCACCAATTTACATTCCAAAGGCTTTACCCAAAGCCTCCCCTTTTCTCCACATCCTCGCCAACACTTACAGTTTGTTGGTTTTTTGATGATAGCCATTCTGACAGGTCTGAGGTGATATCATTGTGGCTTTGATTTACAGTTCCTTGATAATTAGTGATGCTGAACATCTTTCCATTTGCCTATTGGCCATCTGAATGTTTTCTTTGGAAAAATGCCTGTTTTTCAAATTATACTGTTTGTTAACTATATGCCCATTTAAAAATTGTTTGTTAACTATACTGTTTATTAGCTGTGTGAGCTTGGGTCTCTTAGCCTCAGTTTCCTCATATCATAAAATAGAAATAATTGTAATATCTCCTTCTTAAAATTGAAATGATTAAATAAGATAAAGCGTAAACCACAGATCTTGGCTTACATTTAGTGTTTAAATGTCAAAAAGGCTAAGACAGTCTAGTTCCTTTGCCACTTCTTTGACAGAATTACATTAGTTTCTCATGGGAGTTTGTTTTCCTGCCTGAAATTTCATTTGGAAAAGTTTCATGAGCAGTTAATAAACAGGAGCCGGACGCAAATCGTACGTAGGCTGTTTTCCCCGTTCCGTGTTTACTAGTGTCTCCCTGGTCTGTGACACCACCATGTTTTTCCTGAGCCAGAACTGCACCGGCGGATTCATTTTGATATTTGGCAAAACTAATACAATTTGTAAAGTTTAAAAATAAAATAAAATTTAAAAAAAAAAAAAGAAAGAAAGAAACCTCGCATCCACTCTCAGCATACTGGGATCTGTTCTCTGCCCACATTTCTAGATGTTCTTTGGAGTCTGTCACTGCTCAGATTAAAATCCCCCAGCAGCTTCCCACTGCGCTGAGTAAGATCCAAACCCAGCGCCTAGACCTCCATCTGCTGCTCCAGCGCGGCTCCCACCTTGCCCTCATCTCCTTTCTCCACCCATGGCGACCTGCCTTTTGTTCCTGCAGCATGCCAACCCCATTCCCACTGTAGGGACGTTAATGTTCCCCTATGTTTATCACTTTTCATGCTGATATTTTTCTTGTTCATTAATTTATTTGGCAGCCATGTTTTCTCCACCTACCCGTAGCCCCAGTCTTCAGAAGCTAAACTCTGTGAGAGCAGACATTATTTTGCTCTTTGCCATTTTCCCAGTGCCTAAAGAACTATCTGGCATTTATGAGGTATCCTATAAATAACTGCTTCATCATAAATAAATACATACTCATCAGACATCAGCAAAATACCATTACCTGTGTACCCCTCTGGGTACACAGTTCTTAGGAGACAATACTCTGTAAGCATGCAGTAGGATCCGTGTCTGACAGGGAAGGGCTGAGAGTCTCGCCCAGGCGCTGACAGACAGTTTGTGCAAAGCCCAGGAAATTATGTTTCTTTGTCGCCTCCCTTTGTCTGAAACTGTTTTGTAACCGAAAGCTCATTGTAGGATTTTTTTCCTCTTATCTAGAAAGTCTTCGGGTTCTGGCTCCTGAAAGATTTTCTTGTCAGTCTTTACAGACAATACATCTCAAAGATTACGTTCTATAGCAATCTGAACAACTTGCAATTATTTGATTCTCCCAGCATTTAACAAGTAAGCTATTCCAGAATTCCAGGCTAGGCTCTGAATAGCTACCAAAGGAGGAAACTTTATCTCCTCATGTTCATAAACACATAGGAATCTCCCTTTCTCTCCCTCTCTCTCCCATTATCTTTATGTTATTAGTGGACAAAATGTCAATTTACAGTTGAGATTTATTTCTTCAAATTCTTTACTCATGAATCGGGCAGAAACTGCAAGCCAAACACGTTTATTCCATTCTGAAGGACTAGTCTCTTTCAAGCCATCAGCAGTAACAGCATATAAATCTGTCAGCATAATAGTAGTTGTTCAAGGCAAATCTGTAGCTTAATTACCGAGAAGGTGCAGCAGAAGAAAATGGTCCTCAAACTCTGAATCGATGTAGAAAAGACTGTTCAATTTATTTAAATTAAAATGTTCACTGAGCAACCACCATTACTCTCTAAGTACAAAGCAGTCGGCAAGCTGGACACCCGAAGAAAGAACTTTGGGAAAAGCGTGCCAAATGTCAAGTGCAAGCCTAGACCCACAAAAGGTGCTCAGCAAACACTGGATTTCCCCTAAGGGTCTTGATCTCTCCTGTGAATCTGGGCATGTGTCTTCAAAAGTACCGTGACTCAGCTCAACTCAGATATGTCCCCAGGTGGGTCAGGCAGAGAGGAGCAGCCCAACTTGACAGCCTGGTCTGTGCCCTGCATGGCGCAGAGCTCTCATGTACAGAAAATCTCCTTTCTGTCTCCATAGGTTAGTCTTTTGTTCCCGTTTGCCAAAATAGGAAAAGGGAGCACTCGGAGATTAAATAAATTGCTTGATTAAATGTGATAGATATAGAATGCAAATTAAGTTTTGTTCATCCATAGCCATATTCATCTCATTCAGAACACATTTATTGATCACCTGGAATCCCTGAGGCTGAGGATTCAAACAGGACATGCTCCAAATACCCAAAGAGCCTTCACTTAATGTGGGATGATACATATAAAACAAGGACCTTCTTGAAAGTGGGAATATCATCATGGAGGTACACTTGATAGGCTTCCTGAGTGGTTCCTACCGTAAAGAATCTGCCTGCAATGTGGGAGACCCAGGTTCGATCCCTGGGTCAGGAAGATCCCCTGGAGGAGGGCATGGCAACCCACTCCAGTTTTCTTGCCTGGAGAATCCCATGCACAGAGGAGCCTGGCGGGCTACAGTCCACGGGATCACAAAGAGTTGGGCATGACTGAGTGAGTAATGCTTTTCACTTTTCTCACACTTGGTAGGACAGAAGAGAAAATGGCTCATTCTGCCAAGGTGAAATAGTGAAGGGATAGTGAAGACTTTACCAGAAGGAAAGCTATGACCAACCTAGACAGCATATTAAAAAGCAGAGACATTACTTTGCCAACAAAGGTCCGTCTAGTCAAGGCTATGGTTTTTCCAGTGGTCATGTATGGATGTGAGAGTTGGACTGTGAAGAAAGCTGAGCACCAAAGAATTGATGCTTTTGAGCTGTGGTGTTGGAGAAGACTCTTGAGAGTCCCTTGGACTGCAAGGAGATCCAACCAGTCCATCCTAAAGGAGATCAGTCCTGGGTGTTCATTGGAAGAACTGATATTGAAGCTGAAACTCCAATCCTTGGGCCACCTCATGTGACGAGTTGACTCATTGGAAAAGACTCTGATGCTGGGAGGGATTGGGGGCAGGAGGAGAAGGGAATGACAGAGGATGAGATGGCTGGATGGCATCACTGACTCGATGGACGTGAGTCTGGGTGAACTCCGGGAGTTGGTGTTGGACAGGGAGGCCTGGCGTGCTGCAATTCATGGGGTCGCAAAGAGTCAGACACGACTGAGCGGCTGAACTGACTGAATAATAGACGAGTTGTGAAAAATTAATAGGAGCTCATGGGGCCATCTACGGGAGGAAGAGAGAGAGACGGGGGTGGTGTGGGAGTGCTGTGGCGTGGGTGTGGGGACTGCAAACACCAGGTCCCCGGGACTCAAGGAGCAGCAAGTCGTTCAGTTGGCCTGGAACGTGGGTGGTGTGATGAGGGTGGCAGGAACTGACCCTGGGGGAGGGCGCAGAGGTGCCAGCAGGAGGGGGTGTCAGACCAAAGATTTCAGGCTTGACCCGAAGGTCATGGGGACCCAGCAACCGGTTTTAAGCAAGAGGATGACACCCTTAGAAAGGTATGGTCTAATGTCCCTTACTGGTGGTTTGGGAAAAGGTTAGAGAGAGACTTATTCAAGGAGGCAGGAAGCTCTGAGACAGTGCTTCTCCACCAGTCCTGGCAAGAAAGGCCCAGATCCACGCAGGGGCTCAGAAATGCCCCCTGAAGCATCTCTGTGCCCCCAGCGACGAGAACTGACATCAAGGAGCAGGAGAGCCTTGCCCTCAGCCTCATGCTCCTGTTCAGCCCTCCGGCTAGATTTTGTGAAAGCCAGTGTTCCAGTGATGCTGACCTTGCAAGGGCCCTGAAATGAGCCCATCAGTAATTCCTTTGCATCAAGTTAAGGAGACCCCTATTAAAGGGAACGGCAGACACCCCAGGAGGAATGCAGCATTACCAGCCACTAATGCCCTGCCCTTAATTGCTTCACCAGATTAATTAGGTGGCTCCCCAGCAAGGCCCTAATTGAACGAGGACAGAACAGGTAAATGTTGATGCTGGTGAGGGAGTAAACGAGATTCAAAGCACTGGGCACAGCCTGGGAAGAAGGGAGCTCAGGAATCTGGGCAGAAATGGGGCCCCGAAAACAAAGGAGAGAGCCAGGAGAGAAGGAGGGGCAAGGAAACTTAACGACCAGAGGAGGCCAGCAGGCTCATCAGGCCACAGGCCGCAGGCTGCCTGGAAGATGCCTTTCCCCACCTGAGACAGGTTCTCTGTCCTAGAGAGACCCTCACCTGGGACGGGAATGGGGCCCAGTCAGTGTCACCTTTACATCCAGCCACGCCTGTAGAGCTCTGAGCAGAACACTGGATGCTTTCTATGCATTCCCTCAGTTAACCACACGACCATGCTATGAGATACCCTTACAGTTTCCAGGTTTCCCAGGGAACTGAGGCCCAGAGAGCCTGGGTAAATCGCCCACAGTCACACCACTGAGCACCAGAGTTAGGGCTTGAGTGTAGACCCGTTTGGCTCCAGAATCTTAACTGCTAAGTCAGCTCACACCTCTCAGCACCCACTCCAGCAATCACTGCCTTGACTCTTCTAACTGGTGTAGGGTTCCCATGGCCTGCGGAGGTGGTTTGACATTTAGAAATCCTTGGATGCATTTAAAAAACGCCAGCCCCGCTCCATTTGCACCCCACATGGGCAGACGTTACTGCACCCTCACCATTGCCTGGAGCTGCACTCCACGCTGCACCAGGAGACCCATCCTCCCCGCTGTCTGAGCACCAACAGAAGAGTTACATACCAGGGAAGCTGCTGGATTCTTGCAGCAGGAAGTGATAAAACTGGAATTACAACCCAAGTCTGTTTGACCTTAAAGCAAATGCATGTCTACTCCATGACCTTCTCAGATGATGCTTGAGCTGGGTTTGACCAATGGGGCACAGAGGTGCAGAAACGTGGCAACTGTAGGCACAGGGAATTCCACAGGCCAAGGTGTGCAGTGTAGGCACGGTGTGGCCAAAAAAAAAAAAATGCCTGGAGAAGGGTGAGGAGGCTAATATGCTGGTGGGAGAAGAGGGGTGGCGGGAGATGAGACTGGAAAAGGAGTGTGGAATGATGTTGGGAAAGCGATGATCTGGGAGGCATCCAGGGGAGGGAAATGCCCTCACGGTTGATGAGATGATGCAGGCGTATGAAGACCATGCGGAGAACACAGCCTGCAGTGATGTTGGCTGGTTACTACTAAGTTATACCGAAGCCTCACAGAGGGATAATTAGAAACCAAGGCTCAAGGTGAGCGCTTAACTAGTTTACAAAGAGGCCCTTATCTCCTGCAGAGGGAGAGCATCAAGATCTGAACATCAGTGATACTTAAGTACTCAGCCACAGGAGGTCTGTGTGATAAGTGAAGGGCTGGAACTGGGAAAACCTGGGGCACGGAAACGGGAAAATCTGGCTGGGTGCTTCTTTGCGGAGCCCCTGAATCACCAGAGCTTGGAGAAGCGGCCTGCCTCCCTGGAGAAAGAACTAGCAGCTCCAAGAAGGAAGATTCTGCTGAGTTCTTTTCCCACAAAACACCAGATAACCCGTCAGGAACTAATTCTACCCACATGTCTGACTGCCAAGCTAATTACTAGGATTAACCCCACATTACCTGACTGAAGACTTGCTGTACCTGAGAAGGAAGGAAACGGATTTCCGCTGAAGAAGCTGCAAGAATCATCATGTGTTATATGAGGACATGAGCTGGAGAGTGCCTCTGGGACTGAATTCTGAGGACACAGCACTTGATCAAGGGAGTTACAAAATAAAACTGGATGAGAAAAAATTCATAACCTGAGACAACTTTCTCAGGACATGGGATTTACTACCCTGGCAAGGACCCAAGGGGATGGGACAAACCTTCAGCTATGATGGCTCTTAGAAGCCTGGAAAACACAATGTCCTAGGCTGGACAAAGTGGAAATGCCAGGGAATAAAAAAGCTAAAGAGACTGGGATGCTGGAGTAGATATATTATTGATGCTAGGAGGCCTACTGAGGGATCGTATGTTCCATGAGGGGCCCAGAAGATTCCAAAGCCACTGGGAATGTGCTGGTGAGAGGGGCACCAATAACACACAGGAGTTCAGGGGTGGCCTTGTCTGCAGGCCAGGCAGTTCACAGAACTGCACTCAGGATGGGAAGTAAGAGATGCTAGTCAGTGCAGCTCAGCCACTAACAGCCAGAAGGCCACAGTTATCATAACAACCAGCGAGGACAGGGTGGTGGCCAAGGATGCTTGATCCAGGAAGTTGTAGAGAAAATTAAGAGAGTATGGTAAACCAACGGGCAAAAGTGGCCAGTGCTGCTTAACGTTTACAAGCAGGAGCAAGACCAGAGGGCAAGAATCAGCTTCATGAACAGGTAGCCTCTGTCCCAGATCACATCTAGGACTATCTGTGGGGCCCTTTATGACCAGCTGTAGGAGGGAAAAAAAGCCTAAGCTTGGTGTGCCTATGGATCAGGTCAATATGTGAGTGGAAACTAAAAGTGTATGGTAATTGTATATAGCTATATTCAGAAATGGCTTTGTAACACAGTTGCTGCTAATTCCCTTCAGTCGTGTCTGACTCTGTGCGACTCCATAGATGGCAGCCTACCAGGCTCCCCCGTCCCTGGGATTCTCCAGGCAAGAATGCTGGAGTGGGTTGCCATTTCCTTCTCCAATGCATGAAAGTGAAAAGTGAAAGTGAAGTCGCTCAGTGTCCGACTCTTCGAGACCCCATGGACTGCAGCCCACCAGGCTGCTCCGTCCATGGGAGTTTTCAGGCAAGTGGAGAGCAGAAAGCTCCCCAAAGAGCAAGTGATGTGTCTCATAATTACTTTTGTGTGTAACAAAAAGAGACCCTAGGCAAGAATATACATATAGATTCCTGGGCAGGGACCGATGACCTACCCAGACCATTAACCCAGAACCTAGAAGGTAAAACACTGGAAGACTAGGGACAAGAAGTTCTGGGACAGAAGCAAATAGATGGCAAGTTGTTATGTGCACAGAGTATGAAGAATTTTTATTTTCCACGGTGACACCCGGCAGAAAGCCTCTACTGTGGAAGAGATGGTGAGCAATCAAGTAAACGAAAATGACAGTTGGCACAAGCCAGCTTTCACTATTGTCACGGCAGGGTGGGAATACTGAGCCAGGAGCAGAGATGACCGCTACATGGGACTCTACGACGTGCACTTCCGTTTGCTAAGGCTGATCTAGCTGCCACTGCCTCTGAATAGTTAGCCTGTGAACCACAGACACAAACGGGTGTGATTCCATGCTCTGGCATTACTCATTGAGCAAACCAAACCGTCTGTGTGGCGGCAGGTGAACAACACTGAGCCCCTCCTACTTTAGAAGGGCCGGTAGCCCACCCTCAGAGGAATCGATCCCTGTTCTGGATACGCATTTGCCTTTCCTCTTCACAGATGCTCAGGCAGTGTCCCTGTCTGGAGGCTTACAGAATGCTCGAGCTGCAGGACAGAATCCACGTAACATGGCATCCAATCAGGGGACCACTTCCCAGCCAAGAACACAGTTGGTATCACCCACTGCCCCCTCCAGAATCAGCCAGCCTCACAGAATACTGGAACAACCTATGAAGATACATCTGAAGCACCATCTTTAGGCCCAGCAGGCTACCAGCAATGGGCTGGCATCAGAGGGCCTCTAAATGTCTCAGTAGGAAGAATACATGGGGTTTCCCAGGTGGCACTCGTGGTAAAGAACCTGCATGCTGATGCAGGAGATGTAAGAAATGTGGGTTCAAACCCCCTGCATCAGATTCTCTGGAGGAGGGCACGGTAACCCACTCCAGTATTCTCACCTGGAGAACCCCATGGACAAAGGAGACTGCTTGGCTACAATCCATGGGGGTCGCAAAAAGTCTACACGACTGAAGTGACTTAGCACGCATGCATGCAGGAAGAATACGAGCACCTGGGAGCCAGGAGTAGGCACAGAAGTAGCCCACTTATCACCACTCTCAGGGACCTCTTGGGGCGCTCTGGGCATCTTCTTCCTTCAGTTCTGGACTCTGCAGGGCTGGAGGGCCTGGTCACCAATGGGGTCACACTCTTGTGTGGAAGGATGGCAAGAGTCCCTTGAACTACAAGCTAGGACTGCTGCCCAACCACTCAGACCCCTCCAATCCAAGGACCAGCAAGTGAGAAGAGGAGTCAGCATCTTGGCAGAGATCCTTTACCCCAACCAACAGAAGGAAGGAAAGGCTGTTTCGACAAGATGAGGGCAGGAAAGAAGCTGTGTGGCAGCAGGATGGCCCAGCTGGGTGCTCCTTGGCACTCTTGACCCAGCTGTAACTGTGAACGGACGTGGGCAGCAACCCTGGCCTGAGAAGGCTGTGATCTTCAACGTATCAGACCCCTCGGGTAGGAGGGTTTGGGTCACCCCATTGGTAAGCCAGCAAAGAGGGTGTCTGGGAGTGAGGAGGGCTGAGAGTGGAAGGAGGGAAAGCACGGTTATCACTGAGGCCGTGAGACCTAATGTAGCCACAGGAGGCACAGTTCATGTCTCACACCTCCCTCTTCCAAGCCTCCCGCCAGGAATAAAGGCACGTTATGCTCCTGCTGCTCGGAGGAGCACTAGGCCACGCTTCCCTCAGGCCGCCTGCCCTCACTGTCTGAGCACAGCGGGAGTTGGAGAGCCACCCAGCCCTGCTCCGCGGCTTCTCCAACAGGAAACTTGTGCTGGGTCAGGTCCCATCAGCGCAGCTGAGACTTTCTTGGAGCTTCGCTCTAGCCTGTGACTTCTCCCATCCCACCCTTCCGTCCTCTTCTCCTTTGATGGTGTCCAGGAGCTCTCCCTGCCTACACCAGCTCCCGACCCCGCACGGGCACTTCCCCCAACGGATCTCTTGCGTGTCTAATCCTGTTTCAGCGACTTTTTTTTCAGAAGTCCTGAAAGATGCACCCACCATACTTTGTGCTCCATGAAGGCGGGACTCATACCTGCCTTGTTTGCCGCTATGTCCCGGTGCCCTGCACCATTCCTAGGAACTGAGTCAGTCAGGGCGCTCCTTAACCACGGCGGCATCGACAACGCGGTAGGAGAGCCACCCAGACTGGATGGAAAAGAGGGCAGTAAGGCCGGGTACGCTTTCAGAAACACTGGCAGCGAAAGAGAAATATTAGCAGGACTGGGGGGTGAAGGCAACTAAGGAGAAGGCACGACAGACAGTTCTTCCGGAGCTGGAAGGGCGTGGCCACGTTTCTGTGCTGAGGAGAAGTCAGTGAGGAGGGCAAGACTGCAGGTCCCCGACGCGGAGTACCAGGGGATGAGCGCGGAGGAGCAGCTGAGACGGGAGCGCTGCCTGGAGTCTCTAGGTTTTAGCGTCGTGGGAGGAAAGGCCGTCTGCTGAGAGAGAGACAGGCTGGTGAGGGATGGTAGAGACCGTGAGGGGAATGCGGGAACCAGCCCCACGGCGAACGGCCACAGAGCACTCTGCGCCGGGCGGAAGGCTGACAGGAGGGGCTGTCCTGAGGCCAGCACAAGGCGCCTGGAACTCCAGCCCGGGGGTGTCTTCAGCCTCCCTGAGGGGCCTGTGGAGAACTGGAGACCGTAGACCGCAGTGCTGACACAGCGAGGGGAAGCAGCCTCTGAGGAGGGCCGTGGGGCGGAAGCCAGCGAGTGAGAGGAGGCTGCCGGTGACCGATTTTAAACAGCGATACCACGGCCACGCTTGGAGAAGGAACTCACGCTGAAGGGATAAGAAACTGACCACCTTTCTTCCTGTATCTTGTCTAATTTTCCCACATGAAAGTATTTTCTGCCCACAGATGAAGTCCTGGAGGCTCAGAGAGGTTTGTAGAACATGCCCAATATTTTCCCTCAAAGTTCTGTGTATTGATGTGGATTTGA
Source organism: Bos javanicus (assembly GCF_032452875.1). NCBI lineage: Eukaryota > Metazoa > Chordata > Mammalia > Artiodactyla > Bovidae > Bos > Bos javanicus. The sequence continues at coordinate 107,248,519 of NC_083874.1, forward strand.
TGTGGATTTGACTAGGTCAAGAAGATATCTCTCCAAGGGAATGGAGATAATTGCACTGGCTGTGTTCAAAATGGGCTCTGGCAAGAACGTTAAGAAGTTGTGCAAATGAGATGGCTTCTAAAAACTTGTTCACTCATTATGAGGGCCCCTCATCCATTATCTGATAAAGATAATTTGAGTCAAGTAAAGAGTGAAGTTCAAAATGAAAGCAATAAAGGATTTATTTTCAAATCTGGTGATGACTGTCTTCCCATAAGCATTCTAGTGATGCAGATTTATGGACATATGTGACTCTGCAACGGGTCTTAAAATTATAGTGCATTCCCCACGGTGCCATCTTTGACAGCTGGTCCCACGCAAATATGAGACTGGACTATTAACCACACAACATCACAGATGAATGTGGAGAAAATGGTTCAGGCTGTCATTCGTTTTAATTTTTTAAGGAATTAACTAGAAGAAACATGAAAAGATTCATTATATACAGAAGAGGAAACGAAATTACTTTCCTGGTGTTTTCTTACTGGAGCTGAAAGAGATAATGCACTGAATTATGTGTAATGTATAACCACTTCATTAAGGAGAAATTTTACTAAAATAGTATTTTAAAAATCCAAAATGAATCAGATCTTTGGGAAGTTTATGAATTGTTTAAAAGAAAAAAAAAAGGTCAGTAGGAGTGCCAGAACGAATTTGTGCTACAAGTTGATTCTGAATCAATGTTAATGTGCTAAGACCCTTGCTCATTGCAAGTAATACCCAGATTACAATGGATTTGTTTCTAATTTTTTATAAGTGAGTAGTTCAGAGCTTGAGACATCTTGCTAAAGAAAAAAAAAAAAAATACTGCTACAGAACCAATATGGGTCAGACTCATCATGGTAAGGAGCTTTAGATACCCAATCCTTTGGAGAGCTGATCCGGCAAGGCTGTTCATTTCATGATGAAAGAATGGAGGCCCAGAGGTAGCCCACGTGGAGCTAGTCTACCCTGGCAGGGCCAGTCTGTGCTCTGCATCCTGTGAGGGGCTGTGGCATTTGAGAGGAAAGACACAAAGCTTAGAGAAAGTGAGAGTGGGAGGCGCTCAGTCATGTTGACTCTTTGTGACCCCATGGACTATACCTTCCATGGAATTCTCCAGGCCAGAATACTGGAGTGGGTAGCCATTCCTTCTCCAGGGGACCTTCCCAACCCAGGGGTCAAACCCAGGTCTCCCACATTGCAGGCAGATTTTTACCAGCTGAGCCACAGGGGAAGCCCAAGAATACTGGAGTGGGTAGCCTATCCCTTCTCCAGGGGATCTTCCTGACCCAGGAATCAAACTGGAGTCTCCTGCATTGCAGGCGGATTCTTTGCCAACTGAGCTATGAGTGAAGAAGCTTAGAGAAATTCTACCTAATTCTTAGTTACAGAGCAGGGCCATGAAGAGCACAAGTGCTCAAAAGAGTAATATCCTGAAGGTCTAGAGCCTTACTTGCTCAGGGGAAGGTTAATGACTTTTTATTTTCAAAGTACTGATTTTTTAACAGCAAGATTGTATAGTGTGTGAGGCCTCTGTTAATTGAATAAGAGGGGTAGAACCCAGCTCTAAGTATTGAATACAGTTGCCTTCTAGAACCTAGAAGAAGTGGAGAGGTGGTGGGCTTGACAGTTGTGCCCAGTGGCTGACTTGGTGCAGAGGCAGTGGATACAAGGATCAGCAGAAAACCACATAATCACAAATCTTGAGTGTCTCAGTTCAATTCAGATGAGCTCAGCACCAGGCTCATCAGAATTCTGGGGATTCTGGCCACCTGGGATCTTACATAGTACCAGAGAGACTCAATCGCTCAGTCATGTCCAACTCTTTGCAACCCCATGAACCGTAGGCTACCAGGCTCCTCCGCCCGTGGGATTTCCCAGACAAGAATACTGGAGTGGTTCAATCCAGAGATTGAACCCAAGGCTCCTGCACTGCAGGCAGATTCTTTACCATCTGAGCCCCCATGGAAGCCCATACCAGAGACGAAGGCCTCCTAATGAGAACTGTAAGCAATGTGAAACAATGAAAATGTGAGGAAAAGCCCTGGGCTTTGGGGGATCCATTCAGCTGCACTAGCTCCTGAGCATACCACCCCCAACTCCTCCATTTCTGAAGTGACACCTTTTGAAGTTCCAAGATGGTTTCAGCTCTCAAAGTTCCAAGGTGATGTTGGGTTGTTTATTTCTGCTCTCTGATGGAGCTGTCAAACAAAGAAGTTAGTGTAATAGAAAATGCTCAGTGCACAGAGCCACTGAAGTATGTGAAGTGAAAGTCGCTCAGTCGTGTCCAACTCTTTGTGAGCCCTTGGACTCTACAGTCCATGGAATTCTCCAGGCCAGAATACTGGAATGGGTAGCCTTTCCCTTCTCCAGGGGATCTTCCCTACCCAGGGATCGAACCCAGGTCTCCTGTGTCTCCTGTATTGGCAGACGGATTTTTTACCAGCTGAGCTACCAGGGAATCCCTACACATAGCTATTGCTTTGAATCAAATACTCTCTATACCAGGGAAGATCTCTCAAACTACTTTCATTTTATTTCTGAGTAGCCTTTAAAATAACCAAATGAGATCAGTCATTTGTGCTTGGAGACCCAGAAACCGACTGCTGGAAGCATTTAATCTTTAACATTTCAGTTCAGTTCAGTCGCTCAGTCGTGTCCGACTCTTTGCGACCCTATGAATCGCAGCACGCCAGGCCTCCCTGTCCATCACCAACTCTCAGAGTTCACCCAAATCCATGTCCATCAAGTCCGTGATGCCATCCAGCCATCTCATCCTCTGTCCCCTTTTCCTCCTGCCCCCAATCCCTCCCAGCATCAGGGTCTTTGCCAATGAGTCAACTCTTCACATGAGGTGGCCGAAGTACTGGAGTTTCAGCTTTAGCATCATTCCTTCCAAAGAAATCCCAGGGCTGATCTCCTTCAGAATGGACTGGTTGGATCTCCTTGCAGTCCAGGGGACTCTCAAGAGTCTTCTCCAGCACCACAGTTCAAAAGCATCAATTCTTCGGTGCTCAGCTTTCTTCACAGTCCAACTCTAACATTTCCTCACCCAAATAAACCAGTCATTTGTCTCTGTCCATGAAAGAAAACTATATTGACTGAAGTCTCTTCTCATTATTCTTTTTTCTTCTCCTAAGTATGTATTACACTTGATCAGAGCAATTAGCCGTGATCCAATTCAGGTAGGAAGGCATTTTCAAAAGCCTGACAACCAATCTGAATTCCAAATCCATTGCCAGAATGGCTTCAGTGTGTACACATGTGTGCCCTGTTCTAAATCAAGGAGAAAAAGGATGAAGTTCTCTTAAAGGTGGCCCGAGATGATGGCACTGACTGACACTCTTGCTCCTGAGAACCTCTGCCGAGCTCTGTCGGGGGAGGTGTGCCCTGGCATGCAGACAGGGCGTGAAGGTGTCACAGGAACCAGTGAGCAAACAGAAAGTGTGCCCAGACCTCCTGTTCGATGATCTCAAAGCAGTAGAAAGAAATCAACTGCAAGTCTTTTTTTATAGATGCCAAGGTGACTTTTTAAAGATTAGCATTCTAAATGCCAGATGGTTAATGAAGGTCAGGCAGGCAACTTTCATAATTTGTCATTATGAGTTTAGCTGTGTGCCTTTATTAGGAATTGATGGATAACTTCCTACTTGGCAATATTTTAGGGAGTATTCTTCCTGTAATATGAAAGTATATAGCCTAAATGCCACTTAAAATTCTTTTTTAAAAAATAGAGCTAGGAAGGCAAATGAACTGCTCAACAGCCATATTTGTGCAGCCAGATGAGATTACTTGCTTGCTTTACTTTCACCTGGAGGAGTCTTTGTGCATCTGAATCACATTTTTACTGACTTTTGAGTTCAAGAACCAAAGCTGAGGAGGATAAAGCTGAAAAAACTGCTGTTAAAATGGCCGTTGCAGTACAGATTTCAGAGGCTAGAGGGCATGATTGCTATAGCTGATCCAAAGCAAGGAAAAGCAAAATCTATTCATCTGATTCTCATACAAGGACCTAGAGGCTTTAAATTTTGGATCATGAGTGCAGGCTTGTTTTTCATTAAAAATCCAAGTCAGTATCTGCAAGAAGGAGCAGCAGAATAAAACGTGCGTTTTCTATGGTTGTTGTAGGCGTTTCTTGCAGAGGCCTTGGGCTTGTGAGAGAAAGTGGACCACCCTCCAAGGGGCCCTTTCAGATAAGATCAGATCAGTCACTCAGTCATGTCCGACTCTTTGCGACCCCATGAATCGCAGCACGCCAGGCCTCCCTGTCCATCACAAACTCCCGGAGTTCACTCAGACTCACGTCCATCGAATCAGTGATGCCATCCTGCCATCTCATCCTCTGTCGTACCCTTCTCCTCCTGCCCCCAATCCCTCCCAGCATCAGAGTCTTTTCCAACGAGTCAACTCTTTGCATGAGGTGGCCAAAGTACTGGAGTTTCAGCTTCAGCATCATTCCCTCCAAAGAAATCCCAGGGCTGATCTCCTTCAGAATGGACTGGTTGGATCTCCTTGCAGTCCAAGGGACTCTCAAGAGTCTTCTCCAACACCACAGTTCAAAAGCATCAATTCTTCGGTGCTCAGCCTTCTTCACAGTCCAACTCTCACATCCATACATGACCATAGGAAAAACCATAGCCTTGACTAGATGAACCTTTGTTGGCAAAGTAATGTCTCTGCTTTTCAATATGCTATCTAGGTTGGTCATAACTTTCCTTCCAAGGAGGAAGCGTCTTTTAATTTCATGGCTGCAGTCACCATATGTGGTGATTTTGGAGCCCAGAAACATAAAGTCTGACACTGTTTCCACTGTTTCCCCATCTATTTCCCATGAAGTGATGGGGCCAGATGCCATGATCTTTGTTTTCTGAATGTTGAGCTTTAAGCCAACTTTTTCACTCTCCTCTTTCACTTTGATCAAGAGGCTTTTTAGTTCCTCTTCACTTTCTGCCATAAGGGTGGTGTCATCTGCATATCTGAGGTTATTGATATTTCTCCCGGCAATCTTGATTCCAGCTTGTGTTTCTTCCAGTCCAGAGTTTCTCATGATGTACTCTGCATATAAGTTAAATAAGCAGGGTGACAATATACAGCCTTGACGCACTCCTTTTCCTGTTTGGAACCAGTCTGTTGTTCCATGTCCAGTTCTAACTGTTGCTTCCTGACCTGCATGCAAATTTCTCAAGAGGCAGATCAGGTGGTCTGGTATTCCCATCTCTTTCAGAATTTTCCACAGTTTATTGTGATCCACATAGTCAAAGGCTTTGGCATAGTCAATAAAGCAGAAATAGATGCCTTTCTGGAACTCTCTTGCTTTTTCCATGATCCAGCAGATGTTGGCAATTTGATCTCTGGTGCCTCTGCCTTTTCTAAAACCAGCCTGAACATCAGGAAGTTCAGGGTTCACATATTGCTGAAGCCTGACTTGGAGAATTTTGAGCATTACTTTACTAGTGTGTGAGATGAGTGCAATTGTGTGGTAGTTTGAGCATTCTTTGGCATTGCCTTTCTTTGGGATTGGAATGAAAACTGCCCTTTTCCAGTCCTGTGGCCACTGCTGAGTTTTCCAAATTTGCTGACATATTGAGTGCAGCACTTTCACAGCATCATCTTTCAGGATTTGGAAGAGCTCAACTGGAATTCTATCACCTCCACTAGGTTTGTTCTTAGTAATGCTTTCTAAGGCCCACTTGACTTCACATTCCAGGATGTCTGGCTCTAGGTGAGTGATCACACCATCGTGATTATCTGGGTCGTGAAGATCTTGTTCGTACAGTTCTTCTGTGTGTTCTTGCCACCTCTTCTTAATATCTTCTGCTTCTGTTAGGCCCATATCATTTCTGTCCTTTATCAAGCCCGTCTTTGCATGAAATGTTCCTTTGGTATCTCTGATTTTCTTGAAGAGATCTCTAGTCTTTCCCATTCTCTTGTTTTCCTCTATTTCTTTGCATTGATCACTGAAGAAGGCTTTCTTATCTCTTCTTGCTATTCTTTGGAACTCTGCATTCAGATGTTTATATCTTTCCTTTTCTCCTTTGCTTTTCGCTTCTCTTCTTTTCACAGCTATTTGTAAGGCCTCCCCAGACAGCCATTTTGCTTTTTTGCATTTCTTTTCCATAAGGATGGTCTTGATCCCTGTCTCCTGTACAATGTCACAAACCTCATTCCGTAGTTCATCAGGCACTCTATCTATCAGATCTAGGCCCTTAAATCTATTTCTCACTTCCACTGTATAATCATAAGGGATTTGATTTAGGTCATACCTGAATGGTCTAGTGGTTTTCCCTACTTTCTTCAATTTAAGTCTGAATTTGGCAATAAGGAGTTCATGGTCTGAGCCACAGTCAGCTCCTGGTCTTGTTTTTGCTGACTGTATAGAGCTTCTCCATCTTTGGCTGCAAAGAATATAATCAATCTGATTTCGGTGTTGACTATCTGGTGATGTCCATGTATAGAGTCTTCTCTTGTGTTGTTGGGAAGAGGGTGTTTGTTATGACCAGTGCATTTTCTTGGCAAAACTCTATTAGTCTTTGCCCTGCTTCATTCTGTATTCCAAGGCCAAATTTGCCTGTTACTCCAGGTGTTTCTCGACTTCCTACTTTTGCATTCCAGTCCCCTATAATGAAAAGGACATCTTTTTTGGGTGTTAGTTCTAAAAGGTCTTGTAGGTCTTCATAGAACCGTTCAACTTCAGCTTCTTCAGCATTACTGGTTGGGGCATAGACTTGGATTACTGTGATATTGAATGGTTTGCCTTGGAAACGAACAGAGATTGTTCTGTCGTTTTTGAGATTGCATCCAAGTACTGCATTTTGGACTCTTTTGTTGACCATGATGGCCACTCCATTTCTTCTGAGGGATTCCTGCCCGTAGTAGTAAATATAATGGTCATCTGAATTAAATTCACCCATTCCAGTCCATTTCAGTTTGCTGATTCCTAGAATGTCGACAGGTTCTCCATATTTTCCTATCTTAGGTTCATGAAGCTGTCTGCTTGATCTCCATTTGGACTTTTTGTCCCCAAAACAGGAGTCCTGCTATCAAAGAATATGTACATATGTATGCGCGTATGTATATATAATGTACTTGTGAAGGATCTCGATGCATTTCATTAGTAATGCATTATCATTAGGAAATGACCAGATTAATTCAGCTAGTGAGATTTGACTTACATGAAAACGGTTTCTTTTTAAAGTGTACGAACCTTGATCATTTTTCTTCCAAAGTGGTTAGCTAATCAGTGATGCATGGACCTACTGCTGTTTCTGCCTTTATCTGGCCTCTTCCTATTTAGGACTTTCTGGGTCTTTTCCCATTTTCCCTTCTTTACTATGACAAACACATCACATGTTGTATGTGAGCTCAAGGCTGAGATTACCTTCCTCTTCATTTATTCTACTGTTGTTTATACCACCATACCCATATTGAAGAACAGTGGAGAAAGTAACTTCCACACTGATAAATTCTTAATTTCATCCTGTCTTTGCCTCACAAACCACAATTCTTATGATCACATTCAAATTTTTCTTGAATGAGAGTGGCCTTTCCCCTGTTTTTGCACATAGAAAGCCCTCAGGCAGGATATTTGTAGACTAATCCATGCCATGTACTCAAGGAAATGATGGGGACCTGTAAGAAGTTTCTAAAGAAGGGGTAAATGTCTCATTAGATAAAACATGAAATATTTTTTGAAGCACATCTTTTCACCTGCACCTCCAAAATATATTCCAAACTCATCCATGGTAGGCAGAATTTTGGTCCCCTTGATCTTTACTTTGTGATGTCTCTCCTGTGGATATGTTACTTTACATGGCAGAATGGACTTTGCAGGTGTAATTAAGGTCACTAATCAGATGACTTTAGAATAGGAAGGTTACTCTGGATTATCCTGGTAGGCCCAATGTAGTCACATGAGCTCTTTAAGGACGAGAGATTTCTCTAGCTGTTAGCAGGAGATGAAGGCAGATAGTCAAAGCATCAGAAGGATTTGACCACTATTGACTTAAAGATGGAGGAGGCCATATCAAGGAAATGGAAGCTTAGTCCTGCAAAGCCCCAGAGAACTGAATTCTGCCAATAATCTGAATGAGACAGAAAGCAGGATCTTCCCCAGAGTCTCCAGATAAGAGCCCAACACAGCTGATACCTTGATTTCTTGATTTCAGTTTGGGAAGGCCCTCAGTAGCAGACCCCGTTGAGAGAGGCTGTGTGCAGACTTCTAATCTATGGAACTGTGTTTGTGGTCATTATTTACAGCAGCAGTAAAACTATTAGAGTGCTCCCTCTTGTTATGTGGGATTTAAAACCTTTGTTATTTATAGCTCAAAAAAGAATTATATCTGCTTCTCAAGCTGTGAAAATAAATCTTGAGATTAGAACTTTCCCTTCTTGACTAAGGGACTGTTCTGTGTATGGGGCTTCCCAGGTGGCACCAGTGGTAAAGACCCTGCCTGCCAGTGCAGGACACACAGGAGATATGGGTTTGATCCTTGGATTGAAAATATCCCCTGAAGGAGGGTGTGGTAACCCACTCCAGTGTTCTTGCCCGGAGAACCCGATGGACAGAAGAGCCTGGCGGGCTATGGTCCATAGGGTCACAAAGAGTTGGGCACAATTGAAGCAATTTACATGCACTGTATGTATTGGCCTTTTGATGAAAGGACACAACTCTCTTTGCATTGGCTGAATGTCTATCAGGGACAAGGCTATTTAGTTTACAGACCCTACTTTCAATCTTGAGAATAATTTTATGTTCCAGAAAAGAATATAAATGATCAAGTTGGGGAAGAAATAGTAACCATCTTTGGTGGTAAGAGGAATAGGCAAACATCATTCCAAAAAGGAAGCAGGTATATAAGGAAACAGTTCATTTTTTAATCTGACTCCAATATACAAAATAACCAGGCTTTCAGCCAGCTACAGAGCAGAAATGTTTCTATTTTTAACTCTTATGACACAAACTGAACTGTACAATAAATAAAATTTTTAAATTTTTATATGACAGCTTAATTGTTTACTTCTGAGTCCTATAAAAGGAATATTTTGCCAGACCAGTAAAATAGTCAGGGAAAACTTTATTCAAGATGATTGCAATAGGGGAGAGAAATTGAATTCAGTTCTATTGACATGAAAAGTGGGAAGATTTTTAAATGCTGAGATGAGCTAGTGGAAAATTATGGGAGCAGTCTGTCAATGTGATTAGGCTATCCATATTTACTAATTGTCACTTACCAAAGTTAGGTTCCTAATTTCTGCCAGAGTCTAGGAGACAGGGCCTCTATCTTTCTTGATGATTAAATTTCAAAAGGATGGCTCCCTTTGTCCCTGAGAAAAACATTTCTGGGTTGCATAAAATTTACATTTCAAAGAGAACAATAATTTACAACTGCAGGTTTTCTAAAGTAAGTGCTCCAGGAAAGAGGTGGTCAGGAGCCTATTATCAAGGATTTTTTGTGAACCCGTGGACTGCAGCCCGCCAGGCTCCTCTGTCCGTGGGGTTTTCCAGGCAAGAAGACTGGAGTGGGTTGCCATTTCCTTCTCCGGGGGATCTTCCCAACCTCACGTCTCCTGCCTTGCCTGCATTGGCAGGTAGATTCTTTATCACTGCGCCACCTGGGACGCCCTTGGTCAAGAACAAGTTCCTCTAAAGCTTTGTCAAGCTGAGGGAAATATTTAGGCCATCTTGGTCAGCCCCCATTTTGCTTACCTTCAAAAAATGTAAACATGGTCTCTTTGGAGAGCTTTGTATCCCAATTCTAGGATTTGTTCCAACCCCTGGCTGCCTCTCATCAGCTGGGTTGTGGTTCCAGACAGTTCTTGGAGTGTCAGTTGCCCACAAGCCCAGTTTATGGTCCACTGTGCTGGTCAGCACGGCTCCTGCAAGGCCAGCGGCTCTCTGCTGTTCCTGGGCATCATTTGGAGCACAAGAATTGCACTCGGAAGTGGCGTGTGAGCAGTCTGCCTGATAGCCAGGATAGTTCACCCTGCCCCATTCCCCATCTGATTGAAATAATACATAGCCTGATGGAGAGAAAGGCAGAAGAAGAAATGAAAAGAAAGATAACGGTTCATTTCTCAAACATACTTTCCTGCTGCACATCCTAGATAGGCTGATTCAGTCAACTTACACGAAAGCATTCAGATGCTAATGTGGTGCCTTCACATGCTAATTTAAGAAAACAAAGAAAATGCATCTCATTAGCCTAAAGTCTTTAGAGGGAGTTGAATCATGCTTTCAGTGTAGTTTCTGTAGCATTCAAAGAACTTGTCAAGATTGGAGCAGTAAATTTAAATATTAAATATATACATTTTTTTCAATAGCACCCAGTATTGGAAAATATACCAATCATTTGTTTTTAAATGTATTTTTCACTCTCATATTTTTGAAAGTTTTTGGTTGTGTGCTTTTGTTAGCTATATAAGGATTTTCACATTTTAAGATTGTTTTCTTCTTTTTTTGAACTTTCTGATAATCACATTTAGTGAAAAAAGTATAGAACAGTGTATAACATACAACACAGAATGCATGTATTTGTATAATTCTGCAAAAATAAGATGTCATTTTATACATAATCTCTATGCATGAGAATGAAGCCTGTGATACAATTCTTAGAGACTGTTTATGTGTTGAACATGGATCTGGTGTCCACATCAGGAAGACGCATCATAAGTCCACAGAAAGATTTCCGAAGAGATGATTGAGAGATAAAATATGAAGACTTCCATTTTTAGAAAAGCTTGCGGTTTTAAATAGCATAGCAGACATGGACAAGCATCCAGGTTGAACTACTCAGGTCATGATGTTGCCATGACAACAGATCTCAAGAACATGAAAAGTGAGAATAAAGTTGAATGAGAATTTGGGTTGCAGACCTCATTTGATTATGATCAAACCTTTACTTTTTTAAAAAGAAATTTTCCAATGGAAGGGTTCCTGCAAGAATCCCTGGGCAAAGCGCTTATCCCTTTGCCTCCTAAAGGTTTTTTGACGCTGCCACTGCACCCAGCCCCCTGAGTCTCTCTGCTTCCTTTGACTGGAGGTTGCAAAGTGGCACACACACAAATTTCATTACTTGGTGGTGCAACGGAAACAGCTTGGAGTACTCCAAAAGAGAGTCTGATAAGAAAACAGAAAAGAAAAAAAAGCAATATGAAATCTCCCCAAATTATTTTTCAACAATTCCAAGGTGTGCCTGGAACTTCTTCCCAGACCTGATTGGTCTAAGAAGAATACAACTTTCTTTCCCAGCGATTGGTTCAGAAATGGTATGTGGCTGCTTCCAGCCAGTAAGATGTGAAGGGAAGTTCTGATGGAGAGATTTGAGGAAGTTTTCTCTCATCTAAGACAGAGTCACAAGAAGTGATAGACTCTCTTCTTCTTGGGACCACTGTGAATTGTGGATGGACAACCATCTTACTTTCTGCCAGCTCTGAAGGCTGCAGAAGAGGTTAATGAAACCTAGTTTTCCAATGACGTTGATGAACCACTGAATCGCAACCCTGAAACCTACCTTCCTCCCCCCTTCCTTTTATATGAGATACATTTCTCTTTTCTTCAAGTAAGCTCGTATCAGGGTTTCTGGTACTTGCAGTTAAAATTATTCTGACAAAAAGTATTTTATAAATTTTGCCGTTACAACAAACTTGGTGCATAATCTTTGTCTACCCCTCAGATTATTTCCTAGAGTAGATTCTCTGAAGAGAAAATCCTAGGTCAAAAGGTAGGAACATGTTTACTATTCTTCGTATGTATTGCCAAATTCATTCTGAGAAAGGCCGCATCATTTTACACTCCCATCAGCACTGTATGAGTGACTATTTCAACGTACCTTTAATAGCATCCCCTGGAGAAGGAAATGGCAACCCACTCGAGTGTTCTTGCCTGGGAACCCCTTGGACAGAGGAGCCTGGCAGGCTACAGTCCATGGGGCCGTGAAGAGTCAGACACGACTGAGCAACTGAGCACTTACTCTTATCAAAAACCATCTTTTAGAAACTTTTCATTGCTGTGATGGAAAATAATAGTACCACGTTATGATATCAGTTTGAGTCTTTGTTGAGAGGGTTGAACATATTTTCACATAAGCAGTTTTTAGTCACTTGTGTTCAGCATCTGCACCTTGTCTACCTTGTCTGTGGCTGCTTTTCCTTACTGTTTTCTTAATTGAAATTTGAGGACAAGCAGTTGTTTTAAAACATTAGTTATAAATACTTTTTGTTTGATTATCATTCTAGTTTGGGTGGAAAGGCAATTATTACAGGGAAGAAACTGATTTTGGCTGGTTAGTTCATAAAATGAAAAAAAACCTCAAACTCACTAGAGACACAAAAAGGATTTCTTCTTTAAAACATGTTCATATCTATGGGGTGTGGCTAAATTCATTAAATAGTTTAATTTTTTTAACCCAATGTCACATGGAACTAAATCCTTTTAATTTCTCTAATCATTACTCAGAATATCTAACTCCTCATTTAAAGCTTCATTTATGACCTGTTTAGCAATATTTAGGTTTCCCTTTACTTTCTAATAACCCACTATGACTTTCCTCATGCAGCTGCTTTCTGTCAGAGTTTAGCAAATTTGTGATCAGCTGGGGAGAAACATGGGTGTGTAGAAGAAAAAATGAGCTCTAATAATGATACATACTCAAGGCAGAAGAGCCAACACGTGCCCATCTTTATTCTGAAAGTGCCAGTTTTCCAGGTGTCTGCATCCCTGGAAAACAATGTAATGCGGTCTACATCTCTGATGTGTTCAATGGCACCCTTTTATATAGGCTAGCATTAGCTAGGTGCTCTCCTGGGAGAAAAGGGGAGATGTGATTAACCATACGTACGTCCTCGCTGCCAAACTCCTCCCATGACTTTTCCCGGATCAGAAAGAAGAATGTCGCCCAGTAGGCGGCCTGCTTTGCCCAGGAGCTGTGTCAGAAGGAGAATCTCTGTCTCCCCTGGGTCTGGCCTTGTGTTTATGTCGGTGTGCAGGAAGAAGGGACAGCTCCTCAGTGTACAGGCGTTGGGCTACCAGTCCTTGTCTTTAAGGGTATTTCACTCCCCTCACCCTCAAGGACCCTACAAACAACACACCTGCATACCTCTCATCTGGGCTGACTCTGTAACTCACTTTTTGACCAGGGGGATGCAGTAGAAATGGAACTGCATAACTTCTAAGCCTAGGCAATAGAATATCTGGTAGCTTCTTTCTGGGTCCCTGAAACGACCCAGTCTTGGGAGGGCCAGACTTCATATAAAAATTCTGACTACCCTGCGACTGCTATGCGGTGAGGAAGCCAAGCTAGCCAAGTGAAGGGGGCACACAGAGAAAAAGACAAGTGTCTGACCAGCCTCCTCACGGTTCCAACCATCTCCATCTCGGCTGAGGCAGAAGAAAGGGATACTGGATGGAAATTGGAGCCTAGGTAAAGAAATAAAGAGCAGTGGAAATGGTAAACATGTGCAGGAAAAATAATAATTTTTCTCATTTAAAAAATCCTTAAAAAAAGATAATGGACATTAAGCAAAAATAGTAACTGTGTTGTGGAGGCTATAGAACACACGGGAAACATTTAACGTATGACAATAACAGCACAAAGGAAGAGAGGAGCAGAACTGGAATGAACTGTAGCGTCGTTTTAAAAGATACTTTGAACTGGTGCAATACTATCTGCAGGCATATTGTGGTAAGTTCCAGACGTATGTTGTAAACCCTAGAGCAGGAGTTAGCAAACTGTAGCCTGTGAGCCAAATCTGACCTGCCATGCCTTATAAATAAAGTTTTATTGGACCACAGCCAAGCCCTTTATTTTCATATCTGTGTGGTCCACAGAGCCTAAAAGATTTACTCTCTGGACCTAGAGAGTAAAATCTGTCAAGCATGCTTCAGAATAACCACTGGAAAACCAACAAAACAAAGGAGTATAGCTAATAAATCAATAGTGCAGATAAAACAGAAGCATGAAAAAAATACTTAATTCAAAGGAAGCCAGACAAAGGGGAATAAAGTAGCGATGCGTCTGCTCCAGCTTGTGTAACTGAGTGCGTGTAACTGAGTTACCCTTGACTCTCCCCCTGCCCCTCCGACTGACCCTTCTCAGTCTCCTCCCCAGGTCTCTCTGCCTCTTAGATGTGGTCCTCTCTACCTCACTAGCTTGTCTGCCACATGCATACATCCTCCTCCCCAGACGCGCAGAACCAGCTACCATCCTGAACGCTCTGGGCTGGCTCTTCGGCCAAGACGTTCCACCTGTATGGCCCTCCTTGCTCCTTTCATCCCTCGGCCCCTGCGCTGGCTACTGCCCTCTGCCCATGCTGACTCTGCTTAACTCTAGTTCAAGTGTGGGAATTTAACTGAGACATGATCTAATCCAGCCCCAAAGCCATCCCTCAGCCCACCCCACCCAGGCCCAGCCTTCTTTCTGCTATTAAGGCTCTTACTGCACCAAACTGTAATCATAGGTTTACTTGATTTTCTTCTCCATGAGACCCTAGGATCCCAGACGCTAGTGATAATGTCTTTCCCTGTACCTATACAAAGTAAGGTACTGAATAAATAATTGTTAAATACATGAGTTAAACGAATACTTATAAAATAAAGATATTATAAAATTAACTTGAATAATTATTAAAGGATACTTATATGCCAAGCACTGTCCAATGTGCCTTACATGCATTAACTTTTTTGATTTGCTAGTAATCCCTATTAAAGTGAAAAGTGAAAGTGAAGTCACTCATTTCTGTCCGACTCTTTGTGACCCCATGGATTGTAGCCCACCAGGCTCCTCCATCCATCGGATTCTCCAGGCAAGAACACTGGAGTGGGTTGCCATTTCCTTCTCCAGGGGATCTTCCCCGCCCCAGGGATTGAACCCGGGTCTCCTGCATTGCAGGCAGACACTTTTACCATCTGAGCCACCAGGGAAGTCCTGGTGGACTTAGTAATAGTAATCCCTCTTAGGCAGGTATTATTATCCTCATTAATTGATAGCTTAAGTGATTTTCCTGTGGCGGTAAAGAAGTATCCCAGGATTCAGACCCGGGCCTTCCAATCCCACAGCCAAGATACAGATGTGAGAGTTAAGAAACCCTGTAGACTGTGTTCTGCCCACTTCACTTCAGAGATGTGGGAAGAGGTTCATGGCGCTGGTGTGTCTTGACCTTCAAGAGGATAACTGAACATTCAGAAACATTTTAAATTTGTCATCTGATTTAATTTATGCACTAAGTATCTTCAAACTGTAAACCTCCAGAAAGTGGCGTTGTGCAATTCCAGTTGGGTTACAAGGCAGCGAGCAGTTCTCCTAGCAACCACTGTCTTAATGACAGAGTGGAGTGTGCAGAATTTAATAAACATTTGGAAATCCTTGGAAGAGAGAGAGAGATGCTGCTAAAGATAGAGGAAGATGGTTAATTCAAAGAGAATGTATGGATTAAAACACAGCAACAAAAATATTTGTACTTAAAATTGAAAATGAAGAAAGCTAACAGAAGACAGGAATGCAGTAATTTTGTTATCTATAAATAGGCACTCATGGCAGGCACTGTGTGACTTTATTTGTGCTTGTGTTTATGAAAATGTAATATCCAGAAGTCTATATGCTGAGGTTATTTTTCCATTAATATAGACATAGTACGATAAGAAATGAAGTCCTGCATTCCTATCCAGTCCATGGTAGTCAGGTTCTGTTTTCTCATTTTTGAAAACAATTAAGAAAATCTGAGACCAGCTATTTTTACTACTCTATATGTAGGATTTAAAATTTTTATATCATGTCTTCAGTTCAGTTCGGTTCAGTTGCTCAGTCGTGTCTGACTCTGCGACCCCGTGAACCACAGCACTCCAGGCCTCCCTGTCCATCACCAACTCCTGAAGCTTGCTCAAACTCACATCCATTGAGTCGGTGATGCCATCCAACCATCTCATCCTCTGTCGTCCCCCTTCTCCTTCAGCTTCAACATCAGTCCTTCCAGTGAACACCCAGGACTGATCTCCTTTAGGATGGACTGGTTGGATCTCCTTGCAGTCCAAGGCACTCTCAAGAGTCTTCTCCAACACCACAGTTCAAAAGCATCAATTCTTCGGTGCTCAGTTTTTTTTATAGTCCAACTCTCACATCCATACATGACCACAGGAAAAAACCATAGCCTTGATTAGATGGATCTTTGTTGGCAAAGTAATGTCTCTGCTTTTCAAAATGCTATCTAGGTTGGTCATAACTTTCCTTCCAAGGAGTAATCATCTTTTAATTTCATGGCTGCAATCACCATCTGCAGTGATAAGATATCATGTCTTAGAAGTGGTTATATTTTATCATTTCAAGTTTTTTTTTTTTAACCTCAAATATTTATCTATATCTGTGAGCAGATATCAATAACAAGATAATCCCATATAATAATTCTAATGGTAAGACTGGTGATAACAGTTGGAAAGGACAGGTAATACATGTTCTGTATTCCCCGTGTCCTAACACAAGCAAATTATCAATGTAAATTACAACTGAGACCTGAGAAATCATTGCAGACAAAGCAAAAAGGCAGAGAATTTTACAAGGGTAACTTCGTATTCATAGAGTACAAGGTCTGGCAGTTTTAGATTAAGTTTTTGCCTGCTGAACTGTAGTAAAAAAAAAAAAAAATTCTCCAAATTCCCAAGTTTGGCCACCTGTGAAAGTCACTAAATTGTGTCCGATTCTTTGTGACTTGATGGAATCCATGGGATTCTCCAGGCCAGAATATTGGAGTTAGGGTTAGGGTTAGGGTTAGGGTTAACCCTAACCCTAGCCTTTCCCTTCTCCAAAGGATCTTCCCAACCCAGGGATTGAACCGAGGTCTCCTGCATCGCAGGCAGATTTTTTATCATCTGAGCCACAAGGGAAGCCCAAGAATACTGCAGTGAGTAGCCTTTCCCTTCTCCAGGGGATCTTTCCAACCTAGGGATCGAACCCAGGTCTCCCACATTGCAGGCAGATTCTTTACCAGCTTAGCCACCTAGATGGGTTCAAATACTGAATGTTAAATTAGAAACAAGACTTTGATTATGATGGAAATCATTTCATTTTTAAGTTGTTATTCAGTCTAATTATCCTTTGAAACACTTTTCTAGATTTAAAGAAAATATTGATGGTAATAGCCACATATTAAATATATTAAATAAATATTACAATCCCAAGCCACATTTGGATTTTTCTGCCATGCTTTATTAGAAGGCCAAAAAAATTTTTTTAGAATGACTAAAGATTTCCCATCAACAAGTTTTCAGCTTTTCAAACTCCAGGGATATTTAATCCTCTTTGACCCGCCTCTGGATTTATATCAGTCTCTCTCCCTCTCTCCTTAAGGAGATGCGTTGTGGGTCCTTTCTTTCTATGAGGCAATAACTGCAGCCTCCACTAAATAAACTCAGTGGCTGAGGTATTTATAGGAAATAAACTCAAAGCTAAAAAGCTAGAGGGTTTTTTAGCCTAGGATTTGATGATAATTGAGTATTTCCAGGAGTACACCCTCAAGTTAACTGTTATACTGAATTGGCATCTCTTTCCCCCTTTCCATTTTTCTTCAAGAACTTCTTCACTGACTCCCTCCACATTAGGGAGTCAGTGAAGAAGTTAGATTCAGAGGGTAAATCTAAAAATTAGATTTAGAGGGTAAATCTAAAAATTCTGTAATTAATTTCTCATTTCTCCATAAGAAATGCTTAATTTTTAAACTACCAGTCTTTAACCTTCCTGCAAACTCATCACGGAGAAGGCAATGGCACCCCACTCCAGTACTCTTGCCTGGAAAATCCCATGGACGGAGGAGCCTGGTAGGCTGCAGTACATGGGGTCGCTAAGAGTCAGACACCACTGAGCGACTTCACTTTCACTCTTCACTTTCATGCATTGGAGAAGGAAATGGCAACCCACTCCAGTGTTCTTGCCTGGAGAATCCCAGGGATGGGGGAGCCTGGTGGGCTGCCGTCTATGGGGTCACACAGAGTCGGACACAACTGAAGTGACTTAGCAGCAGCAGCAGCAAACTCATCAATTACAAAGTCAACACACAGCAATCAAAATGTTAAAAGGAAAGTGTTTGGGCTCCTCTTCCTCTACTATGAGAAGCATAGGAAAAGCATTTATTGACACTCATGATTTAGAACCAATTAAAAACTATATGAGAAGGAAGCAAGCAATTTTTAAAACAGTTCTGAACTCTGGGGAAATTTCAATTTGACTGTTTACTATCTGTGTCTATTTCAGTTATGAAATGCAATTTGTTACCTATATAAAGAAAATGGGGTTTCTTAAATAAAATGGAGTCTTTGCTTGCTTACTGCTGTAGGATGAAAAAGTAGCTGAACAGATTTTCACCAGTTTGTATGTTTAGAGCGGTTTGATGTAACAAAAGCAAATAAAAATTAGGTCACAAGGGTATACACAAGATTTATTTTAAAAAGTCATTAGGATGGCATCTCAATGAAACAAGACCGCATCCTCCAGAACACCTGTAGACTTTCAGACTTGCAGGGGCAGTTCAATCACACGTACTTACATATTCCATGTGAAAGCAGCAGTTATTTATTTGACAATGGTTAGTGATACTCCAAAGCAATGCTGGGTTGGCCCAGTTAATGCTGCAAATGTTTTTTAATATGTAATTCCACCTGTAATCAGTTGTACTATGGTCTTGGAAATGAACATCATTTACTTACTTTGTTTTTATATTATAAAACTTCCTTAAACTGAGAATTAAAGCTGAAAGTTAATTTATTTTGTTACAATTTGACTAAAGCAGAAATTTATTTATGAAGTAAGCTGTTCTAATACAATTAGTAAAATGTCTGGTGATTGTTCTGAATTAATCCGTGTCCTGTAGCAGATGCTGTCAGCGTCCCACTCATATGTCATGGGCCTAACCCAAAGATCTCCTGTGTTTCACTGGTGGTTCCCACGTACACCGAAGACATCCTTGCTTAAACATCTGCGCCTCTGGCTCAGCACGTGTATGCTGCAGACCAGACATGCCTGGGAATTCATCCCTTTAGGAACCTCAATCAGTCAATAAAGGATGAGGATTGGCAAGTAAATATGCCAGCCTCCTTTCTCCTTGGTCAGTCCGTTTTGAGCTGTGTTCTACAGTGTCTCAAAGTTCCCAAGGGGACTGACCCCACACAGAAATGTGTTTGTTAATGCATCCTTCATCAGCCCCCCTCCTTTCTCCGCCTGACCTCCTCACCCTGGGCCTCCCGAGATCCCCTCTCAGATGACCTCACATACATTCAAAGCCTTGTCTCAGATTCGCTCGGAGGGGAATCCAAGCTAAGATAAATTCACAGAATTAGTAGTTCCTTATTTTGGTGGCACTATTTTGTTTCTTTTTTACATCTAATTAAGAGGTTAAAATCACATGCTTTTCCAACAAGCAGGCCTAGATTTAAATCCTGACTTCTCCTCTAATTAGCTGGGTAATTTGGACAAGCTGCTTAACTTTGGTGAGCTCCAGTCTTCTGTATCTACACGTGCTAAGTCACTTCAGTTGTGTCCTACTCTTTGCAACCCCATGGGCTGTAGCCCACCAGGCTCTCTGTGCTTGGGATTCTCCAGCTGAGAATACTGGAGTGGGTTGCCATGCTCTTCTCGGGATTTTCCCCACCCAGGGATCGACCCTGCTTCTCTTGCGTCTCCTGCATTGGCGGGCACCACCTGGGAAGCCCTCCGTTATCTAAGGAGCATCAATACTACCAGCACCTGTTCTAAAGCATTGTGCCTTATGTCTATGGAATGAAATAATACTCCCTTTGTAGTGTAATACTTATACTGCCTAATGTACACATACCTTGGAGACATTTCAGGTTTGGTTCTAGACCAACGCAATAATCCAGATATTGTAATCAAACAGGTCACAAGAATTGGGGGGCTTCCCAGCATATAAGAGTTACGTTTATATAGTACACCCTCTTCCAACAACACAAGAGAAGACTCTACACATGGACATCACCAGATGGTCAACACCAAAATCAGATTGATTATATTCTTTGCAGCCAAAGATGGAGAAGCTCTATACAGTCAGCAAAAACAAGACCAGGAGCTGGCTGTGGCTCAGACCATGAACTCCTTATTGCCAAATTCAGACTTAAATTGAAGAAAGTAGGGAAAACCACTAGGCCATTCAGGTATGACCTAAATCAAATCCCTTATGATAATACAGTGGAAGTGAGAAATAGATTTAAGGGCCTAGATCTGATAGATAGAGTGCCTGATGAATTATGGAATGAGGTTCGTGACATTGTACAGGAGACGGGGATCAAGACAATCCCCATGGAAAAGAAATGCAAAAAAGCAAAATGGCTGTCTGGGGAGGCCTTACAAATAGCTGTGAAAAGAAGAGAAGTGAAAAGCAAAGGAGAAAAAGAAAGATATAAACATCTGAATGCAGAGTTCCAAAGAATAGCAAGAAGAGATAAGAAAGCCTTCCTCAGCGATCAGTGCAAAGAAATAGAGGAAAACAAGAGAATGGGAAAGACTAGAGATCTCTTCAAGAAAATCAGAGATACCAAAGGAACATTTCATGCAAAGATGTGCTCAATAAAGGACAGAAATGGTATGGACCTAACAGAAGCAGAAGATATTAAGAAGAGATGGCATGACTACACAGAAGAACTGTACAAACAAGAGCTTCACGACCCAGATAATCACGATGGTGTGATCACTCACCTAGAGCCAAACATCCTGGAATGTGAAGTCAAGTGGGCCTTAGAAAGCATCACTACCAACAAAGCTAGTGGAGGTGATAGAATTCCAGTTGAGCTATTCCAAATCCTGATAGATGATGCTGTGAAAGTGCTGCACTCAATATGCCAGCAAATTTGGAAAACTCAGCAGTGGCCACAGGACTGGAAAAGGGCAGTTTTCATTCCAATCCCAAAGAAAGGCAACGCCAAAGAATGCTCAGACTACCACACAATTGCACTCATCTCACACACTGGTAAAGTAATGCTCAAAATTCTCCAAGCCAGGCTTCAGCAATATGTGAACCCTGAACTTCCTGATGTTCAAGCTGGTTTTAGAAAAGGCAGAGGAACCAGAGATCAAATTGCCAACATCCACTGGATCATGGAAAAAACAAGAGAGTTCCAGAAAAGCATCTATTTCTGCTTTATTGACTATGCCAAAGCCTTTGACTGTGTGGATCACAATAAACTGTGGAAAATTCTGAAAGAGATGGGAATACCAGACCACCTGATCTGCCTCTTGAGAAATTTGTGTGCAGGTCAGGAAGCAACAGTTAGAACTGGACATGGAACAACAGACTGGTTCCAAATAGGAAAAGGAGTGCGTCAAGGCTGTATATTGTCACCCTGCTTATTTAACTTATATGCAGAGTACATCATGAGAAACGCTGGACTGGAAGAAACACAAGCTGGAATCAAGATTGCCGGAAGAAATATCAATAACCTCAGATATGCAGATGACACCACCCTTATGGCAGAAAGTGCAGAGGAACTAAAAAACCTCTTGATGAAAGTGAAAGAGGAGAGTGAAAAAGTTGGCTTAAAGCTCAACATTCAGAAAATGAAGATCATGGCATCTGGCCCCATCACTTCATGGGAAATACATGGGGAAACAGTGGAAACAGTGTCAGACTTTATTTTTCTGGGCTCCAAAATCACCACAGATGGTGACTGCAGCCATGAAATTAAAAGACGCTTACTCCTTGGAAGGAAAGTTATGACCAACCTAGATAGCATATTGAAAAGCAGAGACATTACTTTGCCAACAAAGGTTCATCTAGTCAAGGCTATGGTTTTTCCTGTGGTCATGTATGGATGTGAGAGTTGGACTGTGAAGAAGGCTGAGCGCTGAAGAATTGATGCTTTTGAACTGTGGTGTTGGAGAAGACTCTTGAGAGTCCCTTGGACTGCAAGGAGATCCAACCAGTCCATTCTGAAGGAGATCAGCCCTGGGATTTCTTTGGAGGGAATGATGCTGAAGCTGAAACTCCAGTACTTTGGCCACCTCATGGGAAGAGCTGACTCATTTGAAAAGACTCTGAAGCTGGGAGGGACTGGGGGCAAGAGGAGAAGAGGACGACAGAGGATGAGATGGCTGGATGGCTTCACTGACTTGATGGACATGAGTCTGAGTGAACTCTGGGAGTTGGTGATGGACAGGGAGGCCTGGCGTGCTGCGATTCATGGGGTCGCAAAGAGTCGGACACGACTGAGCGATTGATCTGATCTGATTAAGTACACAATAGCGTTATGCCTAGAAAACAATGTACCTACCTTATTTGAAAAATATTTTATGGCTAAAAAATGCTAAACATCACCTGAGCCTTCAGTGAGCTGTAATCTTCTCTGGTAGAAGATCTCTCCTTGATGCTGATGGCTGCTAACTGATCAGGGGTTGGCTGCTGAAGGCTGGAGTGGTTGCAGTAATTCCTTAAGATAAGACAACAATTAAGTTAGCCTCTGCTGCTGCTGCTGCTAAGTTGCTTCAGTCGTGTCCGACTCTGTACGACCCCAGAGACGGCAGCCCACCAGGCTCCCCCATCCCTGGGATTCTCCAGGCAAGAACACTGGAGTGGGTTGCCATTTCTTTCTCCAATGCATGAAAGTGAAAAGTGAAAGTGAAGTCGCTCAGTTGTGTCTGACTCTTTGCGACCCCATGGACTGCAGCCTACCAGGCTCCTCCATCCATGGGTTTTCCAGGCAAGAGTACTGGAGTGGGGTGCCATCACCTTCTCCAAGTTAGCCTCATCTAGGCAATTTTCCGTTAGCAGTTTCTCTGAAGCATGCAATGCTGTTTGATAGCATCTTACCCACAGTAGAACTTCCACATTTGGAGTCAATCCTCTCAAACCCTGCTGCTGTTTTATCAACTAGGTTTATGTAATAGAATCCTTTGTTTCCACTTCAACAAGCTTCACAGCATGTTTACCGGGAGTAGATTGCACCTCAAGAAACTCCTTCCATAGGAAGGAAGCTCTCGTTCATTAAAGTTTTATCATAAGGTTACAGCGATTCATTTGTAGCTTCAGGTTCCACTTTAATTCTAGTTCTCATGCTATTTCTATCATATTTGAAGTTACTTCTTCCACTGAAATCTTGAACCCCTCAATGTCATCTGAGAGGGTTGGAATTGACTTCTTCCAAACTCCTATTAATATTGATATTTTGACCTCTTCCCAGGAATCACAAATGTTTTTCATGGCATATAAAATGGTGAATTCTTTCCAGAAGGTTTTCAGTTTAATTTGCTTAGATCCATAAGAAGAATCACTGTTGATGGCAGCTGTACCCTTATAAAACATATTTCTTAAATAATAAGACTGGAAATTCAGAATTACTCCTTGAGTCATGGGCCTCAGAATGGAAGTTGTATTAGCAGGCATGAAAACAGCAAAAACCTCACTGTACCTCTCCATCAGAGCTCTTGGGTGA
Source organism: Bos javanicus (assembly GCF_032452875.1). Taxonomy (NCBI): domain Eukaryota; kingdom Metazoa; phylum Chordata; class Mammalia; order Artiodactyla; family Bovidae; genus Bos; species Bos javanicus. Next base: position 107,271,956 of record NC_083874.1, read on the forward strand.
CCATTGTCCACGGGCAGTCTTACTTTGAAAAGAATTTTTTTTTCTGAGCAGTAGATCTCAAATGTGGGCTTGAAATATTCAGGAAACTGTGTTGTGTGCAGAGGTCCCGTCATTCAGCATTTCTCCCTGTTTATGGAGCACAGGCAGAGTAGCTTTCTCATAATTCTTAAGGACTCTAGAACTTGGGGAATGTAAAACGAGCATTGTCTTCAACCGCAAGTCATCAGCTGCTGTTGCCCCTAATTAGAGAATCAGCCTATGCTTGAAAAGTTTGAAATCCGGCATTAACTTCTCCTCTCCAGCTATGAAAGCCCGAGAAGGCATCTTCCTCCAAGAAAAGGCTGTTCTGTCTACACGGAAAACCTGTTGTTTAGTGCAGACACTTTCATTCATTACCTTGGGCAGATCTTCTGAAGAGCTGGCTTCTGCCACCTTCAAACTTGCCTTCTGCGGCCTCGTCACCCGTCAGCCTTCCCGGAATGAAGACTCAGGACCTCGCTCTGGACCAGGTTTTGCTTCGGGAACGTGGTGGCAGTTTTGATCTTCCACCCAGACCACTAAAACTTGCTCCACATCAACAATAAGGCTGTTTTGCTGTTTTTTGTCCCCTCCCCCACATCATTCCTGTGTTTACTGGAGTAGCACTTTTCACGTCTCTCAAGAATTTTCCTTTGCATTCACAACTTGGCTAACTGCTTGGTGTCAGAGGCCTGCTTTTGGACCTGTCTTGCCCTTTGACGTACTTTCCTCATCAAGCTTAACCGTTTCTCTGTTTTGATTTAAAGTGGAAGATGCAGGACTCTTTCTTTCACCTGAACACTTAGAGGCCACTGTTGGCCTCTTAATTAGCCTAATTTCAACTCATTGTATCTTAAGGAATAGGGAGGCCCAAGGAGAAGGTGAGAGATGTGGAAACGGCCTGTCAGTGGAGAAGTCAGAACACATACAACATTTAAATCTATGTTTACTGTTGTATATGGCTGTGGTTTGTGGTGCCCCAGAGCGATCACAACAGTGACATTGAAGATCACGATCGCAAGCCCCCATAACAAATATAATAATAACGAAAAACTTTGAAATATTGCGAGAATTACCAAAATGGGACCCAGAGAAGCAAACTGAGCAAATACTATTGAAAATATGGACTTCCTCAAACCGGTGTTGCCAGAACCTTCAATTTGTAAAAGATGCAGTGTCTGCAAAGTGCAGCAAAGTGAAACACAATAAAATGGGCACACACGCACACGATGCGCGCGTTCTCCGTCTCTGTCGTGTCTGACGCATTGTGACCCCACGGGCTCTAGCCCCCAGGCTCCTCTGTCCGTGGGGTTCCCAGGCAAGAATACTGGAGTGGGTTGCCATTTTCATCTCCAGGGGATCTCCCTGATCCAGGGATCAAGTCCTGCACTGGTGGGCGGGTTCTTTAGCCAGTGAGCCACCTGGGAAGACTGTGCATACAGTATAGTATTTAATAATATAGTGTAATACAGTGCCTGGCACATACTCAGTGAGTATTAGTTACAGTTACTCAGTTTAATAACTTCTTGTTTTGTTACTGGAAACATACAACTTATAGGTATTTATTGAACAAAGAATAAATACATTTTGAAAATCACAAGCTTGGATGCCTAGACCGACCAGAGACAACCCTTCCAGAGTGTTAATGTAGGAAGAGCTCTTATAGATTCTTTGTCCTCCTCACTGTAAAGGGTGAATGATAAACTTAGGCTTTAAAAGGCCACACAGCAGGTGGCGAAAGTAGGGGCCCAAGCTGCCTCTCGCTTTTTAAGTAAGCAGCAGGCTGACGTATTCTTGCCACTGGTGTCGATAACAGAGACCCCGGCGTGTTCTTTCTGCAGCAGCACCCACTACCGCCCGTGTACACACTCAGTGCCCTCAAGCCCCGGCCCCAAGCTCCCCAGGCTCTTATTCCCCTGTATTCCTGATGGCAAAAAGCAACTACTGAGTCCATCTAATTTAGACAAACAACATGAACTTACTGTCAGGCTATTGGGTAGCCAGTCCATTGAGCTAGAATGTGAACTAAACAGGGGCCGGGAGCCAGCGGGGCCAACCCACAGTCAAAATCACATCCCAGTACTAGTCTGTGACCACTGGACAGGCGCTCATGCCATCCCACCAGGCTCCACCCTCCGGCAGGATGGCACGAGTGCTGGCTGCCATGCAGAACCCATCTCAGGCTATGCCCTGACCCGCACCCCACAAAGGCACATCCAGCTGGCCAAGACTGGTGTATACACACACACCTTCCCTCCCCAAGTGCCTTAGCTGATGAGAGAGGGACTATTTGCTACTTCAGTTTTATTCACAGGAGACAGGGCTTTTTTTTTTTTTTTTAATGATTTCTATGGGAAATTTTTATGAATACATATCAACAAAATCATTGACTTTGGTAAAAATTAGAACTAGGATTAAAAATACATGTAATTTCCTGCTCTTGGATTAGAAGAATTAATACTATTCAAATGGCCATACTACTCAAAGCAATCTATAGATTTAATGCAATCCATACCAAAATACTCATGATCTTTTTCACAGAACTATATCAAATAATTCTAAAATGTATATGGAACCACAAAAGATGCAGAATTGCCAAAGCAATCATGAGGAAACAGAACAAATTCGAAGGCGTAAGCCTCCCAGAGTCCAGACAACGCTAGGAGGTGCAGCAATCGAAACAGAGTGTTATTGGCACGAAAACAGCATTTGGCTCACGGGACAGCAGAGAGTCCTGAAGCTGAGCCGCACGGTTACGGTCAATAGACTGCAACCAAGGAGACGAGAGTGCCACAGGGAAACGCCAGTCTCTCCAACCAAGGAGACAAGAGTGCCACAGGGAAACGCCAGTCTCTCCAACCAAGGAGACGAGTGTACCACAGGGAAACGCCAGTCTCTCCAACCAAGGAGACGAGAGTGCCACAGGGAAACGCCAGTCTCTCCAACCAAGGAGACGAGAGTACCACAGGGAAACGCCAGTCTCTCCAACCAAGGAGACGAGCGTACCACAGGGAAACGCCAGTCTCCAGCGAGTGATGTTGGGAACGCTGGAAAGCTACATGTAAATCACTGAAGTTAGAACACTCCACACCATACACAAAAATAAACTCAAAATGGTTTAAAGTCCTAAGTATAAGACAGGACCCCATAACACTCCTGGAAGAGAATATAGGCAAAGTGTTCTCTCACATATATCATAGCAATACTTTCTTGGACCAGTATCCCAAGGAAAGAAAAGAAGAACTAAACGAGGGGACTTGATTAAACTTAGAAGATTTTGCACAGCAAAGGAAACCATAAACAACACACAAAGACAAGCTGCGGAATGGAAGAGAATATTCGTAAACAGTCCAACTGATAAGGAGTTAATATCCAAAATTGGAAGGACTGATGCTAAAGCTGAAGCTCCAATACTTTGGCCACCTGATGCAAAAAGCTGACTCACTGGAAAAGACCCTGATGCTGGGAAAGATTGAGGGCAGGAGGAGAAGGGGACGACAGAGGATGAGATGGTCGGATGGCATCACCGACTCAATGGACATGAGTCTGAGCAAGCTCCAGGAGATGGTGAAGGACAGGGAAGCCTGAAGCCTGGTGTGCTGCTCTTCAAGGGGTAGCAAAGAGTCAGACACCACTGAGTGACTGAACAACAACAATCCAAACTACATAAACAGCTCATACAACTTAATTTAGAAAAAACAGCCCAAAGAATTGGCAGAAGACCTCAATAGACATTTCTCCTAAGAAGACGTACAGATAGCCAATAGGCACATGAAAAGATTCTCAACATTGCTAATAAGCAGAGAAATGCAAATCAAAACCACAGTGAAGAATCTACCACCTTACTCCAGTCAGAATGGCCATCACCAAAAAGTCCACAAATAATAAATGCCAGAGAGGGTGGAGAAAAGTGAACCCTCCTACACTGTTGGTAGGAATGGAAATTGGTACTGTCACTATGGAGAACAGAATGAAAGTTCCTTAAAAAACTAGAAATTAACCATATAGTCCAGCAATCCCACTTCTGGGTATTTATCAGGAAAAGATGAAGAAAACCCTAATTTGAAACCATACCTACACCACAGTGTTCACAGAAGCACCGTTCACAGTAGCCAAGACATGGAAACAAACTAAACGCCATCGATAGAGGGTGGATAAAGAAGGTGCGGTACGTGTATAGAGTGGGATATTACTCGGCCACAAAAGGGGGGTAAGACATTGCCATTTGCAGCGACATCGATGGACATAGAGACTATCATACTAAGTGACGTCAGACAAAGGCAAATACAATACCACTTACATGTGAAGTCTAAACATTAATACAAATGTATATACAAACCAGAAACAGGCTCACAGACACAGAAAACAGATCTATAGTTACCGAAGGGAAAGGGGAGGGTGCAGGAATAAATTAGGAGTGTGAGATTAGCAGATACAAACTACTATACATAAGATAAGCAACAAGGCTTTATAACACAGGGAACTGTGTTCAGTATCTTGGAATAATATATAATGGAAAATAGTCCCCAAAATGCATATATATATATATATATATATGACTGAATCACTTTGCTGTACACCTGAAATTAACACAATATTATAAATCAACTATACTTCAACAAAATAAGTAAATAAAAATTTCCAGCACCCCTCCAAAAGGACATGTAATTCTCATGGAGTTGAAAATTGAATGGAGCACATAATGATAGAGCACTAAAGTTCCTGTAGCTGTGCTGAAAGCCCTTAACACGTTCACTGTTAGAGCCCTTTAAGAGTTTTGCTTCCCTTTCGTACACCCCACAGTAGTAGGTTAATAAAGTTACAGTTGTGATTTTGATAGGATTGTATGATAGGAACAAATTATATTTAAAATAGAAACTTAAAGTGTAAATTTTTTTTTAATTTCTTAAGGCCACTGCAAAGATACTATGTTGTCTTGAACTCTACTTGTTACTCCAATGTTTGGTGTGTATTTATCTATTCTAATCACCAAAGATCCAACCAGTCCATTCTGAAAGAGATCAGCCCTGGGGTTTCTTTGGAAGGAATGATGCTAAAGCTGAAACTCCAGGACTTTGGCCGCCTCATGCAAAGAGTTGACTCATTTGAAAGACCCTGATGCTGGGAGGGATTGGGGGCAGGAGGAGAAGGGGACGACAGAGAATGAGATGGTTGGATGGCATCACCGACTCGATGGACATGAGTCTGAGTGAACTCTGGGAGTTGGTGATGGACAGGGAGGCCTGGTGTGCTGCGATTCATGGGGTTGCAAAGAGTCGTACACGACTGAGCGACTGAACTGACTGAAAGTGATTGTAAATTCCTTGAGAGCATAAGGCTTGTCTTATTTTCTTGGCCCCACAGACCTCCCGTATTCTGTAAATAGCAGTTAATGAAGGAATCACTGGCTGATGGACTAAATGAATATATACATGCACTATGCATTGCTTTTCCAGTAGTAGATTTATTTTAATTTGCAGTCACTTTCTTGCTCATCATCGTAATAAGAACCGCTGGTATGAGGTGGAGTCTGCGGCTGTAGAGCCCTCTGTGGGTTTTCCTGAGACTGGGATTCTACATCTTGTTTGGCTACACCGAATATTAGTCCCTTTGCCTCTGCCAGACTCATATGTCAGGAGTTCCTGCTTAGTCATGAACCACAGAACAAATTCACACCCTAGGAGGGTGCAAGGGCAGCCTCTGACCTTGGGCAAGTTCTTCTACTCCTCTAAGGATCATCCTAGGAATTGAAAGAAGGAACCTGGTCTCTGGCAAGCACTCCAAGAATGCTGCTGCTGCTGCTGCTGCTAAGTCGCTTCACTCATGTCTGCCTCTGTGCGACCCCAGAGATGGCACCCGTCGCTGTTCTTCTGCCTGGGCGTGGCGTAGGTGGTCAGATTGCGACACTGTGAACTCTAGGTTCCCTCCCTGGTGGCCGGCTGGTCAGCCACACCCATTCCTGTGCTGACCTCAGGGCAGGATTGGTAAACACCGTGAGTTCACTGGGGCTGGAGATTTGGTGAGAAGCCTGAGCCTAGAAACCCAGCTCCACTGCAGGTTTTAAGCCGGGGAGATGGTGGGGTTTCATTCATATCACAGAGCTAGGAGAACAAGTGGAGGTGTGGGATGTTCTTCTGTATGATTAAAATGTCACACGATTAGCGTTTTTAAAAATAATTTAATCTATCTTTGGGGTCACAATTGAGCTACTAATGTCATTTGTATTTCAGGCAGTGTGGAATAAGTTTTTCTCCCATCTCACCATGTAGAGATGTGTACAATTTTTTCATCAATTTTTATTGATGAAATAAAAGTTTGTAGTCTAAGGCAAGGAAAATTTAAACAAGAAAATTTCCCCTGCCCTTTGATCTCCTCTCTCCCTTCTACGGTACGTTGTGTGACCTCATCATTTATTGACCAAACCAAGCCATCCACGGAAATAGCTGCTCAGCCATTAACAGCAACATTCTCCTAGCGTCAACAAGGTAATTCCTCAGGAGATAACCTTTCTGCTTAATCTTGGAAGGGTCCACAGCAACACATGACCCTCTACTCGCTTCGTACACTTAGATCAGGATTGTGCCAAATGTTGATAATACGTCATTTAGTGTACAGCCTTCTGTCTCAAAATCTCATGTATAAGTGTGCTTTGACCTTTAGCAGAACAGTTCTTAGAGCTGAGAGGCTGTCCCCAGGTCATAATCCTCAATTTGTCGTGAATGAAAATTTCAATTTCTTTCTTAGATTGACTGACTATTAGTTTTTTTTTTTTTAATCAACAAACCAAAGGTAGCCCCTCCTATTTTAATTCTTAGAATTTACTGCAGAATTTAGAATTAAATTCTTAAACTTTATTCTTAGAATTTCAAAGGTGCTCAAAGACATATTTAGATCAACGTGTGTTGGTGCCTTGTTTGTGACAGCAGAATGCTCTGAGAGCCCTACGCGTCGTACACACGGAGCACACACAGCGGAGGACTGATTGAGTGATCCGCAGTGGGTGGCTGCTGTGGGACACTGTGCGGCTTACGGTCAATCAGCATTTAGCATCCATTCTTTTCCAGAAGAAGAAATTATTTTTCTCAAACTCTCTTGCGGCTGGCGTTCTCGATGAGAATTCGCTTCCACCAGGCAGTGTGTGTGTGTGAGATTTGGAAGCTGGAAGTTAGAGGAAGGCCTTCCTTGTAACGAGCCGCCTGCTCATTAGTGTTTGCAGCCAGTCTCAACATTCCAAAGTCTAGTTATCAGCCTTGTCATTATCCAGAGGCCGCAGCCCAGATGCGGCAGTCAGAGCCTGGTCACCAGCCTCGGGGGCTCCGAGGCCGCTGTGGGCTCTAGCAGTGAAAAAACAGCAGCAGTCGGCTGACCCCTGCCCTTGAAATTGGTATTTGGTAGCACATTGCCGTCTTCTGCTCCTTGAACCAGCCTACAACTGTGTAAGTACCATATTTAAATCCCTTCCTATCTGAAGTTCTTGGATTGATTTCTGTTTCATGCACTGAATCCTGACAGATAAAAATACGATATGGATGTCAAGAAGAATTAAAATCTCTATGGGCTGTAGAACAATATTCAAGTTATAGCATTAGACTAAATAATAAAAGTCGAGAATAGTATGTAAATTGTATTTTCATTCGTGTAAAAACTACACGTGTGTATATTTAGTTATATTGTTGACCTGAAACAAGTAGCCATACATTTGTCCAGCAAGGATGGGTTTATTTGGGGTCAGAGAGAATCACAGTTGGGTGTCTGCAACCACAGCAAGCCACCACCCGGCAGGGGAAAAGAAGCCTTTTACAGAGCGGGAGAGGAAGTTGGGAGGCTATAGGGACACAGAGGCCGAGGCTTTTCATTGGTTGAGTCCCTGCCAGCAAAGAAGCCTCTGCTTCCTTTTGAACTCTGTTACCTCACAGGGCGACAGAGCTCCCCATTCTGGTCTCCAACTCATGTAATTTCTGATTATTACACATTCTGTTTATTAATATTTTACACCATATACATATATGTTTGTTCATACATAGGAAAATTTGAGAAGTTCATATAAGAAAATGAAATCAGTAATTGCTTCTGGGAAGACAAAAGTGGAGTCTTGGATCAGAAAGAGCTTTATGTTTGCTTCATATATACCCCTTAACCTGTTGACTTTTTAAAATTTTTGCTAGGTTCATTAAATATGTTTTTTTCAATTAAAAACATCTTTTAATTATAAGTAAGTGGCAAGTTTTGTAACAGTTTTTAAACAGAAAGAAAAAAAATACTAATTAACACCTGCCAACCTATTATTATAGGTTTTTTGGTGTACATTTTCTCTAAATCCATCTTTATTAAATTCTTGCAGCAAAATATACACACACCCTAGTTTATAGTCTGGTTTTATTTTTGTTTGCTTGGTTTTTCTTTGATTTTGTTTTTCTTATATGTAACTCAGGAAATAAATACTTTTCATATGATTATAAATTTCCTCAAATCATATTTCATGGGAATTAAAGTGTTATTGACTTAAGATGAATCTCTACCTTATGTATAATTAAGAAAGAACTTAAAAAAACTGCCTGCTAAATTGTTACACAGACAACACATGGACCTTCCCCTTCAAATGAGCCAGGTGTGTCTAGAGGTTAGGCAGCCTCTGTCTAGAGGCAATAGGGCATTCCTGACCCACTGACTCTACCACTGATGATGGCTCTACAGAAGGCATGAGTTGCTCAGACCACCCTCTCATTCCTTTGAGATTGCTTTCATCAATTTCAAGCTATTTCATGGTTTCTCTTGCCCTCTGTGGCACTGGTTGGTATATGACAAGCTCATCTCACAGCAACAAAACATAACACAGCCTCCTCTTCAAGGCTGCTTTGCACAACTATGTGGAACTGCAGTCTTTCCTTTCAGTTTAGTTCATTTCAGTCGCTCAGTCATGCCTGACTCTTTGTGACCCCATGGACTGCAGCATGCCAGGCCTCCCTATCCATCACCAACTCCCGGAGTTTACTCAAACTCATTTCCATCGAATTGGTGATGCCATCCAACCATCTCATCCTCTGTCACCCTCTTCTCCCGCCTTCAATCTTTCCCAGCATCAGGGTCTTTTCCAAGGAGTCAGCTCTTCGCATCAGGTGGCCAAAGTATTGGAGTTTCAGCTTCAGCATCAGTCCTTCCAGTGAATATTCAGAACTGAGTTCCTTTAGGGACAAATATTTGTTTGCAAGAATCACAGGTAAGTTCTCCTGCTCTGTTAGTCTGCCTTTTCCATACACAATAACTTTGATTTCCATGTTGATCATAGTGTGACTATAAGGGACTTAAAATGGCAATTAAATTCAAATTGTGTGCTACTACAATGTACGTAGTTCAGCTGCTGTGACAATCACATGAACACTGATGGCCTGGTTTACATGCATAAGCAACAGCAACTCTGTGATTGTAGGACACCTTCAACGGTAAGTCACAGTCCAGTATCAGAGATGTGTGAAAAATATTCTCCTTAGAATAGATGAGACAAATACTTAGGAATATATCTACCTAAAGAAACTAAAGACCTATATATAGAAAACTATAAAACACTGGTGAAAGAAATCAAAGAGGACACTAATAGATGGAGAAATATACCATGTTCATGGATTGGAAGAATCAATATAGTGAAAATGAGTATACTACCCAAAGCAATTTATAGATTCAATGCAATCCCTATCAAGCTACCAACGGTATTCTTCACAGAGCTAGAACAAATAATTTCACAATTTGTATGGAAATACAAAAAACCTCGAATAGCCAAAGCGATCTTGAGAAAGAAGAATGGAACTGGAGGAATCAACCTACCTGACTTCAGGCTCTACTACAAAGCCACAGTTATCAAGACAGTATGGTACTGGCACAAAGACATAAATATAGATCAATGGAACAAAATAGAAAGCCCAGAGATAAATCCATGCACATATGGACACCTTATCTTTGACAAAGGAGGCAAGAATATACAATGGATTAAAGACAATCTCTTTAACAAGTGGTGCTGGGAAAACTGGTCAACCACTTGTAAAAGAATGAAACTAGACGACTTTCTAACATCATACACAAAAATAAACTCAAAATGGATTAAAGATCTAAACGTAAGACCAGAAACTATAAAACTCCTAGAGGAGAACATAGGCAAAACACTCTCCGACATACATCACAGCAGGATCCTCTATGACCCACCTCCCAGAATATTGGAAATAAAAGCAAAAATAAACAAAGGGGACCTAATTAAAATTAAAAGCCTCTGCACAACTAAGGAAACTATTAGCAAGGTGAAAAGGCAGCCTTCAGAATGGGAGAAAATAATAGTAAATGAAGCAACTGACAAGCAACTAATCTCAAAAATATACAAGCAACTCCTACAGCTCAACTCCAGAAAAATAAACGACCCAATCAAAAAATGGGCCAGAGAACTAAATAGACATTTCTCCAAAGAAGACATACAGATGGCTAACAAACACATGAAAAGATGCTCAACATCACTCATTATCAGAGAAATGCAAATCAAAACCACTATGAGGTACCATTTCACGCCAGTCAGAATGGCTGCGATCCAAAAGTCTACAAGCAATAAATGCTGGAGAGGGTGTGGAGAAAAGGGAACCCTCTTACACTGTTGGTGGGAATGCAAACTAGTACAGCCACTATGGAGAACAGTGTGGAGATTCCTTAAAAAACTGGAAATAGAACTGCCTTATGATCCAGCAATCCCACTGCTGGGCATACACACTGAGGAAACCAGAAGGGAAAGAGACACGTGTACCCCAATGTTCATCACAGCACTGTTTATAATAGCCAGGACATGGAAGCAACCTAGATGTCCATCAGCAGATGAATGGATAAGAAAGCTGTGGTACATATACACAATGGAGTATTACTCAGCCACTAAAAAGAATAAATTTGAATCAGTTCTAATGAGGTGGATGAAACTGGAGCCTACTATACAGAGTGAAGTAAGCCAGAAAGAAAAACACCAATACAGTATATTAACGCATATATATGGAATTTAGAAAGATGGTAACAATAACCCGGTGTACGAGACAGCAAAAGAGACACTGATGTATAGAACAGTCTCATGGACTCTGTGGGAGAGAGAGAGGGTGGGAAGATTTGGGAGAATGGCATTGAAACATGTATAATATCATGTATGAAACGAGTTGCCAGTCCAGGTTCGATGCACGATACTGGATGCTTGGGGCTGGTGCACTGGGATGACCCAGAGGGATGGTATGGGGAGGGAGGAGGGAGGAGGGTTCAGAATGGGGAACACATGTATACCTGTGGCGGATTCATTTCGATATTTGGCAAAACTAATACAATATTGTAAAGTTAAAAAAAAAAAAGAATAGATGAGACACTATCCTTTTGAGTCTCAGAAAAGCTTTAAGTCAATTCTATTATTCCTCACTGAGAAGGCAATGGCACCCCACTCCAGTACCCTTGCCTGGAAAATCCCATGGACGGAGGAGCCTGGTAGGCTGCAGTCCATGGGGTCCCTAGGAGTTGGACATGACTGAGCGACTTCACTTTCACTTTTCACTTTCATGCACTGGAGAAGGAAATGGCAACCCACTCCAGTGTTCTTGCCTGGAGAATCCCAGGGACGGGGAGCCTGACGGGCTGCCGCTTATGGGGTCGCACAGAGTTGGACATGACTGAAGTGACTTAGCATTATTCCTCAACTAAGAAAGCTGGGAATCCAAAAGGTTATCAAGATATTTAGCTATTAAAAAGCAGATGTTTTTAAGATGTACTCAATCTGGTTCAGATGCCCACTGTTTTAATCAGTAAGCCATGCTGTCTTCTTCTTCTAAAACTTTCCCTTTGTGTTTACATAATATGCATAATATGGCTGCTGAATATTTCTTCAAAAGAACAAATCAGACTTTAATAATTGTCAAATATTAGATAATTCAGTTCAGTTCAGTCGCTCAGTCATATCCGAATCTTAGTGACTCCCTGGACTGTAGCCCGCCAGGCTCCTCTGTCCATGGGATTCTCCAGGCAAGAATACTGGAGTGGGTTGCCATGCCCTCCTCCAGGGGATCTTCCCAACCCAGGGATCAAACCTAGGTCTCTTAATAAAGATTATAAATTGCACTTTATACATCTGTACAGATTGCTGCTGCTGCTGCTAAGTCGCTTCAGTCGTGTCCGACTCTGTGCGACCCCATAGACAGCAGCCCACCAGGCTCCCCCGTCCCTGGGATGCTCCAGGCAAGAACACTGGAGTGGGTTGCCATTTCCTTCTCCAATGCATGAAAGTGAAAAGTGAAAGTGAAGTCGCTCATTCATGTCCGACTCTTAGCGACCCCATGGACTGCAGCCTATCAGGCTCCTCTGTCCATGGGATTTTCCAGGCAAGAGTACTGGAGTGGGGTGCCATTGCCTTCTCCATTGTACAGATTAGAGATGGCATATTTTTAAAAAATATCGCACAGCCAAATTATTTTAGACAGCAGATTCACCTTCAAAGAACAAGCTGGTGAGAGGGCAACCAAGGACCTTGTTTATAACTTGACGCCACTGAGCGTCATTAGAGGTGCCCTGTGCTGCCTTAATGCAAATGTTATTTTGCATCAACAATGAAAAGCAGTCAAATGCTTGGTGAAATATTTCCACTTGGCGGCGTATATTCTCTTCCCCCTCCACGCCCCACCCCCACCCCATTGTAAAAGCGAAGGTTCCTTGAGTGTGGCACAATCACGTTGTGTACACTTAAGAGTAAATCTACAGCTTCCCTGGTGGCTCAGACAGTGAAGAAGCTGCCTGCAGTGCAGACCTGGGTTTGATCCCTGGGTCAGGAAGGCCCCCTGGAACTCTTGCTCAAAGCGTCGCTTTTCCTCATCTGTACTGTAGTAAAGCGAACGTGAAGCCGCTCGGTCATGTCCAACTCTTCGCGACCCCATGGACTGTAGCCCACCAGGCTCCTCCGCCCATGGGATTTTCCAGGCAAGAGTACTGGAGTGGGATGCCATTGCCTTCTCCAGGAGATCTTCCCGACCCAGGGATTGAACCCGGCTCTCCCGCACTGTAGGCAGACGCTTTACCGTCTGAGCCGCCAGGGAAGTCACCCTGTGGTCCTGTGGTAAAGCACTCTTTTTATACCTTTTTAACTCACTCTCTAAAGTTTAAACCAGAAATAGTAGGTATTTGCTCTATACTTAGCAATTTTCCTTGGCTTCCAATTTAATTAAATTTTCAAATTGGAGCTTTACTGTAATTATCGTCATTATTATTACTATTGTTAGTCTTTTGTAAGGACAGCTTGTGTTCTGCTGACGCCCTCCCCTCCAGGCTAGTTAGATGTATTTGATCTTTGACTAAGAGGATTATGCTGTAGCCTTTACCACCCTTCTTTCCCGCATTTATTGACCTAATTATTTGAAGAGCATTTATTGTGTTCTATGATTTAATAATGGTGACTTTTATGGTAAAGAGTTTTTTAAGAAACACATTTTAATAGCATAAAATATGCGAGTTGAAGGAAGTAAAAATGCAATATGAAAGACATATGAAAAGAAGCAAAGTTTAAGTTAGCTGAACGGTGCTCTTCTGTTTAGGAAATTCCACATCTTTCTTATGAGACCTGAGATAAATCTTCTTGATTTTTGCTTATGATGGGGAGGAAAAATGGCTTTTAGTTACCTATTCCATTACCTATTCACCAGGAATCTGGGCATTAGTTTTCATTCTACATTTTTACTACTATCCTCAGAGAAATTCTTTTGTTTCCAGTGATTGCAATGGTCCCTGTCTTTGGAGAGTTGCTGATCCAAGGTTAAACTTTACATTCCCTCAATCTTCTTACAAATGTTTTATTAAATGGCACCTGTCTGTGCTTAAATAATAGGTAGCAAAGCTATTAGGAAGAAAAGCTAGGAGGATAGCAGACATAAATATCTTTTTCTGTGCTGCGGGGACAAGGTGACCTAGAAGACAGTCACAGGCTTGTTAATGAGGATAAACACGCCCTACAGGAAGACTCAGACTGTGGAACCCAGATCACAATGTCTGGTTCAAAGCGCACCAGGCTTTGTGGTTGGAATGCAGAAACAAATGAGACGCTCTGCCTCGAGGAACTTGTCTGAGATTCTTTTTTCCTATGAGGATAGGAAAGACCTCTGGAATTGAGGCATCATTATTGGAATAATGTAGTGGACATATCTCAGAATGAGAAAGGTCAGACTTTGTGTGACACAGAATTTTTAGGAAAAAAATAAAACAAAACATTTTAGCAATCAATACTACTCATCTCCAAGCTGTTACTACTAGACTTATGAAATAGCTGGTATGCCACTGCCATGTTTATATCCTTGACATTTCATTCCTTAACCTCTCGAGATCGGATGATCTTCATCGATGATCGGATCGAGCTTCATCACTCCTCTGAAACTATGATACATTCTGATCACTTAACTGAAACTACATTCTAAGAGAACATAATCTCCTGATTGTTAATGGTAAAATATTGACAGAACAGCAAGGGAGTTAGTACAATGAGCTTTGAAATGAGTGTTAGTTGCTCAGTCATGTCCAGGTCTTTGCGACCCCATGGACTGTAGCCCACCAGGCTCCTCTGTTCATGAGATTCTCCAGGCAAGAACATTGGAGTGGGTTGCAGTTCCCTTCTCTAGGGGATCTTCCCAAAACAGGGATTGAACCCAGGTCTACCTGCGTTGCGGGAAGATTCTTTACCATCTGGACCACCAGGGAAGCCATGTAGACTACATTCTAAGAGAACGTATTTCCCTGATTGTTAATATGCAGACGGAATAGCATGGCAGTTAGTAGGATGAGCTTTGAAGTCAGAAAACCTGGGTCAAAATTCTGATTCCATTATATACTAACTAGGTCTGTGACTTTGAAGAAGAATTTTTTAGAACCTTCTCTGAGAAATCAGGATAATAAATTCATCTCATAAGATTACCACAAGGATTGAGAGAAAATGTCTAAAGAACCTATTACAGGCAAAACACAGAAGTGACACTCAACACCCTCATGATTATTTTTAAAAGGCTTTTTACACTCTTTATTTCACCTGACATTTCTATTTGCTGTTGTTCAGTCACTAAGTCAAGTCTGACCCTTTGTGACCCCATAAACTATAGCATGTCAGGCTTCCCTGTCCTTCCCTATCTCCCAGAGTTTGCTAAAACTCATGTCTGTTGAGTCAGTGATGAGAACCAGCCATCTCATCCTCTGTCATCCCGTTCTCCTCCCACCTTCAATCTTTCCCAGCTTCAGAGTCTTTTCCCATGAGTCAGCTCTTCAAATCAGGTGGCCAAAGTATTTAGCTTCAGCATCGGTCCTTTCAATGAATATTCAGGGTTTCCTTTAGGATGGACTGGTTTGATCTCCTTGCAGTCCAAGGGACTCTCAAGAGTCTTCTCCAACACCACAGTTGAAAAGCATCAATTCTTTGGTGCTCAGCCTTTTTTATTGTCCAGCTCTCACATCCATACATAACTACTGGAAAAACCAGAGCTTTGACTATATGGACCTTTGTTGGCAAAGTAATGTCTTGCTTTTTAATATGCTTTGTAGGCTTGTCATAGCTTTTCTTCCAAGGAGCAAGCTTTTTTTTTTTTTTTTTTTTTTAATTTCATGGCTGCAGTCAGTCTCTGCAGTGATTTTGGAGCCCAAAAAGATAAAATCTGTCACTGTTTCCGCTTTTTCCCCTTCTATTTGCCATGAAGTGATGGGACCAGATACCATGATCTTAGTTTTCTGAATGTTGAGCTTTAAGCCAACTTTTTCACTCTTCTCTTTCACTTTCATCAAGAGGCTCTTTAGTTCTTCTTCATTTTCTGCCATAAGGGTGGTGTCATCTGCATATCTGAGGCTATTGATATTTCTCCCGCCAATCTTGATTCCAGCTTGTGCTTCATCCATCCCTGCATTTCGCATGATGTACTCAGCATATAAATTAAATAAACAGGGTGACAATATAAGCCTTGACGTACTCTTTTCCCAATTTGGAACCAGTCTGTTGTTCCATGTCCAGTTCTAACTTTGCTGTGATCCACAGTCAAAAGCTTTAGCATAGTCAATGAAGCAGATGTCTTTCTGGAATTCTCTTGCTTTATCTATGATCCAATAGATGTTGGCAATCTGTTCTCTGGTTCCTCTGCCTTTTCTAAATCCAGTTTGTACATCTAGAAGTTCTCATACTGCTGAAGACTAGCTTGAAGGATTTTGAGCATTACTTTGCTAGCATGTTAGATGAGTGCAATTGTGTGGTAGTTTGAACATTCTTTGTCATTGCCTTTCTTTGGGACTGGAATGAAAACTGACCTTTTCCAGTGCCGTGGCCATTGCTGAGTTTCCAGATTCACTGTCATATTGAGAGCAGCACTTTCACAGCATCATTTTTTAGGATTTTTTTTTTTTTTTCATGGCCCACACATTTCTTTTTTACCAAAAACAATTGTTATGCACAAACTCAGTGCCTCTAATCCCATCCCTGAGGATAACCATGAAAGTCCTTGGGGCTATAAGAGGAACCATTCAGAGGGAAATGCCTTGGCTGATTTTGAGGAAAGGGCCCTTGGAGGGATCAGTTCCTTGGCACCCCTGGGCCCAAGGACCCCTACAGACAGGAATGGATGTGAGCTGACTATGGATTTCCATCCCTGTTCTAGCATGTCTAGGGGATTAGGGTTTTAAGCCTGACACTAGCCCTCTCTACAGGAACACACACACAACCAGGGTGCCCCCCCTCAAACATTTTTTAGGATTTAAAATAGCACAGCTGGAGTTCCATCACCTCCATTAGCTTTGCATGTAGTCATGCTTCCTCAGGCCCACTTGACTTAACACTCCAGGATGTCTGATTTAGGTGAGTGATCACACCATCATGGTTATTCTACATACTAAAAATGTTTTCTTTCTTCTTCTAGGGCACAAACCTTCAGTTCAGTTCAGTTGCTCAGTTGTGTCCGACTCTTTGCAACCCCATGAATTGCAGCACGCCAGGTCTCCCTGTCCATCACCAACTCCTGGAGCTCACTATAAACTCATGTCCATCGAGTCGGTGATGCCATCCAGCCATCTCATCCTCTGTTGTCCCCTTCTCTTCCTGCTCCCAATCCCTCCCAGCATCAGAGTCTTTTCAAATGAGTCAACTCTTCTCATGAGGTGGCCAAAGGATTGGAGTTTCAGCTTTAGCATCAGTCCTTCCAATGAACACCCAGGACTGATCTCCTTTAGGATGGACTGGTTGGATCTCCTTGCAGTCCAAGGGACTCTTAAGAGTCTTCTCCAACACCACAGTTCAAAAGCATCAATTCGTTGGCGCTCAGCCTTCTTCACAGTCCAACTCTCACATCCATACATGACCACTGGAAAAACCATAGCCTTGACTAGACAGACCTTTGTTGGCAGAGTAATGTCTCTGCTTTTGAACATGGTATCTAGATTGGTCATAACTTTCCTTCCAAGGAGTAAGTGTCTTTTAATTTCATGGCTGCAATCACCATCTGCAGTGATTCTGGAGCCCCCAAAATAGGTCTGACACTGTTTCCACTGTTTCCCCAAATATCTGCCATGAAGTGATGGGACCAGATGCCATGATCTTCGTTTTCTGAATGTTGAACTTTAAGCCAACTTTTTCACTCTCCTCTTTCACTTTCATCAAGAGGCTCTTTAGTTCCTCTTCACTTTCTGCATAAGGGTGGTATCATCTGCATATCTGAGGTTATTGATATTTCTCCCGGCAATCTTGATTCCAGTTTGTGCTTCTTCCAGCCCAGCATTTCACATGATGTACTCTGAGTATAAGTTAAATAAGCAGGGTGACAATATACACCTTGATGTACTCCTTTTCCTATATGGAACCAGTCTGTTGCTCCATGTCCAGTTCTAACTGTTGCTTCCTGACCTGCCTTTAGGTTTCTCAAGAGGCAGGTCAGGTGGTTTGGTATTCCCATCTCTTTCAGAATTTTCCACAGTTTCTTGTGATCCACACAGTCAAAGGCTTTGGCATAGTCAATATAGCAGAAATAGATGTTTTTCTGGAACTCTCTTGATTTTTCCATGATCCAGCAGATGTTGGCAATTTGATCTCTGGTTCCTCTGCCTTTTCTAAAACCAGCTTGAAAATCTGGAAGTTCATGGTTCACATACTGCTGAAGCCTGGCTTAGAAAATTTTGAGCATTACTTTACTAGCATGTGAGATGAGTGCAATTGTGCGGTAGTTTGAGCATTCTTTGGTATTGCCTTTCTTTGGGATTGGAATGAAAACTGACCTTTTCCAGTCTGTGGCCGCTGCTGAGTTTTCCAAATTTGCTGGCATATTGAGTGCAGCACTTTCACAGCATCATCTTTTAGGATTTGAAATAGCTCAACTGGAATTCCATCACCTCCACTAGCTTTGTTCGTAGTGATGCTTTCTAAGGCCCACTTGACTTCACATTCCAGGATGTCCGGCTCTAGGTCAGTGATAACACCATCGTGATTATCTGGATCATGAAGATCTTTTTGTATAGTTCTTCTGTGTATTCTTGCCACCTCTTCTTTGTATCTTTTGATTTTGTTAGGTCCACACCATTTCTGTCCTTTATTGAGCACATCTTTGCATGAAATGTTCCCTTGGTATCTCTAATTTTCTTGAAGAGATCTCTAGTCTTTCCCATTCTGTTGTTTTCCTCTATTTCTTTGCATTGATCGCTGAGGAAGGCTTTCTTATCTTTCCTTGCTATTCTTTGGAACTCTGCATTCAGATGCTTATATCTTTCCTTTTCTCCTCTGCTTTTCGTGTCTCTTCTTTTCACAGCTATTTGTAAGGCCTCCTGAGACAGCCATTTTGCTTTTTTGCATTTCTTTTCCATGGGGATGGTCTTGATCCCTGTCTCCTATACAATGTGACGAGCCTCAGTCCATAGTTCATCAGGCACTCTGTCTATCAGATCTAGTCCCTTAAATCTATTTCTCACTTCCACTGCATAATCATAAGGGGTTTGATTTAGGTCACACCTGAATGGTCTAGTGGTTTTCCCTACTTTCTTCAATTTAAGTCTGAATTTGGCAATAAGGAGTTCATGGTCTGAGCCACAGTCAGCTCCTGGTCTTGTTTTTGCTGACTGTATAGAGCTTCTCTATCTTTGGCTGCAAAGAATATAATCAATCTGATTTCGGTGTTGACCATCTGGTGATGTCCACGTGTAGAGTCTTCTCTTGTGTTGTTGGAAGAGGGTGTTTGTTATGACCAGTGCATTTTCTTGGCAAAACTCTATTAGCTTTTGCCCTGCTTCATTCCATATTCCAAGGCCAAATTTGCCTGTTACTCCAGGTGTTTCTTGACTTCCTACTTTTGCATTCCAGTCCCCTATAATGAAAAGGGCATCTTTTTTGGGTGTTAGTTCTAAAAGATTTTGTAGTCTTCATAGAACTGTTCAACTTCAGCTTCTTCAGCATTACTGGTTGGGGCATAGACTTGGATTACTGTGATATTGAATGGTTTGCCTTGGAAATGAACAGAGGTCATTCTGTCGTTTTTGAGATTGCATCCAAGTACTGCATTTCAGACTCTTTTGTTGACCATGATGGCTACTCCATTTCTTCTAAGGGATTCCTGCCCACAGTAGTAGATATAATGGTCATCTGAGTTAAATTCACCCATTCCAGTCCATTTCAGTTCACTGATTCCTAGAATGTCAACATTCACTCTTGCCATCTCCTATTTGACCACTTCCAATTTGCCTTCATTCATGGACCTGACATTCCAGGTTCCTATGCAATATTGCTCTTTACAGCATCGGACCTTGCTTCTATCACCAGTCACATCCACAGCTGGGTATTCTTTTTGCTTTGGCTCCATCCCTTCATTCTTTCTGGAGTTATTTCTCCACTGATCTCCAGTAGCACATTGGGCACGTACTGACCTGGGGAATTCCTCTTTCAGTATCCTATCATTTTGCCTTTTCTTACTGTTCATGGGGTTCTCAAGGCAAGAATACTGAAGTGGTTTGCCATCCCCTTCTCCAGTGGACCACATTCTGTCAGACCTCTCCACCATGACCCTCCCATTTTGGGTGGCCCCACATGGCATGACTTAGTTTCATTGAGTTAGACAAGGCTGTGGTCCGTGTGATTAGATTGACTAGTTTTCTGTGAGTATGGTTTCAGTGTGTCTGCCCTCTGATGCTCTCTTGCAACACCTACCATCTTACTTGGGTTTCTCTTACCTTGGACGTGGGCTATCTCTTCATGGCTGCCCCTCCTGACCTTGAACATGGAGTAGCTCCTCTAGTCCCTCCTGTGCCCGCAGAGCCACTGTTTGTTGGACGTGGGGTTGCTCCTCTTGGCCACTGCCCTGACCTCTGGCGTGTGGTATCTCATCTCAGCCGCCACCCCTGACCTCGGGCGTGGGGGTAGCTCCTCTAGGCCGCTCCTGTGCCGTCGCAACCCCTGACCTTGGGCGAGGGGTAGCTCTTCTCCACCAGGCTTCTTCGCGGTCCGTCGAAGTCGGAGCACTTTTGAATCCTTATACGCACAAACCTTATACAGTCCTTAATGTTTTATTCCTTGTAGTGTTGTTCTTTATTCTGTAAGAAGCTATTATCAGTCTTTACCCAAAGGGATGCAGGGAGTGACTTGTAAAGGGAGTGTACCACTTTCAGAAAAGAAGTAACCCTCAACCAACCCAAGACAGCCTTGTAGTAGCTAGAGTAGTTGATATTACCCTGCTCGCACTGTCCTCCTTCTCCGTGATCTCCTGCTGGGCCCTTATTGACTAAGAGAGCCTGAAACCACGGGGAGCCATGGATGCAGTGTGTCTAGTCTGTACTTCCACGTACATTTCATATGGATACTGACAAGTTTCCAAATTGGTTTGATGCAAATTAATTGTTCTACTGAGGCTGTCTTTGATATGTTCTGTGGGAAACACAGCTTTGATTTTATGAATGCCTGAGCCTTGTACACAGAACATATGCAATTAGAAAAAAGTACAGATGTGAGAGTTGGACTGTGAAGAAGGCTGAGTGCCAAAGAATTGATGCTTTTGAACTGTGGTGTTGGAGAAGACTCTTGAGAGCCCCTTGGACTGCAAGGAGTCCAACCAGTCCATTCTGAAGGAGATCAGCCCTGGGATTTCTTTGGAAGGAATGATGCTAAAGCTGAAACTCCAGTACTCTGGCCAACTCATGCGAAGAGTTGACTCACTGGAAAAGACTCTGATGCTAGGAGGGATTGGGGGCAGGAGTAGAAGGGGACAACAGAGGATGAGATGGCTGGATGGCATCACCGACTTGATGCACATGAGTTTTGGTGAACTCCAGGAGTTGGTGATGTTCAGGGAGGCCTGGCGTTCTGCAATTCATGGGGTCGCAAAGAGTTGGACATGACTGAGCGATTGAAATGACTGAATGAACTGACAGCTAGAATGAATGAAGGGCCACATTAAAGAATCTGTTATTTTACAAAACCTCACTCTCCTATTTCTCACTCATGAAGTTCGTTGGATATATACATTTCCAGGGTTGTGCCCAAACAGGCCTGCTTTCGCCCACAAGGGCCATTTGGCAATATCTGGGGCATGTTTATTTGCCACACGGGTGGACGAGGGTGGCTGCTACTAGCAGTGAGCGTGTTTAGTGGTTAGAGAGGCCAAGGCTGCCTCTAGACAGCCTGCAGTGCACCGACCCGTCCCCCAGAGTAAAGAATTACCTGACCCCAGAGCAAGTGATTAACCGCACCAGGGCTGAGATACTGCTCTAGTGGAAACTAAAGGTACCAACAGCTCTGATGAACTCACTGAAGACTTTTGTCCCTATTAGTTTAGTATATGAAGAAAGGTAAAATGTTCTTTTAAAACATATACATGGATATAACTTATACTGAATATACATATGTGACACATGCTTATAAAGTAATGAAACCACTCTGATAGCATGTGAAATTAATCGCTAACATTTCAACAATGATTTACCATTTACAAAATTCTTTCTCAACAGTCTCTCCATGGCAATATTATCTATGCCCACAGCCTCAACTTTCATCTCTATAATTATGAGTTTCAAATATTTATCTCTAGCCCAGGCTGCAATGTTACCGCATCCTGACTTTCTGTCCTCACTATTTCCTGTCACTCTCGCTGCCCTCATACCACTGCCTTAGTTTGGCCTTATCCTTGTTTCCCGGATTACCATGTGACCTCATTGTCCAAGATCACACCACCCTGCGGCTATACAAGAAGGAAACACCTTTTTCTTAGTACACAAACTATAATAGTCTCAATTCTGACTAACCCCCAGAAATCATCTTGTCAATTATCTTCGAGCTGCTTCTGAGACCTCCCAGGATTCTGCCCTGTGGTCTCCTGAGCAGGTCCACAGGGTTCTCGCCCTTGCTAAGGTTTGAATGCTGCTGTGTCTTCTTTAAGATCACACTGATGACTTGGCTGGGCATGGCTTACTGCAGACTGGTCTCAAGGAGGAGGTATACTGCAAACCCCTTTGGGTCTCTTTCTGCAGCACAGGAAGAGCATTTCCTGAGTCCCCCCATGGTGTAGAGTCCAGACTGTCAGTTTTAACAAATTTTTATGCATACTTAGGGATTTTAAAAAAGGATATACAATGAGGTAGTTACAACTTGCTCAGGGGTCGCACTGAGTCAGACACGACTGAAGTGACTTAGCAGCAGCAGCAGGGCCAGAATTGCTTTCAATTCAATTCAATTCAGTCAGTCCATTCCGAACTGACTCTGCTACCAGAAAAAGGGTAGTTTTCCCCTCATTTGCATTTAAATTCCTTGTAGACAAAACTTCACCACACCCCTTACATGGAAGGATATGACCCAGTCCCCAAATAATACTATCAGAATCCTGCCAATTTCAGTCGATTTGTCAGAGCCTGGATAACTCACTCTTAAAATAATCTCTCATGGGCCGTCAGCAACCCAGCGAAGCTGTTTGGCTGCACCAACCTTATTCTAGTTTATTTTCAGTCTTATGAAACATTTAAAACCTCAAAATCAGTCTCACCAAGAATCACCTGGTTATGACCAAGATGACTTTCCAACTAATCTCCTTCTTCTGGCCCAGTCTTATCGAATTACCTCCTTCCCTGCTGCCTGTGTTCCTCAGAAAGGCAGATCTGGTCACGTCTTAAGACGCCATAGTGACCCCACGCAGGCCTCGGCACTCCCTCTGCTTATCTCTGCAGCCCCATCCCTTCTCCTGTCCCCACCTAATCGCTGAGCTCACATTCGGACATTCAGAGTTCCTACAAATCCCTGACCTTGGATTCTTTCTCAGGCCTCTGCCTTTGCTGTTTCCTAGGCCAGGAATCGGAGAAAGCAATGGCACCCCACTCCAGTACTCTTGCCTGGAAAATCCCATGGACGGAGGAGCTTGGTGGGCTGCAGTCTATGGGGTCGCTTAGAGTCAGACACGACTGAGCCACTTCACTTTCACTTTTCACTTTCCTGCATTGGAGAAGGAAATGGCAACCCACTCCAGTGTTCTTGCTTGGAGAATCCCAGGGACAGGGGAGCCTCATGGGCTGCCGTCTGCAGGGTCGCACAGAGTCAGACACGACTGAAGTGATTTAGCAGCAGCAGCAGCAGCAAGCCAGGAATGCTTTTCACCCTGTCCTCAGGAGGCCCTATCGTATTCATCCTCCATGATGCAACCCAGTTACCACTCTTCCAGGAATCCTCTCTCTGCCCCATCCCCAGGTCTGGAGCACATAGTCTCATGTCTGACATAGCTCTCATCACACTGCATTGAAATGGTTTGTGTATTCCATAGACATGGAGTGCCCTAAAGGCAGAGGAAACAGTGTTGCCCTCTATATTTTCAGGCACTTGGCACAGGGCATGCAAACCCTCAGTTAAGTTTAGTGGATGTTGACTCAGTATTTTCACTTGATCTTCTTAACAACACTGTGGAGCTAGTAATATTTCCAACAGTGCTGGAGGAAAGCAGTGAATCCATTTAATTTAAGATGAAAACCACCATGAAAATTATGGTTATGGAATATAATGTAAAGTTTATGAATTGTGACAATGTAGACATAATATAATTAAAAAAGAGGAAAGGAGAAGCAGGTGTAAAGATGGGATGTGTGTAAGCTGTTGATTTGCTGTGTTACAGATGAAGTTGTAAAGGTATGTTTTAAAGCTGACAGATCAAGTCATCATTGTAAAACCACATTTCAAGATATAAAAGCAAACATTAGAAAAAATAGAAAAATAATGCAGTTAATTGAAATTAGGTTTTAGAGGGTAGGAAGCAGAAACTGGATACTATTCATGGTGGTGATATAAATATATATATATAAATTTTTTTATTATGTATACTAATATCTTTTTTTTAAAGAAATAGAGAATAAAGTATGTTATATAAAGTTATGGTAACTTTGAGCTTAAAGCAACTGAAGAGTACTAATTTTTTTCACATATTCAGGAGAAACACATGTACAAAATACAAAATACAAATATAAAAGTATATGGTGCATATTTAGTAAAAAAAAATAAAAGCTAGAAAACAGAAGGGATATCTATCATATCAATAAATTTACCTATGAAAATAAAATGACTCTCAAAAGGACTGTAAAACAAAATCTAATTAAATGCTATATATAAGATATATTCCTAATACAAACTATTTTAAAATATTAAGCATTAAAAAGTACAGAAGCAAGTCACAGAGTGAAACATAAATAAGATGGAGAAAATACTTCTATAAAATATTAAAAAGAAGACCGAAGGAAAACAATGGACGAGCAGGCCAGAAGCTTGAGCAGACATTGTTAAAGATCACGTTTCTCATGAACGTGTGGAATGGTGCTCTACCTCACTGCGGCTCAGGAATTAAAGCCGCTCCAGGGAGGCGGCAGCGGGTTGTTAGAAGACAGGATAGAGTTCGCTGTGCTGCATGGTAGGTCCTTGCTGTTAATCCATTTTGTATATAGCAGTGTGTATCTGTTAATCTCAAGGTCCTAATTTATCCCTCCCTCACCTTTCTGTTTTTCTAACCATAAGTTTATTTACTGTGTCTGTTTTATAAATAAGTTTATTTGTATCATTTTTTAAAGAATCCACATGTAAATGATATTTGTGATATTTGGCTTTGTCTGACTTACTTCAAGCAGTGTGATAGTCTTCAAGTCAAAAAAAAAAAGAAATTAATACTGCTACAAACCCACTGGAATGGCTAAATATTAGAAAGACTAAAAAACCCCAAGTGTCAGTGAGGATAAAGAATTGGGAAGTCTCATACACTGCCGGTGGGGGTACAAACTGATAGAACCACTCTGGAAGACAACTTGTTACGCCATTAGGTTGAAGAATGTGTTCTCCATGAAGCAGCCATTCAATTTCTAGATATATACTCATTAGGAATGTGGACATACACGTTCCAGCAGACATGTATAAGAATGCTCATCGGCCAAAACCCAGAAACAATTAAATGTCTGTCAAGGGTAATGATAAATTTACAGCGTGTAAAACAATGCAACAATGCAAATAAATACATTATAGTGTAAGCAATGACACAGAGATATCTCATGAACATAACGCCGTTCTAAAAAGACTACACTCTGAAGGATTACTGTGTGATTCCATTTATGTAACTTCAAAAACAAGCAGAGCTAAACTAATGCAAACAGATTGATACTTACAGAGTAAGAGTGACAAGAGGCAACCCCGTGCCACTCCCACAGATGCCAGGAGTGGACTACTCTTAAGAAGAGCTGGTTGGGAACGGGCCTGGAAGTAGGGTGCTCTTTGAGTTTCGCCAGTGATCTGCCTCTTTACCTGAATTGATTACACGATGTTCAAATTGTAGTCATTCATTAAACTGCATGTTTATATTTTATGCAATGTGCATGTTCTATATATCCTTAACAATAACAAACTTTTAAACTATGTAACAGATTCCAAAACTTCCCTTGAATTTTTAAAATAGCCTTTGAGAGATGTTAATAAATTTTTAGTTTAAGAATGCTTTTAAAAATCTTTTGAAAAGGAAAAATCTAGAAGAGGTTACAATGACAATAATCATCAAATGCATTATATCTGTGCATGAAACCTTTATCAAGATCACTCATTTGGCAATTCACTCCTCTCAAAGGCTATGAAGTTCTAATGCTTTTCTCACAATGCTACGATAGCTTTGCTTTGAGATAACTTCGGCTTTAGTCATTCAAAGTCACCTTTTAAATTTTGAACAATAACAAACTTGAGAGTTAAAAAGAAGGCACATTTTAAGATGAGAAAAAATTCATGAGTCTGGTGGCATTACTGCAGTTTAATAAAGAATTTAAAACATCTAATGTTTTAAAAATTTCTAGTATTCATTTGATGCTATTTCTAAAGCAAACTGTGAAAAGCAAAAGAAAAGCATTTACAGGAATTTCCTGGTGGTCCAGTGGTTAGGACTCAGGGCTTTCACTGCCGGAGCCTGGGTTCAATCCCTGGGCAGGGAACTAAGATCCCCGAAAGCCATGAGGTGCAGACAACAACAACAAAAAAAATTGAAAAGCATTTACTATTGATTTCTAATAGTTGGTAGACAGGTGTCATGAAAAATGATTAACATTATATGCTATAACATATGATTATATAAATTAACTGATTTTGTCCCCTTAGGGATACAGAGGAGCCTGGTACCCGAAGTCCATGGGGTCGCTAGGAGTCGGACACGACTGAGTGACTTCTCTTTCACTTTTCACTTTCATGCATTGGAGAAGGAAATGGCAACCCACTCCAGTGTTCTTGCCTGGAGGATCCCAGAGATGGCGGAGCCTGGTGGGCTGCCGTCTGTGGGGTCGCACAAAGTCCGACACGACTGAAGCGACTTAGCAACAGCAGGGATATTTGGCGATGTCTGGAGACATTTTTGCTAGTCACGCCAAAGTGAGGAATATCTAGTGGGTAAAAGTGATGCTGCTCAACACCTTAAAATAGAGAAGCCCTGCCTTCCCTTCTCTCCCCAAAGAATTATCTGGCCCAACTATCAATAACTCTGAGGCTGAAAAAAACTCTTGAAAAAGTGAATCAAGAGAAAAAAGTTATCACATATTGTTAAGCAAAAAAGAAGATTACAAAGGGCTAAACTTGTGTGATTCCATTTTTATTAAGAAAAAGTGTGATTGTCTGTGTATATAATGTGTGTGCAGTATTTTTACATATTGCATAAAACTGTCGGCCCTGAATGATGAAATCATGGGTGAATTTTATTTCCTTCTGCTTTGTTTTGCTTTGCTTACCTGGAATTTCTAATTTTTTCTATTGGTCATTATATTACTTGAACAGTAAGAAAAATACAAATTTTGGTTTCTACCAAAGAAAGACTCAGTCTGTCAGTAGGGAAGTTTAATTAGTGAGTGGAGAATAATGCAAAAAACTAGTCATAATGTGATAATCCGGTCTTGGACATATTCACTGGATACTGTGGAAGCAGAGAGGAGGAACAGTTGGCTACGCTAGCTGACACCACCTAGTATTAACATCCTACAGTATTGTGACTATGCTATCTTACAATCAGATCTCTTTTAGTTCACAAATAAAACTTATGACCATAGAGAAGATGCCTAAAGTAGAATTATGGTACTGTGAGCTGCAATAAACAAAGGAAATTAAAGAATAAGATATATACACAACATCCAGTCAGGCAGGAAAGTAGATGGTGGGATGAGGTGAGCCAGCCTCCATCCTAGAAGTCTCAAATGGTTCTGGAACTCTTGGCTGGCCTCTGGGGTGGAGGACTCCGAGGTGAAAAGTTCCCGAGTGGGGAAAAAAGGAATCCAGGCACAGTAAACAATTTATATGTTGGACTTGGATAGAATTCTTACACATAAAGTGTGCCTATATCAATAATTGCAACTGTATAAAATAGTATTGTTCTATTGTGCTAGCAAACAGTGGTTAAAGGATAAACATTTTCTAGAGTTAAATATTTCAGATACCAGGAATCAGTGTCCCAATAAGAACACAACTGCTTCATAATGTGTAATGCTTTGAACAGCTTTTAGATTAGAAAAATTTGAGATGAAGACTCGACTCCAAAGGAAGCCAACATCAACTCAAGAGAACAGTGGAAGATGCAGCAGAGCAAAAGCTGGAACTGAATAGGGTTAACTGAGAACTAGGTGGGCACGTTGGCTGATGGCATTTGAAGGCAATGAGAAACCACAGAGATAGGATACTGTTTTATTTGGCTTTTCAAAAACATCTTGTTTTGATCCAACAGGAGACAGAAACTGCGTGGTGCTTTAGTATAAGTAAAAACCGATCAGGACCAAAATCAGCTGCCCGCTTCATCGCCTTTTACCATGGAGAGGGGAAAGACATAAAAGAGGAAGAGAAAACAGGAGTAAAGCCCACTGTTGGTGCTTTGCAAATCCTTCCAGCGTCAATCCTCACAGTTA
Organism: Bos javanicus; assembly: GCF_032452875.1. Classification (NCBI taxonomy): domain Eukaryota; kingdom Metazoa; phylum Chordata; class Mammalia; order Artiodactyla; family Bovidae; genus Bos; species Bos javanicus. Next base: position 107,300,366 of record NC_083874.1, read on the forward strand.
CTCATCCCTAGGCGTGCAATACTAGCAGAATCTGGCTGATGCTTCCTCACCTTTCAGGTCTCTTCCCCATCTCCACCTCCTTCCCATAGGAATCTCCCTGCTATAAATCCTCAACGCCATAATTAAAATTATGTGTTTTGGGGGTTAATTATTTAGAATCTGTTGCCGTTTCCTCTTTCATATGGAGAAGGGCATGGCGACCCACTCCAGTATTCTTGCCTGGAGAACTCCATGGGCAGAAGAGCCTTGTGGGCTACAGTCCACAGGGTCGCAAAGAGTCCGGACACGACCGAGTGACTAACACACTTCGTCTTTCATATGCCAACCACCCGCTCATCTTCAAATAAGCTTCAGAAGGGCGGGCCCTGACAGTTTTCCTCACCAAGGGGTGAGTGTTCTCACCTCGCAGCATTGCAGGCGCCTTGCAGTGTTGATTGCCGCACAGCACGCAATCTCCAAGCATTTACTGAAAAGAAGTGTTTCCGTGTTTAGCGGTTAATAATACCAGGCCCACAGGAAGCGGTCAAGAAGTAAACAGCACTGACTCACGTCCACACCTATTTTCTCAGTTCTTTCTCACAAAGCCCGCTACGTATGGAAGCCGGTATTGAGGGGTCTAGAAAACTTCCCTGGCGGCTCAGACAGTAAAGCGTTTGTCTACGATGCGGGAGACCCGGGTTCGATCCCTGGGTTGGGAAGATCCCTTGGGGAAGGCAATGGCAACCCACTCCAGTACTCTTGCCTGGAAAATCCCATGGACAGAGGAGCCTGATAGGCTACAGTCCATGGGGTCGCAAAGAGTCGGACACGACTGAGCGACTTCACGTTCACGTTCAGAAAACTCGGGAAGGCTCACCAGGCCGCCCGAAGTCAGGCGACACGAGAGGGAGCGCGCCCGGCCCGGGAGCCGGCCCTCCTGGGCGCGGGGCCTCGTTACCCACGCGGCGGCCCACAGGCGCGCCCTCCGCCCGCCGGCCCGCCGCAGACAAGCTCGTCTCCGCGGCTGGAGGAGGCTCGAGGCGGAGGCCGCGGGGGCCTAACAGGCGGAACCCGACTCCTCAGAGGGAGCCGCCCCGCCTGGGCGTCGCCACCTGACGAGAGGACTCGGGGCCAGCGCCCCCGAGCGAAAGACGGCCGGCATCTTCCAGGACCGGAAGCGGACGGCGGAGCTCGGGACCCGCGAGACTAGCCCCAGGACCCCGGCCCAGCGCCGGCTGCCCGCGGCCGCTCTAGGACGCCGGAGGCACCGCCGCTCTGTGGTTGGGGCCGGGCCGACCCCCGCCGGGACCGCCCACTTTCGGGCGTGTGTCGACCCGGCTCGTGCGCGAGACACAGGCCCGGGGCTAATGCTCCTGAGAACGCGCGGGGCCAGGAATTGTAGGAAGGTTGGAAGAGCGGGACGCTCCGGCCGGTGCTCTGCTTCCACGGGCGGGCTGGCTTTCTCTGGAAGATCTCTGATTTCTAAAAATCTCAGAGAACAACCGTGGTCAATTTTAGCCCACAATTCCACCTCTCTTTGCTGCGTGGGGGAAAAAAAAATCCTAGTGTTTCTTAGTTTGTCTTTATTATTTTCAAACGACTTCTTGTGCATTTCTTTGTTTCTAATTCTGCTAAAGCAGCTCCATGTGGAGGATGCGGATGAAAGGAGCCCCTCACAGCGATAGCCTAAGCATTGGGCAGAGAATGGGATCAGGACTCCCCCCGCCCCGCCCCGCCCCGTACCCCATATAGAACTAACAACGTTCTTTGTTATAAGTACCAAGGAAAGGGGGGAAAATGATTTTAATAGAACCTCAAACATTAAAGATGAGAAGTTCACAGAGCCGAAAGTACTGAAAGCGTGCCTTAGATCCCGTTTGAAACTTGGCTTATTCTGTATGAGATAAAAGGAAAAGGGAGAAACGAAGTGCTTGGTATATGTATCTATAAATGTAGGCTTATCAATCAAAAATAAGTCTTTTATGCCGGTTTGTTGAAGAAACATGCACTAATTTCTAGATATTCTGCAATTAGAAGACTTTCTACCTTATGAAGGCAGTTTAGAGGACTTTAGCAAGATGGTGAGGAGTGACTCCTTTCATACCCTAATTCTTCATTCAAAAGGCTTTTGTCAGTAACCCAGGTCTTTAAAAATAAGCCTAATTCCACTCATTTTCACATGAGTACTCTAATAAATAGGAGAAGGCAATGGTGACCCACTCCGGTACTCTTGCCTGGAGAATTCCATGGACGGAGGAGCCTGATAGGCTACAGTCCCTGGGGTCGCTAAGAGTCGGACACGACTGGACGACTTCACTTTCACTTTTCACTTTCATGCATTAGAGAAGGAAATGGCAACCCACTCCAGTGTTCTTGCCTGGAGAATCCCAGGGACGGGGGAGCCTGGTGGGCTGCCGTCTATGGGGTCGCACAGAGTCGGACACGACTGAAGCGACTTAGCAGCAGCAGCACTCTAATAAATACCAATCCCCAAGTCAAATGTTTCTTCGTGTTTAGATAGATACAGGTAGATACATTCTTGCCTGGATCAGCAAAAAGGTATAGATGATTTAACTAAACAGAAAAAAATAACAATAAATTTGATTCCTTTGACTAGTTAAGAACTCTAAGGAATTCAGTTTCATTTGGAAAATCTTAGAGCTATTTCAGAATACTTATTAATGAGCTTATTGTAGTATCCATTTTAAGAAACTGTCTTGGCAATCTTTTATTTTTAGTGGCTCCCTCTGATAACCTCATTTTATTGCTGTGTGCATAATGATGTTCTTTAGTATATCCCAGAGAGTTTTTGAAGTTGGAATATACAATGACTCAAGTTTCACTCTAGCAGCTTGAAAGAGTGATAATGAGGTGATCTCTTTTTTTACATTTGTACTCCCCTTCCAGGTGTATAATTTCATTTAAAAGTTGATATTGTCCTTCCAGATTTTTTATTCAATAATGAAATGCAAAGCAATGATTGTTCCCCTGAGAACAACTTTAAGTTTTCTGAGAGTTATGATAAGGACTTTGCCGTGAACTCTGAAGGTACCATTTGGGAATTTAACACAATATGCTTCAAAGCCAGAGAAAAGGAAGGTTCTGCATTAAAACGTGTGGATGAAAATCTATAATCTGGAACTAAATCAGTTGAGACCTAGTGGGTGGCAAATAAAATTGCAAGAAGAAAGTGAAGATTCTGATTGCCTGGAGATTTAATGGGTAGGGGTCAACTCCTGCTTAAATTGTAGGAAGAATGACTCAGACTACAAAGACAGAAGGAAAAGGGGTGTTTGAAGATAAGAAACTCAAGTAAGTAAAATACTAAAAATAACAGTACCAGTAGCTAACACTTGTAAAGCAGTTACCAGGCGCCATGATAAGCATTTTCTGTGCGTAATGCCATTTGATCCTCACAACAACGCTGTGAAGTTGCCACTACTGCTGTCCTCATTTTGACAAGCGAGAGCATTAAGCTTTAGGTAAATAATTTACCTAAGGCACAAAGCTGGGAAATCATGGAGCAGGTTCTCAAGCCTAGGTTTATTGTGCTTTTAGAGCAATAAAGAGATCTTTAAAAAAATTTTATTTTGTGTTGGGTTATAGCTGATTAACAAACAATGTTGTGATGGTTTCAAGTGAACAGTGAAGGGACTCAGCTCTACATATAATGTATCCATTCTCCCCCCACACTCTCCTCCCATCCAGGCTGCCACATAACCTGGAGCAGAGTTCCATGTGCATACAGAAAGTCATTGTTGGTTATCCATTTTAAATAAGGCAGTATGTACATGTCCATCTCAAACTCTCTGACTATTCCTTTCCCCCAAACTAGCCCCACCCCCCACCAGCAACCGTAAGCTTGTTCTTGAAGTCTGTGAATCTCTTTCTGTTTGTTAATTTCTTTTTAGACTCCACATGTAAGGGGTGTCATAAGATATTTCTCCTTCTCTGACTTACTTCACTCAATATGACACTGTCTAGGTCCATCCATATTGCTGAAAATGGCATTATTTCATTCTTTTTCATGGCTGAGTAATATTCTGTTGTATATGTGGACCACTTCTTCTTTATCCATGACCCTATTGATGGACATTTAGATTGCTTCCATGTCATGGCTATTGTAAACAGTGCTACTATGAACATTGCAATGTATCTTTACAGATCATGTTTTCTCCAGATATATGCCCAGGAATATGGCTTCCCTGATGGCTCAGATGTCCAGAATCTACCTGCAATGCAGGACACTCAGGTTCGATCTGTGGGTTGAGAGGATTCCCTGGAAAAGGGAATGGCTACCTACTCCACTATTCTTGCCTGCAGAATCCCGTAGACAGAGAAGCCTGGCAGGCTAGGGGTCTCAAAGAGTCAGACATGACTGAGGGACTAATTTACTTTTCATGCCCAGAAGTGAGATTGCAGGGTCATATGGTAGCCCTATTTTTAGATTTTTAAGGAACTTCCATACTGTTCTCCATAGTGGCTGTACCGATTTACATTCCTACCAACAGTGTAGGAGGGTTTGCTTCTCTCAACACCTTCTCCAGCATTTATTGCTTGTGATGATAGCCATTCTGGCTGGTGTAAGGTGATAATTTATTGTAGCTTTGATTTGCATTTCCCTAATAATTAGTGATGTTAAACATCTCTTCATGTTCCTACTTGCCATCCATATGTCTTTTTGGAGAATTGTCTATTTAGGTCTTCTGCCCATTTTTTTAGTGTGGGTCATTTGTTTTGATGCTTTTAAATGTCATGAGCCATTTGTAAGTTTTGGAGACTAATCCCTTATTGGGCTTCCCTGGTAGCTCAGCTGGTAAAGAGTCTGCCTGCAATGCAGGAGACCCCAGTTCGATTCCTGGGTTGGGAAGATCCCCTGGAGAAGGAATAGGCTACCCATTCCAGTATTCTTGGGCTTCCCTGGTGGTTCAGTTGGTAAAGAATCCACCTGCAATGCAGGAGACCCAGGTTTGATCCCTTAGTTGGGAAGATCCCTTAGGGAAGGGACTGGCAACCCACTCCATTATTCTTGCCTGGAGAATCCCATGGACAGAGGACACTGGTGCTCTACAGCCCATGGGGTCACAAAGAGTCAGATATGACTGAGCAACTAACACACACACACATGTTTTCCTTAAGGAGTTTTATAGTGTTCAGTCTCACATTTAGCTCTTTAATCCACTTTGAGCTTATTTTTGTGTATGGAGTGAAAGAATGATCTAATTTCATTTTTTTTACTTGTATCTGCCCAGTTTTTCCAACATCACTTATTAAAGAGACTGTCTTTTCAACACTGTGTAATCTTGCCTCCTTTGTCATAGATTAATTTACCATGGGTGCATGGGCTTATTTCTTGGTTTTCTATCCTGTTCCATTGGTCAGTATTTCTATTTTTGTGCCAGTACCATACTCTTTTGATCACTGTAGCTTTGTAGTATAGTCTGAAGTCAGGAAACCTGATTTCTCCAGCTCCATTTTTTCTTTATCAAGATTGCTTTGGCTATTCAGGGTCTTTTGTGTCTCCATACAAATTCTGAGAACTTTTTGTTTTAGTTCTGTGAAAAATGCCATTGGTAATTTGATAGAGATTGCATTGAATTTGTAGACTACCTTATAGTTAGTAGTATAGTTATTCTGACAATACCGATTCTTCCAGTCTATGAACATGGTATATTTTTCTACCTGTTTATGCCTTCTTCGATTTCTTTCATCAGCATCTTATAGTTTTCAGAGTACGGGTCTTTTGTCTCCTTAGGTAGGTTTATTCCTAGATATTTTATTTAAAGAGATTTTTATATTAGCTGTGCTATTAAAAAAATAGCATGCTATTTAAAAATCTGATATCCCCTACCATTTTGTCACTTTGCTTGGATGTTGATCATCCTTCTTTCCTCTCAAAATCACTCCCCTGCTTCTGAATAAATAGACTTGACTGGCAAAGCAGCGTAGAGAACAGTTAAATGGCTCTTGCATTAGGTCTTCTGGATTCAAATCACAGTATCTATACTAACAAGTTGTGAGACTACAAATCATATATTTAACTCTCTTTTCTTCTTCTTGTTTTAGCCTCTGCAAATTGGGATAATATTAGTGCCTATCCCATAGGGTTTTTTATAAGACTTAAAATGATGCAGTGAGTATAAAAGCACTTGGTACATATCTAAGTGTATAACAAATACTCAGTGTGTTATTTTTATTGGAACCCAATACTGCATATAAAAACATTCTCTAACATTCTCTAACCTTATGATTATACAGTGGAAGTGACAAATAGATTCAAGGCATTAGATCTCATAGACAGAGTGCCTGAAGAACTATGGACGGAGGTTCATAACATTATATAGGAGGCAGTGATCAAACCATACCCAAGAAAAAGAAATGCAAAATGGTTGTCTGAGGGGGTCTTACAAATGGCTGAGAAAATAAGAGAAGTGAAAAGCAAAGGAGAAAAGGAAAAATACACCCATCTGAATGCAGAGTTCCAAGGAATAGCAAGGAGAGATAAGAAAGCCTTTTTAAGTGAACAATGCAAAGATGTAGATTAAACTAACAGAATGAGAAAGACTAGAGATCTCTTCAAGAAAATTAGAGATACCAAGGGAACGTTTCATCCAAAGATGGGCTCAATAAAGGACAGAAACTGTATGGACCTAACAGAAGCAGAAGAGATTAAGAAGAGGTGGCAAGAATACACAGAAGAACTATACAAAAAAAGGTCTTCAGTACCTGGATAGCCATGATGGTTTGATCACTCACCTAGAACCAGACATCCTGGAATTTGAAGTCAAGTGGGCCTTAGGAAGCATCACTAGGAACAGAGCTAGTGGGGGTGATAGAATTGCAGCTCAGCTATTTGAAATCCTAAAAGATGATGCTGTGAAAGCTCTGCACTCAATATGCCAGCAAACTTGGAAAACTCAGCAGTGGCCACAGGACTGGAAAAGCTCAGTTTTCATTCCAATCTCAGGATTTCCCTGGTGACTCAGCTAGTAAAGAATCCACCTGCAATGCGGGAGACCTGGGTTCAGTCCCTGGGTTGGGAAGATCCCCTGGAGAAGGGAAAGGCTACCCACTCCAGTATTCTGGCCTAGAGAATTCCAGACTGTATAGTCCATGGGGTCACAAAGAGTCAGACACGACTGAGTGACTTAAAAAAAAAAATCATTCCAATCTCAAAGAAGGACAATACCAATGTTGTTCATAGTCCTGTACAATTGCACTCATTTCACATGCTAGCAAGGTAATGCTCAAAATCCTTCAAATTAGGCTTCAGCAGTATGAGAACAGCAGTATGAGAACTTCCAGATGTTCAAGCTGGATTTAGAAAAGGCAGAGAAACCAGAGATCAAATTGCCAACATTCGTTGGATCACTGAAAAAGCAAGAGATTTCCAGAAAAACATCTACATCTGCTTGATTGACTTCACTAAAGCCTTTGTGTGGATCACAACAAACTGGAAAATTCTGAAAGAGAGGGGAATACCAGACCACCTTACCTGCCTCTTGAGAAACCTGTATGCAGGTCAAGAAGCAACAGTTAGAATTGGACATGGAACAACAGAATGGTTCCAAATCGGGAAAGGAGTACATCAAGGCTGTATATTGCCCCCTGCTTATTTAACTTATATGCAGAGTACATCATGCAAAATGCTTGGCTGGATGAAGCACAAGCTGGAATCAAGATTGCCGGGGAAAATATAAATAACTCAGATATGCAGATGACACCACCCTTTGGCAGAAAGAGGCAAAAAGCCTCTTGATGAAAGTAAATGAGGAGAATGAAAAAGTTGGCTTAAAGCTCAACATTCAGAAAACTAAGATCATGGCATCTGGTCCCATCACTTCATGGGAAATAGATGGGGAAAGAAGGGAAACAGTGTCAGACTTTATTTTTGGGGCTCCAAAATCACTGCAGATGGTGACTGCAGCCATGAAATTAAAAGACACTTGGTCTTTGGAAGGAAAGCTATGACAAACTCAGACAGTGTATTAAAAAGCAGAGACATTACTTTGCTGACAAAGGTCCATCTAGTGAAAGCTATGCTTTTTCCAGTAGTCGTGTATGGATGTGAGAGCTGGACAGTAAAAAAGGCTGAGCAGTGAAGAACTGATGCATTTGAACTGTGGTGTTGGAGAAGGCTCTTGAGAGTCCCTTGGACTGCAAGGAAATCAAAGCTGTCAATCCTAAAGGAATCAACCCTGAATATTCATTGGAAGGACTGATGCTGAAGCTGATGCTCCAATACTTTGCACACATGATGCGAAGAGCTGATTCATTGGAAAAGACCCTGATGCTGGAAAGATTGAAGGCAGGAGGAGAAGGGGACAACAGAGAACAAGATGATTGTATGGCATCACCGACTCAATGGACATGAGTTTGAGCCAACTCTGGGAAATAGTAGACAGGGAACCCTGGCATGCTGCAGTCCATGGGGTTGCAACGTGTTGGATTGAGTGACTGAACAACAACATTTGATACTCAGAGGCCCAGTTGAAGAAGAAGACAGTAAAACCTTTACCTTTAGGCCCCTTTGGGCTTGTGAGTAGTTCACTCAGGCCTGGGGAACAGGAGATGAAATATAAATTTATCAGTGAGTAAATGCAATCTATAACTGCTACAAGAAAAACAATTCCTGTGTAGTTTATGCCACTGGTAATGGACTGAGTATTAAAGAGTTCTTACTAAATTTGGACATTATTAATATCATTAAATAGGCAACAAAATCCCAGGCTCACTCTGCAAGGAAAGGATTTTTTAAAGAATGCCTTTTTATATCAATCAAACTGTGCTCATTAAAGCAGGGAAAAAAATGTTAAAGCTGCTAAAATCGAAGGCTTTTCCCCACCTTTCTTCTGCAGCCTCTTTTTCTTTCTCTGGCTCTATTGAGATAGGTTTTTTATTTGCCACTAGATAGAATCTTTAATTTTAAATTATTTTACTATTCATCTTTCTATGATGTGTTAGCAATTTTAAGTGCCTATATAAGAATATTTAACTTGTATAGTCACCAAAAACTACAGAATTCATATTACATAGTTCATATATGAGTATGTATTTCATTCTTACCAGAACAGTGTAAACTACACAAAACTAACTCAGTTTTTTTTTTAATTCAGATTTTAAAAGTTCACTTTTTGATGTTTGCACATCTATCAACTCCCTCTAGCTTTAGCTTACTAATGAGTAAGAAAGGACAAAAAAGGAAATCTGTCCTCACTTTATGTCATCTGTTCTCATGTATGGTGTGTCCTCATGTGCCATCATTTTAATATGAGTTCAGTTCAGTTCAGTCGCTCAGTAGTGTCCGACTCTTTGTGACCCCATGAATCACAGCACGACAGGCCTCCCTGTCCATCAACAACTCCCAGAGTTCACTCAGACTCATGTCCATCGAGTCACTGATGCCATCCAGCCATCTCATCCTCTGTCTTCCCCTTCTCCTCTGGCCCTCAATCCCTCCCAGCATCAGAGTCTTTTCCAATGAGTCAACTCTTCGCATGAGATGGCCAAAGTACTGGAGTTTCAGCTTTAGCATCATTCCTTCCAAAGAAATCTCAGGGCTGAACTCCTTCAGAATGGACTGGTTGGATCTCCTTGCAGTCCAAGGGACTCTCAAGACTCTCCTCCAACACCACAGTTCAAAAGCATCAATTCTTCGGCGCTCAGCCTTCTTCACAGTCCAACTCTCACATCCATACATGACCACTGGAAAAACCATAGCCTTGACTAGATGGACCTTTGTTGGCAAAGTAATGTCTCTGCTTTTCAATATGCTATCTAGGTTGGTCATAACTTTCCTTCCAAGGAGTAAGCGTCTTTTAATTTCATGGCTGCAGTCACCATCTGCAGTGATTTTGGAACCCCAAAAATAAAGTCTGACACTGTTTCCACTGTTTCCCCATCTATTTCCCATGAAGTGATGGGACCAGGTACCATGATCTTCATTTTCTGAATGTTGAGCTTTAAGCCAACTTTTTCACTCTCTTCTTTCACTTTCATCAAGAGGCTTTTTAGTTCCTCTTCACTTTCTGCCATAAGGGTGGTGTCATCTGCATATCTGAAGTTATTGATATTTCTCCTGGCAATCTTGATTCCAGCTTGTGTTTCTTCCAGCCCAGCGTTTCTCATGATGTACTCTGCATATAAGTTAAATAAACAGGGTGACAATATACAGCCTTGACAAACTCCTTTTCCTGTTTGGAACCAGTCTGTTGTTCCATGTCCAGTTCTAACTGTTGCTTCCTGACCTGCATACAGATTTCTCAAGAGGCAGGTCAGGTGGTCTGGTAATATGAGTAGTTGGCCAATACAGGCAGGAACACAAATAAGAAAGAATAGGATAGGATTCCTATTGGTTCACGTTTCGAAGGATGCCATTGCCTTCTTCCTGCATTTGAAGTGAGTTCTGACTTGGACGGAAAGCCTAGCCTTTAGGGTTGTCGGTGTCCCTGGTGACTCCGTCATAGGCGTGACGCGCTGGCCTTGTGCACACTGTGGATGGCCGAGCCCTCAGCACGTGGGTCCCCAGGGGGCGGGACGCCGGGGCGCCAGGTGCACTGACTCCGTCATAGGCGTGAGGCGCTAGCCTTGTGCACCTGTGGATGGCCAAGCCCTCAGCACGTGGGTCCCCAGGGGGCGGGACACCGGGGCGCAGAGCGCACTGCTGAGCCCAGCGGCAAGGAACAGGGCAAACCCGCACCGAGCGCATCTTCTCTGTGCACAGCACATTCCATCGTTCCTTCTGACTCAAAGTCCAAGGCACAGGGTCAAAGATACAGTTACGAAGCATCCCAAGCCTGCCAAGGGGAGCATTCAATGAAGGACAGGGTCTCCTGAGCGGGGGCACCTGTGCCAGCATTCACCTGTGCTCACTCTGCTGGCTGGGCCCACCCTTCCCTTAGAAAGCCCTGTTTACCATAAGCCTCTGGTCTTAAAATATCTGGGGGAAATATCAATCCTACTACTTTCCTGATTCCTAGGATAGTGCTGCCTGGGATACTAATTTGTTATGGGCTCCTTGTTTGGTTCTTAGCACTAATTCTAGGCCTAGCAAAGAGGCTGCATTTAAATTTAGCAAATCATGACCTTTTGACAAATGCAGTTAGGCTAAATGGCCACTAGAAGAGACCAAAGCTTCTGATTTTCAAAGAAAATAATAATACAACAGTATATTTGGCAAAAATCAAAACTGAAGGGAATTGCTATTTCAACAAAATAGGTAAAATATATAACAGAGTTTTTCCATTTTCTTAACTTTCTATAACTATATACTTAGACAAATACATATTCACGAATCCATATAAGACTATATATACCTTCAGAATATACTTGCAAGACCTGCGCTCCTTAGATATAACCTCCCTAAGGCTAATACATAATGTGACCAATTTGAAATCTGTAAGATCATGCCATCCATCCATAGTACTTGTTATTTCAGTCAATAAAGTTTCATTTCATTCCATGGGAACATATTGCAGTATATCAAGTGTCTGGCAAATACATTTAAGTTTTCAGTTTAAAAAGAGACCAGAATATAAGAGTATATTTACTAGTGTATACTGTTTTACAGAAAAGTAATAATGGCTGAGAAATGTTCATTCATTCATCCACTAGTGGTCTAGACATATGAATTCCAGTTCATCTGGTCTTTGAATTTTTCACAGAGATGAAATTTGAGTTCAGCTTGAAAGAATGAAAAGCATTTCTTTAAAATCAGAGAGTTATATGCTGCCTATATGCCCTTCATCAGATGTGTGATTTGAAAATATTTTCTGTGGTTTGTCATTCTCCTGCCCATAGGTTCATAGATCAATTTTTCCCTAATTTTAATCAAGGCCAACTTACCAAGTTTTTCCTTCCACGTGTCGTGCTTTTGGCGTTTTATCGAAGTACTGTTTTGTTAACTGAAGATCACAAAGATTTTCTCCTGCTTTTTTTTGTTTTTCATTTTATATTTAGGTCTTTGGTTCATTTTGAGTTAGTTTTTTGTGTAAGGTGAGAGATAAGGGTAAAAAAACAAGCCACCAGAAAAACTTGCAGGTGAGTGTCCAAGAGTTACAGCGTTACTTGTTGAAAAGCAGTTCCTCTCTCTGCTCAATTGTCTTTGCGTGTTTGCCAGCAGTCAACTAATCGTATTTACATGGGGATATTTTTGGTTTCTTTATCCATTCCATTGATCTGTATATCTATGTTTTCACTGATACCTCACTCTGTTGTTTATAATAAGTCTTAAAATCAGATCGTAATAGCCCTTTGACTTTGTTCTTTCTTTTCAAAACAACAATCTAGTTTTTCAAATTGGCGAAAGCTTTGAACAGATACTTCACCGAAGAAGATATGTGGATAGAAAATAAGCACATGAAAAGATACTCAACACTATTAGTCCATAGGGAAATGTAAATTAAATGCATAACAAGATACTACTATACACCTATCAGAATGAGAAAACAAACCACTAATCCTCATCCCCCTCCTCAAAAAAACACTTGACAACACCAAGTGTGGGTGGAAGTGAGGCAAAAGTGGAACTGTCGTACATTACTGGTGGGAGTGTAAATCCGTGTGGCAAGACTGGAGGAAGTTTGGCAGTTTCCTGCAAATCCGCCCTGAGCACAGGGCACAGCGATCTCACTCTTTCATATTCTCCCAAGTGAAATAAGTCTTTGTGTTCCCACCGTGAAACCTCTATGTGAATGTTTATGGCAACATTTTTCATAATACCTGACAACTGCAAAACAAAACCCAAATGTCCCTCAACTGGAAAACTGCTGAACAATGACATACTCCGCTACAATAAAATGGAAAAAACTACTAAGGCATGCTGAAACATAGACGATTCTCAAACGCATTATTCTAAGCGAAGGTGTCAGACTCAAATGCTGCATACTCTTAGGCTGCATTTAAATGACATTTCGGAAAAGGCGAAACTATGAGAACAGATGGAGGGAGAACAGATGAGGGGCTGTGTGAGGCAGCATCGACTTCAGAGGGGTAACGTAAAGAGACTCTGTGTTGGGGGGCGGTGCGAGGGCAGGAGAGGCTCGGAGCTGCTCTGCATCTTGATCAGGGTAGTGGTTCCATGGCTATGCCATGCTCAAAACTCATGGAACTGTACACCAAAACAGTGTCTATAACAGTGTCTGTAGTTATTATAGTTTAATAACTATAGAAATTAAAAATAAATTAAACTACATGTGGAGGCATAACATATTCTGTCGGTGAAGGTGAATGGGGAGAGGCAACAGTGAGGTGGAGAGAAGTGTGGATAGTCAGATTGCTTGTACATTTGCCAAGGCTGAAGTCGAGGTTAGGAGACTAGATTTGCGTGCAAGCTAAAGCATTTGAATCTGGAAACATCAAAGTGAAAAGGATGGTTAGGTGGCTTAATCTGTTGACAATGTGTACTGTAGAACACTAGGGAAGCAGACCAAGAAACCAATTAAGAACTGATAAGGGCTCTCCAAGGGTAAAAAAAACTTACATCTGAATAGGAATTTATTTATTGAAAATTCATTCATTTACTCTATCTCGATTATCATAAGAATCAGTGAAGATAGAATTACTATGTGCAATTAATAGGCATAGAAATGGAGGCTCAGAATGGCTAAGGGTTTTGTTTGCGTTCATAGTATACTGTGAAGTAGAGATCCGAAGCCAAGACCCGAGTCTCAGCTGTTTGATTCTTTCCAGTTCTCTTTGTCTTCTCCCATTTTATTCATTTCCTTCCTAGCCTGATCTCTTTCGATGGTCCGCAGGTTTCTGGCTTATTGTCTGCATCTCCGACTTGCATTCAGATGAAGAGGCTTGCCCTGCAGTCTCCTGTCATATCCTCCGAGCTGCTCACGGTGTTTGACATGAGATAGGTGCTCAGGAAATATCTGAGTGAATAGCCATCCAAGTTAGAAAGCAGATTACGTCTGGCACGATTCTTTTAACCGTGTGTGCTATGTGCAGTGATAGAGACAGGTGCTCCTTGTCCTGTTCTTTACCCTGAAAGTGTTTCTCCCTCAGTTGTGTCTGACTCTTTGTGACCCCAAAGACTGTAGCCCACAAGGCTCCTCTGTTCATGGGATTCTCCAGGCCAGAATACTGGAGTGAGTTGCCATTCCCTTCTCCAGGAGATCCAACCAGTCCATTCTGAAGGAGATCAGCCCTGGGATTTCTTTGGAAGGAATGATGCTAAAGCTGAAACTCCAGTACTTAGGCCACCTCATGCGAAGACTTGACTCATTGGAAAAGACTCTGATGCTGGGAGGGATTGGAGGCAGGAGGAGAAGGGGACGCCAGAGGATGAGATGGCTGGATGGCATCACTGACTTGATGGACATGAGTCTCAGTGAACTCCGGGAGTTGGTGATGGACAGGGAGGCCTGGCGTGCTGCGATTCATGGGGTCGCAAAGAGTCGGACACGACTGAGGGACTGATCTGATCTCCAGGGGATCTTCCCGACCCAGGGATCGAACCCGAGTCTCCCGAGTTACAGGCAGATTCTTCACCATCTGAGCCACCAGTTCTTCATTCTGCTGCTGCTGCTAAGTCACTTCAGTTGTGTCCGACTCTGTGTGACCCCATAGATGGCAGCTCACCAGGCTCCCCCATCCCTGGGATTCTCCAGGCAAGAACGCTGGAGTGGGTTGCCATTTCCTTCTCCAATACATGAAAGTGAAAAGTCAAAGTAAAGTCGCTCTGTTGTGTCCAACTCTTCGTGACCCCATGCACTGCAGCCCACCAGGCTCCTCCGTCCATGGGGTTTTCCAGGCAAGAGTACTGGAGTGGGGTGCCAGTTCTTAAATCTGGCTGTGCAACAGATTCACCAACATATTCTTCTTAATGTTTATGTTTAGCAAAGCAATGCAAGTGAAACGATGGCCCGAGATTCATGACATAAGGGAGCCTCTGTCCCTAACCCCTGTTACTCTGCAGCTCCCATCTTCCTCCCCATGCTTGAACTCTACTTCCAAACACTGGACTTTATCCTTGCAAGCGTGAGGCAGACTTTCAATATCATGTCTTGATTTTTCAGAATTAGCAAATATATGCTGGCTTCCTACTATTAAAGAGGAAGATTTAGTTCTCTCAAATTATTTCCACTCAAGAGTTTCCTTCACTGTATTCCTACAGTATTACAAGAATTACAATATTGTAATTTTTTGTTGAATCAGCATTCAGTGTTTAGAGTAGGATGACTGTGTAATTATCTTTTTAGGCTGAGTCACATGTACACTATGGTTACATTTTTTAATGTAAAGTTTTTTTTTTAATAAAGTTACATTCCTGTGGCTCATAACTGTCATTTTTCATTTGCTTCATATCTTATATGCCTACTCTTTAAGTCATCTCCAAATTTTGTCATGATGCTAATGCATCTTTTTTGGTAGTGAAATACATCAAGTTACCTACTGATCCTGTCATTGTTTTCATTATTTGGAGACATCAGTTCTCAGACTTCCATTCTCTTTCCTCAGTCTGTACTGGCTGCTTTTTAGGTCTCTCATATAGTTATTATCCTGGAAATTTCTTTCATCATCATTCTGGGAATTTTCTTTTTCCAGTATTGATTCACGGAGAAGGCAATGGCACCCCACTCCAGTACTCTTGCCTGGAAAATCCCATGGATGGAGGAGCCTGGTGGGCTGCAGTCCATGGGGTCCCTAAGAGTTGGACACGACTGAGCGATTTCACTTTCACTTTTCACTTTCATGCATTGGAGAAGGAAATGGCAACCCACTCCAGTGTTCTTGCCTGGAGAATCCCAGGGACGGCGGTGCTTGGTGGGCTGCCGTCTATGGGGTTGCACAGAGTCAGACACGACTGAAGTGACTTAGCAGTAGCAGTATTGATTCATTTCTTCATCTCTCTTTTTCAGTCCTTCTTTTTGGTGGAAAACATTTTCAAGTGTCCTCCTAATAAAACGTTCCTTTCCAAGAAAACTTTCTGAGATCTTGCATATCTGAGGATGCCCTTATTATGTTCTTAGACTTGATTGATGGTTGAGTTTATAGGAAATTGTAAATTGTAAGTAATAGCCCTTTGGAATCTGAAGAGATTGCTCTGTTTTCTTCTAGCTTCCAGTTTTATTGTTGAAAAGCCCAATGTCATCCTCTGTTATCATGTCTGATCTTTTGTCTGCAATCTGTTTGTTATTCTATTTGAAGCATTTAGGGAATTCTCTTTATCTCTGCTGTTCTGATATTTTAGGATTAAGTGCCTTTCTGTGAATCTTTTTCATTTATTTTTCAGGCAGTCACTAGATCCACTTCAATTTGGAAACATACTTCTTTTAGTTCTGGGGAAATGCCTTTCTTTGATAATTCCACACAACTTCCATCCTGCTCCCCTTCTCCCGTTGTAACTGCTTAGTTTACCTGTACAACTTCCTGGATTGATCCTCAATTTTCTTTTATCTCATATTTTCCTAATGGCTTTTTGCTTTTCTCTTGAAACTTCTCAACTTCATTTTATCATTTACTACCAAGTTAAGACTTTTCATTTTTTTAATTTCCAAAAGTTCATTTCTTTCCTCTGAATATTTCTTTTTTTAAAAGGCATCCTCTTTTTATTCATGGAATTTCTTTCTTTAATGGTATTGCTCATAGTTCTGAAACTTTCTTCTGCTCTTACCTTTGGTTTTGTTCAGATCTTTCTCACCTCTTCTGGTAATTTTTTTTGTTTTAGTGTCTGATTTTCATGACTGTGGTTTCCTCAAAAGTGTGGTAATTCCCAACGTCTTCTCAAATTTAAGAATGAGAGAAGTTAATTGCATTACTTGAACTTGCGGATTGACAGACTTCACTTTTGATGTGATAAGGCAATGAATCTGAATGTTGGAAGATTCTCCCCTCCCTAGAGTATCTGTAAAAGTATTTTTCCATGGACAAGTCAGTTTCCATAGAAAGTGTTGACTTAAAAAACAAAACAACCAGCTATATTACCAGCAAAATAAGTTTATTTACGAATTGTTGTGGTGGTGGTTTAGCTGCTAACTCATGTTGGACTCCTGTAATCCCATGGACTCTAGCCCTCTGAGAAGGCTCCTCTGTTCATGGGATTTCCCAGGCAAAAATACTGTACTGGGTTGCCATTCCCTTCTCTAGGGCATCTTCCCAACCCAGAGATTTAACCCGAGTCTCCTGCTTGCAGGCAGATTCCTTACCACCTGCTGCTGCTGCTGCTGCTAAGTCACTTCAGTTGTGTCCGACTCTGTGTGACCCCATAGAGGGCAGCCAACCAGGCTCCCCCATCCCTGGGATTCTCTAGGCAAGAATACTGGAGTGGGTTGCCATTTCCTTCTCCAATGCATGAAAGTGAAAAGTCAAAGTGAAGTCGTTCAGTTGTGTCTGACTCTTAAGGACCCCATGGACTGCAGCCTACCAGGCTCCTCCGTCCATGGGATTTTCCAGGCAAGAGTACTGGAGTGGGATGCCAGTGCCTTCTCCACCTAGGAAGCACCTATTTGGGAATAGTGAATGAGTGCTCAATCACTCAGTCACTTTTGACTCTTGCAACCCCATGGACTGCAGCATGCCAGGCTTCCTGCTCCTTCACTATCTCCCAGACTTTGCTCAAATTAATGTCCATTGAGTCGGTGATGCTATCCAACCATCTCAGTCTCTGCTGCCTGCTTCTCCTTTTGCCTTCAATCTTTCCCAGCATCAGAGTTTTTTTCCAATGCAAAGAGTTGGCTCTTTCCATCAGATGGTCAAAGTATTGGAGCTTCAGCTTCAGCATCAGTCCTTCCAATGAATATCCAGTGTTGATTTCCCTTGGGATTGACTGATTTGATCTCCTGGCAGTCCAAGGGACTCGGAAGAGTCTTCTCCAGCACCGCAATTGAAAAGCATCAATTCTTCGGTGCTCAAACTTCTTCATGGTCCAGTTCTCACAGCATACATGACTGCTGGAAAAACCCTAGCTTTTGACTATATGGACCTTTGTCAACAAAATGATGTCTCTGCTTTTTAATATGCCATCTAGGTTTGTCATAGCTTTCCTTCCAAGGAGCAAGTGTCTTTTAATTTCATGGCTGCAGTCACCATCCAGAGTGATTTTTGAGCACAAGGGGAAAAAAAATCTCACTGCTTCCACTTTTTCCCCTTTTATTTGTCATGAAGTGATGGGACCAGATACCAGGATTTTTTTTTTTTTTTTTTTTTTGCTGTTGAGTTTCAAGCCAGCTTTTGCATTCTCCTCTTTCACCCTCATCAAGAGGCTCTTTAGTTCTTCTTCACTTTCTGCCATTAGGATGGTGTCACCTGCATATCTGAGGTTATTGATATTTCTCCTGGCAATCTAGATTCCAGCTTGTGATTCATCCAGCGTGGCATTTCACATCATGTACTCTGCATATAAGTTAAATAAACAAGGTGATAATATACAGCCTTGACATACTCCTTTCCTGATTTGGAACCAGTCCATTGAACCAGTCCGTCTGGTTCTAGCTGTTGCTTCTTGACCTGCATACAGGTTTCTCAGGAGGCAGGTCAAGTAGTCTGGTATTTCCATCCCCTTTAGAATTTTCCAGTTTCTTGTGATCTACCCAGTCAAAGGCTTTAGCATAGTCAATGAAGCGAAGTAGATGTTTTTCTGAAACTCTCTTACTTTCTCCATGATCCAACAAATATTGACAATTTGATCTCTGCTTCCTCTGCCTCTTTGAAACCCAGCTTGTATATCTAGAAGTTCTCAGTTGACATATTGCTGAACTCTGCTTGAAGGATTTTGAGCATTACCCTCCTAGTATATGAAATGAACACAATTGTATGGCAGTTAGAACATTCTTTGGTATTGTCCTTCATTGGGATTGAAATGAAAACACCTGTTCCAGTCCTGTGGCCACTGCTGAGTTTTCTGACTTTGCTGACATATTGAGTGTAGCACTTTAACAAAATCATCTTTTTGGATTTTAAATAGCTCAACTGGAATTCTGTCAGTTCCACTAGCTTTGTAGTGATGCTTCCTAAGGCCCGCTTGACTTCACACTCCAGACTGTCTGGCTGTAGGTGAGTGACCACACCATGGTTATTATCTGGGTCATTCAGACCTTTTTTGTATAGTTCTTCTGTGTGTTCTTGCCACCTCTCCTGCTTCTGTTAGGTCCTTGCTCATCTTTGCATGAAATCTTCCCTTGATACCTCAAATTTCCTGAAGAGATCTCTAGTTTTTCCCATTCTATTGTTTTGCTCTATTTCTCTGCACTGTTCATGAGGAAAGCCTTCTTTCTCTCTTTCCTGCTCTCTGGAACTCTGCTTTCAGTTGGGTATATCTTGCCTTTCTCCCTTGCCTTTCACTTCTCTTCTTTTCTCAGCTATCTTGTAAAACCTCCTCAGACAACCACTTTGCCTTCTTTCATTTCTTTCTGTTTGGGATAATTTTGGTCACTGCCTTGTGTGCAATGTTACAAACTTCTGTCCATAGCTCTTCAGGCATTCTGTCTACCAGAGCTAATCCCTTGAATTTATTCCTTACCTCCAATATATAGGGGATTTGATTTAGGCCATACCTGAATGGCCTACTGGTTTTCCTTGCTGCTGCTGCTGCTGCTGCTAAGTAGCTTCAGTCGTGTCCGACTCTGTGCAACCCCATAGACGGCAGCCCACCAGGCTCCCCCGTCCCTGGGATTCTCCAGGCAAGAAACTGGAGTGGGTTGCCATTTCCTTCTCCAAAGCATGAAAGCAAAAAGTGAAAGTGAAGTCGCTCAGTCGTGTCTGACTCCCAGCGACCCCATGGACTGCAGCCTACCAGGCTCCTCCGTCCATGGGATTTTCCAGGCAAGAGTACTGGAGTGGGGTGCCATTGCCTTCTCCACTGGTTTTCCCTACTTTCTTCAATTTAAGCCTGTTATATCTCTTGACTTCCTACTTTTACATTCCAATCCTTTATGAGGAAGAGGACATCTTTTTTTGGTGTTAGTTCGAGAATGTGTTTAGGTCTTCACAGAACCGGTCAACTTCAGCTTCTTCAGCCTAGTGGTTGGGATATAGACTTGGATTACTCTGAGGTTAAATGGTTTGCCTTGGAAATAAACTCAGATCTTTCTGTTATTTTTGAGGTTGCACCCAATTACTGCATTTTGGACTGTTCTGTTGACTATATAGGCTACTCCATTTCTTCTAAGGGATTCTTGCCCACAGTAGTAGATATAATGGTTATTTGAATTAAATTCTCCCATTCCCAGCCATTTTATTTTACTGATCCTTAAGTTGTTGATGTTCAATTTTTCCATCTCCTGGAAGATTCTTCCATCTCCTCTCCACATCCAATTTACCTTGGTTCATAGACCTAACATTCCAGGTTCATATACAAAGTTTTTATAGCATTGGACTTTTCTTTTACCACCAGACACATCCACAGCTGAGTGTTGTTTCTGCTTTGGCCCGGTCACTTCATTCTTTCTGGAGCTATTAGTAATCGCCCTCTGCTCTTCGCCAGTAGCATATTGGACACCTTCTGACCTAGGATGCTAATCTTCTGGTGTCATATCTTTTTGCCTTTTCATACTGATCATGGGGTTTTTGCGGTAGATTTGTAAAACAAAACCACGTAGCCATTTTAAAAGAAACTGAAATTTAGAAAGGAAAAACAAAAATAAAAAAATATCAAAATAAAGTTCCACACAGACATGACCTCTAGTGATAGGATTCATTCAAGAGAGCAATTTAAAAATCAAAGACATTTGTACGCACTGAAAACAGAAACTGAAGTGTGTATGGCATAAAGGTAGGTATGATTTCCATATTCCTTGCCTCAAGTCTCTTCATTTAAGGAGTGATATGTGTAAGCTGTTAGGTATGAATTGTGGACTAGAGAAAGTACAAAGCAAAGGAGTTGGTGAGCAGGAGGAAAAGAGGAGATATAAATTTAGGGAAAAGAGGGAAGGATAGATGTGGAGGCCACTGAACGAAGATGACACATGGCCAAAATTTCTCTTAAAGACTATTGTGAGAAACAATTACTCAGGTAAATGGGAGTGGGGGAGTGGCGACACAGGGTAAGGAAAAAAATTTTAAATCATTTTTTACTACCTAAGGTTCAACATCAATGTTATCGTATTCATTTGTTCAGGTAAGTAATGTCACTAGAACAGTAAAAAGTCGGGACTTGGGAAAATGGACTATACAGCAAAAACTCATCTACAGCTAGCAAAGACTGTGGCGCTTCTACAGTCATTGTAGTGCCTGGTATAGATCTAAATTTTAATGACAGAAGATGCATCTTTAAAGTCTTATGCTAACAACTTCAACTGAGACACATATCCCTTCAGGCCCTTTGTGGGTGTCTAGTATTTTATGGATCCCATAGATCATCAAGACTGGAAATTATTTTCCTTTTTTCCTCTGTAATCTCCCTACATTTACAAGATGTAAGGAAATTTGCACAGCAATCAAGTGAAACAAAGTGTTTGCTAATTGTGTTGCAATGCACAGTGATAATTATAACAGAAGGAACATTTTAAATGGATTTCCTATAATTGTTTTTTTGAGTTTCAAAAATATAGCCTAGATTTTTGCCACATTCATTTATTTCAAGTACATTCACTCAAAACTGCATTTCTTGGCACAGTGCTTGGCATATGGCAGGCAGTTTTTAGGTTGGCGTGAACAGGTGAGAACTGAGAGAATTGTTGAAGAACTAGGAAGATTCTTAATCTTTTCAGAGATCTGAGTTCCTTAAAACACACACACACACATACACACACACACACACACAAAGACACAGTGTATAGCAAATAGTTCTATTTTTCACACCAGACTTTTACTTAAAGCTACTCTCTGCAAATACGTAATCACAAATTCAACAAACATATCTTTCCAGGTTTAGATTTTTCTTTGTATAAGGATAGAGGCATTCTAAGTTTCTTGGAGAAGATGTGCCTTGGTGAAGCAATCCCCAAAGTTGCATTTTGTCTTTGTCTAACCATTTCACGCATAAACATTCATCAATTTCTTTCATATTGATTTGACACATACCACAGAATTTAATATTCACAGAAAATTTTCGATTTTAAGAGGTTTATTCACCTATCTTTAGTTTGTGAACAGTCATCACAAAATACACACCAAACATTAATTTGATTATTTCTGACTGTATTAAAATGTATCTTTAGTTTCGGTGATGTTATTACCCAATGTGACATCATTTTCAAGAATAAATAAAAAACTAGAAACTAATTACTTTCTTTAACTTATAGTCTCAATATTTCGGGCATAGGTATTTTGGGGAGAATATAATTAGAAACAAAATGTTCTCCTGACCCAGAAATTCTCTTCACAAAGGTAGTGGAGAAATAAAACACTTTTCTTATTGAATAAGCATTAGACCAGAATGTGATGGGCAATGCAGGCAATCCACAAAGAGACTGCAAAGACAGCAGGCATCCTTTACACAGCCCAGCAGATACAACCTATTACGTTTCCGAGTTAAACAATAACTAGTCATCAAGTACTAGGCCTTGATAACAAGGCACATATAATTCATCTTACCTTTATTTCATAATTGGGATGACCATCAGTGTTAGCTAATAAGCATTATCCACAGGAAAAACAAACATTTCATTTTTATGACAGAAGGTAGTTTTGCAATTTGGGAAAATTTGCCCAAGAATTTTGGCTCCTACCATCCCACAGAAACTGGGAGAGAGGTGACATAGCTCTCTCTCCCCCATCTGTTTAATTGAGGTATAACTATTACACTAGCTTGAGATGTACAACATAATTCCTTATTTGTATATATTTTTAACTGATCACCACAATAAGTGTAGTTAACATCCATTATGTATTACACAATTTTTTTCTTATGAAGAGAACTTTTTAAGATCTACTTTTTTTTTTTTTAGCAACTTTCAAATATACAATAGAGTATTATTAACTGCAGTTATCGTGATGTCTATTACATCCCCATTATTCATTTTATATCTGGAAGTTTGTACCTTTTGACCACTTTCACACATTTCAACCACCTCTCACCCCTTGCCTCTGCCAACCACCCATTCTGTTTTCTGTATCTGTGATCTATGAGTTCTTTACTTTTTAACTCCGCGTGTAAGGGAGATTACATGGCATTTGTACTTCTCTGTTTTATTTCACTAAGCATAATGCCCTCAAGGTCTATCCATGTTGTTGAAATGGTAAGATTTCATTTTTTTTTAGGCCGAATAATATTCTACCCTGTATATGTATGTATACCACAATATCTTTACCCGCTCATTGGCACTATTTTTCTCGATATTTGCATTTCAAAGAGAGAGGTCCCAGGTCCTTAATAAAGACATTTCTGGGATATAAAGCTAACAAAAAAAATGACTAAGACCTATCCAGTCTTCAAAATAATTTGTATACATTTCAAAGCAATGAAAAAGCATACAACAATTACCAATTTTCTAAAGCAAATATTCTAAGAAAGGGAAATACCTTCTAGCTTCAGTAGGGTGAATTAAGCAACTTTTTTAAAGTTTCTGTCTTTACATTTTGATTCTAATTGGTTATGTCTAACCTTCGTAATTTTGCTTAACCTTTCTCAAATATAGAAAAATTTAAGAATAAAAGCTCTTTTAGTCTTGAAAAAATACAAATAAACAAAACCCCCAAAAGACAATAGAAAAAAAATTTTTTTTTTTGTCTTCACAGCACATTTTGGTTTTTTAACAGAGTATACATGTTAAGTCTAAAATTTGTTTTTCTATGTATAGGGCTGTTCATTACAGTAAAATAAGGAACTATTTAGAAGTGATCAACTATGAATTAATTATTCACTGTTCTCTGGTTCCCATGTAATACACAAATTTTGGAGGGGGAGATGGAGTTTGGGTTGACCTTAAAATTTGCTCCAGAAAAAGAATGTGGTCCAGCCAATGCAGTGTTACTACACAATGCTTTAAAGAGTCGGTCACAGAAACACACCCTGGAACAGTGACTAATAACATCTGTCACACAGTTACAGATCGCCCAGGTGTCTTTTTGCAGCTCCAATTACTCATTTTCCACTAAGTTCTTTTGGGGAAGGGTGCCTCAGAGGCGGAGCAAACCAGCTTCAGTTCTTCCCTCATTCCAGATTCTGGAAGAGGTGAGAACTTACAACATGGAACCACTCACAGAACTGCTGTATGTTTTTTAACAGCATCTATCACACTCACGCTCACAGAAATCCAAGTCTATGCCCTGACCAGTGTGCTGAACAAGCTGAAGGTGAACGGTTCTATGAAGACCTTCTAGATCTAACACCCAAAAAAGATGTCCTTTTCATTACAGGGGACTGGAATGCAAAAGTAGGAAGTCAAGAAATACCAGGAGCAATGGGCAAATTTGGCCTTGGAGTACAGAATGAAGCAGGGCAAAGGCTAATAGAGTTTTGTCAAGAGGATGCACTGATCATAGCAAACACCCTCTTCTAACAATACAATAGAAGACTGTATACAGAGACGTCACCAGATGGTCAATGCCGAAATCAGATTGATTATATTCTTTGCAGCCAAAGATGGAGAAGCTCTCTACAGTCAGCAAAAATAAGACCGGGAGCTGACTGTGGTTCAACTCATGAACTTTTTATTGCCAAATTCAGACTTAAATTGAAAAAAGTAGCAAAAACCATGAGACTATTCAGGTATGACCTAAATCAAATCCCTTATGATTATACAGTGGAGGTGAGAAATAGATTTAAAGGACTAGATCTGATAGACAGAATGCCTGATGAACTATGGATGGAGGTTACATTGTACATTGTACAGGAGACAGGGATCAAGACCATCCCCAAGAAAAAGAAATGCAAAAAGGCAAAATGGTTGTCTAGATCAGATCAGATCAGTCGCTCAGTCGTGTCTGACTCTTTGCGACCCCATGAATCGCAGCACGCCAGGCCTCCCTGTCCATCAACAACTCCCAGAGTTCACTCAGACTCATGTCCATCGAGTCACTGATGCCATCCAGCCATCTCATCCTCTGTCTTCCCCTTCTCCTCTGGCCCTCAATCCCTCCCAGCATCAGAGTCTTTTCCAATGAGTCAACTCTTCGCATGAGGTGGCCAAAGTACTGGAGTTTCAGCTTTAGCATCATTCCTTCCAAAGAAATCTCAGGGCTGAACTCCTTCAGAATGGACTGGTTGGATCTCCTTGCAGTCCAAGGAACTCTCAAGAGTCTTCTCCAACACCACACTTCAAAAGCATCAATTCTTCGGCACTCAGCCTTCTTCACAGTCCAACTCTCACATCCATACATGACCACTGGAAAAACCATAGCCTTGACTAGACGGACCTTTGTTGGCAAAGTAATGTCTCTGCTTTTGAATATGCTATCTAGGTTGGTCATAACTTTGCTTCCAAGGAGTAAGTGTCTTTTAATTTCATGGCTGCAGTCACCATCTGCAGTGATTTTGGAGCCCAAAAAAATGAAGTCTGACACTGTTTCCACTGTTTCCCCATCTATTTCCCATGAAGTGATGGGACTGGATGCCATGATCTTCGTTTTCTGAATGTTGAGCTTTAAGCCAAGTTTTTCACTCTCTTCTTTCACTTTCATCAAAAGGCTTTTTAGTTCCTCTTCACTTTCTGCCATAAGGGTGGTGTCATCTGCATATCTGAAGTTATTGATATTTCTCCTGGCAATCTTGATTCCAGCTTGTGTTTCTTCCAGTCCAGCGTTTCTCATGATGTACTCTGCATTTAAGTTAAATAAGCAGGGTGACAATATACAGCCTTGACAAACTCCTTTTCCTATTTGGAACCAGTCTGTTCTTCCAAGGAGGCCTTAAAAATAGCTGTGAAAAGAAGAGAAGCAAAAGGCAAAGGAGAGAAGGAAAGATATACCCAACTGAATGCAGAGTTCCAAAGAATAGAAAGGAGAGATAAGAAAGCCTTTCTCAGTGATTGATGCAAAGAAATAGAGGGAAAAAATACAATGGGGAATATTAGAGATCTTTTCAAGAAAATTAGAGATACCAAAGGAACATTTCATGCAAAGATGGGCTCAATAAAGGACAGAAATGGTATGGACGTAACAGAAGCAGAAAATATTAAGAAGAGGTGGCAAGAATACACAGGAGAACTATACAAAAAAGGTCTTTACAACTCAGATAATCACGATGGTATGATCACTCACCTAGAGCCAGACATCCTGGAATGCTAAGTCAAGAGAGCTATACGAAGTATCACTACGAACAAAGTTAGTGGAGGTGATGGAATTCCAGTTGACGTATTTCAAATCCTAAAAGATGATGCTGTGAAAGTGCTGCACTCAATATGCCAGTAAATTTTCCAGTCCTGGCCACAGGACTGGAAAAGGTCAGTTTTCATTCCAATCCCAAGGAAAGGCAATGCCAAACAATGCTCAAACTACCGCACAATTGCTCTCATCTCACATATGAGCAAAGTAATGCTCAAAATTCTCCAGGCCAGGCCTCAACAGTACATGAACAGTGAAATTTCAGATGTTCAAACTGGATTTAGAAAAGGCAGAGGAACCAGAGATCAAACTGCCAACATCCACTGGATTTACAAAAAGCAAGAGAGTTCCAGAAAAACATCTACTTCTGCTTTATTGACAACGCTAAAGCCTTTGACTGTGTGGATCACAACAAACTGTGGAAAATTCTTCAAGAGATGGGAATACCAGACCACCTGACCTGCCTCCTGAGAAATCTGTAGGCAGGTCAAGAAGCAACAGTTAGAACTGGACATGGAACAGCAGACTGGTTCCAAATCGGGAAGGGAGTACGTCAAGGCTGTATTTTTTCACCCTGCTTATTTAACTTTTATGTGGAGTTTATCATGCGAAATTATGTGCTGGATGAAGCACAAATTGGAATCAAGATTGTCAGGAGAAATATCAATAATCTCAGCTATGCAGATGACACCACCCTTATGGCACGAAGTGAAGAACTAAACAGCTTCTTGATGAAAGTAAAAGAGGAGAGTGAAAAAGTTGGCTTAAAGCTCAACATTCAGAATACTAAGATCATGGCATCTAGTCCCATCACTGCATGGGAAATAGATGGGGAAACAGTGGCTGACTTTATTTTTTTTGGCTCCAAAATCACTGCAGATGGTGATTGCAGCCATGAAATTAAAAGATGCTTGCTCCTTGGAAGAAAAGCTTTGACTAACCTAGATAGTATATTAAAAAGCAGACATTACTTTGCCAACAAAGGTCCATCTAATGAAGGCTGTGGTTTTTTTCAGTGGTCATGTATGGACGTGAGAGTTGAACTATCAAGAAAGCTGAGCACCGGGGAATTGATGCTTTTGAACTGTGGTGTTGGAGAAGACTCTTGAGACTCCTTGGACTGCAAGGAGATCCAACCAGTCCATCCTAAAGGAGATCAGTCCTGAATGTTCATTGGAAGGACTGATGCTGAAGCTGAAACTCCAATACTTTAGCCGCCTGATGTGAAGAGCTGACTCATTGAAAAGACCCTGATGCTGGGAAAGATTGAGGGCAGGAGGAGAAGGGGCCGACAGAGGATGAGATGGTTGGATGGCATCACTGACTCGATGGACATGAGTTTGAGTAAACTCCGGGAGTTGGTGATGGACAGGGCGGCCTGGTGTGCTGCGGTCCACGGTGTCGCAAAGAGTCGGACACTACTGAGCGACTGAATTGAGCTGAACTGACTGAACTGGTCACAACTATAGCACCTCGTGTCTTGCCTTTTTAAAAAGAGGGTCTCAGGTACTGGGAATTACAGGAATGAGAAGGAGCTCCCGTCTTTATGGCAATTCCAGCCGAAAGCTAGTTGAAGAGAATGAAGGCTACAACAGCTGCATGTAAGATACACGAAGAGAAGAAGGAGTGACACGCACGCACTCCGGGTGGAGGGTCCGCGCCCCCAAAGCCGACTTCAGTGCCCGGCGTCGCCCGCGGGCGCCCTTAGCGTTTTAGTCACGCCCCCGCCCCCACGCCCTGAATTCCCTCCCGGCCGTCGAGCCGTCGGGCAGGCCCTTCTAGGCGGCCCCGGCTTATCGCCCCCGGCCCGGCCGCTTCCCGGCCGCGGGCGGGCGAGCCTCCCCAAGCTTCCTGTGACGACGCCGGCCGCCGGCCGCCGCCCGCAGCCCGCCTGGCGGGCCTGGAGCCCGGGCCGCGCCCCGCCCCCCGGGAGCTGGTGGGGGAGGGCCGGGGTCGGACGGCAGCGCCCGCCCCCGGCCGGCGCCCATTGGCCGGCAGCTCGCGGGCGCCCGGAGACCGGAGCGCCGCCGGATTGGCCGCGAGGGCCCGTGACGGCTGCGCCCATTGGCTGGGGCGGCCCCGTGACGCGGGGTGGCGACGGGCTCCCGCGTCCGAGGGGCTCCCGCTTGTCAGGTTCTAGGTAGGTGAGTTCCGCGCCGCCCGCGGCGGGCGCTGTTGCCTAGGGCAACGCGGGGAAGTGGGGTGGGGAGCGGGGGAGGCCGGCAGAGAGCCGGGGCCACGCTCCGCGCCCGCCGAGGGGCGCCCGGGGCTCCGTCCCCGCCCTCAGCCGCCGCCGCCTCCCGCTCCCGGCGGCGGGGTCTCCGCGGCGTCCCGCGCCCGCGGCGGCGCGCCCCTGCTCGGGGCTCGGGCCGGCCGCCCGCCTGACTGGGCGAGGCCCGCGCTCCTCACCGCCCGCGACTGGACGCTGAGGGGGCGCGTGCCTGCGCCGCGGGGCTGAGGCGGCGGGGTGAGGCGGCCCGGCGGCCCCGCCCGCTCGCCGGGTGCGGGGGCTGCGCGGTGCGGGGCGGTGCCGGGGCAGCGCGGGCGCCGCCCATCGCGCCCGCACCCCCTGGTCTCCGCGGAACCTTCGGCCGGTCCTGGCGTCGCGGCTTCTCAGAGCCGCTCCGCCCGCCCCCAGCTCGCCCCTGTCACCCCTGACCCCCAGCGTCCGCGCCCCTCCCGCCGCGGCCCGCAGTGACCCTCGAGGGGCGGACGAGGTGCGAAGCTGGCTCCGCCGGGTCCGCTCCCTCCTTGCCGATTAGGGCTGGGGAGGTGTCTGGAGGCACCTGGGGCCAGCTCTATGCTTCGTCTCCCACATTCAGGTTCCACCTTCCGAAACACGCTACCTGGGTTGGTGTTGGTAGGGTGCTACGTTTTGCACAAATTAACTGTGAAGCCGTGGCTTTTTACTTTTGTGCATTTATGATTTTGATAGGCAGTGCAGTGCAGCCCACCGTGTGTTAATTTCATAAGGCTGGCACTTTCGTTTTCGTTTGCCTTAGGGTTAAAAATCCTTAATCTTTTAAATTCGGAAGCCACTGTATATATATTCGTAGCGGCCCCACTATCGGTTTGACGTAAATTACTCTAAAGGTGTGGTGCTATTTTTTTTCTCTTTCTCCAGATGTTTTAAAACACAAAATTGGCAAATGGAGTCAGCGATGTAAAAAGTGTAATAGAAAAATCAGTAAGAATAGACCAAAACTGTTCCAGTGATTAAAGACTAGAAAGTATGTTTCAACTTAATGAATGGGGACTTGAATTTTGCAAAGTGTAGTTCTTGGACTGAGCAGTGGTGCAGTCCTGCTGTATCCACCTATGTGGGCTTTAGGAAAACAGACACGTGAAGAGCCAAGCGTTTTGTCAGTCAACGCAAAGGAAGACTGTGCTTTGTCATCTGGGTCCTCGTTTCTGCTAGTTCTCTTGAGCCAAGAGAACTGTTTTCAAAGGGAGTACATAGGCATACTTGGAAACCTTTTTCCGGTTTCTTCCATGAAAGACCTTTGCAGAAGATCTGTTTCTCTTCATTAAATATATACCATGTAAAATTATTTGGGGTCGGGTTAATGCAGCTTCTGCACTATTTCAAAGTTTGATGTAAGTAGTTGAAGAAATAAGTCAGGCTTTTGGTAGACCTGCCCTTTTCATTTCATCTTCAACTATTAATGTAGCTATAACTCTGGTCTGTGAACATTTCACGTTTGCCTTTTTCCCCCTCCAATATTTCACGTTGAAAAATTTCAAACAATACAGGCAAGTTCAGTTGCTGGTGAATACTCACCAACTACACAACAATAATAGGAACAGCTGTTACATGGTATATACTAAGGAACAGAAGAACTGAAATGATCAACTTTGAAAACCAGAATAAATATGTATTATACCAAAATATTGTCAAGTGCTTATTTTCCATTTGTAGATGGAAATAGTGTTTATAAAAACCATAGTAATTGAATTCTGTGAGACTATTATAAAGCAGTCATCATTGTAAATCAGGGCCTTAAGTTAATTGTGTTTTGGTAATCAGAAAAAAAAGGAAATCCAATGAACTTGTTATACAAATAAAAGTTTTGTTTTGAAATTGGACTTGTGTTAATAGATTATACTTTTGTACTTGATTTTTAAATGAGTATGTTTTGCAGATGAGTCGAAGGGACTATCATTTATGCACTGTTTTGGTAACACTTAATAAATTGAATCAACCTTATGTATGTTGTTTTGGAATAAGAATGTTTTTGTAGTGGAAAAAGAAAGCTTACGAACATGAACTTTTTAAATATAACTTTTCCATGGAATTTAGAGAGATTGAAGGTAATTTTGGTAGGAGTCAAAGCTATCTTGCGTGTTATTTCATGGTGATGCTAAAGGAATATTTTAATACAAAACTTCAATTTATGATAAAAAATAAGAAATGGGTATAAATTCATGTATATTATATTTATAATTTTCCCATACTTAGGAAATTCCTGCCCTTCTTTAAGTATGTGAATCCTGCTTTTCAGTTTTTTTTGTTGTTGTTGTTAAGTTGCTAAATTGTGCCTGACCCCTCTTTGCAACCCCATGGACTGCAGCACACCAGGCTTCCTTGTCCCTCACTGTCTCCTGGAGTTTGCTGAAGTTTGTGATCATTGAATTTGTGATGCTAACCAGACATCTCATCCTCTGCCACCTTCTCCTTTTGCCTTCAGTCTTTCCCAGCATCAGGGTCTTTTCCAGTGACTCGGTTGTTCACATCACGTGGCTAAAGTATTTCAATTTTAGTATGCCCAAAATCTGTTTTTTATACTTAACAATATTTCATTCTTAAATATTGAAATTGAGCTGTGCTTCAGAATGTATAGATCTTTGG
Organism: Bos javanicus; assembly: GCF_032452875.1. Lineage (NCBI taxonomy): Eukaryota > Metazoa > Chordata > Mammalia > Artiodactyla > Bovidae > Bos > Bos javanicus. The sequence goes on from NC_083874.1 coordinate 107,331,342, forward strand.
ATTGCCTCATTATTTTTTCATATCTCATTTGACTTTGGCATGCTTCAGTTCAGTTCAGTGGCTCAGTCGTGTCCGACTCTTTGTGACCCCATGAATCGCAGCACGCCAGGCCTCCCTGTCCATCACCAACTCCCAGAGTTCACCCAACTCATGTCCATCGAGTCAGTGATGCCATCCAGCCATCTCATCCTCTGTCTTCCCCTTCTCCTCCTGCCCCCAATCCCTCCCAGGGTCTTTTCCAATGAGTCAGCTCTTCACATGAGGTGGCCAAAGTATTGGAGTTTCAGCTTTAGCATCAGTTCTTCCAATGAACACCCAGGACCGATCTCCTTTAGAATGGACTGGTTGGATCTCCTTGCAGTCCAAGGGACTCGCAAGAGTCTTCTCCAACACCACAGTTCAAAAGCTTAATTCTTCGGCACTCAGCTTTCTTCACAGTCCAATTCTCACATCCATACATGACCACTGGAAAAACCATAGCCTTGACTAGACGCATCTTTGTTGGCAAAGTAATGTCTCTGCTTTTCAATATGCTATCTAGGTTGGTCATAACTTTGCTTCCAAGGAGTAAGTGACTTTTAATTTCATGGCTGCTATCACCATCTGAAGTGATTTTGGAGCCCCCCAAAATAAAGTCTGACACTGTTTCCACTGTTTACCCATCTATTTCCCATGAAGTGATGGGACCAGATGCCATGATCTTCATTTTCTGAATGTTGAGCTTTAAGCCAACTTTTTACTCTCCTCTTTTACTTTCATCAAGAGGCTAAAGTTCCTCTTCACTTTCTGCCGTAAGGGTGGTGTCATCTGCATATCTGAGGTTATTGATATTTCTCCTGGCAATCTTGATTTCCAGCTTGTGCTTCTTCCAGCCCAGCGTTTCTGATGATGTACTCTGCATATAAGTTAAATAAGCAGGGTGACAATATACAGCCTCGACGTCCACCTTTTCCTATTTGGAACCAGTTGGCATGCTTACGTATGGTTAATTTTTCATACCATGCCATTGGGAAATAAAAGGGAACAAGCAGGGCATAGTTCTGGAACTTTGGAAAGAATAAAATAGATGTTTTTTAATCAAAGCTCCAAGTCTTCCCTTCCATCTCCTTCACCCATTTTTTTTATTATGAAAGTTAAGTGCTTTAAAATCAAATCAGAAAACTACAGAAGAAAAGTAACTCCACGATAGTTAATGTTTTGGAAAAGAACTGAAGCTCTTGTTTCTTCTGTAACACTCTAGCAATCTTTGCAGTTTTATGGTCTTCATTGCAGTATGTCAGCACTTACATCTAAACTTGGAGGAGTTCCTGAACTTGAGACTCAGTTAGCCTAAATTAGAAGAGGGCTCCAAGATCTGGAGGAAAAATGGAAAAGAATCAATAGAGAACAGAATAGAGTCAGAACAAAAGAATCAGACCCAAGCAATTACCCACTTTTTCTTTTTTCTTAAGTATAAATACAGTCCTAGTTAACCTTATGAGACTGCTGTATAACTGACAAAGTATGAAGCCTTTCACGTTTTTTCTTTGGGATTCAGAATGTCCAAGTAAGATGACGTTTACTTGCTGCCTGTCTACAGAAATTTTTGGATTTTTTCTATTTTGGAGAGATACTTCATGTTCAGCTTTTAAAAATTTAATGTCATGCATAACTTGGAATTATTTCCTAAATATTAATTTATTAATTTATTTCCTAAATATTAATTTATACAAACTATGACTAATTTTTAGCCTTATAAGTTACCACTGCTCACTATAAGCTTAATATTGCCTCCTCCTTCAGAAGGTTTTGATTAAAAAACTGTAAAGTTCAATGTATGTGTTTCTTGTGAGATTGCAGGGTATAGTGAAAAGAAAATTCTTTTTATTTTGGAGCCAGGTAATCTGGGTTTCAGTCAGAAATTAGGATTTTCTTTTGTGGGATCTTGAGCAAGTTTTTAAAAACCTCTTTAAACCATAGTTTCTTTTTTTTTTGAACTTTTTGGTTCTGTATTGGGATATTGCTGATCAGCAATGTTGTGAGTTCAGTGACCCTAAAGGAACTCAGTCATGTATATACATGTATCCATTCTCCCCCAAAGTCCCCTTCATCCAGGCTGCGGCGTAACAGTGAACAGAGTTCCGTGTACTATACAAAAGTCCTTGTTGTAAGTCATAGTTTCTTCATCTGTAAAATGGGGATGATATTAATAAAATTGCCTCATAAGGTTGTTATGAAGAAGAAATGAGACAGTCGAGGTAAAGTGCTTAAATTTAGGGAGCACGCAGCTCTTACATTCAGTCCCTTTCCCTGTAGTTTTCATTTTGCCTCTTCAGGTGTTACAGTGTTTATTCTGCCATCCTAAAAGCCCGTAAGTTTTAGACTTTGGAAATTAAAATAATGTACATTAAATGGACTGAAATTGAAAGACATTTACATTTGTACTAACCAAATAATAGAAGTATCTCAGATTAGCTGTTTTTTTTTTTTTTTTTTGTAATAGTTCTTGGCTTATTGTATCTCAGTAGTGATAATCAGAAATTGACCTTAAATGATTTTTACCTCAAAATATGTCCAGTTCGTCTGAATTCCTGAATTATTTTTCTTTCATATTAGATTATCATCTGTTGTTGGATGGTTTCCCTACATTCCTTTCAACCACAAATATTTGCCTAAAAGTGGTACAGAAAAATGTTACCTTCTTAAATCTCTAACTAATGCACCCCACCACTTTAAACTACATTTACTTAATCTGTTTAAAACTTTGTTTAAAATTTAAAATTTGTTTAAAACTTTGTGTATTATTATACACAAAACTCTTGAGTGTTTTCTGTCTCCTACAGAAATGTCTCCTCCAATTTCCTATAGGATTATTTTTTAGGGAGCAATATATCCCTGTTTCAAAATGTGTGTTCAAAGTGTGGGATTTTGATTCTTAAATAATACAATTATAATTAAATACACAGACCATCCTGTAGTTTTTGGGTGTTGTGACAAACTCTGAATTGAGATAAGATTTGAACTAAATAGTCCTTACTGTCTCATCAGCAGGAAAACAAAGATTTTGTGGTTTAAGTCAGTGATTCTCAATGTTTTCTCCCCACCCCAGTACAAGATATGTACACGTGTGACATATTCTAACACGTAGTTTGCTAGTATGCCCTCTGTAATTCCATCTTGTGATGGAGAATGACACTGCGATAGGGATAAACTTGAATTTACTCTTATTGAGGAAAGTGGGTCATTAAAAAAGCCAAATAGCTGAGACACACCTTGTAGTACTGTCATTGAGGCCCAAGTTATTTCTGCCTTTTCCTGAAATGAGTACTCTTCACTTTTCCATGTCAGTCTTGTAATGCTACAGAAGAGATTACTAATTTTATGTAATTGACACTGAAGAGCCTTACATTTTTAAGAGTAACTGATGAATGTTTAAAAATATTTGACTAATAGCACCATGGTCTTTATAGTAAATAATATTACTACAGAAAAATTGAAATTGGTTTTCCAATATAAGTTATTTTGCTTACAGAAAATGTATTTCCAGAGTGGGACAAACGGTTTTAGGAAAAGGGGAAACTCTTAATAGAATATTTATATTCTAGGTGTCTAGTATAAATGATGTTCTTTACATTCTCTCAATCAGAAGAAATTTCTTTAAAATTACATTTTGTGGATGAAATTGCTCTTAAATAGTTCATCCTATGTAGAAGTAATATATGTAATATATAAGTTGAAGTAAGATTTAGAAAAATTATATTCATTATACCCTTGGCATTAGCAAGTGGTATTTCTTGAAATTTTTGCAGACCTAGGATATAATTACCTTCATAAAATGCAGTCAGATTTAATTGAAAAATTCAGGTGATCCCTTCAGACCCTTAATAATTCTGTAAACAGAACTCCAGTCCTCAAAGTTGTTAAACAATTTTTTTTTTTTTTTTTTGCTTCTGAAATGAAGGCTGGATGACTTTACATTACGTTATTAGTGTACATACGAAGTTTCTTCTACTTGGCTTTTCTTGTCTGTGGGTTTGTGGACTGGAAGAGTGTTTCTGGCTTGATCGCAAAGCTTGCTGCACTGCCACAAAGTTGAAGAGTTCGTCCTTGGTCACTGCGGTGCTTGCTGCTTGCTGCTGTTTCTTGGTGATATTTGACAGCAGTCGGACTCTCAGGAGTTTGTGTCCCTTCTGCTCTCTGGATGTCTTCAGCTTGGGAGGGTTTCCCAAGCTTTTCCCGTCAGTCGTTCAGGCTTTTTGTTAATTTCGCATTCTGCAAACAAAAATGCATTTGACTCTTCTACCAATATTCAGTTTTGGCAACAGATGCATCGGTAGCCACCTAGCAGCCACACGATGACTTCATGAGAATGTTTATACAGTATTCGGACTTTCTCTTGAATTATATTTGCTTCAGAATCACATGCTTTCTACATACATTCTTATACAGATTAGCCATCGTTTTAACTTTCATTGAGGATTGAAAATTTTGCTTTGGTAGGAGCAAAAGAAACATGGTAAGCACTACCTTTTTGTCTGTTTTAGTGTAGAGTTTGTGGTGTCTGGTGGAATTTCTAATGATTCTCATCCAGTCACTGTTGTATTTTTTTTTAATCCATCCTGAATTTGTTCCAAATTCATATATTCTGACTAAGTACCATCACTTTGTCAAGCCTCTTTGCTTTCTATATATTGAATAAATTGCCAGTAGAAGAGGAATTAAAGGGAACGGAACAATGCTGTCGTCTCAGGTAATTTTTAACGACAAATAACTTGATAAATCATTATCCCGATTATTTATAAATGATTATGTTGGACAAAGTATAAGAATTTTCATCTAGACTTATATATAATATAGCTTTTTACAAAGCAGGAGACTGATTGCTTTCTCTTACCAGTAGTTATGTACATGTATGTATGTGTGTATATGTATGTATATGGGCTTCCCGGGTAGCTCAGTGGGTAAAGAATCTGCCTGCAATGCAGGAGATACAGGAGACATGAGTTTGAGCTCTGGGTCGGGAAGATCCTCTGGAGGAGGAAGTGGCAGCCCACTCGGTTATTCTTGCCTGGAGTATTCTTGCCTGTCCATGGACTGAGGAGCCTGCCTGGCGGGCTACAGTCCATAGGCTTACAGAGAGTTGGACACGACTGAAGCAACCGAGTATGCGCTCACACACACATACATATTGTATTATAATTCTTTTTATGCGTAACCTTTATCCCCTCCTCAACATTTTAACCTCAAAGTAAGAAGCAGTTTCTGTGTGTAAAAGTTTCTGAGTGCATTGCATGGATTCAGATATTGTTACGAGCGAGGGGCATTGGCGTTTCTTTAGTACTTGCTAAAAATGTTAGACTTTTCTATGCATTAGTTTTGATTTTCATCACAACCTTGTAGATTGGATAACTTGTATTTTCATTTTGTGATCTGGAACCAATCTTAGGTCATATCCAAGGAGATTCTGCAATAAAATGATACCTGGGATTTGAATTTAGGTCTTTCATATAAATGATAAATGTTAAAATATAGTGAACCATTAGAAGTCCTGGATTTAACATCAATTTCATCCACTTGGGAGTGACTTAGAGTTCATGTTGAAATATCTGAAGTGTTACTGAAATAATTTCCTCTTATTGGAAGTGAGATCCTGAGATATTCATGACCCCACCCAGCTGCCCAGTGTCCACATGTCACCTTGACTATGTTCTCAGTTTGAAGTTATCCTGTATAATAACTTTCGTCAAGTGATAAAATGTTGCTGCTTTGTAAAAAAAAATTTATTGAAAAGGAGCGCAACTGCTAGAAGTGAAGGAAAAGTAGAGACATAAGAAAGTGGTAGATCGTAGCCAGAGGATAGACATTTTTCAATATGTTTAAAATGGAATGGTGAGTCGCCTGAATCTGGATGTGAATCAGTGTACTTCTAGGGAAACAAAAGTTGACTTGTGAAACATCATTATTTTATGTTCAAGCTCTGTCAAAAATTCTCATAGTTTTTAGATTTTTTGAAAATGTCAGGGGTCTTATATTCATAATTTCTAACCCATTTCCCTTCTCTCTCACACTTAATAATATTGAAAGAGATTTCACTCTAAGTAGCTGCTCCTGTTTACAAGTTAATGTCATTCTGACAAATATCTTAAAATACTAACATAAATAATAGCATTCTCACTTACGATTTGGGTGTCCTTTTCGGAGTTTTACAATTAATTATAACAGAATAGTCACTAGTCTGTGGTGATGGCCTTTTTCTAAGGTTCTGATGTTCTATTATTATTTTGGATCTGATTTACCCTAAGATTGAAGTGGCTTTGCTTAGAGACACTTGCTATTACATGTCTTTACAGTAGCTTACATTATAAAAATAAGGCAGAAATGTTCTGTGTTATTCAGGAGGCAAGTTGTTGCAGGAATGGGACAGAAAGCAGGAAGTTGTGGGATTCTTCCTTTTTTGGTTGTTTAACAAATGCTATATTCACTTCAGGTAAGGTCTTACTTTTTGGCTACAGGGGATTTTAAAACACAGAGAAGTTTCACACTGTTTTCTTGAGGAAGAGTAGATGTTGTGCAAAGAGCATTAGAAATAGACCCACTTAGGGTTGGATCTGTGCTACCAGCGATTAGGTGTATGAATTTAGCAAATAATTTTAATTCTTGGACAGCAAGGAGATCCAACCAGTCCATCTTAAAGGAAATTAGTCCTGAATTTTCATTGGAAGGACTGATGCTGAAGCTGAAACTCCAGTACTTTGGTCACCTGATGCAAAGAGCTGACTCATTTGAAAAGACCCTGATGCTGGGAAAGATTGAAGGCAGGAGGAGAAGGGGACAACAGAGGATGAGATGATTGGATGGCATCACCGACTCAATGGATGTGAGTTTGGGTGGACTCCGGGAGTTGGTGATGGACAGGGAGGCCTGGCGTGCTGCAGTCCACGGGGTCGCAGAGTCGGACACAACTGAGCAACTGAACTGAATTTAATTCACATCGCTTCAGGTTGTTTGTTTTATTTTTGGTTTGAAAACTAACACCGCTTTTGTCTGATAACTGGTAACTGATATTAGATTTTTCAATATCTTTCAGTTGCATGAGACCAAAACCCCATTCACAGTGTCTCAGGGCACTGGGACCAAGAGGGGTGTACTCTCTTCAGGTGTGGATGGACTGAGGGGCTCAAACGACGACCTCAGCAACCTCGGTGGCTCTCTCGTGTTAGATGTGCTTTCAGGTAGAATTTTTCCTGTGGCGCTCCCTGTTGGCCTAACACTGTTTCAGGTTAGCAAGCCCAGCCCAGACAACCCTTTTCCTACTCGTAATTTTAGCAAAGGCCCTGGAGTTGCATTTCATTGAAGGAGTTGGGTCATGTTTTCATCCTTGATCCTGTGGTCCGGGCAATTAGCATATGATAATAACCCAGATCTGAATCAGGTATGAACTACTGGAGCTGAGAGTAGGAAGTGTGGTCAGTCCCGTGGTGGGAGCCAGGTAGACAGAGAGTCCAGGTGGGAGTTCACTGAAGCAGGAGGAAGGTCCTGTGACTGTGGGGAGAGGGAGTGGATGCTAGACCAGCGTGATGAACAGGCTTTCACCGCAATCTTCCCAGCTTGCCTCTGTGTCCTCCCTTACATAGAAACCCTTGAAAAAATGCCCTCCCCTAACAAGATGCAGCTTCTAATGCATGTACCACTTGAGCCCAACAGAGGAAGACAACTCAGAGACTTGTTTAATTACTGCCTAAGTCTAGGATCACTGGGTGATTTCTCTCAATTCTGTTTGAAAAGACAGCCTTAGGGTCAAGGATCTTACGGTTCAGTCATAAATATAACTGATTATAATAAAGCCAGTGCTCAGTGATAGAAGAAGAAGAATCTAAGGACAATAGAAACTCTGAATCGGAAAAGAGAAAGGGGAAGAAACCCATGGAGATTTTCCAGTTCGCACTGTGTACATATTTCATTGGTCAGGGATGGCACGAACTCTTCGCCTTGGCAATGGAATCAGATTTTTGGTTAGCCAATGCGTCTGTCCGTTTTCTCCCCCTGAGAAGGTCGTTGTCGTGTTTCCTCCTGGTCACGGCCAAGATGGGTGTTGAGAAGAATGCCCTTACTGGGGGCTGCGTGGCCTCAGGAGCCGCTTCACTGTTGATGAGAGGTTGGAGTCCAGGGAGATATTTTGAGGGTTGGGCAGTAACAAAGCTTTGTTGGGAGTTTCTTTGGCAATACAGCTTTCTTATGAACTTAGTAAGTTTTTGATTTATTTGTATTTGATTAACTTCTCCCAGGTTCCCAAAGCCCAAATCCTGGTATTTGGATCAAACTGTTGCCTGGTATGTCTCTAAACAACTCTGCCACCCTAACCCAGTGAGTGGGTCTCCAACAGGCGGCTTTTTTTTTTTTTTTTAACCCTTCAGGGGCCTTTAGTGATGTCTGCAGACATTATTATTGTCACAATAGGGGGTTGAGGGGTGAGTAGGCAGGTACTGCTGGCGTGGAGAGGTAGTGCCCCAGGGTGCTGATAAATATCCTGCCATGCAAAGAACAGTCTCCCACAACAAAGAATTTCCCAGTTCAGTGTGTCAGTAGTAATGAGATCTGAAATCAAGCAAGTCCTAGGCTTCTCAGCCTTCATCTTGGCCCCCATCTCTAGGCCATTCTGAGCAACTTCTTGGAAGTAACAGCGCGCACTCATCTGTCCCTGCTCCGAGGGCGTTGATACATCTTTCTCTAGGATGCTTGTGTTTTATTGACCTTTTATTTTGTGTGGTTAAAAGCCGGATTTTAGTTTAGGGATATTTGATTTTCAGCATTGTAATTTGCAAGATTATCAGCCATCTTGGATTTGCGGTAAAAGACTGAAAAGGTTTTCCATTTATTAAGACTTGACTCAAAGTGTGCCGCGTTTTTGAAGGGCCTTACTGAAGACTGTGGCATAGTAGGCAATGTACCAACATCCTGGCATTTTTATTAAGTGTCCTCCTGTTCCATTCTTAGTAGGCAAGCAGTCTGATTTTCAAGAGCTGTGAGTTTACTAGATGTTTTGCTGATTATGGATCAGTCACTTCTTACCCTATATTATAGTGTACCTCTCTGTTTTGTGTGTGTGGAAAAATGCGTGACACACAGCTTAGGAGCCTCCCAGCAAATGTTTGTTGCATAAAATAATAAGTAAGCCTTGTAGCTCAGTTGGTAAAGAATCTGCCTAAAATGCAGGAGAAGGAAATGGCAACCCATTCCAGTTTTCTTGCCTGGAGAATCCCATGGACCTTGGGCTGCCAGGCTCCTCTGTCCATGGGGTCGCAAGAGTCAGACACGACTTAGCGACTGAGCCACCAGAAGCAGTTTATTGCCTCATGTTACGAAGTGCAAAACACTAATGGGGCTGAGAACACCCTGCAGAGGGAGAGAGATTACTCACTGAGCGGATCTGAGGGGAGAAAGGTAAAGTGTCTTTAGATTTATTAACCTAGAATATTGGTCAATATGAGTAAAAAGTATGATGTACCATAAGAAATGTATTAAGAAAAGAATGTAAGTGAATGTCTACCCGGGAAGGGAAGGAAAGGACTTTATTTCTCTGAAGCTCGTTGGAGGTCCCTGTCTTCAGGGAGTTACTCTTTGCATTTCTGAGTCTGTCTGGTACAAAGCTATCCTTGTAGACCTTTTCCTTAGGAGACTCTGACTGGGCAGGGACTTGAGAAATGCAGAGAGAATCGTTTCCCTGCAGTAACTCCGAATTCTAGCAGCTGCATCTGAACTCCCCTGAACTAAAGGTGTGATTAAAGCTAGACACAGAATGTTTTCAGAGTTTTCTTTCTTCTTGTCATCTCCTGGTGCTTCTTTGGGTTGGCTCACTGTCAAGTAGGAACTTACTGTGTTCTTTTAGTTGAGCAGTCTCGGCTGAAAGTTGTCTTTCCGGTTAGTTCCTATAGAATTTTTCGATTGAGTCTTATTGGTCCAGTTGGGTCACATGCTCATGCCTGAACTACTGCTTGGGGCAGGGAATATGCTGATGGTCCAGACCAGGATGCCTGGTCTACCTGCACCTCTTCCAGGAACTTAAGAGTGGGAAATGATTGGTGCCACCCATACTATAGAGATTGACAACCGAGAGGGGTACTTCAGCAGAAGGAAACTGAAACGCTGCTGCCCAAAGAAAGGGGGCTTCCTAGGTGGCGCTAGTGGTAAAGAATACACCTGCCAGCGCAGGAAACGCAAGAGACGCGGGTTCAACCCCTGGGTCGGGAAGATCCCCTGGAGATGACAGCCTGCTCCAGTATTCTTCCCTGGGAAATTCCATGGATGGAGGAGCCTGGCGGGCTGCAAAGAGCTGGACACAACCGAGCCCCATGCTGCTGCTAAGTCGCTTCAGTCGTGTCCGACTCTGTGCGACCCCATAGACGGCAGCCCACCAGGCTCCCCCGTCCCTGGGATTCTCCAGGCAAGAACACTGGAGTGGGTTGTCATTTCCTTGGAAGCGAGGACAACACAGGTCAATCTCATACACATGCAGTTTTTGTTTTTAAGAAATACATGTATTTGCTCTTGGCTGCGTGGGGTCTTGGTTGCCGTGGGGCTTTTCTCACTGGGCGGAGGGACTACTCTTCACTGCGTCGCTTGGGCTCCTCACTGCGGTGGCTTCTCCTGTTGAGCGTGGGCCCTGGAGTGCACGGGCTCAGCATTCGCAGCACACAGGCCCGGTGGCTTCAGCTCCTGGGCTCTGGAGCACAGGCTCAGTAGCTGTGAAACACCGGGCCAGGTGCTGCGTGATACATGGGATCTTCTTGGACCAGGATTGAACCTGTGTCTGCTGCATTGGCAGGTGGATTCTTAACCATTGAGCCACCAGGGAAGCCTGCAACTTCCTTTTTTTTTTTTTTTTTAAGACTTAGGCCCTTATTGTATATTATTATATTGTATAATAATATATTGTATATAGATTATTCCTACCTAATCTATTTTTCACCTGACGTCATGGACAAGAAATTTTCTTTGAAAACATGATTTTAAATGAATATAAAATGAAATCTGAATTCATTGCCTAATTTCAGATGTTTGGTTTGTCAGAATTAGATTTTGGTTTATCAGAATTGGGACATCCCTGATTAGAGAAGCAGGAGAAGTAAAGCTTAGAAGAGAAGTAGGGCCAGGACGAGGGTGAGGTGAGAGAGAGACCGGGACACACAGCCTACGTCACTGCTCACTTTTAGGGTCGTGCAGCTGCAGGGAGACACTTCCGTGGCCCTGAGAATGAGTGTGTCTCTATTTTGCACCCCGGGTCTGTCTCCCGTGTCAGCCTAGTCCTCTCACAAAGGGAAGCACCTTCAGGGAATAGGAACTGTGTTTGGTTATGAGTGTGAGTTAGAGATGGTAGCCTGTGCAGTTGACCAAGTTGGTGGGGATGATTAAGGTGAACTAGAAAGTAATTATTACACATTTTCACTTGTCTGTAGAAACCTTTGCTGGGCTCTGGTAAGGATAATAATAACTTTGAAGTAATACAAGGAATGTAAGTTTTACTCATGGGTTTGTTTGAACAAGGAAATGTTCCATTTAGAGCTACTACCCTGAAAGCTGTTACTTATTTTTAACCCAAACTATTTCAAGTGGAAAATATGACTTTTTCATTGAATAATATTGAATTTTTATTAAACAGTAAAGATTATAGAAAAGACTTGAGTTAAGAGAGTGACGCATAAGTAACAAATGGGTACTTTCACTAACTTCCTTAAGTGAGACGTTTGCTACTTCTCAATGTCAGATATGAAGTCCCAGTTGAATAGTTGTCTTTTGTGTTCTTAGGTCTTTGAAAGTCATGTTTCTTTGTCAAAGTGAGAGACTAGAATATGGAATTCTAGACAGTTCTCAAGTTCCTTTGCTGATCAAGAAGCTGAAAAAACTTTTAATTAAATGAATTGTCCAGTAATTTTGAGGTCTGTGTTTGAGTGGAATTAGATGATATATGTAATGTGTACACTTAGGGACACATTCACTATAGTTTTGTTTCTTGGAAATCCATAAGTAATACTGTTTACTATAATATTGAAGGTTAGACTGAAGATACTCTATTGAAAGCAGTTTAAGAGAGAAGTCATGATTAAAATTTTCATACTAAAATACTATCTTAATCAATACCAAGTATTGATTTTATCATTTACTGTTACAAATCTTGTTAAAGCCTTACTTTACACCAAGTGTACAAATCAGAGGAAGTCATATTCACCTTGGAATTTAACCATTCGGTAGTCACTTGTTTGGTGGCTGTAATGTTATAGGTATTGTGTGGGATGCTGACTGTATGTGTGGGATGGTGACTGTATGTGTGCTATGCTGACTGTATGTGTAGGGTGCTGTCTGTGTGTGTAGGGTGCTGACTGTATGTGTGCGACGCTGACTGTATGTGTGGGACGCTGACTGTATATGTAGGGTACTGACTGTGTGTAGGGTGCTGTCTGTGTGTGTAGGGTGCTGACTGTATGTGTGGGATGCTGACTGTATATGTAGGGTGCTGACTGTATGTATAGTTTGCTGAATGTATATGTAGGGTGCTGACTGTATGTGTAGTTTGCTGACTGTATGTGTAGAATGCTGACTGTATGTGTAGAATGCTGACTGTAAGTGTGTGATGCTGACTCTGTAGGGTGCTGTATGTGTAGGGTGCTGACTGTATGTGTAGGGTGCTGACTGTATATGTAGAATGCTGACTGTAAGTGTGCGATGCTGATTCTATGTGTAGGGTGCTGACTGTGTAGTTTGCTGACTGTATGTGTGGGATGCTGACTGTATATATGGGATGCTGACTATAGTCTGTAGGATGCTGACTGTATGTGTAGGAAGCTGTCTGTTTGTGTGGGATACTGACTGTATGTGTGTGATGCTGACTGTATGTGTAGGATGCTGTCTGTGTATGTAGGGTGCTGACTGTATGTATAGGATGCTGACTGTATATGTAGGGTACTGACTGTATGTGTAGGATGCTGAATGTGTGTGTAGGGTACTGACTGTGTGTGTAGGATGCTGACTGTATGTGTAGGGTGATGACTGTGTGTGCGATTCTGACTGTATGTGTAGGATGCTGTTTGTGTAGGGTGCTGACTGTATGTGTGGGATGCTGTCTGTGTGTGTAGGGTGCTGACTGTATGTGTGGGATGCTGTCTGTGTGTGTAGGGTGCTGACTGTATGTGTGGGACGCTGACTTATGTGTGGGATGCTGACTGTATGTGTAGGGTGCTGACTGTATATGTGGGATGCTGTCTGTGTGTGTAGGGTGCTGACTGTATGTGTAGGGTGCTGACTGTATGTGTGGGATGCTGTCTGTGTGTGTAGGGTGCTGACTGTATGTGTGGGATGCTGTGTGTGTAGAGTGCTGACTGTATGTGTAGGGTGCTGACTGTATGTGTGGGATGTTGTCTATGTGTGTAGGGTGCTGACTGTATGTGTGGGATGTTGTGTGTGTAGGGTGCTGACTGTATGTGTAGGGTGCTGACTATATGTGTGGGATGCTGTCTGTGTGTGTAGGGTGCTGGCTGTATGTGTGGGATGCTGTCTGTGTGTGTAGGGTGCTGACTGTATGTGTAGCGTGCTGACTGTATGTGTGGGATGCTGTCTGTGTGTGTAGGGTGCTGACTGTATGTGTGGGATGCTGTCTGTGTGTGTAGGGTGCTGACTGTATGTGTAGGGTGCTGACTGTATGTGTGGGATGCTGTCTGTGTGTAGAGTGCTGACTGTATGTGTAGGGTGCTGACTGTATGTGTGGGATGTTGTCTATGTGTGTAGGGTGCTGACTGTATGTGTGGGATGCTGTCTGTGTGTGTAGGGTGCTGACTGTATGTGTAGGGTGCTGACTGTATGTGTGGGATGCTGTCTGTGTGTAGGGTGCTGACTGTATGTGTAGGGTGCTGACTGTATGTGTGGGATGCTGTCTGTGTGTGTAGGGTGCTGACTGTATGTGTGGGATGCTGTCTGTGTGTGTAGGGTGCTGACTGTATGTGTAGGGTGCTGACTGTATGTGTGGGATGCTGTCTGTGTGTGTAGGGTGCTGACTGTATGTGTGGGATGCTGTCTGTGTGTGTAGAGTGCTGACTGTATGTGTAGGGTGCTGACTGTATGTGTGGGATGCTGTCTGTGTGTAGGGTGCTGACTGTATATGTGGGATGCTGTCTGTGTGTGTAGGGTGCTGACTGTATGTGTGGGATGCTGTCTGTGTGTAGGGTGCTGACTGTATGTGTAGGGTGCTGACTGTATGTGTGGAATGCTGTCTGTGTGTGTAGGGTGCTGACTGTATGTGTGGGATGCTGTCTGTGTGTGTAGGGTGCTGACTGTATATGTGGGATGCTGTCTGTGTGTGTAGGGTGCTGACTGTATGTGTGGGATGCTGTCTGTGTGTGTAGGGTGCTGACTGTATGTGTGGGATGCTGTCTGTGTGTGTAGGGTGCTGACTGTATGTGTGGGATGCTGTCTGTGTGTAGGGTGCTGACTGTGTAGGGTGCTGAGTGTATGTGTAGGATGCTGTCTGTGTGTAGGGTGCTGACTGTATGGGACGCTGACTTATGTGTGGGATGCTGACTGTATGTGTCGGGTGCTGACTGTATATGTGGGATGCTGTCTGTGTGTGTAGGGTGCTGACTGTATGTGTGAGATGCTGATAATAATCCCTGTCTTTAATTTTGTCACAGTTTAGTGGAAGAAGAGGAATTATAATAATACTTTGATTGTATGTAGATGTCCAACCCATTCAAGCATTGAGACCCTTGCCACATCTGGGAGTGAAATGCTTATCTAGGGGCAAAGAAGGGATGCTTTTGGAAACGGGTCAAGAGCTTAGATGAGTAGGGGACTTGGAAGATATTCCTGATGTACTGTGTTTGGTTAGTTTCCTGACCAGGAAGAAAGGAGTAATGTTATTTATCGGTTGAAGTATGTATGTTAGTCAATCAGTTGTGTCTGACTCTTTGCCACCTCATGGACTGTAGCCTTCCAGGCTCCTCTGTCCATGGGATTCTCCAGGCAAGGATTCTGCAGTGGGTTGCCATTCCCTTCTCCAGGGGATCTTCCCGACCCAGGGATTGAACCCGGGTCTGCTCTACTGAGTCAGACTCTTTACCATCTGAGCCAAGGTTGGAGATGTTTATTGGTAACATCTGTATGTTTCACGTGATTCATGTGAAGGTGAAGGAGGCAGGGGAGATGACAGGATATATAGAATAGGCAAACAAAAAAGAGAAGCTTGAAAGAAAAGAGTTGGTTATAAACCAAGAAGTCAAAGTTAGAAATACGGAGGCATGAGACAAAAAGTCAGAAACTGTGATGGGGGTATAAACCTCAGATTTCAACATCAGCGACAGAGAAGAGAGTCAGCGGCCAAGGAACATCTTAGAGATTCTCCTAGCTTCAAGGATTGAGAGAACAGCCATGCTGGAGCTCATGTTAGACAGGGAAAGTAGGTGTCTGCCAGGAGCGTCCTTCCCAAACCTTCTCAGCCTTTGACTAAGTTTTTCTTACATAGTTATTTCTTAGGCTGTAATCTCTTAGCATATTACATATAAATATTTAAAATTTTGCTTCTTCTAATATGTTTCAAACTTGAAATTGGTTTCATGCTGTGAAAATGGAGGAAAAACATGAATTACCTTTTCAAAACTGAAGATACAGGTTGGGGAGAAGATAAAATGCTTTACTCACGGGGAAGGTTGTGGAAAGAAAGGGAAGAGAGGAAGCAGAGAATGGACAAGCTAGGTAAGCAGAAGATCCTGGTTTTCAATGTGGTGAGCCTGGTGAACTGTAGGAGCCCACCATACTCCTTGTGTCCATTTTTTAGCTTTCTGTCCGTAGTGAACAGTTCTGACTCGTTGAATCTCTCCTTGCAGCTCATGTTTTCTGCATAGACCTATGGTCGTTCCCCGTTGAGACTTCACTGCTCGTTTTCTCAAGTGTCTTCCTCACCCCTAATGCATTGTCCTTCAACATGGATCTGCTACTTTAGCTAAGATATGACCAGCAACGAATAGTAGTAAGGTAGGATTACTGTACTCTTCTTAGTAAATTACTAAATATATATATACATATATACACACACATACATATGTACACATGTATATGTGTGTGTATATATGTGTATATATATATATTTTTTTTCTCTCTCAAACTGAAGCAGTTTTGGCTTGTCTTAATTTCATAGTGTTCTTTATGTTAGATTGTTCTCCTGCCTAGGCAAGCTGCGATCATTTTATATTTGTGTTACTAATTTTTTTGCTTGGCATTTATCCTGAATTCTATTAATATCTGTGATGTAATTACCCTTTTTTTTTCAGCTAACACAATCAGCAGAAGCCCAGTCTGTATCTCTTCCCTGACCTGGGTGCTCATCTGTCCCTTATTTTCAACTCTGTGGCACCAAACTCCATGTATTTTATTTTTCTTCTCAAACACTTATTTCTCCTTCTGGTTTTTGTATTACTACTAATAGCATTAGTAGTCCATTATTTTAACATAGTCCTATATTCATTTACTGTTTTATTTATTCATTTAATGTACAGTAATAGACTTCTGTTTAAGGATCAGAGAATTTCTTGATTCTGGGGATATAATGATGGATAAATTGGATATCCTGTCTTTATAGCTTATATTCTTGAGGTTATTGGTGGTGGTGGTGGTGGTTTAGTCACTAAGTCGTGTCAGACTCTTGTGACCCCATGTGCTGCAGCCCGCCAGGCTCTTCTGTCCATGGGATTCTCCAGGCAAGGATACTGGAGTGGGTTGCCATGCCCTCCTCCAGGGGATCCTCCCAACCCAGGGATCAAACCCAGGTCTCCTGCATTGTAGGCAGATTCTTTGCTGCTGAGACACCAGGGAAGCCCGTATTCTAGAAATTGGGACAGGTTAAAAAAATAAACTGGCAAAATAATTATGAATTGCAGTAAATATTTTTTGAAGGGAAGCAAATGACTTGGAGATATGGTCTCAGGAGCCACTTCAGATAGCAGAGTCACAGAAAGCTCCTCTGAGGAGTTGGTATTGAAGGGGAAACCTGTGTATGAGAAGGAGCTGTTTACCGGAGGCTGTGTGGGAGGGCGGCGGTGGTGATGGTTTTGGTGGTGGAAGCGTTCTCATTAGAAGGAGTAGAAGGGTGAAGTAAGTCAGACAGAGCGATGCTGTGTGCGCTTGCTTTTTTCTGCGGAATTTTAAAACGCCAGACGCGTAGAAATAGAGTGGAATTGTAGTTGCCAGAGGCTGAGAAGTAGGGGAAATAGGGAGATGCTGGTCAGAGTACAGACTGCTAGTTATAAGATGAGTAAGTTCTGTATTGTTCTGTATGAGTAAGATCTCATGTAGAACATGGTGACTTTAATTAAAAATGTTGTATGCTTGAAAATTTTCAAGAGAGTAGTTTTGAAATATGACCCCCGCTACACAAACACAGCTGTTATTATGTGAAGGTATCTCTGTGTTAACCGGCCTTGTGACAGTCCTCACAATGTATGCGTGCATCTAATCGTCACAGTGTAGAAGTCACACTTACGTATGTTGGATGCCAATAATATTTCAATAAAGCTGAGTGGAAAAAAAGAAAAAAAAGGAATAGAGGGTACACAAACTTTGGAAGAAAGAGCTTGGTGAATTTGAGGAACAGAAAAAACTTCAGTGTGGCTGACATAGTGGGAGAGACCAAGATAGGTAGGAAGAGGTTACAGAAATATTCAGAGTTTTGAAGGGTTTGGCATGTCGTTCGTTGTGTCCTTAAACGATATCATCATTTAACCTACTATGTGAGGAATGGACTGAGTGGGCTGAAGGTAAAAGCTGACAATTTTAGGAGCTAAGGTGAGAGAGAGTGGTGCCCTGATAAGATGCTGGCAACAAGAGGGAGATGGATGAATTTGAGATTCCTTTTAAAAAAAAATCTATGGGTATTTTTGGTGTGGAAAGAGACAACACACTCAAGGATGATTTTTGGGTTTTGAACAACTGTGTGGATGCTAGCATCAGGTACAGAATCTTTTTAGTTTATTATCTTTCCCGTTACCTCAAGGATTGGTTGTTTTTCCAAAAGGGAAAGTAATTATAATGCTACAAATAGCATTAGTGCTGGAAATAAAAGCATCTGACAAATTTGTTACATGTACTAGTTAATACTTTGTTTTGCTTTATTTGTGGCTCACATTGACAGTTTTTAATTCAGTAGAAATTGAATAGATATTAAAGTAGATCGTTCGAATTTTGTGTTACTTATTTTATAAGTTAATTAGTCATATCTATCTTTTTTTTTTTTTTTGCTGAAGAAATTTTACAATATTTTCAAAAGAGAGGAGTTAATACTTATTGTCTGTGTTCTATGTGCCAGGCATTTGGCTAGCTGTTTTAAATGTTTTTTTTGAGAGTCCTGTGTCTTCATATCTGGTTATCTTTTGAATTTTAGACCTGAGAAGAAGTAGTGGAGTGATGGGGCTTTTAGCTGGAAGGTTACCTTAGAGGTCATCCACTTCCTCCCCTTCTAGCTTAGCTGAGACCTACGGCGGGCCCCTGAGCTGCCCAGGATCACCGCGCCGGGTTTACCGTTGGCGGATAGTAGCGCTGCCTTTACCTCTGGCGCGTGTGTTCAGCCGGCAGCCCCGCGTGCTGTCACCCCCTCAGGATTTCATTCTGAAAGTGCTCAGTGCTGCGGAGGAAAGTGACCGTGCAGGGTGGTGAGCACCCACACTGCATTCATCTGCGTCTGCTCACCCCAGCATTCTGCTACATGTTCTCTCTTTATGCATTTATATATTCTAAAAACCACTTGAAAATATATTACATATATCTCTTACATTATATTACAGTATATAAAATTAAGCATGTATTTCCTAAGAATATGGATAATTTTTTGCATGATTGTGATGTCAGTATTTAAGAAAATTAACATTAGTTTAAGAATATGTCTAATGTAATGTTTTATATACGTATATCCCGAGTGGTCCCTGAACATTTTTTTTTTTTTTTTTTTTTAGTTTTTTGGATTCAAGATTCAATTGGGTTTCATACATTGCATTTGAGTCTTAAATCTTTATTCTCTTAATCTTGAACAGTCCCCACCTTTTTTGTTTTTCATGATTTATCTATATTTTCTTTTACAATATGTAGTTTATGTATGTTTAATACCTTTCTTGAGACTTCCCTGGTTTCATGGAACATTATTCATTCAAAGTTTATTTGCAATTTACTTTTTCCTTTCAGTTCTCTAAAGTTGTTGGAGATAAAATTGTTTATTCTGAGTTTTTATTTTTTTAATCATTCCAGCTTTAAATACACATTTGCTGAAGTTTTTACATTTGGTTGCATTAAGTTAAAGATAAAAAAAAAAAGAGCTAGGAGATTTATGCTGTATTCAACCCACTGGTGTACGTGTGTGTGTGCTAAGTAGCTTCAGTCGTGTCTGACTCATGGTGGCCCCACTGACTGTAGCTCGGCAGTCTCCTTTGTCTGTGTGATTTCCCAGACAAGAATACTGGAGTGGGTTGCCATGCCCTCCTCCAGGGGATCTTCTGGACCCAGGGATCAAACCTGTGTCTCTTACATCTCCTGCATTGGCAGGTAGGCACCAGCTGGCAATTAAAGTTTGCTTAAAACAACAGAAATCTGCAGGAATTACTCCCCCATCCACCATGGCCCACTCCCAGCTCATAACCAGTTGTTTTTCCTTAGGAAGGTGTATGTAATTGCTGTGGGCATTATAAGGCTGTAGCAGCCTATGTTTTCATCTTTGAAAAATGCACAGTTTCAAGGGGGAAGTAGACTGAAATGCTGGTGACACATAAGCAAGTGCGTAGAGGCCAGCAGAGCTAAGCACGAGACGAGACCTCGGTACCTGCTCCCTCTGGTGCTTGCGTAGGACTGGCCTGCAGTCGCTGTTGTCTTCCTTCCTTCCTTGCTGGCTTTTGCATTTCACAGATTTGGTTGGTTTTCTTTAAGCATTACACGGCATTTAGGAACAAGTGGAGATTTGCGGGGAGAAAGTAGGAGGTAAGATTTTAGCAATATTTTCCAGGTGGGGAGAGTCATATTTTGGTTGGAGGAAAGGAAGAAAGTGGCAATGAGGAAAGCACTGCTCTGAATGTCCTGGGGCTGTCTGTGAAGGCTTTTCCTTCCTTTTACTTCAGCCAGGACTCTGTTGTGCGTCTGTGTTTTTATTGCACTTGGTACAGGGATTCCTTAGAGCAGTCACTGTTTGATGTTAGAGCTCTTCCTTTCTTCTTGTAAACTTCCCGAGGCTGTGGCCAGAACTTTTCTTATCTCCGTGCTCAGGACCTCACTCAGCGTCTGGCGTATTGTAGGTTTTTTAGAAGTACTTACTGGATGAATAAATGAATGGATGAAAGTCTTTCATTGAGACCCTGAGCAAAAAGACAGATACCTTCCCTAGGCAACCACGGTAATGATTCGACCTGCAGTTTAGATCAGTGTATTGTTGAGGTGTTGAAATTAGAGCTAGAATTGGTTCAGATAAAACCTGAAAAAAATAAGGGACCAACGAAGGTTGAGACTTTTGGTTCAAGAGTCTGGGATATGGAACAGGGATTAAATTGTTCAGTGGAAACCGGAAACGTTCTGTGAGAGAAATTATTTTTTATTTCTCCCTACATTGTAACTCTCTTTGAAAGGAAAAAAAATTGGCCTTAATTTGAAAATTGAACTCTTTTATAATAATTGATCATATAGGAAGAGTTAAAAGTCAAGAGGTACCTAGATAACTAGTCAAGGCTATGGTTTTTCCAGTAGTCATGTATGGATGTGAGAGTTGGACCATAAAGAAAGCTGAGTGCCGAAGAATTGATGCTTTTGAACTGTGGTGTTGGAGAAGACTCTTGAGAGTCCCCTGGACTGCAAGGAGATCCAGCCAGTCCATCCTAAAGCAAATCAGTCCTGGATATTCACTGGAAGGACTGATGCTGAAGCTGAAACTCCAATACTTTAGCCACCTGATGAGAAGAACTGACATTTGAAAAGACCCTGATGCTGGGAAAGATTGAGGGCAGGAGGAGAAGGGGACGACAGAGGATGAGATGGTTGGATGGCATCACTAACTCAATGGACATGGGTTTGAGTGAACTCTGGGAGTTGGTGATGGATAAGGAGGCCTGGCGTGCTGTGGTCCATGGGGTCACAAAGAGTCGGACACGATTGAGCGACTGAACTGAACTGAACCTAGATAACTTATATTTTCATAAGTTGGGACATACTGATTTGTATGCCGTGGGGCCATACTTGATCCTTTTAACCTTTTGTTCCCGTTTTCCTTCAGAGTAGCCGTGGTTCACACACGTGGTCTCCACTTTCCCACCTGCTGTCTTTGCTTGTGTTCAGACTTGTGTTTAGAAAGGAGCCCTCTTCCATCACCTGCTCTTCCATGTTCTTTGTGTAGCTTTGTCTCTCATGATTTCTTAGCAATGACTGCTTCTTAATATCTCTCCAAAGCCTTGCATATTAAATACATCTCTTCTGATCTTCACAACAACCCTGCAAACTCAGTATTACTGTCCCTATTTTAAAGATAAGATCTTTTAGGAGGTTAATTAAAATGCACAGTTACTCAGCTATGACGCGTTAAGTTAGGATTTCAACCCAGGAGTGTTTCCAAAGCCTCCTCCTACGCACACCTTTGCAGAGAGACGTGCGTGTACTTGCGCTCCTTTCATGACTATTCCTCAAGGCTTGCCAGGGATTTTCTTTTTTTATTTTTTTTTTGATTTTCTTTTTTTAAATTAATGATAGTTTTTCTAGCTTTAATGAGATATAATTGATATGCAGCATTGTATGAGTTTAAGGTGTACAGCATGACACACCTATGATTGTGAAATGATGTTTTTTTTTGAGTGCTCTTCTCAGCTGTACCTCAGGTACTTTGTACCTCAGGCTTTCATATTCTGTGAAGGCTTCGCTGATGGTCTCTGGATGTATCCCCACTGAGCTTATAACCGACCTGTGTTTGTGAACCGGTTTAATCCTGTATGGCATTTGTTTGTTTCCCTGTTTGTTACGCCTAGTAGGTGGTGAGCTTCTTGAGACTAGGGGCTGTAATTTTATGCATTTTGGTATTCCCGGCACTGAGGAATATGCTGGCAAATAGATTCAGCTCTTTTTCAACCCCTTGGACTGTAGCCCTCCAGCCTCCTCTGTCCATGGGATTTTCCAGGCAAGAATACTGGCGTGGGTTTCCATTTCCTTCTCCAGGGGGTCTTCCCAACCCAGGGATTGAACCTGCATCCTGCCTGGAGGGTGGATTCTTTACCACAGAGCCAGGCTTCCTTGCATTTGTTCTTAATACATCGTAACTTGTTTGAAGGCCAGTAATCCAGGATTTTATTTATCTTTGCATCCCTAACAGTATCACTCCTATGATTACTCAATAAATACTTGTTGGTTTAGCTTAAAACACACAAAAAAATCTGTTAATAATCCTGCTCTGCCCAAATAATTTTAAATATCAGTATTTCAAATACATTTTTAAAATGAAAAAAAAAAAGTTAATTTCAAAGCGAACATTTTGTTCATTTGTTTATAACCTCACACAGAATTTATTCAGTTCAGTTCAGTTGCTCAGTTGTGTCCAACTCTTTGAGATTCCATGAATCGCAGCACACCAGGCCTCCCTGTCCATCACCAACTCCCAGAGTTTACCCAAACTCATGTCTATCGAGTCAGTGATGCCGTCCAACCATCTCATCCTCTGTCGTCCCCTTCTCTTCCTGCCCCCTATCCCTCCCAGCATCAGAGTCTTTTCCAGTGAGTCAACTCTTCGCATGAGGTGGCCAAAGTACTGGAGTTTCAGCTTTAGCATCATTCCTTCCAAAGAACACCCAGGACCGGTCTCCTTTAGAATGGACTGGTTGGATCTTCTTGCAGTCCAAGGGACTCTCAAGAGTCTTCTCCAACACCACAGTTCAAAAGCATCAATTCTTCGGCTCTCAGCTTTCTTCACAGTCCAGCTCTCACATCCATACATGACCACTGGAAAAACCATAGCCTTGACTAGACAGACCTTTGTTGGCAAAGTAA
This sequence comes from Bos javanicus, assembly GCF_032452875.1. NCBI lineage: Eukaryota > Metazoa > Chordata > Mammalia > Artiodactyla > Bovidae > Bos > Bos javanicus. Next base: position 107,354,349 of record NC_083874.1, read on the forward strand.
TGTCTCTGCTTTTGAATATGCTATCTAGGTTGGTCGTAACTTTCCTTCCAAGGAGTAGGCGTCTTTTAATTTCATGGCTGCAGTCACCATCTGCAGTGATTTTGGAGCCCAGAAAAATAAAGTCTGACACTGTTCCCACTGTTTCCCCATCTATTTCCCATGAAGTGATGGGACCGGATGCCATGATCTTCGTTTTCTGAATATTGAGCTTTAAGCCAACTTTTTCACTTTCCTCTTTCGTTTTCATCAAGAGGCTCTTTTGTTCCTCTTTACTTTCTGCCATAAGGGTGGCGTCATCTGCATATCTGAGGTTATTGATATTTCTCCCGGCAATCTTGATTCTAGCTTGTGCTGCTTCCAGCCCAGCGTTTCTCATGATGTACTCTGCATATAAATTAAATAAGCATGGTGACAATGTACAGCCTTGATGTACTCCTTTTCCTACTTGGAACCAGTCTGTTGTTCCATGTCCAGTTCTAACTGTTGCTTCCTGACCTGCATATAGGTTTCTCAAGAGGCAGGTCAGGTGGTCTGGTATTCCCATCTCTTTCAGAATTTTCCACAGTTTATTGTGATCCACACAGTCAAAGGCTTTGGCATAATCAATAAACAGAAATTTATTCAGTATTCTCTCTCAATGAAACATCCTTGTCTGTTAACGCTGTTCCAGCAGGCGGTCTGCTAATCTCCTGCAGTTTCAGTTGGATGCACTGACCTGTGTACAGTACGGTGTGTAAAATAGATGGCTAGTGGAAAGCTGCTGTGTAACACGGGGAGCTCAGCGCCTGCTCTGTGGTGACCTAAGGGTTGGGTGGAGTGGGAGGAGGCTCAGAGGGAGGGGCTGTACATAGCTGATTCACCTTGTACAGCAAAAACTAACAACATTGTAAAGCAGTTATACTGCAATTAAAAAACCAGGAAACAATTAAATTTTATTTTATTTTTATTTTTTTTAATTAATTTTATTTTATTTTTAAACTTTACATAATTGTATTAGTTTTGCCAAATATCAAAATGAATCCATCACAGGTATACAAGTTTAAAAGCCAGCAAGAAAAAAGCACCGTTTATTTTGAATTAATCTAAAGCGACACTTTGAAATAAGGAAAGTGTAGGAGAAGTTTTAGGATCCATATCTGAAAGGCAGTCAAGGTCAGTATATATTAACTGGTAATGAATGATGTTGTCTTTGTAGTTAAACTCTGGTGATCATTCATTTCTGCCTGCTTAACTGCTTCTGAAGAAGCACCCTGTTCTGTATTCACGTGAGGTCAGCTTTTGGTTTGTGACTGTGGTTCTTACTTGCACACTCGGTGGCTTTTTGTGACTTTTTTTCTGTCTTACTGCAAGCAGCTTAAAATTCTGCTCAGATAGTCTGACTTCTGTCAGTATTGAAGCATATGAAAGGTAAGAAATACCGTTAAGTAATTATTTTTGTTCTTTGGTTAATGGTTTTATAGTCTTTATCAATGAGCAAACATATTCTGATAAAGTAACTTGAATCATAAACTGATTTGATGGGTTTTATTAATTAAGGATTATAGATTCAAACTCTGTTAAATTTCTTCTAGCTTGTGAACATCTGTCTTGGGTGAAGAATGAAAGGCTTCCTGATTCTTTACACAGCTTTTATTCACTTATCTTTTGATTTTTCTAAATAAGCATATCTTCCATGGTATATTTGATTTTTTTTCAGTGTTAAGAAAGGAAATATTTAAGGAAATATTTTTGACTACAATATACCATCTGTGTTAAAATAAATTCCCCTTACTTCAAAGGAAGTATTAAATACAGATTAAAATTTCCTTATGCTATATAAAAACATTATTTTCATCTGTGTATTTAGAGGATGTAAAAAAAACACATTGCCAGTTGTGAAGCCAAAAGTTGAAAATCAGGAGGCATTTTAGATACTTACACACATCCTTATAAAATATGCCATTGGAATTCCATTGTCCTCCCAAAGAACCTAGGTATTTCATAGTTTGCTGTTTAATAATGTCAGTTTTTGTCTAAGCAGTATATATTTATAGATGTATTTTATACAGAATGAAATTCTAATTTTTGAAAATATGGCAACTTTTAATGGTTCTTTTAAAGTCTTTAATCACTATTTATGGTGAATTGAAAATTCGAGATAACTTACTCTATCCTAAATACCAAACTGAATACCATTAAATAAGAAAGATTTAAATAAGTCTAAAAGTCAGTAGTTTTTTAGGATTTTTATTAGTTTTACCTTTTAAAAAGATGGTATTTTAAAATGAACATCTTTGCTAATAACATGCATGTCCTTTTGTATATTACTCTATTTCTGCCTGACTTGTAGTTGGTGGTGGTGTAGTTGCTAAGTCGTGTCCAACTCTTGTGACACCCTGCCTGCAGCCCACCAGGCTCCTCTGTCCACGGGATTCTCCAGGCATGAATACTGGAGTGGGTTGCCATTTCCTTCTTCATGGGATCTTCCCAACTCAGGTATCAAACTTGAGTCTTCTGCTTTGCAGGTAGATTCTTTCATGACTTAACTACCAGGGAAGCCCCGATTTGTGCTTAGTATCCACTAAATTATAGGAATTTTTGTTTTAAAATCTCATTTATAAATCTTTTTAAAAAATGAATTCGCTCTTGCAATTATTTGATAAATTGAATGCCTATTGCATATGAGTAGTAATATTAGCCCCCGTGATAGAAAGATGAAAATATGTAATATTCTTATTTTCATGTAGATCATAGTATGATGGGAGAGATACACCTGAATAAATAATTATACTGTGAGAAGTGTTATATTAATCACATGTGCATACATGATCCCTGAGAGCTGAGAAAAAGGAACACCTAAATTGTCCTGGGTAGTGAGGGTTGTAAGGATGGTCAGAGAAGGTTTCATAGAGAAAAATGGCTTTACAATTTAGTTGTTGGTAATTCTCCAGGTGGACAAGGGACAAAAACATTTAGACTGAAGGAAGAACATCTCCAAAGGCAGAGAGGTATGATTGTGAGACACTCAGAGACCATAGGTAGTAAGTTGTGATGCTGCTTTTGAGGGTGGAAGGCGATCTGAGACCATCTTGGATTACCAGGCAAAGGGATTTGAATTCTAACCTATAGTATAGATCAGGGTTGTAAACGTAATACTTAGTATTACAAGTAATGATAGAATTAATATCTAGAATCATTGAGTATCCTAAAGAATTAAGAGGGCTAAGTGTGGATTGTAGGGCATGTGGAGATGTGTGTATAAGGCAGGGGAGACGCAACCAGTTAGTTCATGTACCAGATTTTTATTGTGTACTATGCAAGGCATTGGCACCCCACTCCAGCACTCTTGCCTGGAAAATCCCATGGACGGAGGAGCCTGGTAGGCTGCAGTCCACGGGGCCGCTAAAAGTTGGACACGACTGAGCGACTTCACTTTCACTTTTCCCTTTCATGCATTGGAGAAGGAAATGGCAACCCACTCCAGTGTTCTTGCCTGGAGAATCCCAGGGACGAGGGAGCCTGGTGGGCTGCCGTCTGTGGGGTCACACAGAGTCGGACATGACTGAAGTGACTTAGCAGCAGCAGCATGCAAGGCACAGTTTCAAGCACTGAAGAGCTTAGTGAGGGAAGAGAGCAGAGTTATTCCTTGCCCAGTCGGAACTTAGATTACAAAGAAGTCTGTATTATACCCCCACCTGCTCTGTGTCTTTCTTCGTAATTTTTGTCTGCAACATGACTGTATAATTTCCTTATATTTTTCGTTTTTCGCCTTCTTTGTTGTTGACATAGGCATCTCTGCCCTATGACTTGTGGAAGAAAGTACCTAAGTTTGTGACATGCTCTCCACGTTATTATTCTTCCCCTAACCAATAGTTTGAGGTCCGGCATTACTTTTTTAAAAACTTTGAAGGTAATTGTAGATTAATATGCAATCATATGAAATAATAATCCTTTTATATTTGGTCCCATTTCCCCTCTTTGTAAAATTTAGTAAAACTATGACAACCAGCGTATTAACATTGACATAATCCACTGACCTTATTCATATATTTCTCCAGTTGTAATTGCACTCCTTTGCTGTGTGTCTGTTAAGCTCTATAGTGTTTTATTACCAGTCTAGATTGACCTATCCGGCACTACCACCAAGATACTGAACAGTTCCAGCACTACTTCTGGTATCCTTGGTATTCTCCTTCTATAACCACGCTTACTCTAAACCCTAAACCATGGCATAAACTCTAAACCCCTAATCTGTTGTTTTCCGAAGATTTTTTACTTCAAGAATGTTATATAAATGGAATCATAGAGTATATAACTGTTGGGTTGACTTTTTTGTTCACCAGGATTCCTAGAGATTCATCCAAGTTGCTGTCTGTGTCAAGAGATTGCTCCCCTTTAACGTGGGTAGTATTCCACTGTATGCATTCACCAGTTGAAGGGTCTCTGTGCCGATTCCAGCTTTTGGCTTTTCCAGACGGAGCTGCTGTGAACACTTGGGTACAGGTTTTTTGTGGATGTGTTTTCATTTCTATGCATAAATGCCCAAGAGTGCAATGGCTGGGTCATACGGTGTTGAATTAAAGTTTGATCAGAAACTGGAGTGGCTGTACCACTTCTTGTCTGCTGACCAGTAGCAAATCAGCGACCCAGTTTTTCCATATCCATACAGGCATTTGGTCTTGCCATGTTTTATTTAGCCATTCTGATAGGTGTGAAGTGTATCCCACTGTGGTTTGACTGCGTTTCCCCAGGGGCTGGCTTATGTTGAACACCCTTTCATGTGTTCATTTGCCATTTTTATACCCTCTTCTGTGAAATGTCTGTCATCTTCTCATTTTGTGGTTGGATTGTTGTTTTTAAATGTTGAATTTTGAGAGAGATTATGAATTCTAGGTACTACTAGTTCTCTGTCAGATACGTGGTTTGCACAATTTTCTCCCAGTCTATGGCTTGTCTTTTTCTCATCTTCACATGTACTTTCACAGGGCAACCTTTTTACTTTTGATGAGCCCAGTTTATCAATTTTTTCCTTTTTTGGATTGTGTGTTTTGTTTAAAGTCTAAGAACTCTGCCTAGGTTAAGATCCTGAAGATTTTGCTTCTGTTTCTTTTTTCTGAAAGTTTTGCAGTTTTATGTTTAAGTTTATGATTCTTTTGAATTAATTTTTGTGTATGGTGTTAGGTCAGGGTTCATTTTGTTCCCTTTTATTTAGCCTATAGTTACCTAGTCGCTTCAGTGTCGTTATTAAAAGGCTTGTTTTCTTTGCTGACTTGCTTCTGGACCTTTGTCTAAGAACAGTTGAACATGTTTGTGTGGGTCGGTTTGTGGGTTCTCTCCTCTCTCCTCTTGATCTGTTGTCTGTCCTCTACTGATAAAACACTGTCTTGATTTCTGACTTGTGAAGAATCACATATTTTTCTGAATACTCTTTTCAGCCGTACTGCCTCCTCTTCTTTTGGAACTCAAGATGATACAAATGTTGGGTCATTTTTTTAAGACTTTAGAATATTATTTATTTTTTGGCTGCATGGCATATGGGATCTTATTCTCCCACCAGAAATTGAACCCTCACCCCCTATGGTGGAAGTGTGGAGTCTTAGCCACGTCAATGCCAGGGAAGGTCCCCAAATGTTGGGTCTTTGTTATTGTACCACAGGTCCCCAAGGCTTTATTATTATTCTTATTTTCTGTTTGTTTTCTCTTTCTGTTTGGATTGATTGAATTCTATTCCTGTATTCTTACATTCACTGTATCCTCTGTTGTCTACTCCTGAGCCCATCTAGTGAGGTTTTTTATTCCCATTATTGCATTTTTAATTTCTATAATGTCCGTATATTGAAAAAAATTCTTCTATTTTTTTGCTTAGATTTCCTATTTTTACAGTTGTTTTAAGGGAATTTATAACTATTGTTTTGCATTTGTTTTAAGAGAATTTATAACTGATTGTGGAAGAGTTTCTTATGGTGTTGGATTTAAAAATCCTCTTCTGATAATTCTGACATCTGATTCATCTTGATGTTGGTATTAGTTGTTTATCTTGTTTCAACTGTAATTTTTTTTTCTTGGTTCTTGATATGACACGTGAGTTTCAACTGAAGCCTCAATGTTTTGTCTGTTAGGTTAGGAGACTCTGGGGCCTATTTCAATCTTTTATTTTTACAGGCAGTCCATCGGTGTTTAGATTTAGCATGCAGTCGTTGGCCTGTTCTCGTGGGCTGTGGTTCCAGCGACAGCTCGTTTTCAGGGTCTTCATGCTGTCACTTCTGTTTGCTTGATCTGGTGTCACGAGGGCTCCCGCTGGTCCTTGCTGGTGCTGCTTGAGGGAGTAGAGGACGTTCTTCTTGGGCTGAGCTGCTGGCTGTTGGTTGGTTAGGGAAGGAGTGAGATCAGGTTTCCTCCCTGTGCCCCTTGCTGCCCTGCCACCTCTGGGCAGGAGAGGAGCACCCTAGCCTCGCAGGGAGCAGGGGCTTCCTGGACGGGACCTCCTACTGCAGCTCAGCCCTCTGGCCAGTTCCGTGCACCAGCTCCGGAGTTTCTGGGGCCAGGAGAACCTGGGGCCTGTGGGGCGGAGAGGACTGCTGTGGGCTCTTGCTGTGGCCGGGTCCCCATCACTGGTTCTTCCTGCCGTGTTTCCTTTCTCTTGGCCGAAAGGGGGATTCTTGGGCCCTGATGGGAAGGAGAATGTCTCTCTTGGCTGTTCATTTTTGAGGAGGCTCGCCGTCTGTCTGTCTTGCTGGTGCTGGCTGGCCCCATGTTGCCAGAGGGACCCGCGTAGCATCCCCGGGGAGCTGGCCTTCACCGACGGCCTTTTGTTCCCAGACGAGCAGGTGGGCAGCCAGGGACAGACCACCTTCTCCTGTTGGGTGAGGGAGCCCAGGATACCCTGCCTCTGCCTCTGCCGTTCTCCCAGGCCTGGGGCCCAAGGACTCTACCTCCTTTCCCCCGACTTCTCAGGTTCTTCTTTGGTTGTCCCTTTTGCTATTCCCAGTGTTGACAGCTGTGTTCGGTGGGGCGGACCTGGGAAAGATGGCCTCTGCCACGTTACCTGGATCAGAAGCCAGGCTTTCCTTTTGCGTGCTCAGTCGCTCAGTTGTGTTCAGCTCTTTGCAGCCCGTGGTCTGTAGCGCACTATACTCCTCTGTCCATGAGATGAAAAGGTCTTACTTTTGACTTTGGCTTATTTGTGATATAAGCCTGGTGATCGAGGGCTGGGGTGGTATGGGCTGGGACTGAGTTTGGCCTTGTCTGGAGCCCTGAGAGACTCTCTGTCTCCTGAGAGTCCACTAACCATCCTGCGCTCCTGGGTTTCACCTCATCCTCCAGTTCTTCACAGGGCCCTGGAAAATGGCAAGGCAAGGCTGCCCTCGCATTTTTTCTGAGGTCCTGTCTTGGTCCAGAGAAGCTTGCTTCTTTGTTCTCTTGATTTTTCCCTTGGTGGGCCTATTTGGTCCCTGCTGCCTCTTTTCATGTTGGGGTATCCAGTGTGACTCCTCAGGATTTCTTCTAGAAGTTGGGTAGTTTTGGGGCACATTTGCATGCTGCCTAGAGTGCCAGGACTTTCCCTTTTTTTCCCTTTGAAACTGTGTAGTGAAGCTTGTGGCGTGAAGTTGTACTCCTTTACTTGCTGATGGTTTGTGTAAATTTTTGTTTTTTTCCTTAACGATCTTTTGTTCTTTTTGTTTGTTATTGGCGGTAGGAGCTTCTGAAGTACTTCTTTTACTATGATGGCTTTACCTGAAAATTCTAATAATGACTTTCTGTAGTTTTCGTATCTCTCTCTGACATTTGACATTGCTAACAACTTCTTTTCTTAAATCTCAGTGTCTGTAACTGTCAAACCTCTTTTATTCTTCTGCCTACCTAATTTCTACCCTTTGGCTTTTTTCCTCTAGTTCCTCCACTGACAGATTCTCATGGGCTTTGTCCTTAATGATCTGCTTTTCTGTCAACATTCAGTCTTAGTTTGATCACTTTTAAGCACTTGACTCTCAGATTTGTATCGTCTAGCCTTGATGCTTTACCTAAGCATTTATTTCCTGCTGAAATGAAGGTATTTTCTTTAAAGTAGCTCCATATTGTCATTCTTCCATTTCTTTTGATATTATCTTCATTTCTTATAAAAGTCTTAAACTTGTCCTGTATCATCTGTCTCTTCCTTAAATCCATTTATCAGGTCAAGCCTGGTACCTTTTTACCTCTCACTGACATTGTCAATGATAGATCCTCATTTCTCAAGCTGTATAGCTATAATGACTTATTAATTTTCCTTCTTATGTCTTTTTTTATATTTTTGCTCTCATCAACCTATTTTATACCTAGCTTCCATATTAAAATCTATATTTCTCTCTTTTAATTAACTGTAACATACATATAGAAAAGTACACAAATCACGGATGCTGAGCTTTAGGAAATTTTTCAAACCAAACACACTTGTATAACTAGCACCAGCAAGGTAATCATTTAATACTCACGTTCATGACTTTGTCGTTTGGCCTTAACACCAGTGACTAAGGGGTTGGAGCCTTATTAGTCTCCTTAACTTTAGAAGAGCAAGAGATCAATCGGCATGCCACTGTTTGCAACATTCAGCTCGATTTTGGAGACATTTCTTTCTTACTTTACCCCTTATTCACTTATTTTCTCTATATTGCTTCCTGAAATACATTTCCTTTTTGATCTTTTATAATCTAAATCATGATTATTCAAATCTTAGCTCATATCTTGCCATTTCTAGGAAACTTTCCTGGGTTACTCCAGCTTTCATTAGTTTTTTTCTCTTTCTCATCAAACCTTTTTGGGTTGTTGTTCAGTCACTCAGTTGTGTCCTGCTCTTTGCCACCCCATGGCTGCAGCACACCAGGCCTCCCTGTCCTCTACTGTCTCCCGCATTAAGTTCAAACCCATGTCCATCGAGTCGGTGACGCCACCCAACCATCTCATCCTCTGTCATCCCCCTCTCCTCCCGCCTTCAATCTTTCCCAGCATCAGGGTCTTTTCAAATTAGTCAGTTCTTCGCATCAGGTGGCCAAAGTATTGGAGTTTCAGCTTCGGCATCAGTCCTTGCAATGACTATTCAGGGTTGATTTCCTTTAGGATGGACTGGTTGGATCTCCTTGCAGTCAAAGGGACTCTCAAGAGTCTTCTCCAACACCACAGTTCAAAAGCATCAATTCTTCAGTGCTCAGCCTTCTTTATGATCCAATTCTCACATCTGTACACAACTACTGCAAAAAGCATAGCTTTAATTGTATGGAAATTTGTTGACAAAATGATGTCTCTGCTTTGTAATATGCTGTGTAGGTTTGTCATAGTTTTTTATCCAAGGAGCAAGCGTCTTTTAATTTCATGGCTGGTCACCGTCTGTAGTGATTTTGGAGCCCAACATATGAAGTCTGTCACTGTTTTTATTTTTTCCCCATCTTTGCCATGAAGTGATGGGACCACTTACCGTGATCTTAGTTTTTTGAATGTTGAGTTTTAAGCCAACTTTTTCACTCTCCTCTTTCACCCTTGTCAAGATGCTCTTTAATTCCTCTTCACTTTCTGTCATTAGGGTAGTGTTATCTGCATATTTGAGGTTATTGATATTTCTCACAGCAATCTTGATTCCAGCTTGTACTTCATCTAGCCCAGCATTTCTCATGATGTACTCTGCATATAAGTTAAATAAGCAGGGTGACAATATACAGCCTTGACATACTCCTATCCCAATTTGGAACCAATCCATTGTTGTATGTCCGGTTCTAACTGTTGCTTCTTGACCTGCATACAGGTTTCTCAGGAGGCATGTAAGGTGGTCTGGTAATCCCGTCACTTTTATGAATTTTTCAGTTTGTTGTGATCTACACTGTCAAAGGCTTTAGTGTAGTCAATGAAACAGAAGTTTTTTTTGGAATTCCCTTGCCTTTTCTATGATCTACTGGATGTTGGCAGTTTGATCTCTGTTTCCCTTGCCTTTTCTAAACCTACCTTGTACATTTGGAAGTTCTTGGTTCTTGTACTGTTGACACCTAGCTTGAAGGATTCTTGCAAAAATTCTTTAATTCATTAATCTTTGTGTATCAGTATGTTCACTTAAAACAAACTTCAAACGTTCAGAAGGGCATATGATGAAAGTCTCCTCTCATTCCTGTGTCGCAGCCGCTGTGTGTTCTTCTAGAAATATTTTGTGCACTTACAAGTACATTTAATTTCTATTTTTCTGCTTTCTTTTTGTACAATGTAAACAAACCTAGTTCTGTATCTTACTTTTTTCTGGTAATAGCTCTTGATGATGGCTCCAGATCCACTCGCGGATTTTCTCGTTTTTGTGTTAGGGCTGAATGGCACTCCACTGGGCTCGTGTGCCACGATCACGTCCACTGCGTACATTGTGAAGACTGAGTCCTGAGCAAACTCACATAGACTAGATTTGAATGGTACTCCCTTCAAACGGTTTCTCAGTTACAGTCAAATGTAGTAGCTTTGATTGTAATTTACGTAGTCAATTCCTTTTAATGAATATTTACAGTTTTTAAAAAAATTCTAAACACTACTGAACTGAATAGTCTTACATACATTGTTTGACATCTATGGAATAATTATCTGTCGGATACCATTTCCTTTAATTCCTAAACCGTTTATCATCTCTACTAATTTAATAATTAGACATAATCAGTTAATTATGGAGTTGTTTAAAAAATTCTTTACTTGTCATTCTTCAAGGAATGGTACCATACTTTGAATCCTTTTATATTTGCCCTGACCTAAAATGTTGGTGTAGATAAGCAAGCCCTCAGTGTGGGCTGGAGTGTGTCTCAGCTGCCAGATTCTGTTTCCGTTTTTATTCATCTAAGCTCTTCATCTTTCTTTTGAAATTCCTAATAATGAGAGAAAAAAATTATTGTCAAAGCTTAGACCACAGCTAGATGCATTTAGAAGCAGAAGTGATATTTATTCTAAGTTACAGAATAAAATGAACCACAGTCTCAGAAATAGTTTCTTAAAAAGCAAAATGTTTCACCTTTCTTTGTCTGGAAAAAATGTTTCTTATTCTTCCATGGAAAATGTGGTATGAGATAGACTATGTCTTCACTGAGATTTAGTTGAGCTATACGTAAAATAATGGAAAATTTTTCTTTTTTATCAAAAAATTTTTTTGATACAGTTTATCAAAGTACATTTTTTAAGCCACTTCGTACAAAGTGAAAAGACTGGAATTATCCTGTGCTGTGCTTAGTCGCTCAGTCGTATCCGACTCTTTGTGACCCCACGGACTGTAGCCCGCCAGGCTCCTCTGTCCATGAGATTCTCCAGGCAAGAATACTGGTGTGGGTTGCCATGCCCTCCTCCAGGGGATCTTCCAAACCCAGGGATCGAACCCATGTCTCCCACATTGCAAACGGATTCTTTACTCTCTGAGCCACCAGGGAAGCCCATGAATACTGAATTCGGTAGCTTATCCCTTCTCCAGGAGATCTTCCCACCCCAGGAATAGAACTGGGATCTCCTGCATTGCAGGCAGATTCTTTACCAACTGAGCTACCAGGGAAGCCCCTGGAATTCTCCTACTTGATATTAAAGTGGATAAGTCAGTTACTTGTATTGGCTTATTTATGTTAAGGTCCATTTAGTGTCCTGGTTGCTACTTTGGAAACTTTGATGAAGTATATTTTCCCACCATCTTTCCCTCCTACCCACCCACCCCTGCCGACTTGTTTGAGTATAAAACTGAACAGTTTTCAGTTGGGAGAAGATTGAAATTTGCTTCCTATTTGGAAAAGTCACAGTTTTATCATTTTAAATGTGTATCACTGAGGTGAGAGCGAAAAATCTCTTTTTTTCTGATTAGCCTAGAGGATTTCAGCTCAATTAAATTGACTTCTGATGTGAGCCAGACCTAAAAATTAAAGATGTGTTTTGTTTCTTTCTTACAACTGACCCTGAAACATTCACTGCCTGAAATTCTAGGAGGCTGGAGCGGAAAATAAATTCTATCATAGTTCTTGGGATTTATATCAAACAAGTAGGAATAGATTGGGGGTAATTTTCTGATAATTGACCTTTGGGCTTAGTCAGTCAGTTGTGTCTGACTCTTTGTGACCCCATGGACTGTAACCTGCCAGGCCCCTTTGTCCATGGGGATTCTCCAGGCAAGAATACTGGAGTGGGTTGCCATGCCCTCCTCCAGGGAATCTTCCCAACCCAGGGATTGAACCCAAGCCTCCCACTTACAGGCAGATTCTTTGCCATCTGGACACCAGGGAAGCCCAAGAAAATGGAGTGGGTAGCCTATCTCTTCTCCAGGGGATCTTCCTGACCCGGGAATTGAACCAGGGTCTCCTGCATTGCAGGCGGATTCTTTACTAGCTGAGCCACCAGGGAAGCCCATTAACTATTCTACATTTCCTAATTAATGGTGGTGTTAACCAAGACACAGACTCCTCAGTGGTGATTGCTTCTGTGGAAGAGCGTCCTTAAGGAGTGTCCTTAAGCCATCAGGGAAGCCCCACTGACCTTTAGATGATTATAAGTTATGCTCTAGTGATTTTTTAAACAACTTTGAGATATAACTCACATGCTGAATAATTCACCCATTTAAATTGTACAATTTAGTGGCTTTTATTGTTCACAGAGTTGTGCAGCCATTGCCACAATCAATTTCGGAGCACTCTTCTCACCGCAAAAGGAAATCCATTACCCGTTAGCAGTCGCCCTTCATTTCTTCCCGCATTTGCCAGCTTTAGTCAAATACTAGTCTGATTTATGTCTCTAAAGGTAGATTTCGGACATTTCATGTAAGAAGACAGGACAGCGTGTCAGTCTTCTGTGTTTGACATCTTCACATAGAATGTTTGCGAGGTTTATCCGTGCTGTACCTTGCATCAATCCCTTTTCATTGTCAAATCATGTTTCCTTGTATCATTATATTTCATTTCTCCATTCATCAGTTGATGACTATTTGGCAGATATTCATATACAAGTTTTTGTGTGGGCATATGTTTTTATTTCTCTTGAGTATATGCCTAAGAGTGAAATTTCTTGGTCATATATGATAACTCTGTGTTTAATTTTTGAGGAACTGCCTATTTTAAATTTCTACCAGCAACATATGATGGTTCTGATTTCTTCACAGTCTCCAACATTTGCTATTATCTATCCTTTTGTTATAGACATCTTAGTGATACGGAATGATGTCTCACTGTGGTTTTGGTCGGCATTTTCCTAATGGCCAGTGAGACTGAACATCTTCTCATGTGGGAGGAGGAAATGGCACCCACACCAGTGTTCCTGCCTGGAGAGTCCCAGGGATGGCAGGGACGGGCGAGCCTGCTGGGCTGCCGTCTGGGGTCGCACAGAGTCGGACACGACTGAAGCGACTTAGCAGCAGCAGCAGCAGTGGGCATCTATAAATTTTATTTGGAGAAATATCTAGTCATATCTGTCTTTTGCCCATGTTAATTAGTTTGTTATGTTGTTACTGATGTTAAGAAATCTTTGTATAATCCAGGTAGATGCTGCTTATCAGATACATAATTTGTAAATATTTTCTCCCGTTCTGTGGCATTATCACTTACTTGATGTTGGCCTTTGAAGTACAGAAGTTTTTAATTTTGATGAAACCAAATTTATATATTTTTATTTTGTTTCTTGTACTTTTGGTGTCATATCTAGAAGCCATTGTCTGAGCCAAGGTCATGGATTTACTGCTTTATTTTCTTCTGAGAGTTTTACAGTTTTAGCTCTATTTGAATCTGTGATTTCTTTCGAGTTAATTTTTTTGTATATGGTCTAAGGCAGACTGCATTCCACAGTCTTTTGCATGTGGAATTCAATCGTCCCAGCATCTGTAGTAGAGAAGACTTTTTTCCCTGTGTTGAATAGACATGGCACTGAATTCTGAGTCCTTCAACTCTGTTCTTTTTCTTCATGGTGTTTTGGTTTTTTGTTTGGTCGACTGTTCTGGCTCCCTTGCATATCTAAGTAAATTTTAAGATTAGTTTATCAGTTTCTGCAAAAAAAAAAAAAAAGAAAAAAGCTAGCTTAGATTTTATTGTGGATTGAGTTAAACTGGTAGATCAAATTGAACAGGATTGCCTGTTTAACAATATTAAGTCTTTTGGATCCATTAACATGAGTCTTTCCATTTATTTAGGTTTTCTTTGCATTTTTCAATAGTGTTTTATAATTTTAAGAGTAAAGTTTTGTGTTTATTTTGCAAAATTTATTCCTAAATATTTTATTCTTTTTGATGCTGTTGTAAATGGAATTGTTTTTAAATTTTATTTTCAGATTGGTCATTGCTAGAATATAGAAATACAGTTGCTATTTGTATATTGATCTTGTACCCTGTAATGTTACCGAGCTCATTTATTAGTTCTAATACTCGTAAAATTGTACTTCTTAGGATTTTCTAGATACAGTGTCATATCATCTGTAAATAAATATAGTTTCATTTCTTCCTTCCCAGTTTCAATGGAAATTGTTTCATTTCCTTCATTGTACTGACTAGAACAGGTTGAGTTGAAGTGCTGAGACTGGACATCCTCATCTTGTTCCTGATCTTTGGGGGAAAACATTCAGTTATAGTGATTTTTTTTTCACTCTAAAAAAATGGGCCATAACTTTGCTTTGAAGATTAATTTGCTTTTGATTTAAGATTCTTTTCCTTTTGTTTACATACACAGATATGTGCTGATTAGAAGGCTCAGTTGTGCAGTGTGGAGGATAAGACAGTGCCTTACAAAGATGGGGTTTGGGAGTGACCTGAAGAATTCACACGAAGCTGTGTTAAAATTGCAAGACTGGGAATTACGGTTACTGGAAACAGTGAAGAAATTCATGGCCCTGAGAATAAAAAGTGATAAAGAATATGCATCTACTTTACAGAACCTTTGTAATCAAGTTGATAAGGAAAGTACTATCCAAATGAATTATGTCAGCAATGTATCCAAGGTAAGAAGAATAATTTCATCATTTTTCGTCTGTAGCTTCGTAATTGTCCTTAAAGCAAATAGATAATACTATTGAAAGCTCCTGCTGCTACTGCTGCTGCTAAGTTGCTTCAGTTGTGTCTGACTCTGTGTGACCCCATAGACGGCAGCCCAACAGGCTCTCCCATCCCTGGGATTCTCCAGGCAAGAATACTGGAGTGGGTTGCCATTTCCTTCTCCAAAGCATGAAAGTGAAAAGTGAAAGTGAAGTCACTGAGTCGTGTCCGACTCTTAGCGACCCCATGGACTGCAGCCTACCAGGCTCCTCCATCCATGGGATTCTCCAGACAAGAGTACTGGAGTGGGGTGCCATACTATTGAATAAGCACACTGAAGTCAGCATTCTAAAGCAGTGGTTCTAAACTCCTGCTGACCATCAGAATCACATGGGGAAAGTTTCAGAAACTGTGAGATTTGGGTCCATCTCCCAATATTCTGGGTCATTAGGTCTGAAATTTTTGAGCTTTGAAATCTTTTTTTTCCCCAATAGGTGTCCAGATTATTCTAATGATTAGTCAGCTTTGAGAACCCTTCTTAAAATTTTATTTCCCTAAGTACCCTACTTCCTTGGGTCCCTTGCGCCCTGCTGTTTTATCCTTTTGGCACAAACTTTCTTTATAATGCACCTTCCTTGAATTCTTCTGTGAGTCATTAGTATAGTCCCATGGAATATTGTAATGTGTAGGTGTTTTTTGCTACCATTTCATTACTAAAATGCTAATATACTGATGATTTAATGACACGTAAAATTCTTTGAATAAACAATATGGTTTTTTAACTTAAAGATTATATTATTATTATTCATTTTATAAAATATATAAAATTAAAAATTAAGGGCTATAAAAATAAAGGTCCATATTGTACTGCTCATTATCCTTTGAAGGCATAAAAGATGAAATATTACACACCTTAATAGTCTTGGATTTTTGCTGTTTCCATTGTCTTCACATTTCACTGTATGTATTCAAAGTTAAGAAAATTTTATTTTACTTCAGAAAGTTAGAATTAGTGTGTTTCTTGCACTCACGGGTCTTAAGATTTGAGTAGATTGTAGAGGAAGCTCTGTTTCTTATGGGGATTGTGTGTGTGGTGTGTGATCTGGGAAGGACCTTTGATTTCGCTGAGAACTCCTAATGTGAATATCTTTAACTTCCTTTCCTGGGCCAGTGAGTTTCCCTGAAGAACATTTCTCTAGGTTCTAGTCTGAAGGTAGGGTTGCTGGATGTAGCAAATTAAAATATAGATCACCAGTTAAATCTGCAGGCAACAATGAGAAATGCATAGCCTCGGAGTGCTCAGTCGCTCAGTCGTGTCCCACTCTTTGTGACCCCACGGACTGTAGCCCGCCAGGCTCCTCTGTCCGTGGGATTCTCCAGGCATGAACACTGGAGTGGGCTGCCATTTCCTCCTCTAGGGATGCATACACTAAAGACTATTTTTTGTCCGCTATTCAAATTTACCTGGTGTCCTGTATTTTGTTAGACTACTCTGTTACGGGAATATGTAGAGAAAGTAGATTGGGTGTTCAGAGAGTCGTGTTTTAGTTAATCCTCCTGGTTTGGTAAGCTGCCTGGTGTCTCTGCATCCAGAGTCTCTCTGGTTAATTTTTCCTGCTTGTTTCTGTCTGCTCTGGGGGAGGAATAGTTGCCTGTCTGTGGGCTGAGCAATAGGCCCTAGAATTCTGGCTGTTCCTTATGCAGCCTGAACCGATCCTCCTGTTTCAGCGCCCTCTCCTTTTCCTTCATTTAGCTTTCTCCAGTTCCCGGGCTTTCCTGGAGTTATCTGGCCCTGTAGGTGGGTCTTTTCTTCTCCCTGCCCCCCAGAGTCTTATTGAGATATCATTGACATACATCGCTGTATAGATTTAAGGTATATAGCGTGATGGTTTATGTCTGTTGTGAAATGATTACTGCAATAGATTGTAACTCTTTGCAACCCCATGAACTAATACAGCTCCATGGAGAATTCCCCAGGCCAGAATACTGGAGCGGGGAGCCTTCCTCTTCTCCAGGGGATCTTCCCAAGCCAGGGATGGAACCCAGGTCTCCCACATTGCAGGCAGATTCTTTACCTGCTGAGCCACGAGGAAAGCCCCATTAAAAATGGTAGAAAAAGTTTCTCCTTTGGATAAGAACTCTCAGAATGGACTCACTTAACAGCTGTCCCATCTCATACGTCAGTGTGACCCACGGCCACCGTGCTGTGCCATTCCTGGCGCTTACTTGTCCTATTACTGGAAGCTTGGCCTCTTCACGCTTTTTCCTCCAGTTCCCCCTCCTGTCACAAGGCCTTCTCTTCTTGACCTCGACTTTGTAGAACACTTGTGTTTCAGCTTTTCCTGATGCTACTCAGTTACCCCTTCCTGCTTTTATAATATTTTCTAACATTTTTATTGGCATGTCTTATCTGTGATTGTTGCCTTTTCTAGCTTCTTTGTGATTGTAAATTTATACTTTATCTTGTATTTCAGTGGGATTTTGGAAAGGAGTGGAAAAATAGCCATCTGTTTTATTGACTATGTTTAACTGGAATTATACTCCTTAGGAAAGTAAGGTACTGGAAGGAACAAGAGATAGGATTAATGGGTAAGAAGATACAGGATTTGTGAGGTCAGGACAAAGGAGGAATCATCAACGTGTGCATTGAAGTGTCAGGTATTAAGGTGAGGAATCAGCTCAGTTCAGTCACTCAGTTGTGTCCGACTCTTTGTGACCCATGAACCGCAGCACGCCAGGGCTCCCTGTCCATCACCAACTCCCAGAGTCCATAGATGGAGACAAATGCTAAGATGATGAAAAAAGGCAGTAGAATGTGGGGCATGGAAAAGGGGGCTAGGGCAGGGTGATAGATTGAGAGGAAGTGGTCTAAGTGGGTAGTGTTGCTTTTCAAAGAGGAATGCTTGAGAGATAACGGTTGAACAATGGTAGGAAACCCAAAGAAAAACAAGGAGTATGTCAGCTTTTCCTCTTAATGCTGAAAATGCATCATTTATTCTACCTAAAAGTAAAGTTCAATATATCAATTTTTTCTTTAGCTCATTAGGTTTTTCACGTTATATCTAAAAAAAAATCTGCCTGATCCAAAGGTGTTTTCACCTGTGTTTGCATCTGGAAGTTTTATATTTTTATATTTATGTCTATGACCCATTTTTAGTTAATTTTTGTATATGGGACAAGTTATAGATTAAAGTCAGTTTTTTGTTGTTGTTGTTGTTAATGGATATCCATTTATTCCATCAACATTTTTAGAAAGGATTAAGCTTTCTTTATTGAATTACTGTTTCATTTTGTTGAAAATCAGTTGACCATAATGAGTAAGTCTGTTTGTACACACTTGATCTGTTCCATTCATTTCTTTATCTACCGTGACACCAGTAACACTATTTTGATTACTGTGACTTTCTAGTAATCTCAAAGTTATATAGTGTAATTTCTCTTTGTGCTCTTTTCCCCCAAAATTGTTTTGACTATTTTAATTCCTGTGCATTTCCATATGTGTTTTAGAACAACTCATCAATTTTTTTAAAAGAGGTTACTGAATTTTTATTGGAATGCATTAAATATATATATATATATATAGGTAAATTTCAGGAAAATGTATATTTTAACAGTATTGGAGCTTTACAATACACCATATTATATTGGAACTTTATATATATACCATAAACATGGTGTATCTTCTTTTTCTGAATAATCTTACAGTTGTCAGTGTATAGACCTTTCAGATTTATGTGTATTTCATATTTTTGGATGTTCTTATAAGTAGCATTTTTCCTAATTTTCCGTTTTCCACTGTTCATTGTTATTATATATGTCAATCTCATAACGTAAACTTGGCAAAACATACTTATTTGCCCTTTCCTTGTAGATTCCATTGACTTTTCTACACAGATGATTATATTATCTGTAAACAAAGAGAATTTTAGTTCTTCTTTTCCAATTTGGATGCCTTTTATTTATTTTTCTTGCCTTCTAACAATAGCTAAAACCCCCAGTGCAAAATTCAATAAAAGTATTGACAGCAGACATCTATGTCTTGTTCCTGATTTTAGGGGAAAAGCATTGTCTTTCAGTATTTGTTATGATGTTAACTTTGGTAGATGTCTTCTATACGCTTGTGAAAATTCCCTTCTATTCCTGCCTAGCTAAGACTTTGTTCATTAACATTGGATTTTGTCAACTGGTCTATCTTCTTCTGCTTAGATGATTATGTTGTTTTTCTTCTCAGTTTAATAATATGTTGAAATGTGCTCATTGATTTTCAGGTGTTTGAAACATTTGATGATTGCTAAAAAAAAAAAAAAACAAACAACAAAATGCGACTTGTATTCCTGCATTAAATCCCACTTCATCTTTTTTTGTATTATCCCTTTTTTATATCACTGGATTCAATTTGCTAAAAATTAGTTTTTGGAGAATTTTTTTTATCAGTGTTGCTGGAGGATTTTGATCTAGAGTCCCTTTTGTTTTAATATTGTCTGGTTTTGGTATCAGAGTTATGCTGGCTTCATTATACAAGTTGGGAAGTATTTTCTCTTCTTCAATTTTCTGAAGAAGTTTATGTAGAATTGGTTTTATTTCTTGCTTAGATTTAGATGTTTGATAGAATTCACCAGTGAAATAATCTTGGTCTAGAGTTTTCTTTGGGAGAAGGTTTTTAGTTATAAATTTAATTTTTAAAATAGAGAGCTATTCAGATTATCTTTTTCTTCTTGAGTGAACTTTGGTGCCTTTTGGGAATTTGTTCATTTTTTTCTAAGTTGTCCATTAATTTTTAGTGTTGTTTATTATTTTGCCTTATTGTCTTTTTCCTATTTGGAGAATCTGTAGTGGTCTTATCTCTTTCATGCCTGACATTGGTAATTTATGTCTTTTTTTCCCCCTGATCAGACTGGCTAGAGATTTCTCAGCTTTACTGATGTTATCTGGGAACCAGTCTTTTATTTCATTCACTGTCTCTCTTGATATTCTGTTTTCTGTTGCATTGACTTCTGCTCTGCAATCAGTTAATTTTTTCCCATTTAACCTGGGCTTCATTTACTCTTTTTCTTCTCTGAATTAATAAAGTAGAAATTGAGATTAAGACCATCTTCTTCTGTAGTGTTCTCAGTTTTCTCCGAGTAATGTTTTTGCTGCATTTCAAAAAACTCTCTGATGCTTATTTTCATTTTTTTCAGTTCAGAATACATTTTAGTTTCACTTTTGATTTCTCCCTTGACCCATGTAGTCTTTTAAAGTCTATTATTTAGTTTCCAAGAAGTTTTTTCTTTTAAGAGATATTTTTGATTTTGATTTCAAATTTAGTGCCATTGTCTTCCAGGATCTAATCTTACGTGACTTGAAGCCTCTTAAATTCACGGGTGCTCGTCTCATGATGCAGCGTGTGCTCCATCCGGGTGGCTCTTCACGTGCATGCTATGCTCTGCGCTTGTTGTTTGCACTGCTGTACAGGACGGGTCACGACGGTCGATAGTAGTGTCTTTACTCGTTTCTGTCTCCCTAGCAATCAGTCATTGGGAGGGGTGTTGAAACCTCCGATTATAATTGTGACTCTGTCTGTTTCTCCCTGAGGTTTGGTCATTTTTTATTTCATATCTTTTGAATCTCTGTTACAAAGTACATAGTTATTTAGACTTGTTCTCCCTTTTTGACAAATGAATTAACCTTTTTCCCTTCCTTCCTTCCTACCTCTTTTTCTTGTTAGGATAGTTTTTTGGTTTGTTTGTTTTAATTCCAGTAAAACTGGTGTACACTGTAGAGTGCTCATCACAGCGTCTTGTTATCATCTGTCAGCATATAATTGGCCCCTTCACCCTTTCACTAACACCCGAGCCTGCTTTCCTTTTGACAACCACCAGTCTGTTCCTGTGGGTTTTGTTTTCTTTGTTCATTTGTTTTGTTTTTTAGATTCTGCATTTAAGTGAAATCGTACGCTGTTGGTCTTTCTCTGACTGACTGACTTCACTTTGCATAGTAGCCCCACAGCCCATCCATGCTGTCATAAACGGCAGCATTTCCTTCTTTCCTCTGACTGAGAAGTACTCTGTCGTGTATATGTACACATCTTCTTTATCTCTTCGTCCCCTGATGGACACTTAGGTGATTTCCATGTCTGACTGTTTTAAACAGTGTTACAGTGAACATAAGGAGGCATCTATCTCCTTCAGTTGGTGTTTTTGTTTACTGTAGATAAATATGCAGAAGTGGAATAACTAGATCATACAGTTCTAGTACCGTATGAGGTATGTTATTAATCATTGGAGGAACTGTCATATTGTTTTATACAGTGGCTGCACTAAATTACATTCTCACTCACAGTATGTAAGGGTTCCTTTTTCTCTTAAAAATTTCCAGTACTTGTCCTTTTGGTAAAAGCCATTCTGACACGTAAGTGATGATATCTCATTGTGGTTTGATTTGCGTTTCCCTGATAGTTGGTGGTGATGAGCAGCTTTTTATGCACCTCTGCCTACTTTAGAGTTGGGTTTTGTTGCTCTTGTTTAGTTGTATGAATTCTTTATATGATCTAGATATTCGTGCTTTATTGGCTGTATGGTTCGCCAATATCTTCTATTCTGGAGGTTGACTTTTGGTCTGGTTGATGGTTTCCTTTGCTGTACCGAAGCTCTTTGATGTAGCCTTGTTTATTTTTGCTTTCCTTGCCGTTACCTTTGAATCAGACCCAACACTATCTCTGAGTGATGAAAAGGAGCATGGTGACTGTGTGTTCCTCTAGGAGTTTTATGGTTTCTGATCTTACATTCAAGTTTTCAATCCATTTTGAGTGGATTTTTGTGTATGGTGTAAGATAGTAATCCAGTTTTATTCTCTTGCATGTGACTGTTCGGTTTTCCCAGTACTATTTATCAAAGAGATTGCCCTTTCACATTGCATATTCTTGCCTCCTTTGTTGTAAATTCAGTTTAGTTCAGTCGCTCAGTTGTGTCTGACTCTTTGCAACCCTCCCTATCCATCGCCTCCCTGTCCATTGCCAACTCCTGGAACTTACTCAAACTCATGTCCATCGAGTTGGTGATGCCATCCAACCATCTCATCCTCTGCCAATCCCCTTCTCCTCCTGCCTTCAATCTTTCCCAGCATCAGGGTCTTTTCTAATGAGACAGTTTTTCGCATCAGGTGGCCAAAGTATTGGAGTTTCATCTTCAGCTTCAGTCCTTCCAATTAACATTCAGGACTGATTTCCTTTAGGATGGACTGGTTGGATCTCCTTGCAGTCCAAGGGACTCTCAAGAGCCTTCTGCAGCACCACAGTTCAAAAGCATCAATTCTTCGGCACTCAGCTTTCTTCACAGTCCAACTCTCACATGCATACATGACCACTGGAAAAACCATAGCTTTGACTAAATGGACCTTTGTTGGCAAAATAATGTCTCTGCTTTTGAATATGCTGTCTAGTTTGGTCATTACTTTCCTTCCAAGGAGTAAGTGTCTTTTACTTTCATGGCTGCAATCACCATCTGCAGTGATTTTGGAGCCAGAAAAATAGTCTGTCACTCTTTCCTCTGTTTCCCCATTTATTTCCCATGAAGTGATGGGACTGGATGCCATGATTTTAGTTTTCTGAATGTTGAGCTTTAAGCCAACTTTTTCACTCTCTTTCACTTTCATCAAGAGGCTCTTTAATTCCTCTTCACTTTCTGCCATAAGGGTGGTGTCATCTGCATCTCTGAGGCTATTGATGTTTTTCCTGGCAATCTTGTCGTAAATCAGTTGTCCATTTGCCTGTGGGTTTGTTTCCCAGCTGTCTCTTCTGTTCCATTGATCTGTGTGTCTCATGCCAGCATCGCCCTGTTTCCATCAGCATGGTCTGGAATCAGGGAGCATGATGCCCACAGCTTTGTTCATTCCCCCCTTCTTTTCTTCCTCAAGGTTGCTTTAGCTATTTGGGAACTTTGATACCATACAGATTTTAGAGTTACTCTAGTCTGTGCAAAATGCCATTAGAATTTTGATAGAAATTGTGTGATATTATTTCAGGCAATTTATTGAGACTTGTTTTGTGGTCCAGCATGTGGCCGAATCTTGAGAATGCTCCACATGCCCTTGAAGAGAATGTGTGTTCTGCTGCTTTGCGGTAGAATATTCTGTGTATTTCTCTCAAACCAGTCAGGTCTAATGATTCATTTCAAGGTGTTATTTCCCTGTTGATTTTCTGTGTGGCTATTTATCCATTGATGTAAATGGGGTAGTCTCCAACAATTACTGTATTGCTGTCAAATTTTCCATTTAGATCTGTTGATAGTTGCCTTATATATTTAAGTGTCCCTATGTCATGCAAAGAGTTGACTCATTGGAAAAGACCCTGATGCTGGGAGGGATTGGGGGCAGGAGGAGAAGGGGACGACAGAGGATGAGATGGATGGATGGCATCACTGACTCGATGGACGTGAGTCTAAGTGAACTCTGGGAGTTGGTGATGGACAGGGAGGCCTGGCATGCTGTGATTCATGGGGTCGCAAAGAGTCGGACACGACTGAGCGACTGATCTGATCTGATTTTAGGTGTGTAGAGATTTACAAATGTTACATCCTCTTGTTGAATTGACCCCTTTACATTATATAATGCTTTTCCTTGTCTTCTGTTATGGTCTTTGTTTTAAAGTCTGTTGTGTCTAATGTTAAGTATAGCTACACCAGCTTTCTTTCCATTTCTCTTTGCATGAAATATGTTTTTCCATCCCTCTGCTTTCAGTCTTTGTGTCCTTAAACCTGAACTAAGTCTCTTCTCGGCAACATATAAGTTAGTCTTTTATTTTTTAATTTTAAAAAATTTATCCATTCAGCCAACCTGTATCTTTTAACCAGATAATTTGGTCCAATTACATTGAAAATAAATATTAATAGGTGTGTACTTATGTCATTCTGTTGCTTGTTTTCTGGCTCTTTTTGTAATTTCTGTCTGTTCCTTTCTTCATCTCTTGCTTGTTTCTCTTGTGGTTTGATGAATTTCTTTAGTGTTATGTTTAGATTCCATTCTCATCTTTTGTGTATCTACTGTATATATATATATTTTTTGTGGTTACCATGAGGTTTACATGTAATGATCTATATATATAGCAGTCTAGTTTAAGTTGGTAGCAACTTAAATTTGAACACATTCTGAAAACTTGCATTTTTATTCCCCTCAGTCATGTTTTATGTTCTTGATGACATATTTTACATCTTTTTGTGTATCCTTTAACTAATTATGTAGTTAAAGGTAACTAATCCTGTAACTAATTATGTAGTTTTAATTAATTTTGCTACTTTATCTTTTACCCTTCTTACCAGTAGTTGTGGTTAATCTACTACCTTTACCGTATATTTGCTCTTACCCGTGAGGTTTTTGCTCTCATATATTTTTCATTGGTTAGTGCCGGTTCCTTTCAGCTTAGAGAAGACCCATTAACATTTCCTGTGAGTGTTGTTAAGTGGTGATGAACTCTTTTTCATTGTTGTTTAGTCACTAAGTCGTGTCCGACTCTTCTGCAGCCCTGTGGACTGCAGCCCGTCAGGCTCCTCTGTCAATGGGATTTCCCTGGCAAGAATACTGGAGTGGGTTTCCATTTCCTCCTTCAGGGGATCTTCCTGACTCTTTTTGAACCCGCATCTCCTGCATTGGCGACGCGTTCTTTACCACTGACCCACAGGGGAAGCCTGATGAACTACTTTAGCTTTTGCTTATTTAGAAGCCTTTTTTTTAAATCTCCCCTTCGGTTCTGAATGATAGAGTGCTCTCGGTTGTGGGTTTTCCCCGTCGTCACTTTAAGTATGTTGTGTTATTCCCTTTTGACTTGCAGAATTTCTCATGGAAAATCAGCAGATGGTCTTGTGGGAGTTCCTGTTTATACAACAAGTTGTTTTTCTCTTGCAGCTTTTAAGATTCTCTCTTTATCTTTACCTTTTTTGATGTTTTGATTTATTGTGTTCATCTTACTTGGCACTTTCTTTGCTTCCTGGATCTGAATGGTTTCTTCCCCAGGTTGTGGGAGTTTACGGTCACTGTTTTTTCTGCCCCCCTTCTCTCTTCTCCTTCTGGGCCCTATAATGTGAATGTTGCTCTGCTTGATGTAGTCTCATAGGCCTCGTTATCTTCCCTTTTGACAACTCTTGCTTCTTTTCGCTGCTTGTCTGGGTGAGTCCAGCTGCCCTTCCAGGTTGCTGCTTGGTTACTCTAGTTTATCTGGTCAGCTCTTGAACCCTCTAGTGTAGTTTTCAGTTCAGTTATTGTGTTCTTTGGTTCTGTGGCATCCATGTAATGTTTTAAAATACTTTCTGTCCGTCCATTATAGCTCTCACAGTATTCATCCATTCTTCTTTGGAGTTCAGTAAGCATCTCTTTACCTCTGTGTCATGCATTTTACTTATATCTGTTATATTAAGGTCTTTCTCTGAGGTTTCATCTTACTCTTTTGGTTGGAATATATTCCTGTTTTTTTTTTTTTTTTTTTTCTTTGCTTGACTCTGTGTAATTGTTTCTATGTATTAGATAAAAAAGCTCCCTCTCCCAGTCTTGAAGAACCAGGCCTTATGTAAGAGAGGGCTGTGCTCATTCAGCCATGCTTAGCTCTTGATTGTCTCTGGGTCCTATGTGCTCTAAGTAGTCTGATTTATTCTTGATAGCTCTCACTTGTCCAGGGTGTGCCAAGAGTTCTAAAGGGAGTGATCTCAGTCAGCACCCAGGTTCAGGCTGATTGGAAGCCTGTTTCTCAGACAATAACTTTTGAAATAATTGGATAGATACATGAAGTCTTACAGCACAAGGATTGTATACCCTGCTGACATCCAGGTCAAGTTCCAGAGGTGTCCCCTTGGTAGCTGTTGGAAGAATTGGGGCTTCAGATGAGTGCACGTGCTTCTTTCTGGGAGGTACCAGCATTCTGTCACGAGGATGCGATGGTGCGCAGATGGTGTTTCCTTGCTTATGCTCCCAAAGAGAAGCCTTATAGCCTTTAGGTGTATTGCAGACATGAAACCTCCTGTTCAGGTTGAAGTCCGGGACGATTAATGGGGCCTTTTTCATATGCAGACCAGGGGTGTTTCCCTTTGCTCTTTATGTAGTGTCCTGGGTGTGGTATTCTGCCCAGAACTGTCTTTCTGACTGTTCGAGTCCCGTGGGGCCAGGAGCGAAAGCTCCTCTGGCCCCCAGAACCGGGCAGTCAGGAGGGCTCCTTGTGTAGGCTGTTCTTCAAGAGCGTTAGTGCGGCTGTGCGAGACTGCTGGGATGGGGCTTGCCCCCGATTTAGGAAGGCGGGAAGCAGAGAGTGCTGGGGAGGGGCACGCCTGCGGTGTTCCCCATAATGGGGGGGGGTGTTGGGGGGAGTGCTGGGACGGGGCTTGCCCCTGATTTAGGGACGCGGGGAAAGAGAGTGCTGGGGAGGGGCACACCTGTGGTGTTCCCCATCATGGGGGTGGAGTGGTGGGAATGGGGCATGCCTGTGGTGAGCACTGTGGGTGGGGCAGGCTCTTGGCTCTAGATGGATGGTGTGCTCTCCCCCTTGCAACAGCAAGGTGGGGTCAGAGTGCAGAAACCCAGGAGGAAAAATCCCAGGTAATCTGTCCCTCCAGCAGACGAGCAGCCACATCTCCTTCAGGTACAATCCAGTTACTTTCCAAGCTGGCCTCTGTGCTGGTTCCTGGAACCAGTGAGTCCGCACCCGAACCCCTTCATAGGAGGATCTCAGGTCCACACAGCCCACCCTGGCTGTAAGCCCCGTTGGTTTCTAAAGCCAGATATCTGCGGGCCTTGTCTCTCTGGCGCAGGTCCCAAGGGTTGGGGTGCCCAACGTGGGGCACAGACCCTTTGATCCTTAAAGACAGACTCTGGGCTCATGAGATGCCTCCCAGCTGTGTGCCACTACACTGGGGGACGGGTTTCAGAGTCACCGCGCATCTTGCTGTGGTCTCTTTATCCCTTATTGTGGAGCAGCCCATTCAACTAGTTTACGGTTCTTTTTTACTTGGAACTATTACATGTGTTCAGTTCAGTTCAGTTCAGTCACTCAGTCATGTCTGACTCTTTGCGACCCGTGAACTGCAGCACGCCAGGCCTCCCTGTCCATCACCAACTCCCGGAGTTCACTCAGACTCATGTCCATCGAGTCAGTGACGCCATCCAGCCATCTCATCCTCTGTCGTCCCCTTCTCCTCCTGCCTCCAATCCCTCCCAGCATCAGGGTCTTTTCCAATGAGTCAACTCATCGCATGAGGTGGTCAAAGTATTGCAGTTTCAGTCTCAGCATCACTCCTTCCAATGAACACACAGGACTGATCTCCTTTAGGATGGACTGGTTGGATCTCCTTGCAGTCCAAGGGACTCTCAAGAGTCTTCTCCAACAACACAGTTCAAAAGCATCAATTCTTTGGTGCTAAGCTTTCTTTATAGTCCAACTCTCATATCCATACACGACCACTGGAAAAGTCATAGCCTTGACTAGACGGACCTTTGTTGGCAAAGTAATATCTCTGCTTTTTAATATGCTATCTACGTTGGTCATAACTTTCCTTCTAAGGAGTAAGCGTCTTTTAATTTCATGGCTACAATTACGTGTGTTATATGTTGCCAAATTAAGACTTAAATTGAAGACAGTAGGGAAAACCACTAGACCACTCAGGCATAACCAAAATCAAACCCCTTATGATTATACAGTGGAAGCGACAAATAGATTCAAGAGACTAGATATGGTAGACAGAATGCCTGATGAACTATGGATGTAGGTTTGTGACATTGTACAGAAGGCAGTGATCAAGACCATCCCCAAGAAAAAGAAATACAAAAAGGTTGTCTGAGGAGGCCTTACAAATAGCTGTGAAAAGAAGACAAGTGAAAGGCAAAGGAGAAAAGGAAAGATATAAGCATCTGAATGCAGAGTTCCAAAGAATAGCAAGGAGAGATAAGAAAGCCTTCCTCAGTGATCAGTGCAAAGAAATAGAGGAAAAGAATAGAATGGGAAAGACTAGAAATCTCTTCAGGAAAAATAGAGATACCAAGGGAACATTTCATGCAAAGATGGGCACAGTAAAGGACAGAAATGGTATGGACCTAAGAGAAGCAGAAGATATTAAGAAGAAGTGACGAGAATACACAGAAGAACTATACAGAATAGATCTTCACGACCCAGATAATCACGATGGTGTGATCACTCACCTAGAGCCAGACATCCTGGAATATGAAGTCAAGTGGGCCTTAGGAAGCATCACTACGAACAGAGTTAGTGGAGGTGATGGAATTCCAGTTGAGCTATTTGAGATCCTAAAAGATGATGCTGTGAAAATGCACTCAATATGTCAGCAAATTTGGAAAACTCAGCAGTGGCCACAGGACTGGAAAAGGTCGGTTTTCATTCCAATCCCAAAGAAAGGCAATGCCAAAGAATGCTCAAACTACTACACAATTGCACTCATCTCACATTCTAGCAAAGTAATGCTCAAAATCTTCCAACCCAGTCTTCAACAGTACATGAACCGTGAACTTCCAGATGTTCAAACTGGATTTAGGAAAGGCAGAGGAACTGGAGATCTAATTGCCAACTTCGTTGGATCATTGAAAAAGTACGAGAGTTCCACAAAAGCATCTACTTCTCTTTATTGACTATGCCAAAGCCTTTGACTGTGTGGATCACCACAAACTGTGGAGAATTCTTAGAGATGGGAATACCAGACCACCTGACCTGCCTCCTGAGAAATCTGTATACAGGTCAAGAAATAACAGTTAGAATTGGACTTGGAAGAACAGACTGGTTCCAAATCGGGAAAGGAGTACGTCAAGGCTGTATATTGTCACCCTGCTTATTTAACTTATATGCAGAGTACTTCATGAGAAATGCTAGGCTGGATGAAGCACAAGCTGGAATCAAGATTGCCAGGAGCAATATCAATAACCTCAGATATGCAGATGACACCACCCTTATGGCAGAAAGTGAAGAGGAACTCAAAAGCCTCTTGATGAAAGTGAAAGAGGAGAGTGAAAACGTTGGCCTAAAACTTAACATTGGGAAAAGTAAGATCATGGCATCTGGTCCCATCACTTCATGGCAAATAGATGGGGAAACAGTGGAAACAGTGTCAGACGTTATTTTTTGGGGCTTCAAAATCACTGCAGATGGTGACTGCAGCCGTGAAATTAAAAGATGCCTGCTCCTTGGAAGAAAAGTTATAACCAACCTAGACAGCGTCTTAAAGAGCAGAGACATTACTTTGCCAACAAAGTTCCATTTAGTCAAAGCTATGGTTTTTCCAGTGGACATGTATGGATGTGAGAGTTGGACTATAAAGAAGGCTGAGTGCCGAAGAATTGATGCTTTTGAACTGTGGTGTTGGAGAAGACTCTTGAGAGTCCCTTGGACTGCAGGGAGATCCAACCAGTCCATCCTAAAGGAAATCCGTCCTGAATACTTATTGGAAGGACTGATGCTGAAATTGAAACTCCAATCCTTTGGCCCCCTGATGTGAAGAACTGACTCCTTGGAAAAGACCCTGATGCTGGGAGGGATTGGGGGCAGGAGGAGAAGGGGACAACAGAGGATGAGATGGCTGGATGGCATCACCAACTCAATGGACATGAGTATGAGTAGACTCTGGGAGTTGGTGATGGACAGGAAGGCCTGGCGTGCTGCAGTCCATGGGGTTGCAAGGAGCTGGACACGAGTGAGTGACTGAACTGAACGGATCACATGTGTGGTTGTAGATTTGAAATATCAAGTGGGGAGGTATGTTAAGGGTCTTCCTGTGCCACTGTTTTGGACCGGCCTCCCCCTCTGGCTCTGTAATAATTGTATCAGTGAGTTAAATCACCCTCCTAGACCTCTTCTGTTCCAACAATATCATTGCCTCTTTCCTTCTTCCTCTGGCAGTGCCACTTCTTGTCTCACCAGTATTTCAATTTAAATATGCCCCTGTATGCCAATCCTTCATCTTTTCATACCTTTCGAAACTCACATCGTGCTTTTACCCCACACCTGTGTTTAAGATGGAAGATTTGGAGAGAAGAAAAGAGAAAGGAAGTGCTTGAGTGATTTGCATGTTGAAAATGAGCAAGTCATTCATGAATCATCTGTACTAGTTCAGTTTGAATCCTTTAAAATTTCCATGTCTCTACTTAACGTATGTGTTCTTTCTTTTAATTTTAGGAGCCTATGGAACGCCATCATAGTGACTCTTATTTTCCCTGTCTTCTATTATTTGCTGTTATTTCTGGAGCAGCTGACTGACTGATTTTTCTCCTCATTTTGGGTTGTATTTTCCTGCATCTGCATTCCCTTGATATGGGGCATTATCAATTTTACCTTTTTAGGTACTGAATAGTTTTACCTTTAAATATTCTTGAGCTTTGAGATATGATGAAGTTACTTGGGCTCAGCGTGATGTTTTTGGCTCTTGCTTTTTACATTTGTGTGGTGGACCAGCAGTGTGTGTGTAGTCTTGGGTGGATTTATCTCCTCTACTGAGGCAGGATCATTCTTAATATGCAAAGGATGCTCCCTATATTATGAGGTTTTAAATTCTGGCTGTTGGGACCTGGTACCGTTCCACGTGAGCCCTGCGTAGCATTTCCTGTCATAATCCTTGCGGGTGGATTATTTCCTTGGCATAGAGTCGTTTCCTCATGCCCTGACCTGATCACTACTTAGCTAAAACAAATCACGGGTGAGTCTCTGCAGATCTGAGTTTTCTCTTCCTACCGCTCTCTTTTCTCTCATCTCTGTCCTTGTCTCTTCACCAGTACGCTGACTGCATTGGCCTCTCTGTGCTCGGAACCATCTAAGTCGCGGAGATTGCTAAGTTCTACTCGGCTCTTCTTCCTCGAGCTGTATCCTGGACATTCTCAGCGTTCAGTAAACTAGGATAACCTTACAGTTCAGTTCATTTATTTATAGTCTCTCGGAGTTCACTGCCCTTACTTGCTTGACGTCCAGTGACTTGAATGCTATTTCTTATACTTTTGTCCAACTTTTAGTTGTTTTATCCAAGAGGATAAGTTCCTCTTGTTCCCCTTGCTTGTTCCCCTATCTTGACAGAAGCAGAAATCTTGTAGGTGGTAATTTTTATGTCTTTACTTGAAAACATTAAAATGTGCAACAACGTTTCAAGAATAGAACAAAGATTCCCCTATGAACTCTACTCTGTTTATTAATTGCTAGCATTTTGCCATATTTGCTCTGCAGTTCCCTTTCTCTCTGTATATAATTTGTGTTTTATATATATATATATATGTACATTTTTCTGAATGATTGGCAGGTTGGTTGAAGACATCATGCCTCTTTATTTTTAAATACTTAAACGTGTTTTTTTCTAAGAGCATATTCACAGTGTAATGATTTGGGATTTGGGAAGTATAGCATTATTACCATGCTATCATCAAAATTATGTTGCATATCTAGCTTCTGTCAGCTTTTCCAATACGGTCCGCTTTTGGCAGAGAATTCTTTTTTATCCTGGTTCAGTATCTAATTGGGAATCACTCATTGCATTTAGTTGTTAGGTTCCTCAGTTCCTGTAATCTGGAACATGTCGGTGAGAAGTCACACTCTGTGCTTTGGTGCTTTTTCTTAAATTTATTTTGAAGTGTGTACATTCTGTCTTTAATCCTGAGGGCATGGTTTTGTGTGTTTTTTTTTAATTTTTATGTTTTCATTGTTTTGCTTTTGGAAGAATATTGGGTGATAGGAGCCTAGGTAGGCGTATTTTCTTTCAGTTACCTGGAGTGTTTTCCTAGATTCTTTGAGTACTCTCTATTTCCTGGCATACTAAAATGTTCCAGGCTCATCTTTTGAATGTTCCTTTTTCAGTCCTTCAGTAAACCCTTTCCCCAAGGGATCCTGATTCCTTTTTTTAAAAAAAATTTATTTATTTTGTTGTTGTTATTCAGTCAGTAAGTTGTGTCCAACTCTTTTGTGACCCCCTGTACTGTAGCACACCAGACTCCCCTGTCCTTCACTATCTCCTGGAGTTTGCACAGATTCATGTCCGTTGAGTCGATGGTGCTATCTAACCATCTTATCTCCTGCTGCCTGCTTCTCCTCCTGCCTTCATCTTGCCCAGAATCAGGGTCTTTTCCAATGAATTGACTCTTCCCATCAGGTGGCAGAAGTATTGGAGCTTCAGCTTCAGCATCAGTCCTTCCAAAGCATTGATTTCCTTTGAGATTCACTGGTTTGGTCTCCTTGAAGTCCAAAAGACTCCCAGGAATCTTCTCCAGCACCGTAATTCAAAAGCATCAATTCTTCAGCACTCAGCCTTCTTTATGGTCCAACTTTCACATCCTTATCTGACTGCTAGAAGAAACCATAGCTTTTGGTGTTGGAGAAGACTCTTGAGAGTCCCTTGTATAGCAAGGAGATCAAACCAGTCCATCGTAAAGGATATCAGTCCTGAATATTCATTGGATGCTAAAGCTGAAACTCCAGTACTTTGGCCACCTCATGTGAAGAACCGACTCACTGGAAAAGACCCTGATGCTGGGAAAGATTGAGGGCAGGAGGAGAAGGGAGAACCGAGGATGAGATGGTTGAATGGCATCACTGACTCAGTTGACATGAGTTTGAGTAAACTTTGAGTTGGTGATGGGCAGGGAGGCCTGGTGTGCTGCAGTCCATGGGTTGGCAAAGAGTCGGACATGACTGAATGACTGAACTGAACTGAAGTAAACTAGAATGGGAGATGAGTCCAATTGTCTGATGGTTAGCATATTCTTTGGTACTGCCCACATTCCTGGAAATTTCTAGGTCATTTCTAGGTCAAAGTGTAAATGTCTTTTTAGTGTTGCTATATTGTCTCTATAAATATAAATTTCCTTTGTGGCCATTGCACCATTTTGTGTATCTAGCAGGAATACATGAAACTGCCAGCTTCTACTTGATCTAGGCAAGAGATTATGTTGTCAAACTTATGAATTTTTATTAATCTGGTAGGTAGAAATGATAGCTAGTATAGCTTAAATTTTTATTTCTCTAATTATGCATGAAAGTGAACATCTCTCGTTATTTTGACAGCTGTTTTAGTTTGAATATATGTTTTATTCTATGCTAATGTGAATTTTACTTTGTGTTTCTTTATTTATGTAAAATTACACCTGCCAGAAATAAAAGGCATCCAAATGGGGAAGGAGAAAGTCAAGTTGCCTCTGTTTGTGGAGGATATGATATTATATATAGAGAATAATAAAAGTAGTACCAAGAAACTAATAGAACTAATAGGCGAATTCAGTAAAACATATTTTGTTTCTATACACTGATGATGAACTATTTGAAAAAGAAAGACAGTAATCCTATGTACAATATCATAAAAGTTAAAATCCTTAATAACAAATGTGACCAAAAAGGGAAAGCCCTATACACTGAAAATTATAAGACTAATGAGAGGAACTCAGGAAGACACAAAAATGGAAAGACATTCTGTGCTAATGAAATGGGATAGTTAGCATTTTTAACATGTCCTTACTGCCAAAAGCCATCTATTAATTTAATGCAATTTCTATCAAAATTACAATGGCATTTTCACAGACACAGAAAAACAGTCCTAAAATTCATATGGAATCACGAAGACTCCCAAATGGCCAAAACAATTCTGAGAAAGTGGACTAAATCTAGATGCGTCACACTCCCTCATTTTAGCATGTTTGCAAAGGTGCGATCATCAAAACAGCATGGTCCTGGCCTAGAACCAGAGGCCTAGGTCAATGGAGCAGAACTGATAGCCCAGAAATAAACCCATGATATGGTCAACTAAAACTTGACAAGGAAGCCAAGAATGGCCTTTTGCAAAAGGATGAAGCATGACTCACACCACTCATAAAAATTTAACTGGAACGGACAAAAAGCTTAAATGTAAGACGTGAAACTGTAAAGCTGCTAGAAGAAAACATAGGAATTAAAAAAAAACTCCTTGATATTGTTCTTCACAGTGGTTTTCGAAAAAGACACAAAAACTCAAGCAACAAAAAGCAAAAAATAAATCAGCAACAAAAGCATTTATGAAAAGCTTCTGTGTAGCAAGAAATTAACAGCAGAATGAACAGGCTGCCCACCGAATGGGAGAAAATATTTACAAAACGTCTATTTGGTAAGGAGTTAATATATAAGGAACTCATTTTACTCAAGAGCAAAAATCAAGTCATCCAGTTAAAAAATCATCATGTCCACATGAGATACTCCCTTTGTCTCTCCCTTTTAATCTACAAGTTGTAAAATCTGTAACTCAGCAGACGTGCCTCTGTGCAAAGCACTTCAATGCTGGAGAATCGCTCGTGTCTGTCCATCTGAAGGCGGGCATCTGGGAACACACAGAGGAGGCTACTGGAGAATGCGGTAGGCAGTGCTGCGACCCCAGAGCCCTGGCCGCCATCTGAGCTGCAGCCCCAGAGAGCCTGGTGGCATCAGGCTCGGCAGAGGCAGCAGCAGCTCCCTGGCCGCAGAGCTGTCCCCAGCTCCCAGCGACAGCAGCAGGGACCGTGGAGCCCGCAGCTGTATCTGTGCAGCTTCAAAAGTGCCCAGCACTCCGCCCTGTGCCCACAGTGGCAGGACCTGGGCACCTTACAGCCCGGTCACAGTAGAGACACCCGTGACCCTGACCTCCTCCACACACTCCCACCCCCACCAATGGCAGCAGACCCTGCCACCGGGAGACTCTGAAAGTGCCAGAGGCACCTGACATCCTGGTTTCCCAGGGGATGACCCTGTTGACTCCAGCAGTAGTAAGGCATCAGTAACCCTGCAGGCACAGTGACATCTAGGGGACTGGGTGGTACCTGTCAGTGGGTGGTGGCAAGTGAAAGTGTCAACTCTCAAATTCACCAGAGGCAGCTCAGGTGGGACAAGCCAGAAACTTGTGCTCTTGTGCCCCCTACTGTAAAACAGCTGTCATGAAGAAAGGCGGGGAGCTACAAGGAAACTCAGAGAGGCAGTTCTGTGAGCTCAGGAATAAAATGAAAGAACAGAGGCAATACTTTACCAGAGAGATTGAAACTCTCAAAAAGAACCAAACAAATTCTGAAGTTACATCAATAAAGGAGATGAAGAATTCTCTCGAAAGAATTGGAAGTTGAGCAGACTGTATGGAAGAGAGAGCTAGCTAGTCCAAAGACAGAAATCTAGAAATGGTACAGTTAGAAGAGAGAGCATTAAGATCTTAAAAGAAATTCTGTGAGAAATACCCATTTCTATTAGAAAGGTTAACATTAGAATAGTGGATATCCTGCATGGAGACGAGAGGGGAATGGGAGCAGAGACTTTAAATAAAGAAATAACAACTGAGAACTCCCCAGACCTGGGGAAAGAACTGGTTACACGACGCTAAGAGAACTCCTTATAACCTCAATGCAAAATGACCTTCTCCAAGACACGTTATTGATGCTTTTGAACTGTGGTGTTGGAGAAGACTCTTGAGAGTCCCTTGGACTGCACGGAGATCCAACCAGTCCATCCTAAAGGAAATCAGTCCTGAATATTCATTGGAAGGACTGATGCTGAAACTGAAACTCCAATACTTTGGTCACTTCATGCAAAGAACTGACTCACTAGAAAAGACCTGATGCTGGGAGGGGTTGGGGGCAGGAGGTGATGGGAACGACAGAGGATGAGATGGTTGGATGGCATCACCGACTCAATGGACATGAGTTTGAGTAGACCCCCGGAGTTGGTGATGGACAGGGAGGCCTGGCGTGCTGCAGTCCATGGGGTCGCAAAGAGTCAGACACGACTGAACTGAACAGAAGACCCATTGTATTAAAATTCTCCAAAGTAAATGCAAAACAAACAAACAAACAAAAAACAAAAACACCACACCACCACCAACAATGTTAAAGGCATCCAGGGAAAAAAAGGATGGTAACCTTCAAAAGAGCCCACATTCGACCATCAGCAGATTTCTCAGCAGAAATTCTACGTGCCTGGAGAAAACGGGGTGACATACTCAAAATACTGAAATATGAAAAGTGTCAGCCAATAATACTACATTCAGCAGAGTTATTCTTCAGATATGAAGGAGAAAAAAAGTCTTTCCTAGAGTTCATTACCACTAAACGTGCTTTATAAGAAATATTGAAAGGAGCTCTTCTCCTAAAACAAAAAGGCAGAATGCACAAAAGTATGACTAAGGTGATAGAAAAGAATCAGGAAATTGCAACCCTATGAAAATAAGTTGTTAAACATTTAATTATTGGATAAAGGTTGGCGGGGGGAACAGTAAGAAATAAAACAAAATAAAACTATGGCTACTTCAACTTGGTGATAAACACAATATAAAACAGATAATTTGAGACAATCAAATACAAAAGTGGAAGAAGGAAAGGAAGCAACCCATGTAAGCAAATGAAAACTGTCCAGCAGAAAAAAGAACTATTTTATCTGTGAGATATTTCATGCAAACCTCGTGGTAAACACAAAACAAATTTAGAGCAGAGACATGAGAAAAAGAATTTTTTTTATTTTAAAAAGGAAACAGAAAAATCTCATGGAAAATCACCAAAGTAAAATGGCAGACAGAAAAACAAGGAAAAAGAAACAGTGGAGATACAGAACAACCAGAAAACAAATGATGGCAGTACTCAGTATTGACAACCCTTTGGCTAGACTCAGTAGGAAAAAAGAGAAAACTCTGGTAGTAAAAGTTGGAAATGAAAGAAGAGAAATGGCAGTGGGTGCCACGGAAATACAATGGAGTGTAAGAGGATTTTATGAACTGCTATCCACCAACAGATTGGACACCTGGAAGCAGTGCACAGTTTTTTCAGTCACACCATACAACCTTCCAAGGGTGAATCACAGAGAAAAAGCAAATCTGCATGAACAGATCAACAGGAAGAAGATTGAGACAGTGATAAAAAAAATTCCAAAAAACAAAGTCTGGTAAAGAATCTGCCTGCACTATGGGAGACCTGGGTTCCATCCCTGGAGATGGGAAAGGCTACCTACTCCAGTATTCTGGCCTAGAGAATTCTATGGGGTTGCAAAGAGTTGGACACGACTGTGTGACTTTCACTTTCATGACAAATGCACAGCTTATACTCCAAGGTGAAAAAGATCTCTAAGATCAGGAACAAGATGATGATGTCCACTCTCACACTTTTATTCAACAAAGTATTGGAAGTCCAAACCACAGCCATCAGTCAAGAACAAGAAATAAAAAGCATCCAAATTAGAAAGGAAGAAGTAAATCCATCACCATTTGTGAATCCCGTGGTGTTATGTATAGAAAACCCTAAAGACTCCATTAGAAAAACCTGTTAGAAATAATTAATGAATACAATAAAGTTTCTGGGTACAAAGTCAATGTAAAACAAATTTTTTTTGTGTGTTCCTATATGCTAACAACTAACTCACAGGATAAGTTAAGAGTCCCATTTACAATTGAAACAAACAGAATACTGAGGAGTAAATTTATTGTAGGATGTGAAAGACATGTACACTGAAAACTGTAAGATGTTATGGGAAAAAATTAAAGATGACACAAAGAAATGGAAAGATATTCTGTGCTCATGGAGTGGAAAAATTAAGGCTGTTAAAATGTTCCTATTACATAAAATGATGTGTGGATTCAGTGTAATACCTGTGAACATCCCGGGGCTTCCCTGGTGGCTCAGTGGTAGAGAACCTACCTGCTGGTGCAGGAGATGTGGGCTCAACCCCTGACTGGGAAGAGCCCTTGGAGAAGGAAATGGCAATCTACTCCAGGATTCTGGCCTGGAAATCCCACAAACAGAGGCGGCTGGTGGGCTCCACTCCATGGGGTCACAAGGGAGTTGGACTTGGCTTAGCAACTAAACAACAACAACAAATCAAAATCCCAAGGATGTTTTTCACAGAAATAGAACAAAAATCTTATAATTTGTATGGAACCAAAAAGACCACCCTGAATAACTAGAATAATCCTGAGAAGAGAGGGCAAAACTGGAGGCATCACACTCCCTGACTTCAAGTTGTATCACAAATCTATTATAATTAAAACAGCATTGTATTGGCAGAAAATTGGACACGTAGACCAGTGAAAAGAATTGTGAGCCCAGAAA
This sequence comes from Bos javanicus, assembly GCF_032452875.1. Classification (NCBI taxonomy): domain Eukaryota; kingdom Metazoa; phylum Chordata; class Mammalia; order Artiodactyla; family Bovidae; genus Bos; species Bos javanicus. The sequence continues at coordinate 107,392,300 of NC_083874.1, forward strand.
TCCACACAAATATGTATATATAATTAATTTATGACAGAAGAGCAAAGAACATACAATGCAGAAAGAATATTCTCAATAAATTGTGTTGGGAAAATGGATAGTCACATGCAAAAGAATGAAACTAGGTCACTGTCCTATGTTGTATAAAAGAATCAACTCAAACTCTATTAAAGACTTGAATATAAGACCTGAAACTGTAAAATTTGTAGAAGACATAGTATCCTTTTTATTAGTCATAGCAATATCTTTCAAAAAACCAAATCAACAACAAAACCCACATGAGACTATATCAAATTAAACACTTTCTGTCCCCATCAGCAAAATGAAAAGAGAGGCTACCAACTGGGAGAAGATGTTTGCAAATCATGTATCTGTTGAGAGACTAATATCCAAAATATATGAAGTACTCATACAACTCAACAGCAAGTGAAATAAGTCAGTTGAAGAAAAATAAATGATTTTACTCTTAAATGGAATACTTCAAAAAAAAAAAAAAAAGAAAAACCCCAAGTAAATGAGGAAACTAAATGTAACAAAAGCTAACACATAAATACAGAGAAGAGAGTAGTGGTTATCGGAGGGAAGGGGCTGGGACGAGGTTGACCTGGGTGAAGGGCGGTGACTGTATGGTGACAGACGGAAAGCAAACCTTTGTTGGTGAGCACACTGCAGAGAATATAGAAATAGAATATTGTATGAAGTGAAAGTGAAAGTCGCTCAGTTGTGTCCGACCCCTTGCGACCCCATGGACTGTAGAGTCCATGGAATTCTCCAGGCCAGAATACTGCAGTGGGTAGCCCATCCCTTCTCCAGGTGATCTTCCTAACCCAGGAATCGAACCCAGGTCTCCCGCATTGCAGGTGGATTCTTTACCAACTAAGCCACAAGGGAAGCCCAGAATATTGTATACATGAAACTTATATAATGTTATAAACCAGCAAAAAAAAAAAAAAGGAACTTAAAACTCAAAAGCAGATAATCAAACAATCCATCTAAGCAATGGGCACAGTATTTGAATAAACATTTTTCTAAAGAAGACGTACAGAAGTCGTAAAGTGGTGCTCTTACTTTGGAGAACAGTGTGTAGGTTCCTCAGAAAATTAAAATAGAACCGTATAATCCAGCAGTTCCATGTCTGAGTGTATGTCTGCGAGAAATGAAATCACTGTCTAGGAGAGATACGTGTGCCCTCAGGCTCATTGCGCTGTTTATGACAGCCAAGATACGGGAGTAACTTCAGCTTCCATCAGTGGACGAGTGGATGACGAGAATATGGTATATGTCCCATACGTACACGATATAGTACTATTCAGTCACAGAAAAGAGGGAAATCCGGCCTTTTGTGACAACGTATTTCTTGAGGTCATTACACTAGGTGAAATAAGTCAAAGACAAATAATACATGTTCTCAGTTACATGTGAAAACTAAAACCCAAACCCATGGAAATAGAGAACAGAACAGTAGTTGCGATGAGCTGGGGTGGGTATAGAAGAAATGAGCAGATGTTGATCAAAGATTGTAAACTTCCAGCTCTAGGATATGTATAGCGTGGTGACTGTAATTAACAGTGTTGTATTGCTTGAAAGTTGTTAAAAGAGTCGATCTTAAATTATCACTGCAGGAAAAAAAGTAATTACGTAAGAGGATAGAAGTATTTAACTGACCTTATTGTGGTAATCAATTTACAATATGTGTGTGTGACTAATTATCATGTTTTCTACCTCAAAGTTGCGTATGTTATAGGTTACTAATGTCTCAATAAAGCTGAAAAAATAAGTAAAAATCAAAGTATATCTGTAGAATATAGTCAACTTTCTTGTGAAATAGTATAGCGATACAGATTAATTACCAAATAACATAACATATTTGAAGGGAGATATTAAGCTTACCTTTTAAACATGAAATGGCTTGAAATATTGACAATGTTCCATGTACTGTGTGGGCGTTAGAAGTAATTAAAGATGCTCTTCGAGGGGCTGGTAATAAGCCAGCCTTATTACTCACAGTCACACTTAGGAGCAGATGCCTGCTACAGCGCTGCACTCTCCAAGGTCGGTTACATCTGAGGATTTGGAGCTCACATGGTGAGGGCCGACTGTAAAGTTACATGGACGTTTTCTGCGTGGAAATAGGTGGTGGGTTGGTGCCCTCAACCTGCAAGTTGTTCAAGAATTCAAGTAACTTACATAACTAGAGTTCCAACTTCCTTTGTATCTTAAGGCAGTAAGTCTTAAGCCTAAGTGTAGAGTCAGTTCTGCTGTAACACTGGATTTAAGAACATGAATTTGTTCCTGTGCAGTGGACATATCAGGGAGCAATTAGAGCATAATGGGTTTACAGTTGCTTATGCACAAACCTGGAAGACTGCTGCAAACTGCATCTCTGAACTGATCTGCTTAGGAATATATAAAACACACGTGCGCGCGTGCGCGCGTGCGCGCACACGCGCGCACACGCGCACACGCACGCACGCGCGCACACACACACACACTCGCTTCCCTCATCTACAGGCTACCTTGTTTACCCCTTGCGTTATGAGGAATATCCACTTACATGTGATACTGCAACTTTCTGTCAAATCAGATAGCTCTTTCTATCACTTTATGATAACTGACAAGCTGCAACCCTTGTGACACCTGCTTTGATGAACAAGCTTCTTTTCAAGGTAATGTCACGTCACCCTCAACGTTGGAGCTTCCCTGGTAGCTCAGCTGGTAAAGAATCCGTCTGCAATGCTGGAGACCCAGTTTGATTCCTGGATTGGGAAGATCCCCCGGAGAAGGGATAGGCTACCCACTGCAGTGTTCTTGGGCTTCCCTGGTGGCTCAGATGGTAAATAATCTGCCTGTAACGTGGGAGACCTGGGTTCAATCCCTGGGTTGGGAAGATCCCCTGGAGAAGGGATAAGCTACCCACTCCAGTATTCTGGCCTGGAGAATTCCTGTGGACAGAGAAGCCTGGTGGGCTACAGTCCATGGGGTTACAAAGAGTGGGACATGACTAAGCACACAGCACAGCCACTCTTGAGGAGACCAAAATCCAAGGATACCCGAGTTCTTTTATCAAATGGTATAGTGTTTGTATATAACCTACTGTGTATCCTCCTGTTTACTTTAAATCATCTCCAGATTACTTCTAATACCTAATGTAATATAAATGCTGTTTAAACAATTGCTGGTGTACAGTACATTGAAGTTTTGCTTTTTGGGACTTTGTGGAATTTTTTTTTGGAGTATTTTTGATCTGAGGTTGATTGAATCTGGGGATGTGGAACCCGCTATATGGAGTACCGACTTTACATCTCACTTATTTAGTGCAAGCAAGATCATGTAAAGTTTTTATTGTTCTATCTTTGTTTTCTTTAATCTTAAAAAAGTTATAGTCAATTAATATCCCTGAAGACGCTTTTGAGCATTGTACCTTTAACACTGGTTTCCCATAAGGTCTTTGGTTTTTACTGTGTGATTTTGCATGTCACAGTGATTTAGAGACACAAATGTTTTGTTATAGCAGAACTTACACATTAGAGTTACTTGGAGAGCTTTAAAATACTGACGTGAGACCCCATTCCAAACCTATTAAATCAGAGTCTCTGGTCATGGGATTCAAGAATTGGTATTTTTAAAAGGCTGCTGCATGATTCTTACTGTAGAGCTTATTGTAGAACTGGCCTGGGAAAACTGGGAAACTTAAAAAAAAATGCAGAAAGGTAGGCTCTTCAGAATGGAAACTGCCTAAGGTTTCCCTTGCACTTGCAGTTCAGTCTTTGAAAAGCTCAGTTTTAGGGAAATTTAATGGCTTGTCTTCTAAATTTCTGTATCACACAAGAATTCAGAGATTTCAGAAACATCCTTATTTTGTAATGGGCAAACTCTGAACAAAAAGTGTTGTTTCAGAGAAACATTTGTTTTGAATTATTGTGCACAGAAACTGTACTTTCCTCTTTATGTATTTTTATGTTGTATTTAAAAGTGTTCAACCAAGAAGAAGGCAAGCAAGTAGTTGGAAGATACAGTTTGTAGAGAAAAGCTATTTACGACAACCGTTATTTAGGTATTTTTCAAGCTTGAGTCACTGTTGATTATTTTCAATGCTTTACTGTAATTATAGCTCTCGTAGTAGTTTGTTCTTTGACTCAATGTCCCAGAATAAGTGTTTTTTGGTATAACGAACTCAAAACACTTGAATTACTACCTGTTTGAGATACTCATTTATCTCACCACGTATCTGTTAGTTCAAGCATGCTTTTCTAAAGGTGCTTTTCTAAAAGACAGAAAAAATTTCCCTATACGTAGTTTTCTGTTTTCAAAACATTGAGCACAGTGTTTACTTTTTTATATTGTGCATTCATTCTAGTATCACCAATAATGTTTACCTCTGTTGGCTTCCTAAGAGGGAAATGGACATTTTAGGAGTTATGCTCATTGATTTAGAAAGCTGGGATGATATCTAATGTATGCAACTGGTCTCCTTTTGGGAGGGGAGGGGATGTACAAGAGATTAAAATTTGTGTAAATTGAATCATTACTTGTCTTTTTTACTGTGAAATAAGAGATGCATATATTTCTAGGAATTATTTTTGATCACAAAACAATGTGACGAAATATAAATATAAAATAATAACATTTAGAAATTCAGAAAATCTTTTGAAATAATGCATTTCCCAAGTGGTGCTAGTGGTAAAGAACCTGCCTGTCAGTTCAGGAGACATAATAGTCTATTATGACTCTGGTTCAATCCCTGGGTTGGGAAGATCCCCTGGAGGAGGGCATAGCAACCCACCCCAGGATTCTTGCCTGGAGAATCCCATGGACAGAGGAGCCTGGTGAGCTGTGATCGATAGAGTCACAAAAAGTTGGACACGACTGAAGCAACTTAGCATGCATGCATGTAAAAAACAGTATTTTATGAGATAATATTAGTGTTCTTTAATACATGAATCGATATTCTGAAAAATGTTCTAGAAATTGAAAGTCCCAAACCAGTCATTTTGTTTTCCTGGAGCATAAAGAAATGTATACTACGAGTGTGTCCATCTTAAACTGGTGCTTTTCTAATTATTCAGTGTGGTACTGGGGTTGGTTAGGTAAAATAATGATTTCTTAATGATTTTGCTTAGGGAGATTTGAAGTGTGGCTCATTACTCTTAAATAGGTTCGTTAGAAACTTAAATGCAGTGAGAGTCCTCTTCTGTTTCCATCTTCGTTTCTTCTAACAGAGTGTGTCACACCAAGAATGACTCACTGATCTTGGCCTGTGAGGACGTCTTCACTTTAGCTGTTTGTGACTCATGCTGCAAGGCAGGTGGTCTGCAGGGAGTCAATGGCTTTTCCCTCTGGCTCTTAAGCTTGTAATTTCATGATAAAGTGCTAAATACAGATTAATGTAATATGTAACCAGTTTGTAAGGTCCTCTCATCAGTTTATCGTAGGTAGTTATTCTCAAAGTAATTTTTATTACTTTGATGCCAGAGTCGTTAGGGTCCAACCCTCCTGTGTCCTCCAGACATCTGAGGTTGTGTTAGGTCCAGCTCACTAAGAGGTGGGTTTGGGTTGAAGTTGAACTCCTCCATTCGTTAGCTGTATGATCTTAAGTAATTAAGATTACTTAATCTCTCTGATACCACTTATAAGATGAAGATATGTGTTTCAGATTATTGATACAAGGGGTAAGTAAGAGACAATCTATGGATATATTACAGGTAGATAATGTTAAAGAGGAGGAGGAAAAGGCTGTCTAGACAAGCAAGGTCAGCTTTAATAGGGGTGGAGTTGGGGAGAAGTAATGGAGAACATAAAACTCACCGCTTGGGTCTTTATTACAGAGAATGCAAGAAAAGAAAACAGCATTTATTCGATAGAGCTTCGGAGAAAGGGAGTATCCTAAGTATACAGCCTGATTCATGCCACCTGGGAACTAATGCAGAGTTTTAATTTTTTCTTTAACCCCTCTATTTCAGGGGTTTTAAACAAGATTAGATTGAGCAGTAGCTGGAAGAACTGGTTGGACTGAGGAAGTAAAGAGTTGTTTTCATAAAATATTTTGAACTGAAAGCCATTCGAGGAAACTTTGAGGATGCAGGAACTAGGGAAGGACAGAACTACCCCTGGGCCATGGCCGGGGAACGGGGAATGGGCGTGGGGTGCAGCAGGGCGGAGGACAGGAATGTTAACACAGAAACTGCAGGGGCGTAGGCACGCATCTCCGCACTGTAACTTACTGCTTTCTCTAAAACTTCCCAACAGGCCATCCCTGTGTTAACAAGGACCCGCTAGAGCTGGGTCAGCAAAGGAGTCCTGTGGGTGTGAGCCGCAGGGAGTTTGTAAGGTTGACGAGGGAGGTAGCTGAGCAGAGAACGGTCCCTGGGTGTTGGAGCTGGAAGGGACTGCGGGGATCTGGAATCCAGCCCCTAACTTTTGGTAGGACAGACTGCTGAGCTGATGCAATTTGCTTCTGAAGGACAAGGTGACTCTGGCCAGCTAGTTATCTCTGTTCCTCAGAAGAACAACGAGAGTGACCTTTAAGTCCAAGAAGAACAAAAGCAATTGAGGGGCGCTGAGTCTAGAAACTGGACGAAGTATTAGAAAGAAAAGGTAATGCGGTGTCCTTTGTAGCCTGCATCTGTGCTTAGACACTTTTTTAAAGCTGTGCCAGTGGCAGGCGGGGTCTTAGTTCCATCAGTTCCTAGTTCCCTGAACCCTGCCCTCTGCGATGGGAGCTCGGAGTCGTGATCACTGGACTCAGGTAGCCCCTGCTTAGATGTCTAGACTTGCTCTTTTTCAGTGGTAGTAGCAGTATCCTAGTAGCGCTGTGGTTTCCTTACTGCGGAGACGAGTGAGCTGACGTGGGTCAGCATATTTGGGACCAGTCTTTAGAACCCAGATACTGACTTTGATTGTGTTGATTATTTTGATTCTATTTTATTTTAAAGTGTTTGATAATTGTTTTGCCTACCTAGTGTTTTTATTCAGGATTTGTTTTTATTATGTTAAGTGTTTGATAATCTTAGAATTTATACTACTTGAGTAACAGGGTCTTCAAAGTTTCAGCCCTTCCGTTGTTATAAAGGTGGGGTTCCCTTTGTAGCTCAGTCAGTAAAGAATCTGCCTGCAATGCAGGAGACCCAGGTTCAATCCCTGGGTCAGGAAGATCCCCTGGAGAAGGAAACGGTAACCCACTCCAGGATTCTTTCCTGGAGAGTCCCATGGAGAGAGAAACCTGGCAGGCTACAGTCCATGGGGTCTCAAGAGTTGAACATGACTTAGTGACTAAACCACCACCTATTAAAGAGAGAAGCTGAAATTCCCCTGATGTTAAAGGATGTATTTAACTCAGATGACCCATTTCTTGCTGACTCATTAAGTAAACTCAGTCCTTTGGTTCTTTAAAAATATCCATCAGATGAGATCATATCTGTAGACATTTCTGGATACTGGGATATAAACCATGAAGAGAAGGAGACTAGTCAATACCTGCTCTGTTTACAGGGAAAGAAACTTTAAATGCTGTAAGAAAAAAAGATATCCAGAAACTCATCAAAATAAATTACACAGTTGATGGTTTCATATGTGTAATCAGTTTATGAAAATTATTGCAGTCATTATAAAACGTTTGAATGTCCCAAGACTGCTGACTCCGATATGGTTCTGATTGTTGTTGTTCCTACACTAAGTCGTGTTTGATTCTTTGTGACCCAAGGACTGCAGCACACGGGGCTGGACAGGGTCCTTCACTATCTCCTGCGGTTTGCTCAAACTCAGGTCCATTGAGTCGGTGATACCATGCAAACATCTCATCCTCTGTCGTCTCCTTCTCCTCCTGCCCTCAGTCTTTCCCAGCATCAGGGTCTTTTCCAGTGAGTCAGTTCTTCAAATCAGGTGGCCAAAGTATTGGAGCTTCAGCTCCAGCATAAGTCCTTCCAGTGAATATTCAAGGTTGATTTCCTTTATGATGGACTGATTGGATCTCCTTGCTGGCCAGGGGACTCACAAGGATCTTCTCCAACACCACAGTTCAAAAGCATCAATTCTTCAGTGCTTAGCCTTCTTTACAGTCTTATTCTCACATCCATACATGACTACTGGAAACACCATCAGTTTAGTTCAGTTCAGTTCAGTTGCTCAGTCGTGTCCAACCCTTTGTGACTCCATGGACTGCAGCACACAAGGCCTCCCTGTCCATCACCAACTCCCGGAGTTCACCCAAACTCATGTCCACTGAGTCGGTGATGCCATCCAACCATCTCATCCTCTGTCGTCCCCTTCTCCTCCCGCTTTGACTATATGGACCTTTGTTGGAAAAGTGATGTTTCTGCTTTTTAATACACTGTGTAGGTTTGTCATAGCTTTCCTTCAAGGAGCAAGCATATTTTAATTTCAACGCTGCAGTCACTGTCCGCAGTGATTTTTGAGCCCAAGAAAATAAAATCTGTCATGGTTTCCATTGTTTCCCCATCTGTTTGCCATGAAATAATGGGATGGGCTGCCTTGATCTTGGTTTTTTCAATGCTATGTTTTATGCCAGCCTTTTCATGCTCCTCTTTTACCCTCATCAAGACGTTTTAATTCCTCTTCACTTTCTGTCATCAGAGTGGTATCATCTGCTGAGGTTGTTGATATTTCTCCCGGCAATCTTGATTCCAGTTTGTGCTTCATCCAGCCTGGCATTTCACATGGTGTACTCTGCATATAAATTAAATCAGCAGGGTGACAATATACAGCCTTGATGTACTCCTTTCCCTATTTTGAACCAGTCCATTGTTCCATGTCCAGTTCTAACTGGTGCTTCATGACCTGCATACAGGTTTCTCAGGAGACAGGTAAGGTGGCCTGGTATTCCCATCTCTTTAAGAATTTTCCACAGTTTATTTTGATCCACAGAGTCAAAGACTTTAGCGTAGTTAATTAAGCAGAAGTAGATGTTTTTGGAATTCCCTTGCTTTTTCTGTGATCCAGTGGGTGTTGGCAATTTGATATCCAGTTCCTCTCCCTTTCTCCACCTAGCTTAGTTCTCAGTTCACATACTGTTAAAGCCTAGCTTGAAGGATTTTGAGCATAATCTTGCTAGCATGTGAAATGAATGCAATTGTACTGTAGTTTGAACATTCTTTGGCGTTGCCTTTCTTTGGGATGGAGTGCAAACTGACCTTTCCAGTTCTGTGGCCACTGCTGAGTTTTTCAAATTTGCTGACATATTGAGTGCAGCACTTTCACAGCATCATCTTTCAGGATTTGAAATAGCTCAACTGGAATTCCATCAGCTACACTAGCTTTGTTTGTAGTGATGCTTCCTAAGACCCACTTGACTTCACATTCCAGGATATATGGCTCCAGGTGAGTGAGTACACCATCATCGTTATCTGGGGCATTAAGTCCTTTTTTGTATAGTTCTTCTTTGTAGTCTTGCCACCTCTTCCTGATATCTTCAACTTCTCTTAGGTCTTTGCCATTTCTGCCCTTTATTGTGCCCATCTTTGCATGAGATAGTCCTTGGTATCCCCAGTTTTCTTGAAGAGATCTCTAGTCTTTCCCATTCTGTTGCATTCCTCTTTCTTTGCGTTGTTCGCTTAAGTACACTTTCTCGTCTCTCCTTGCTGTTCTCTGGAACTCTGTGTCCAGTTGCATATATGTTTCTCTTTCCTGTTTCTTCTTTTCTCAGCTATTTGTAAGGCTTCCTCAGACAACCACTTTGTCTTCTTGCATTTATTTTTCTTTTGGAGTTTTGATCACGGCCCCCTGTGCAATGTTGTGAACCTCTGTCCATAGTTCTTCAGGCACTGTCTACCTGATCTAATCCGTTGAAGCCATTTGTCATATCCACTTTATCATCATAAGGGATTTGATTTAGGTCATACCTGAATGGCCAGTGGTTTTCGCTACTTTTTTCAATTTGAGCCTGGATTTTGCAATAAGTTGCTCATGATATGAGTCACAGTCAGCTTCTGGTTGGGTTATCCATTAAAAAAAATTTTTTTTTAACATATTCTGTAGGTGAAAGTTGTTAATATTTTAACATCTAACATTAGGTAAATGCTTAGCGCTGTTCAGTGCTTCATTTAAGGCCTTGTAACAAAGTGAAGAGGAACTAAAAAGCCTCTTGATGAAAGTAAAAGAGGAGAGTGAAAAAGTTGGCTTAAAGCTCAACATTCAGAAAACTAAGATCATGGCATCTGGTCTCATCACTTCATGGGAAATAGATGGGGAAACAGTGGAAACAGTGTCAGACTTTATTTTTTTGGGCTCCAAAATCACTGCAGATGGTGATTGCAGCCATGAAATTAAAAGACACTTACTCCTTGGAAGAAAAGTTATGACCAACCTAGATAGCATATTAAAAAGTAGAGATGTTACTTTGCCAACAAAGGTTCGTCTAGTTAAGGCTATGTTTTTTCCAGTGGTCATGTATGGATGTGAGAGTTGGACTGTGAAGAAGGCTGAGTGCCGAAGAATTGATGCTTTTGAACTGTGGTGTTGGAGAAGACTCTTGAGAGTCCCTTGGACTACAAGGAGATCCAACCAGTCCATCCTAAAGGAGATCGGTCATGGGTGTTCTTTGGAAGGACTGATGCTAAAGCTGAAACTCTAATACTTTGGCCACCTCATGTGAAGACTTGACTCATTGGAAAAGACCCTGATGCTGGGAGGGATTGGGGGCAGGAGGAGAAGGGGACGACAGAGGATGAGATGGCTGGATGGTATCACTGACTCGATGGACGTGAGTTTGAGTAACCTCTGGGAGTTGGTGATGGACAGGGAGGCCTGGCGTGCTGCGATTCATGGGGTCACAAAGAGTCAGACACAACTGAGCGACTGAACTGAACTGAACTGAGAAACAGTGTTAAATAGCATTGTTGATATTAAACAGCCTGGTTTGCATTTGACTTATGTGGGAATACTTCTATATTTCACTATTAAATACTCATTTTTGAAATTTCCAAAACTGATTATAAGATCAGTCAGTTCAGTTGCTCAGTCGTGTCTGACTCTGTGACTGCATGAACTACAGCACATCAGGCCTCCCTGTCCATCACCAACACCTGGAGCTTGCTAAAACTCATGTCCATTGAGTCGGTGATGCTATCCAACCATCTCATCCTCTGTTGTCCCCTTCTCCTCCTGCCTTCAATCTTTCCCAGCATCAGGGTCTTCCAGTGAGTCAGCTCTTCGTATCAGTGGCCAAAGTATTGGAGCTTCATCTTCAGCATCAGTCCTTCCAATGAATATTTAGTGCTGATTTCCTTTAGGATTGACTGGTTTGATCTCCTTGCAGTCCAAGGGACTCTTGAGAGTCTTCTCTAACACCACAGTTCAAAAGCATCAATTCTTCAATGCTCAGCTTTCTTTGGGGCTTCCTTTGTAGGTCAGTCGGTAAAGCATACGCCTGTAATGCGAGAGACCTGGGTTCAATTCCTGGGTTGGGAAGATCCCCAGGGGAAGGAAATGACAACCCGTTCCAGGATTCTTGCCCAGAGAATCCCATGTACAGAGGAGCCATGGGATCGCAAAGAGCTGGACACGACTTAGCGCTGTCTTTCTTCTTTCTCACATCCATATATGACTACTGGTAAAACTATAGCTTTGACTAGATGGACCTTTGTCAGCAAAGTGATGTGTCTGCTTTTTATAACGCCGTCTAGGTTTGTCATGGCTTTCCTTCCAGGAAGCGAGCATCTTTTAATCTCACAGCTGCAGCCACCATCGCCCGTGTTTTTGGAGCCCGAGAAAATAAAATCTGTCACTGCTTCCTCTTTTTCCCCTTCTATTTGCCATGGAGTGATGGGACCAGATGCCATGATCTTACTTTTTGAATGTTGAATTTTAAACTAGCTCTTTCACTCTCCTCTTTCACCCTCATCAAGAGCCTCTTTAGTTCCTCTTTTCTTTCTGCCATTAGAGTGGTATCTCTGTATCTCTGAGGTTATTGATATTTCTCTTGGCCATCTTGATTCCAACTCATAATTCATCCAGCCCAGCATTTCGCATGATGTACTCTGCATAGAAGTTAAATGAGCACGGCCATAATATTGGAGTGGATAGCCTTTCCCTTCTCCAGGGGATCTTTCCAACTCAGGGATTGAACCCAGGTCTCCCACATTGCAGGCAGATTCTTTACCAGCTGAGCCACAAGGGAAGCCTGAGAATACTGGAGTCGGTAGCCTATCCCTTCTCCAGCAGATCTTCCTGACCCAGGAATCGAACCAGGGTCTCCTAAATTGCAGGTGGATTTTTTACCAGCTGAGCTATGAGAGAAGCCCCATACTTTTTTAGAGGTATTTTATTGATAATTGGCTAATAATAACCATGTATTACATGGTTATTGGCCTCTTTGAATTTTCTATCTGTAAAAGTTAGGATTCAGTCAGGAAAACAAAACTTATACCAGGTACTTCAATAAATAGGGTTTAATTGGGGGAAATATGTTCAAAGGTTTTTGAAGGTCTAGGAGCGAACAGAGGAAGGTGAGGCAATTCAGAGATTCGGAGCCTCTGCCGTCTGGAAGCCCCAAAGGGCTGAGGAAGGCTCATTACAGTCAGCAAGAGAGACAGACAGAGGAAGAAATCTGAGCGGAGAGAGGTATACATCCAGGTTTCTCCCTTCTTCCCGCCTCTGTGTCTTGTGCCAGGACCTCCATTTGCACAACAAAACCAAAAGCCAGTTAGCAGGAGGATGCCTGGGAAATACAGTTTGCAGAGATCAGGTTCTAGCTGGTAAAGGACTGAGAATGTGCCTGTGAGCAGAAAGTGGGATGATCTATGTGCTATCTCTTGAAATGTCAGTTTTACTAATTTGAGTTTATCTTTAAAAGAAATAAAGGAGCCACTTCATTTATTTTCAGATCAATTTCATCTTAACTTATGGTGATTTCTCTTTTCTAGTTATAGATCTTATGTACTTTATTTCTTTTATTATTTCCTTTGTCATTGCTAAGCTCTCCTTTTTAATGCTATCAACATTATTTTTTCTATTTTTAATTTATCTAATTCATAAATATTTTAAATTTTTTCTTTCCAGTTTCTCCTGTGTACTTTCCTTAGTTTTACATTGTTCTCTGTTTTCTAACTTCTAAACTTGAATTTTAATAAACATTTTTAAACTTTTTTTTACTTAGAAATAGAAGTAAATCTTTGAGCAAATTGAGCTATGTATCATGGATCTTGATAGTATTTTACTGACTGTTATTTCCAGGAATTCTTTTAGATTAAAAATTTGTTTTGGCCTGTGCATTTTGTAGAAATGATTTGATTTTTTCCTTTAAAAAATTCTGATTTTTTTTTTTAACTGAAAGAAGCTAGATACTGGAATTAGTATGCCCTATTTCTATTTTTGAGAAAATTTATACAAATTTTTATAGCCCACTATTATCTAATTTTTAACAATATTCTTCTAAAAATAGATATTTTCTAGATCTATAGTATATAGAGTCTTATATATGATGATAGATCAAACATATTAATTACTAAATTTCTTGTTCAGATACTCTGTATTATGAATTTTTTTGATTTAGTCTATCATAGGTAGAGACGAGTATATTCAATTCTCTCACCACTTTTGATTTAGCATCGCGTTCCCTAATTTTTGCTTTTTGTTTGGATGCATTGATTTCTAGGATGAGAAGAATCACAACGGTTATATGTTACTGTGAGTGATACTCTTTGGCATCATACTTTGCCCTTCCTTGTTTATATTTTGTGTCTAACATTCAGTTTTAGGTCATTTGCGTATAATGACTGTTGAATTTTATTGTTCATGTTTTTCTGGAGTGATGTCCCCTACCATTTTTTGTTGATGTTACATGTTTTTTTACTTTACTGATATTTGTTATTTATAGTGTACAATGAAGTCTTTCCCCCCTGATTTGATAATAATTTTCCTTCTTGTAGATGTTTAACAGGTAATATTTTTATGTACTGCTTAACAGATGTTGTTATTTTTATTTTGCAGCTTATTTTTATTTTGAATCATTTAACATTTTTAAATTTTCTTTCCTTTTTTAATGGACAACGTTATCTTTCTTTAAAAATTATTTTTGTGACAGAGGAAGCCTGCAAAGTCTGCCTTTTTAAACATTCACTTGTTTAATTTTTGAAGCTTAAGAATTATAAGCTTAAATCTGTATCTCTTATTTATAAACTTTCTAGTCAATGCTGCCTATTGACTTATGTATGGAGGTTAAGGAATGAATATTCTAGGTAATGCTGCCTATTGACTTATGTATGGAGGTTAAGAAATGAATATACTTCTTATCAGTCTCTCACTCTTGATTTTTGTCAGTATCCTTTGGGATTTCTGTCTAGTTTATTATAGTTAAATTATTCCTACTTTCATATTTTGTAGCTCTTCTCTGAAAAGTTAATATACTTATATTCTATTCTGTAAACTTAACCACAGTGGTTTTATTTTCAAGTTCTATTATTCTTTGCCTGTGATTAGATTTTTGTAAAATTAAACCAGTTATTTTTACTTTTTTTATTTTTTTATTTCTTACTCTATCTGTGGCTTTCAGCATCAGTGACTCTGACTGCTGGTAAAATTCCATTATGAGGAACATTATTAATCATTTAAACAGGATTCTGTATAATAAAGCAATTTGAATGTCTGCAGATGGCCTGCAGATGAGATGATTATTTTGTTTATTAGGTTATAAGGAATTATCTTCCAGAAATTATCATAATCAACAAATATTTTATGCTTTGACCAGTGCTGTGCCAGAACTAAAGAGCCATATCTGCAAAGTGCTGTATCAGTTTTACTATAAATGTTGAAACGCATCCTTTTTTGTTTGTTTCTTTATCAAGCATCTGTTACCATTTTACTCATATCTGTATATAACAGAGGTTCCAGCCACGTGTCTAATTCTCGTTACACACCACCCGAACACTTTCTTGCCCACTAACTCATTCCTTTTAGGCCAGTACTTCTTACTGCATTATGTGCTGCTCTGATCCCTTGCTTGTTTTATCAGTTGAAGATAGACCCGTTAAGTTTTCCTTCCCCAATGTAATTGGCACTGCTCATGCTGTCTAACCCAGGGATCAGACCCAGGTCTCCCACCCCACTCCAGCATTCTGGCCTAGAGAGTTCCATGGACCATATAATCCATGGAGTCTCAGGGTAGGACACGATTGAGCGACTTTCACTCACTCACTCATGCTGTCTAATTCCAGTTTGAAACAATTAAAAAAAATCTTTTAGTGGCATATTTTCACTTCATGGTTTTATATCACCATTAATACATAAAATAGTGAACAAGGAGACACAGTACTAACCCTCATGGAGCTTCCATTGTAGTTGGGGAGATCTTAAAAAAAAAACAAACCAGATACACACAAATAAATAATTATTTTAAGTGCTCAGATAGAGAATAGCAAGGATGAGACCTGCATGAGATTTAGCTGGTTCCTAATGGAAGAGACGGATCTTGCCATATGAAAGAGAGGATAAGCCCCCAGGAAGAGAGAATGTTCAGGAAACTAAAGACCAGCACTCCTGGAATTTATTCAGCTGGGTAGAAGATGGCAAAACAGAAACTGAAAGGATAGATCAGCTCAGATCAGTCGCTCAGTCGTGTCCGACTCTTTGCGACCCCGTGAATCGCAGCACGCCAGGCTTCCCTGTCCATCACCAACTCCCGGAGTTCACTCAAACTCTTGTCCATCGAGTTGGTGATGCCATCCAGCCATCTCATCCTGTGTCATCCCCTTTTCCTCCTGCCCCCAATCCCTCCCAGCGTCAGGGTCTTTTCCAAGGAGTCAGCTCTTCGCATGAGGTGGCCAAAGTACTGGAGTTTCAGCTTTAGCATCATTCCTTCCAAAGAAATCCCAGGGCTGATCTCCTTTAGAATGGACTGGTTGGATCTCCTTGTAGTCCAAGGGACTCTCAAGAGTCTTCTCCAACACCACACTTCAAGAGCATCAATTCTTCGGCACTCAGCCTTCTTCACAGTCCAACTCTCACATCCATACATGACCACAGGAAAAACCATAGCCTTGACTAGATGGACCTTTGTTGGCAAAGTAATGTCTCTGCTTTTGAATATGCTATCTAGGTTGGTCATAACTTTTCTTCCAAGGAGCAAGTGTTTTTTAATTTCATGGCTGCAGTCACCATCTGTAGTGACTTTGGAGCCCAGAAAAATAAAGTCTGACACTGTTTCCACTGTTTCCCCATCTATTTCCCATGAAGTGATGGGACCGGATGCCATGATCTTAGTTTTCTGAATGTTGAGCTTTAAGCCAACTTTTTCACTCTCCACTTTCATTTTCATCAAGAGGCCTTTTATAGCGGATACGTAATTTGAGACACTTTAGGTCTTAGAAGGAAGTTTGGATTTTCCTTTAAATGTAAAGGAAAGCCTGTATATGGTTTTTTGCAGGAGGATGGCAGTTTCTTTTGCTACGTTAAGGGGAATGGTGTGGAAAGGAGCATCAGCAGAAGAGAGGACACCAATTAGGTCTAAATCAGAGACAATCAAAACTTCCAAAAGGGGTGGCGGTGACTATGAAGAGAAGTGGGTAGATCTGTGGTAGCCTTTGGAGGG
Source organism: Bos javanicus (assembly GCF_032452875.1). Classification (NCBI taxonomy): domain Eukaryota; kingdom Metazoa; phylum Chordata; class Mammalia; order Artiodactyla; family Bovidae; genus Bos; species Bos javanicus. The sequence goes on from NC_083874.1 coordinate 107,408,837, forward strand.
AGAATCAGAAGGACTTGCTGATGGATTGTTCATGTTCAAGGGTTGCTTCAGCTTCAGAAGAGAAGGAGTATTTATTAGCCTTATTAGGTTGTTAGTAGGACTTCCCTGGTGGCTTAGACAGTAAAGCGTCTGTCTACAATGTGGGAGACCTGGGTTTGATCCCTGGGTCAGGAAGTTCCCTGGAGAAGGAAATGGCAACCCACTCCAGTACTCTTGCCTAGAAAATCCCACAGACAGAGGAGCCTGGTGTCCATGGGATCAAAAAGAGTCGGACACGACTGAGTGAAGTGGGATCGAGCAGATTTTTGTTAAAGATAAATGGAAAGTTCTGATAAAAAGCATAAGGAGTTTTCTAATCACAGAGCAGGAGTTTTTGACAGTACAGGATTCTATAGATTGTGCCCTGGGTCAAAATGGGAAATATTGAGGTCACTCTGGCTTTGACAGTCGTGGTGATAATATATTCCTCGGGAGGTTTTGACTTTTCCACAGTAACTACAGTGAACAGGGCTATTAGGGAGGATGAGATGTGCTGTCCTGCGAGGTGGAGGGTAATCTGACCTACTTGTATGACCTTTAACCTTAGCTTCTAAGAAGACTTCTCCCTAGGCTGCAAGGACTCCTACACAGAAACACAAAAAATTTTTGCTACAAAGCACTTAGAGAATATTTGTTTTTTGAAGATAGAGGATATTTATTTTTTGAGAAAGAAATTGATTCTTCTCACTTTATTTTTGGTAGCCTTAACATTCTGCACATGCTATATAGAATGTTTTCCTAACCCTCTATTTCTTAGAGTGAAAATATCATGAAAAAGGCAGAGCTACGGCAGTTACTAGGGCAGTCTAGATTATATTTTAAATCCACATTTGTATAGTTTTTTGTTTTCGTCTTCCTTAAATTTTATATTTTAATGGAAGAGCTATGTCAGTTTTAAATGGCTTTATGGTATCAAGAGCATCTTAGTACTCAGGGTTTTGAATTTGAAAGTAAATATGATGAGTTCGTAGGCTACCTGTCTTGTGTTTTTAAAAGCAACTGAAATTTTACAACTAAAATGACCTTTTTCCCTAAAGAAATGTCCTCAAAGATTACTTTTTTAAAAAGAACATATACTGCAGTGTATCAAACACAAGAATACCCAGTTAGACCCTGGAGAGTTCTGACTGTGACCACGAATTTTTTGCTTCCTTTAGGCTAGCCTATGATTTAGATACTTAATAAATTTTGTTTTAGGATTACCTTGGAATACTAACAGTAATGAAATTAATTCTGTTCATTCACAGATCAAAAGTAATAGTGTAGAAAAATTACTTTTGAGAAATATCCAAACATGCCTTGTCTATTTTTTGTGTGTATATCTTTAATATGGATCCTCTCTGACCAAACTAAACTTGTTTCTGAATAGGATTCAGCTGTATCTATGTGCCCACTTGTCCCAAACCCAGCATGATGTGTGTCTGCTGTTGAAGCAACATGTTAAGCTAGAACAACGAATGGTTTCTAACTAATTTATTAAGAGAAGACAAAAGATAGAAATCTAGAGAATTCAAGTATTTAAGACATAGGCAGCAAAAGGAGAGCAGGTATAAAGATTGAGAAGGAATTTGTAGAAAGGGAGGAAGGCAGGTTAGTATGTTGGAAGAAAAGAGGCCGTAGAAACCAGCAACGAGAGTTTCAGGAAGTGTGAGTCGGTGGGATCAGATGCCGCAGAGAGACAGGTTACAGTGAAGATGGGTGAGCTTCTGTTGCATGTGACTGTTGGGAAGTGGTTTCCTTACTGAGACAATGGAAGAGTGTGGGCAGAAGCAATACATCCGTGTTGGAAGGCAGACAAGAAGTGGTGCAGTGAGGCTGCAGGACTGGGCTCTCCATGAGCCCTCAGGCCTGTCCTGCTGTCATGCACACTCTCTGCTTACTGAATTTTGAAGCGTTTGTGCTTGAATTTAAAGATGTTGTATACAAAACATTCATATAGCTTATTGCATAATTGCCAGAAACCTGTTATTTTTATATTAGTGTAATAATTTGTGTAAAACTAAATGTTTAAGGTTCCTGAACACAGTGAAATGGAAGCCTCTAATACAAATGCTAATTTTGTTTCTTATTTTTTAAAAAGTCTTGGCTACTTATGATTCAGCAGACGGAACAGCTCAGCAGGATCATGAAGACACATGCGGAGGACCTGAATTCTGGGCCCTTACACAGGCTCACCATGATGATCAAAGATAAGCAGCAGGTGAAGAAGAGTTACATAGGCGTCCATCAGCAGATCGAGGCAGAGATGATTAAGGTTTGTCTTCCCACTCTGGGATTCTTTCTTTAGTGTGAGTTTTAGATTCACTGAGATGCTATATCCTGTTTGACTTTAAAAAGTGTTTAGTCACTATTTTCTGGTAAGAAATAGATTTCAATGTCTCTAATAAGTAGTATCTTATTTTTATTGAATATAAAACATGATTGATTATAAGATATGTGATTATATATTCACACGAAAGAAATGCTGCCAAAATAAATTAGTTGGGATACTTCTAAATTTTCTTCACAACTGGTGTCTGTCCCTTCTGCCTAACTTTTTACAGTGGTTTTAATTGTGAAAATTTTCAAGTGTACAGAAGAAGAGAGAATAATTAAATGAACTCCCATTGACCTGTCCATCCACCTAGTCAATATTTTGGTTTGTTTTTTTCATCTGTACTCTCACCTACCTTTCTTCTACATTGGATAATTTTATAGAAAATTCCAGTTTTTTACTTTTATCTGTAAATATTATTTATTGCTAAATAATTACTCTTTAAGAAAACTATGTTACGAACTCACCTAAAAATAAAGATAATTCCTTAATATTATTAATTATCCTGATTGTGCTCAAATAATTGTTAAATGTTATTTTTGCAGTTGGTTCATTTGAATCATGATCCAAACCTGGCTAATACATTGCCTTTTAATAATCTCTTTTAATCTGTAGGCTCTCCTTGCCACCCTACTTTTAAAATGCTGTGCATTTAAAGAAACTGGGTAACTTACTCAATAGAATTGAATTCTTTCATTTTGGATTTTGCTGTTAGTATCTTGTAATGCAGTTTCATGTATTCCTTTATCCTTCAGTTTTCCAGCAAACTGGAAGTTAGATCTAGAGGCTTGACAATACTCTTGCTGTTTATTTCGGGCTGGTATAGATTTCCTGTTGTTTCATAACAAGAGGTATATATTATCTGCTAACAGGTACCAGTGCTGCCAGCCTTGTCAATCTATTAAAAATTTTCTCTTCAGCCTTTCACCTAATGAAGCACTTGATGTCCACTGCTCAGATCCATTAGTTCAGTGGAGGTTGTAAAACGACAATATTTTACTTCTGTCATTCCTGATGCAATTGTTAGCTGGAATTTTCAGTAAAAGTTTTTCCTGTATCAGCTATTTGGTTGCCATGAGGTATAGATCATGCAAGAAAGGTAAGACAAATACTTGCTTTTAGACATTAATTTGCCGGTTTACAAACAGTGAATTGGTTCTTTAGCAACTTCAGAAGTTAAGACTTCCATTTTCCAATCCAGCATGTAAGAAGCTTGGAATTGTCACTCCATCCTAACAGCAAATAAAAATTGGAACAAATTGAAAAATCAGCAACTCTTCTTAGATCCATTAGAGAACATAGGTCACAGAGCAAAATGACTGTCCCCCAAACTGGACAAGTGAAAATAGAGAATCACAACTAACCAGAGCAGCATCAGACTTGAGAACAAGTGTTCAGCTCAGTTCAGTCGCTCAGTCGTGTCCGACTCTTTGCAACCCCATGAATCCAGCACGCCAGGCCTCCCTGTCCATCACCAACTCCCGGAATTCACCCAAACTCATGTCCATAGAGTCAGTGATGCCATCCAGCCATCTGTGAAAAGAAGCGAAAAGCAAAGGAGAAAAGGAAAGATATAAGCATCTGAATGCAGAGTTCCAAAGAATAGCAAGGAGAGATAAGAAAGAACAAGTGTTAGGTGTAGAAAAACCCAAACTATAACTGACAAATTCTGGACGCTCTGATGGTTGAAAACTCCAGGAGGACCCACTCATTGAGGGGTCTTCACACTTGTGACTTTTACCTCCTGAATCTCTGTGAGGTACTCACAGTGAATATAGGGGGAAAAAAAAAAAACTCATGATCTTGGCAGTGGAAGAGAAAGGGAACCATTCTGACATAGGTTAGAGCATTCTGTTCCTACCAAGGTCTATCCTCAGAAGAAGCTGTTGAGCTGGAGCCTGGCTGATCTGAGGAAAGGGCAACAACTATATGTTGTCTATAAGAAACCCACTTTATATATAAAGACACATACAGATTAATAGTAAATGGATGGAGAAAGATGTACTGACCCTAATACAAAGAAAGTGGGAGTAGCTATATTAATTTCAGATAAGACAGACTTCAAAGCAAGGACATTTATCAGGGATAAAGAGGAGAGTTACAGAATGTTGAAGGGGTCCGTTCTCCAGGAAGACAGTACAATCCTTAATGTACATGTGCTTAACAGCATAGCATCAAAATATTGGTAGGACTGCGAAACTGTTAAAATTGTAGGGAGAAATGAGTGGACCTCCATTACAGTTGGAGATTTCGGTACCTTTCCCCCACCCCCATCTGAAATGGACAGATGCAGCAGACAGAAAGTGAGTAAGGACAGAGTGAACTCAATAATGTCATTAGTCAGCCAGATGTGATGGACACTATTGACTACTTCATGCACAAACAGGGGAATACACATTCTTCTCAAGCTTATATTGCACAATTCAGCAAGATGTTCCACATTCAGGTTATAAGCTACATCAAAATATATTTAAAAGAGTGGAATTGATACAGTATGATAGCTAGAAAATCCCCAAATACTTGGAGATTAAACAACACACTTCTAAATAACCCATGGACCAAGGAAGAAATCTCAAGAAAAATATAAAGATATGTTGAACTAAATGAAACTGAAAAGAAAACTTATCAAAATGTGTGGGATATAGCAAATGCAGTGCTTAGAGGGAAATTTATAGCATGGACTGCATTTGTTAGAAAGAAAGAAAGATCTAAAATCAATCATCTCTGCTTCTACCTTAGAAGAAACGGTAGAAAAAGAAGAACAGATTGAATCCAAAGTACACAGAAGAAAAGAACTAATGAAAATTAGAGTAGAACTCAGTGAAAAGGAAAACAGGAAACTAATTAAGAAAAGTCAGCAAAACCAAAATCTGATTTTCGAGAAGGTAAATGAAATCAACAAGTCTCTAGCCAGGCTAACAAAAAAACCAGTGTGGGTACAAATGACTAATATCAGAAGTGAAAGAGGAGACATGACTATGTATTCCATGGCTATTAAAAGGATAATGAAGGAATACTCTTTAATCAACCCTGTGTCCATAAATTTGATAAGCTGGGAGAAATGGGAGCATGCCTTGAATGACACAATCTGCTGAAACTCACATAAGATGACATGGACAGTCTGAACAGGCAGGTATCTATTAAAGTAATTGAATCGATCATTAATAACCTTCCAAAACAGAAGGCACCAGGCTCAGAAGGCTTCAAGCTCAGATGCCTTCACTGGTGAATTCTATCAAACATTCAAGGAAGAAATTGCACCACTTTTCTACAGACTTACCTCAGAAAAAGAAACAGAGAGAAGCTTACCAATCCCATTCTAGGATGCTAGTATTATCAAACACCAAAAGCAGACAAAGATATTAGGAAGCTATAAACCAATGTCTCTCATGAACATAGATGCAAACGTCTTTGAACTATTGAGAAATAAAATCCAACAGTGTAGAAAAAGAATTTATGCACCTTGACAAGTGGAATTTATTTCAGTTGTGAAAGTTTGGTTCAATATTTGAAAATCAATTAATGGAGTCCATTATATCAACAAACTAAAAAGAAAAATTACATGAGCATATGAATAGATGGAGAGAAAGCATCTGACAAAATCTACCACCAATTCGTGATTAAAAACTCTCAGTAAACTAGGAATAAAGGTGAACTTCCTCAACTTGATAAAGAATATCTGCAAAAAACTTCCAGCTAACATCATACATAAATGTGAGAAACATGTAACTTTCCCATTAAGATCAGAGCAAGACATGGATGTCCCCCGCTTGCCACTGCTTGTTAAAAAAATCCTGTCAATCTTAACTAATGAAACAAGACCAGGACAAGAAATAAAATGTATACAGATTGGGAATGTCATTATTTACAAATGACATGGTTGTTTATGTAGATAATCTGAGAGAATAAACCAAAAACTCTTGAAACAAACAATCAGTTATAGCAAGTTTGCAGGAAATGGCAACCCACTCCAGTATTCATGCCTGGAAAATCCCTTGGACAGAGCCAGGAGGGCCACAGTCCATGAGGTTGCAAAGAGTCAGACACAACTGACTGATTTCACTTTGCAGGATACAGTGTTAGCATACAAAAATCAATCACTTCCCTATGTATTAACAATGAACAGGTAGAATATGAAATTAAAAGCACAATACCATCTACATTAGAACCTCAAAAAATGAAATACTTAGGTATAAATCTAACAAAGTGTATGTACAAGATCTATAGGAGAACAATGACAGAATGAAGAAGAACTAAAGAGCCTCTTGATGAAAGTGAAAGAGGAGAGTAAAAAAGTTGGCTTAAAGCTCAACATTCAGAAAACTAAGATGATGGCATCCGGTCCCATCACTTCATGGGAAATAGATGGGGAAACAGTGGCTGACTTTATTTTTGTGGGCTCTAAAATCACTGCAGATGGTGACTGCAGCCATGAAATTAAAAGACGCTTACTCCTTGGAAGGGAAGTTATGACCAACCTAGATAGCATATTCAAAAGCAGAGACATTACTTTGCCAACAAAGGTCCATCTAGTCAAGGCTATGGTTTTTCCAGTGGTCATGTATGGATGTGAGAATTGGACTGTGAAGAAAGCTGACCGCCGAAGAATTGATGCTTTTGAACTGTGGTGTTGGAGAAGACTCTTGAGAGTCCCTTGGACTGCAAGGAGATCCAAACAGTTCATCCTAAAGGAAATCAGTCCTGGGTGTTGATTGGAAGGGCTGATGGTGAGGCTGAGGCTCCAATACTTTGGCCACCTGATGCAAAGAGCTGACTCATTTGAAAAGACTCTGATGCTGGGAGGGATTGGGGGCAGGAGGAAAAGGGGATGACATAGGATGAGATGGCTGGATGGCATCACTGACTCAATGGACATGGGTTTGAGTAAACTTCGGGAGTTGGTGATAGACAGGGAGGCCTGGCGTGCTGCGGTTCATGGGGTCGCAAGGAGTTGGATACGACTGAGCAACTGAACTGAACTGAACTGAACTGATGCTGAACTGATGAGAGAAATCAGTGGAGAAATAATTGTTATCCTGTGTCCTCAATATTGTCAAGATATCAGTTTTTCCCATTTTGCACTATAGATTTAATACAGATCCCAATCACAATCCCAGCAAATGCCAAACTGATTCTAAAATTCATGTGGAGTAGCAAAAGACCCAGAGTAGGCGACAGAACATTGGAGAACAAATTTGGAAGACCAACATTATGTGACTTTCAGATTTATTATAAAGACACTGATCAAGAGAGTTTGGCGTTTGTGAAAGAAAATAAACAGATAAACAAATAGATCAGTGAAACGGAATATAGAGTCCAGAAGTAGATTCATATAAATATAGTTGACTGATCTTTGGAAGAAAGGGGCAAAGTCAGCACAGGGGAGAACAGTTAATATTTTCAACAAATGGCACTGGAACAGGGACAAAAAAAATGTGCAAATAATGAATCCTTACACAGATTTTACACCAGTCACAAAAATTAACTCAAAATGGATCACAGACTGAAATGTAAAATTCAAAACTGTAAAACACCTAGAAGATAAATAGAAAACCTAGATAACCTCAGATATGGAGATGATTTTTTAGATAGAACACCAAAATGATCCATGGAGAAATCATTGATAAGCTGGAATTCATAAAAATGTAAGACTTCTGTTCTCTTTTCTGCCCTTCCTTTTTGTCTCTCTTTCTTTAAAAAAATGTTCATTTTTGGCTGTACCATACGGCTTGTAGAATGTTAGTTCCCCGACCAGGGATTGAACCCAGACCCTCAGCAGTGAAAGCACAGAGTCCTAACCGCAGGACTGCCAGGGGATTCCCTCCTTTCTCTCTTTTTTAAAAAATTATAGCTCTGCAGAAATGTGTGTGACATGTGTGGCATACAGCAAAGGACATCGTGAGTTTTCATTCCGAGAAATTTTACTTACGTTGGATGTGAGTCAAAGTACAAAGCTGTGACTCTAGTCTCCAAGGGTGTGGCATCTTTATTACAGAATTTAGAGGAAGGTAAGGGAATTGACTGTGTGGATCACAACAAACTGTGGAAAATTCTTCAAGAGATGGGAATACCAGACCACCTGACCTGCCTCTCGAGAAACCTGTATACGGGTCAAGAAGCAACAGTTAGAACTGGACATGGAACAACAGACTGGTTCCAAATAGGAAAAGGAGTACATCAAGGCTGTATATTGTCACCCTGCTTATTTAACTTCTATGCAGAGTACATCATGAGAAACCCTGGGCTGGAAGAAGCACAAGCTGGAATCAAGATTGCTGGGAGAAATATCAATAACCTCAGATATGCAGATGACACCACCCTTATGGCAGAAAGTGAAGAGGAACTAAAGAGCCTCTTGATGAAAGTGAAAGAGGAGAGTGAAAAAGCTGGCTTAAAGCTCAACATGCAGAAAACGAAGATCATGGCATCTGGTCCCATCAGATTCATGGCAAATAGATGGGGAAATGGTGGCAGACTTTATTTCTTTGAGGTCCAGAATCATTGCAGGTGACTGCAGCAATGAAATTAAAAGACGCTTACTGCTTGGAAGGAAAGTTATGACCAACCTAGATAGCATATTCAAAAGCAGAGACATTACTTTGTCAACAAAGGTTCATCTAGTCAAGGCTATGGTTTTTCCAGTGGTCATGTATGGATGTGAGAGTTGGACTGTGAAGAAAGCTGAGCACCGAAGAATTGATGCTTTTGAACTGTGGTGTTGGAGAAGACTCTTGTGAGTCCCTTGGACTGCAAGGAGATCCAACCAGTCCATCCTAAAGGAAATCCGTCCTGAGTGTTCATTGCAAAGACTGATGCTGAAGCTGAAACTCCAATCCTTTGGCCACCTGATGTGAAGAACTGATTTATTAGAAAAGACCCTCATGCTGGGAAAGATTGAAGGCAGGAGAAGGGGATGACAGAGGATGAGATGGTTGGGTGGCATCACCGACTCACTGGACATGAGTTTGAGTAAACTCTGGGAGTTGGTGATGGGCAGGGAGGCCCGGCGTGCTGCAGTCCACAAAGAGTCAAACACAACTGAGCAACTGAACTGAACTGAACTGAAGAGCGTTGAAAGTCAGACGCAGTAGAGTCTCAAGCACACTCTGGGTCGTCTGTAAGCAAGTATAAGCTATATAATGACTTCACAAATTTAAAAGAACAATGAGCTGAAAGCAGCCTGATACACAAGATAAAATGAATCAGATTGGGAAAATTTTCAGACAGGTTTCAACAACAGACATGAATGGGATACATCAGTTTAAAGGTGTGCCCAATTGAAAAATGTTCAGTTCCCTGAGACCAGAGCAGTAAACTGTGATGGGCAGTCATGCAGATGGAAGTGTCCATATTTCTTGCCTACTGCAAATATATATTTATACACACACATACACACACACAGTCTCCTCAAAAAAACCAAAAACCAAAAACCAAAAACCACACTTCTACAAAATACAATATCAAAGGAATGAGAAGATGAACTGTAAACTGGGAGAAAAAGTTTGTAAGGACATTTGATAAAAGACTGTTATCTAAAACACAGAAAGAACTCTAAGTCCGTTAAGACAAGAAGCAACCTTATGAAAAAATAAACACGTCACCAAAGAAGATACACAGATGGCAAATAAGCAGATAAAAATTTGCTCAAATTTTATGCCATCAGGGAAATGCAAACTAAAGGAACAATGAGATACCACTGCCCCACATTAGAATGTCCCAAATCCAGAACACTGACGACATCAAATACTGGTGAGGTTATGGAGCAACAGGAACTCTCATTCATTGCTGGTGGGATTACATAATAATTCAGCCACTTTGAAGACAGTTTGGTTGTGTTTTACAAAAATAAAAATAGTTTCACCGTAGGTTCCAAAAATTGAGCTCCTTGGTATTTATCCAAAGAAGTTGAGAACATATGTCTACACTAAAGCCCACACATAGCAGTTTATAACAGCTTTATTCATAATTGTCAAAACGTAGACGCCACCAAGATGTCTTTTAGTAATGAATGGATAAACTGTGGTGCATCCAGACAATGGAATATTATTCAGTGCTCAAAGGAAATGAGCTACCAAGAAAGATATGCAGGACCCTTAAATGTATATTACCAAGTGAAAGGAAGGGAAAGTGTTCGTTGCTCAGTTGTGTCTGACTGACTGGTGCCCGCCAGGCTCCTCTGTCCATGGGATTCTCCAGGCAGGAATGCTGGAGTGCATTGCCATTCCCTTCTCCAGGGGATCTTCCCGACCCAGGGATTGAACCCAGGCCTCCCACAACGTAGGCAAATTGTTTACCATCTGAGCCACCAGGGAGGCCCACTAAGTGAAAGAAGCCAATCTGAAAAATATATATGATTCTACCTATATGGTATTCTCGAGAAGTCAGAGCTGTGAAGGTAGTAAAAAGATCATCGGTTGCTAGGGGTTTGTGAACAAGTGGAGCACGGAGGGTCTTAGACGGTGAAACATCTGTGTGTGGTCCTGTAGTGGTGGGATACATGTCACGGTATATTTGTTCAAAACCATAAAATACACTCCACGAGTGGAACTTAATGTAACCTGTGTACTTGTGCGAGAATGATATGTTCTTATAGGTTCATCAGTTGTAACAAACGTACAGACAAACTCGAGTGGAGCATGTTGATCAGTGAGGCCATGCACGAGTAGGGATGAGGGACAAATGGAAAATCTCTGTACTTTGTGCTCAGTTTTGCTGTGATACTAAAACTGCTCTAAAAGGTAAAGTCCGTTAAAACATGTTAACCACTGAGGTTTTCTTTTAAAAGGAAATGATTTGAAGTCATTTCTATCTATATCTGTATCATGGGCTTCCCTGGTGGCTCAGTCTGTAAAGAATCCGCCTGCAATGCAGAAGATGCAGGTTCGATCCCTGGGTCGGGAAGATCCCCTGGAGAAGGAAATGGTGACCCACTACAGTATTCTTGCCTGGAGAATCCCATGGCCAGAGAAACCGCGTGCGCTGCAGTCCATGGGGTTGCAAGAGTCGGACATGACTTATTGACTAAATGATGAACGGTATCTATATATCATGGGGCTTCCCAGGTGGCGCTAGTGGTAAAGAACCTCCCTGCAATGCAGGAGATATAAGAGATGTGGGTTCGACCCCTGGGTTGCGAAGATCCCCTGGAAGAGGCATGGCAACCCACTGTAATATTGTTGCCTGGAGAATTCCATGGACAGAGGCACCTGGTGGGCTACAATTCATAGAGTTGCAAGGATGTGAACACGACTGAAGCGACTTAGCACATATCTATCATAGTTGTTGACATTTTTGTTCACTTACACAGTGCTGTCTTCCATACTGTCAAGAGCCTTGGTGATGCAGAATTTGTTTAAAGTAGGCTCTGGGACTTGCTTCCAAGTTGCTTATGTCCCTTTAGCAAGTTTTTAATGGTGCTGATTTCTTAACTCTTCTCAGAAGTCTTAGTAGATGTTTTTCAGATACCATCTAAGATTCTCAGTTTTTTCTTGAACGCTTTTTATGGCTGACTACAGAGTCAAGGACTTGGATTTGTCAAGCCTTTCTGCAGAAATAATAACCAAGTTAATGTGTGCATGCTGTGACCACTGTCATGAATGCTGCCTGGTCAACATTAATTGGATGCATCTTTTCAGAGATGTTACAGTGTAAAAAAAAAATTCATATTAGAAATGGTGAATTATGACCACTCAGAGTTATTCTGTATGATTAAAATAAGAATTTTAAATTAGTTTTTTTATTAGAGAAAATATTTCTGTAAATAGCAATAAATTATTGGCCTTTCAATTTTAGGTAATGACAGCACTAGTTTATGATTTGCTCTTCTTTTTAAGAAATGTTTTTCTTTTTTTCATATGCTTTGAATTTATCACCAGTTTCTAAGCTAATTTTAGTTTATTGTTTATAATTATATATTAAAGAGCACTTCTGACTCATAAGCAGTAAAAGATGCATCAGTTAATGCTTTGAAATTTAAGTTCTTGCCAGATGTAAATTTAAGCTTTTAAAAATCTTTTTGCATTTCTTTTTTTTGACAGGTTACAAAGACAGAATTAGAGAAATTAAAAACCAGCTATAGACAATTAATAAAAGAAATGAATTCCGCCAAAGAGAAATATAAAGAAGCTGTAGCTAAAGGTATGGCACAATTAGGAATAATGTTTATTGTAGTGACTTTTATTTTTATCATTTGAAAGTTATCTTTATAAGTGGTGGAGTGAATCCACTTAGACTGATTAACATATAGGTTTATTAAAATAAGCCTAAATAGACAAATTATCAAACGGAATAATTTTTTCTTTTTGAGGTAGAAACTATTTTTGAGTAGTTCACACTAAATAGAATTATGTAGTACTTGTGATAGGGTGCAAAGAATGTTTAAAATTTTCCCTCAGCCTTCAGATTTACTTATTGAATTAATATTAAATAAGAAAAATAAAGTCATATTTGTTTAGAAGTCTTTATTAATCCTCTTTTTACCTGTATTTAAGTACCATTAAAATCACAAGTCATTTTATAGCTTAGTTTTGCTTTTATAGCTCAATTTTATTGTCCTAAAATTTTCATAATACGCTTTGGAAATAAATGGAAAGAGAAACATTATGTTTTTAACAGAGATTTCTGGTTATAGTTGTAAATGTGACTAAATAGTCTTCATATTTAGATTTTGTTAATTATAAAAGTTTCTTTTTTCTTGGTCATATATAAACATTATTAGCAGCTCTGTTGGGGATGGAAATGGAACCAACTCCCGCATTCTTGCCTGGACGATTCTGTGGACCGAGGAGCCTGGGGCCCCAGTCCTTGTGTGCTCTAGTCACGTGCAACGAGCTGCTCAACAACGAGCAGCTCTGAAAAAGTTGTATCGTTTAACTTACCTTCCTCTTTTATTACTGTATTCTCTCTTTGTCTTCTGGTTGCATATTCTTCTATTGTGTTGTTGAGGTAGATAAACAGCTCCCGTGTTTGGATATGTTTTGCACAACATATCCAAACACGCGGTGTTCTTGTTAGTCCCGGTAGACTAGAAGAGAGAGGGATTTGGAAGCTGTGTTCCGCTCTCTCTTCTCCGCCCGGCCTTTCTGCCCCGCTTCCCTGCCTCCTCCTGCTGCCCTTTCCAGCCTTCCCCTCTGCTCCCTCCCTGCCCCTCCCCTGCTTCCCTCCCCGCCCTCCCCTGCCTCCCTCCCTTCTGCCCCGGCTCTCCCTCCCAGGACTCCCTAAAGCCTGTCCTTGGCGTCTCTCTCTCACCCTGTCTCTACCCCTCCCACATTGTTATTCCTGTTTCTGTTTCTTGCAGGGTTTCTGCTGCTTTTTTAGGGAAGATGAATTAATATTCACAGTTTGCTTATTTTTACTTATTTTTTCTTGTGCCTCAACCAACATTTTGAGACCCTGATCTCTTTTTAATGCAAATTTATCTTTTAAAATGCCTTTGTAGTTAAGTTATGTAAGTTATTTAAGTGAAGAAAAGAATAAAAGTGCAAAGTCAGACTTTGGAGTCAGTCTTGGATGTAAGTTCCAATGTTGTATGATTATTTCGTAATTTTCAAATTTCATATACCTAAGTATTATTCCTTTTTTGTCTTAAAGAGTGCTTTATATAATCAAGAAATATTTACTGAGTATTATTTGCTATCTTTAAGTTGTTGAGGTTCAAACATTCAAGGAACTTACCCATTGCTAGTTGATGTTCTAACTTGGGAACTTCAAGTCTCCTGTTTCAAAATTTAGCCTTTGCTAAGCCATCAAGAGTAATTTAAAAACAGTTTTGTACATTGAGCATTACTACTCAGTCTGTCAAAGAGTAAGTTTTATAAAGTTCATTACCTAATGCTTGGCTAGCATTCTCAAATTTCCTGTAGTATAAATATCCATATTTGAATTCACCCAGAGCAAGTGATGACTTAATTCATTTATATTGTAATCCATCTATGTGAAGTATTTCACAGTAGGTCTACATCTGTTGGAGAATGATTAGTTAGGAAAAGAAATACACTATTACTCCCAAGTCTTTGATACCTACTTTTAATGATAGTTTATTTTTGATTAAAACATGAAATCTAATTCTGGTATCATAAATTTTAAATAGTTCTTGTACCTAATGTTTATATTATCAAAGATTATTCACAGGTAATAATTGTTCTTTATTACTTTTGGTAGAGATAAAACTGGAGAAGGCAATGGTAACCCACTCCAATACTTTTGCCTGGCAAATCCCATGGACAGAGGAGCCTGGTAGGCTGCAGTCCATGGGGTCGCTAGGAGTCGGACAGGACTGAGTGACTTCACTTTCACTTTTCACTTTCATGCATTGGAGAAGGAAATGGCAACCCACTCCAGTGTTCTTGTCTGGAGAATCCCAGGGATGAGGGAGCCTGTTGGGCTGCCATCTCTGGGGTTGTAGAGAGTCGGACACGACTGAAGTGACTTAGCAGCAGCAGCAGAGATAAAACACCATTTATTGCTGTGTTAGTAATAAGAAGGAAACTAGAAAATCTGAAGACTATAGCTTTAATTGATCTTAAGAACCATATTATTTGACTGAGTCTCCTGTTAAAATATGTGAGCTTATTTATTAATGCATTTCCTTTCTAAAGGTGTTAGTGATAGTGTGTTCCTGTTTTCAAGAATTTAATTCCTCTCATTAAATCAATTTATAATGTGTAGAGGATGTACTTGTAAAATAAGTTCTTATGTAACTATGTAAATGCATGAGACACACGGAAATTTCCCTTTTATAATCATAGCTATCCTTATACTCCTGTTTATATGAAAAAGTATAAACCTGTACTTCTGAAAACCTGGTTTTCAAACTGCTTCTACATTTATCATGGAAATAGGGGTTGTTTGTGTGTGTGTGAAGTTGTTTACTCTTTATAAGCATGATGTGTGGGCAGATTCTTGCAGCATTTACAGGTTTTATGTCAGAACCGTAGTTTATCTGGGGAGGCCCCACCAGGCCATTTCTGGAATGGGCTCTAGGAGCTGCTGGGGCACTGGCGGTGGAGAGCCAAACCACGGGTCTGGTGTTTAGAGTCTTTACTTTAGGAATTGGGAGGTCTTGGGAAAGCTATTTGAAAACTCAGTCCAACACATGGGATCCACCCTGAGAAGACAAGGCTCTGGAGGATATAGCACCTGGCAGCAGTTCCTGTAGTGAGTCAGAGTTAAATTCTGGAATTGATGGAGAACTGGCTTAGAATCCAGGTTCAGTGACTGCAACTGGAGGTTCAGCCACAGTAGTAGATCAATAGGCAGCCTGGGTTCATACTGACGTTCCAGACTCCTGACCCCTGCTGTATGGATTACACAAAATACTTTCAGTTTTCAATGTTAGAATTTATATCAAAGAAACACTGATTTACTTTCAGTTTTCAATGTTAGAATTTATATCAAAGAAACACTGATTTATGTTATCGAATGTAAAGGATAGCATTCATTTATAATATTAGTAGAGCATCATTTTTGCTGGGCTTCCCTGATAGCTCAGTTGGTAAAGAATCCACCTGCAATGTGGGAGACCTGGGTTTGATCCCTGGGTTGGGAAGATCCCCTGGAGAAGGGAAAGCTATCCACTCCAGTATTCTGGCCTAGAGAATTCCAGTATTCTGGCCATGGAGTTGCAAAGAGTCGGACATGACTGAGCGCCTTTCACTTTCATTTTAGTTAAACTTTTTTTATTTTGCAATATATCCTAAATATCAAACTCATTTTGTTCTCGTCTGTGTTGCAGGAACAAATATTTGTCTTAAATTAACTTGGACTAATTTGGACAGTAGTCTGTTGGTTTTTACTTATAACATGTATGCTGAGAACAACCAAATTATGAACTGAAGTTAATAATTTAGAATGTTTCTTGATAGCATGGAATAGTAAGTTCTTGAATGCAAAATACACAGGTTTTCCTTTCCTATTGCATATTATTCTGAATACTTTTAGTTGATTAAATACGTGGTTAGGTTTGCCATAAAACAATTTTGTGAGTCCATAAAACTTGTATCCAAATTAAGGTTCTGACATAATGGTTGTTAAGTGGAAAAATTTGCTGTTGTATCCTCTCTTTTTAAAATATTTTTTATATTAATCTTTTTTAATATTTTGAATTTCTTTTTTATATTGGAGTAGAGCCAGTTAACTATGTAATGATATTTTCAGGTGGTCACATCTTCCTTATAGAGAGTCAATAACTACTCAGGAGGACTCCCACAGGATCGTATTAGCTGCGGATAAAGACAGTTTTCCTTTTTAGTCTAGAGGGTTTTTTTTTTTCTTTTTCCTCGCCTAACTTCCCTAGCTAGTATCTCCAATATAGTCTTGAATAGAAGAAGAAAGAGCAAGCATGTTTGCCTTGCTGCTGATCTTAGCGGGGAAGACTTTCATCGTAAGGATGAAGTTAACTATAGTTTCTGAAAGATTTTTCTTTCTGTTGGCTTGAGTAAGTCCACTTTTATTCCTGCTTAGTAATGGAAATTAGGTTTTGTCAAATGATTTTTCTGTATCTGTGGAGATGTGTATTTCTTCTTCTTTTAGTTTGATACAGTAAGTTGTTCTGATTGATTTTCACATTTTTCAAATATTATACCAACCTCACATCCGGGGGATAAACTCCTCTTGGCTATGATGTATTATTATTTTTGATGTTATTTGATATGATTGGCTAAGTTTTTATGAATTTTCATATTTGTCTTTGTTTCTTTTAATAGCTAGTCTCATTTTGGTATAATTTTAACACTTTTCCTCTGCTTGATTTTCCCCCTCTTTAATTTTGTAGAGATCCTTGTGTTCAATTCATAGTATTTCTTAAATATTGGTAGAATTCACTTGTGAAGCCATGTGGGTCTGCTTGCTTTATTTTTTTCTTTTCAGCTAAAATTTTTAAACGATAAATTCAGTTTCTTTAGGTGATACCAGCTATTTGTTTATCTTTTTCTTTGAGTTTTAGTAGGTTGTATCTTTCAAGGAATTGTTCGTTTGTTAAGTTTATTGGTACTAAGTTGTTCAGAATACTTCCTTTTTCACCCTTTTACAGAATCTGCAGTGATATTTTCTTTCTCATTTTTGTTATTGACACTTTCTGTCTTGTCTTTTTTACCTAATCATTCTGGCTAGAGGTTTATTGGCTTCATTAATCTTCTCACAGGTCGGCTTTAGGCTTTGTTTTGTTTCTGTTTTTCTGCTTTCTTTTTAATTGATTTATACTCTGATCTTTGTTTCTTTCCTTCCTTGTGCTTGCTTTAGGCTTTGTTTGCACCAGTTTGTCTGTTTTTTTTTTTTAATGTGGAAACAAAGATCATTGATTTGAGAATTGTCTTCTTTTCTAATATAGGCATTTAGTGCTATGAATTTCCCTAAGTAGTGTTTTAACAACATTCCATAAATTTGTATGTATTATGCCGTCATTTTTGTTTAGTTCAAAATACTTCAAATATTTCTTTTGTTTTTGTTTTTTTTCCCTTTCATCCACAGGTTATTTAGAAATGTACTGTTTCCTAAGTTTTGACATTTAAAAAAGTCTCTATTTTTGATTAATAATTTAATTTCACTTGTTCTGAGAATTTTTTTATGATTTTATTCCTTTTACACTTATGAATATATTTTATAAGGTCCACAGTTGGTTTATCTTGGTAAATGCTTCGTGTGCACTTTATAAGAACGTGTATTCTGCTGTTGCTGCTTGCAGTGGTCTATACTGTTGGCGTGGGCCAGGTGGTTGACAGTATTATTAAAAGCTATGTTCTCACTGATACTTGTTTACCTGCTCTCTCGATTATTGAGAGAGGGCGACTGAAATCTCCCAGTGTGGTTGTGTTTGTCTCTTCTCGAAGTTTTGTCAGTTTTTTGCTTAATGAGTTTTGAAACTTGCTATTGAGTGTAAGCAGCCGTCATGATTGTTGTTCCCTCCTAATGCTCTGACCTTTCTCTCATATGAAATGACCTTTATTATCCCTGGTATTATTCTTTACTGTGTTATTTGTTCTGATATTAATATTAGATATTTTGATTAATGTTTACATGGTATTTTTTTAATCCTTTCACTTCAGCATTTTTTAGTCTTTATAGTTGACCTACGTTGCTGATAAGCACATATAATGAGGTCTTGCTATTTTATCTTGATAGTCTCTACCTTTTAATTGGGATGGTTAGACTACAATGGGATTGATTTTGACAGTGTTAGGTTTAAATTTGTCATCTTGCAATGTCTTTCCCCTTGTTCCATTGTTTTTCCTTGTACTTTTCCTTTTTTCTTCCTTCTTCTGAATTAATTGAAAAAATTTCCTAAGATTCTCTTTGTTGTCGTATCTCCTTTGTCGTCTCATTAGCTATAACCGTTTCTGTATTTTATGTTTATTTTACCATAGTATACCTTCAAGTGGCAGTGTATCACCTTGTACAACAAGGAATCCTGACACTGGTATGATTCCTGTGTTTGTGCTATTGTTGTGATGTATTTTACTTTTGCATATGTTTTTAACTTTATACTATATTGTTAATATTTCTGTTTTTGTTTAGTCAGATATCTTTAAAAGTATATTAAAGCATCTTATGTATTTATCCATGTAGTCATCTTTCATAGAATTCTTTATTCCATCTGGTATCATTTTACTTGTTCATTTAAGAAGGCCTTCTTTTCTCTCCTTGCTTTTCTCTGGAACTCTACATTCAGTTGAGTATATCTTTCCCTTACTCCCTTGCCTTTTACTTCTCTTCTTTTCTCAGCTATTTGTAAAGCCTTCTCAGATAAACCCGTTTTCCTTCTTGCATTTTGTTTTCTTCGCGATAGTTTTGGTTATTGCCTCCTCTGCAGTGTTACGAATCTCTGTCCATAGTTTGCCAGACAGTCTGTCTACCAGATCTAAACCCTTAAATCTATTCATCACCTCCCTTCTATAATCATAAGAGATTTGACTCAGGTCATGCCTGAATGGGCTAGTGGTTTTCTCTACTTCAATTTGGCCTGAATTTGGCAATAAGGAGTTCATGATCTGGGCCACAGTCAGCTCCTGGTCTTGTTTTTGCTGACTGTATAAAGCTTCTCCATCTTTGGCTGCAAAGAATATATAATCAATCAATTATACCCAACTGAATGCAGAGCTCCAGAGAACAGCAAGGAGAGATGAGAAGGCCTTCTTAAATGAACATTGCAAAGAAGTAGAGGAAAACAGTAGAATGGGAAAGACTAGAGATCCCTTCAAGAAAATTGGAGATACCAAGGGAACATTTCATGGAAAGATGGACATGAGGAAGGACAGAAACAGCAAGGACCTAACAGAAGCTGGAGAGATTAAGAGGAGGTAGCAAGACTATGCAGAACTATACAAAAAAGGTCTTACTGACTGAGGCAACCACGATGGTGTGGTCACTCACCTAGAGCCAGACATCCTAGAACATGAAGTCAAGTCGGCCTTAGGAAGCATTACTACCAACAAAGCTAGTGGAGGTGATAAAATTCCAGCTGAGCTATTTCAAATCCTAAATGATGATGCTGTTAAAGTGCTGCACTCAACATGTCATCAAATTTGGAAAACTCAGCAGTGGCCACAGGGTTGGAAAAGGTCAGTTTTCATTACAGTTTCAAAGAAAGACAATGCCAAAGAATGCTCAAACTACCACAAACTGTGCTCTTTTCACATGCTAGCAAGGTAATGCTCAAAATCCTTCAAGCTAGGCTTCAGCAGTATGTGAACCGAGAACTTCCAGATGTACAAGCTGAGATCAAATTGCAAACATTCATTGGATCATAGAGAAAGCAAGGGAATTCCAGAAAAACATCTGCTTGATTGACTACACTAAAGCTTTTGACCGTGTGGATCATGACAAACTGTGGAAGATTCTTAAAAAGATGGGAGTACCAGACCATCTTCCCTGTCTCTTGAGAAACCTGTATGTGGGTCAAGAAGCAACAGTTAGAACTGGTTGACTGGTTTTAGAACAGTTGACTGGTTCCAAATGGGAAAAGAGTATGTCGAGGCTGTACATTGTCACCTTGCCCGTTTAACTTCTACACAGAGTACAGCATGTGAAGTGCCGGGCTGGATGAAGCACAGCTGGAATCAAGACTACTGGGAGAACTGTCAACCTCAGATATGCAGATGAGGCCACTATATTGGCAGAAAGCAAAGAGTAACTAAAGAGCCTCTTGATGAAGGTGAAAGAGGAAAGTGACAAAGCTGGCTTAAAACTCAACATTCAAAAGCTGAAGATCATGGCAACCAGTCCCATCACTTTGTGGCAAATAGATGGGGAAAAAGTAGAAACGGTGGCAGATTTTATTTTCTTGGGCTCCAAAATCACTGTGGATGGTGACCGAAGCCTTGAAATTATGGTTTGATCTTCTTGCTGTCCAAAGGACTCTCAAGGGTCTTCTCCAACACTACAGTTCAAAAGCATCACTTATTTGGTGCTTAGCTTGCTTTATGGTCCAACTCTCACATCTATATATGACTACTGGAAAAACCATAGCTTTGACTATATGGATCTTATGAAATTATGACACTTCCATCTTGGCAGAAAAACTATGACCAACCTAGACAATGTATTAAAAAGCAGAGATATCACTTTGCCAACAAAGACTATATGGATCTTATGAAATTATGACACTTCTGTCTTGGCAGAAAAACTATGATCAACCTAGACAATGTATTAAAAAGCAGAGATATCACTTTGCCAACAAAGATCCGTATAGTCAAAGCTATGGTTTTTTAGTAGTCATGTATGGATGTGATAGTTGGACCATAAAGAAAGCTGAGCACCAAAGAAGTGATGCTTTTGAACTGTGGTGTTGGAGAAGACTTTTGAGAGTCCCTTGGACAGCAGCAAGATCAAACCAGTCCATTCTAAAGGAAATCAACAGTGAATATTCATTGGAAGGACTGATAGTGAAGCTGAAACTTTGATACTTTGGCCACCTGATGCAAAGTGCCAACTCACTGGAAAAGACCTTGTTGTTGGGAAAGATTGAGGACAGAAGGAGAAGGGGGCGAGAGAGGATGAGGTGGTTGGATGGCATCACCGACTCAATGAGCATGAGCTGAGCTAGACTCTGGGAGATAGTGAAGGACAGAAAAGCCTGGTGTGCTGCAGTTCATAGGGTTGCAGAGAGTCGGATACTACTTAGCAACTGAACAACAACAAAGTCTACAAGTGGTAAATTCAGCTTTTGTACATCTAAAAAAGATTTCATTTCACCTTTTTTTTTTGGAAATATATTTTGTTGGGTATAGAATTTTTCTTGGCAGGTTTTTTTTTTTTTTTTCTTGTTAGGTCTTTAAGGATGTTGCCCTTTGTTGCTCTGAAGGAGAAATCTATTCTAATCATTTTCTTTGTGGCTGTACATGGTTTGTATTTCTTTGGCAGCTTTTAGGATTTCCTTTTATTTATTATTGATTTTGAGGAATTTTATTCTGATATTCCTTTATGTGATTTTTTTGTATTTATGGGTTTTGAGCTTCTTATATCTGAAAGTTTATAATTTTTATCAACTTTGGGACACTTTCAGCCATTATTTCTTCATGTATATTTTCTGTCTACATTTCTCTCTCATTTCCTTCGGCGACTGCAGTACGTGTGCATTATGCAGTTTGTATTTGCTTACAGCCTTCTGATGGTCTGTTTACTTTCCCCCTTGTTCTGTATTATTTCTCTTTCATGTTGGTTAGCTTGTATGGTTATGTCTACAGTTCTACTAATCTTGTCTT
This sequence comes from Bos javanicus, assembly GCF_032452875.1. Taxonomy (NCBI): domain Eukaryota; kingdom Metazoa; phylum Chordata; class Mammalia; order Artiodactyla; family Bovidae; genus Bos; species Bos javanicus. The sequence continues at coordinate 107,430,884 of NC_083874.1, forward strand.
CTGCAGTGTCTAACCTGCTTTTAACTTCATGCACTGTATTTTTCATCTCAGGTATTAGAGATTTGCCTGAATAATTATGATTTGGGTCTTTTCTTCAATCTTCCATATATCTACTTGGCACATTCACCTAAGTTTTAGAGTCTTAGTGGACTTTACCATTCTGTCTCATATGTTGGTAAAGTTGAATGAGTTTCTTCATTCCCAGATTTTGTTTGTTTCACTGTCATCTTGTTAATATTGTAGAAAATATGCGTCATCTTTATCTGCATACTTACATGCACAGCCTTGTTTGTACACCATGTTAGTACCTTTTTCAAAGTTAAAAAATACTTCTAAAGAGTAAACGCATGCTAGTTTTATAAAATATAAGGAATGCTATATAGTATTGAATTAAGTGAATTTAAATATGATTCTCCTTTGAAGTTCTATAGTTTGCTCAAAGATATATTGAAATATCGGAAAAGATATTCAGAAAACTGCTTCACAGCTGTGTATTCTTATAGCTAGAATTACACTAATGGTTTTATATTTACTAAGCCTCAGAATACCCACAAAGACATTTGTGGGGCTTCTCGTACATGGGTGGGAGTCTCAGTGTGTCTGCTTTGTGCATATCATATTCAGAAAAGACAGGATGAACTCTTCCACACTATACATGCCCTTACCAGTCAGTCTGGAGAAGCTTGTGAGGAACATTCTTCATCAGCTTTTATAACAAGAGAGAGGAAACAAACTCTTTTTCAAATTATTTTCTTCTCTATGAGAAACAGAGAGGAAAACTAAAGCATTGGTAAAATGCCTGATTATCAACAAGCCCTCACTTACCCAAAGCAGACAGAGTACGAGCCTGTCTATTGCTTGAGCTGTGGGGGATTACTTGTAAGTCTCATTCAAAAGTAAAATTTTCTGTAATGGGAAAGTAGATTTTCTTAAATTGCCTCTTCATGCATTACGAATGGTTCTGTGATATATTATAGCCAATTAAAAGTGATTAGATCCATTGAGTTGTCTCTCTGGAGTACTTTAATTATGAAAACCAGTTTGAAATGAGCCCAGACTTGAGACAGATGGTTGAATTTGTGTTTAAACAAATCTAAATCTTAAAAATGAATGAAACTTAGGAAAAGCTCTTTTAGTTGATTTCCTTGAGTCTACTAAGAATGGCAACTGGCTTTCTTATTTGATAACCCCTAAATATTGGGGATTTAAAAAATTCAGAATCATGTATGAATGATGTATGGAGGTCCTCTAGGAAAATACTCTGAAATTCAAATTACCTCTCAGTTCAACATATGGAAGAAATGTGTTTTGAATACAGAATTTACTAAAGACCAAAATAGAGTTCAGGCTATCTTTGTTGGTTATTGGTCTATTGAAATGAACTGAAAGTGGGTGGTTTTTCTCTTTTTTTGGATCTACTTATTTATATATATCAACAGCTAACTTATGGCATGAATGTTTTTCAGTGTATGGAACTTAATATGATAGGACTTTTACAAAGTCATAAGGAATAATGGCACTCTTAATTATTAATCTAATTTACATTGGGTTAAAGCTGTATAAATTGGAATGACAGTTATAATATTTGCATCAGATGCTGAAATATTATGTGGGATAGGATATGCTACATGATTCATTTATATTCTGCAGATAACTTCCTAAAAATAATATGAAAGAACAATAATTTGATTTGTCCCTACTTTGCTTAGTTTTATTAAGTAAATAAAGCTAAGTTTCATATACAACAAGATTAAGAGAAGTTATATTCTTTTGCTGATTTTCCTCTATATTTTGTAGGTGAGCTCCTTAACAATATTAGTTTTGGACTTGATTACTAGAAAGATGATATAAACAGATGCAGAAGGTAAAACTGTAATCTTTCTATAACTTTTAATTAAATTATTTAAGTTTACTTAAAAAAAATAACAACTATATCAATTTGTACATTTTCTTGTTATTTACCAGGCACTGTTATTTGTATAAGTGATATTGTAGATAACAGAGCACAGGAAATCCCTGCCTCTTGGAGCTTGTGTTTTAGAGCAGAAGCTAGCTAGTGAGAAAATAAGGAAATGAAATATACAGTGTGTCAGGTGATGAAAGATGTGATGGAGGAAACCTGGTAGGTAGATAGGATGTAGAGGATGATCAACTTAGGTGTCACAAAGAAAAACATTTAAATGAAGGGTGCAAGTGAGGGAGTGAACATGTGCTTATCTGTACTCCAGGGGGACACGTGGAAGCACAGCCCCTGAGATGGATCGTGTCTGGAGCCTCTGAGGAGCATAGATGCCTGTGTGGCTGGAACTGAGGGGCTGGTAAAGGAGAGGTGTGGAGGTACGAGATGAGAATGGAGACGAGGAACGGTGGTGGGTGGAAGGGAGGCACAGGTTATGTGGGGTCTTGCTGGGGCTTCCCTGTAGCTCAGTTGGTAAAGAATCTGCCTGCAATGCAGGAGACCCCGGTTCGATTCCTGGGTCAGGAAGATCCACTGGAGAAGGGATAGGCTTCCACTCCAATGTTCTTGGGCTTCCCTGGTGGCTCAACTGGTAAAGAATCCACCTGTAATGTGGGAGACCTGGGTTGGGAAGATCCCCTGGAGAAGGGGAAGGCTACCCATTCCAGTATTCTGGCCTGGAGAATTCCATGGACTGTATAGTCCGTGGGGTCACAAAGAGTCGGACATGACTGAGGGACTTTCACTTTGCTAGTGGAAAGCCATTGGAGGGTTTGAGCAAAGGAACGACATGAACTTAAGTTTTAGGAGTAGAATTCTGGCAGCTTTGTTGAGAATAATATGAGTGGTTGGGGAGGGATGGAGGTACGATTACTTCTAGGCTACTGGAGTGATCCAGAAAAGGGCTCAGTGCTTTCTTGGACCTGGCTGGCAGCAGCAGAGGTGATGAGAAGTGGTCAAATTCTGGGTATATATATACCATTGATTCTTGTTATTTGTGGTAGTTACATTCTATGAAATCAATGTGAATACTAAATTAGCATTAGCTGATTACTGAATCATTGCCTTGGGTGAGGATAACATAAGAAATTGGATCTCTTTAAGCAGGGTCACTGGAGAAGGGTCACTGGCACCCCACTCCAGTGTTCTTGCCTGGAAAATCCCATGGATGGAGGAGCCTGGTAGGCTGCAGTCCGTGGGGTCACGAAGAGTCCGACACGACTGAGCGACTTCACCTTCACTTTTCACTTTCATGCATTGGAGAAGGAAATGGCAACCCACTCCGCTGTTCTTACCTGGAGAATCCCAGGGACGGGGGAGCCTGGTGGGCTGCAGTCCATGGGGTCACACAGAGTCGGACACGACTGAAGCGACTTAGCAGCAACAGCAAGCAGGGTCCCAGCATTTTTGACACTTGATCAATACACCACTTCATTTTTTGTGTGCTTCTGTTTAAAGACACCTTCTTCAATGTATATTGTTTACTCATTGATATTAAACTCACAGCTAGCAGTGTTGTAATTCATGACTCAGCAGAGCTGTCTGACACACATTTGCTCCATAAGACATCACAGGCTTCTTGAGCACAAAAGCACCAGGCGGCACTTCGGCACAGCGCTGGGGATCGCTTTAAACAGCAGAACTACCAACAAAAGGATCATAAAAAAATGTTTCTGCCGTCTTTATTAATTTTTCTTATTGTGTAAGTATACCTGCTGTGAAACATACATATTAAAACCAAGTTTTTTTCCTGTCATTGAGACTTTTTATCTCTAGGCTAAATAACTGAATTTTTAGATATAATGAACATTTAGATACTTATGAGCTTTAATGAGTTTTTACAACTTTCTATTTTTAATTTTGACATTATTTTGGAACAACAGAAATTTTGGAAGATTAATACAAAGAATTCTCATATATACTTCAGCCATATTCTACAAATATTAATGTTTTAGCAACTTTATCGTTTTCTCTGTACATGAGAAGGAAGCTGAAAACTGGTTCCTCTGTCTTTTTGGCATGTTCCTGTTATTTATTGAACACGTATTTTCTGGCTCATGTTATACTTTTCCTGTCCTGGGTTTTGCTTCATTTCTCTAAGGATCTGTAGCTTTCACTTAGTGGAAGATGATAGTTAAAAACCAGTATTTGGCACTGGGTGTGCTCATCGCTGCTGGGATGTCTTTGTTCTCAGTCCTTTCAGTAGACGGAGATAGGAAATCAGCAAGTGCACACACACACACGCATACCTCTGTGCCTGTGTCTGTGTCTGTTGCTCTGTCTATATTGAAACTGAAGTATTCACATTGATACTTCTAATTCTACTCAAACACCAAACAGTTCATTCTGTCTTTTCCTATTTACATATTTGTAATCTCCTTCTTTGACAGTGAGAAACCTGGCTGCTATTATTTACCGTCTACTTACCTGTTCAGTCCTAAAAGGTGATTTCAGAATTGCTAACTTATGCCTCTGAAAAAAAGAAATCTGCCTACTGTAGTTCAGTATTTGTTTAGAGCTTTTTGCCTTTTGTCTTCCACTGTGGTCAGATATTGTTTGCCAGATTACTTGGATTAATTTTTTCCCCCCACTATTTACATTACAAACTGGGGAAAACAGTTTGGTTCTTGTTTCTTGTTGTCCAGTTGCTCAGTCATTCTGACTCTTTGCAACTCTGTGCGCTGCAGCACGCCAGGCTTCTCTGTCCTTTCCTACTCCTGGAGCTTGCTCAAACTCATGTCCATTGAATCGGTGATGCCATCCAACATCTCATCCTCTGTCTTCCCCTTCTCCCTTTTCCTCCTGCCCTCAATCTTTCTCAGCATCAGGGTCTTTTTCCAATGAGTTTGCCCTTCACATCAGGTGGCTGAAGTATTAGAGCGTCAGGATCTGTCCCTCCAAAGAATACTCAGGGTTGATTTCCTTTAGGATTGATTGGTTTGATCTTGCAAGCCAAGGGGCTCTCAGGAGTCTTCTCTGGCACCAAAGCCAAGGGACTCTCAGGAGTCTTCTCTGGCACCACTTTTGTTTCTGTTGTATCCCATTTTAAGTTGCATTTCCTCTCTTACCCTAGTTGACTTAATTTATTTTGCTAATGATTAAACATTCAGTTCAGTTCAGTTCAGTTGCTCAGTCGTGTCCGACTTTTGCAACCCCATGAACTGCAGCACGCCAGGCTTCCCTGTCCATCACCAACTCCCAGAGTTTAGTCAAACTCATGTCCATTGAGTTCGTGATGCCATCCAACCATCTCATACTTTGTTGTCTCCTTCTCCTCCTGCCCTCAATCTTTCCCAACATCAGGGTCTTTTCAAATGAGTCATTTCTTCGCATCAGGTGGCCAAAGTACTGGAGTTTCAGCTTCAGCATCAGTCCTTCAAATGAATATTCAGAACTGATTTCCTTTAGGGTGGACTGGTTGGATCTCCTTGAAGTCCAAGGAACTCTCAAGAGTCTTCTCCAACACCACAGTTCGGCGCTCAGCTTTCTTTATAGTCCAACTCTCACATCCGTACATGACTACAGGAAAAACATAGCCTTGACTAGACAGACCCTTGTTGGCAAAGTAATGTCTCTGCTTTTTAATATGCTGTCTAGGTTGGTCATAACTTTCCTACCAAGGAGTAAGTGTCTTTTAAATTTCATGGCTGCAGTCACCATCTGCAGTGATTTTGAAGCCAAAAAAAAAAAAAAAAAAAAGTCAGCCACTGTTTCCCCATCTATTTGCCATGAAGTGATGGGACCAGATGCCATGATCTTCATTTTCTGAATGTTGAGCTTTAAGCCAACTTTTTCACTTTCCCCTTTCACTTTCTTCAAGAGGCTCTTTAGGTTTTCTTCACTTTCTGCCATACATACGGGTGGTGTCATCTGCATATCTGAGTTTATTGATATTTCTCCCCTCCAATCTTGATTCCAGCGTGTGCTTCATCCAGCCCAGCATTTCTCATGATGTACTCTGCATATAAGTTAAATGAGCAGGGTGACAATATACAGCCTTGACATACTCCTTTTCCTGTTTGGGACCAGTCTGTTGTTCCATGGTTAGACATTAATGGTTCCAAAAGTCAGAGCTGTATAGAACTATATTCTTAGAGAATATCTCCATCATTTCTCTTTATTTCTTATATAAAAATCATAATATTATGATATGCTTTTTCATTTTGTTTTCCCACCTGACATTGTGTCCTGAAAGATCACAATATTTCAGTTTGTAGATTTCTTTGTTATTCTTTTTACCTGCTGTGTAGCACTTTATTATAAGTTATTCAAGCACTTTTTTATGCATGGGCATGTTTCAGTTTTTTTTAATTATTTACACTACTACCATGAGTAAACTTGTACATAAAGTTTTTTCTTTAATTGTTGAAGCAATATCTTTATTTATGAAGCAGTACCTTAAGTATAAATTTCTAAAAGTGTGAATGTAGGGTAACAATATAAATGTGTGTGTAGTTTTGTTAGATATTGCCAGATTTCCTTCTATAAAAATTATACCAATTTACATTCCCACCAACTATGTATAAGAGTATTGATTTCTCCACATCATTGTCAGAACAGTGTTTGTTAATTTGGCAGGTAATTTTAATTTACATTTCTTCTACTATGAGTGAGGTTGAACATCTTTTCATATCTTTAAAGGCCATTTAAAAGTAATTTTTAGTGAATTCTTTTGCCCATTTTTTAAAATTGAAGTTCAATTTTTTTCCCTATAATTTAAAGAATTTAAAGATATATTACAGTGAATAGTCCCTTTTCTGTTATACATGGGACACAAATTTTCTGTGAGTCTGTTGGTTGTTGTTTGACTTTGTTTATAGTCTTTTTTTCCACAAATGATGATATTCTGCTGCTGCTGCTGCTAAGTCACTTCAGTCGTATCCGACTCTGTGCGACCCCATAGACGGCAGCCCACCAGGCCGCACCGTCCCTGGGATTCTCCATGCAAGAACACTGGAGTGGGTTGCCATTTCCTTCTCCAATGCATGAAAGTGAAAAGTGAAAGTGAAGTCGCTCAGTCGTGTCCGATTCTTAGCGACCGCATGGACTGCAGCCTACCAGGCTCCTCCATCCATGGGATTTTCCAGGCAAGAGTACTGGCGTGGGGTGCCATTGCCTTCTCCCGGTGATATTCTAGCTACTCATAAATAAACTGAGAAGTAAACTATTCTTTGTCTCTGTCCCGAGTCTTGTGTCTTTTGCCCGCATCCATGAAATTGAGGCAACCCAACTTTTTAGCTTGCTGAGTAGGGTACAGTCTCATGCCTTTCACTTTTGTGACAGAAATATGCTTCCTTACATTTTTGTTTGCTTTTCTGTAGGATTTTTTCCTTTCTCCCTTTTCACAGTTCCTTCATGTTACCATTCCTCCCTCTAAAGAATCACCTTTCTAAGACTACGTCTCTTGTCTTTCACATGCATTTTAAAGTCCCTGTCTCGAGGTCAGTTCTGTGATCAGCCATTACGCTTTTTCAGTATTTTCACATGTAGGGTAGACCTCCATATTCTGATGGTGGTTTTAGATGAGTCTTAGGCATACTGCTAGCTCTTGTATGTCTCTCTTTTCTCTTCTGTGCATTTTTCTTTTTATTTCCCTTTTTTCCCCCCAGAACAGTCTTTGGTGCCCATGAAGGCTTGCAGTGGGAGGATGCAAGATCATTTTCAAAGATTTGATGTTTATTTTTCTAGTCGCTGCAGATTTAAACTTTGAACATTCTCTGTTGTACTGAGGGTGCAGGTTTCATTTGTTTTTCTCTTTGTTCTTTGTTATATTCTTAGATAATATGTGGGAGATTCAGAATTATGCAGCTGCCCCTATTGTAGCTGCTCAGAATCCCCCATTCATAGCGTTGTTATTAGGAATATAGATTTGACCATGAAATATCATTCAGTTTGTAGGTTATTAAAAGACTGAGGGTCAATTGAATCTAGCAGTCACTCTGTACAAGGAAATGACATTGCACAGAGCTAGGGAGCTTGCTTTTTAAAGCTATTTTATATTGAATTTTAAAATATCACTATTTTAGTTCTTTGAACAGTCTAAAACCTGTAATGCATTTCAATAAATATTTCTTGATTGATACATAAAGTTTTGTTATACTAGTGTGGATGCATCTCATATTTTTTAATACCTTACAGGAACATATAATCAAAAAGGTTGTTTTCCGCTGTCCGAATTCTGTCTTCTTTGTTATTAACTGTGCGTTTGACAGTTTTCTGCCATTTAATTTCCATCACAACCCAGTGGATTGAGAAGGGCAGACAATTTAACTCCCAGGATTAAAAATTAGAAGCTGAAATTTATATTAAATGACATGCTTGGATTGTACAGCTAATCAAAGGAGAAACCGAGATGAAAAGTGACTTCTTAACTTTGTTGTTGTCAGAACATCACTGAGTAAAATAGATAGCTTATTCATGGTTCCCACATAGATACTTGTTCCCACTTTAGCTTCCATGAGAAAAAAACACGTGCAGACGTTTGGGCCGAGTGACTTGTAAGTTAAGATGAATTCTTGTTCATGTTCCTCTTACTCAGAGTAATGAGTATTGTATAGTTGAGGAATGTTTTGAAAGAAAGGAAAAATGTAAGGTGATAAAACATTTATTTATCCACATCAAAGCAGAGACTACTTGCGGGCACTTTACTTTTGGAAAATAATCACTTCTCATTTGTTACCCAGAGGCTTTTCACCATAATATTTAACAAATGGTAAATGCTTCAGAGGTTTTTAATAAAAAATACTTGACTTTCTAGACTAACTTAATGACTAGTCTAGCCTGTCTCCTGTAAATGTCAAACATCCATAATTGAGTTTTGCTAGCTTCATAATATTGTTTGTGGCATGACATGTTGTCTACACGCTCTGTTATTACAAACATTAAATGGATTTGTCAACAAGTGGAGGAAAAAGAATTGTGATTTAGTCTGTTTGTGAATTTTGTTATGTGGAGGAGGAAAAATTGGATGTTTTTCTCCCTGGTAATTGACACATAGAATGAGTCCATGCCCTGCTTCAGTGCTGGTTGTCGTTAAAAAAAATAAAAGCATACATCACCAGAGGTGTGATTCTGTGTCTGTCATGAGAATTTATTTACTGTGTGTAGTCCACATTAATTTTAAGCTAAGGTATGGTTATTTAAAAGTTAGGAAAGTATAATGTTGATCTGAGATACCCTGAACTAAAATGCTGTGCAGCAGGAATCATGGTACATAGTTTTTTTGTAATATATTTTGTTAAGTGAATAGAATTTTAAAAAATTTAGTTATAACTGGTTTTCACACAGTATTACTATTTCTTGAATTTACTTAAATAGTCTCTTTGGAACCCTAAATATTTTTAAAAACAAGTCAAGTAAAAGTACACTAGACTCTCTTTTCAAATGACGGCATGTTTTTGATGCTTTTGAAACGTTTGTGAATGTCTCCAAGGGAGGACGTACCGGGCGCATGCACACGTATAGCCAAGTGCACGGTGTCTGTGAGCCTGGGGGACAGCAAGCTGCACGAGACGTTCCCCTGGTGTGTTTCAGTGTTAGACCCAGAGCTATTTTAAAAGAAATTTTCATCTTATGTATTATTATTATTATTTTAATATAATGGATTCTGCCTGGATGTTTTCAAAGGCTTTTAATTGTTTTCTACATTTGCAGACGACTACTGGTAAGCTGTTCATAGACTTTGCTATGATAGCCTTCTTCACATTGTTGGTCGTACACTCTATCTGATAAACCATGTCGTCACCCAGTCGTGTCCGACTCTTTATGACCGCATGGACTGTAGTCCACCAGGCTCCTCCGTCCATGGGATTTTCCAGGCAAGAGTACTGGAGTGGGTTGCCATTTCCTTCTCCAGGGATATCTGATAAAAAAAAAAGAATTAGCTGGGAGGTTCTTAAGTTTTCTAATATTATTTTGGATTATAAAATCTTAGCCAAGTGTGGCATATTTTGTGAGTCATTTCTATACCAGCTAGAAAGACAGATGGGTCATGTACAGCTTAGAAATCTGTGCAAATAGGAAGACAGATGGGTGGTTTAAATGGTTTAAATGTCTCCATGAAAATGTTTGTGTGAAAAGCTTAACTCCTGAAATTATACTAAAAATATCTAAGTAATTAATTGGGAGTAATAGAGTTTATACAAAGAAAGCAGTATTTTTTAAGGAGGGGGAAAAATGTGGAATTGATTGAATTTGCTAGTTATAATTTGAAGCTTACAATAAAAATAAACAATTAGAATGCAGTTAGAATGCAGTTAGAATACAGTCCCCAAAGAGTGCTGCCTTGTTTTCTGATTATGGCCATGTGGACTCTAAAAGACTTCTTTATTACTTGGAGTTGATTTAACTGCCTAATTGTACATGAAATTTTGACATATCTGTTGTCAGAATTTGTTGAATATCAAGCAAGAGCACCATAAATCTGCTTAAAAATGATGAAACCAAACCAAACCCAAACAGAACCAACTCTAAGAAAAGGACCTTAGAAAGGGCTGCTCTGGCAATTTCTGCAGCAAATTTTCATGGACTTTCACTGCAGCAGGTGTTCAGGCATTAGTGTGACTTAGCTCCCAGCTGAAAGATTTGTTCCTGTTTGATTGGGTATACAGTTTGGATCTCAGGTGACAGCTTCATATGGGAGTCTCTGCCTGAGTTGTGTGGGTTGGTAGAAAAGGGGATTGTTCTTTTAGAGGAAGGCTGCGGGACTGATCATAGATGTATCAATTGTACTGCCTTTTGGAGACTTTTTTGGAAATGTATTTCTGCAAGAAGGATGTTAAGTAGCAATGTTTATGGGCAAATTATTTTTACAGAGTATTTGATGAAGAAATGATTAAAGTAACTGAACCTGTAAGCAGATGTGTTCCTAAGAATGTTTAAAATCATCTGTGATTATTATTATTGAAGTGTCTTATTAATTGCTAAGTTAAAAAATTAGCCTTCATGTCATGCAAAGTAAGTTACAACCACTTTAGGAATTTATATTAACAGAGGACAAAAATATATTGGTTTCTGAATGAACATTTTTAAAAATTAAAAATTCAGATGATAGAATTTTTTTTAAAAAAATCACAGCATCCTTCTCTTAATAAGGATAAGAAGTTTTAAATGAATTTCTTATTTCAGTTATATATTTAAAATTTTATATGATTATTTACTAGTTCGTGGCATATAATAATACGGACTTCCCTGGTGGCTTAGACGGTAAAGCGTCTGTCTACAACGCGGGAGACCTGGGTTTGATCCCTGGGTCGGGAAGATCCCCTGGAGAAGGGAATGGCAGTCCACTCCAGGACTGTGTGTGTTGCAATCAGAAAGTGAGAAAACCTACTTCTTTGATAGCTAGTGTTACCTTTTTCTGATCCCTTCAGATCAGAACTGAATTAATATATTTGCTCCTACTGTAGTATTAGGACCTCTTTCCAGTTAGCTATGAAAGGGCTTAGGAAAGACACTCTAGTGATTAAATTATTTTCTCATCAATGAGTTCTTTATGTTATAAAGTGAAATAGGTTATCCAGGGCAATATTTTATGAATAGTTTGGATAATTATTAAAATATCCTCATGTGCACGAACAAGCTAATGTCTGTAACTGGAGAAGTCAAGCCGCACTGCAGCTTCCCTGGAGGAGTCAGTGGTGGTTCTAGTGTTTGGAAACACTAGAATTTGTTGGTAATAGAGACATGCCAGTTTGCTGGAAGGATTTGTTCACTTTTTCACCAGCTGAATGTGGTTCCTTTTCTTCAGAATTAGCAGAGTGATGAGAAAGACAAAATTGTTCCAATTCTGTTGGTCTGCCTGAGGAAGTCTGATGCCTCCTCTCTTTGCAAAAACTCTGGGTTGTTCTCTGTTTTCGGCCCTGGGCTGGGGATTTTTTTTTTTTAATTTTCACTTGAAAATATTTTTTTAATATATAAATTTATTTATTTTAACTGGAGGCTAATTACTTTACAATATTAGATTGGTTTTGCCATACATAAACATGAATCCGTCATGGGTATACACGTGTTCCCCATCCTGAACCCACCTCCCACCTTCCTCTCCATACCATCCCTCTGGGTCATCCAAGTGCACCAGCCCCAAGGATCCTGTATCCTGCATCGAACCTGGACTGGTGACTCGTTTCTTACATGATATTATACATGTTTCAATGCCATTCTCCCAAATCATCCCACCCTCTCCCTCTCCCACAGAGTCCAAAAGACTGTTCTATACATCTGTGTCTCTTTTGCTGTCTTGCATATAGGATTATTGTTACCATTTTTCTAAATTCCCTATATACGCATTAGTATACTGTATTGGTGTTTTTCTTTCTGGCTTACTTCACTCTGTATAATCGGCTCCAGTTTCATCTACCTCATTAGAACTGATTCAAATGTATTCTTTTTAATGGCTGAGTAATACTCCAATGTGTATATGTGCCACAGCTTTCTTATCCATTCATCTGCTGATGGACATCTAGGTTGCTTCCATGTCCTGGCTATTATAAACAGTGCTGCGATGAACATTGGGGTACACGTGTCTCTTTCAGTTCTGGTTTCCTCGGTGTGTATGCCCAGCAGTAGGATTGCTGTCTCCAACAGGAGATGCTTTTCAGACTCCTGTCTATAGGGAATACCCAAATGGGTGCTGAGTCTAAACAGAGTGGAAGCAGAGAAAAACCTCTTGCATCAAGAATTCTCAACATAAGATTTATTTTGGGGGAAGGATTCATTTGGTGAGCTCTCCTTGGATAGAGGGCAAAAACTTTTTATGAAGTCTAGATAATTGACAAGAAATATTTTTTCCGTTTACTTCAAAAATTGAAGATCTGCTTAAAATTTTTATTTGTTTGTATCATCATTCATTTATATTGTCAACCTGTAAATATTTTCTGAATGATTTTAGTAAGGGAATCATAGAAATTTCTTATTACTTTGTCATCTTCTAGACTTGTTCTGTATCAAGTCTAAATTTCTCTGCTTGATCTTCAAGTCATTCACAACCTAAAACTATCTGAGCTATGCAGCTTATTTCCTTCGTTTCCTCAAAACTTGCTATCTTTGAGCTATTGATTTGCTTGCCTATGTAACATTGCTTATTCTCTCCATGTTTTCACTCAATATTCCAAATCACCAGACCATGGGCTATTGTCAAAGACTCTGTTTTGCCAAATGCTGAATTCCCAATGTCTAGCACAGTTCCTGGGGATGAGCAGGTAATGATATTTATTGAATGAAACGAAGGAAGAAATGGAGAAAGAGAGTGAGGTGAAGGAACTATTATTGTCTCTCCTGTCTTTCTTATACCTTTCCAGACTTGCCTTATCTTTTAAGGTCTGTTTTCTCCACAGTCTCCTCTGACTTCCCTGGTCTTGACTTACATCTCAAAAGTAGACCTTCAAATTTAACATTTTTACAAACTTTCTTGTTCTCTTGGCTATGCAGTTTCACGTGCACTGTCATTCCATTTGGTGTAAGCTCCTTGAAGATGAGAAGGAGCGTATATCTGTACAGTTTTTCAAAAAAAATTGTATATTGACCTTTATTCATCAAACAGCTCCTGCAGGGTACACTGGCTTCAGAGCATCCTTTGTACAAAGTACTGACAAATAAACATAATATGTGTTCAGTAGCCTTTTGATTATTCATAAAATGGGTGAGATAACATGAATTAGTGGTAACTCAGTTTGCATATAGTGAAGATAGAACTTTTAAATTATCTCTTAACTTTATTCAACTTTTTTTTTTTTTTCAGGGAAAGAAACTGAAAAGGCTAAGGAACGTTACGACAAAGCCACAATGAAACTCCATATGTTGCATAATCAGTATGTTTTGGCACTGAAAGGGGCACAGCTTCATCAGAATCAGTATTATGACACTACGCTTCCTCTGCTTCTCGATTCCTTACAAAAGATGCAAGAAGAAATGATAAAAGCACTGTAAGCTGCATTTCCCATTTGATATAAACGTCCTTCCTGAAGTGATTGTAGCATTGCTTTTTCCTCCTAGTTAAAAGTTTTGTATAAAATTTGTCTTTGTTTTGTAAGCTGTGTCACTGGACTAGCTCAGAGGGTGTTTCAGACCTTTTCTCCCTCGGTCCTTCTTGATTTTCCTGTCTGGTATCCCTTCATCTTATGCTCACTCACTCTTCTTTTTGTATATTTTTGTTTTGCTCCAGTTAGCTGGAAATTTAAATGAAAAAAAAAAATCATTGTTTTGATAAGCATTGAGAAGTGGATGGAGAAGGAAATGGCATATCTATCTGTAGACCACTGAATGTTTAAATTTCGAGCATCTGATAAGCCCAAAGGAAATTATTTATTTATTCATTTATTTGCCTGCTTCTAGTTGTATGAGATTACAGTGAACACATGTTTATTGGAATTGTCTGTATGCAAAGCACACTGGTGCTTGGGGATGTAGAGATGAGTAGGGCACAGTTTTTGCCTTCAGGGAACTAACAGTGTTGGTTAGTAATTCACATGCATACATGTGTACCATACATATCAATTCCGTACACCACCCTCTGGTAGACTTCATCTCATTATTAATGCTGGTGAGTCCCCATTTTTCCAGTAAAGGATAAAGTGATTTTAGTCAACTTGAATATGTCAGCGTTTAAGGGTATTGATAAAACAGTGAGATGCCTACTTAAAGTATTTAATTAGTTATGTCTTCTTTAAATTACATATTATTGACTTATAAATTTATATTTCCTTTCCTACTTTCATTTTATGAATCAATGTTTTCTCAAACTCCCCATATGAATGTTCAGTAACAGTATCTTTACCATCGTGAGAACATCCTTTAGAGACATTTAATAATTTCACAAGTGTATTATCTTTACTGTCTAGTAAATTTTTTTAGATCTAGCATTTAAAAATATAATATCACTAAAATTAAATCCTTTGTCACACTCATTCATATAACATTAGGAGACTTCTTTTTTCCCCCAATTTGTCTTAAAGATGAGTGTTAGCATTATAACCACTTACTGTATTGCTTTATACGAATTGTCTAGAGAGGCTCTTTTGCATTCATATCATCCAGTACTTCCAGCTGTGAGGCTCCAAGGATATTTACTAAATCTGAATTAAATTTTTCTACCTAGCTCTTTTCTTTCAATTGTATCTATCAGGTGATTTCTGTAATCATTCAAAATTAGCATTGCCTGAAGCAGTTTGAATTTAATTTTTTTGTTTTTTTACCCAAATAGTATTTCACTATTCAAAATAAAGTAAAAGAATTCTTCAAAATACGAGAGATTTTGTAAGGATTCCTTTTTGTGACTGAAGATTTTGGAAAAGAAAATCAGAGTCTTATATTTATTTGGGTACATGCAGGATAAACATGTCTGTCCACACTTTTTAAGGCTACTAAATGAGCAGTTGTGTATTTTTATAGCATAGCATTATCAAGTTGAGGATTAGGGTCTTTGCAACAGAATAGTTTTCTTTTTGCACTTATTACATTAGGGTAATAACTGTTACGATCATTTTTGCTACTGACTGGTGGTCAGAAGAGATTGAAAAGTCATTGGAGATATAAACCAGATAAACTCTGAGTATAATATGGAAAAGAACAGAGGCTGAGGAGCAAGAGAAGACCCAGGAGGTAGGGCTTGTGAGGAAGCCGCACACAGTGAAAGTAACATTCTGGACACAGGATCTGACCCACAGGTCATGTGACGGGATCAGCCTGTCTGTGGTACTGTTTACAAGTAGCAAGTGATCAGTTCAGGCTTACATTTTTGTACGTTAGATAGATGTTGAAAAATGTAATGTTGTAGATCATTTGCAATTATTCTGTTCTATCAAATGTAAATTGTTAATGCATACATTTTTATACTCCGT
The DNA here is from genome assembly GCF_032452875.1 of Bos javanicus. Taxonomy (NCBI): domain Eukaryota; kingdom Metazoa; phylum Chordata; class Mammalia; order Artiodactyla; family Bovidae; genus Bos; species Bos javanicus. Next base: position 107,446,676 of record NC_083874.1, read on the forward strand.
TTACTTCACTATCCAGGTAAAGGAAATAAGGTGGTGCATGGAGCCACCGTCTGTAAAAACTGGCGTTACATTTCTTTTTTATTGTTCTATTTTTATCGTTCTATTGTTCTAAATCCTTTCTGGGCCTGTGTTTCCCTGATAAAACTTTAAAATGTTTTAAAACTTTCTTCTTCTTTTCAGAAAAGGTATATTTGATGAATACAGCCAGATAACTAGTCTTGTTACAGAGGAAATAGTGAACGTTCATAAAGAGATTCAAATGTCGGTTGAACAGATAGACCCTAGCACAGAATACAACAATTTCATAGATGTTCATAGGTATGTATAGATACTTTCATTCTTCTTTCAGTATTTTTGACAGTATTATTTTTTGCCATGTGTTATTTAATGAATTAAAATAAGAAATATTGACGAACTTTGTTAGGACATAGGCTGTTTCATATTAGTCTGTTTTTAATTATTTTCAAAGTCCTTTCTCAGTGATTATAACTTTTGATATTTAATTTATATAATGATCTTTAAAAGTTTTTCAGTTGTTACTACATAATTGCTTAAACCCATATTTAATTCATGAAGTAATATTTTCTTTTTAACAATTATGTAATAATAATAAACCCATTGTTTTCTGTTTGTGTTAAATTTTACAGTGATACTACATTTATTATGTTTTCATGTATGCATCATCTTATTTTAAATTAATTATCATCAAAGAAGGAATAAAGCAGATTAATACCTGTATTCTACAAATGAGGAAACTAAGCTGAAATTACTTGACTAGATCTTTGAGGCCTAAGGTTTAGTTTGATTTATACTATTTATTTTTGCTCTACTTTCTTAACATAATTTTAAATAAGAACAAATATTCTGCCTTTAGTGTATACTAAGACATATTATGATAGGATATTCATATTGATCAAAATTGTTTGGCATGCTTTACTAGAACAACGGCTGCTAAGGAGCAAGAAATTGAGTTTGATACGTCCTTACTAGAAGAAAATGAAAATCTACAGGCAAATGAGATTATGTGGAATAATTTAACAGCAGAAAGTTTGCAAGTAATGTAAGTATTTATAAAATCTGAAGCTTAAATATTAGTGTTACTATTTATAGTTTAACTTTATCAGATTAAAATTCCAATTTTTGTTTTCTTGAAAGTAATGAAAAGTAATTAAAAATGAACTGCTTTTTGTTTGGTCAAAGTAAAATGTTGTGAGAAATATGTTAACTTTACCTATTATCATCACTAATTTTGGTAATTCTGAGAATAAAAATTCTGTGTGATGTTACATTCATTAGCCCAATTATTAATGACATAAGAATATTAGAATAACGTTTTATTTTTTCCAAAATTTATATAATTTTTTAACCCCATTTCATGCTTTAAATGGCAGAGATATTTGGAAATGAGGACAATGAGTATTAGAGATAAAAAGAGACTTACAGATGTCAAAAGCATTTATTATAAAAATTTGACTTTTCAGTTTTCTCTTTAAGCAGAAATGTCTTCTGTTATAGATTGTTATAACACTTATAGACTATTATAACTGTTATAGACTATCATTTGGCCTTGGAGTACAGAATGAAGTGGGGCAAAGGCTAATAAGACTTTTGCCAAGAGAACGCACTGGTCATAGCAAACACCCTCTTCCAACAACACAAGAGAAGACTCTATACATGGACATTACCCGATGGTCACCGAAATCAGATTGATAATATCCTTTGCAGCTGAAGATGGAGAAACTATACAGTCAGCAAAAACAAGACTGGAAGCTGACTGTGGCTCAGATCATGAATTCTGTATTGCCAAATTCAGACTTAAATTGAAGAAAGTAGGGAAAACCATGAGACCATTCAGGTATAACCTAAGTCAAATCCCTTACGATTTAACAGTGGAAGTGACAAATAGATTCAACGGATTAGATCTGATAGAGTGCATGAATAACTATGGACGGGGATTCGTGACCTTGTACAGGAGCCAGGGATCAAGACCATCTCCAAGAAAAAGAAATGCAAAAAGGCAAAATAGTTGTCTGAGGAGGCCTTACAAATAGCTGTGAAAAGAAGAGAAGCTAAAGGCAAAGCAGAAGGGAAAGATATATCCATTTGAATGCAGAGTTCCAAAGAATAGCAAGAAGAGATAAGAAAGCCTTCCTCAGTGCCCAGTGCAGAGAAATAGAGGAAAACAATAGAATGGGGAAGTCAAGAGATCTCTTCAAGAAAATTAGAGATACCAAGGGAACATTTCATGCAAAGATGGGCTCAATAAACGAAAGAAATGGTATGGACCTAACAGAAGCAGAAGATATTAAGAAGAGGTGGCAATAATACACAGAAGAACTGTACAAAAAAGATCTTCACGATCCAAATAATCACAATGATGTGATCACTGACCTAGAGCCAGACATCCTGGAATGTAAAGTCAAGTCGGCCTTAGGAAGCATCATGATGAACAAAGCTAGTGGAGGTGATGGAATCCCAGTTGAGCTATTCCAAATCCTGAAAGATGATGCTGTGAAAGTGCTGCACTCAATATGCCAGCAAATTTGGAAGACTCAGCAGTGGCCACAGGACTGGAAAAGGTCAGTTTTCATTCCGACCCCAAAGAAAGGCAATGCCAAAGAATGCTCAAACTACCGCACAATTGCACTCATCTCACACACTAGTAAAGTAATGCTCAAAATTCTCCAAGCCAGGCTTCAGCAATATGTGAACTGTGAACTTCCTGATGTTCAAGCTGGTTTTAGAAAAGGCAGAGGAACCAGAGATCAAATTGCCAACATCTGCTGGGTCATGGAAAAAGCAAGAGAGTTCCAGAAAAACATCTATTTCTGCTTTATTGACTACGCCAAAGCCTTTGACTGTGTGGATCATAATAAATTGTGGAAAATTCTGAAAGAGATGGGAATACCAGACCACCTGACCTGCCTCTTAAGAAACCTGTATGCAGGTCAGGAAGCAACAATTAGAACTGGACATGGAACAACAGACTGGTTCCAATTTGGGAAAGGAGTACGTAAAGGCTGTATGTTGTCACCCTGCTTATTTAACTTTTATGCAGAGTGCATCATGAGAAACACTGGGCTGGAAGAAGCACAAGCTGGAATCAAGATTGCTGGGAGAAATATCAATAACCTCAGATATGCAGATGACACCACCCTTATGGCAGAAAGTGAAGAGGAACTAAAGAGCCTCTTGATGAAAGTGAAAGAGGAGAGTGAAAACGTTGGCTTAAAACTCAACATTTTGAAAACTAAGAACATGGCATCCAGTCCCATCACTTCATGGCAAATAGATGGGGAAACAATGGAAACAGTGGCTGACTTTATTTTTCTGGGCTCCAAAATCACTGCAGATGGTGACTGCAGTCATGAAATTAATAGACGCTTGCTCCTTGGAAGAAAAGTTATGACCGACCTAGACAGCATATTAAAAGCAGGGACATTACTGTGTCCGTCTAGTCAAGGCTATGGTTTTTCCTGTGGTCATGTATGGATGTGAGAGTTGGACTGTGAAGAAAGCTGAGCGCTGAAGAATTGATGCTTTTGAACTGTGGTGTTGGAGAAGACTCTTGAGAGTCCCTTGGACTGCAAGGAGATCCAACCAGTCCATCCTAAAGGAGATCAGTCCTGGGTGTTCATTGGAGGGACTCATGTTGAAGCTGAACCTCCAGTACTTTGGCCACCTGATGTGAAGAGCTGACTCATTGGAAAAGACCCTGATGCTGGGAAGGATTGAAGGCGTGAAGAAAAGGGGATGACAGTGGATGAGATGGTTGCATGGCATCACTGACTCAATGGACTTGAGTTTGAGTAGGCTCCGGGAGTTGGTGATGGACAGGGAGGCCTGGTGTGCCGCAATCCATCGGGTTAAAGTCGCAAAGAGTCAGACGTGACTGAGTGACTGAACTGAACTTACAGACTATTATATCAGTTTCTTTTCCACTTTTTGTTACTACTGCATAAAATTTTAAAAGGGTTTTGAGAAATCTTAATTTTTTTTCTTTTCAAACATTAGAAAACATAATTAAGGCATTCTTCTTTTAAAGTAAATTTAGGACTTCCCTGGTGGCTTCTTGTAAAGAATCTGCCTGCCAATGCAGGAGACATGGGTTCAATTACTGGGTCAGAAAGATCCCGTTGAAAAGGAAATGGCAGTCTACTCCTTTATTCTTGCCTGGAAAATCCCATGGACAAAGAAGCCTGGCAGGCTTCAGTCCATGGGGTTGCGAAGAGTCAGACATGACTTGGTGACTGAACAACAGCAACAACAAAGATATTGAAGCTGTCTCCTGGTTTTTTTCAGGAATGACAGAAAGAAACTAAAATTTGTTGGTAAGTGTTGTATGTACCTATCCCTGTGTGAAAAATACAGCTGGACGTTTTCTCCGTTTCTCTTCAGTTTTGCACATGTTATATCATCTGACTTAATGAAATTTTATCTCAAAAGATTCAGCAAAAAACCCCTATGTAATATAATCAAAGAGTCTCTCTTCTACTGTTGAGTAATGTAGCATTTACAAATAATTAACTATGTGGTAGCGTCCTGGGACTAGCTCTAGGTAAGGGTTAACGTCTTTCAAGTTGCTCACACGGGGTTGAAGAAACTACCAAGTACTTGTTGAGTTACCTTGTTCAAGCTGAAGGCTTAACAGTTATGGTGGACTGACCATCGACGAGAGGAATGGTGCATTGGGTGTATCCTGCACTAGTGGGTCTTTCCAAGAAGGCGTGATATGATTCTTGAAGAATCTGTTCTTCCAGGTTTGATACCCTTCACAGGAGACTCACTTTGACTTTGTGTTACGGTGCCAGCTATCTCTAAATCAGCGGTTCTCACCTGGGCAGTTCTTCTCAAGGGACATTTGACAATGTCTGAGACATTTTCATTTATCAGATGGTAAGGTAAAGACCATGCATGCTGCTAATCATCCTACAGTTCACAGGACAGCCTCCTGCAGCAAGGAGTTTTCTGGCAAAAATGTCAGTAATGCTGAGGTTGAGGAACTGTGCTTGTGACAATAGAGTTGACTGCATGTCATGAAATGGATGGTAGAGTTTTTCAATTCTTGTGCAGTAATAAATTCCATGCCTTAATTCCTGAGCTGCTTGGTGAAGGAACATGATATAAATTACTCTTGTTTTTTTAAACCATAATATTGCCCCATCAAGATATATTTACTGTGTGTCTAAGGTTGCAAGGTTTAATACTCTCAAGGAGTTTAGGCTATAATTGATCAATTTATTTTAATACACCAAGAAAGGATGAGCTTATAGACATTGGAGTGTTATGTGGTAAAACTAAAAATTGCTAACTGTTATAAGCATATATAAGGTAAGAGATTTTGTGGCCAAAGAAGAATTTGTTTTATTGCTTTTTAGGGTATAATTAGAGCTAAAGCTAGTTATACTCATAAATCATTATTTCTTAATTATGGTGATGAAGCAGTGAATAAAAATTCAATAAATTAGAGATAATAAGTCTTTGATAATGTGATGGAAGATTTAATTGCTTACATCTTACTGAGGTAAAGCTTTAGCTACATTTCAATGAACAGTGTCTAAATTCAGGTTATGAGCTTAGGATTAGACTATCCTCAAGAAGTTTATTCCAAGAATGAGTTATTCAGTGTATCTCTAGGCACTGTTAAAATAATTCAATTCCATTAAAAAATATATATGAATGTATATGTGTGTATATATGTATATATTGTAATGTAATACAAGATGAAAGAATTATTAAGGATTTACTGAGCATGGCCCTGCCAATTGGAACAAGACCCAGTTTCCCCCTCAGTCAGTCTCTCCCATCAGGAAGCTTCCATAAGCCTCTTATCCTTCTTCATCAGAGGGCAGACAGACTGAAAACCACAATCACAAAAAACTAACCAATCTATTCACATGGACCACAGCCTTGTCTAGCTCAATGAAACTATGACCATGCCGTGTAGGGCCACCCATGACAGATGGGTCGTGTGGAGAGTTCTGACAAAATGTGGTCCACTGGAGAAGGGACTGGCAAGCTACTTCAGTATTCTTACCTTGAGAACCCCATGAACAGTATGAAAAGGCAAAAAGATAGGACACTGAAAGATGAGCATGCCAGGTCGGTTGCTACTGGAGATCAGTGGAGAAATAACTCCAGAGAGAATGAAGAGACAGAGCCAAAGCAAAAACAACACCCAGCTGTGGATGTGACTGGTGATGGGAGTAAAGTCCAGTGCTGTAAAGCAGTATTGCATAGGAACCTGGGATGTTAGGTGCATGAATCAAGGCAAATTGGAAGTGGTCAAACAGGAGCTGGTAAGAGTGAACATCAACACTCTAGGACTCAGCGAACTAAAATGGACTGGAATGGGTGAATTTAACTCAGATGACCATTTATATCTACTACTGTGGGCAAGAATCCCTTAGGAGGAATGGAGTAGCCATCATGGTCAACAAAAGAGTCCGAAATGCAGTACTTGGATGCAATCTCAAAAATGACAGAAGGATCTCTGTTTGTTTCCAAGGCAAGCCATTCACTATCATGGTAATCCAAGTCTGTGCCCTAAACAGAAATACTGAATAAGCTGAAGTTGAACGATTCCCTGAAGACGGACAAGACCTTCTAGAACTAACACTCAAAAAAGATGTCCTTTTCATTATAGGGGACTGAAATGCAAAAGTAGGAAGTCAAGAATCATTTGGAGTAACAGGCAAATTTGACCTTGGAGTACAGAATGAAGCAGGACAAAGGCTAATAGAGTTTTGCCAAGAGAATACACTAGTCATAGCAAACATCCTCTTATAACCACACAAGAGAAGACTCTACACATAGACATCACCAGACAGTCAACACTGAAATCAGATTGATTATATTCTTTGCAGCCAAAGATGGAGAACTCTATACAGTCAGCAAAAACAAAACCGGGAGTTGACTGTGGCTCAGATCATGAATTCCTTACTGCCAAATTCAGACTTAAATTGAAGAAAGTCGGGAAAACCACTAGACCATTCAGGTATGACCTAAATCAAATTGCTAACGATTATACAGTGGAAGTGAGAAGTAGATTTAAGGGACTAGATCTGATAGAGTGCCTGCTGAACTGTGGATGGAAGTTCATGACATTGTACAGGAGGCAGGGATCAAGACCATCCCCAAGAAAAAGAAATGCAAAAAAGCAAAATGGTTGTCTGAGGAGGCCTTACAAATAGCTGTGAAAAGAAGAAAAGCAAAAAGCAAAGGAGAAAGGAAAGATAGAAGCATCTAAATGCAGAGTTCCAAAGAATAGCAAGGAGAGATAAGAAAGCCTTCCTCAGTGATCAATGCAAAGAATTAGAGGAAAACAATAGAATGGGAAAGACTAGAGATCTCTTCATGAAAGTTAGAGATACCAAGGGAACATTTCATGCAAAGATGGGCTCGATAAAGGACAGAAATGGTATGGACCTAACAGAAAAATAAAAGTAAAAAGAAGTCGCTCAGTCGTGTCTGAGTCTTTGTGACCCCGTGGACTGTTGCCCACCAGGCTCCTCTCTCCGTGGGATTTTCCAGGCAAGAATACTGGAGTGGGTTTCCATTTCCTTCTCCAGGAGATCTTCCTGAACCAGGGATTGAACCCAGGTCTCCTACACTGTAGGCAGATGCTTTACCATCAGAGCCACCAGGGAAGTCCACCAGGGACCTACCAAAAGCAGAAGATACTAAGAAGAGGTGGCAAGAATATGCAGAAGAAGTGTACAAAAAAGGTCATCATGACCCAGATAGCCATGATGGTGTGATCACTCACCTAGAGCCAGACATCCTGGAGTGTGAAGTCAAGTGGGCCTTAGGAAGCATCACTACGAACAAAGCGAATGGACGTGATGGAATTTCAGTAGAGCTATTTCAAATCTTAAAAGATGATGCTGTGAAAGTGCTACACTCAATATGCCAGCAAATTTGGAAAACTCAGCAATGGCCACAGGACTGGAAAAGGTCAGTTTTCATTTCAGTCCCAAAGAAAGGCAGTGCCAAAGAATATTCAAACAACTATACAGTTGAACTCATCTTAGTTCAGTTCAGTTGCTCAGTCATGTCCAACTCCTTGAGACCCCATAAATAACAGCACGCCAGGCCTCCTTGTCCATCACCAACTCCTGGAGTTCGCTCAACTCATGTCCATCAAGTCAGTGATGCCATCCAGCCATCTCTGTCGTCCCTTTCTCCTCCTGCCCCCAAACCCTCCCAGCATCAGGGTCTTTTCCAATGAGTCAACTCTTTGCATGAGGTGGCCTAAGTATTGGAGTTTCAGCTTCAGCATCAGTCCTTCCAATGAACACCCAGGACTGATCTCGTTTAGGATGGACTGGTTGGATCTCCTTGCAGTCCAAGGGACTCTCAAGAGTCTTCTCCAACACCACAGTTCAAAAGCATCAATTCTTCAGTGCTCAGCTTTCTTCACAGTCCAACTCTCATATCCATACATGACTACTGGAAAAGCCATAGCGTTGAGTAGATGGACCTTTGTTGGCAAAGCAATATCTCTGCTTTTGAATATGCTATCTAGGTTGGTCATAACTTTCCTTCCAAGGGTAAGCGTCTTTTAATTTCATGGCTACAGTCACCACCTGCAGTGATTTTGGAGCCCAAAAAAATAAAGTCAGCCACTGTTTCCAATGTTTCCCCATCTATTTGCCATGAAGTGATGGGACCAGATGCCATGATCTTAGTTTTCTGAATGTTGAATTTTAAGCCAACTTTTTCACTGTCCTCTTTCACTTTCATCAAGAGGCTATACACAAAAAATTGGTGTTTACTCAGTACCAGTTGAACAGTTTGTCTTTTCACCATGTGTATTCTTGCATCTTTGTCACAAATTAACTGACCCTAGGTGTGTGGCTTTATTTCTAGGCTGTCTGTTCCTTTCCATTGATGTATGAGTCTATTTTTGGAACAGTACCATTCTGTTTTCATTGCTGTAGCTTTGTAGGGTAGTCTAAGGCCAGAAGGCTTGATTCCTCCAGCTCTGTTTTTTTTTTTAAGTCTATTTGGGGCTCTTATATGTTTATCTGTATTGGTTTTTCTTTTAGTTTTTAATGCTTGGAATGATAAGCACTCTGAGCACAATTCTTAGGTTTTTCAGGGACTTTTGGAAATACTTGACATCTGAAAAATTTTTGTTTGTTCCAAAATATGACAAGAAAACTGTTGTAAAGCATAATATCACTGTCATTAATTATTAAATTTGGTATACACCAAAACATTTCAAACAATTTGTAGGTTAAACTTTCTCACTTTTTAATACATGTGTATAAATGATGGTGTGTATACATACACACACACACACTTTGGATAGAGGCCAAGTATTGTAAAGGTCTCTAAGTAGTCCTTTCATTTTGGCAAAATACTGGGAATACCATAAATATTCATCAATAAGGAATTGGTTAAATGAATTATAGTAGGTCTATACTAATCCCACAATTTTTCCATATTATTCAGGCTTTAAATAGAATAAGATAGGCTTTTATATATGCTTGTATGGAAAGATCACCAGAGAATATGATAGAGAGCAAAGATAAGCTATAGAATAATATTTATGTAATGAGTCTATTAATGAATGAAATCCATATAGGTTTGTATATACATAGAAACTATTTTGGAATGGAGATGAATTGATGGGTTTTATAAGGAAGCATGTTGGGGCCCATATTCATAATAATTTAAAATAAATACAGTATTATTTCACATCTTTTTGCAGTATTATTTGAAAGCTTATGTTAGTTCTCCAGAATATAAGCTAAATATTTTCCTTCCTATTATGTCAGTTCTTATCCTTTCACTAAGCATTTGTTCATTAGTAAGATTGCTTTAGGGCTTCCCTGGAGGCTCAGTGGTAGATAATCCACCTGCCAAGCAGGAGATGTGGGTTTGATCCCTGGTTTGGGAGGATCCCCCTGGAGAAGGAAATGGCAACTCACTCCAGTATTCTTGCCCAGAAAATCCCATGGACAGAGAAGCCTGGTGGGCTACAGTCCACAGGGCGTGACATGATTTAGTGACTAAATAACAACGCAACATTGCTTTATATAGTTTTATAATAGAGCACTCTCAAAGCTCTTTTAAAAGACAAGGAAGGTCAAAGGAAGGTCCGAGGACCAGGGTGCAGACTTCAGGCAGAACAAACAGCACTCCTGGCTAAGCCCAATTTGCATAGGGCAGGCCCAGGTGGAGGAAAAAACATAAAAGGAGGAGCCAAAGTGCTTTCTCTCTCCCGCGTGCGTGCGCTCTTTTCTTCCTCTCTCTCTCTCTCTCACCCTCTCTCTCTGCTGCTATCTTCTAAATAAAATGGAGCTGTAACACTGGAAAGAAAGAAAGTGCTAATGTCCAATGGCCTGTGTTTCCTTGTGTTCTGCTTTTTTCTCGTCCCATGTGAACTTTTAACACGTTACTAAGGGATGGTATTAAAGAAGACTTCAGAAATATTTTTCCTTTTGTTTTGCATTCCTTTATGTTTAAACGATCTGTGACCCTATCCTTTGTGAAAGGTTATATTCGTTTGGAAGTGAGAATCATTAGTTTTTGACTTCTGGAGTTTTTCTATAAATAGGGATCATACTGGCAATCTGTCAGACTGCTGGTTAGTCTTGACTATCAAACAAAGAAAAAATTGGGCTGCGTTTCTTTTGGATTTTTCAGAATTCTTGGCTAGATGTCAGATGTTGCAGATGATTTATGAACATCTTTGTTGAATGAGTGAGTGAATGGAGATATTTTATGGAGATTTTGGGGAGTTTCTCAGTAGTGGGTCTCGTCTGTGGCTTCATATTAGGATCACTGAGGGAGCCTTCAAAAAATGCTGATGTCTGGAATCGGACCCAAACCAGTTAAATCAGATTTTCTGAGGGTTTTATCCAGGCATTGGAATTTTTTGTAAACTTCCCAGATGATTTTAGTGTGTAGAAAGGATTGAAAATCTGCCATAAGCCCACTAAAAGTGTTTGTAGAAATACATGTTTTACTTTCTGTGGGGAGGGTGTGTGCAGGTTTTCAGAGGGTTTCTCAACCCAAAATGCCTGAGGACTGCTCTACTTGAATATCTGTCATATTTAAAGGTGTCTTTTTTGTTAAACTTTTCTAGTGAAGCTATATTTCTCAAATTTATAGTAGTATTGGCAAAAATTAGCATTTTTTATAGTGGTCTAACTGGAATTTTAAAAGTTTAATAGGATAATAGCTTTACAGTGTTGTGTTGGTGTCTTTCATACAACAGTGTGACTCAGGGAATTTCTTTTTGACTCTTTTTCTTCTTTTGATCTGCCATACTTCTGGTCTAGTCTTGACTGGTAAAGTATTTGAAATTTAAAGAGATCCTCTTTTCCTGAGGTTATCTTTTTCACTTTGCTAGTCATAAAAAGACACCCGTTAAGTTTTCTTATTTTGGATTCCTAAATATAACCTGAAAATTGTTGTTTTCATTAACCACACTCATAAATTTAATAGTTTAGGTTGCTCTTTGGTGTATCATGTAGAGGTTTCTCAAATAAATGTATGGGATTCTGAGATTATTACACAATTACTATTTACATCCAGAACAAGATTATACAATGTTACTCCTTGCCTCTTTTCAGATCTGATAGAAATCTAATGATATAATACTAAATGACAAAGTTACTGCATTTATCCATGTAAATATGTGCCACAAAACATTTTTATCGTACTCTCATTATTTGTCTATTAACCATAATTATAAAGGTCATACCACTGCCGTATTCTTGTCAGGAAAATCCCATGGACAGAGGAGCCTGGTGGGCCACAGAACATAGGGTTGTGAAGAGTTGGATTTGACTGAGTATAATATCACTGCTGCCCGCCCCACCCCAGCATATATGCAGAGAGAGGAATTCATGTCAGCTATTTGTAAATTGTTTGTTTATCTCTTGTATATTGGAAATGTTTTTGAATGGTAGATTATGGTGTGGGAAAGAGCTGTTTCTCAGCGTCTGATAAATTCTGGCGCCTGATCACGCACACGCCTCCACACGTGTGTTCAGGTTGCGTCACCTTGAGGCTTGAGTCTGAGACTGATCCCTTTGTCTCTGTCGTCTGCAGCCTCTTTGCTTCCCTTCCATCACCACTTTCACATCTACCTCATTTTTGGATCTCCTTTCTTGGCCAAAGATTGAAAGAGAATACTAAACTTTTTGTTTAAGATTATATATGTAAATATTTCCTCTCATCTAATCACTATTTAATTGACGAATTTGGGATTGGTTTAGTTTATCAAAATAACTTGAAAAAGTCAAGTCTGTTGAACATTAGAAGAACATATTTAAGTATCTGTTGTGTGGACTTTTGCATTTTGGATCGATGAGGCATTGATTTGTGATCCGGTGCAAACATAAAGCAGAGTAAATGGAGTTATGAATCCATAGTTTAAGCCAGGCAGGTTACAGATAGCAAGTTGTTCCAAAATATGAACAGTAACATGTCTGCCAAAAGAGGAATTTTTATTAATTTTACTGCAATGGTGGAGAGCAAAGGGCCTCCGTCTTTTTGTGGGATCAGTTTTCCAGTTTCAGGTGAGGTCTCTTAATAATGAGTTGTTTCTGCCTAGCAGTAGGAAATAGATTTGAGTTCCAGAAGACTGTGTTAAATGTCTAGTTGTATATTCTAAAGTAAAACCCAATCTCAGGTCTCATGTTTCCCAGATCATTTAACAAAATTTAGGGTCAAAATGTGTTTAGCTTTACAGTGAAATATAAATAAGATCTCTTAATTGAAGAATGATAATTCTCTACATGGGAAAGTGATTGTTTTGGATTTTTGAGCTGTGAATGAGCAATCTATAGCTTATAGGTCACATCCTGCTAGCCACCTTATCTCGTGCAGTCTATGAGCTAACACTGCTTTTTACATTTTCTAACGGTTAAAAAAGTCAAAAGCAGAAGTATATTTTGTGAATATGAAAGTTACATGCAGCGTAAACGTCAGAGGACATGAGTTACATTGGAACGCAGCCGTGCTCGCCCTTCACCTGCTGTCTGTGGGTGGGTTCCTGCTGCAGGGCAGAGCGAGCCATTGAGGCAGAGACCACGTGTGGCATTCCCATCACTTCACACTGCTGCTTGGTGCACTACAGACCGCAGCGCCATGGTTGTAACTCAGCACTGTTTTGAATGCCACACACATCACTGGACTACAGCATTTACTTCCTTTTTATTATCAGTGCATGCATGTCATGTCAAGAAGAGAAGAGAAAATGGCTTTTGGTTGTCACACTTTAAGACACAGTAGATGCAGATTATTTTGTTGTTGAGTTAGATGGCACAGCATTGTGTTCGTCATGCATGGGCACTGTAGCTGTGCTAAAATAATGTCTGTTGACATTACCAGATTCAACACTCTTCTCAGTGTTACTGACACACAGGGCAGCAAGAGTCAAGAAATATTATTAAAGTTAAACTGAAATGCTTCATCACAGCAGACTTTTTTCAGAAAAATAAAATATGAATGAGGATAAAACCAAATGAAAATAAGTTTCTGGGTGACTTATTTGTTAGCCAAGCAGGCAAAGCCCATTTATCAGTGGTAATTTAATTAAATAGTGTTTTAAAGAATAACTGAGGAAATATGTTCAGAGGAAGTAAGTTTGTTTATGACCACTACATTGTCAGGAAGGACATTTGCTTGAGGGGTTGAGAGCTTTGGGAGCTGCGTCATTAGTTAATTAATAAAAAACATGACAAATTATTCAAAGTGGTTTTCCCTGGCTCTTGACGAGTCAGCAGATATGATCCAAACTACTCAGTTGTTTACTTGAGAAGTCAAACCAGGTTTGAAGCGATTGAAGAATTACTTTCAGTGAATGTTGTGTGTGGGTCACCTACAATTAGTATTTTCAATGAAGTTGAGAAAAGACTAACCCAGTACAGACTGAAGTGGAATCTGTTACGCTGTATTACAACTGATGGTGTTAAGAATATATGTGGATCAAAAAGAGGTTTAGTTGAACAAAGACCTGTATGCGGGTCAAGAAGCAGCAGTTAGAACCCTGAACGGAAAAACTGATGGGTTCAGGATTGAGAAAGAAGTTCGACCCGGTGGTCTGCTGTCACCCTGCTTATTTAACCTGTGCCCTGAGCACATCATGAGAAATGCCGGGCTGGATGACTTACAAGCAGGAATCAAGACAGTCTGGAGAAACATCGACATGTGGATATGTGGATGATACCACTCTAACGGCAGGAAGTGACGTGGAACTAAAGATCCTCTTGCTGAGGGTGAAGGAGGAGAGTGAAAGAGCTGGCTTAAACCGAATTTAAAAAATGGAGATCATGGCATTTGGCCCCATTTCTTCATGGCAAATAGAAGGGGAAACGGGAGAAGTAGCGACAGATTTCCTCGTCTTGGGCTCTGAAATCAATGCGGATGGTGACTGCGGCCATGAAGTCTGAAGACAGTTGCTTCCCACAAAGCAAATGACAAGCCTAGACAGCGTGTTGAGAAGCAGAGATGTCACTCTGCCAGCAGAGGTCCGTGTAGTCAAGGCTGTGGTCTTCCCAGTGGTCACGCACGGTTGTGAAAGCTGGATGGTTAACAAGGCAGAGCACTAAAAAACTGAAGCCTTCAAACTGTAGTGTTGGAGAAGACTCCTGAGAATCCCTTGGACAGCAAGGAGATCAATCCAGTCAATCTTAAGGGAAGTCAACCCTGAAAACTCATTGGAAGGACTGATGCTGAAGCCCCAGTGTTTTGGTCACCTGATGCAAACAGTGACTCATTGGATAAGACCCTGATGCTGGGAAAGATTGAGGGCAGAAGGAGAAGAGGGTATGAGAGGATGTGATGGCTGATGGCATCACCGATACAGTGGACATGAACTTGGGCAGACTTTGGGAGATGGTGAGGGACAGGAAGGCCTGGTGTGCTGCAGTCCATGGGGTCACAAAGAATTGGACATGACTGGGCAACTGAACAAGAATAGCGAATAAGGACTCTCAAAAAAGTTATATCAGGCAACTGTAACCTTTTTTGCATTTGGGTTTTTATTAACCCAAATGTCACAATTAATGAGACAATATTAGGAATTTTTAATTTATATTTTTTTAGGAAGTTGGATCTCTTTAGAAGTGCTCGGAGATTTAAATAATGGTAGAAAATGGTTTGAGAATATAAAAAGTATTGTCATGAGTACTGAAAATTTGTTATCATCCACAATAGTTGCTTTAGGCTTTTGTATCTTTAAATATACATAGTAGTTGTATGAGGAGGCCTGACAAATAGCTAAGAAAAGAAGAGAAGTGAAAGGCAAGGAGAAAGGGAAAGATATACCCAACTGAATGCAGAGTTCCATAGAATAGCAAGGAGATATAAGAAAGCCTTCTTAAGTCAACAGTGCAAAGAAATAGAGGAAAACAAGAATGGGAAAAACTAGAGATCTCCTCAAGAAAATTGGAGACACCAACGGAATATTCATGCAAAGATGAACTCAATAAGGACAGAAAAGGCAAGGACCTAACAGAAGCAGAAGAGATTAAGAAGAGGTGGGAAGAATACCATCTGAGCCACCAGGAAAGATCCCCTGGAGGAGGAAATGGCAATCTGCTCCAATATTCTTGCCTGGAGAATCCCATGGACAGAGGAGTCTGGCGGGCTACTGTCCAAAGGGTTGCAAAGTGTCGGACATGACTGAAGCGACTTAGCGTGGCAAGAATACACATAAGAACTATACAAAAAAGATCTCAATGACCAGGACAACCACGATGGTGTGGTCATTCACCTAGAGCCAGACATCCTGGGGTGTAAAGTCAAGTGGGCCTTAGGAAGCATCACTAAGAACAAAGCCAGTGAAGGTGATGGAATTCCAGCTGAGCTATTTCAAATCCTAAAAGATGATGCTGTGAAAGTGCTACACTCAATATGTCAGCAAAATTCCAAAATTTGGAAAACTCAGTAGTGGCCATAGGCCTGGAGAAGGTCAATTTTCATTCTAATTGCAAGGAAAGGATGTTCAAACTACCGTACAATTGCACTCATTTCACATGCTAGCAAGATAATGCTCAAAATGCTTTAAAGCTAGCTTCAACAGTGTGTGACCAAGAACTTCCAGAAGTACAGGCTGGGTTTAGAAAAGACAGAGGAACCTGAGATCAAATTGCCAGCCTCCACTGGATCACAGAACAAGCAAGGAATTCCAGAAAAACATCTACTTCTGTTTCATTGATTACACTAAAGCCTTGACTGTGTGGATCACAACAAACTGTTGAAAATTCTTAAAGAGATGAGACTTTACCTGTGTCCCGAGAAACCTGTATGCGGGTGAAGAAGCAACATTTAGAATCAGACATGGAACAACAGACTAGTTCAAAATTGGGAAGGAGTTTGTCAAGGCTGTATATTGTCACCCTGCTTATTTAACTTCTATGTAGAATACACTGTGTGAAGTGCCAGGCTGGATGAGTTGCAAGCTGGAATCAAAATTGCAGGGAGAAATATCAAAAACCTCAGATATGCAGATAATACCATTCTCATGGCAGAAAGTGGAAAGGAACCAAAGAACCTCTTGATGAGGGTGAAAGCAGAGAGTGAAAAAGCTGGCTTAAAACTCAGCATTCAAAAAATGGAGATAATGACATCCAGTCCCAATACTTCATGGCAAATAGATGGGTAAAAAGTAGAAACAGTGGCAGATTTTATTTTCTTGGTTTCCAAAATCACTGAGGACAGTGACTGCAGCCATGAAATGAAAAGATTCTTGCTCCTTGGAAGGAAAGCTGTGACAAACCTAGAGTGCATATTGTAAAGCAGAGATACCACTTTGTGGACAAAGGTCTGTATAGTCAATGCTATGATTTTTCTGGTAATCGTGTGAGAGTTGGATCATAAAAAAGGCTGAGCACTGAGGAATTGATGCTTTTGAGTTGTGGTGCTGGAGAAGACTCTTCAGAGTCCCTTGGACAACAAGGAGATCAAACCAGTCAATCCTAAAGGAAATCAGTCCTGGGTGTTCATTGGAAGGACTGATGCTGAAGCTGAAGCTCCAGTACTTTGGCCACCTGATGCGAAGAGCTGACTCATTTGAAAAGACCCTGATGCTGGGAAAGATTGAGGGCAGGAGGAGAAGGGGACGACAGAGGATGAGATGGTTGGATGGCACCACCGACTCGATGGACATGGGTTTGGGTGAACTCCGGGAGTTGGTGATGGACAGGGAGGCCTGGCATGCTGCAGTCCATGGGATTGAAAGAGTCAGATAGATCTTAGCGACTGAACAACAATCTTTAAATACAACTAAATCTTTAAAAATCATCTATATATAACCTGTATATACTAGAATGTTTTTCTCTTAATCCATTCTACTGCAAGTGGGAAAAAGGCAAAATCCTTTCCCTATATAATTCTGTTCTTCTAAATCATTTGTCTTTTCTACTTTGGATTTACAGCCATGGATCTATAGAGACTGAGAAATATTAAGAAGTTTTGACACAAAGGGTTATCTTTGCTCGATTCTTTTTTTAAAGACGATTTTGCATAAAGCTTGGGCATGTTTTGTTCGTGCCAAGGCTGTAAAAGATTAAGGCCTCAAGAAGCGCCACTATTTTCTTTATATGATCAAGAGCTAGAAAAAGGAAAGTTAGCTAATATTATCATTCCTTTTCCTCTGATCTCCCTTTTCTTATTCTTATCTCCTTTCTTTTTCCAACCTTCATTGCTTAGCAAAACAGGTAGTAAATTGTAGGTAACACAACAGATCTGCCAGAGAACAGAAGTGTTGTTAGCTCTTCTAGGCCTTTGTTTAACTTCTAGAGTTTCCAACTCCTTAGAGAATCTAATACACTGGTGGTAGGACTCTTTCGAACTGTGGTGCTGGAGAAGACTCTTGAGAGTCCCTTGGACAGCAGGGAGTTCAAATCAGTCCATCCTAAAGGAAATCAGTCCTGAATATTCATTGGAAGGACTGATGCTGAAGCTGAAACTCCAATACTGAAACTCCACCTGATGCGAAGAGCTGACTCATTTGAAAAGACCCTGATGCTGGGAAGGATTGAGGGCAGGAGGAGAAGGGGATGACAGAGGATGAGATGGTTGGATGGCATCACTGACTCAATGGACATGAACTTGGGCAGAGTCTGGGAGATAGTGAGGGACAGGGAGGTTGGCATGCTGCAGTCCATGGGGTTGCAAAGACTTGGCGACTGAACAACAACAGCAACAGCAGTTTTCTTTTTCTTTCTGGGTTAAAGTTTTAGCACAGATCAGATGTTTGAAAGAGAAATAATCGTGAGTACCACCTCATTGTTCTCATAAATGAGCGTACACATGTACTCCAAAAGTTGAGCATATACAAAACTTCAAATCTAATTCCTCACTGAAAGCCTAAGGGATATTTTTCAGAAGGCTGAATGCTTGCTAAAGGAAGTGAAAGTATGGGATTTTAATATCCTTTGTTAGAATTCACATGTGCCATTGAGCTCTGATAAATAGAATTAGGATGTATCAGGTGGCATAAACAGTGGATCAGGACTCTCTGGCTTTCACCTCATTCCTCCCTTCTTACCCTGTTTCAAAGTAAAAAGAGGGCTGTACTCCAATTAGCTAGGGTAAACATGATATCCAACACAATCAGATGTCTTCCCTTGAATTTTTCTCAATCATATATGTGAAGAAATCAGTAGCAAATCTCCTCAGTTTTTGACTTGTTGTGATATTGTTACCATTATGTCACATCAAATCAGGACGTATGTGTGTGTGTAGAGATTTTTTATTATTTTGTGTCAAGGATAGCAATGACACGCAAGCTTACATTAATTTCTCTTGAACTGAAATTTTCCACATTTCTAAAACGTGAATGTTCTTGGAAATGACATTGTTGTAAAGGGAAAAACAACTTTGAATTATGAGTAACTCATATACTTTTAATACAAAATTCTTACAATATTTCTTTACTTGTCCTTAACTGGGAAAAATGTATAAATAGTATAACCCATTTTTAAGTTTTATTTAAAATACCTTCAGGCCGACCCTGCCGTGGGGGTAGTGTTTATTTTTGCATCCAGTGTTAATAAAACACTCTTTAAAAAAGGTAGAAATCAAAATTTAGTTAATTTTCAGAAAAATGTTTCTTGATATCAGTAGTAAAATTGGTTAATAATATATAGTTACATTTATAGGGAATATTCTATGCTTAAAAATCCATACTCAGTTCAGTTCAGTTCAGTCGCTCAGTCGTGTCCGACTCTTTGCGACCCCATGAATCGCAGCACGCCAGGCCTCCCTGTCCATCACCATCTCCCGGAGTTCACTCAGACTCATGTCCATCGAGTCAGTGATGCCATCCAGCCATCTCATCCTCTGTCGTCCCCTTCTCCTCCTGCCCCCAATCCCTCTCAGCATCAGAGTCTTTTCCAATGAGTCAACTCTTCGCATGAGATGGCCAAAGTACTGGAGTTTCAGCTTTAGCATCATTCCTTCCAAAGAAATCCCAGTGCTGATCTCCTTTAGAATGGACTGGTTGGATCTCCTTGCAGTCCAAGGGACTCTCAAGAGTCTTCTCCAACACCACAGTTCAAAAGCATCAATTCTTTGGTGCTCACAGTCCAACTCTCACATCCATACATGACTACTGGGAAAACCATAGCCTTGACTAGTTTTCTCCTCTAATTTGTTGGCAAAGTAATGTCTCTGCTTTTCAATATGTTTTCAATATGCTGTCTAGGTTGGTCATAACCTTGGTCATTTTCTTCCAAGGAGAAAGCATCTTTTAATTTCATGGCTGCAGTCACCATCTGCAGTGATTTTGGAGCCCCCAAAAAATAAAGTCTGACACTGTTTCCACTGTTTCCCCATCTATTTCCCATGAAGTGATGAGACCAGATGCCATGATATTCGTTTTCTGAATGTTGAGCTTTAAGCCAACTTTTTCACTCTCCTCTTTCACTTTCATCAAGAGGCTGTTTAGTTCCTCTTCACTTTCTGCCATAAGGGTGGTGTCATTTGCATATCTGAGGTTATTGATATTTCTCCCGGCAATCTTCATTCCAGCTTGTGCTTCTTCCAGCCCAGCATTTCTCATGATGTACTCTAGAAACTTTAAAAATATGTATCATAGTTACATGAACCCTTTAATTTAGATATTAAATTAATTTCCATTTTGTTAGAGGAGAAAATGGAAGTCTAGAAAAGCCAAGTAAATATTGAACCCTAAGGTGTCTGCTTCTAGACCTGGTCTCTTTCACCAGGGTAAGGAGCTTTACAAAATGCAGCAGAGACGTGTAGAGTTGCAAACACTAACAATTTTCTTACTCTGAGGTGGAAGGTAAGGTGATTAGCTTGATGTCAAAATGTTTACTTGAAAAGCATCAGTCCTGTATTAATGACGTCTGTGTAGAGAACTAAAGCTTCCTTCACTGGGGTGTGGTTCATGCATCAGTTTAGCTGTCGTGGTGGGGGAAGTCGTAAACTGTGCTGTTCCCATATTGAGGTAGCTCTTTGGTTTCTCTTTCTAGATAATTCAGAACTATAGGAATCAGGAGAGCCTTGGGAGTTATTAGGAAATTGCAGAAAAAGCTTAATGTGTGAAATTCTATTGAGACAAACAGGACATGCAGAACCGAGTTGGGCATCTACCGTGCGAAAGACACAGAGCTAGGTGTGAGGGCTGAGCAGTGAAGCGGAGGCCGTGCTGCCTGCGTCTTACAGGTCGGTGGGGTTATGTGTTTATTTCAGGGTGGAGCAGAATGCAGTGCAGCGAGAACTGAGAAGAAACTGGGACAGAAAGCATAACGGAGAGAGGAAAGGAGGAGAAGAAAAGGGAGGGTCGGAGGGAAAAGGCGGACGCCGTTTCTTATGCTAGCATCTACGTTTCCTGAAGCCAAGCTTGTTTACTGTTTATCCCGAGTGTCTAACAGTGTGCCTGTCACAGGGAATGGCCTTAGTGAACACCTGGTTTAAATGAATGAGCCAGGAACTGAAAAGAGGGGTGAGTGGAAAACTGAGCAGGAAGAGCTTTGGGAAAGGCGTAGGAGAGTGAAGTAAACGACCAGAGAGGAGGGGAGTGCTCAGAGACGGGAGCTTTCTTTCCAGTTCATCTCTGGTGCAGCATGGCCAGGGCAGCGTGGGAGAAGCGGGTCCTTATGCCCCCCAGGCTGGGGTGGGACAGGCACAGAGGTGGGGCAGGTGTTCCAGACTGCCATGAGGGTGAGATGAGACCACATATATGGCAGAGTTTTACAACGAGCGAAGCATCATGCATGTTACTAATTTATATCATTTGTAGTTGGTAATAAGTAACTTGAAGCCAGAAGTTGAAGTGTAGATTTCTTGAGAATGACCTCAGATTTTAATATAGTAACTTTGTGTGTCTAGTAGTCTGGGTATGAACTATTCCACAGAAGTGCATTTAACCCAACATTGTTTTGCTATCGAGTTCAACAAAATAATTTTACTAGATTTGATGTATGTCTCATAAATATATGTATATTCTTAATGAAAAATACTTTAATTTTTCTTTTACAATTCTGGATCATTATTGGAAGCATCATTGATTATGCTTTGTATAATAATGCCCTCAGAAACCTGTTGAGGTTTATTATATTGCTTAACTCTAAACATGGATGAGAAAACCTGGATTACTATATTTTGAGTTTTATCATGTTTCATGGTTTTTCTGCCTTTTCTGTCTCCATTACCTATTATTTAATAGCTTAAATTCAAATTCATTTTTGTTATAAGATTTAAATATAATATAGATTAATACAGAGTAAAATATGAGAGACTTTTTTGTCCAAAAGTGAAAGTCACTCAGTCGTGTCCGACTCTCTGTGACCCCATGGTTATATAGTCCATGGAATTCTCCAGGCCAGAATACAAGAATGCCTAGCCTTTCCCTTCTCCAGGGAATCTTCCCAATCTAGGGATCGAACCTAGGTCTCCTGCATTGCAGGCTGATTCTTTGTCAGCTGAGCCATCAGGGAAGCCCAAGAAAATTGGAGTGGGTAACCTATCCCTTCCCCAGCGGATCTACTCAACCCAGGAGTTACACTGGGGTCTCCTGCATTGCAGGCGGATTCTTTACCAACTGAGCTACTAGGGAAACCCTTTTGTCCTTAAATCACCCCTACTCTAATCCCATACCTGTCAGAGTGATGATGCAAGTTTGGTTTTTAGTAATCTGGTTCTTCTCCACACATAAATATATAATAGTGTATTACTCTGCTATGGCTGCTATGATAAAATACCATGAATGAGTGGATTAAACAATAGCAATTTATTTCTCATTGTTTTGGGTGTTACAAGTTCCATATCAAGGTGACGGCCAGTTTGGGTCCTGGCGAGAGTCTTTTCCTGCTTGTAGACTGCTGCCTTCTCATGTACTCACATGACCTCTGCTTCATCTAGGCCTGGGGAGAGAGAGCCAAACTCTCGGTATCTCCTCTGAGGACCTTAATCCCATCATGAGGTTCTACCTTCACGAGCTCATCTAAACCTAGTTACTTCTCAAAGTCCCCCTCTCCAAATATCATCACTTTGGGGGTTAGAATTTCAAGATATGAATTTTGAGGGAATACAGTTCAGTCAGTAGTATGTGTATACACATACATTGATTTCACTATAAATGGAGCCAGGCTATATGTACTTCTCTGCCTCATGCCTTTTAAGTAAATGCCTTGGAAGAACCTTTTATGTGTTGGAAGAACCATGCTTTGGAAGAACCTCATTCTTTTTAATGACTATTCTGTTTCTTTAAATTTTTTATTTTTCTTTTAATTGGAGGATAATTGCAGTGTCGTGATGATTCCTGCCGGACGTCAGCACGAATCAGCCCGGAGTGTACACAGGCCCCTCCCTCCCACCTGCCCCTCCCTTCCAGCCACCCCTCTTAGGCTGTCACAGAGCCCCAGCCTGGGCTTCTCTGTGTCATGTGGCAAATTCTCACTGGCTGGCTGTTTTACAGATAGCAGTGTGTATATGTCATCGTTACTCTCTCAAATCGGACCAAAATTTATTCAGCTATTCCCCTGTTGATGAACAATTAAATACTTTCTAGTTTTATAAACACTGTAGTACAAACATCTCCATATGGACTGATTGTGAGCATGTGTAAAGTATATTGATAAGACAGATTTTTAGATGGTCAAAGGAGATTCTAATTTGAGGTTTGAGAGACAGTTCCAAGTTTCCTCTCTCCTTCCTTCCTTCCTTCCCCTCTCATTCTTGCTACAGTTTTGAGAATACTGTGTATTATCACTTGTTTTCATGCTTGTCAATTTTAGTAGGTGAAAAATAATTTACTGATTATTTAATCTGAAGATTTTAAATTGTGGTTCAGGTTGTAAATATCTCCGTGTACTTATTGATCATTTGAAGTTTTCTTGGACTTCCAGTTGTGTTTTTTGTTCATTTTCATTGTAGATTGACTTTTTTCTAAGAGTTTTTCTACATGAGCTTTTGCTTGTAACTTCCATTGCAAATATTTCTTCAAGGTTTGACTTTTGACTTTTGATTTTATCATCTCTTTAAGTTAAATTTAAATTTTCATATACTTGGGTTATTTAGTATTTTGTATAGTTTGGATTTCCTGTCTTGCTTTAAAAGGCTGAAACAGAATAAAAATTTTAATGTGATATGATAGGTGTGTGTGTGTATATTTTATGATTATAGCAATTTTATTTTTTGTTTTTTTAATTAAGCTACAGTTGATTCAAGATACTGTGTTAGTTTCAGGTATATAGCAAAGTGATTCAGTTAGACATATGTATTTATCCTTTTTCAGATTTGTTTCCAATGTATATTATTATAGGATATTAAATACAATTGTCTGTGCCATACAGGAAATCCTTGTTGTTTATCTGTTTTACATACAGTGATATGTATCTGTTAATGCTATTCTCCTAATTTGTTTCTCCCTCTCTGTCACGTTTGATAAGCATAAATTCCTTTTATGTGTCTGTCAGTCTGTTTCTGTATTGAAAAATAAGTTCATTTGTATTATTTTTTAGATTCTAGTTGTGTGTTTTTGTGATAGAAATATTTCTATTCAGGGCTGGATGCATTTTATGTAATCAAAAAATGTCTGATCTATGGGTACAGACTAATTTTATACATACTAATTTCAAATCTATATAGACTGTACCTCCAAAACATTACTGCAACATGTGAAAACAGAAATAGCTTATATTAATTTAAATTACCGTGTGACTGAGCCTTACTGTCTTTGAGGATAACAATATATATCTCATAGCTTGTTGTGAGAATTAAATGAGATAACATATGCAGATAATACTAGATGTTATTTACTCAAATGCCTATCAAGTACCATTCATTATTTACACATAAGTGTATTTCATCTTCAAAACAATGCACTGAAGCAGGTGTTACAGTATCCAAAATATGAGTAGGAAAATAGAGTCAGTGAACTGAAGCAAGTTTCATAGGATCTCAGATAAAAAATGGTAAAGCTAGAATATACATACATGTTAGTCTGAAACAAAAATCATGGTTATTTCACCATACACTCTTCCTGGGAGAACTACAGGTACTTTTTTCTTTTTCTTTTTTTTTAAATTTTTTATTTTTTTGATTTTATGATTTTTTTTAACTTTTATTTTATTTTTAAACTTTACAATATCGTATTAGTTTTGCCAAATATCGAAATGAATCCACCACAGGTTCTTTGGTTCTTTTCTCTTTCTCCATTTCCTGTTTCTTTTTCTCTTTTGCTGTTTGATGAATAAAACCCTTTAAAACAGACTGCCCAGAGAACTGACTGTGATTATTGAAATGTTCTTTTCTCTGTCCAGAGTGGTAGCCGTTAGTCGTGTGTGTCTGCTCAGCTTGAAACGTGGCTGATGCAACTGAGGAGTTGAAATTTTACTCGTATTTAATTTGAGTTAAAGTGCTGTGGCTCCTGTGTTGGCCTTTGCGGCCTTAGGTGTGTGGTTCTTTTTTGGTCTGTGTAAAGTGAGCGTGATTCGTGTGCTGACTGACAATGAGGAAACCTCCTCCTAGGTTGCGGACTTTGGCAGAGGAACTAATGCAGACACAGCAGATGCTTGTGAACAAGGAGGAAGCCGTCCTGGAGCTAGAGAAGAGGATCGAGGAGGCTGCCAAGACCTGTGAAAAGAAGTCTGAGTGAGTACCAAAGGGGTTATTTGAGGAAAGAAAGTTTAATTGATGTAATTTTACAGAAATACTTCATTTTACATGGAATTAGAGACATAAAATTTCCAAAAGTTGAAATTTCATGTATAAAAGTATGAAACTTGTATGGTTGAGTTACTTTCGAGGACTATAGAGGAATGATTTTGTGTTTTTATCCGTGTAATGTTACCTATCATTTGTCTCAGTGTTTTAGTGGTTTGAATTATTTTCTGAAAAGCCCCATTAAAACCTGTCTTTACTCTGCCTTAAATGGTGACCCATTCCAGTATTCTGGGCTGGAGAATCCCATGGACAGAGCAACCTGGCTGGCTCCTGTCCATAGGGTCACAAAGAGTCAGATATGACTGAAGCGCCTTGGCACAGCACAAATCAAAGTCCAGATATTCTCTGTGAATTCCTTGTCTTTTACCATTTGGGCCACCAGGGAAGCCCCTAAAAGAGTGTTAGACCAGTGTAATCAGGAAACTGGCCTCTGCTGTGTCAGGAGGAAGCAAGTGAACATGAAAAAGGAGTAGTCTGCCTCACGCACCCTGAGATTCGCCGTGCTGTCGCCGTACGACTGCCTTTAGTCTTGGTGTCTGAATCAGCAAACACGCTCATGGATCCTCTGACCCGTTTTGCTGTACTCTTGTGTTTACTGATTTCAGTACTTAACGTTTTCTCTTGTTTTCAGGTTTACATTTTGATCTGAAATTTAAAATTTCTGGTCTGACTTTGGTCACTGTTTGCATCTTCAACGAGGATTACTTTTCTGTGGTTTCTCTAACCCCTGACTAGAACATATATATTTCTTGCTCTGGTACTTTTACAATTGGCTTGATTTGTCAAGACTTCCAAGGAAATTGTATGTGTGACATTTCTCTGGTCTCTACTACTTGCTCGTACTTTCTGTGCAACTTTTCAGATATTTTCCAAGTCTCTCAAATCTCTGATCGTGTTATATGCCTAATCAGAGTCGACAAACGGATGTCTCCTACATTACAGAAAAAATGAAAATCACCAGGTGGCAAATGCCTCATTTTTTGCCATTACATGTCTAAATTCGCCACATTTGTACTCATTCTCTTTCCTTACTTTCATAAAGGGTCTGTTCCTTGTCCTGTTTCTTGTCCCTGCTTTATATCTCATCATTTCTTACTTTCCCTGAAACTTTACATTGTTTTATATGTTATGGTTACCTTTTCTTCTCAACTGTGTCCTGTGCTCACTTTTTAAACATTTGTAAGTCCCGACTCCTAAAAGTAACCTCTACCTCTCTGCCCACCCTAGATAACCCTTCTTTAATCTCAGTATTCTCTCTCAGTTACTGGCTTTGCCTTCTGTTTTCTTAGTCAGACTTGTTCTGAGAGTGCTAATGTGCACTCAGTACCTTGACTCTTATTTAGTACTTAACCCACGAATCCCTAGTTTCTGCCCCAGCATTACTGAAGTAGGTATCTGTAAGATTCTCAATGACTTTTTTGTTGTTTAGTCATTCAGTGATGTCCAACTCTTTGCGATCCCATGGACTGCAGCATGCCAGGCTTCCCTGTCCATCACCAACTTCCAGAGCTTGCTCAAACTCATGCCCACTGAGTCGGAGATGCCATCCAACCATCTCATCTGTCGTCCCCTTCTCCTCCTGCCCTCAATCTTTCCTGGCATCAGAGTCTTTGCTAGTGAGTCAGTTCTTCGCATCAGGTGGCCAAAGTATTAGAGTTTCAGGTTCAGTATCAGTGTTTCCAATGAATATTCAGGACTGATTTCCTTTAGAATTGACTGGTTTGGTCTCCTTGCTGTCCAAGGGACTCTCAAGAGTCTTTTCTAGCACCATGGTTCAAAAGCATCAGTCCTTCCAAACCCAGCCCTCTGTGTGGTCCAGCTCTTGCATCCATACAGCACTACTGGAAAAACCATAGCTTTGACTAGACGGACCTTTGTTGCCAAAGTAATGCTGTCCAGGTTGGTTATAGCTTTTCTTCCAAGGAGCAAGCCTCTTTTAATTTCATGACTGCAGACACCATCTACAGTGATTTTGTAGCCCAAGAAAATAAAGTCTGTCACTGTTTCCATTGTTTCCCCACCTATTTCCCATGAAGTGATGGGACCAGATGGCATGATCTTTATTTTTTGAATGCTGTTTTTTAAGCCAGCTTTTTCAGTGTCCTCTTTTAGAGGAAAGCATAGTTCCTCTACTCTTTTGGCCATAAGCGTGGTGTCATCTGCATATCTAAGGGTATTGGTATTTCTCCCGGCAGTCTTGACTCTAGCTTGTGCTTGCTCCAGCCCAGCGTTCTCACGATGTACTCTGCATAGAAGTTAAATAAGCAGGGTGACTATATACAGCCTTTCCAGCGTACAAGGTAAAAGCTGCTGCTGCTGCTGCTAAGTCGCTTCAGTCATGTCCGGCTCTGTGCGACCCCATAGATGGCAGCCCACCAGGCTCCCCCATCCCTGGGATTCTCCAGGCAAGAACACAATACTCAATGACAATATATATGTTTCTAAATTTTGCAACCATCTTATTTGACCTCCTCAAAGTATCTTTGTTGACTTCCTTTCCCTTGGCCTTTGCGAACCAAGATACCAGATCTTGCTTCTCCCTTTCTGACCACTCCTTCTTTGTAAACTCATTCTTCCCCACTTGGCCAGTGTATTTTGGAGTTACCCATGGCATGGTCCTAGGCTGTGCAGTCTCCTTCCTGCACTCTGTCCCTGGGTGACCCCCTGAAGATGACTCATGCTTATTACTCTAGCTCAGATGTCCTCTGGGAACTCCATGCCCATGTAGTCGGTTGCTTACTTGACATGCCTCTTTGGATGTCTTAGTAGTACCCTGCATTTCTCACATCTAAGACTGAATTAAAAACCCCCTAAATACAATCCAACCAGCCCAACCTAGTTCACTTTTAGTTTTTTTTTTCCTCTCAGTTTCAGTGAATGGCAGCACCATCTATTCTTGTATGCAACTCAGGTTAGTAGGAGCCTACCTCTCCCACTTAAGGAAAGTGAAAGTGAAGTTGCTCAGTTGTGTCTGACTCTTTGCAATGCCGTGGACTGTAGCCCACCAGGCTCCTCTGTCCATGGGATTTTCCAGGCAAGAGTACCAGAGTGGGTTGCCATTTCCTTCTCCACTCCCACTTAATACTATGGCTCTTATTACAACTTGGTATTATATGTCATATTGAAATTGCTGAGCCTTTTAAAGGTGAGAACAGGAAAATATGAGGTACTCTGGATATTCCTTTAATAAATCTGAAAATTTTCAGTATTGAATCAGGATTAGATTTTCTTTGGATTATAAAGATAAATTTTATCAACCATTGCACATATAAAAATAAAAATATAATTATCTTTTGTTTTTCTTTATTTGCAACTAAATCTCTGCACATGTCTACAGATGACTAAGTAGTTCTACTTTTTATAGTTTTGTAAATGTACACATTGTAAATGACTTTTGTTTTAAAATTTGTTAGATATAAAGAAATACAGTAGGACCCTCTCACCAGCATGTCTGGTTATATATTGTTGAAGGAGACAGTCTTTAAGGGTTATCTTAATCTAGAATTTGTAAGTTCTTTGATTTTTTTGGTATGTTTTCTTGACTCATATCTTCAGTTCTCGCTTCATCTGCATAATCAGGGTGATCCACATTTCTCCACCTGTTTATATTTATCAGGAGATAAGAATGGGATGAGAGGAGAGGAGGCTTAAAGCATGATGGATATATGGAAATCAACACCTCTTGAGTTCTTACTCATTTCCACATATTATGCTGGATATTTTATATATATTAATTCACTTTAATGTTATCTTTACTATGCTCTCCGTGTAATTATGAGCATTTTACCTTTAAGACTTAGAGAATTTAGATAACTTAAAATCACACCTAGGAAGGGATAGAATACTCATGAGTTCTTGACTCCGAAGTTTCTGTCTGATCACAGCAATTGCTTGATCTCATGATTTTAGTAGTGTTCTTAGGAGAGTAAGTTAGAAGGGATAAGTGTGTCTGGCAATTCAGCAAATGAGTCCGGTTTAACCCAAATTCTGTTTGCACTCTGTTATCATGGAGTTTTTATTGTTAACTTCAGGGCATAATTTTGAAAATGTTAAGTATATTTATATAACTAAGTAGTCATTGTGAAATCTCATTAATTTAGACATTGGTAGGTTTAAGTTTGTCTTTGAACTATATGTTAAAATAATTTGCAAAACAAACAGTCTGAAATGAATTCTAGGGTAAATGTTTGCATTTCATCTTCTGAATATTTCTTAAACATCTCTATATATATACACACATATATATGTATGTGTGTGTGTGTGTGTATATATATATATATATATATATATATATATATATAAAATCTGTTGCTGTTTAGCCACTAAGTCGTGTCCGACTCTTTTGTGACCCCCATGGACTGTACCTGCCAGGTTCCTCTATCCATGGAAATTTCCAGGCAAGAATACTGGAGTGGATTGCCATTTCCTTCTCCAGGGGATCTTTTAGACCCAAGGCTCAAACCTGCCTCTCCTGCATTGCAGTCGGATTCTTTACCACTGAGCCACCAGGAAAGCCCTGTATATATGTCTACAGATACTTATTTAAATATATGATTAAAAGCAATTTTCATCTAATTTCAAAGATTTATTTTTACTCCAGAACTTTTTTAGCTTCAAATATCATGTTAGTTAAAAGTAATAAAACAATGAAACAAAACTACATTTCCCCCAAGACTAAAAATATCCTATAGCGGCGTGTTCGGAGGCGGCGGCGGTTCTAGGCACCTGGCCGCCGGGTAGCGGATCGGTGGTTGAGACGGCAGTAGCAGCAGCGGGTCTCCAGGTCGCGGCGTCGTTTAAAAAAAATAAATAAATAAAATAAAAATATCCTAATATTTGCCTTTCTTAAATGATCTCTAAATTAATGAAATTATGTTATTTTTTACTTATTATAAATAGCACTCATGTTCTTATGAAAAGTATAACATATGAGAGACTAATGTTAAAACCTTTGAATTTAGATTTGGCTTAGGTTTCTCCAAAACATAATACAGTGAAAAAATAAAACTACATGAAAAATCATCTGATACCTTTGATTTTTATAAATGAATTATATAAAATGAAAAATGAACTTAAAGAATGGTTTTTATGTGACATGAAATTCACACCAAGAAGCACAGATTTTTGGCTTATATAAATAATGCAGGTCTTAGTTGAAATATAGCTATTGCAAATTTTTATTTTAAGAAATAAGGTGAAAGAAATAAAACCAACTTTTTGAAGTGGTATAATTTAACACAACACAAAGTGTCACTCTGTTATACATATCGTTACTTATTACTTCAAAACATGCTTATTCAACTGGAAGTAGTATCCATTTTTTCCTGATTCATGATCCTTGACTGCTGTATTAGAAAATAGTTTATGGGAAAATATACCAGGCATATGTCACTTATGACTCATTGGCATAAAGAACTGGTAATGTTGCTACTCATTTTAATGCTTGATTTGACTCCAGAGAGTGAATGATAATTCAGTTTTCTATAGTTATGTACCATTATCACCTGGTACTTAAAAATACTTTACACATTATAAAAGCATAACTTTTAGAGCCATGTGGAATCTAGAGAAATCAATTTGATCATCTAATCTTGCAAATTATGTGGTATCTGAGGGCCAGAAATTTTCAGAGACTTGAGAAGATTCACATCCAGCTTATAGTGAAGGTGATGCTTGAACCATCTGGAGTATTGTTCTGGTTTGCAAATTCAGGTATCTTTTTTATTTTTGTCTCAATGTTTCGGTTATATCTACTAGGTGCTATGACTGCAGTGAAACGTAAGACACACGTGGGCACGTGGCTCATGAAGCTTGTGCTTTTGTGGAGTTGGCCAACACAAGACGAGATAGTAACAGGTGTGATAGTGGCTATGGAACAAGGTCAGGTAGAAGAATGACGGAGGAGCACTCGCTTAATGTGGGTGATCAGGGGTCTTCTAGGAAATGGCATTTTTGCTGAGACCTAAGGGCAGAAGGGCTTCCCTGGTGGCTCAGATGGTAAAGAATCTGCCCACATTGTGGGAGACCTAGGTTTGATTTCTGGCTCAGGAATATCCCCTGGAGAAGGAAATGGCTACCCACTCCAGTATTCTTGCCTGGACAATCCCATGGACAGAGGAGCCTTGTGGGCTACAGTCCGTGGGGTCGTGAAGAGTTGGACACCACTGAGCATCTAACACTATCAGTCTTCACCAGGTGAAGAGTGCGTAGAAAGAGTAGTCAGAAATAGGGAGAAAATAGCACACGCATAAATCCTGATCCCTTGCATGTTTCAGATTTACATATAGCTTCCTGTGCATCTTGTTTTATACAATCATGCATTTATTATAATTAACTTCTTATTGAAATATGTATAGCTCGTTTGCTGAATGGTATTGTAAGCATGCAAAATAATTATATAGTGATTACAGCAATATTTTTTAAAAAGTAATTATTAAACAATAATAAGATGATAATGTATTTGAAATGGTCATTATACGTAGAGCTCAGTGAACTTAATTGGATGAAGGTAATATTGCTCCTTAATTTGCTGATCAGATGTATTAACTAGAAAACATTTGGACTAGAGCTATATAATAGGGCATCTACCTCCCCAAAATCTCATTGTTCTTAAAAACAACTAAATTAAAAGCCAGGATGCTTATCTATTTACTTATTTATTAAATTTTTATTTTATATTGAAATATAGTTGATTTATAATGTGTTAATCTCAGGTGTACAGCAAAGTGATTCATTTATCTGTGTATATATATCCATTCCGTTTCATATTATTTTCTTATGTATGTTATTACAGAATATTGAGTAGAGTTCCCTGTGCTATACAGTAGGTCCTTGCTGATTATGTAATTTATTTATAGTAGTGTGTATATATTTGAATCCCAAACTCCTAATTTATCCCTCTCTGCCACCTTTCTTTGGTGATCATTAAGTTTGTTTTCTACATCTGTGAGTCGTTTTCTGTTTTGTAAATAAGTTAGTTTCTATCATTTCTTTTTTAGATTCTGTATGTAGGTGACATCGTGTGGTATCTGTCTACATTCTGACTTGTTTAGATTCTGTATGTAGGTGACATCGTGTGGTATCTGTCTACATTCTGACTTGTTTCCCTTAGTATGATCCTCGTTAGGTCCGACTGTGTTGCTGCAAATGGCAGCATTTCATTCTTTTCATGCTGCGTAGTATTCCATTTTATGTATTTCCTATTCTTGGCGTTAGGATAGTGTCTCAAAATGTTCACAAGTGATTTCTTATATGACACAATAGATATTTAGAACTCCTGAAGAAAAATTTTCAAAGGCCTGTTTTAAAAGAGATTACTTAAGAACCCAAGGTATATGAGACAATAAAATCCTCACAGTACAACAGGAAGCACCAGTAGTAGTGAAACTTCCTTTTCTCTGTTTGCTCGCATCGTGTAGCTTGTGGCATGTCAGTTCTCCAGCCGGGGATTGAACCTGGGCTGCCGCGGTGAAAGTGCTGAATCCTGACCACTAGACTCGCAGGGAGCTCCCAGCGATACATATTTTTAAATTAGTTTTTAATGGAGATAATTACCATTGGAGAAGGAAATGGCAACCTACTCCAGTATTCTTGCCTAGAGAATCCCACGGACAGAGGAGCCTGGTGGGCTGTAGTCCGTAGGTTTGCAGAAAGTCGGACATGACTGAGCAACTGCCACTCATGCAGTTGGGAGAATTAATGCAGAAAGATCCCATTAAACCCTAGGCCAGTGCAGGAGACATAAGAGACACAGCTTTGATCCATGGGTCGGGAAGGTCCCCTGAAGGAGCAACCCACTCCAGTATTCTTGCCTGGAGAACCCCATGGCCAGAGGAGTCTGGCAGGCTACAGTCCCTAGGGTCACAAAGAGTCAGATGCGACTGAATCGGCTTAGCATGCATGCACATGCCATTCCCACTAGCAATGTATTAGTGATAATCTCGCCTCACCTTCACCAGCATTTGATCTTGTCATTACTTTTTATCCAAGCCATTCTATTAAATCTGTATAGATACATCATTTTTAAAATTTAAGACTTTTTTTGAGGAGTTTAAATTTCACAGCAAAACTGAGGGGAAGTTACAGAGATTTCCGATATACTTCTCCCACAATACATAGTCTCCCACATTATCAGCACTGCCCACCAGAGCATCAGATTTGTTACAACTGACGAATCTAGAATGACCCATCAGTATCATTCTAAGTCCGTAGTCTGCATTGGGCTTCACTCTTGGTGGTGTGCATTCTGTGAGTTTGAATTAGTGTATAATGACCTATGCCCATCATTATGGCATCATATAGGGCATTTTTTACTAAGATATTCTGTGCTCCACACATTAGTGCATCCCCCAGCCCCAGCTGTTGGTGGCTGTGGTCCTTTTACTGTCTCTTTATATAGTTTTGCCTGGTACAGAGTGTCACGTGGTTGGAATCGTGCGTTATGCAGCCTTTCAGACTGGCTTCTCTCGATTAATGATGTACTTTTAAGAGTCCTCCATGTCTTCAGTGGTCTAGTGGCTTGTTTTGAGTTCTGAAACGTATTCTCTTGTACAGTTATCCTTTCTTCTGATGACTGACATATTGGTTGCTTCCCAGTTTTGACAGTTATGAATAAAGCTGCTGTAAATATCCATGTGTGGGCTTTTATGTGAGCGTAAGTTTTCAACTCCTTTGGGTAAATACCAAGGAATAGGATTGCTGGATCCCATGGTAAAAGTATGCTTAGTTTGCAGGGAACTGCCAGCCTGTCTTCCAGAGTGGCTGCCCATTGTGCGTGCCCGTCAGTAATTCCAGGCCACAGCCTCGCCAACAGGTGGCGGTGGCAGTGTTCTGGGGTTTGGCCTTCCTCGTAAACGTCTAATACTGTCTCATTGTTGTTTCAGCTTCCATTTTCCTGATAGTATAGAATGTGAAGCACTTTCTCATATGCTTATTTGTCATCTGTATATCTGTAAGGTATCTGTTAAGGTCTTTGGCTCATTTTTAAAGAAGTTTGCTTATTTTCTTATTACTGATATTTAAGAGATCTTCGTATATGTTGGATAACAGTCCTTTATCAGATATGTCATTTGTATATCTTTTCTCCTAGTCTGTGGCTTATCTTCTCATGTATTTGATCAATTTTTTTAAATTGATGTATAATTGATTTACAGTGTTGTATTAACTTCTCCTATACAGCAAAGTGCTTTAGTTATACACGAATATACTTTTAAAAAATGCTCTCTTCTGACAAACCATGGTGGTTTGTCAGAGTACTGAATATAGTTCTCTATGTTATGCAGTAGGACCACGTTGCCTATGATCGCTTCTATGATTTTTAAGCATATGGTTTTACATTTAAGTCTTTAGGCCATTTTAAGTTTATTTTGTGTGTGGTGAGCGTGTTGTAACTTCATCGATTTACATGCACTGTCCAGCTTTCCCAGAAGCATTTACTAAAGAGACTGTCTTTTTCCAAACTGTCTGTAATCTATTATTAACTTGCTTTCAACAGTGCGTGGCACAGTTCTTTCAGATACTAATATACTAAATATGACAGCATCTTCAAGATGTTTCTCACCGCTGCTACCTGTTTTCTTGTGGCTTTAAGATGGGCAAATTAATTTGAAATTCCTATTAGGGACAGCCTTGAAGGGTAAAACTCTAAAGGAGGAATGAAGAGGTCTACTATCTTTCTAATGGTGTATATTGGAAGATTTGAGGGCTTACACGTATTCGGTAGTCCTTGTCAGAAAACTTTCCCTAGCTCTAAGCACACGATCCTCACAATAGGCACACAGCTTGCTTCCAGCTGTCACCTTGATTTGATTTATTCTCTAGGCAGAGATCTGATTTTAGCTATATTCCGTTTGAGATTTAAAATAAATTAAGATTCTGCTTCAGTCATGTTAATTCATTTTAGGCTCTGCATTTCTGGACCGACATATCTGTACTTTGTGAGGTGGACAGTTTACTGTAAAATAAAATGAGTGCCATGGATCGTAATAATTTGAAAGCATTTTGAATTTGGTTTTTGCTTCCAAAAACTTCCTTTAATTTTGTAAATGCTAATGTTTAACAACTACTGTGATGACTCAAAATCCGTTTAGTTTCCTAATTCTTATAGTTCTGAAAGACCCTTATAAAGAGGAAAATGAAGAAAGGAACATAATCTACACATATACAGGATATGATTTCCTTCACAGTCTTTATTTCTTAGAGTAGTTGAAATAATTTATATTAAATGTGTTCTCTTTTAGTATTGTACTTCTGCTAAGCCAAAAACAGACACTTGAAGAGCTGAAACAGTCAGTCCAGCAGCTGAGATGCACCGAGGCAAAGTTTACAGCTCAGAAAGAATTGCTGGAGCAAAAAGTGCAAGAAAATGATGGGAAAGAGCCACCTCCAGTAGTCAATTATGAAGAAGACGCACGATCAGTTACATCTATGGTAAGCCAAAGCGTAAACAGATGAGAAAGTTGAAAGAGTTGTATACAGGTAATAAGTGAATACAAAAATTATTTTTGGTTGCTATAACAAGTTATTACTCTTGTTAATATGCAGGTCCTATTAAACTTGTGTGTAAATGCAAAATAAACTTGTCGGTCACCTCAGGTCACCTGGAGAACACTTTCAGAAACCACCTGTAGAGTCAGAGGAAAAAGCTCTTCTCTTGCCTTTAAATCTGAAAACAAAGACTGCAATTGTTTTTATTCCTGGGATACAGCAGGAAGGTAGGGTGTTATTCTTAAGGTAGAAATAAGAAAAAGATATTTATTGATTTTTTCTTATTAAGAACAGTAGAAGTTTATCTGAGATTGATGATGTTTTTGCTGTTTTCACAATACAAAACATTGATTTTGCTTATAAAGATTTTTTCTTATAAATATCTTTTAACTACAATAAACACATTTAAATCTAGCAACTAGTAATTCAACTTTATTTTATATAGATTTATTAACTGTTTAAGAATGCTTAGTGTAAGTACTTTTTCTCTCTTCCCCTTCCTTTCCTCCTTCTTTCCTCTTACGTTGATTGTTTCTATCAACGGACAATTTTGACACCCACCGGTCATTTGGAAATATCTTCAGACATGTTTGATTTTCCCAGCTGGTGGATGCTTTTGGTATCTAGTTGATAGAGGCCAGTGATGCTGCTAAATATCACACAATGCCCATCACAGCCCCTCTCTTCTTATTCCCAACAAAAAAATACTCAGCCTCACATATTAACAGTGCCAGGGCTGAAAAGGACTGAGCTGTGTCCTTGGTTTTCTCTGTGAGTAACTGAGTAACTGAATGCAGTCCATGAGTAGAACTGTTACAGTTAATGATGCTATAGAAGTATTTGAATAATTTTTAGTTCATGTTATTCTAAATAGTACCATTTAGCTGTTAAATGAATTCATAGGAAATGTCTCCATAGGAAAAAAGATTGCATTTGAAATTTCCAATTCCAGATAAATCTGGATATGAATATGAAGTGTTTAAGTTATTGTGATTATTGCAATTTTTAAATTAATTGAGCCATAGTGATCTATGCAATACATTGTGAAGTATAATTCTTTGCTCTCCTTATTGTCCTGCCAGATAATAAGGATCTTATTATATAGACCAAGGCCCCTACTAGGTTAATTTTCTTATTTCATGATTTTTGGTAACTATCTGGTATATGTCTTTTTTTTTTTTTTTCAGAGAAACTTCTGAAGGTCATTCTTTTGCTTGGCTTTCAAACCTTAGTAAAGCTTTTATTCTCTGAGTATGGTTTATAATATTTCCTTGTCCCCATGTGGCTGTGGAAGTGGTTCCTTCATAGCCTGATTTAGTGGTAGATTGTCACTAAATGGTAACGTATCCCCATTTTATAACTACAACTAGAATATAGAGTTTGCAATTTAAAATATAATAGTTCATTAAGTATTTCATTAAGAACTCATCATCCTTTAGAGTTTTATCTTTGATAATCATTGAAGAAGAGGTTTTTCAATAAATGAATAAATAGTGTTTTAAAGAGTATATATAATACTGTGATCCCAAGTGGCATTAGTGGTAAAAACCCTCCTGCCAGTACAGGAGAAACAAGAGATCTGGTTTGATCCCTGGGTTGGGAAGGTCCCCTAGAAGGGGGCATGGAAACCCACTCCAGTATCCTTGCCTGGAGAATCCCTTGGACAGAGGAGCCTGACTGGCAATGGTCCATAGGGTCGCAAAGAATTGGACCCAACTGAAATACAACATAGTACAGTTTAAGAGACTAAACTGCTTTCTGGTACTTTCAGACCTTCTCCTGTACCCATTTATTAAATGATGATAATATCTTATGAACGTTTAGAAAGTGATATCAGGTGTCTCATTTTATTCAATTTATTTTAAATAGCTGAAATGCTGTGTGTTTCTATACATCTTATCTATTCACTGAAGTAATGCCTTTAGTAAGTCTTTAAGGAATTTACAAAGAAATGCTGTGTGTAGTTTAAGGTAATAAAGTAACATTTTATATATCAAACAGGACATTCCACCAATTGATGCCAATTGATGAGATTCTACAGTATGTTTTATAAACAAGTAAAAACTATTTTCAGTTAGTAGTTCTTACAACTAAGTAATATTCCCACATATACCAATGAAATCTTTGCATAATTCAGCCTTTCAGTAATAATTAGAATATAACTTTTCATTTTATTCAAAAAGCCAAAATATTAAAACTATAAATCGTTTTTCCCCAAATGTCTGTTTAAGCATTATGAGTAATTTTACCAAAATGCTTGAAATTCAGGTAAGCAGGCCCATTGGTTTTTCCTGTTTATAAATTCTATCTTTACAAATGATATCTTTGTATTTCAATAAGGGAAATTTAGTTGAGTATTGGAAGAATTGGAAGAACTAAAAATTAAACCGTAATATAGTGAAAAATAGTAAAGCTTGGCCTAAATATTATTTAAGAGCAAGTTATTAACTATTCTGTGCTGTACTTAGTCTCTCAGTTGTGTCTGACTGTTTGTGACCCCATGGACTGTAACCTGCCAGGCTCCTCTGTCCATGGGATTCTGCAGACAAGAAAACCAGAGTGGGTTGCCATGCCCTCTTCCAGGGAATCTTCTCAACCCAGGGATCAAACCCAGGTCTCCCGCATTGCAGGTTGATTCTTTACCATCTGAGTCACCAGGGAAGCCCAAGAATATTGGAGTGAATAGCCTGTCCCTTCTCCAGAGGATCTTCCCAACCTAGGAATTGAACCGGGGTCTCCTGCATTGCAGGTGGATTCTTTATTAGCTGAGCTAATAAACTATTAACTATTCTACATTTCCTAATTAATGGCAATGTTAACCAAAATACAGACTCCTCAGTGGTGATTGCTTCTGTGAAAGAGCGTCCTTAAGGAACTGTACTGCTGAGATGGGCCATGGATTGTATATTCTTAAAAAATTCCAAGGTGATTCAGATAATCATGGTTAGAAGTCTCGTTAGGCTGTTAGATGTATTGACATTTATTTCAACTTTGTAATTTTATGAGAATAAACAGATCTAAAGAATTGTGTAGGCAAGTAATATAAACATCTTTGCCAGGATAGCAAGAATGAAAGTCGCTCAGTTGTGTCTACCTCTTCGTGACCCCGCTCCTCTGTGCATGTAATTTTCCAGGCAAGAACACTGGAGCGGGTAGCCATTCCCTCTTCTAGGGGATCTTCCCGAGCCAGGGGTTGAACCCGATTCCCCTTCATTGCGGGCAGATTCTTTGCCGTCTGAGTCACCAGGGAAGCTGATCCTCTAATGTTGTCTTTTTCACCTAAGTCTAATTTTGGCCAAAATACCAAGGAGGAAATGATAAATATTAAGTATTGAAAAGTAAGGGCTTCTTTAGTAGCTCAGACAGTAGAGACTCTGCCTGCAAAGCAGGAGACATGAGTTCTATTCCTGGAAAAAGAAATAGCTACCCACTACAGTATTCTTGCCTAGAGAATTTCGTGGACAGAGGAGACTTGCAGGCTGCAGTCCATGGAGTCACAAAGAATCTACATGACTGAGCAACTAACAGACAACAAAAACAACACTGCACAGTAATTACCTATTATTTGTGGACACGTGTGTTTCATTTATACATTTAAAGCAGTATTTATTGATCACCTACTATGTGTCAAAGATATTTTTATATGCTTGTAATATATCAGTGCATAAAACTAATGAAGACTCTTAGGAGTTACATTCTGTGGTGAGTGGCACTTAATAAATAAACTGTATATTATATTGTAATTGTAATTGAATGAATGCTCAGTCGTGTCCGACTCTTTGTGACCCCATGGAGTACCAGGCTCCTCCGTCCATGGGATTTTCCAGGCAATAGTACTGGAGTGGGTTGCCATTTCCTTCTCCAGGGGATCTTCCCTATCCAGGGATTAAACCCGAGTCTTCCGAATTGTAGACACACGCTTTACCATCTGAGCCACCGGAGAAGTCTATATATCATATTGGAAGATGCTAAATGCCAGGGCATAAAGACAAAGCAGGGTGGGGGGTCGGGGGCCCAGTGGCTCAGAGGTTGAGATACAATTTTGTTTTTTGGGATACAATTTTAAATGGAAATAAAGATAAGCACCTTTGAGAAAGTGACATTTTAATATTAACAATGTTCTTTTTAATGAAAAAAATGAAATAATAGGTAAATAGTCATCACAGAATCTCTGCTTGGTGGAAATTTTTTTCTATTATTTTTCTTAATTTTCAAGATTTCTGAAAACAACATATGCTGCTTTAATAACTACAAATGTGTGAGTGTTATTAAATAAATACAATATATTCCTACTGCATAAAATAAAAATAGTAGATAAAATAAAATACCTCATAGTCCTGCTTAGTGTTCAAAGGCATCCAGTGATCAATTTTTTACACAAGAAAGTGACATTTGAACCAAACCTTGAACTGGGAAGCTAGTAAACTGCTTAATTTCCAGGAGAAGAACATTCTAGTCAGAGGATGTGTTTATGTCAAAGACAAAGGCAGGGACCTACCTGGACTAAACTGCTTAATTTCCAGGAGAAGAACATTCTAGTCAGAGGATGTGTTTATGTCAAAGACAAAGGCAGGGACCTATCTGGACTGTCCAGGGTATAGTGAGGAGCTCTGAGCAGGGGCAAGGTAAGAGGAGAGGGAATGAGAGTGAGAAGCGATGAGAGCAGGTCTCAGGTCCCGGGAGCATAATGAAGATGCTGCTGCTGCTAAGTCGCTCAGTCGTGTCCGACTCTGTGCGACCCCATGGATGGCAGCCCACCAGGCTCCCCTATCCCTGGGATTCTCCAGGCAAGAGCACTGGAGTGGGTGCCATTGCCTTCTCCAGCATAATGAAGGGTCATGCGTTTTCTCTGAATGAAAGGGAAGCCGCTGGATGAGGAGGTTATAACAGAAGATGGACATACTGTGACTTGTGATTTCAGTGATCGCTGTGTCGATAATATACTTAAAGGTGATAAGGTTGGAAGAACAGGGCTTTTGCCACACCCGGGAGATAGATGATGACACACTGAGGGTGGCGTCATGGGAGGCCGTGAGAGGTGATTCGTTTCTGAGTGTGGTTTGATGACTGAAAGTGAAAGTGAAGTTGCTCACTCGTGTCTGACTCTTTGCGACCCCATGGACTATATTATAGCCCACCAGGCTCCTCTGTCCATGGAATTTCCCAAGCAAGAATACTGGAGTGGGTTGCCATTTCTCCAGGGGATCTTCCCGACCCAGGGATCAAACCCGGGCCTCCTGCATTGCAAGCAGACAGTTTTACCAGCTGAGCCACCAGGGAAGCCCATGAGATTTCCTGTGGGTTTAGTCCGGGGTATGAGAGAGAAGATTCGAGAACAGTTTTCAGATTTGAGGAGGAGCTCTAGAGGAACAGTGTTTGTTTCAAGTGTGGGGTAGGACTGCACAGAGTGGCCTTGATGAGGAAGAGCAAGGGTTCTGTTTGTCTTTCCAAAAAAAGAGAGAAAAATAAAAGAAACACCCCATCAGTGTGGAAATTTGGTAGTTCCAGAGCATGTTTTGGACTGGAGATATACATTTGAGAGTTGCAGGCATCAAATGGTGTTTAAAACTATTTGACCATAGAAGGTCACCAAGTGAAGGAGGCAGAGAAGAAAAGGGAAGCAAGGGCTGCTCTCTGGGGCGCTGCACGTTAGGTCCGGACAAGGAGGAGTGGGCATAAACTGAGGAGGAGTGCCCAGTGAGGGGGCAGAAAGTTGAGAGTTCGGTGTCCTCGAAACACACTCCAAGGAGAAACGAGTTCTGTGGTTTTGGACCTGCCAGGTTAGGGCACTTCCTGATTTGACTGCAGGACTTTGCTGAACTTTCTGTATCAAATGGCCAAGAGAACTATAGCACAGAATGCTCTCTCTCTGGAAATACTGCTCCCATCCTTTCTCAGTCCTTTTTCAGAGTGTCCTGAAGGGACCACTGTGCAATGGAAACTGTACTTTGAGAAGTGAATTAGAAGACAAATCCTTTCTTATCTAATTGAGTTATTGACTGATTAAATGTGCTGTTAATGCTAAAGGCATTTTGTGTTGTTTCAGTGCTCTATGGACCCAAGGATTATTTTATCTTATTCTTCAATTTTAGCTCTGCAGGCAGAAGAATCTGCCTTTTGGGGCAGAGTATAAGGGTAAACTCTTTGTTGGCTGCCCTTGGATAATGATGGCAATACCAAGATTTCTAGTCCCTGACTAAACATTGCCTGACTTGACTCTCTTGCTTTCTCTCTCTCAATCTGTTACAAAGTGTTACATGATTGTTTTTAGCTCTCTGGTTGTAAAACATGATAAATTTTCAACCAGTGTCTGTTGAATTGAGGAATTGCACTTCCTTTTTATTCCAGAGTAATCTAATTATCTTACTTTATAGCAGTGTATACATTAGGCCAAATATAATGATTTTTGTTCAATCTCCTTTATATGTCAAATATAGCTAGAATTGATGGCACCATGGAATGAGTTCTTTTTAAATGTTTTTAGCTATACTGTAAGATAATTGCCTTTACTTTGATGTTTCTGAAGTTGTACACTTTAAGCCCTTTTACTAGCGTAATGCACAATATAAATTTATCTTCTCTATGTATTTTATTGATTTATGCTTAATTGAACAGCACTGTCAGTAAAATCCTGTTTTGTTACGTTTCAACCAACAAAATATCTTGTTTGTTGACTAAATATTATCTGCCGTTACGATTCAGTGATAATTCGTTTTACCACAGTGTTCAATGTATTTCCAGTTTTTATAGTTAGTCCCTGAATTGGAATGCTGTCAATTGAGATTTCATATTGACAACATTATTGAAGCTTTATCTGTTTTCATCATCAGGTACATTTTCTTTCGTTAAACATAGAAGTTAAATGTTAATTCCAAGCTTTACTGTCAAATGTGCTGAGCAAAGTGCCAGACTGAGACCAGGAGACCTGAGCTGAGCTTTGCCTCTGCTGTGGGGCTCTTGGGAGGTTACTTAACCTTTCTGAGTTGGTTTTTTCTTCCCATAGAAGGAGCAAATGTGTACCCAACTTGTCTGCCAGGATTTCTGTGACACTGAAATGAGATTATGTATTTTATGTTTTATGAAATACTGTTAAAACACGTTTCTACTTCATTTCTTTTTCTAATAATGTACCTTAGTTCACATTTAAATTAATTTGTTAGATACTTACTGAGTTCTTAATTATGAATTATAGATATTTCTGTTGGATTATCGTTTGTATTTCTTATTTATGAAGGCAAACATTGTAATTAATTTCTCTGAATATGTAGAACATATGGGCGCACAGGGGTCTAAGTGTCCTTTTGTGAGTCCTCAGTTCCCTACCTCAGAGGTAACTTTCCAGAAGCATTGTATGCAGATATAAACATGAATTTATACCACATGTTTTCTGCTCTTTTGACATAAATGGTAAAGCATATAACAATACTGTTTACTTTTCTGCTCAATATATTTTAAGTATCGTTTACAACAGTGAATATATACTTCTTTTTTTCATTTATTTG
This sequence comes from Bos javanicus, assembly GCF_032452875.1. Taxonomy (NCBI): domain Eukaryota; kingdom Metazoa; phylum Chordata; class Mammalia; order Artiodactyla; family Bovidae; genus Bos; species Bos javanicus. The sequence goes on from NC_083874.1 coordinate 107,489,824, forward strand.
TTCAACAAATAAGTATTTATTTCATGTCAGCTATCAGTTACCACTCTAAGTTCTGAGGATGCAGTAGTGAACAAAATAAACTTTTTTTTGTTCTCATGGACCTTGCACTCTTAACTGAAGCAGACAGACAGTAAATTTATATTTCTATATGTGTGTGTATACACACACACACACACACACACACACTCATGTAGTCAGGTGGTGGTAAGTTCTTTGGAGAAAATAAAACAATGGAAGAAGAGGGTATGAAGGAGACAGACAGTAAATTTATGTACATGTATATAGTGTCAGGTGGTGGTAAGTTCTTTGGAGAAAAATGAAGCGGGAAGGAAGAAGAGGGTGCTGGGAGGTGTTTTATATGGATGGTGGTCGAATATGGCTTCACCGATCAAGTGGTGTTTACACAGAGATCTGAAATGACGAAGGAGCAAACGGTGGGATTGCCTGGGGTGAGGATATTTCAGGCGGTGGGAAAAGCCGCGGGAAGGCTCTGGGGCAGGAGTTTGCTTCTTGTGTTGGTGGAGCACCCAGGACGGCCGTGCGCTTGGAGCCGGATGAAGCAGGGGAGGGTCGGGGAAACGGCCAGTGTTCAGATCACACAGCCGCGCAGACCATGGTGAGCACTGTGATGCTGACTCAGGGACATAAGATTCTGAGCAAAGAATGACATGTGTACATGGTTTATAATATTTTGTTATTAAGACAGTTTTGGTGAAATCCTATACTTTTTCTATGTATATAAATGGAGATTATATGTAAGATCCATTTTAGAGGGTTTTGTGCAGTTTATATAGGTTTAGATTTTACTTTAAAATAATTTAAAAGTTTCTTAATCTGAGAACAATGTAAGTTATGGATATTAATTACTATATTAATATTGACATTAGTGTTTCAGTCTTATAGATGAATACATTCTTGCTTTCAGCTTCCCTTTGGCATAGATTTTTATCATGCTCATCTTTTAGTAGCTCTCTAGTTTATTAAATTATTAGATTCTCCAGTAGATCTGATACTTAAAGAGTATTTAGAGATACATGCTTTATGTAATTGATGGACAGATTTTTAATTTATAAAACAAAGATGTTAGGAGGTGATAATGATTACATTATAAAAAATTTGTTGATTTTTCCAAATGATTCAGGTCAAGATTCCTTAACATGCTAACCACAGGGGAACCACCAATCAAAACCACAGTGATATATTACCTTACTCTGATCAGAATGGCCCTTATCAAAAGAACAATAGATAACAGTGTTTGGCAAGGATGTGAATGGGCAGGAATGCTTTGGCACTGTGGGTGGGAATATTAATTGGTTCAGCCCCTGTGGATAACGGTATGGAGGTTCCTCAAAAAATTAAAAATAGAACTGCCACATAATTCAGTAATTCCATTTCTGTGTATTTATTCCAAAGGACATGAAAACGCTAACTTGGAAAGGTAGTCTGCACCCCATGTTCCCAGCAGCTTCCCAGGTGGCACGAGTGGTATAGAATCCGCCTGCTGCTGCAGGAGACAGAGGCTCAGTCCCTGGGTTGGGAAGATCCCCTGGAGAAGGGCATGGCACCCCACTCCAGTATCCTTGCCTGGAAAATCCCATGGATGGAGGAGCCTGGCGGGCTGCAGTCCATGGGGTTGCACAGAGTCGGGCACGACTGAGCGACTTTCCATGTAGCACAAAGGGCAGAGAAAGATGTGGAAACTTGAGTCAAACTGGCATGATTTTCATTGTGTTTAAGTAGACTTCTGCCTCCCACCACCTTAGGTCAATTTCATCTGTAAAATGCGGTTAGTAACATGCCCTTCATAGGATTGTCGGCAAAGGCACTTTATAGAGCTCTGGATGGAGTTAGGAAGGAAGGTGTTCAGCGCACAGTCGGTTTCTGTCCCCTTTCTTTTCCTTCTTCCCTCCCTTTCTCGTTTTCCTCTTTTCTTCTGTGTCTTGCACTTTTGTCCCTGTTTCTCCTCTTCCTGCCTTTGCCTTCTTAGTAAACACAGTCAAACAACTTGCATGAGTATTTATTGTGTGCCATGGATGGAGACATCCTAAAGTAAAACAAAGTCTCCGTACTGAAAAATCTACATTCAGCAGGCAGAAAGTTGTAATGAATAATTGATTAACAAGAAAACATCAGAGTTAAGGGCTATGATGAAACTGGTCGTTAATATTCCTCAGATTTTTGCCTTTACCCCAAGGCTTTCTGTTCTTTGTAGTTATGTTATCTGTGGGTTTTTTTTTCCTTCTGTCATGATTTAAACGTTAACTTATGACCCCCATATCTACTTGTCCAAGGAAATTAGGAATACTGAAATATTACTCAAGACAAAGATAAAAAATAAAAGCAGAGAAGTTAAGTGCAATATGCAGATTCACACAAAAAGGTTAAATTAATACAGATTTTAATTTATTGACAATTTCATTATTCATACACGAATTAGATTTCATTTTTGTGTATTTTTTGGACTGTTTACTTATAGAAGTAGTGTTAACTGACATTCTCTGTTATTTAAAATTAAAAAAAACTAAACTATCTTATGGTAGTTTAATACAGATACATTAATTGTAAAGACAGAGGAGAGATCTCATCATATGAAGAACAAAAAAGACTTTTAAGTACATGACTAATTTGTTGTAATAATTGTGAATAATAAAATTGCTAATAGTTTCTATTGATATGAATACATAATACATTATGTATTTTTTCCATAATACATTAATGGTCTTGTGTTTTTTTGCACCCATTAAAAATAGGTCAGTCAAAAGCAACTACTTGGCATATGAACTTTTACATGTCATGTTTAGGACATTCTTTTAAATTTTAAAAATTATCTAATTTCCTCAACCTGAAAAAAGTTATTTCCGTCTCTACAACTTATTTGCTAATTCCTGTATTAAGTTGAATAGTATTCGTCTTGAAATTCATCTGAGAATATATCATCTTTTGATTTGAATTATAGGCAGACAGTTGACCTTGCATGTGGTAAGGAATTCATATATTTTTATCTCCAAAGCCTTACATCTTAAATTTTGAAAATTATTTTATGACATATTAATTTCTTTAATTGAAAGGTTTAATAAAGACGACATGTGAATATTATGATTGATTGCTTCATTTGGTACCTAATGATAGAATTTTAAATCCTAATAAATTTTCTCTTTTGTTATAGTATTCTGTAGAAAATTATTTCTTAGTATTAATATTTAAAAGATTAAGATTCAAGTGTTCATTTTTAAAATCATTGTTTTATTGCAAATTCCAGGCAAATGATAAAATCTTGAACTAAGGAAGATTTTCTCTGTCAGAATATATGTAGAGATCTTTTAGAGTAGAGTCTAATTCTTGCAGATACATTCTCAGAATTGCTTAAAAATCATTTAATCCTTGGAAGGAGAGATAACTCTATCAGAAAGAAATCATTTATACTCCTGCTGTGTATTTACTGTGTGGTAAATGTTAGAGGCGGAGAAGGCAACGGCACCCCACTCCAGTACTCTTGCCTGGAAAATCCCATGGGTGGAGGAGCCTGGTGGGCTGCAGTCCATGGGGTCGCACAGAGTCGGACACGACTGAGTGACTTCACTTTCACTTTTCACTTTCATGCGTTGGAGAAGGAAATGGCAACCCACTCCAGTGTTCTTGCCTGGAGAATCCCAGGGATGGGGGAGCCTGGTGGGCTGCCGTCTATGGGGTCGCACAGAGTCGGACATGACTGAAGCGACTTAGCAGCAGCAGCAGATGTTACAGGGGCTACAGGAGAAGATAAACAAATTCAGATCCTTTCATCTGCCTTCATTTTGAAACTTGAGTGTTTCTTTCATGGACAACATTTCTCCCTTCCTTTCTCTTTTGCAAACAAGCCATAATTAATTATAGTGCTTGCTGTGAGAGTGTTGCATCCTTTAGAGTGTTTTGGGGTTGAAAAAAGTTTGAGGACTATTGGGCAAAGAATTTTGTCTTATAGAGCTCTTTTTAAAAAATTTTTTTTTATTTTATTTTATTTTTAAACTTTACATAATTGTATTAGTTTTGCCAAATATCAAAATGAATCCACCACAGGTATACATGTGTTCCCCATCCTGAACCCTCCTCCCTCCTCCCTCCCCATACCATCCCTCTGGGTCGTCCCAGTGCACTAGCCCCAAGCATCCAGTATCGTGCATCGAACCTGGACTGGCATCTTGTTTCATACATGATATTTTACATGTTTCAATGCCATTCTCCCAGATCTTCCCACCCTCTCCCTCTCCCACAGAGTCCATATAGAACTCTTTTAAAGTTCTGAATGCCCCTTGTGAAAGTAGCATATTAAGCATTGTGAGATAATAAAATGTACCTCAAATCAAGGCTTGGGGGACTAAACAGAGTGGCAGTCACCCTCAATGTGGGCAGTGCTAGCATGGAAAAAGACCCTTTGAATGAAGTCCTAATATAGATAGCTAAGCTAGAGAGTGGGTGTTGGTGTTAGAAAGGAAACTCAGAAATTGCTGGAGATGAATTTAGTTTCTTTCATAATTTTGTCCTTAGGCCTGTCCCTTTCCTTTTTCAGAAGTAATTTAGGTTGAGAAAGGTGGGGAAAAAATTAGGATAGAGGAGAAAGCTAAAGGAAAAGGTCTTAAAATTTTGGAAAGGAGAACTGACCTCTTTTTCTGTGATATAACCAGAAATGGTAGAGGGCTGCAGGTGGAAACACATGGGCTTAGTGAGAGCAAGGAGCACGTGGGGTAGGTGGGCCAGAAAGGCGAGCGGCGGCGGGTTCAGAGGCCAGTGAGCGAAGGACTAAGAGCAGGGTTGGTCAAACAGGATCAGGTTGGTGAGGGAAAGAAGACAAGAAGGGCAAAGAAGATGGCAGGTAAAGAACAGGAGGGAAACAATACAGAAATAAGAGGTAACTAAAGGAAAGACTAGAAGGGCACTTGGAAAAAGGAGATGGCAGAGGACCGTGCACTAATTGAAAATAAAACAAAAATATTTATTGAACCAAGCTAAGGGTGTCAAAATTTTTACTTTGTAGTTCAGAAATATCTAAAATATGGATACAATTTGTGGTTCCAATATTCATTCTTATATTTTCAAGTTTTACGTCAAGAGCCAAATTATAATGAGTGATTCCCAAAGGTTTTTATTGGATGGTATTTAATAAGAAAAAATAAAATGGAAAATTTTAACGTTTACCCACAAACAGAAATAATTTAGTTCCAAATAATTAGTTCCCCCATAGAGAAATATGTAATTTATTGGTACAGGGTATGAGTGAGAATAGAGTTCCTTTATACCTATGGCTGCTTTGATTTGCTATTTCTTATATCATGGGTATTTGAGATAGCTTATGTTAATATTGTGTAGTTGTTACAGATACCTATACTTTTGATATTGTGAGCCTTTTTCATTTTTGTTATTTATAAAATAGTTATAGTCTTTGCGTGTATTAGTCTCCAATGCAGGTAAATTATTAGCAAAGAAGACTGTGGGATAAGTCTTTATGTTCACTCATGGTTGGATGACATAAGAGGAAATTCAAATCAATGTGAGAATTCTCACTGAGATCCTTTGTTGTCCTCCGTTTGTGCATAATAGAAAATGCATAGACTTTTTCTGTAGCCATAGTTTATATCACATTTGATCATGCTTTCAATAATTTAATTCCTGAGTTTACAACTAATAAAAACAAATTGATCATGGGACCCTACATGTTGATCAGGCAGTGTTTTCTGATATGATGCCGTGAGTATTTTATATCACCTTTTATTTGTATAATTGTCTTAGTATATTAAAAATGTATTTAATCAGAAGGGTTCTTTGCCAGGCTCCTTTGGTAATAATGAAGACCCTTGAGGTTTCTTGTTTTTTACTGATGTACCTAGAGATGTAGATATGCTGTCGGCACGAGCACGTTGATTCTTGTCTCCACTGTTCAACTCACCAAGGGAAAGTGCCTTTGTGCTTCCTAGCGTTTCACGACAGCATCCAATTTAGAGGTCTCAATTTAGTGGTTGCATGTTATAATTGGAAAATTGTGCTAAGGAGTTAAATTATATCTATTTTGAAATACAGACCGTGCTTTTAAAGTGATGAAATAATTTGTGTAGATACTTAAGATACTTGGTATGTGAGGAGTAAAACAAGCATGGCCTAGCCATGCTGTGAAGAGAACGCTGGTCTGTTGTTTTCCATAGGAATTTGAAAGCCTAATTTAGCTTTTGTTTGCCATTCCTTGTAGAACTTCTTGGATGGTTTTTAGGGATGTTGCCTCTTTCCTGTCTCGAAGCGTCAGAGTCAGAGACAGCTTGACTTCTTGCTCGGTGGCTGTACAGTGTGACTGGGGATTAGAATGCTGAAAAGCAAAGAACACGAGGAAGTCTTCCTGTGTCCTCTCCTGTTTCCGCAGAGTTCCTCAGCCGATTGACAGGAAGTGAAAAAGAGCCGTTGCTGGAAGCTTCAGCTGTGTCACTTCTAAAAACGGCAGCCTGGTAGAATGGCCGTGTCTAGGGGTCTGAAAATTGCAGAGACAGTGGTGTCACCAACATTAGATAACCAGGTTTTGTTTTAAGTTGTTTACCGAAAAGACTGTGAGCTTTGGGAGTTTATAATCTTCACATTCCAGGCTTTTCGTCTACATTTCAGATTTACTCGTTTATACACTTGTGTCACCTCTCACTTACTTCCTGCCTAGTCCTCAGAGTATCGGAGGTAGCTAGTGATAATGATACTCAGAAAAATATAAATAAAAAATAAAACCAGAACCAGAAAAAAGGGAGGCTGTAACAGCGGTATGAAGACTGGAGGAAACACTATGTAGCTTATAACATGCTTGGTTACTACAGTAGAGCTATTATTTTGTCTCTAAGCTTCCCAAAGGCCAAAATGGAAAAGAAGATAAAGTTGGTAGTTACTGTTACATAAAAGAAAGCATGTCACATTGCAAGAGAAGCAGAGCTTTTTGCTGTATTTAGCTGTAATAGAATTTCTTCTGGAGGCTTTAACATTGACTTCTGCCGTGACAGTGCCCTTGACGATATCACTGCAGCTCACACTGGAAAGAGATTCATAAGGCCATCTCTTTCAGAATCTAGAATCCCTCATGGAAGTGGAGGCCATAACATCAGAATCAGTCCATGGATGTCTAAAAATACAGCTGTCTGTAAATTGAGTCTATCCAGGAATATAATCTCGGTTTAGAATAATTCATGAGCTGTATGTACTTCTGATGATTCTTAGTACCATTTTTCTCAGCTGCAGTTAGCTTATGCAGTGAGTGATTATTTTCCCTGGAAAAAGTTTTCAACTGCAGGTATCCTATACTTGTTTGCAGGTAGATCTGCAAGGTTAGAAGGATTTACTAGTAAATTAGCTTATGTTTAAAAATTGTTGAAGACCTATATATTCTTTGAAAGTTATTGGAAATATTTTATATGTTTAAAATAATTTTGATATGTTTGTGAAAACAAAGCTCCCATAAAATTATCTAAAGCTTGTCCTTCAAGGGCTAGAAACTATTACTAATGATTTAAAAGGAAATTGTCAACGTTAAACTTCAATTTTTACTTGCAATGTTCAAGATAAATTGATGTCTCACTGTTTATCTCACTGTTTACAAGGTGATCATTCTTAATTTAACTTGGTAGATTTTTTTTATTGGCTTTATGTATAATCACTCTATAGATTTTAAAGATAAGTAAAGAATTCTGAAAATCTTGCTGTTATTTAAAATGTTCCATTTTGGAGGATTTTTCTGAACAGATTTTTTCACTGTCTATTACAATTCAAAATTTAAAATTTCCTAAAAGATTATTCTTTTAGAGACAGTGGATTTGACTCATTGACATTTGGCCAATTAAAGCCTCGTACATTAGGTTACTCTAATATGTTCGTTCAGTAGAATTACCAAAAGAAACTGCATGCTAGACATAAAATATTGTCACTGGCAAGCAACCTCCAAGGAAGCAGTGATTCCTGCCTTACAGATGAGAACATTGTAACTTGGAGAGATTAAGGAATTTGATCAGAATCAAAGTGGCAGATTCAAGCTCAGAATTTTCTGTCTAAATTCTCAGCGTTGTCGCCGGTTTACAAAGCCAGCAGACTTGTAGTCAGAGAGAATTTAGTTCAGATCCTGTCTATGCTGTTAAAGATATGACCATATGCGAAGTCACACAGCCTTTCTGAGGTAAATATTCTTACTTGTAAAATGTACCAAGTCATAGAAATCTCATAGGATTGTTTTGAAAATTAATGAGGTAATGTTTTAAAAAATGTTTAGCACAGTACCTGGCATATAGCTAATAAAAGGTAGCTATAAAGAGAGAAAAAGTTACCATGATGTATTCTAAGGGAAATAGATGGGGAAACAGTGGAAACAGTGTCAGACTTTATTTTTTGGGTTCCAAAATCACTGCAGATGGTGACTGCAGCCATGAAATTAAAAGACGCTTACTCCTTGGAAGGAAAGTTATGACCAACCTAGATAGCATATTCAAAAGCAGAGACACTACTTTGCCAACAAACATCTGTCTAGTCAAGGCTATGGTTTTTCCAGTGGTCACGTATGGATGTGAGAGTTGGACTGTGAGCACCAAAGAATTGATGCTTTTGAACTGTGGTGTTGGAGAAGACTCTTGAGAGTCCCTTGGACTGCAAGGAGATCCAACCAGTCCATTCTGAAGGAGATCAGCCCTGGGATTTCTTTGGAAGGAATGATGCTAAAGCTGAAACTCCAGTACTTTGGCCACCTCATGCGAAGAGTTGACTCATTGGAAAAGACCCTGATGCTGGGAGGGATTGGCGGCAGGAGAAAAAGGGGATGACAGAGGGTGAGATGGCTGGATGGCATCACTGACTCCATGTACATGAGTCTGAGTGAACTCCAGGAGTTGGTGATGGACAGGGAGGCCTGGCGTGCTGCGATTCACAGGGTCGTAGAGTCGGACACGACTGAGCGACTGAACTGAACTGATGTATTCTAAATGTGATTTTTCAGTTTATTCATGTTGGAAGCTATATTCTACATAAACTTAAAAAAAATTTTTTTTGTAGTGTAATACCTAAAGATAAGTTACCAGCAGGTGGAGCTCAGTGTCAGAGAAACCAAATTTCTGAAATTGAGCTATTTTTTAACCTTACGTTTTAAAAATAATATAAATGCATACGGTTTTGAAATTTATATGTGAAGGTTTTCTATTTTTAGCATGCCTACCAAAAGTCATCACCCTGCCAGCTGGTTCTTGAATATGTGAAAGTAGTGCTTTGGTTATTCATATCATTTAAAATTCTTTGTTATTTCTGGTATTATATAATGGGTGACAGTTATTTGCCTAAAGAAGACGTACTTAAAGTGAACTTTGTTTAAGAGACTGACTTAGAATTTGATCATTTCATTCATATTTGGACTGATAATGTCATATTTTATTGGTCAAAACCCTCAAACCTGCCACTCTCACAGTATTCCACTTCTTAGTAAATGGTGTCACCTTTAATCAGCTGCTAAAGCAGAAAATCGTGGGCATCACCCTTGTGTTCACACTTTCAGAAATCTCATATCCATTCCGTCTGTAAGTTCTCATGGTGTTGCCTCCAAAATACCCCCCAGATCTGACGTCTCGTCAGCTCCTTCCCTGCGGTCACCCTGAGAAAGCACTCTGTAAGTTGCAGCCTGGCCTGCTCCTGTGTCCTTGCCTCCCACGCTTCTGTTTCCCGTGGTGTGGCTGAGCACCCTCCTTGTGGTCTTGTGTCTCTCCTGCGTATATGCTCCAGGGGCACCCTAGTGTAATTAGAACGAGGCTTCTCAGCACAGCTGAAACTGCCCGAGCACGTCCCTGCCTACCTCCGCTGAGCAGAGCTGCCCACCCCTTCTCACCCCCTGCTGTCTGGCCTTCCCGATTTTATTTGTCCTTTGATCAGGTCACGCTGCCTCCCATCTCAGGGTCTTTCTGTTTCCTCCCTCTTTAGAGGAAGAACTCTTTTCATCATTTCAACTCAAATGTCATTCTGAGACACCGCTCTGACTACTCTAGGTATAATAGGCTCTTTGACGGCCTCGCTGCACCTTGCCGTGATTATCTTGTCATGCTTTTCCATTTCTTACATGGCACTTCTAGTATCTTTGCTGCTGCTACTACTATTCTGTTGGCTAATGTTTACTATATGGTAGGTTTTTTCTAGGGCTTTCCAGGTGACATTCAGTTGTGTCCAACTCTTTGGGACCCCATGGACTCTACAGTCCATGGGATTCTCCAGGTCAGAATGCTGGAATGGGTTGCCTTTCCCTTCTCCAGGGGATCTTTGCATCCCAGGGATCGAACCCAGGTCTCCCGCCTTGCAGGCGGATTCTTTACCAGCTGAGCCACCAGGGAAGCCCCCAGATGGCACTAGTGGTAAAGAGACCGCCTGCCAGTGCAGCAGACATAAGAGAGTCAGGTTTGATTCCTGGGTCAGGAAGATCCCCTGGAGGAGGGCATGGTGATCCACTCCAGTATTCTTGCCTGGAGAATCCCATGGACAGAGGAGCCTGGTGGGCTGTAACGCAAAGAGTCAGGCATGACTGAAGTGACTTAGCATGCACGCATAGGTTTCTTCTTTGCCTTTCTATGCATTAAATACTTTAAAATGTGTATTTATATGTTTAATAGCTAATTCATTTAGCCATGGAATTTCATTATATACGAATCTCTGATTTCGGTGTCTGTTGTCTTCCCTATAGTCCCTGCTAGACCCCCAAACTGCAGCTCCACAAAGATAGGCACTTTCGTTTTGTTTACTGTGAATTGTTACTGAATTTGTTACTGTGAATTCCATGGCCTTGAGCAGTACTTGGCAAATAGAGGAGACTTAGTAAATATTTTTTGAATATTGGGCAGGTTGTTAGAATTCATAATAATAAATAGAATCATCAAATATTTAAGTAAAAAAATATTCTAGGGGAAAGGGAATAGTTTCTAAGGAAGGAATCATGCCTAACTGATAATTCTTAGAGTTCTTTTTTATGAAAGTAATAGAGAACAGAAAATCATCTACTTAGGTTTTAGGAAAGACTTGGCAATGTTCTTTACTAAAGATTACTACATATTAAGTCACCACTGGGTAGGAAATATACTTTTAGCATTGGCCCAGCAAAAGGTTTAAACTCAGAAATCAGAAGGTAGGAATAAATAGGTATTTCTTTAACTGGAAAATGTAAAAATCAAGGTGTTGTTGTTCAGTTGTTCAGTCATGTCCAACTCTGTGACGCTATGGACTGCAGCATGCCAGGCTTCCGTGTCCCTCACTATCTCCCAGGGTTTGCTCAAATTCATGTCCATTTAGTTGGTGATGCTGTTTAACCATCTCATCCTCTGCCACCCCCTTTTCCTCCTGCCCTCAGTCTTTCTCAGTGTCAGAGTCTTTTTCCAATGAGTCAGCTCTTTGCATCAGTTAGCCAAAAGCATTAGAGCTTCAGCTTTAGCATCAAGCCTTCCAGTGAATATTCAGGGTTGATTTCTGTTAAGATTAACTGGTTGGATCTCCTTGCAGTCCAAGGGACTGTCAAGAATCTTCTCCAGCACCACAGTTCAAAAGCATGAATTCTCCAGCTTCAACTGAAGAATTATGGTCTAACTCTCACATCCATACATGACCACTGGAAAAACTGTGACTTTGACCATACAGACCTTTGTCGGCAAAGTGATATCTCTGTTTTTTAAATACGCTGTCGAGGTTTGTCATAGATTTTCTTCCAAGGAGCAAGTGTCTTATAATTTCCTGGCTGAAGTCACCATCTGCAGTGATTTTGGAGCCAAGGGAAATAAAATCTATCATTGCTTCCAGGACTGGCTGTCATGATCTTAGTTTTTTGAATGTTGAGTTTTAAGCCAGCTTTCTCACTCTCATCTTTCACCCTCATCAGGAAGCTCTTTAGTTCCTCTTCACTTTCTGCCATTAGAATGGTATCAACGTACATAGCTATTAAGAATCCTACCTGTTACAGGTTGAATTGTTTCCTCAAAAAGATACGTTGAAATCCCAACACCCAGTTCTTGTGAATATGGCTTTAATTGGAAATAGTGTCTGTTGCTGCTGCTGCTAAGTCGCTTCAGTTGTGTCCGACTCTGTGCGACCCCATAGACAGCAGCCCCCCAGGCTCAGCCATCCATGGGATTCTCCAGGCAAGAACACGGGAGTGGGTTGCCATTTCCTTCTCCAGTGCATGAAGGTGAAAGGTGAAAGTGAAGTCGCTCAGTCGTGTCTGATTCTTAGTGACCCCATGGACTGCAGCCTACCGGGCTCCTCCGTCCATGGGATTTTCCAAGCAAGAATACTGGAGTGGGGTGCCATTGCCTTCTCCGATAGTGTCTGTAGATGTACTCAAGTTAAGATGAGGTTATTGGAGTAAGCTCTGATTCAGTATGACTGGCGCCCTTGTGAGCAGATAGACTGACATACAGGACGTGTAGTCACGTGAAGGTGGGGCAGACGTAGGAGTTACGCTGCTACAAGAGCGTAGCAAGAGCAAGGAAGGCTACTTCCTTGGAGGTTTTGCGGAGCATGATCTTGTCAGAACCTTGATTTCAGACTTACAGCCTCTAGAATTGTGAGGAAGTAGATTTCTTTCCCTTTAAGCCGCCCAGTGTGCGGTGCTTTGTTAACAGCAGACCTCGGACACTGATACAGCATCCGTTGTGCTTGTTATCTTTAGAAGTGACCTGAAAGACTACCTAGTGAGGTTTCTTGTTGTGGTTGTTTAGGCAGCTAAGTCATGTCTGACTCTTTTGAGACCCCATGGACTGTAGCCCTCCAGGCTCCTCTGTCCATGGGATTTCCCAGGCAAGAGTACTGGAGTGGGTTGCCTTTTCCTTCTCCAGGGGATCTTCGTGACCCAGGGGTTGAACCCACATCTCCTGTGTCTCCTGCATTGATAGGCGGGATTCTTTACTGCTGAGCTACCAGGGATGCCCAGTGAAGTATCTAGATGACATAAAATTTTTCTAATTGTGAAGATGAAAAGTAATGGGTACAGATGATCACAGGAGAAATAACTGAATTAGCTTTTTTTCTGTGCTAGACCAAGAGGCAAGAAATCTAGCTTCTCTAGACTTTATATTCCTTGACTGTGAACATTAATTTTGATTTATTTTATCTCCAAGATTGTTTTAAGATTTAAAGTTTTGTGATTTTATGAGCCTGTGAATTTATATGCCAAGCGTCTTGTAAATGCTCCGTGAATATTGAAACAATAAATAAAACCTACAGGAAATAAAGAAAGGTAGGAAAATACAAGTAAATCTTTGTAGGTGTAAAACTACAAATTATATTTTTAAAATGGTCTAGGGAAAACGTGAGGCAAAGGAAAGAAAATTGAGAATCAAAATTCATTGTTTCTTGAGTGTGTCAGCATATAGAAAAAAAATTAATAAATTGCTAATACACCCTTTGAGGCTCTGTTTTGGCAACAGAATACTTTCAGTGAGCTGGAGTAGAGATTTAACCTGAGAAGTGGAGTATAAGTTAATTCTATAGATTTTTGAAGTAGAGTTGCTTGGACTTGAATTCTGAGTTACCCGCATATTGGCTGTATGACTTAGGGCAAGCCATACAGGCTGTATGACTTCTATGCCTCAGTTTTCTCTTCTATAACCTAAAGTTTGTGATAGAACCTGTCTCATAACGTTATCGTGGGGTATTAAGTGAGCTTTCCGTTTAGTTCAGTCACTCAGTTGTGTCTGACTCTTTGCGACCCCATGAATCGCAGCACGCCAGGCCTCCCTGTCCATCACCAGCTCCCGGAGTCCATCCAAACTCATGTCCATCGAGTCTGTGATGCCATCCAACCATCTCATCCTCTGTTGTCCCCTTCTCTTCCTGCCCTCAATCTTTCCCAGCATCAGGGTCTTTTCAAATGAGTCAGTTCTTCGTATCAGGTGGCCAAAGTATTGGAGTTTCAGCTTCAGCATCAGTCCTTCCAATGACCACCCAAGGACCGATCTCCTTTAGGATGGACTGATTAGATGTCTTTGCAGTCCAAGGTACTCTCAAGAGTCTACTCCAACACCACAGTTCAAAGGCGTCAATTCTTCAGCACTCAACTTTCTTTATAATCTAACTCTCACATCCATACATGACTACTGGAAAAACCATACTAGGAAAAGGAGTATGTCAAGGCTGTATATTGTCACCCTGTTTATTTAACTTATATGCAGAGTACATCATGAGAAACGCTGGGCTGGAAGAAGCACAAACTGGGAATCAAGATTGCTGGGAGAAATATCAATAACCTCAGATATGCAGATGACACCACCCTTATGGCAGAAAGTGAAGAGGAACTAAAAAGCCTCTTGATGAAAGTGAAAGAGGAGAGTGAAAAAGTTGGCTTAAAGCTCAACATTCAGAAAACGAAGATCATGGCATCCGGTCCCATCACTTCATGGGAAATAGATGGGGAAACAGTGGAAACAGTGTCAGACTTTTTGGGGCTCCAAAATCACTGCAGATGGTGATTGCAGCCATGAAATTAAAAGACGCTTACTCCTTGGAAGGAAAGTTATGACCAACCTAGATAGCATATTCAAAAGCAGAGACATTACTTTACCAACAAAGGTCCGTCTAGTCAAGGCTATGGTTTTTCCTGTGGTAATGTATGTATGTGAGAGTTGGACTGTGAAGAAAGCTGAGCACCAAAGAATTGATGCTTTTGAACTGTGGTGTTGGAGAAGACTCCTGAGAATCCCTTGGACTGCAAGGAGATCCAACCAGTCCATTCTAAAGGAGATCAGTCCTGGGATTTCTTTGGAAGGAATGATGCTAAAGCTGAAACTCTAGTACTCTGGCCACCTCATGCGAAGAGTTGACTCATTGGAAAAGACCCTGATGCTGGGAGGGATTGGGGGCAGGAGGAGAAGGGGATGACAGGGGATGAGATGGCTGGATGGTATCACTGACTTGATGGACATAAGTTTGGGTGAAGTCTGGGAGGTGGTAATACGCAGGGAGGCCTGGCGTGCTGCGGTTCATGGAGTTGCAAAGAATCAGACATGACTGAGCGACTGAACTGAACTGACTAGATGGACCTTTGTTGGCAGAGCAATGTCTCTGCTTTTTAATATGCTGTCCAGGTTAGTCATAGCTTTTCTTCCAAGGAGCAAGCGTCTTTTAAATTCCTGGCTGCAGTCACCATCTGCAGTGATTTTGGAGCCCAAGAAAATAAATTTGGTCACTTTTTCCACTGTTGCCCATCTATTTACCATGAAGTGATGGGACCGGATGCCATGATCTTAGTTTTTTGAATATTGAGATTAAAGCCAGCATTTTCATTCTTCCTGTTTTACTCTCATCAAGATGCTCTTTAGTTCCTCTTTGCTTTCTGCCATAAGGGTGGTGTCATCTGTGTATCTGAGGTTATTGATATTTCTCCTGGCAATCTTGATTCCAGCTTGTGCTGAGATAATCTACCTAGATGTTTTAAAGAAGGTCTGGCTCATAAAAGGCTCCCCATCCTATGTTGTCTATTATTATTATTCATTAATTCTAACATTTTATTAAGTTATTCTCAAAATATAAAATGAGGCTTTTCCCTAATGGACATGATATAAAAATGAATGATTGTTGTAACAGCAAAATCAAAATGTGTATGTGTTTAGACTGAGAAGTAGAGGAAATTATACAGGAGATACCTCTTATTTTTTTTTTTTTAAGTGCATGGAATTGAAAAAGGAAGCAAAGGATTTAAAGAAAGAGACTTTATGTCAAAATTGTGAACTAGGAAAGTTTTATTGAGTAAGACTTTTGTGTAATTGGTTTCTCTTGCTTTTCTCCTTTTTTTTCTTACTTGTTTTAAAAAAAAGTTTCTTGGAGTTTGGCCCGTTTTAAAGAATGTTCAGCACAGTATCTGAATATGGTATCTGGCATCTAGTAGAAGCACAGTGCCTTCTTCTAAAGAAATGAATGAATAGAACAAGGGTTTATGTAGCAGTGAACAAATTAGTATAAAACAGAGTAACAAAACAGGAGCCTTATTTTCAAATTAAACATTTGTGATGTTAAGTATCCTGAGCATGATACTGCTTCTCCAGCCCTTTCCCCTCATTGTACATTGTTAAGCTCAACACATTTCTGTACAGATATCTTTAGTTTTTATTTAGACCTTAAAGATTATTTTTGTGTATAATTTAGATTCTTTCTCTTTGAATCAGATGAATTATAAAGCATTGGAGAATTATCCCTTCTTGAAATCAATTAAAATATACTGGGTTGAGAAAGGCTTTTTAAGAAGGCTTTTTGCAAGATTTTTGTTTCAAGAAGTGCTTGAAAGTTTGGTCTGTTCTTGGAGATCTCAAGATCCAAGTTTCTAAAGCAGATGACTTCTACCGGTTGTATAGAGAGGAGACAAGGTATTTTTATTTAAAAAGGTCAGTTGCAGC
The DNA here is from genome assembly GCF_032452875.1 of Bos javanicus. Lineage (NCBI taxonomy): Eukaryota > Metazoa > Chordata > Mammalia > Artiodactyla > Bovidae > Bos > Bos javanicus. The sequence goes on from NC_083874.1 coordinate 107,506,206, forward strand.
GTGGGTTTGTTTCTGAAATAGTGGGTCTTCACAGTCTGTGGCCCAGTACATCCGTTCCCTTCGTGGCGTGTGTGAGTCCTTCTCCTCCGGGAGCTGAGTGTCAGACTTCGTGCCGACAGGGGGAGACAGTGCCCAGCGGCAGAGCCCGTGTTCCTGCCCTGGCTGCCGGCTCCAGGGAGGCCGAGAGAAGGTGCCTCCTGCGAGCCCTCGCCAGGCCCTCGGCGGAGGCCCGCCATGGAGAGGAGCCATCGGGGCTCTCAGGGTGAGGGCGCGCCGGAGGCTGCCTGTGACCCGCAGCCCTCTGAGTCCTACGGGCCCGGGGACAGCTCCGAGGCCTCCTGCCCGTCCACCTCGGAGGTCAGGAGGGAGCAGGTAAGGCGGCCCGGGGCGTCCTCCCACCCCGGGGGTGCGGACGGAGAGGCAGGCGCACTGGGAAGGGGAGGACCGCTCTGCAGCCGTCTGAGGAGAATCATGTCTGAGGAGAGTCACCGCGCGGAGGGCAGAGGCAGGCGTCCTGGGAGGGATAGGGCCGCTCTGCAATCGTCTGAGGAGAGTCACCGCACGGAGGGCAGAGGCAGGCGCCCTGGGGAAGGGGAAGGCCGCTCTGGCGGTCTGAGAATCACATCTGAGGAGAATCACCGCGCGGAGGGCAGAGGCAGGCGTCCTGGGAGGGAGAGGGCCGCTCTGCAGCCATCTGAGGAGAGTCACTGAGGGGAGGGCAGAGGCAGGCGCCCTGGGGAAGGGGAGGGCCGCTCTGGCCGTCTGAGAATCACGTCTGAGGAGAATCACCGCGCGGAGGGCAGAGGCAGGCGCCCTGGGAAGGAGAGGGCCGGCCTGCCGCCGTCTGAGGAGAATCACGTCTGAGGAGAGTCACCGTGCGGAGGGCAGAGGCAGGCGCCCTGGGGAAGGGGAAGGCCGCTCTGGCGGTCTGAGAATCACGTCTGAGGAGAATCACCGCGCGGAGGGCAGAGGCAGGCGCCCTGGGAAGGAGAGGGCCGCCCTGCCGCTGTCTGAGGAGAATCACGTCTGAGGAGAGTCTCCGCGCGGAGGGCAGAGGCAGGCGTCCTGGGAGGGAGAGGGCCGCTCTGCAGCCATCTGAGGAGAGTCACTGAGGGGAGGGCAGAGGCAGGCGCCCTGGGAAGGAGAGGGCCGCCCTGCCGCCGTCCGAGGAGAATCATGTCTGAGGAGAATCATGTCTGAGGAGAATCACTGCGCGCGGTGGGCAGAGGCAGGCGTCCTGGGAAGGGGAGGGCCGCTCTGCAGCCGTCTGAGGAGAAGCAGTGCGCGGTTTAACCTCTGTGGCGGGGTTATGGTTTCTTTATCTACAGATTTCAGTTTCTTTATTGGCTGGTGAGCCCAGTTTGACCCTCTTAGTTTCAATTTCTGTCAGCAAAGGGAAATAATATTTTTCTCGGATGGTATTAAGTAATCAGTAATGATGCCTGGTGAAGCTTTTCACTGTGATGTGTAACTGTATAGTTCAGTACTACTTTTACCATCAGTTCTTGTGTTTTAATTCAGTTATCTGAAACACAGTAGTATTTTAGGATTTTAGTGCCTGTCATTTCTATGTAAGAATGGGGTTCCATCTTAAGTTTGTTAGTTAACGCATATGTTTACATGCTCTTTTGCAGTTTAAATTTAATTGCCTGCCTCCCGTAAGTTGCTCAGTTAATGACCCTGTATTTTAGGCTGTCATTCTTCCAGATTCGCTACATTAAGAAAAGTAAATTCTGGCCTTCAGATAAGAATGGATAATGTCCAAAAGGAACATTCAATGATTTTGTAGCTTCATATATTTTTTATTTTATATTTGAAGAGAATTTAATAGACATAATTTCTGTTTTAATGTTACAAAATTCGTAGTTATGGTGTTCTAAATACTAGTGTCTTAGAGTCATTGGGTAAGTACCATTTATAAGAATCATTTCTTATATTTGTAAGTTTTATGTTACCTTGATTTAAGGAGTCATAAAAATGTTAGAGGATGTAGAATCTATTGGTGTCATCCTGTCTAATCTGTCATTTTATATATAACAATGTCTCTGAAGACCGAGATAATTAGTGACTCATGTAGCTAGCTAGTGACTTGTACAACTGTAATTTTCTGTAGCTTTAAAATAAAGTCTTGCTTCCTTTTCACTTTTCTCTTCCTGATATATTTTATGATCCTTATTTGATGTTTTTCTGTACTTCTGCTTTTTGTGTATCTCATTACTGTTTTTGCAAAACAGACATGCTCTGAATTTCTTGTTCTTGAAATTGTGTTTAATCCTCTTAATTTTTATCTTTTTCTTTTGTGTCAACTCTGCTTCATGTTTTCAAAATAAAATGGAAAAGATTAAAGTTTTATTATTAGCTATTATATAAATTTCTACATCATTCTGCATTACTCCTACATTATCTTAAGGCACATAGAATAAGAGTTTTTGTCTTGATGGCTATCAGGCACCATCCTCAGGTAGATATTATGTATAGATATGCACACTATCTTCAAATAGATATTTATTGAACTCTCATACCTGTGAATGTCCATCTATAACTATGATTATTTGTTTTTGGTTATTAGCCAATGCTGGCCTAAATATAATGGGACTTTTTAGCTTATGATAAATCTGTAAATATACTTTTAAGCGCTTAAACATTTATTGTCAGTCTTGTTTAGTCGGATGTTACTACATCCACTCAGAAACACACATATTCAGATTCATTTATATTAGCTTATGTGATGATCCATACCTGAATTGATCAAAGGAGGGTTCTGTATTCTTATGAAGTCACTGTGTGCTGTGCTGTGCTTAGTCACTCGGTCATGTCTGACTCTTTTTGACCCCATGGACTGTAGCCCGCCAGGCTCCTCTGTCCATGTCCTTGTCCGCCAGGCAAGAATACTGGAGTGGGTTGCCATGCCCTCCTCCAGGGGATCTTCCCTACCCAGGGATAGAACCCAGGTTTCCCACATTGCAGGTGGATTCTTCACCGTCAACCACCAGGAAGGGCCAAGTAAACTGGAGTGGGTAGCCTGTTATTCAGGGGATCTTTCCAACCCAGGAATCGAACCAGGGTCTCTTGCATTGCAGGTAGATCTTTACCAGCTGAGCTACCAGGAGGCCCATGGAGTCACTGTTTATCCTCATTTCATAGGGATGTTCTGACCTCTTTCATTTTTACTCTCTGTTATTATTTTATGATGTTTTCGGTGAATCCTTATCACCATAAGATATATACTGAGTAATGAGGGCTAATTTTAGGCCGGGGCCATTCTTTTTACTGGAAGCTTGGGCTCTGGTGACAGATGCAAGCCTGCTTCGTCTTCTTTTGCTGAGCTTTGCGGCCATGCTGCTTTCTCTGGCCATCTTCTTCCTCTGTCAGTTAGTGTGTGATATTCATTCTGTGTTATATATGGCACGTTCATTCTTTACCTTAGTTTCACTTCCCCAAAGCATCCCCAGACAGCTCTGCACTTTCTGACACTTCTTTACTGTGCCCCCTGGAATTTCATTCTGCTAAGTGCGCTTCCTTCTCAAGAGATTCATCCTCTCATATCAGTATAACTCAGTGTTAAGAAATGTTCACAAGTAGTACCTTTTTTATTCTTTCACTTTAGGTGAAAGCCTCTGTGCTGTCAAGGCTTTTGGGGTTTGGTTGTACTATATATTTACTTCTTCTCTGAAGTAATTTTTTCATTTTTTCATGAGTTCTTTTATGTTTCTGGTTATTCCTATTCATTTATCAAAGAATAAGTGTTCTGTGGTTCATTGTCTCTTTTTCTACCTCTAGCCATTTGGGATGACTTTAGCATTCATGTGTAAGTTCCATCCAAAATTGTAGTTTCTATATTCATCAGTCTAAAAATAGTACTGATTGAGGTCTGATAGCTGGTAAGCAAGTTTAGGTCAAGAGTCTTTTTCTTAAAGATGGAAGAGGACTCCTTGACCCTTGTTCCTCTTGAGTTTCTGGCATCAACTCTGGGCTGCTTACTTTATAGACTTCTTGTTTTATAAGAAACACAAAACCTGATTTGGTTAGGTTTAGATGTGTTTTTGAATGCAGTTCCGAGTGGAAGATTAAGTAAAGTTTTAGTGAAAATAGAAAATGTAGCACAGCACAAAGCTGCTATTTTTATTGTTATTATTTGTTTATATATTTGTATGTTTGAGAAGGTGCTAGCTTCCACAGGAGCTTTTGTGGCACTGAGATTATTAAAGTGGAAGAATTTCAATGCATCAATAGGTGTTATTGATTCTAATATTAAAGAATCTGGCTATCACGTTTTGTTTTCATAAATACCTCTATTTTGAAAGCATGGTAATCTACCTCGCTCCCACCTCCCTAGTTTTTGGTTGAATTATTAGGGAGACTTAATTGCCTCTGTAGCTTTACAGCATATTACATGCTGTTTTAAAGTTATATACGTATTTCAGTGTTTGGTGATAAGATAATATGAATGAAAGTAGTTAATTTGGTGAGTTCTTGAGATTTATTGTAGGACTTAATCTTTTTCATGAGGACAAAAGCAAAGATTTAAAGAGTTTATGGGCTTTTACATATATTAAGGGAAAACAGGGTCATTGTACATATTTCAGATTGTCCTTGCTTATTTTATAGTTTTAGGTTATTGCTTTATATTCTCAATTTCTAATTAATTTCTGAATAAGATTTATTCCATGTATGAATGATGTGATTTTTATGGCATCTGCCTTGAAAGTATACATCTACTAAGACTAGTTTTGCTTGTTTCTTAAGAGGATGAGAGAGGGTGGCAGTGGTAGCAGGTATGGTCAAAACTGTAAAATAAGCCAAAAGGAAGAATGATAGATGAATACTCTAGACTCTGTAGCCAGTCATTCAGCCAGATAATCCCTAGAATCTTTACAGTTTACTCTTTACAGTGCTTTTCTATGTACTAAAAACATTATTTGTATAAAACTTTATTCTGATTAAGAAGCATACCTATAGATATCTGAGAACATTGGATATATGTTGAAAATTCATCCCAAAGTACTCTAGGAACCCAGAGGTTACAGTTGAAAGAGAAATGGCATGAGATGTTTTTTAGCTTCTTTTACTCAATCACAGCAGGTAAAGTATTTCTACATTTCTAATTTTATAAAGGTATATATCCTTCAGTAATTAGTAAAGTCCACATCTGTTGTTTTGTTTGTGGTAGCAAGAAAGCATTGGCTACCTTAAAGCCTCTTCCTCTCCCTGTACTCCCCCCGCCCAAATCTTGAATTAAGAAAGCACACAAAAGTAGATTGCTCTGTTCTAGGATATGTTGCACTGATCAATCTAAGTGCTGATGGGACCAAGGGAACATATTTCATCAAATAAAGCTAAAGTCTTAGAAGTCAATTCTTGTCATAACCAGAAGTTTCTAGGTAGAATCTAGATATCATTTGAACTACTATTTACTGGAATTCCAGAAATCCTTGGTTATGTGGTTTATCTATTGCATTATTCACCAATGGAAGTTTAGCTTTTGTGTTTCATTTATATTAACAGAAATAAGATACACAGGCATCTTATGGAATTGAGCTTGTAAAGATTATAGCTGCTTTTTTTTTTTTTTTTTAAACTAAAGGGAAGGTCACCAAGAATGGCTGGCCAGAGAGAAATGAAGACTCTTATGACTTGCTTATTACTGGCTCTCTATCAATGTGGGGAACAGCAATAGAGTAAAGAATAGCAGTAGAAAGTGGTAGGAAAACTACTACTTATTTTAAAATTATGATTTGCTACTTAATCACAAATCTCTGCTATTATTCGTCTTTGAAATAAACATAGAATGCTTATTATAAACATAAAAATTTTGAGCTCCACACTTAGTTGACTGTTCATATAAGCATTAACATCTAACAGATTTTAAATAGATGTTAATGTTTATATTTTATCAATTATTACAGACTATTCTGTCTAAGGCAGAGAAGCAAGTATGATTTTTAGGGGGTGCTCAGTGGGCAGGACGGAGAAGGCAGTGGCAGCCCACTCCAGCACTCTTGCCTGGAGAATCCTAGGGACGGGGGAGCCTGGTGGGCTGCTGTCTATGGGGTTGCACAGAGTTGGACACGACTGAAGTGACTTAGCAGCAGTAGCAGTAGCATCAGTGGGCAGGAAGATGACTGACCAGCTCTGTGGCATGAGTGACAGGGAGAGATAAAGGTGGGGTGGAGGATGGCCACCGACAGGTGACGGGGGTCGTATTGGCTCCATCCACCTAGTGCCCCGAGCAGGGGGACCACCAGGCCGTGGGAGGACTGAGTTCAGTGTGGGATATTCACAGCCTGAGGTGTCCTGAACTTCTTGTTGAGATGAGTAGCCACAGTTTAGGATGTCCTTCTGAAGCTGGAGATGAAGACTTGGAAGTGGCCAGTGTAATTAAAGAGGAAGAGAAAAAAAAAATGAAGAAAGTAGGGTAATTTGAAAGATAGAAGAACAAAGGAGTAGACAGTTCAGTGGAGAGACAGACAAGGCTGAAAAGCTTTCTGTGGCTTTGGCAGCTTTAGAGGTTCTCAGTGAGCTCAGAGGGAACATACGTGCTGTGGAGTGCGCAGGGAGAAGGTCGGGTTGCAATAACACAGGAGTGAATGGGTGAAGAAGTGGGGTTTCAGCTGAGCAAATGGTTTCAGAATATTGAAGGATAAGATGTATTCCAGATTGGATTCAGACTGAGGGACTTTAGACACTTACTTGGGCTTCCCTGGTTGCTCAGACAGTAAAGAATCCACCTGCAGTGCTGGAGACCTGGGTTTGATCCCTGGGTTGAGAAGATTCCCCTGGAGAGGCAAATGGCAACCCACTCCAGTGTTCTTGTCTGGAGAATCCTATGGACAAAGCAGTCTGGCAGGCCACAGTCCATGGGGTTGCAGAGAGTCGGACATGACTGAGCGACTTCCACTTTACCTCTCTGAGTCTGAGTTTCCTAAAAAAGGTTGGCGATTTGAATCTGGAACACAGGAGACAGTTTTGCCTTGATTACAACAGAACCAGTGAACCTTCCACAGGAGCAGAAGTTGTTTTGTTTTTTTTTTCCCCCTCACCTCACTGATAGCTCCCTAGAGCTTGCATTACTATCTGGAACGTTGTAGTTGGTCAACAAACATTATCTAAAAAAGGAGAGAAATCACACAGGAAGATGGTAGAGTTTGAGGAAAAGGCTCAGACCAGAAGCTTGGGGAACCTGAGGAGGATGGGGAAAATAAGGCTCACAGTGGAGACAGGAATGACGAGAGGAAACGAGAGTCACCCAAAGAAGCATTTCAAGAAAGGAGCCATCAGTGAGATACAGAGGCTGAGTGATCTTACTTTCCTTTTCTGTGCTATGTTGCCAACCACCATTTTTTTTTACTGGCTTCAAAAAAGCCCTGGATTTAGCTCCTGTGGGTCAGAAGTCCAGGCCTGGCCCGACTCCTTGCTCAGGATCCCAATTAAAGTCAGGTTATTTGCTGGCTGTCTTCTCACGTGCAGCTTGCGGGTCTGCCTCAAGCTCCTGAAGTTGTGGCAAAAGTCAGTTCCTTGCATTTGAGGATTGAGGCCCTCATTTGCATGCTGGCTTTCACCTGGAGGTCACCAGGATACTTTGCTGTATGATCCCCTCCGGCAGTGGAGGACGTTCTTCACACTGAATCTCTGTTAAGCTTTAAATCTCTGCCTTCAGGGAGACGCCAGTCTCTTTCAAGGGCTCACCTGATTGGGTCAGGCACATTCAGAATATTCTCCCTATTTAAAAATCAACTGTGTCACATGCACATAACCTAATCGTAGAAGAAACTCCACCACGTTCACTGTCCCAGTGATCATGTGGGATGAACACACCAAGGGGTGGGAACTATAGAGACCGTTTGAGAAATCTGCCTTCCCCAGGGCTCAAGTAAAATGAAAGCTGGAGAGAGAACAGGAGATATGGCAATACCTTTTTCCAGGATGGTAGTGAAAACCTGGAAAGACTATCCTAATTTAAGGCATGCAAGTAAGGCATCCAGGTGGTGGCACTAGTGGTAAAGAACCTGCTAGTCAGTGCTGGAGACATAGAGACGCGGGTTTGATCCCTCGGTCAGGAAGATCCTGTGGAGGAGAAAATGGCAGCCCACTCCAGCATTCTTGCCTAGAGAATCCCATGGACAGAGGAGCCTGGCTGGCTGCAGTCCGTAGGGTCACAGAATCAGACATGACTGAAGCGACTTAACAGACATAGTTTCACGCTTAAAAGCAAGTAGGAAAACATCCAGTTTCTCCGTGGATCATTGTCTCTGTGACTTCTACTCTGAAACAAGTAGGAGAAAAAATATTCTATTTGGATTTCACAGATGAATGTAAGTTCACATAATAAAGATCAAATGTTCTTTCTACTCTTGTTTAGAAGCAGTTGTAAAGAAGTTATTTTCATGATTTCGCAAAGTATTGTAGATTAGAAAGAGCAAATGGTAAATATACCGAGTGCAGGCGTGGAGTGGCGAGGGACTGGGGGAGGAGCAGAATCGGGCATTGTCAGTGGCAAGAAGTGATGACCCGTATTTTAACATCACTGGAGGAATCTGGAGGGCGGGGAAAGGCCTGAAATTCAGATGGAAGAAAATCTGAAACAGTTACCTTGTAGTTTTGACTTAGCAAAGTAAGATTATGTTCATTTTGAACCATGTATTATTGATAGTAACACAGAAATATAAATTTGTTTTGTGAAGATAGTCTTTTTTTCAAAATATGGTCTAATGAGGCATCTCATTAGTGCCATTTAGTTCTAAAGTAAGTTATTCTTTTAAAAATTCTTAATTTCTACTGAAGTTTAAAGATACCGTAATTCGCTGTTTGATTTTATTTTGTACCTTTTAAGACTTAAGACAATTTGTGGATAATCTTTTGAAACTTTGTATGATTCTTAGAGCCCTGAAGCTGGTTTTTTAAAAATTCTAGACATTAATCTTTTGGTTCTGTAGATTATCTTGTTCCTACCCAATCATTGTAGGGAAGAGATCAAGTGATGTGATTGCGATTACAAGATTGAATGTAAGAATTAGTACTCTGGATGAGAACTTACTATTGCCCTTGCAAAAGTTACCTAACCACTGCAAACTTCAGCTTTTTAATATATGAGGTGAGGCTAAGAGGGTCTGCTACGTACTGTTAGAGATGACTAGATGTGCAGAAGACTGCGTGGACAGGCTGCATGGTGCTTGGCACATAGTTCGTGCTCAGCAAATGTCAGCTTCTGTCAGAGCTGTTTTCAGAGCATGTCCATATTTTCTCCACAGTGACCTCAAGCAGTGTATTGTGGCTGTCCTCTTTAACAGAGCCCCTAAAGTTTTAGTAGTAGTGATGTTATTCTCAGTTTTATTTAAGTATTTGACAGTACTTAAAATCATTTGGCTTCTCACTGAGCTACTTTGAAATGTAATGGAATTTATAGGTACTGAATGAAGCATTTCTGACATGTGGATCCAGCCTTTCCTGTATCTGTATTCAAAGGGCTCTCCCCTATCTTAGTTTTTATCTTTTAATAGAAAAAAATAATTTTATCTGTCTGATGTTTCGTAGTTTTCAGTCATGTCTAACATTTTGCCATTCCAGTCCCCAGTGCCTGTGTGTGTGTGTGTGCTTGAGTGTATGTTCTTATTAGCAGCATTCTTTAGTCTTATAATTATTTAAAATTTTTACTGGTCTTTTTATGTTTTTATTACATTTTTGAGATATGGTATTCAAAATAGTGCATCTTTTGGGGGTGTAAATGAACAACAGTTTTTACACTAAGTGTTCTAAATTTGAATGCAGTCATTGTTTCTATGTAACATTTCTACTTTAATGTCATTAGAGCATTTTCTCCTCACCTCACACTAAATTTCTGAATGAGTGACCAATGCCCAGCATTGGTTGACTTTGTGGATGTAATCTAAGCCAGGGGTTACAGTAGAAAAGGGAGTTGGCTTTGTCATCATACATGTGTCATGAGTTGAGTCATCTCACTGCTGATCTCCATTTTTCTCAACTATGTGAAGTGAAAAGTTTGAAGTAGAAAAATAGCTAGCTTGGAAAAGTCCTTCTAATACCATTTCTATATAAACCATGAAAAAGATCTGATAGAATAAAGACTATGGCCCAATAATTTTATACTTATTTCCAGTGTTAATCTTTTTACTACATGCTCTATATGTATAAACTTATATCAACTTATGTTTTTGATTAGTGGTTGATTGCCTTTGAAATTCCTCTTTTCTTTGCTGGCGCCTTATAATTGGAAACAATACTGTATCCAAAAATGTGAAAACCACGTGTGCTAATTAGTGTGAAAATAGATGCTAGCAAAGCAAATAAAAAGTTAGCTACTGTTCCAGCTGCTGCACTGTAAATGAATAAAAAGGTCCTGTGACCTTGCTGCTGCTGAGCTGTGCGTATTGCTGTATAGTTTCTGGAGTAATCAGGGTTCCTGTTGGGAAAAACTGTCTCTGAGACTGCAGCTATACTTCTGATAGTGCATTTGAGGGCACGGTGTTGTTTTGGCCTGAGATAAGTGTCTAAAACCTGGAGTGGTAAGAGTGAACAATAAAAATGCATGTATGTACATTTTAATCTCACTGTATACAATTTATGAGAATAATGCAATTTTTGGACCAGTTTTCCTGATTAATAGAACTCACGTAAGCTTGGTTTTTTTTGTTTTGTTTCTGACGCTTAGGGCAGCTGATGATCACGTTACGAGGTAAATATTCAGCGACTCTTTGTCAGCTGTGCATCAGTTTCCTAGGACTGCTGTCACAAATGACCACAAACCTGGTGGCTTAAAAACAACATAGATTTATTCTCTCGTAGTTCTAGAGGCCAGAAGTTAAAAATCAAGGTGCCCCCAGAGTTGGTTCCTTCTGAGTGAGAAAGCCTCCCTCCAAGCTTCTGGCAGGTAGCTGCTGGCAAACCCTGGCATTTCTTGACCTGTGGGCACGTCATGCCAGCCTATGTCCCCTTTCTTCACACCACCTTTTCTTCTGTGTGTTTTCCTCTCCTGTTTGTCTTCTTGTATGGAAGCTTATCTTTGGATTCGGGACCCGCACGGACAATCTAGGTCGATTTCGTTTTGAGATCCTTGATTATAAACTCCTTAATTATAAACTCCTTTTCCAAGAAGGGTCCCATTTATAGGTTCTGGGTGGATATACCTTTGGCGGGGGCTCACATCCAGCCCATTATAGCTGTGTATGTTTTCTCTTTAATTGTCAAATTTTTCAAAAGTTGAAACTTTGGTTGTGAGCAAGACCTTTAACTTTGAGAGAACCTGGTTCTTTTGACCTTTTATTCAAATATTTTTTGAGTACCTATTCTGTGAGCCCCAGAAATATTAAATAAATTACCCAAGGTCATGTGGTCGAGTAGCTGAAATGTTAATCCCGCTTTGATACTGATTTTTTGCTCTTAATCACTGTGCTGTTAGGTCTGTGTGGAGTAGTCTTTGCCAGCCTCTGATCTCATGCTTCCCAAGAACTCTTTTCCAAATCCCTGAAAAAGGAATGTTGTCTAAATTTTGGTCAATAAATGTCTACTAAATTGCTACAAAGATAGAATAAACAGAGGATTTTCTGGCCTGAAAATGCAGATGAAGACACTTGATTCTAGTTCTGGTTTTGACTTTAACTCAGACTTGAACCAGAAACATCCTTGAGCTTCTGGTGAAACAAAATTACTTTTATGGTATCTCCCAGTTGGGAAATGTTATGGCTATTTTTAAAAAGATTTTTCTCTAATTATGCCTATAGACATTCGGAAGTAGAATGCCTTTGCATATCAGAATGTATATTATTATGAGATAGAACTTTTCCTGTGTTTTGATTATGACAGCAACAGCATATTTATTTGACTCATTATTGGGTGCTAGGAACTTTGCTTAGTCCCTTCTGTGCCACATTTCATCCTTATAGTAGCCCTGTTCAGTTCAGTTCAGTCCAGTCGCTCAGTCGTGTCTGACTCTTTGTGACCCCATGAATCGCAGCACACTAGGCCTCCCTGTCCATTACCAACTCTCTGAGTTCATTCAAACTCATGTCCATCAAATCGGTGATGCCATCCAACCATCTCATCCTCTGTCGTCCCCTTCTTTTCCTGCCCCCATCCCTCCCAGCATCAGAGTCTTTTCCAATGAGTCAACTCTTCGCATGAGGTGGCCAAAGTACTGGAGTTTCAGCTTTAGCATCAGTCCTTCCAATGAACACCCAGGACTGATTTCCTTTAGAGTGGACCGGTTGGATCTCCTTTCAGTCCAAGGGACTCTCAAGAGTCTTCTCCAACACGACAGTTCAAAAGCATCAATTCTTCAGCGCTCAGCCTTCTTCACAGTCCAACTCTCACCTCCATACATGACCATTGGAAAAACCATAGCCTTGACTAGACGGACCTTTGTTGGCAAAGTAGTGTCTCTGCTTTTGAATATGCTATCTAGATTGGTCATAACTTTCCTTCCAAGGAGTAAGCGTCTTTTATTTCATGGCTGCAGTCACCATCTGCAGTGACTTTGGAGGCCCCAAAAATAAAGTGTGACACTGTTTCCACTGTTTCCCCATCTATTTGCCATGAAGTGATGGGACCAGATGCCATAATCTTCGTTTTCTGAGTGTTGAGCTTTAAGCCAGCTTTGTCACTCTCCTCTTTCATTTTCATCAAGAGGCTCTTTAGTTCCTCTTCACCTTCTGCCATAAGGGTGGTGTCGTCTGCATATCTGAGGTTATTGATATTTCTCCCGGCAATCTTGATTCCAGCTTGTACTTCTTCCAGCCCAGCATTCCTCATGATGTACTCTGTGTATAAGTTAAACAAGCAGATTGATAATATACAGCCTTGATGTACTCCTTTTTCTATTTGGAGTCTGTCTGTTGTTCCATGTCCAGTTCTAACTGTTGCTTCCTGACCTGCATACAGATTTCTCAAGAGGCAGATCAGGTGGTCTGGTATTCCCATCTCTTAAAGAATTTTCCACAGTTTCTTGTGATCCACACAGTCAAAGGCTTTGGCATAGTCAATAAAGCAGAAATAGATGTTTTTCTGGCACTCTTGCTTTTTCCATGATCCAGTGGATGTTGGCAATTTGATCTCTGGTTCCTCTGCTTTTTCTAAAACCAGCTTGAACATCAGGAAGTTCACGGTTCACATATTGCCGAAGCCTGGCTTGGAGAATTTTGAGCATTACTTTACTAGCGTGTGAGATGAGTGCAATTGTGCGGTAGTTTGAGCATTCTTTGGCATTGCCTTTCTTTGGGATTAGAATGAAAAGTGACCTTTTCCAGTCCTGTGGCTACTGCTGAGTTTTCAAATTTGCTGGCATATTGAGTGCAGCACTTTCACAGCATCATCTATCAGGATTTGGAATAGCTCAACTGGAATTCCATCACCTCCACTAGCTTTGTTCTTAGTGATGCTTTCTACGGCCCACTTGACTTCACATTCCAGGATGTCTGGCTCTAGGTCAGTGATCACACCATCGTGATTATCTGGGTCGTGAAGATCTTTTTTGTGCAGTTCTTCTGTATATTCTTGCCATCTCTTCTTAATATCTTCTGCTTCTGTTAGGTCCATACCATTTCTGTCCTTTATCGAGCTCATCTGTGCATGAAATGTTCCTTTGGTATCTCTGATTTTCTTGAAGAGATCCCTAGTCTTTCCCATTCTGTTGTTTTCCTCTATTTCTTTGCATTGATCGCTGAGGAAGGCTTTCTTATCTCTTCTTGCTATTCTTTGGAACTCTGCATTCAAATGTTTATATCTTTCCTTTTCTTCTTTGCTTTTCGCTTCTCTTCTTTTCACAGCTATTTGTAAGGCCTCCCCAGACAGCCATTTTGCTTTTTTGCATTTCTTTTCTATGGGAATGGTCTTGATCCCTGTCTCCTGTATAGTGTCACGAACCTCATTCCATAGTTCATCAGGCACATTATCTATCAGATCTAGGCCCTTAAATCTGTTTCTCACTTCCACTGTATCATCATAAGGGATTTGTTTTAGGTCATACCTGAATGGTCTAGTGGTTTTCTCTACTTTCTTCAATTTAAGTCTGAATTTGGCACTAAGGAGTTCATGGTCTAAGCCACAGTCAGCTCCTGGTCTTGTTTTTGCTGACTGTATAGAGCTTCTCCATCTTTGGCTGCAAAGAATATAATCAATCTGATTTCGGTGTTGACCATCTGGTGATGTCCATGTATAGAGTCTTCTCTTGTGTTGTTGGAAGAGCGTGTTTGTTATGACCAGTGCATTTTCTTGGCAAAACTCTATTAGTCTTTGCCCTGCTTCATTCCGTATTCCAAGGCCAAATTTGCCTGTTACTCCAGGTGTTTCTTGACTTCCTACTTTTGCATTCTAGTCCCCTATAATGAAAAGGACATCTTTTTTGGGTGTTAGTTCTAAAAGGTCTTGTAGGTCTTCATAGAACCATTCAACTTCAGCTTCTTCAGCGTTACTGGTTGGGGCATAGACTTGTATTACTGTGATATTGAATGGTTTTCCTTGGAAACCAACAGAGATCATTCTTTTGTTTTTGAGATTGCATCCAAGTTCTGCATTTCAGACTCTTTTGTTGACCATGATGGCCACTCCATTTCTTCTGAGGGATTCCTGCTCGCAGTAGTAGATATAATGGTCATCAGAGTTAAATTCACCCATTCCAGTCCATTTCAGTTCGCTGATTGCTAGAATGTCGACATTCACTCTTGCCATGTCTTGTTTGACCACTTCCAATTTGCCTTGATTCATGGACCTTACATTCCAGGTTCCTATGCAATATTGCTCTTTACAGCATCGGACCTTGCTTCTATCACCAGTCACATCCACAGCTGGGTATTCTTTTTGTTTTGGCTCCATCCCTTCATTCTTTCTGGAGTTATTTCTCCACTGATCTCCAGTAGCATATTGGGCACCTACTGACCTGGGGAGTTCCTCTTTCAGTATCCTATCATTTTGCCTTTTCATACTGTTCTTGGGGTTCTCAAGGCAAGAATACTGAAGTGGTTTGCCATTCCCTTCTCCAGTGAACCACATTCTGTCAAATCTCTCCACCATGACACGCCCGTCTTGGGTTGCCCCATTGGCATGGCTTAGTTTCATTGAGTTAGACAAGGCTATGGTCCTAGTGTGATTAGATTGACTAGTTTTCTGTGAGTATGGTTTCAGTGTGTTTGCCCTCTGATGCCCTCATGCAACACCTACCATCTTACTTGGGTTTCTCTTACCTTGGGCGTGGGGTATCTCTTCACGGCTGCTCCAGCAAAGCGCAGCCATTGCTCCTTACCTTGAACGAGGGGTATCTCCTCACTGCTGCCCTCCCTGACCTTCAATGTGGGATAGCTCCTATTATTCCTATTAGGCAGTACTATTATTATTCTCAGCTTATAGAGAAGGAAACTGATGAAGAGTTAGGCAACTCGTCCAAAGTCTTGTAGATTGGGAGTAGGGAGGTCACATGTCAACCCCATTCAAGACTGTGGAACCTGTCCTCTTAACATCTGCTTATATCACCTCTGTTGTGTAGCTTCTGTAATTTAAGTGATGTAATAGGAGTTGCACATTATGGCCCATGGGGTCATATCTGGCCTACTATGTCTATTTGGGTGGCTTGTGAGCTAAGCCTTGTTTTTATATTTTTATTTATTTTTCATTGATTGATGGTTGGTTTACAGTATTGGTTTGGTTTCTGTCATACATCAGCATAAATGAACCATAGGTGTACGTATGTCCCTTCCCACCCCCTGCCCATTCCCACCCCTCTGGGTTATTCCAGAGTTTGAGTTTGAGTCTACTGGTCTCACAGCACACCCTCCTTGGCTGCTTGTTAACGTATGTTAGCGTATATGCTTCCGTGCCACTCTCTCCATTCCTCTCACCTTCTCCCTCTTCTCCTCCAAAATGATTGAAAAAATTTCAAAAGAAGGACTACTTCATGATATGTAAAATTTATATGAAATCAGGTATCAGTGTCTATAAATAAAGTTTTAATTGAACAGAGGCTTGCTAAATTTTTTTGGCATATTGTCTGTAGCAGCTTTCATAATACAGCGCTACAAACATTGGCCTTGTTGGGTAGTGATGACTGATACATATGGGCCAGGAACCTAAAATATCTCCTGTCTAGCCCTTTACAGAAAAACGTGCCAGCCAATGTAGTATCTCTGAGAATTATTATTTTTACCCTTTTATTGCTTTTATGGCAAAAATATTAAGAACTTCTTTTTAGGTTTCTTTTTCAAAAAGGCAGTTTCTAAGTAAAGTTTTAGATTTTTGACATTTATTTTTAATATTATATGCCATAATAAATATTCATCAGTAGTGGGGCAATGGTAGTGAATATTTGCATGCTAAGTTGCCTCAGTCAAGTCTCTGCGCAGGTGTATGGACTGTAGCCTGCCAGGCCCCTTTGTCCATGGGCTTCTCCAGGCAAGAATACTGAAGTGGATTGCCATGTCCTCCTCCAGGGGATCTTGCTGACCCAGGGATGGAACCCACATCTCTTAGGTCTCTTGAATTAGCAGGCAGGTTCTTTAGCACTTGCACCACCTGGGAAGCCCCGATTAATATTTAGGAAATCATGTAATTGGGAATTGTATGTAAAAATATATTTGTAGGCTTATTACTAATAGTTTGTAAATCATCATAGAATATTATGTCCACTTCATAATGCAATGTCTAAAATTATAGTAAATATTTTTATACCTGAGGTAATTGCATGTCGTAGAATATCCCTTCTTATTTTCATGATTTGTATTTAATTATTTATATTTGAGAAGCACTTCCCCTCTAGCACAGAGGGCTTCCCTGGTGGCTTAGATGGAAAATAATCTGCCTGCAATGCAGGAGACCTGGGTTTGATCCCTGCATCAGGAAGATCCTCTGGAAAAGGGAATGGCAACTCACTCCAGGAGTTTGAGAAGATTCACATTCTTCACTGGTATACCTAGTTTATGCTTAGTATGAAGAAAGTGAAAATAGTGTTTAAATCTCAAGTGAAACTTCTATTTGCTTAAATGTAATAAATGTACTTGAATAGTCCAGTTAGCTCATCAAGAGTAGGTATCCCATACAGATTTCTATTTAAATCTACACCAAATGTCTTATTTAAGAGAACTATATGTTGCAATTCTGGTGAAATTACATTCTTGTTTGTATCTATTAGATGATTCCTCATGAGCTGGTACCTGCCTGTTGCAGGCAGAAGTATGGAATTGTAATGGTTGTCATCCAGATCGCCACATGAGATTTAATCCATGTACTTGTACGTGGATTACATAAGCATTGTTTATATAAAACAACAGTTTTATATAAGCATTTATATAAGCATTATTTATATAAAAGCAAAACTGGTTAAGAAAGAATTGTCTTTACACTCTTAAGTATTCTGGTTAGTATTAGGCCAAATGATTAGAGTTACATCTGTGTAACCCATTTTGTTTCATTAATCTCTCTTCATCATACATTTCAAAATCATGAGTTCTTGTTGATTTTTTACACCTAATATTATCTGAGTAGTATTGCTTTTTGTTAAAGTTATAAGAATTTCAGGATAAACTCTATAATCAAAGTTATTTATAGCAGATTTGAATCTTTCAAAATACAGTTTTATTTAAATTTAGTTTTTTAAGAATCTATTCCCATAAGATGATTCAGTGTGCTTGAGTACTTTGCTGGTTGTATTGTGTTCATTGGCTGATGTAGTTTTTATTATACTTTCTACTTGTTCACTCTTGTGTAAAAGCTTTAAAATAATGAGAAATATGTATAATGTGCCAGCCAGTCTTGAATTTATGTATTTTGATTATTCTTTAAAAGCTTTTTCAGACTATTGTATTTTTGTAATTCAAAGGAATGGACTTCTGAAGAATAATTTTTACAAGTAAACATAAGTAAATGGTAGAACGAATATCTGTGTACATTAAATTGTAGGGACCGAGTTAAAACACCTTCTTCTGGTACAGGGATTATTACTTTATGTAATAGCTTTGGAATTTTCTATCTCAGAAGACCATTAGAAAACATATTTCCATGAAAGATTTTAGAGACAATTTCTCATGTTAACCTTTACAAAATAATCATTATAGTTTATCTTTATAATAGTATAGTTATTCAGTTCAGTTTAGTTCAGTCTCTCAGTCGTGTCCGACTCTTTGCAACCCCATGGACTGCAGCACGCCAGGCCTCCCTGTCCATCACAAACTCCTGGAGTTTACTCAAACTCATGTCCATTGAGTCGGTGATGCCATCCAGCCATCTCATCCTCTGTCGTCCCCTCTTCCTCCTGCCTTCAATCTTTCCTAGCATCAGGGTCTTTTCCAGTGAGTCGGTTCTTCGTATCAGGTGGCCAAAGTATTGGAGTTTCAGCTTCAACATCAGTCCCTCCAATGAACACCCAGGACTGATTTCCTTTAGGATGGACTGGTTGGATCTCATTGCAGTCCAAGGGACTCTCAAGAGTCTTCTCCAACACCACAGTTAAAAGCATCAATTCTTCGGCACTCAGCCTTCTTCACAGTCCAACTCTCACATCCATACATGACCACTGGAAAAACCGTAGCCTTGGCTAGACGGACCTTTGTTGGCAAAGTAATGTCTCTGCTTTTTATTATGCTGTCTAGGTTGGTCATAACTTTCTTTCCAAGGAGTAAGTATGAACTGTTATCACATAATATAATGGTTAACCAAATGTTTGATGAGGGGATGCATCTTTTTATAGACGTATTCCAACTAATAAATGGGAAATGAATGATAGGATTTGAACACCACCATTTACCACCCTGTGAACTGGTAAACGTAAACGCTGAGCATCAGTCCCTGCTGACATCACAGCAAGAGAGAACCAGACATTATTTCCTGGTACATACCACCATGCTTTCACTGAAGATGTTAAACCCAAGTCTGATTTAGCCTCTGATCCCAGCTGCTAATTTGTAGAAAAGAGGACAGAGGACATGCCAGACTGCCCCTGGAGTGTGGAATCATGCAATCCCATGCTGTGAACCCTGAATCCTATGGCTGGGTCTTTAAACAGCTAAATTGTAAGTAAAATATAGGGACAGAGAGGGAACCTATCGAGTAAAAGGTGCTTAAAGGTACCTTAAATAAAATTTAAAAAATGCCCCAAACCAAAACTATCTTTTCTAGGGATGCCCACCAAAGACTAACAATCATGCAGGTGAGTGATTTGTTATGGACAGCAGGATAGTGGTAACCTCGGAGGGAGGCATGCAGGTGGTGGTTGCGCCTGGGGCGCGTCGAATGGAAGCCGCCTGCAGTATTTAGCAGGGCTCTATTTCTTGACTTGGGGGATGGTTACAAGGGCATATATATTCCTTGTGTTTGATTGTCAGTTTTTTAATGGTAAAAAAAGCTGAGATAGTTTAATTGTCCAATTAAAATACTTGGAAATTCTCTCCTCTATCCACCAAATCTAACTTACGTAGTAGAATTGATAGAGAACATATTTACTGATTCACCAGATTTTATGTATGTGTGTGACTCTGTGCTGTTCATGTGTAAACTCATGTGTGTGTGTGTGTGTGTGTGTGTGTGTGTGTGTACTCTGGCAGGCACTATTCTGATTTTCTGTTCCTATGTAACAGATCACTGCAAAGCTTAAAGGCTTATAACACCCAGTCATTTTATTTGTTCATGAATCTCTGTTTGGGAAGAATTCAGTGCAGAAGGCTTATCTCTCTTCCATGTGCCATAACTGGAACACTTGGACTAGGCGCCTTCAGCTCCACCTCCTAAGTGGTTCAGTCCCATGATTTACAGTTTGGGTACTGCTGGCTCCAGGCTCAACTGAGCTCTCTTTATCTCCTGTGGGTCTGTCTGTGGGTTGCTTGAGGTTTGTTACAGCTTGAGGTGGCTAAGTTCCAGAGTATGTGTTCTGAGAAAACCAGAAGGAAGCTGGTTGTGGGACCTGGGCTCAGCCGTCACGTCGTGTCCCTTCACCATAGTCATGTACTCACCCAGAATCTCGAGGAGGGGACATATGCCCCACTTCCCAAGAAAGTGGAGTCAGAGTCTTTATGGTAAGAAGGGTGCGTGTGATGGAGGTACTATTGAGGCCATTTGGGGAAGTTCATATGCCACACGCACTGTCTCACCTTTGAATACAAAGCTGAGTGAGATTAAGTCTTTGTCTGCAAGGAGCTCAGAGTTGAGCAAAAGACAGGTTAGCAGATCATTATGACAAGAGTATGGGGAGTTTGATGAGGGTTAAGCCTGGGTCCCATCAGAGAACATAAGACGATGTCCTAGATTTAGAGCTTCAGTCCTCCAGGTGAAGGTCTGCTTTGTGTCTGAAGAAGACACGGGGCTGGACAGGCCAGAAGACAGAAAATTGGAATAGTTTTTCAGGAAAAGGGAGAGGCATCATGTATTACTCGGGTAAGAGAAAATATGGTGTGTTCTAAATCTTCAGTATTTATATATGACCACATTATGGGTATGAAAAGTTAAGTGGAGAGAAATGATATTGGATATTATGTCGGAGCTTAAACTATGGAAAAACCTTTGTGTGTGAACTGGGGTTTTATGGTGACCACAGTGCAGGAGCCATTCAAGACAGTAAGCTGCAGAGTGAATCGATCTGGCTTACCTTTTCACAAAGAGGACTCCGGGGTTTCGTAGCGAACAGGAGCAAAGAACTATCCAGGCCAGGAAGGCTGGTGCTGAACTAAATCGAATCAGGGAGTACCGAAAGAAAGGGGCTGATGTTTAAATCTGTCTTTGTTTTTTGTCTGTGCTGCGCCGTGTGCAGGATCTTAGTTCCTCGACCAGGGGATTGAACCTGTGTCCCCTGCAGTGGAGGCGTGGAATTGTAACCCCTGGACTGCCAGGGAGTCCCTGGGGCCAGTTTTGGAGGTATTTTATAGATACAGACTTTGGAATTTGGTAACTGATTGGAGATGGATATGAGGGAGCAGCAGTACCAAGATTGCCCTCCAGAGTTCTGCCTTGGGAGTTCTGTCATTGGTGGTGCTCGCCGCAAAAGATGAGGGTCGTCGGAACAGAAGGACAACAGATTGGACTGGGTGAAGGATGGCGAGTGCTAGTTGGAGGTCAGGCTGCAAATGTGGCTGTTGGGAATCCTCAGCACGCAGTTTATAAGTGAAGTGATGGATAACTGTGTTTGACTGTGGGGCAGGAGAGGAGGGCCACGGAGGGGAATGTTGAGTGACTGGTGTTGAGGGCCAGGCGGAGACAAGGGATGCGTAATAAGGGCTTTCCGGGTGGCGCACTGGGGAAGAAGCTGCCTGCCGTGCAGGAGACACATCAGGGAGGGCTGGAAAGATCCCCTGTGTAGGGGACGGCGAGCCACTCCAGGGTACGTGCCTGGGACACTGCATGAACCCAGGAGCCTGGCGGGCTACCATCCATGGGGTCGCAAGGAGTCAGACGTGACTGAGCACACACAGACACACACACACGGGAATGAGGTGGATCAACCAGACAGAGTAACCTGGCACAGTCCGTGGGTCACAGGGAGTCAGACGTGACTGAGCACACACACGACACACAGACGTGCACACACACACACAGGAATGAGGTGGATCAACCAGACAGACTAACCTGGCAGGCTACAGTCCGTGGGGTCGCAAGGAGTCAGACGTTGATTGAGCATGCACACAGACAGACACACAGACACACAAAGACATGCACACACACACACACACACACGGGAATGAGGTGGATCAACCAGACAGAGTAACCTGGTAGGCTATACAGTCCGTGGGGTCGCAGGGAGTCAGACGTGACTGAGCACATGTCAGACAGACACACACACGAATGAGGTGCATCAAGCTGACAGATGGAGAAAATCAAGAGGCGACGATGTCACTGAAGCAGGGAGAGACAGGCGTCGTCAGAAGGGAGCCCCGCAGTGCCCGCAAGTCTAGCAGCGCTGAGGTCGTGTGGGGGCGGGTCAAAGGTCAATGACGTGCGGGCAAGTAGACAACAAGGGACAGGGGCACATGGGCACGTGGTTGACTTTTTCCCTTTTTCTATCCAACTCTCAGGTGGCTAAGTTTCAGAGGGAAGGAAAACATAGCATGGTGATCTGTGGAGAATAAGAGTGGTTTAGTTGTACCGCTATCCCAGTGTTGAGGTTGATCATTGTGGGTGTTTCTGGTCTTTCCTCCATTGACAGAGTGCTTCCTGATTATCTGCTGTCCTTATACAATTTTCCTCCATTAACTCATCTGTTTTATCACATGAAGCAAAAAGAACATAGGCTAGGGTACTTTTCATAATGCTTTCATATGGCTTCTGGTCGGTTATTTCATTGCTTGTATTTTATTTTTTAATGAGAGGAAAATTCCAAACTCCATTTTAGAATTAAAAAAAAAACTTTTTAGTAAGATAATCTTCTTTCTTTATCCTTTGATAAAGAGGATTATTGTTTAATTAAGATTCATCCTTTATTGAGTTATTTTTCTTGGTATTATTTCAAATGAAAATATTATGTTTCTGT
This sequence comes from Bos javanicus, assembly GCF_032452875.1. Lineage (NCBI taxonomy): Eukaryota > Metazoa > Chordata > Mammalia > Artiodactyla > Bovidae > Bos > Bos javanicus. The sequence goes on from NC_083874.1 coordinate 107,528,650, forward strand.
CAGTCAGTTCTATAGATATTATTGAGTAGTACTGATAAAAATTGGGTTTTTGATTGGAATAAAGTATAGCTATGCAAAAGTATTCTGAATTAGAAATAATGCAAATTAATTGTGCAGTTTCAGTTACTTCTATGGCCAAGGAAATCATTGATATTTTAATCTTATATTGAAGATTAGAAAAAGCAGTACCTGTCTTCTTTCAGGTTCATATCTGTTAGAGATAAAGTTCTTTATGCTCTTTGAATTTTAAATGTGAATTGTGAGCTTATCATGAACTAAGCGGGTTTAAAATGCTTTCTGAGGGATAAATTTTGTCTTCTGAGAAGCTTATTTGAATATGGCTAAATGGCATTTTGAGGCTCTGGAAAAATTTTTGCTGTGTCTAAGGCCATGAAAATATGATTAGAATTAAACACATCTATACAGTATTATTCTTGTTCTCTTGAGTGTATATACACACACATACATATATATATATACACACACACACACATACATAGAAGGCAGTGGCACCCCACTCCAGTACTCTTGCCTGGAAAATCCCATGGGCGGAGGAGCCTGGTGGGCTACAGTCCATGGGGTTGCTAAGAGTTGGACACGACTGAGCGACTTCACTTTGACTTTTCACTTTCATGCATTGGAGAAAGAAATGGCAACCCACTCCAGTACTCTTGCCTTAGCAGCAGTAGCAATATTTCTGCTGAGCTTGATATGTGCCTTTGAGCATAGCTATTCATGTTAAATTAGACCTAGATAGACTGTAAACCACTTCCTCTTTTTCTTACCCATCCTGAGAAGTTGTGAATTCATCTAAGTACTACCAGCCTTTATATGTATTTGTATCAGCTTTCCTCCCGTTTTATAGGAAAATTTTCTTCTCTATAAACTATTTTGAATCTCAGATAAAACACACTGAAGCTACTTATAAGGTAGGAAGTTAATGCTTGGCAAGGAGAAAATGGTTTGAATATATATCTTGAAATAGGAATGCCAGTTTGACTAAGAAATGAAGATAGTGTAGAACAATCAAGGTGCCTTTAAAAGCCGTGCTTTCTAAGATATGTAGGTCATGCAAACCTAGGGAAGTTTAGTCAAGACAGTTGATGTTCACTTTGGTTATGATTTAAAAAAATACAGCCTCTCAACTTTTAGGGCCGCCACTTCCAATTGAACCAATCACTTTTTGCCTCTAGTTGTATATTGAGATAGGTAGAATGTAATCACAGCCAAAAGAATGCTGTGGGGAATGTTGTCATCAGGAATAAAAATGTAAAGACCATTCATAACTTTTCAGGTACTTTTATTAGAATCTTCATGAAGTTTTGCTCTGCATGAGGTAACTACAGGAAACCTTCTTGGAGAGGCTTTTTTATTTAAGGGCTTAGTCAACTCTGTATTCAGCGGTATAGTGTTTTTTCCTCAAGCTGCTAGTAGTTCTGGACTATACTTTCTTTGTCATAATCTTGTCTATGAGCATTTCCAATAGGTATAAATTAAGGTATCCTCTATAAAGACAGAGATAGACAATGCTAATTATAAAATCCATGGAGAACTCAGTAGGAATAAGGGGATTACGGGATGTTCAGATTCTCGTATCTCTAAACTTTTTCTCCAATGTAATAATTTTGCTTAATAAAAATATAATTTTAATTATTTAGAATTATTATACCATTATGTACATTGTGTTCACATATACCATTATACTTTAATAACTTTGTGAGACCATTGGTACGGTTAGTTAGTGAATACCCACTCTTATTTTTCAAATGAGAACTGTGGCTTGTATGGTGATACCTAATCAGAGTGCTTCCTGATTTACAAGTATGATATTTGGAGCTGCACATTGAGTATTCTAGGCTAGTAGTTTGGTGTCTCTTTTTTCTTATTGATTCTTCTCTGCCTGTTGCCGGGTGGTGAAACAGTGAATGAATTTCTGAAAATACCAGTAAATATAATGAGTGCTTTATTAATTTAAACAGATTAATACCTGTTACTTAGAAAGAGAGACTTGGTCCCAAGATTTCTAGCTGACATAGGTAACTCTTCTAGGGATTTTTTTTTTCCCTTTTGTGAAGAGCACACAATAAATGGAGCAGAGTATGTGGTTAAGGGAAAGGTTCATCGTCTCCTCTCTTCATTGCTCTCTTCCTCCTTTCTCTCCTCCTAACTCTTCTTGTTTCCCTATGAGAGCAACTTAAATATGAAAGTCAGTGGGACAGTGCATCACAGAGATGTCTGTTAGGTTTTTAAAGGTGTAAAGTCCTTGGGAGGGCAGAAAGGCAGGAAGTACAAGTAGAGTGGTCATCCTTGGTGGGAGAGAGACAGCTCCATGTGTCCACATGGGGACGGGATTAGAATGGGAGGGGAAGGAATACGTTTGTGGGCGTGAAAAGGGATGCTGAAGGGGTTTCTGCCTTGTAGTTTCTTTCTAAAGAGGCAGGGGAGGGTAGATCAAGGTGGTTTAGACACAGAAAGTAGGAAAGGGTGGACAGTGGAAGTGGGAGCGTTAAGAAGTGAGTTGACCAGCGAAATGCCATCGTATGTCAGATATTTAGGGCCCATTTGAAGCAATCATCATGTGACTCTCTCAACAGTGGTGGGTTGCCAAATGTTAGCTCAGAGAGAGCAGAAAGTTGGATTTGTCATGGTTGGGGTTTGCTGTGTGGAGACAACTAAGAGACCGGAGAGCAAGGGAATTGAGAATATGGCGAGTGTCAGTGGAGTGAGGCGTCATGGTCATCTCAGTGAGGAAGAGAACAAAAGAGAAGGTGATGGAGTGGAAGAAATTCGGAGACTCAAAGCCTTAGGGCTTCAGTGAAGTTGAAACATGGTTTTAGTGGATCTAGTTAAAAGCACACCAGTGGGGTAGGTGCTTGTGGCCAGAAAGAGACAAACTGAAATTCGTTAATTTGGACCTGTTACATGTGAGGATAATGTCCAGGAAAAGCCGTGACTAATGTAAAGTGGAAGAGAATGTTTTCTCTCCTACTACCTTTAATGAAATCCTCATGACATCATTTCTTGAGGTGAATTTTGTAGAATAATATTTCCCCCCAAAAAAGTACATTACTGAGGCTCTGAGACATGTTGCATTAAGAAATCTGCTTAAATATTTGTTTAACTGAGCAGTTCTAAAATCTGTGCAGTTACTAAACCTTTTGCAATATAATATCCATTAATAACCATCTACACTGGGGTTTTCACCAACACATTGGGCAGGTATTTCGTGTGTCATGTGCTGAAACTGTTCAACTAATGGGAATCGGTAAGAAGGAGCACCACAACATAGTAAATGTTTATTTTGCAAAGAATTTTGACATTTATGTTGATGCATTTCAATACTAAAATATTCATTTTCCTGTTAGAAGTTAACATATGTCCAAAACGTTAAAAATGTTAGTGCGTTATTTTGTTAGTGACATTTGTGATAGTTGTAATTATTGATTAGTAATCTTTAATTATTCATGGATATTCTAAGAAAGCCTACTGTATTCATTCCATAATAGCAGTCAACTATGGCAGATTAGTTAAGGCAAAATAGAGCATTTTTCCCCTCAGATTTCTGGATATGTCCAGAGATTCCGAATCGTGTCGTCAGGCATGTGCCCTGGTTTCTCAGTTGTGCCTGTTATCGTATCGACTTCACTCCCCGTGGTGGTGCCACGATGCTGCAGTGTGGTATTATCTCAGGAGGGCTGAGGCTGAGACAGACGCTTAGAACCTAGTTTGCTTCCTTCTAAAACAGGTTTCCTGGTTGTATTTTATTTGCTGATAATGCAAGGGTAACATTATACATACCACATTTCCTTTCTTTAAAATTTATGATTTTCTCTTTTTTAAGTCAGGATTCTCTTTTGAGTCCTGCTGTTTCTGATTCCATTCTAATAAAGTCTTGACTGAGGCCTTGAAACTTGAAATGTTCTCAGTTCTAGTTACAAAAGTGCTCTGAACAGATAAGAGGATTATTGATACATGTGCAGTATGAGACTATCAAACAGTATGTTTCCATTCATGAAACTTCTCAGATAAAGTTGGAAACTTAAAGCCTTTTACAAGAAATGAAATATGTTGCACAGTAGTCTTTATAGTATCCTTGTGAGGTCTGCAGCAAATACAAGGCCAATAAACTTCATCTCCCTTACCTCCCAAAAGCAATCAACAAAAGAAAACCAAAACAGAATAGCAATCAAAATTTCTGAGAAGTCTGGACGTTAACCCTTTAAATAGTTTTCTGAGAAATGTAATCTTTAAAGGCCTTCTGTGATAATTGACTGCTTTAGAAAATAGTAGTTAAATTCAAGTCTGTAACTTTTGATAAATTAATGACTTCTTACTGAAGACCCTTAAAGTATGTCTTTTTATTTTCTTGATTTGTGAATAAAGATAAATGATGACTAGTAGGTTACTTATCAGAGAATACGGTACAAAAGAATAGTTAAAAAAAAAAAAAGACTCATCAGAGATCTGAGGACAGAAAGAAACCTAAATGAACCAAAATCCAGAAAGTGACAAGCTTTCTTAGGGGGAAAAAAAAAAAAGACCTATGATTTCCTCCATCCTGGGTGGAGCTGTGTGATAAGAAGAAAGTTCCACTGAAAGGAATAAGGAGAAATCAACTGAACAAGCTTTAACCAAACTGGTGATAGCAGTGTAGGCTGGCGGGACAGATTAGAATCTGGGGGAGCCCTCCCCACAGAATGAGGCCGCTTCTGATCTGCTCACGTCTTCGCTGAGTTCAGCAGGGAATCAGAGATGAACACTTGAGAAAGATATCCCGAGTGACATCCTCCTCACATGTAAAAAGTGTTGCAGTATTGTCTGGGGGGCGTGGGGTGGCTGTTTGAGGTTAGAGGCAGGAGGACCGAGCCCTCTGGGTTTTTACTGACAAAAGAATGTTGGAACCCTCTCTCAGATGGATTCTCTGCAGGGACTTGTGGGTCTTCACAGAGTTGGGAGCAGTGGCCTTCTAAAGGCTAGAGAAGGTAGAAAGTTATCTTAGATATAATGTAGTGGGTAAGCCTGGGGAGGAAAGAGAGCTCCCCAGAGCCTGCCTTCTGCCCCCCTCACCCCTGCCAAAGAGCCTGCTGGAATCTGGCCACAGTTCAGATTCCATCCGTAGCTGAAGAAAAACTTGCTGCTGCTCCTGCTAAGTCGCTTCAGTCATGCCCGACTCTGTGTGACCCCATAGACGGCAGCCCACCAGGCTCCCCTGTCCTTGGGATTCTCTAGGCAAGAACACTGGAGTGGGTTGCCATTTCCTTCTCCAATGTATGGAAGTGAAAAGTGAAAGTGAAGTCACTCAGTCGTGTCCGACTCTTCGAGACCCCATGGACTGCAGCCTACCAGGCTCCTCCGTCTATGGGAGTTTCCAGGCAAGAGTACTAGAGTGGGGTGCCATTGCCTTCTCTGGAAGAAAAACTTGATCTAGCCCCAAATATTTGAAGCTGGTGATGGATTAATTAAAACCAAAGCAGTAGCAGAGGACAAGCCCAGCTTATTAACTACAGCCCCAATTCTAGCATCCTGAAAGGAAAAAAGAGTATGTGTGCCTCTTTCTTGAGGTAAACATATAGAATTCAGATTCTGCTTTTTTTTTTTTTTTTTAGTAGAAACCATCTGTTAAACATTGTATGGCCACTAAAAAGTAAGAAATGTGACCTACAGCTCAGAAAATAAGCAGACTTAGGGATGGCACTGTATTGTTAGTGTCTTTTAGGATAGCTTATGCAAATGCTTAGGGGTCTAAGAAAAGATATACAATGTGTGTGAAAAGATATACAGTGTGTATGGAGCAGTTCAGCAGCAGTGTGGATGCTATAAACATGGAAATTCTAGAATGAAAAATTTATCAGAACTGAGAAATTCATTAGCTGGACTTGTCAGTAGACTAGACACAGGACAATTACAGTGAGCTGTGAAGACAGGTGATAGAGAGCATTTAGAATGAAGCAAAAAGATAAAAATAGACAACTGAGTATTTGAGATCATGGGGTAATATCAAAAGGACTAACATACATGTTTAATAATTAGAATTTAAGAAAGGAGAGAGAGATGGGAGTAGAAACGTATTTGAACAGACATGGTTGTGTTTTCTAACACTTTCAATCCAGAAGTCCAGGATATTTAACAGACCCCAAAAAGAATAGTTAAAAGAAAAATTTACATGTACTTATATCCTAGTTGATTACAACGCAATCAGATAAAAAATAAGCATTATGTACAGGGGAATAATGACATGAATTCTTGCTGACTTCATACGAGGAACAATGGAGACCAGAACGCAAAACGCTGAAACAAAAGAAAAAAAAAGCCTCAACTTTGACTTCTATCTTCAGTGAAAGTATCCTTAAAAAAAATGAAGGCAAGCAGCACTTTACAATCACTGGGATGTTTATAATCAGAAAAACAGAAATAACAAGTGTTGGCGAGGATGTGAAAAATTTAGAAGCCTCATACATTGTTGGTGGGAGTGTAAAATGGGTCAACCAGTTTGGCAGTTCCTCTGAAAGTTAAAGTATAGAATTGCCACCAGGCTGTCTCCCTTTTTTTTTTCCTATGACCAACCTAAAATCAGGAGTATGTGTTCTGAAAGGCCAAAATGACATTACAATTTTTGTTGACTGAGTAAAATTAACGGAGTAAATTTCTTGAGTTTACTCAAGAAAAATAAGCATATCTGTTTTTAGAATGGCTATAGTAGTGATGATATTACGTGTAAACGTTCTCAACTCAAAAGCATTAAAATATAAGCTCCATTAGCCATTGTAACTTCCACAGATAGAACAATGCATAGGACATGGAAGTGAAAGTCATTCAGTCATGTACGACTCTGCGATCCCATGGACTATACCATCCTTGGAATTCTCTAGGCCAGAATACTGGAGTGGGTAACCTTTCCTTCCTCCAGAGGATCTTCCTAACCCAGGGATTGAACCCAGATCTCCTGCACTGCAGGCAGATTCAGTTCAGTCAGTTCAGTTGTTCAGTTGTGTCTGACTCTTTGCGACCCCATGGACTGCAGCACGCCAGGCCTCCCTGTCCACCACTAACTCCCGGAGTTCACTCAAACTCATGCCATTGAGTGGGTGATGCCATCCACCCATCTCATCCTCTGTCGTCCCCTTCTCCTCCCACCTTCAATCTTTCCCAGCATCAGGGTCTTTTCAAATGAGCCAGTTCTTCACATCACGTGACTTCAGCAACCAATGAATATTCAGGACTGATCTCCTTTAGGATTGACTGGTTGGATCTGCCATATGACCCAGCAATTCCATTCCTATATAAATCCCTAAAAGAGTTGAAAACAGATACTCAAGTATGTTTGTATGAATGTTCATTACAGCACTATTCACAACAGCCAAAAGATGGGAACTGCCCACATGTCCTTGTTAGTATTAGTAAAACCCAAATAATGATGGCTAAAGTTTATAAGCTCTCACTGTGACCTGGGAGACAGATGGGAGGAAAGAAGGGAAACGGGAGACAGAGAGGGAAGAGGAAGAGAGAGAAGGAAGCCGCTGGGAGAGGCACGTGCCGCTTACACAGTTAGTGACAAAGGGATGGTTTTGGCCTGATCAGAGCAGTTTGTTAAATATAATAATGAGCTTGGGAGTTAGTGAGGGTGAGGCTGAAGTTGGTAAAGTGCCTTGATTACTAGACATAGGGACCTCAAATGAAGTAACACTTTCATTCTCTATGTAGTCTATACATTATAACATATATGTTTCATAATTTGTTAGTTTAAGCAAAGGGAATAAATGTATGATCTTATTATTATGTCCCTTATTTATTTTAATAGCAGAATTTCAGTTAAAATGTCTTAATAATTTAATTCATAATAGTGTACTTTTTTAAGTTACTGAAATGCACAGTTGCTTACTGAGCAAAATCTATCTGTATGTAAATTGAGTCAGTGAGGTCCTCAAAAGGAAACTGGTTGGTGTGCATCTTGCACTTCTGGGTACTTTATAAAAAAACTATAATGGATATTTGTTCCTACACTTGAGGAAAGCTCCATGGAACACAAATTACATTTAGATATTGAACAGGAAGGGAGCTGATTATAGCCTGACGCTTGGGATTTGTTTCCCTAGTGGAGAAATCACCTTATTTAAGAGGATACAGAGTCAGGAAAGCAGACAGTATGCTGGGGAGCTTTACAGCCTGGGTTTTGCTGAACCCCGTTCTATTATACCATAGATTTCTTCAGCATTGTTATTTTAAGACAAAATCTTAATCATTCAAGCATTCCTTTTGTGCATTTAGTTTCCTATTTCATTATTTCAAAAAGTGAAAATGCTTCACTTAGCAAGGGGGTTGTCTTTCTCTTTTTTTGGGCTTCCCTTGTAGATTGCCTGGAGAAATATCAGTAACCTCAGATACACAGATGACACTACCCTTATGGCAGAAAGTGAAGAGGAACTAAAAAGCCTCTTGATGAAAGTGAAAGTGGAGAGTGAAAAAGTTGGCTCAAAGCTCAACATTCAGAAAACAAAGATCATGGCATCTGGTCCCATCACTTCAAGGGAAATAAATGGGGAAACAGTGGAAACAGTATCAGACTTTATTTTTGGGGCTCCAAAATCACTGCAGATGGTGACTGCAGCCATGAAATTAACAGACGCTTACTCCTTGGAAGGAAAGTTATGACCAACCTAGATAGCATATTCAAAAGCAAAGACATTACTTTGCCAACAAGGTTCGTCTAGTCAAGGCTATGGTTTTTCCAGTGGTCATGTATGGATGTGAGAGTTGGACTGTGAAGAAAGTTGAGTGCCGAAGAATTGATGCTTTTGAACTGTGGTGTTGGAGAAGACACTTGAGAGTCCCTTGGACTGCAAGGAGATCCAACCAGTCCATTCTAAAGGAGATCAGTCCTGGGTGTTCATTGGAAGGACTGATGCTGAGACTGAAACTCCAGTACTTTGGCCACCTCATGTGAAGAGTTAACTCATTGGAAAAGACCCTGATACTTGGAGGGATTGGGGGCAGGAGGAGAAGGGGACAACAGAGGATGAGATGGCTGGATGGCATCACCGACTCGATGCACATGAGTTTGGGTGAACTCCGGGAGTTGGTGATGGACAAGGACGCCTGGCATGCTGCGATTCATGGGGTCGCAAAGAGTCGGACATGACTGAGCGACTGAACTGAACTGAACTGAACTGTGGTTCAGCTGGTAAGGAATCCACCTGCAATGCGGGAGACCTAAGTTGGATCCCTGGGTTGGGAAGATCCCCTGGAGAAGGGAAAGGCTACCCACTCCAGTATTCTTGGGCCTTCCTGATGTCTCAGCTGATAAAGAATCCGCCTGCAATATGGGAGTCCTGGGTTTGATCCCTGGGTTGGGAAGATCCCTTGGAGAAGGGAAAGACTACCCACTCCAGTAATCTGGTCTGGAGAATTCCATGGACTGTATAGTCCACGAGGTCGCAAAGAGTCGGACATAACTGAGCAAATTTCACTATTGCTGTCTTTACTTTAATAAATATTCTTTTTTTTTTTTTTTTTTATACTTCTGTGATTCCATCTTTCTTTTTTTTTTTTTTTTTTTATTTTTTTTTATTTTTTATTTTTTATTCTTCCAATTTTATTTTATTTTTAAACTTTACATAATTGTATTAGTTTTGCCAAATATCAAAATGAATCCGCCACAGGTATACATGTGTTCCCCATCCCGAACCCTCCTCCCTCCTCCCTCCCCATACCATCCCTCTGGGCCGTCCCAGTGCACCAGCCCCAAGCATCCAGCATCATGCATCGAACCTGGACTGGCAACTCGTTTCCTACATGATATTTTACATGTTTCATTGCCATTCTCCCACATCTTCCCACCCTCTCCCTCTCCCACAGAGTCCATAAGACTGTTCTATACATCAGTGTCTCTTTTGCTGTCTCGTACACCGGGTTATTGTTACCATCTTTCTAAATTCCATATATATGCGTTAGTATACTGTATTTATGTTTTTCCTTCTGGCTTACTTCACTCTGTATAATAGGCTCCAGTTTCATCCACCTCATTAGAACTGATTCAAATGTATTCTTTTTAATGGCTGAGTAATACTCCATTGTGTATATGTACCACAGCTTTCTTATCCATTCATCTGCTGATGGACATCTAGGTTGCTTCCACGTCTTGGCTATTATAAACAGTGCTGCGATGAACATTGGAGTACACGTGTCTCTTTCCCTTCTGGTTTCCTCAGTGTGTATGCCCAGCAGTGGGATTGCTGGGTCATAAGGCAGTTCTATTTCCAGTTTTTTAAGGAATCTCCACACTGCTCTCCATAGTGGCTGTACTAGTTTGCATTCCCACCAACAGTGTAAGAGGGTTCCCTTTTCTCCACACCCTCTCCAGCATTTATTATTTGTAGACTTTTGGATCGCAGCCATTCTGACTGGTGTGAAATGGTACCTCATAGTGGTTTTGATTTGCATTTCTCTGATAATGAGTGATGTTGAGCATCTTTTCATGTGTTTGTTAGCCATCTGTATGTCTTTTTTGGAGAAATGTCTATTTAGTTCTTTGGCCCATTTTTTGATTGGGTCGTTTATTTTTCTGGAGTTGAGCTGTAGGAGTTGCTTGTAAATATTCTTAATATGCAAGCATCCAAGAAAAACAGTATGACGAACAAGTTTCCCAGGCAGTAAATACTTCTAAAATGATTTGTCTTCAGTAAGAACCCAATTGCTAGAATAAATCATTTAGAAACTGTTTTAATGCTTAAATTCTGTACTGTGATGGGAGTAGAAACTGTGTGTCCTTCATTCTCTCCAGCAGATCAACATCTGCAAAAGACTAAGGTATTTGTTTATTTATAAATCCATTCCTTTTATGAAGGACTTATTGATATTTGCAGTGTTTCATTTACATTATGGAGTTATCAACTGTTTAGAATTTTTTTTTGAGAGACAATCTTCTCTAGCATTGTAATTTCCCTGCAGCTATTCCTCACAAAATCACTCCAAATTTCATGGCTGCTTTGCATAAGAAGTCCCAAAGATATTTGGCACACAGCCTGGAGGTTGAGAGTGAATATTGTGAATATTATCTTTTTCTTGAATCTTACCGCCTGCTGATTTGAATAAACATCTGACTGTTCCTGCAGGGATGAATAATCCCTTTCATTGTTCCTTCTAAGAATGTTATTTGATTGAGTTTATTTACAGACGTCTATGAGAAACAATACATGGTTACTGCCTCAATGAATGCGCAGTTATTAACCAAAGAGTGTTCTGGTGTCACCTCTCTCCATAGTTCTTTCCCCCTTCCTGAGGACAAGTTCTGGGGGCACCGTCTGTCGGGTGTGACTGAGCTCCCCAGGGGGAGTAACTCTGATTGCCAGCCTGATCCAGTGCAACTCTTCCGTGAGAGCGTCCTTAGTGATCAGCGCGGTACAGATGACTGGGGAGTCGAGCAATGGTCACAGAATTTTCAAGATGAATATTTTTGTCTAGTCCAGTGTTCTTCTATTTGCTGATATGGAAACCTAAGAGCCAGAGTAGTTAAGTGGTTTGCCCAAATTTCTCTTCTGACATCAAGAATCTTATTCCTTCTTCCTTCAGTTCAGTTCAGTCGCTCATTAGTGTCCAACTCTTTGCAACCCCATAAGTCGCAGCACGCCAGGCCTCCCTGTCCATCACCAACTCCCGGAGTTCACTCAAACTCATGTCCATCGAGTCGGTGATGCCATCCAGCCATCTCATCCTCTGTTGTTCCCTTCTCCTCCTGCCCCCAATCGTGCCTCCTTTAAGAGCCTTGCTTTGAGACCTGTTACGTGCTTTTTCGGAGAAGGCAATGGCACCCCACTCCAGTACTCTTGCCTGGAAAATCCCATGGACGGAGGAGCCTGGTAGGCTGCAGTCCATGAGGTTGCTAAGAGTCGGACATGACTGAGAGACTTCCCTTTCACTTTTCACTTTCATGCATTGGAGAAGGAAATGGCAGCCCACTCCAGTGTTCTTGCCTGGAGAATCCCAGGGACAGGGGAGCCTGGTAGCTGCCGTCTGTGGGATCACACAGAGTCGGACACGACTGAAGTGACTTAGCAGCAGCAGCAGCACGTGCTTTTTGGTTCAAGTCGTTAATTTGTAATTTACTTCGGCATCTATATAGACTGTCATTTGGAAGAGGGGTTCATTTTTAGCAAAACCTCAATACTTGCCTTTTATATCTTCACCTTTGGACAGGAGATGAAGGTAACTTGAGAGCCTATTTTACTATAATTTGAGAATTTCAGTGAAGAGTGATTTGGAAACTGTATAGGTTTGGTTTTACTTGAACTGTAATTAAGATATTATTTCTTTCAGAATATTTTGAAAGAGTTATCATAGATAGGCTTTTAATTATTATGGAAGTCTCTTAGTTATTATATATATATGTATATATATATTGAGAGGGATATTGAGAAGCTCTGCTTTAATTTTAATGGAATGAAAAGCTGTTCTTAAATGAGATGTGAAACTGATACTGCATCTGTTCTTTCTAGATACCTTTATGGAATTTTTATAGGCTACTCATCATAATATTATTTGATAACATCATATATTACTTCATCACATTGCCTCTCCTTTCCCTCCTTCACTGGCCCACAGCTGTCTCCACTTTGAGGGACTTTTAGCTAGAACTGATCCCTGTTTATCTGGAGAAATCTCTTTACCTTGTTAAATCATCACCAGCCTTAGCAGGCCTACAGGCAAAATTAGACGCTTTGTCCGTGGTAACTGAAGAGAAGCTTTTTAATTTTAATTGTTAAAGTAGCCATTTAATTCATTGATACAATAATCAGCATAATTTGATGTATTGTTAGGTGGATTATTTAAACTTGATATGTAATGCTACACTGACCAGAAATTCTTTTGGTAAAATAATTTCACGTTAATTTGTGGAAATCTGGGCACCAAGTGAGCTGACACTGGTTAAAATGTTTTATAAACTCTAAGCCACAGGACTGGAAAAGATCAGTTTTCATTCCAATCCCAAAGAAAAGCAATGCCAAAGAATGCTCAAACTACCGCACAATTGCACTTATCTCACACGCTAGTAAAGTAATACTCAGAATTCTCCAAGCCAGGCTTCAGCAATATGTGAACCCTGAACTTGCTGATGTTCAAGCTGGTTTTAGAAAAGGCAGAGGAACCAGAGATCAAATTGCCAACATCCACTGGATCATGGAAAAAGCAAGAGAGTTCCAGAAAAACATCTATTTCTGCTTTATTGACTATGCCAAAGCCTTTGACTATATGGATCACAATAAACTGTGGAAAATTCTTAAAGAGATGGGAATACCAGACTACCTGATCTGCCTCTTGAGAAACCTATATGCAGGTCAGGAAGCGACAGTTAGAACTGGACATGGAACAACAGACTAGTTCCAAATAGGAAAAGGAGTACGTAAAGGCTGTATATTGTCACCCTGCTTATTTAACTTCTATGCAGAGTACATCATGAGAAACGCTGGGCTGGATGAAGCACAAGCTAGAATCAGGATTGCCGGGAGAAATCTCAATAACCTCAGATATGCAGATGACACCACCGTTATGGCAGAAAGTGAAGAGGAACTAAAGCCTCTTGATGAAAGTGAAAGTGGAGAGTGAAAAAGTTGACTTAAAGCTCAACATTTTGAAAACGAAGATCATGGCATCCAGTCCCATCACTTCATGGGAAATAGATGGGGAAACAGTGGAAACAGTGTCACACTTTATTTTTCTGAGCTCCAAAATCACTGCAAATGGTGACTGCAGCCATGAAATTAAAAGACGCTTACTCCTTGGAAGGAAAGTTATGACCAACCTAGATAGCATATTCAAAAGCAGAGACATTACTTTGCCAACAAAGGTCCTTCTAGTCAAGGCTATGGTTTTTCCTGTGGTCATGTATGGATGTGAGAGTTGGACTGTGAAGAAATTTGAGTGCCGAAGAATTGATGCTTTTGAACTGTGGTGTTGGAGAAGACTCTTGAGAGTCCCTTGGACTGCAAGGAGATCCAACCAGTCCATTCTAAAGAAGATCAGCCCTGGGTGTTCTTTGGAAGGAATGATGCTAAAGCTGAAACTCCAATAATTTGGCCACCTCATGCAAAGAGTTGACTCATTGGAAAAGACCCTGATGCTGGGAGGGATTGGGGGCAGGAGGAGAAGGGGACGACAGAGGGCGAGATGGCTGGATGGCATCACTGACTCGATGGATGTGAGTCTGAGTGAACTCCGGGAGTTGGTAATGGACAGGGAGGCCTGGCGTGCTGCGATTCATGGGGTCACAAAGAGTCAGACATGACTGAGCGACTGAACTGAATCGTGTTTGATTATTCCTTAAAAAACTTAGTCTATTTATTGCTTCTAATAATACATTTTTTTAAGATCACATTATTTGAAGAGTGTCTTTAAATGAAAGGTTCTTTCACTGATCATATTCCTTTGAATACAGACAATATTATGCTGTGTAACTTAATATAAGGGAAGCAATTTTTTTATTCCACACCTAGACCTATCTACTAGTCTTACCTAGTTGGTAATAGCTTTTTTTTTTAAATTTTATTTTATTTAACTTTACACTATTGTATTGGTTTTGCCATATATCAAAATGAATCTGCCACAGGTATACACGTATTCCCCATCCTGAACCCTCTGCCCTCCTCCCTCCCCATACCGTCCCTCTGGGTCATCCCAGTGCACCAGCCCCAAGCATCCAGTATCATGCATCGAACCTGGACTGGCGACTCGTTTCATATATGATATTATACATATTTCAATGCCATTCTCCCAAATCATCCCACCCTCTCCCTCTCCCATAGAGTCCAAAAGACTGTTCTATACATCAGTGTCTCTTTTGCTGTCTCATATACGGGGTTATTGTTACCATCTTTCTAAATTCCATATATATGCATTAGTATACTGTATTGGTGCTTTTCTTTCTGGCTTACTTCACTCTGTATAATAGGCTCCAGTTTCATCCACCTCATTAGAACTACCTTATGACCCAGCAATCCCACTGCTGGGCATACACACTGAGGAAACCAGAATTGAAAGAGACACATGTACCCCACTGTTCATCGCAGCACTGTTTATAATAGCCAGGACATGGAAGCAACCTAGATGCCCATCAGCAGATGAATGGATAAGAAAGCTGTGGTACATATACACAATGGAGTATTACCCAGCCATTAAAAAGAATACATTTGAATCAGTTCTAGTAATAGCTTTTTAAGAAAATGTTTCTCTTTAGCATTAGTAAGAGGCTTGGGGAGAAATTGTTCTCTTTACTTTCGTAGGGTTCGATGCCCAAGATGTAGCTTGAGGAGAGTTATTTTTACCATTACAGTGAATATTGCTGTAAATATATGCAAGTAAAATACATTCTAACACTTAAATCTCTCCATTGAATATTCTAGTTTTCTGCATAACCTCCCTGTAATTTTCGGTTCTGTTCTCATACTACTCCTACATAGGGATTCTACTCTCTTTAATATTTTAAGAGCATTGACTCAATTGATCTCCTAAGATTATTTTAAAGTATTAGTAGGCATATGTTTGTAGAATAATAAAAACTAACAGTACCACAACTTGTAGAATAACAGCAAATAACCTGGCAATAAGCAAGTGGAGAGACAAAGGTTAAATTCCAGGAAACATGATGTTTACCAGGTAGCATGTGACGAAAAATATTTACTATATAAAGAGACATACTATAGGTATTGGAGACACGGTGTCAATTGAAAAACAAAAACACACAACCTAAAGCTTGGGAATTAGGTTTTATCAATGGGCTTGTTGAGGACTTAAGCCCAGGACACAGCCCCTCAGATAGGTCTCGAGAGATTGCACTGAAAGGGTGAGGGAGGAGTCATAACAGACAGGAATTTTTGCAACCAGCCAGGTAGTTGGAACATCAGTACATTACTGCTGATTAAAGTAAGGTGGACGTCTCATGTTAATAAGTGTAGTCCTTTTCTGCGTGTGGGAAGGTGCAGGAGCCTGGCTCACTGAAGTCGTCCCTTTGACGTGCACCTCTGGTATCGAGGGCCAGTGTCCACTTTCTTCTCCATCCTCTCAGGGTGGACAGCTGAGGCAGCCGCAGAGGCTGATTGTGCGATTCCGTGACATCCTGTGTTTACTGACGTGGCAGGAAACAGTGTTTATCTATGAGAGGAAACGGAAGATGCTGTTTGTGGCCTGCTCTGGTTATTTTTCCACCACGAGTCGAGTATCACTGCTGTTGGAAGACATGGAAGTACAGAGCTTGGCGCTGTGATGCCTTGTTCTTTGTCTGCTGCCAGCAGTGGAACTGGAGTCGCTATGCGACCATTAGTCAGTGCTTTTACTACCCTCACACGCGCTTTGCTGTCGTTCTCACCTCCAGGCTCTCAGCGTTGCTTTCCTTCCTGCTCTTCTTTGCTAACCTCTCTTACCTCTCCCATCACCTGTGTCTGTAGAACGGATCTAAGGATTTGAAATTTTAAGGAAGAGTTTCCTTCCGTTGTGGTATGTGACCTGCAGAAATGCATCCCGTAGCAAATAGTAGCCTGGACGCGCTCCCTTAGTGGCAGAGCTGCCGCCCCTGCCTGCTTGGTTTGCCTTGTCCTTTCCGTTGCCATCGTTCTCATCATCACGTCAGTCTCTGGGAAACCTCCACGCTGCTCAAGTGAAGTTCGCTGTTTAGAAATACATTCCGTACAATTCTCCTCCCGCCCCCTCTACTCCCGTTTTTTCCTTGAAAATCCCTCACAACCGTCAGAAATTTTCTGTTAGACTGATTCCTTCTAGTTTGTGTCTCCCCTGCCCCGCCTTGTGCTAATGCTTATGTTTCTGTGGGTTTTCTTTGCATTTCTTGTTTTCTCTTATCTCATGAATTTCTATTTCTTATTT
This sequence comes from Bos javanicus, assembly GCF_032452875.1. Classification (NCBI taxonomy): domain Eukaryota; kingdom Metazoa; phylum Chordata; class Mammalia; order Artiodactyla; family Bovidae; genus Bos; species Bos javanicus. The sequence goes on from NC_083874.1 coordinate 107,545,513, forward strand.
TTTCCCAAATCATGATATTTATTGAGCAAACAGGCAAATAAAATGCTGCAGAGTTCATGTGCATTTGATTACTTATCACTTGGAATGTTAGGAAACTTGCATTTTATTTACTTGCAAGACAGAGTGAATGGACTTAAGCTGCGGATAAATGCCTGATTGCCTAGCGTAGCTGTGTATGTACCCGACAGTTTACTACTGCTAACAGCTTCTTTCTGCATCTCTCCAGGAAAGGAAGGAGAGGCTGTCCAGATTTGAGTCTATTCGTCACTCAATTGCTGGAATCATTAGATCTCCAAAATCTGCACTGGGCTCTTCAGTAAGTACGATGAATTCTATACATTACTGAAAATAGTCATTGTCTAGCTTTCTTCTGATGTATCAGTGAATGTCATGTAAATTTGTATTTATCAATGGAAAGGTAAGCAGACAATTTAACTTTATGTGTGCATGTGAATCTGTGTGTATATTAATGATATGTGTATAGTAAGACCCATGTAACAGTGAAATAAGGAAGAAAGAAATAAATTTGATTTGTAGACTTTCTGTACTGCGTATAAGTACTTACAGTATTTTATGTACTTTGTAACATTGAGGAAAACTATAAATATAATTATTTTACAGTGAAACATTTTTATAATAGGGATTATTATATATGTATTTAAAAAATGTATCATTTTATATGTGTTCATATTTTTAAGAATGTTTTAATTGGAAAATTAAAGTCCATTTGAAATTTGTGCGTGGCACATGGTAATGTATAGAATATTCACTACTCCTAGTAATAGCAGCTATAGCCAAGCAAGATAAAAAAAATATTCCATTTATATATAAAAGTATAAAGTATTTTTTTGCTTCATTACCTATAATACTAAGTCATCATGCTTTTTATTCTAGCCATGCCTCACTCTCAGTATAGAGCTTTATAGTATTTTATTGAATGATGGTTGAAACAATATTCAGTACAAACTAATTACATGCTTTCCCCCCCATCTTGCCAAGTTTCTACAACATAATATCTTAATATTATTTCTTGTTCTTTAAAAGTTTAGCTAAAACAATGTGACCTACTCATATATTTAAAAAAAAAGTGCTTCCTAACCTTAGATTAGTTCACTGTTCATTTCGGATATATTTGCTATAGTTCCTTTTCAATATGTGGCTTTCCTGGTGCCTCAGTGGTGAAGAATCCATCTGCCAAGCAGGAGACACAGGTTTGATCCCTGGGTTGGGAAGATCCCCTGGAGGAGGAAATGACAACCCACTCCAGTATTTCTGCCTGGGAAATTCCATGGACAGAGGAGCCTGGTGGGCTGAATTCCACGGGGCCGCAAAGAGTTGGACATGATCTAACGATTGAGCATGCACGCTTTTTAATATGTTAGACATATTCCCATATTTATTCCACTCAAGCAACAATCTTTTATACACAACTGTGGCAAGGCATCAGGTATTTTAATTAAAAAAAAGGAAGAAAAATATATTTTGCGTAAAAGATTTTCAACTTATCTTTTAACCTTTGATGCTGCCATTGTCACTTTCAGCGTTCAGAAGTATCCACAGGAGAAAACTAATGCAGACCGTCTCATGTGGCATTAAGTAGCAAATGAAAATTAAAATTGTGTGCAGGAGCCACATGACAGAGTACTTCTCTTTCAAGCCTTATCTCCTGCTCTTATTTTCATAAATTTACAACTCTACAGATAAATAGTAGTTTATAAGACTTGGTTTATTATGATTTGACAGTCAAAGTAAGGCATAGGAGACTTGATTAAGAATTCATGAGAAGTTTCAGAGACTCTATGAGGAGAGTTTTTTTGATAATTTTTATTAGAAGAAAAGGGCTTCCCTGGTGGCTCAGATGATAAAGAATCTGCTTGTAATGCAGGAGACCTCGATTCAATCCGTGGGTTGGGAAGATCCTCTGGAAGAGCGCATGGCAACCCACTCCAGGATTCTTGCCTGGAGAACCCCATGGATAAAGGAGCCTGGTGGGCTACAGTCCATGGGGTCACAGAGAGTCGGGCATGACTGAGCGACTAAGCACAGCACATTAGAAGAAAAAGAAACAGTTCTTACAAGGAAATATTTAAAGTATTTTTTAAACAGAGGATGAAAGAGGTTTTTCTTTTCCTTTACGACACATTGATTTACATCTAGAAACAAAGGAGAAATCCTGTTTGTTCATTAAGATGAAGTTGTATGGGGTTAGCACTCCAAAAGTACGTCAGATATACTGTACACAATCTTCATAATTAGTTGATATAAATCATAGCTTTTTAAATGCCTTAAGATATTTACATGTTTTGTCTCCACTTAAAAGTGGTATTTACCTTATTCTTAAGTAAAATTACTAAATTGGCAGTGATTGATATAGGTTAAATTTGGTGTTTACTGACTGCTTTTATCTGAAATGAAGTGCCTTTCCCACAAAGCATGTACCTCATTCATATATACATTTAAATAACCTTATCAACATCCTTGAAGCTATGAAATGCCCGTTTCATTTAAGAAAATTTCCCTTTGTAATCAAGAATTCTAGTGAATCTGTACGTTGTCTTGCATTTGATCACGTTTTTATCTTCATGATTAAGGCAGTCATTATATCCATCACTTAAGAGCCCTTTGACATTCCCTGGTTTATTCAGAAATCTTATGAACTAAGAAGACTGAGATAGTCTGCACTTTATGACACTGGTACACTGTGAGTAAAGGTACAGAACTACTTCTGTAAGGTGTTAAATATCCTGTTTACTTGAAGAAGATTTTCCCCTCAACTACACAGGTAACTGAGGTCTTGAGTCTTACTGTCTTACTGTGAATGTGAAGGTTTCAGGTAGTATGATAGTCTAAGATAAACTTTAGAGGCTATTTAATTATAATTACAATTTTTTTCTGACATAGTTTAGTATTGTTGAGTATTCTAGTCTGGTAAAGGTAGTGTAAAAGAAGGAAAATTTTTAATTACTCTAAACGAGTTTTTCTTTAAAACTTTTTAAGAACCCTGCCAAAATGGCAAACTTAAGCCAATTAATTTATTTTTTTGTGATATACATCACACAATGCGAAACGCACCATTTCAGCATATACACGCAGTGGTTTTAGCATATTCATTGTTGTGGAACCATCACCATCATATACATACAGAGCCTTTCAGTCTCCCTAATTAGAAACTCCTGTTAGCAATTGGTCTTAATTTCCCCCCTTTTCAATTTTCTGGTAATCACTCATCTATTCTTGATCCTATGGATTTGCCTTTTCTGGACATTTCCCATAAATGGAGTCACGCTATGTGGCCTTCTCCTGCCTGGTTTCTTTCACTTCGTGTAGTGTCTTCTTGATTCATCCATGGTGTAGCATTTATTGGAACTTCATTGCTCTCTATGAGAGAATAGTGTTTCCTTGTGTGGGTTTATCTGACATTGTTTACCTATCCATCAGCTGACATTTAGGTTCTACTTTTGGGCTATTATGAATAAAGCTGCAGGGAACATTCAAATACAAGTTTTTATGTGAATGTATGTTTTCAGTTCTTTCAGTTATATACCAGGGAATTGCTGGGTCATGTGGTAATTCTGTGTTTAATTTCTGAGGAACTACCAAACTGTTTTCCACAGTGTTCGCAGCATTTTGCATTTGCACCAGCAAAGCATATTATTTGAGTGTTCCAGTTCTCTACAATCTCAACACTTTTTATTTTTCCATTTTTTTTAAATTATGGGCATCCCAGTGGGTATGAAATGATATCTTATTGTAGTTTTATTTGCATTTTCCTGACAATTGATGATGTTAAGTATCTTTTAATGTGATTTGTTGTCACTTGTATGTATTCTTTGGAGATATGACTATTCATATCCACTGTATATGTTTTAATTGGTGATTTTCCTTCATTGTTGAGTTATGAGTTCTTTATGTATTCTGAATACAAGCCCCTTATCAGATACATAATTTAAAAATTTTTTTCCATCATTCTTGGAATTGTCTTGACACACAAAAGTTTTTAATTTTGAGAAAGTCCATTTATCTAATTTTCTTTCATTGCACATACTTTTGGTGCTGTATCTAAAAAAATTGTCTAGTGCAAAGTCATGCAAACCCTCACCTGTGTTTCCTTCTAGAGTTCTGTAGTTTTACATATAGGTCTTTGATCCACTGCAAGTTAATATTTGCATATGGTATGAGGTATATATTCAAATTATTTTTTAAAGTGTGGAAGCATATTTAATTTAAAATCTAAAAGCAACAACTATGAAATCGCTGGTTTTTTACTCAAACATATAAAATTGGGAGCTTAGAGCATAATTTTAGATAAAACTGTTAATTGCGTTATACAAAAGGAAATGGATTAATCATGATAGTATTCCCATTGAACTTCTCATAGCTACTTATTTTGCCATTTTTTACACTGTGGCTAAAATGTAGATCTCTCTGTGAAGACAGTCTGATGGAGCACTTTAATCAGAAATGTTGCTGGAAGGAAGAATGTCAGATAATTAGCTCATAGGTGAATTTGACTTTAACAGACTATAATATCTGATGATAGATGTTTAATATTTACTGTTATGGTGAGATTAGTATTTTAATACGCTGTATCAGCTCCAAGCAGGTGTTTCTTTTTTTCTACTGCACTAAAGGAGTTAAATAGCCTATTCTGAGTCCCTCCAGGCGCTGAGGTCTGCTTCATATCCTGCATCTTTCGTGCTTCAGGCGGTTATGAATTTGCATTGAGGACTATTTCTCATAGACTGCTTCTGAAATCAAGGCCAGGGGTGTTAGACAGGGTTCGTTGTATAATCTGAAAGCCTACAGGCGATCATGAGGGTCCATTTCCATTGAAAGTCTTTCAAACCACATTATATTCGATGAGATCTGTTCTAGTCATATCAAGAATACTGCCCTTTCTCCAGAGCCATTTTTTTACTGCAGAATTTTTGTTATAAGTGGCTGAACAATCTCTTCTGTCTTACAGCCCCTTCTGAGTACTAGTTGTTCACTGATGAGTGGAGTACAGAACACATTTATAATAGTAGCACTCTTTGAAAAATGTTATTTAAAATACAAATAAAGCACACTTTGGTCCAGATAATTGTTCTTTAGATGTCAGAAGAATTATTAAATTATTCTTCTGTTGCCTTAAAATTAACATTTTTCTGGATCTAGGTTTTTAAAAATTTTTGAATTACTTTGAACTTGATTGAAAATAAAAATATTCAAAAATAATGATGTGCATCCATAATAAATAATTATATACTAAGTAAGATTTGCTTGTTTGCTTCTGTTTAGAAAATAAGCAAATTATGGTTCAGTTGTGTTTGTTGTACGTTGGTTATCATGTTGGTATTATAATGCTGGGCTTTCACCTTTGGCATAAGGGAATATAGTTATTTTCATTCATAACATAAAAAACTGCTCATGTTTTTTAGTGTCTTTCTTTAAGTCCAACAGAACAACCTTGTACTTCCTCTGACAAGGGATGTTGTTAAGTTCAACTTAGATATTATGTATTTTAAAACTTGGTTGTCTTCCTTTATCCTTAAGGACTTAATATTTATTTATTTATCCCAGACAGTAACATGTAGAAAAATGAGAAATAGGAAAAATAAAAATTAAACTTCTTACATCATATCACTGCCATAAATAGATTGAATTCTCCATGTAGCTAGTCATGTCTAAGAAAACTAAATAATATTCTCAGAATTACATGTTTTGAATCCCTAGTATTATACATAATTTTTAAGAAGAGCTTATCAAGCTTTCAGTTCAGTCAGTTCAGTCACTCAGTCGTGTCCGACTCTTTGCGACCCCATGAATCGCAGCACGCCAGGCCTCCCTGTCCATCACCAACTCTCTGAGTTCACTCAGACTCACATCCACCGAGTCAGTGATGCCATCCAGCCATCTCATCCTCTGTCGTCCCCTTCTCCTGCCTCCCATCCCTCCCAGCATCAGGGTCTTTTCCAATGAGTCAACTCTTAACTTGAGGTGGCCAAAGTACTGGAGTTTCAGCTTTAGCATCATTCCTTCCAAAGAAATCCCAGGGCTGATCTCCTTCAAAATGGACTGGTTGGATCTCCTTGCAGTCCAAGGGACTCTCAAGACTCTTCTCCAACACCACAGTTCAAAAGCATCAATTCTTCGGCGCTCAGCTTTCTTCACAGTCCAACTCTCACATCCATACATGACCGCTGGAAAAACCATAGCCTTGACTAGACGGACCTTTGTTGGCAAAGTAATGTCTGCTTTTGAATATGCCATCTAGGTTGGTCATAACTTTCCTTCGAAGGAGTAAGCGTCTTTTAATTTCATGGCTGCAGTCACCATCTGCAGTGATATTGGAGCCCCCAAAAATAAAGTCTGACACTGTTTCCCCATCTATTTCCCATAAAGTGATGGGAACAGATACCATGATCTTAGTTTTCTGAATGTTGAGCTTTAAGCCAACTTTTTCACTCTCTTATCAAGCTTTATTTTCTATTATTTCAGTACATAGAGTGTGTGTGCTAAGTCACTTCAGTCATGTCCCACTCTTTGCGATCCTATGGACTGTAGCCCACGAGGCTCCTCTGTCCATGGGATTCTCCAGGCCAGAACACTGGAGTGGGTTGCCATGCCCTCCTGCAGGGGAGCTTCCTGAACTAGGGATGGAACCCAAGTCTCTTCTGTCGCTTGTACCGGCAGGTGGATTCTTCACCGCTAGTGCCACTTAGGAAGCCACACAGAGAGTAAGCCTCTTCTTTTATGTGTTTGCTCAGATGCTTACAGCATTTGACCCAGATCATGTCAGAATGACACTGTGTTCTGTACAGGCAATCCCAACTTGATGATAAATTTTCAAATTTACCGAGCTGTGATTTCATACTGATTCATCAGAATGATCTGGTAATAGTTTTAGTTGAGATGTGTAGTATAGCACTTGCACTGAAGACAGTTAATGGACTAAAATGTTATTATTGATGCAGTGGTACATTTTCTCTGCAACATTGTATGAGCTTCAGGTCAGGATGTTTGATTTGGAAAAAATAAAGCTGTAGAAAAAATGGCAGCAATGTGATGAGATGAAAGAGAATGAATGAGAGTCACAGGCACAACTGGAAAAAGTAAATGGATAAAAATAATGAGAAAAAAGAACGATTACTCATAAAAAGAAGTTGAGTAAAGGAACTAAAGAAGCAGGGAAGAAAGCAAAGTCAGGAGAAATCAGAAGGTATTGGAGAAGTATGAGACCAAAAATGAATGACCTTTAAAAAATATGTTTTGCTAGAGATAGGGTCTCTTATTAGACATCCTGGAAGGTACACAAACAGGCAGTCAAGGAAGTGGAAAGTCATGGAAGTAAGGTGATGTTCAAGTTTGATTAAGTTGTGTATCTTTGGGGAAGAGTGACACTAATATTGTTTGGGGAAGAATTGTATAAGAATGTGAATCTGATCAGCATGTAATTCTGCCTAATCATTATGGTAATCATAGTTGTATTATTACCTAATGACTGAACAAACTCAAAGTCTCAAAAAGTACAAAAATTGTTAATTAAGGAATTTGTTAATAAGAGTTTTGCTTCTAGTTTCATAGTATAAAGTGAACATTAGGTAAAGTATGCTTTTGATAAAAATAAGATATCAATGCATGAAAAAAAGATCAATTCTACTTTATTGCTAAAAAAATAGGATTTGTCAATTTACAGATAGGCCTTTGTGCCTGTTGAAGATGGAAGCACTGCTTTACATCCTGTTTGTCCAGCAGGAATGCCAACAGTCATGAAGGTGAAATATCCAGAGTGTTTACATGGCCCTTTCATAGAAAGTCGCCTTTACTGCGTAACTCAGATTCCTACTCAGTAGGCCAGTATTTCCCACCTTTTGCAAGTGTTTGGTGATTTTCTTCTGTTTGTATGACATTTGATTCTTAATCGCCCCTAAAATCTCTCAGTGATATATAGCTTTAAAATTAAAGGGGTCATTATGGAATTTTTTAGAAATGTTTAAAATCCTATGAGTTACTTGTAGACACTATATTATTACACTCGGTTTGAAATAATTCTTTACTTCAATTGTTAAACTAATAACTAAATTTATATAAGGATTTAGAAGAGAATTATGTTCACTTTTATGTTTATTAAAAATTCATAAAAACTCATATGTTAGTGTTGAAATTTTATTTAGCTTGTTTCAAACTCACTGAGAGGTTTACTTGCATATTTTCGATGCTGTTATATTTTAGATTTTTTTTTTTTAATGGTTCCTTATTTGGGTGCTTAATTTGAGTAAAATCCAGACATTGATTTTTTTAAAAAACATTGTTGTCTTTGCTTCTCATAAGGAGCTAATCTTGTGCTCAAATGTTTGAGATAAAAGCATACAAATATTCATTAAATTCTTGGTAATTAGTCTTAATTAGACTAAGACAAAAAAATAACCTCATTCTTAAGTCTGGAAAAAAATTTTCATTTTCTTGGGCTGATTCCTCATTGCCTCTTCATTTAAACCATCTTTTTATCAAACTAAGTTCAGTATGTTTTTTCTGAAATATTCTTTAAGAATAAGGTCTGGGGAAAAAGGTAGATAGCTAGTCTAGTCAATCAGGAAAGCTTGTCTTATTATTGTGTAACTTGTTAATTATGTTATTATGTTACTGCACATATGAAAATGGAAACTTCATCTTCCCCATGTCTTTGACAAAAATTTTAGATAACAAGGAAAAATCTTTCCCCACTTAGGCTGAGAAAGTTGTGATGTTTGAAGTAAAAAGCTTCCTTTCATTTTTGATGTCATTATGAAAGCCTTTGGAATGCTGGATTCCATTGCTGGCACGACCTTCATTCTGTTACTGTCAGGCTTGCAAAGCTGTATTAGAATTTAGTTGAAAGCACATTAATAAAATGTTTTTTTCCAGTGTTTCCAGGGAGATTCCTGAAAGACCTTGGTAGATGCAGTCAGGGGCTGTGTACAGCCTTTTCCTGTGTATGCATGTCTCACATGTACACACACATATACCCATAGTGACTTCAGCCTGCGTTCCATGACGGTATTGTCTAGGGCCAGGAACGGCAGATGGCGAAGTTTTCCTTCCTACCCAAAAGACCTTATGAAACAAAAGAACAGAAGTATAATCCCTATGAAATACCATTGTAAGTTCCTTCCCGTTTATTTCTCTTTTTAAAACAAACAAACAAACTTAGATGTTTCAGAATGATTTTTTTCCCCCAAAATGTATTCCTCACCTTCAGATGCTTAAATGAATTTCTGTGTTAGCTGAGCTTTTGTATTTCCAATGCCCTTCTGACTTAATGAATTCCCCAGGGTCCTTGTTGTCCCACTTCTAAATAAATCAACCTTTTGGAGGATAGGCTGATAGGAGAGGAAATCAAGCACATGATATCCTTGTTTGTGATGCTTTTCTATTATGTAGACCTTTTAAAAAAGAGATAATAATAAAAAGTTTTTTTTGCCTAAAAGTGACACTGAATTTCTTTCTATATTGATTCTTCTCAGAGGAAAAAATCAATAAAACACTCGCCATTGGCGAGACTTGAAAATATTTCTATAACAGTAAAAATTTTAGTGTTTTCTATATTGAAATCCATTGTGACAAAATTTTAAAGAAGAAATATTTAATCATTCTGACCACCTACTTTATAAACTGTTAGTATCAGTATACACAAAAATTAATTTCATATGGATTATGCATTTGTTTTAAAAAAATAATTTTTTTTTTTTCTCATAGTTGTGGCTAGTTCTTTATATAATTCAATTGTAAACCCATTTTGGGAATACAATTTAAATTGTTTTGAAAGTAAAGTATTTGTCATAATTCTAACAAAAGAAAAGGCTTATTCAGCTTATAAACAATTTCCATGTACAGATGCATCATATATGTATTTAAAGAATTAATCTCACAGTGGCAGGGCTTCCTTGGTGGCTTGGATGGTAAAGACTCTGCCTGCAATGTGGAAGACCTGGGTTCATTCCCTGGGTTGGGAAGATCCCCTGGAAAAGGAAATAGCAACCCACTCCAGTATTCTTGCCTGGAGAACCCCATGGACAGAGGAGCCTAGTGGGCTGCTGTCCATGAGGTCACAAAGAGTTGGACACGACTGAGCGACTAGCATTCGCACTCACATGGTGGTAGAAGTAGAAACCAAACTGTGTACTCTTCTTTGAATTCTGTTTGGGATTTCTCAGTTTTTTAAGTCAGTAGGATGGGCTTTGGCTAATATAAAATGGAACTTTGACCAGTAAATTTTAGGCCTCTTCAAGTGATAAAACTTGAGGGCTTCCCTCATAGCTCAGTCAGTAAGGAATCTGCGTGCAATGCAGGAGACCTGAGTTCGATTCCTGGATTGGGAAGATCCCCTGGAGAAGGAAATGGCAGTCCACTCCAGTACTTCGGCCACCTGATGTGAAGAGCTGGCTCATTTGAAAAGACCCTGATGCTGGGAAAGATTGAAGGTGGGAGGAGAAGGGGATGACAGAGGATGAGATGGCTGGATGGCATCACCGACTCAATGGACATGAGTCTGAGTGAACTCCGGGAGTTGGTGATGGACAGGGAGGCCTGGCGTGCTGCGATTCATGGGGTCGCAAAGAGTTGGATACGACTGAGCGACTGAACTTAACTGAACTGATTCTTGCCTGGAAAATCCCATGGACAAAGGAGCCTGGTGGGCTACAGTCCGTGGGGTTGCAAGAGTCAGACACGACTTGTCGAGTAAACCACTAAGTGACAGAAACAGTGCAGGCTCTCTTCAAGCTAGTTCTCATTTACCAGAAAGGTGCCTGTGCCTTACCTATGAAGAGTTCCTATGACCTGGGGCAGTTCAGTTTCTGTGGGTGATAAACAGAAACAAACAAACAACTTTTTACTTGTAACCATAAGATGTATGCTTTCATCTATTATTTTTTTAATATAAATTTATTTATTTTAATTGGAGGCTAATTACTTTATAATATTATATTGGTTTTGCCATACATCAACATATTAATTAGAAACATTTCAAAGAAACATAACCAGCTCTGAGTTACCTCTATTTGTTGTTAGCATTTGGCCTCCTAAAATAACGGATGACTTGCTTCCTGCTGCGCTCATGGCTTGTATCCCCCCCGCCTTGTTTTTGTCGCATGTTTGCCATTGCACCTTGGTGGTTTCAGGGATGCTGTTTCAGCTGAGCCTTTGTCTGTTGTTGCTGTGTAGGATCAGGACCAGCCCTGTGGCAGAGGTAATGGTTAAGGAAGTCGGAGGAGCAAGGATGAGCAGGCGCAGCAAGAGGAAGCCATAGTGCTTCTGGAACCCATGACAGGGGCAGCCATGTGATCAAGAGTTAATGCCATAAAAACATATAATTCAACTTTTACTTCTTTGAAAATGAAGTTGTTTATGAAAAGTGTCCCTGATAATACTCTCATTTCATCATAATCCTCTGATTGAAGATTTTTAAATATATGTATTTTATAATATGGTGACTCAGACTACAGTGCTAACTCTAAATGCTAATATTGTGTGTACCTATGTCTGATAGAAAAAACAAATAATCTTGCAGTATTTAAGGGTATGTATTACACTTCAGCATCAGTGCTCCAGGAGGTATTAAAAGATTATGAACATTTCAGATTTTTCAGATAACGTTTAATTGGTCAATTAAAGGGAGGAACATAGGTAAGAAGTATTTATAATTGCTATTAGTCCTACCAGAAAAAAATTGCTATCTTCTCTAACTTAATGTGTTTTTTTTCAATATTTGCTTAAGTTCTGTGATACGATCCCTGTGCTTGAGAAACCTCTGGCAGAACAGGACTGGTACCATGGTGCAATTCCCAGAATAGAAGCGCAAGACCTGTTAAAACAACAAGGAGACTTCTTGGTGCGAGAGAGTCATGGGAAACCTGGTGAATATGTCCTTTCTGTATTTTCTGATGGACAAAGGAGACACTTTATCATACAATATGTTGATGTACGTTTCCACTTTAGTTTATATGTATATTTTGATGTAGTTATTTGAGGTATACTTGTAATAAAATGATGAATGATTTGTGGTAAATGCCTATAACAGTAACTTTAGCACTTAATGTTTTTTTAAATTCCTTAACTTTAGTGCTCCAAAATGCACTGAAATTTTCATCTTTTAAAGGAAATATGCATTTTAAAATATTAAGTTAAAAATAGTTATAATTTGCATTAAATTTAAATGCATTAATATTTAATATTTTAAGTTAACTTTGTTTATGATCCTTTAAATTAAAAATGAAATATGTGATTATTACAATTTTTTTCTAGAGAAACTTAACTATGATTTTTATGCTCTTAAAATTGGACCTTGAAATTGCACAAAAATGTTGCCACAAGATTTTTAAGAAGTATTTTATTAAATAATAATAATGAAGTACCTTAATGAATGAGATGGTGATAGTTGAATTGGTTTTATGATTCACTGAGGATTAATGGGTTTTTTTCCATTTAAGTATAAGCTTTTATTTGTTGGTGTTAATGAACAGTAAATAGGAATTTAGGAAGAATTTTAAAAGTGATCAAGTCACATTGCTTGTTATACTGATTTATTTATTGAAGTTTAAGTATTGTAAGCTGTTTCCTTTTGTGTTGCATTCTTTATTAACCACTAAACAGATGAAGAGTGTTTCAAAATTCTTTAATTTTATCCACTGAGAAATTTTAAACTTTTTGGCATAGGAAGGAATTAATGCTTCTGTTTGTCATTTTTTAACCTCATCATTTCAAACAGCATGCATTTTCAAGCTGGCTGCCTATAGGATTTCAGTAAATGTCCAGGCACTATAGCGACACTAAGTACTTACAAGAAGATTGAACCATTATCATTAGATGAATTTCAGAAGGTTTTAGGAACATATATGTTCCAGTTCATACATAGTTCATATAACATATAAATTCATCTAATGATAATACATTACATTTTATCTATGTGTTACATAGATATAGTTCTGAGCTGAAATTCACATATCATAAAAATAACCATTTAAAAGTGGCATTTAGTGTAGTCACATCTAAGAATTATATTTAAAGGAAAATAGATGTTGATCAGATGGGTTAAGATAAGCCGTTTAAAGTGTATATTATGTTAATTTTGTATAGTATTCAGATCTCAACTTGATGATTATAATTGTTTACTCTCATACATCAAACTTACTGTTTCTAATAGTATATCATTCCTTATTTCCTTGGCAAACTGTTTTATAATTTGCATCTATCTTTAAATTATGGGTGTATTGATAGATACCCTTCCTTATTACAACCTGTAACCATGTTGGCAATATTTGTAAAATGGTGTGAGAATTTAGAAGGAAAGAGGGTAGGTAAAGTATGAACTAACTACAACTTATATGAATGTTTCCTTCTATTTTCTAAGCTCTAAAAGTTACTATTTTGAAATGTTTCATACAGTAAGACTGAAATATTTCTTTTATTACCTATTATAGTTTAAAATGTAACCTCAGGAATTTAAATTAGTTTTTTTAGAAACAAAATGGAAAGGGTCCACTTGGAAATTATCACCTGTCTTTATATTTCCATTTTGTTTTAAGTAACTAAAGTGAACAGCATTATATATTCAAAAAATGAGACATTGTTACAAGTTCACATTTAAAGATTTTATTTGGCTTCCTCTGACATTGAAATTTTGCAGAGATCTTTGAGAGTGCCTATGTTTCTGTAAATGCCTCCAGTTTTCCACTGCCTAATTTTATTTAATTTGCCCTCCTTATATAATGTTGAGTTCTTCAATCATAAGAGTTTTGAGGTGAAATAGACTACTGGGAAAAATTTTAATTCTTTTTCTTTTTATGTAGGTGATTCTTACTTGGTCTAAATTTATTGCATTTCCTTCGTCATATACCTGTTGTCTGGAAGGGTTTTATAAATGGGGAAGTCATTACCAGATATTTATTATATTGCCTATTGAAATTTTATTCCGATCAATGACTTTTTAATCCATTACTAGATTATAAAAGCTGTACATAAGTGAGGGGACGGGTGTCCTCAGAGAGGAAGATATAAAGACATATAGGATTTTAGAAAATGGAAAAAATGTCAAGTAGTAGACCAATGGAAACTTGGGTTTCAAGCTCAGATATGTACTTGATAAGCTCTGTGGTTTGGGATGTAATGGGGGTAATAGCCAATACAGTGCTTGTGAGAGTCGGAGAGTGAATATATTCTTATTAAGTGCTGTGCAGATCATTAGGCATTTTTACCATTGTTTGAACACTTTATGTGAGAAAACATACAAACGTACTTTGTATGGAATATCAATGTAATTGGAGAATTTAAAAATTCTTTCTGGTTCCTGTTGAGATTTATTTGTGAAATTTAAATAATGGTAGAAATGTTATTTTGAAAATCATGTATTTAAGTTTGAGGCATTCATTGATCACAAATAATGTTGTTTTTAGTAACGTTGTCTCTGCCAGCTAGAGTCTAGTTTGGCAGCTAGTTTGAAGCTTTATTTTTGTGTGCCTATCAGTTATTTTACAACGTGGTATGAGGCCACGTGCTGTGAACATTATGGCTGACCTGCATGGATGCAGATACTTTCAGTTTTCACCTTTCTTACTATGCTAGCAGAGAATGTCTGTTGTTTTAGCTAGTTCAAGCAGGGACAACTGTACTTTTTATTGGATGTTAATGTATTAAGCATATCTAAGTATCTGAATCTCAGTGTAATTCTAGTGTTACTTACTGACTATTCCATAGTTATTAACCTGTTTATGGTGCATATTGTAAAGTCACAGTTAGAGTTTGTACCTAAAACTATTTATCTTGTGTCATAAATATTGGTAGATTTTCATAGATTCAAATAGCATCGTTAGATTTCATATGTTAATGTATAATCAAATCCTTGCTTTTGTATAAGATAAACAAAAATATGTGATAAAGTGTTTCAGAGGAAACTTTTATGCTGTTATTAATAGGAAAGTACCAATTCATATTTCTCTGATTTATTTATCTGACACATTTGCTAAAAACACATTTTGGTAAAGTATCATTTTATTCATGTTGGGAGGGTAGGAAGTATCCATGTTGGCAAGGTAGGAAGGTGAAATTAAAAATGCATGGCCTACTGCTTGGTGAGCTTAATACCTGGTAGGTGAGACATTAGTAGAATTTATGAACAGAGAAACATTAAAGATGCAGAATTAGAGATGACTGAACCAAACATTTGAATTAACATCTGATAATGAATTGAAAAATAGCAACATAGTAAATATTTTAAAATAAAACTTGGGGGAAAGTCCTCTGTATAATTGCATATCATCATTTTTTATTTCTTCATTCATTTCAATTAAGAAGTACTAGTTGAGCAAGTATTCTGTAGGACCCTGGGATGTGGGCCAGTCAAAAATAACACGAAAGTGGAGGCCATGAGTAGTAAGTATGTGAAATTAGGTATCTCAGCATGTTGTATCATCAGTTCATTCAGCAGGTACTTACTGGATGTCTGTCATGTGCTAAGTTCCGCTTTGAGCTGATGGATTAATCTCTGAATGTACCAGACAGGTTTGCTTTGTTTTGTTGCCACAGTCTCTAGGCTCTTTGAACTACCTTTTAAATCCATACTATGGGTCTTCAGACAGACTGAGTGAAAGTATATACAGATGCACAGTTTGTTTGTGTGACAGTCAATTCCAAGTTTGTAGCCTTGTCCTTGTATGCTTAAGATTCTTTTAACTGTTTCACTACCCAGCCATTCACGGATTCAAGAGAAGGCAGTATATATACCTTGAAGTGAAAATGAAACCATCATGAGATATCATTTTCTGTGCCCCAGGCACATAAACAGGGACTTAGGAGACTTCCTTCTTAACAATAAAACAAATCCATTCCAAACGCTGATTAATTAATTTCCAGGAAATGCTAATTGAGTGAGTGCTTTTGAGGCCCAGACATATCACGATGGAGCTTACATGGTGGGGAGAATTCGCGGTCATTTATAAATCGCATACAATATATGAATTTATAAACCATAGTGAATGCTATAAAGATACACAGTGCTCTGAAAGCTTTTAACTGGAAAACTTAAGGAAGTTAATGTTTGAGACAACATCTGAGGAATGAATAAAAGTTAACTAGGAGATGCCATGCCAGGATCATTTTAATATTATTCCTCAGGTTCCCCAACAACCTTTTCTGTTTACTGGTTTAACTGGTAATATGTTACAACTAGTCAATGTGCTGTTTTTATTTGAGAAAGCTAAAATTTATGTTTTACATTTTTAGATTTGGGTATTACCCCAGAAAGGAGTGTTTTAGCATTTTGCTTTTATTCAGCTTATTCATCTTGGCCTCTTTCAGAAATGATTTTCCTTTTTATTTTTTTCTGAAGCATGCTTATCCTCAATTTCTTTTTTTTTCAGATCTCCTCAGGCATAATATTTCAAATTAACATTCATTGAATCCCCTTCTCATTTTTATGTGCTTATGCTGTTCTGTCTGACTTTCTTGCATAATAATAGTCTTCTGGAAATATGTGTAGCAACAAAATCTGATTCTGCTTTTTATGTGTTTTTCATCAGTATGCATGATTGATTCTTAAGTTGCACAGTGATAAATCAGGAATGAATTCTGGATATTGTGAATGTTTTAAAAACAAAAGTAATGCATACTCTTAGTGAAAATTCAGAAATATGTATCACAGAATGTGTGCTTCACAGTAACACCCCCTTATAGACTCAGGGAATATTCTTTGAGATTTAAAAAATATCTAATAGTATGTATCTATGTAATTCTTATTTTATAAAATTGAGCCCTAGCATATTTTTATTTATACTTATTTTTTAATATGTTACTTGATTTTTAAAAATGTAATACAAATGACAGTCAACACAATTTTGTCAGAATTTGTGGAAATTTATTGTCTACTACTGTTTTTATTGCTTCTTTTGAAATTCACATAGAAATCATTAGTAGCTCCAAAAAGAAATCTCTTATTTAAAATGAATATGAATTCTCTCAGTCACATTATCATTAAAGCCACATTAATAGTCACATTATTATTAAAGTAGAGAAACTTTAAAAGAGCCTATCTATATGTGAACCCAACCTCTTAGCTGAATTATAATACATTTGCACAGATTTGTACAAGGTCAAATGTAATATTTGGAATTTTGAGTGTATCAAGAAACAAGTCTTCAACGTTTTTTGAATGTACTTTTTAGTTTTTTTAAATAGAAGTATAAATCGTCTTCCAATGTTGCGTTTGTTTCAGGTGTACATCATAGTGATTTGATATTTTTACGCAGTGCACAATGATCACTGTGATAGTCTAGTGATGATCTGTCACTATAGCGTCATTACCCTCTGTTGACTGTGTTCCCTGTGCTATGCAGTGTGTCCCATGACTTCTGTGTTGTATAGCTAGAAGTTTGTACCTCTTAATCTCCCCTACCTGTTTCTTTCATCCCTCTACCCTCTTCCCCTCTAGCAAAGACCACTTTGTGCTCTGTATCTATGAGTCTGTTTCTATTTTGTTAGTTTTGTTTTTTAGATTCCATACATAATATTTGTCTTTCTCTGACTTATTTCACTTAGCATGGAATCTTCTAGGTCCATCCATGTTGTCACAGATGGTAAGGTTTCATTCTTCTTTATGTCCAATTAATGTTCCAATGTGTGTGTGTGTGTATATATCTTATTTCCTTTCCATTCATCTATTGATGGATAATTAGGTTGATTTGATATCTTGGCTATTGTAAATGATGCTGTAATAAACATAGGGATGCATATATCTTTTCTAAGTAGTTTTTATTTTCTTTGGAAAAATACCACATTGAGGAATTGCTGGATCATATTATACTTCTTCCTAGGTGGCACTAGTGGTAAGGAACGCGCCTACCAATGCAGGAGACAGACAAGGGTTTGATTCCTGGGTCGGGAAGATCCCCTGGAGGAGGGCATGGCAACCCACTCCAGTATTCTTGCCTGGAGAATCTCATAGACAGAGGAGCCTGGCGGGCTGCAGTCCATGGGGTTGCACAAAGTCAGACATTCCTGAGCACACACATATTGCAGTTCGAGTTTCAGTCTTTTGAGGAAGTGTTATACTGTTTTCTGTAGTGACTGCACCAATTTACAGTCCCACTGACAGCACGTGAAGGTTCTGTGAATATGCTGTTCTTCACCATAGTTGTTTAGATGAACTTTATGAGCAACCGGCCTTGGCGTTATTTTTAGATTCTTTATCTTCATCTTTAAGAAAGGGAGTTGATGGGGTTTGCACTGTGTTAGGACTCAGGATGTCCCTGATGTCAGAAGGATTGCTTTAAACAAGTAATTGCCAGAAGTCAGTTTCTCCTTTCGGCCCATGAAGGGGGTACCGCTGCTTGTGTTACTCTCTGTATTACTCCATCATGATTGCTGTATCAGTGGCAGAAAGCCACCTTCAGATTAAAAACTAGATATGTTCTTTAGAATTGGAAACTGAAAATTCCCATTATTTTATTCACAATTTCTCTAGTTAGAAGAGATACATTAGAAATTTATACAAGATCTTAGGACACTAGTGGCTAATTTGAAATTTCATTTTCTCTGTCAGCTTCATCTCATTATTACATTTTATTAAACACTCTCCTGTTTGACTACATCTAGTTCACCTTGATTCATGGACCTAACATTCTAGGTTTCTGTGAAATATTGTTCTTTACCGCACTGGACTTTACTTTCACCACCAGATACATCCACAACTGAGCGTCGTTTCTGTTCTGGCCCAGTCACTTGGTTCTTTCTGGAGCTATTAGTCATTGCCCTCTGCTCTTCCCCAGCATATTGGACACCTTCCGACTTGGGGCTCATCTTCTGGTGTCACATCTTTACTGAACATTGATGTCTTAGGAATCAGTGAACTAAAATGGATGGGAATGAGCCAATTTAATTCAGATGGCCACTGTGGGCAACAGTTCCTTAGAAGAAATGGAGTAGCCTTCACAGTAAACGGGAGGCCAACATGCAGTGTCTAGGTGCAGGCTCAGAAACCACAGAATGATCTCAGTTTGCTTCCAAGGCAAACCATCCAACATCACAGTAGTCATAGGCCCCGACCACTGATGCTGAAGAGGCTGAAGTTGACCGGTTCCTAGAAGACCTACAGACCTTCTAGAACTAGCCAAAAAAAATAGATGTCCTTTTCATCATAGGGGACTGGAATGCAAAAGTAGGAAGTCAAGAGACACCTGGAGTAACAGGCAAGTTTGGCCTTGGATAACAAAATTAAGCAGGGCAAAAGTTAACAGAGTTTTGCCAGGAGAACACACTGGTCATAGCAAAGACCCTCCTCCAAAAACACTAGAGACAACTCTACACGTGGACATCACCAGATGGTCAATATGGAAATCAGGATGATTATATTCTTTGCAGTCGAAGATGGAGAAGCTCCATACAGCAGGAAAAACAAGATCTGGAGCTGAGTGTGGCTGTGATCATGATCTCTTTATTGTACAATCAGACTTAAATTGAAGAAAGTATGGAAACCATAGGCCATTCAGGTATTACTAAATCTAATCCCTTATGGTTATACAGTGGAAGTGACAAATAGATTCAAGGGGTTAGATCTGATTGACAGAGTGCCTGAAGAACTATGAATGGAAGTTCATAACATTGTACAGGAGGCGGTGATCAAAACTATCCCCAAGAAAAAAGAAATGCAAGAGGGCAAAGTGGTTGTCTGAGCAGGCCTTACAAATAGCTGAGAAGAGAAGAGAAGCGAAAGGCAAGGGAGAAAGGGAAAGACATACCCATTTGAATGCAGAGTTCCAGAGATAGCAAGGAAAAAGAAGAAGACCTTGTAAATGGACAGTGTAAAGAAGGAAAGGAGAACAACAGAGTGGAAAAGATGGACATCTCTTCAAGAAAATTGGAGATATCAAGGGAACATTTCATGCAAGGATGGACATGATAAAGAACAAAAATGGTACGGATCTAACAGAAGCAGAAGAGATTAAGAAGATGTGGCAAAAATACACAGAAGAACTATCGAAGAAAGGTCTTTAATGACCCAGATAACCAAGATGGTGTGGTCACTCACCTAGAGCCAGACATCCTGGAGTATGAAGTCAAGTGGCCTTAGAAAGCACTAGTATGAACAAAGCTAGTGGAGGTGATGGAATTCAGGTTGAGTGACTTAAAATCCTAAAAGATGATGATGTTAAAGTACTGCACCTAATATGTTATCAAATTTGGAAAGCTTAGCAATGACCACAGCCCTGGAAGCAGTCAATTTTCATTCCTATCCCAAAGAAGGGGAATGCCAAAGAATGCTCAGACTACCATATAATTGTGCTCATTTCACATTGTATTAAGGTTATGCACCAGATCCTTCAAGATAGGCTTCACTAGTGCATGAACCAAGAACTTTCAGATGTAGAAGCTGCATTTACAAAAGGCAGAGGAACCAGAGATCAAATTGCTAAAATTCATTGGATCATATAGAAAACAAAGGAATTCCAGAAAAACATCTACTTTTGCTTCATTCACTACAAGAAAGCCTTTGACTATGTGGATCACAACAAACTGTGGAAAATTCTTAAAGAGATGGGAATACCAGACCCCGTTACCTGCCTCCTGCGAAACCTGTTTGCAGGTCAAGAAGCAACAATTAGAACTGAACATGGAACAACAGACTGATTCCACTGGGAACAGAGTACCTCAAGGCTGTATATTGTCACCCTGCTTATTTAACTTCTGTGCAGAGCACATGATGAGAAATGCCAGGCTCGATGAATCAGAAATTGGAATCAAGATTGCTGGGAAAATATCAACAACTTCAGGTACGTAGTTGATACCATTCTAATGGCAGATAGTGAAGAAGAACTAAAGAGCCTCTTGATGAGGGTGAAAGAGAAAAGTGAAAAGCTGACTTAAACCTTAACATTCACAAACCAATTTGCCTTGATTCAGGGACCTAACATTCCAGGTTCTTATGCAATATTGCTCTTTACCAGATTGGACTTTGCTTCTTTCACCAGTCACATCCACAACTGGGTGTTGTTTTTGCTTTAGCTGCATCTCTTCATTCTTTCTGGAGTTATTTCTCCATTGATCTCCAGTAGCGTACTGGGCACCTACCAGCCTAGGGAGTTCATCTTTCAGTGTCCTGTCTTTTTGCCATACTGTTCATGGGGTTCTCAAGGCAAAAATGGTGAAGTGGTTTGCCATTCCTTTCTCCAGTCGACTATGTTTTGTCCGAACTCTCCACCATGACCTGGAATGTTAGATCCATGAATCAAGGCAAAGTGGAAGTGGTCAAACAGGAGATGGCAAGAGTGTATGTCAACATGTTAGGAATCAGCAAACTAAGATGGACTGGAATGAGTGAATTTAACTCAGATGACCATTATATCTACTACTGTGGGCAAGAATCCCTTAGAAGAAATGGAGTAGCCCTAATAGTCAACAAAAGAGTTCAAAATGCAGTACTTGAATGCAGTCTCAAAAATGACAAAATTATCTCTGTTCATTTCCAAGGCAAACCATTCAGTCTCACAGTAATTCAAGTCTATGCCCCGATCAGTAATGCTGAAGAAGCTGAACGATTCTAAGAAGACCTACAAGACCTTATAGAACTAACACCCAAAAAAAGATGTCCTTTTCATTATAGGAGACTGGAATGCAAAAGTTGGAAGTCAAGAAACACCTGGAGGAACAGGCAAATTTGGCCTTGGAGTACAGAATGAAGCAGGGCAAAGGCTAATAGAGGTCTGCCAAGAAAATGCACTGGTGGTCATAGCAAACACCCTCTTCCAAAACACAAGAGAAGACTCTACACATGGACATCACCAGATGGTCAACACTGGAATCAGATTGATTATATTCTTTGCAGCCAAAGATGGAGAAACTCTAGACAGTCAGCAAAAACAAGACTGGGACCTAACTGTGGCTCAGATCATGAACTCCTTATTGCCAAATTCAGACTTAAATTGAAGAAAGTGGGGAAAACCAGTAGACTATTCAGGTATGACGTAAATCAAATCCTTTACTGTTATACAGTGGAAGTGACAAATAGATTCAATGGATTAGATCTGGTAGATAGAGTGCATGATGAACTATGGACGGAGATTCATGACATTGTACAAGAGTCAGTGATCAAGACCATCCTCAAAAAAAAGAAATGCAAAAAGCAAAATGGTTGTCTGAGGAGGCCTTACAAATAGCTGTGAAAAGAAGAGAAGTGAAAGGCAAAGGGGGAAAGGAAAGATATACCCATTTGAGTGCAGAGTTTCAAAGAATAGCAAGGAGAGATAAGAAAGCCTTCCTCAGTGATCAGTGCAAAGAAATAGAGGAAAACAATAGAATGGGAAAGACTAGAGATCTCTTCAAGAAAATTAGAGATACCAAGGGAACATTTCATGCAAAGATGGGCTCAATAAAGGATAGAAATGGTATGAACCTAACAGAAGCAGAAGATATTAAGAAGAGGTGGCAAGAATACACAGAAGAACTGAACAAGAAAGATCTTCATGACTCAGATAATCACTATGGTGTGATTGATCACTCACCTAGAGCCAGACATCCTGGAATTCAAAGTCAAGTAGGCCTCAGGAAGCATCACTACGAACAAAGCTAGTGGAGGTGATGGAATTCCAACTGAGCTATTTCAAATCCTAAAAGATGATGCTGTGAAAATGCTGGGCTCAATATGCCAGCAAATTTGGAAAACTCAGCAGTGGCCAATGGACTGGAAAAGGTCAGTTTTCATTCCAATCCCAAAGAAAGGCAATGCCAAACAATGCTTAAACTGCTGCATAATTGCACTCATCACACACGCTAGCAAAGTAATACTCAAAATTCTCCAAGCCAGGCCTCAGCAAATCGTGAACTGTGAACTTCCTGATGTTCAAGCTGGTTTTAGAAAAGGCAGAGGGACCAGAGATCAAATTGACCAGAGATCAAATTGCCATCATCTGTTGGATCATTGAAAAAGCAATAGAGTTCCAGGAAAACATTTACTTCTGCTTTATTGACTATGCCAAAACCTTTGACTGTGTGTATCACAATAAACTGTGGAAAATTCTGAAAGAGATGGGAATACCAGACCACCTGACCTGCTTCTTGAGAAACCTGTATGCGGGTCCGGAAGCAACAGTTAGAACTGGACATGGAACAACAGACTGGTTCCAAATAGGAAAAAGAGTATGTCAAGGCTGTGTGTATTGTCACCCTGCTTATGTAACTTATATGCAAAGTACATCTTGAGAAATGCTGGGCTGGATGAAGCATAAGCTGGAATCAAGATTTCCCGGAAAAATATCAATACTCAGATATGTAGTTGACACCACGTTTATGGCAGAAAGCAAAGAACTAAAGATCCTCGTGATGAAAGTAAAGAGGAGAGTGAAATAGTTGGCTTAAAGCTCAGCATCCAGAAAATTAAGATAATGGCATCTGGTCCCATCACTGCATGGCAGATAGATGGGAAAACAGTGTCAGACTTTATTCTGGGGGCTCTAAAATCACTGCAGATGGTGACTGCAGCCATGAAATTGACAGATGCTTGAGCCTTTGTAGAAGTGTTATGACCAACTTGGACAGCATATTAAAAAGCTGAGATATTACTTTGCCAACAAAGGTCCATCTAGTCAAGGCTATGGTTTTTCCAGTAGTCATGTATGGATGTGAGAGTTGGAGTATAAAGAAAGCTGAGCGCCCAAGAATTGATGCCTTTGAACTGTGGTGTTGGAGAAGACTCTTGAGACTCCCTTGGACTGCAAGGAGATTCAACCAATCCATCCTAAAGGAAATCAGTCCTGAATATTCTTTGGAAGGACTGATGCTGGAGCTGAAACTCCAATTCTTTGGTCACCTGATGCGAAGAACTGACTTGTTGGAAAAAACCCTGATGCTGGGAAAGATTGAAAGTGGGAGTAGAAGGAGACAACAGAGGATGAGATGGTTGGATGGCATCACCAACTCAATGGACATGAGTTTGAGTAAAGTCCAGGAGTTGGTCATGGACAGGGAGGCCTGGCTTGCTGCGGTTCATGGGGTCGCAGAGTTGGACATGACTCAGCAACTGAACTGCCTGAATTTTATATTGCACAAATAGAGTTTGAGTTTTTTTATCCTTTATCTGGGAAAATATCTTCCAGTAATGTAAGTAATATCCAAATTTGGAGAGTACGGAAATTTCTTGTTTCTTACCATGCTGCTGCTGCTGCTGCTAAGTCACTCAGTCGTGTCCGACTCTGCGACCCCATAGACGGCAGCCCACCAGGCTCCCCTATCCCTGGGATTCTCCAGGCAAGAGTACTGGAGTGGGTTGCCATTGCCTTCTCTGGTTTCTTACCATAGGATTTTCTTAAAACGGAACACATTTGTATCTGTATTCATACACATGTACATGGAGCTATTTGTGAATAATCAGATGGGAGCCTTTGTTACACAACACTGTACCGTAATGCTCCTTTCATTGAAAAATAGCCTCAATAAGATGTTTTTCATTGCTAAATTTATTGCCATTGGTTCTTTCATAAGATTACCAATGGATGTGCCTTTTTGAAGTCAGAGGAAAGCGGTTTTGACAGAGTTTGGGAACATGTTACTAACTCATGTGTTGGAATCACAAGTGTGAAGATGTGACTGTGCTGATGTGCACAGATTTGTCTCTGCTGCATTTTCTCTATCAAGTGTATGTGAATGACTGTATAGTTTTGTTTTGTTTTTTTGACTGTGTGGTTTGATGAGAGAATAATACATGAATAACAATGATGCTGAAGCTGAAACTCCAGTACTTTGGCCACCTCATGTGAAGAGTTGACTCGTTGGAAAAGACTCTGATGCTGGGAGGGATTGAGGGCAGGAGGAGAAGGGGACAACAGAGGATGAGATGGCTGGATGGCATCACCGACTCAATGGATGTGAGTTTGAGTGAACTCCAGGAGATGGTGATGGACAGGGAGGCCTGGCGTGCTGCGATTCATGGGGTCGCAAAGAGTCGGACACGACTGAGCAACTAAACTGAACTGAACTGAACTGAACCCAAGTACAGAAAAATCAATTCATACTGTATTGATGAAAGGGAATATATGGTCATCAGAGGTATTCTTAAAATATTATTATATTGGATATACTTCTGCAGACTTTTGACATTATTTTTGATCTTGAAAGCTTTTTCAAATGAAACACATATGGTAACGTATGTATACATATTTCTGTTGCTTAAATGTATCCTGTATTTTATTTCCTTTGGTTATTATTTTAGCAAAGTGCATTCCAGGTCTGTAAATTATTCTTTTCTTCTGGGTTTTTTTTTCTTTTTACAATCTGAATTACTTTTAGTCATTTATGAAAATTAGTTTCTTGATGCAAAGATTATTTTTTAGCTTGTTGCAATATCATTTATCTTTATTTTTACCGTCTTAACCGTTTTTAAGTATATTATAATTCAGTAGTGTTAAGTATCTTCACATGGTTGTACAACAATAGATTTTCTTAAATGGAACTTTATTGATGGATGAAGTGTTGCTTAAGCAATGTTTTCATGATTATTCTACTTTATTGTTCTTTCTCCAGAATATGTATCGTTTTGAAGGCACTGGGTTTTCAAATATTCCTCAACTTATAGATCATCACTATACAACAAAACAGGTCATCACGAAGAAGTCAGGTGTAATTCTGCTGAATCCTATTCCTAAGGTACGTGCTTACGTTTACTTTTTTTTAACAAAAGGAAAAAGAAAGGACTGCTTCGTGAGTTATGTCACACACTAAATAAAGTCCTTAGGTAATTTATAATTTTGGAAACAAATATAGTTAAAGCATGAAATTTCCTTGGTTTTACTTAGATGGCAGATGAGTTGTCTTTTTATTCAGTGTTTGCTAGGTTACAAATGGCCTGTTGTTTTTCTTTTTCCTTTCAAGTTTTGAAAGACTTGAGGCTTTCCTTCGCACTGTAAGGTTCAGATTTTAAAAGGTTTAGTTTATAAAAGATTCTGAGATGTAGATGTTCAAGAAAATGTCCAGCAATTAAGAGTTCATTAGAATTTTACTTTTTGGTGTTAAGTGTATGATATATTGTAAGATACTGGAATTTTAAAAAACTGCACTACTCTTCTCAAGGGCAGTAAATGATAGCTTCACTGTAGAGTCAGCCAGCTGGGTGAGAGATTGTTCTAGGTCAGTGTTACCTCTAAGATCTATCACAGCGCAGACTGCATTTATGTGCTTTAAGTGGTCTGTGAGGTAGTAAGTGGGTTGAGGAAGGCTTGTGTTTTTAAGGTGAAACCTGTGGCACCTGGACTAGGGGGAACAGTGGAGCCGGCCTAGCTTCTGGGCACTTCTAATGGTCCCAGAATTGAGTGGGGGTCAACAGGAGCCCCTTTCCTTAGGGCGCCATCTCACATGAGGAACAGTGTAGAAACAGGGAAGTCATAAAACCTGGGAGGTTAATATTTGCTGATTTGAGGTTTACGTATCCAGGGATGACTAGTAATATGAAGCAAGTATTATTCCCAAGAATTCTAGTATATAATCTAAATTCACCTGAAATTTTAAAAATTTAGAAAGCAGTTGTTATATTTCCCTTTGTTAGCCTGGAGCATGGTGTCTGTGTTTGTACTTGTATTATGTATTTATTACTCACTCTTTATTTTTACATTCCACCCACAGAAGATTTCAGCAGTCAGTTACTAAACATTAATTCGGTGGCTAAAGAATTGTCCTTTTTGCATAATTTTCTAGAATTATGAGTTTGGCTCATTCTTTGTTAGTGTTTTTCCATTCACTTTTGTTTTATATTTTAATTGCAGAAAACCCTATAAAAATTCTCCTTTAGTCTGGAACAGGTTGTCATTTTTTTTTCTCTAGTTAAAAAAAGGTCTATTAATGTTTCTTCTTTCATCGAGGAATAACTGCTGTCTGTTCTGTTTACTTTATTTACTATTAAAACATCAGTGACTTGCAAATTTATATTTCCAGCTCAGATATATATCTTTCCCAAATCTAAAAATTTTCTACTTTTCACCTAATACTGAATTCATCACATTTAACTACAAAATTTGTTCTTCCTTTATAGTAAATGGTATCACCAAATACCCAGCTGCTCAAACTATAAATCTAGGGGTCCTCTGACAGCTCTTTACCACTGCCCTGCCTAAGCACTTCAAGTGCCAGGAGTTTTGTATACTCAGTTGTACATGTGAAAGTATGAACTCAATTCTAGTATATCCCAATATGAAGTAAAGTTCAATGCGGTGAAGGTACCACAGTTTGACCATGTTAGGTTAATGAGAGATGCTTGGATTTTCAGAGATACTGATACTGTCAAATGATTTTGACTCATTTCACAAGCCAACCTAGTGTTTGCGTTGTCTACTTGCTTAGCCAAGTCTAAGTTGAGAGATCAGAGCCCTAAAAGAGGCACAAAAAAGTGCTTGTCTGGCCTTGGATATGAATATATAAGTAAAGCTATATCCCTCATAATATGAAATATTCTGTGAAATGATCATAGAGAAATGGAGTAGATGCCCTGGACTTTTAACATGGCCAGTTATTCTTTTCCTCTCAAACCCCCAACTCTAGCTGTGGAGCCGATTATCCCAGCATTTTATAGCCTTAGTTATGAAAATAACTACACTGAAAGCTATAAAAGATTAAGTGGCTACATATGATTGTTTTATGAGGTAGAAATTTGAAGTTAATCTAGTTGACTGTTAACTTGATCTAAAGTACTGATATTTGAAATATGCAAGTTATTATCTCAATTTATGGTAAATATTATTATGCACTTGATTTAAAGAATCATATCACTCTTTTAAAAGAAAATCACAAAACAGGGTTATGAGAGGAGGTAATTTTCAGTCATGAGTGGGGAACAATTTTCTTATGCTAGTTTTATCTGTTACGTATCTTCTCTTGGAAAGTTATTTGTCGTCTTATAAATGGAATCTCTTTCCTGATTTAATTTGTGTAGGAAGTTAATGTCTTTGACCATATAATGTGCTATAAAACATCTAATTTCCATCTTGCCAGACTTCATTTTTAGCCTACATAAAGAATGCTATTTTGGTCTCAGTATAATTTCTGTTTATAGTACCTCACGCCTCTCTGCATTTGTTTCCCTCTTACTCATGAGAATATACGTGTACATCATATGTCAGAGTAGAGGACGTGGCGACCAGGGTAATTTCTCTCTTATTCCCAGAGGCACATGAAACTAGATAGCCTGAGTTAGAGAAATTGACTTTCTCATGATGATGAAGCGAACTGATGTTCCACCCACCCATCCCTCCCTCTGCCCTGGCTGACGTTTCCTCCTCTGCCTCCCAGAGCCTGTGGGAAGGTATGGGAATGAGAGAGGTGTCCCACACAGGTTACTGATCATGATCTTCATCATCCTAGCAGCACGGTGGGATGCACAGGGCCTGTTCTTTCCTCAGCTCAGACTCTGTTCCAATGTCACTTCATCGGGGAGGTCTTTTCTGACTGCTGCCTGTGAAATAACACCTTACCCCCTTATATCTCTCTCTTGTCCTCAATTTCTCTTTGTTACAGTTCTGTTTACCTGACATCATACTATAGGATGTATTTTTGGTTGTCTATCTCCCGCAAGAGAAATGTAAGTTCTATAAGGGCCAGCATTGCGTTTAATAATCAGTCCAGCCAGTACCTAAAACAGTGCTAGCTACTGTGTGCTCAGTTGCTTCAGTCGTGTCCGACTCTTTACGACCCCGTGGACTGTAGGCCACCCAGCTCCTCTGTCCATGGGATTCTCCAGGCAGGAGTACTGGAGTGGGTTGCCATTTCTTCCTCCAGCTAAGCTAGTAGGTGTTCAGTAAATATCTGTTGAAGAATTGAATTCACTGGGCAATTGCTAGAAGCTGGGTACTTC
This sequence comes from Bos javanicus, assembly GCF_032452875.1. Classification (NCBI taxonomy): domain Eukaryota; kingdom Metazoa; phylum Chordata; class Mammalia; order Artiodactyla; family Bovidae; genus Bos; species Bos javanicus. The sequence goes on from NC_083874.1 coordinate 107,574,347, forward strand.
CAAGCTTCTTACATGCCTTAACTGTATATATTGCCATGAAATAAATATTGTTACTAACCCCATACAATTATGAACCTGGAACTGAAGTTTACAGTGGTAAATTACTTTCACAAAACAACACAGCTGTTGGCAGAGTTGAGATATTCAACCCATGTTCTTAACTGCTATCTGTCTAGACTGTAGAGTCTAAATTTTAGAGGCTGTAGGGAATAAAATGTTTATTTTATGGGACATGTGTATGAGTTTAATGGAAAGGAAGTACCTTTGATTGCACAAAACAGTAAATGGAGAAAATCTTTACCATAGCAAAAACTATAGGTCTCTATAGAAGGAAAAATATTAGACTGTAATATTGGGTGACAGAGTTGTAATTTAAGGTATAGTAGAGGATGTTGTAAGATGTAGGTAAGGAAGACATCTAGTTCACCTTTAACATTTGAAAGTCTGGCTTGTGAAGCTTAATATTTCTTTAGATTTAGCTCTTAAAAATTTTTTTTCTTTCTGAATGGAAGTTAAAGTTCATGATTTAAATTCAGGAAAGTTAGGCAGTGAGCCGTTAAGTTGAACCTTTAGGTAAATGACTTGCCTGCCAGCTTAAATCGAGTAATTCTGGCTTTTTAATCAGAATTTGTATAGTATGCCAGAATATTAGAAGCAGATTTTTGTGGAGAGAGTAAACCTGTGGCTGAAATTAACATGTCCTGAGGTGGCCAATTTCCTGTGACAGCTTCTTCGACAGACACATGCACACAAAGGGCAGAGAGGAGAGCGTTGCTTTTCATTGAGGTGCTCTGTTCATACTGTGAGGCTTCAGACCACTGAAGACTGTTCACTTTACCTTATACTTGAGTCACATAGTCACTACTTACCAGATACCTTATTTATTATAAAAAGACACAACTCAAGAAAAGTCAATTTTTCTCTGTAGATTTTGAAAACTATAAAATATATATACTTTCCTGTTCAAAAACTTTCTTTAACAGGACAAATAAAACAGAAGGAAAATTTGGAAGATTTTAAATTGTGAAGGAAAAAATGTATTCATAGAGTGTAGAGTCTGTAGAAAATGCACTGGTCATAACAAACACCCTTTTCCAACAACACAAGAGAAGACCCTATACATGGACATCACCAGATGGTCAACACCGAAATCAGATTGATTATATTCTTTGCAACCAAAGATGGAGAAGCTCTACAGTCAGCAAAAACAAGACCAGGAGCTGACTGTGGCTCAGACCATGAACTCCTTATTGCCAAATTCAGACTGATTGAAGAAAGTAGGGAAAACCACTAGACCATTCAGGTATGACCTAAATCAAATCCCTTACGATTATACAGTGGAAGTGAGAAATAGATTTAAGGGCCTAGATCTGACAGATAGAGTTCCTGATGAACTATGGAATGAGGTTCATGACATTGTATAGGAAACAGGGATCAAGACCATCCCCATGGAAAAGAAATGCAAAAAAGCAAAATGGCTGTCTGGGGAGGCCTTACAAATAGCTGTGAAAAGAAGAGAAGCGAAAAGCAAAGGAGAAAAGGAAAGATATAAACATCTGAATGCAGAGTTCCAAAGAATAGCAAGAAGAGATAAGAAAGCCTTCTTCAGTGATCAATGCAAAGAAATAGAGGAAAACAACAGAATGGGAAAGACTAGAGATCTCTTCAAGAAAATCAGAGATACCAAAGGAACATTTCATGCAAAGATGAGCTCGATAAAGGACAGAAATGGTATGGATCTAACAGAAGCAGAAGATATTAAGAAGAGATGGCAAGAATACACGGAAGAACTGTACAAAAGAGCTTCACGACCCAGATAATCACGATGGTGTGATCACTGACCTAGAGCCAGACATCCTGGAATGTGAAGTCAAGTGGGCCTTAGAAAGCATCACTACGAACAAAGCTAGTGGAGGTGACGGAATTCCAGTTGAGCTACTCCAAATCCTGAAAGATGATGCTGTGAAAGTGCTGGACTCAATATGCCAGCAAATTTGGAAAACTCAGCAGTGGCCCCAGGACTGGAAAAGGGCAGTTTTCATTCCAATCCCAAAGAAAGGCAATGCCAAAAATGCTCAAACTACTGCACAATTGCACTCATCTCACACGCTAGTAAAGTAATGCTCAAAATTCTCCAAGCCAGGCTTTGGCAATATGTGAACCGTGAACTTCCAGATGTTCAAGCTGGTTTTAGAAAAGGCAGAGGAACCAGAGATCAAATTGCCAACATCCGCTGGATCATAGAAAAAGCAAAAGAGTTCCAGAAAAACATCTATTTCTGCTTTATTGACTATGCCAAAGCCTTTGACTATGTGGATCACAATAAACTGTGGAAAATTCTGAAAGAGATGGGAATACCAGACCACCTGATCTGCCTCTTGAGAAGTTTTTATGCAGGTCAGGAAGCAAGAGTTAGAACTGGACATGGAACAACAGACTGGTTGCAAATAGGAAAAGGAGTTCGTCAAGGCTGTATATTGTCACCCTGTTTATTTAACTTATATGCAGAGTACATCATGAGAAACACTGGACTGGAAGAAACACAAGCTGGAATCAAGATTGCCGGGAGAAATATCAATAACCTCAGATATGCAGATGACACCACCCTTATGGCAGAAAGTGAAGAGGAACTAAAGCCTCTTGATGAAAGTGAAAGTGGAGAGTGAAAAAGTTGGCTTAAAGCTCAACTTTTCATGATCTTCAGAAAACGAAGATCATGGCATCTGGTCCCACAACTTCATGGGAAATAGATGGGGAAACAGTGGAAACAGTGTCAGACTTTATTTTTCTGGGCTCCAAAATCACTGCAGATGGTGACTGCAGCCATGAAATTAAAAGACGCTTCCTCTGTGAGAGTTGGACTGTGAAGAAGGCTGAGCGCCGAAGAATTGATGCTTTTGAACTGTGGTGTTGGAGAAGACTCTTGAGAGTCCCTTGGACTGCAAGGAGATCCAACCAGTCCATTCTGAAGGAGATCATCCCTGGGATTTCTTTGGAGGGAATGATGCTAAAGCTGAAACTCCAGTACTTTGGCCACCTCGTGCGAAGAGTTGACTCATTGGAAAAGACTCTGATGCTGGGAGGGATTGGGGGCAGGAGGAGAAGGGGATGACAGGGGATGAGATGGCTGGATGGCATCACTGACTCGATGGATGTGAGTCTCAGTGAACTCCGGGAGCTGGTGATGGACAGGGAGGCCTGGAGTGCTGTGATTCATGGGGTCGCAAAGAGCTGGACACCACTGAGCGACTGATCTAATCTGATCTGATAGTCTGTTGATAACACTCCAGTTCTATTATTTTATTAAATATTTTCAACAACTGTGAACTGAGTGTTAGTATTATCCCCATCATTAGATGAGGAAACTCAGAAATATCTAAAACCACATTTCTCATAAATTTCAGAGTGGTAACATGAAAATGATTCTGTTCTATTCATCATTTTTTACTACAACCCTAGCTAGCATAAATTATAATGTATAGTCTTTGTAATGTCAATAGTTAAAGAAGAAGTTCTTTCCGTAGTTCAGTATTCTACCAGTAGTATGTACCAGTGAACTTGACAGTTACAGTCCCATCTCATATGAAAATTAGTCTAACAAGAACTATAATAACATGTTGTATTCAGGGAAATACAGATAATATCTGAATGTTTACCCTTCATTTTGCATAGTTTGTAAAGTCAAATTAAGTTTGGATTTTAGGTTTGTTCCATTTAATGAAATAACATAACATAGTCATCAAACATATAACACATAGACTGACTTTCAGCTTTCTATCTTAAAGTTTACCAGCAGGTATTGTGAGGAAGAGCAACGTTGGACTCAAAAATTAATAGACCTTGGAGGCCACTAATGATTTCTTATGTGATGTCTCAAAGGAATTTCATGTATATGTCTGCCTCAGACTGTCTTAAATATCATATTTTTAGTCTGAGGAGCAAGGTTTTTTGATAGATAAGAGTATTCTTTTTATCTACCATATAAATAGATGGAAGGGTGATAAAATAGTCAGATGGGGGCTGAAAGGTGAAAGGAAAAATCATTAAAGTTTTTTAATGTAGATTAAAGGATAGGATTTGGTATTTACAGCACAAACGTTGCCCGGAGTGTATCATTTCATCATTTTAAAATATTTACAAATCTGTGCATATGGACCCTGGGAAAGGGAAAGTGTTAGTTGCTCAGTCATGTCTGATGTGCGACCCTGTGGACTGTAGCACGCCAGACTCCTTTATCCATGGAATTGTCCAGGCAAGAGTACTGGAATGGGTAGCCATTCCTTTCTCCAGGGGTTCTTCCTGATCCAGAGATCAACCCCAGGGCTCCTGCATTGCAGATGGATTCTTGATTGTCTGAACCACTAGAGAAGCCCAAGAAGCACATAGAAATGTACACAGAAAATGTATAAAAGGATTTCTAGTATGAACATGGTTACGTAACAACAGTTTGTCCCTGTTACCTGTGGAAACCATAGAATAATAACAACAAAATAAAAAAGTATAAACTTCATTTTTCACGAAACTAGGAGCTATATATTATCCACAGACTTAAAAAGTACATGTTTAGGTAGCCAAAAGCTCCTTTGCTTTGGCAAAAGTTGTGTAGCACAAAGAGAAGAGATGATCAAAGAACCAAGTTGCTCTAGGTCTTATTAACCTCTAGCAAAAATACATGTTGAAAGGAAAGAACTCTAAATTTCTGTATTCTTTGCTTGCATCAAAGAATGCAAGACATGTGTGGGGAAAATAAAAATTTTCATATAGCTAAGTGATACAGACAAAACTGCACTTGGAGGAAAATTCAGTACCTTAAAAACTTAACATTGATTAAACAAAAAGAATGAAATGAATGAGTTAAACATCTAATTCAAAAAATTAAGAGGAAAAAACACCACAATTAAAAGGAAAGCAAAAGAAAGAAATTAAGAAAGATAAAAGGACTGGAGAAGGCAATGGCATCCCACTCCAGTACTCTTGCCTGGAAAATCCCATGGGTGGAGGAGCCTGGTAGGCTGCAGTCCATGGGGTCGCCAAGAGTCGGGCACGACCGAAGTGACTTAGCAGCAGCAGCAGCAATGCTTCTTTAAAAATGCAGTGCTTGGCAGCCTGTTAGAAAGATATTTTCTGGGAGGTTGTTGAAATGCAGTCATGGACCTGCCTCTGACTCACTAAATTAGCCATCCTACTTTTTAAAAAATGTGTTTATTTTCAATTGAAGGATATGACATCTACTTTTTAATAAGATCCCCAAGTGATTCAGGTGCACATCGTGACTGAAGAAGAAAAAACTAGTCTAAGGTTTCTTGAAATTTCTATGATTTGAATTTTGAAAATGAGCTATGAAGCTTGCTAAACACCAGCATACATTTAATCAATATACTATAAAACAGCAATTAGCTTTTATGTTTTATTTCCTTAAAATCAAATTTAACTTGTATGAAAATTTAATAAAATATTTTAATCCTTTCAAAAAAAGTAAAAGGAATAACTTAAAACAAAATATAAAAAAAAATATATATATATATATAATAACTGCTTTTTATAAGATCAAAAGAAAATTAAAATACTCGCTAATTTATTCAAGAAAACACATACCACACGGGGCTAATATCTAATATATAAAGAATCTCTAGAAATTAATGCTGCCCTGGTTGCTCAGACGGAAAAGAATCTGCCTGCAGTGCAGGAGACCTGGGTTTGATTCCTGGATTGGGAAGATCCCCTGGAAAAGGAAATGGCAACCCACTCTAGTATTCTTGTCTGGAGAATTCCATGGACAGAGAAGCCTGGTGGGCTGCAGTCTGTCAGATAAAGACAATCAAAAAGGAAAATTAGCAATGGGCATGAATGGATAGTTCAAAAAATGAAAATACAAATGGCTTTTAAAATATGTCAGATGATTATATCACTCAGAATAAAGGAGTATTAAAACTAGGATGAGATATCATGTTTTTACCTAGCAGATTGGCATAAACTCAGTTTGATAATTTACTTTCTTGGCAAAGATGTACAGATAAAAACCCTTGGACAATTTGGTGCTGGGGATATAAATTAGAAAAACCTCTGTTGGGCTTCCCTAGTGGCTCAGCTGGTAAAGAATCTGCCTGCAATGCGGGAGACCTGGGTTTGATCCCTGGGTCGGGAAGATCCCCTGGAGAAGGGAAAGGCTCCCCACTCCAGTATTCTGGCCTGGAGAACCCTCTTGGACAGAGGAGCCTGGTGGGCTACAGTCCACGGGGTCCCAAAGAGTTGGACACGACTCAGCGCACACATTGTAGAAGGCAATGTGGCACCATCTATAAAAATGATAAAATGTAGATACATTTACTGTGACTTAGCAATATGACTTCTGCAACTTATCCGTTAATTATATGTGTATGTATGAAATGATCTCAGTATAAGGTTATTCACTGCAGCATTTATAATATCAGGAAATTGAAATAACTCAAATGTTCTTTAATAGGAGTCTGGTTAAATTATTGTACCCCATCCAGTGTAATACCGTGAATGAGAAGGCATCTATGTTCTGGTTGGAGAGAGTTCCAAGATACAGAAGCAGTGTTTCTAAAACTCTTTTTTCCCATAATGCATAGAAATTGCATATTATATTGAGTTGCAGGACATACCGAATTGGAAATGTTGGTGTGGATATGTGTTCATAATTGAGAGAGATTTTATGGAACTTTTTATATTTCTTAATGTGATGTGTTCTATTAAGAATGCATCCAAAAACTCGACATCCAAAAAGTTGATTTTATGAATCTCAGTTTGAAAAATATTTTATAAAGGATTTTTAAAGTAACAGTGTGTGAATTTAGAAGAAGAACATATGGCCTAGGAATAATTCACAGAGAAACGTGGACTTGAAGTAGGTCTCAAGGATAGGCCAAAAGACTAGGGAAGTTGTTTGGGGTTATGGTAAGGGACTGGAGGAGGATGTGGCAGCCCATTCCAGGATTCCTGTCTGGAGCACCCCGTGGAAAGAGGAGCCTGGTGGGCCATGGTCCATGGGGTCGCACAGAGTCAGACACGACTGAAGCAACCGAGCACGCACGCACACATACACTCACGGTAAGGGAAGTCTCTAAAACATGGGAAATTCCTAGACTTGTTTTAAGGAAGGCAAGATCAGTTGCCTTGACAGAAGCAGATGATTTAAAAAAATGAGTAATCTGAAAGTTCAGTTTTGAGAGCTTTGAATACCACAATTAGGATTTCTCTGTGGAAATGCCATTCCATTGCAGGTTTATAAGCAAGGGTGGGATGTGAACTAAACACATCTAAAGTGTAGCTAGTGATACCTTACGAAAATACTGAAGCCTGACCACCCTTTTGGAGAAGGAAATGGCAACCCACTCCAGTATTCTTGCCTGGAGAATTCTATGAACAGAGGAGCCTGGTGGGCTATAGTCCATGGGATCGTGAACAGTCAGGCATGTCTGAGTAACTATCACTCATCCAGCCTTTTAAATTGTTTATTGGCACATTTATAAAACAAATCAATTTTGATTTTACTATCCTTCACAAAGAACTTGTATAGCCATATCCAAATTATATTTCAGTGAATAATGTCAAAATATATATAGAAAAAATATCAATACCAGGAAAAAATAAATAGTGGAAATTTAACAGCAGTAAATAAAATACAAAATGCAGTTTTGTTTTGTTATTAAACATAAAAACCCAGAGACTCTTGTTAGAGTAGTTCGCTAAAATCAAAGAATAAAAGAACTAGGTGAAATTTCAAGATTAGACGGTTCATTCCCTGTTACTTTACAAATGAGGTAATAATCTCTAAGGCAAGAGGCTCATGCTCAAAGTCACAGAATAACTAAACATTAAAGTCAGATTTCCAGGTTCCTTTCAGTAAAAATATATTTCTTATTAAATTGCATGTTGTTGGTCTCATCATTGTACATTTTATTTGAAAGAACATATAGTTTAGCTTGTATCCAGCTCACAGAAAGCTGGCATATGTAACCACAAATTTAAATTTTCAAAATTAGAATACATAAGCAAAACAACAGTTATAGTCTCTGGAAGAACAAATATTTGAAACAGACATGATTAATGAAATTATTAATAGGATGGTCAGTCGAGGAAGAAAATTACTTGTTCACAAATTATTACATGAAAGGATGAAAGGAATTAACTTCATATTTATTGATCTGTTTTATTGTACACAGAGCATATCACCTAAACCGTACAATAAAATTTTAACTTCATTTTAGAAAATACCAATAATTAATTGTCTATATTTGTTTAAAATAGTTAAGATTTACATGTGTTATGCTACTTGCTCAAATCAAATATCTAGTAAATAATAGGTGATTTGAATGTGGTTTTGTCTGACTAGAAGTTTAATCTTAAATTGTTATAGTTGTTGATGCTTGAGATAAAATAACTTGAATTAAGAAAAGAGGATATTTTAGGTATTTTAATAAAATATATGGTTTTTAACTAACAAGCAAAATGTAGTTTCTTAAAGACCTATAATAATTTCCGTGTTGAGCTTGAAATTTAGCTGTAAGTCATTGTAGAAAAAGTTAACTAGTGTCATGGTTAGAGAGGAGGAAGGATATTAATTTATTTAAAGCAAAGTTTTACTACCAGTAAGTTCTAAAGGAAATTTCTCCCTTGGGATTTTGGATATAGCAGTGTCCTTAAAAACGCTTCTGCAAAAGTTTAAGGGCAGATTTCATAGATTGTTGCTTTTCATGTCCTTTCATAATAGCCAAGGGCATAATATTAAGTTGTTTTTTTTATACAATGTAATGAAACACATTCTGTGTTGAAATTTTTCGTCTGTTTCCAATTTTTGCTGAATAGAATAATAGAATTCTAGGATCCAGATTTATAGTCAAAATAGTAATAACCTTATCATTAAATACAGTAGAAATTTAAACAAGTACCAGAATACCAGAAGATCACATGTATGATATTTACAAATCTCTTAATTATATACCTGAACAATTTAAATTTAGCCAAGTTGGTAGAAGATCCACAGACTGAGTGCAAAATATCTTAACATGGAATGAGGTATTGTTGAAGTGTTGTTTTCATTCATACTTTGCCCTTAATGGGGGAAAAAAAAAAAAAGCCCTGATTATGTTGTCAATAATTGATCATTCAAATTTTTGTAAATTATCTTTTCTGGATAATTTAATGGATATTATTATGTCTTTTACTGTCTTACTTTTCAAATCTTGAACTTAGACACTGAGAATATATTTAACTGTTCTGAAATCTCAGAATACAATGGATTTAAGTTAGTGAGATCTGGAAAGCAAGGTAGGTCTGTACCAAGAAGAAGACAAAGGCATTCTGATGCAGTTTTATTTTAATTGGAGGACAGTTACTCTGCAGTATTGTGATGGTCTTTGCCATGGGTCAGCATGAATCGGCCACCGGTGTACACTGTCCCCTTCCCACCTCCCTCCGCACCCCACCCCGCTGGGTTGTCCCAGCACCAGCTTTGGGTGCCCTGCTTCTTGCATGGGACTTGCACTGGCTGTCTCTTTCATATATGGTAATATACATGTTTCAGCTCTATTCTCTCAAATCATCCCACCCTCGCCTTCTCCCACTGAGTCCAAAAGTCTGTTCTTTACATCTGTGTCTCGATGCAGACTGTTCTTAACGGTGGGACTTGTCAGCAGGGTAGGTGGGACGGATGAGGTGGTCAGGAGTGAGGGAGGTGAGCTGGTAAGGAGACTGTGGCAGAGAGAACAGGCGGGGCCCACTCTGCCTCTGAGCCGGATTAGTCTCTTGAGTCACATACTCCCTTTTCCCTATAAACACTCTCTGCCCTGTGCCTCTGGAGCCTGTAGCCCACAGAAACTTCTGAGAGAGAAAACCTCTGATGATGGTGTGTCATTTTCATTTTACTGTTAGTCAGTTTTAGTTAATATATGTATTTACTATTCCATCCATAACTGCTCCTTTATAAGTAAAATGAGGGCATCCTTGGTGGCTCAGCTGGTAAAGAATCCGCCTGCAATGCGGGAGACCTGGGTTCAATCCCTGGGTTAGGAAGATCCCCCTGGAGAAGGGAAGGGCTCCCCACTCCAGTCCTCTGGCCTGGAGAATCCTATGCACTGGATAGGCCATGGGGTCGCAAAGAGTCGGACACGCCTGAGCGACTCTCCCTTCCCTTCACTGGTCCACGAACATGTCCTCCTCCTCCTCCTCCGGGCTCGCCCCTCGCTGTGCAGTAGTCATGATGCTTACGTACCTTCTGCTGTTACTGCGCATCTGTAGTCTGATGTCCCCACGCGATAATAAGCTCCATGAGAGCAAGGAGGATGGTTTTACTTGTTCTTTATGTATCTTACACCACCTGATACATCATTCACTAAATATTTGTTGTTATTTTTGAGAAATAACAAACATTTATTATTTATTATTATTTATTATTTATTCTGGACTTGATAATTTATTATCAAGTTAATAAATGCTTGATAAATATTTGAAAAAATCTTATAACTTAAAGATATTAATACTCTCTTTTTATTTTTTTTTAATTTTTATTTATTTATTTTTACTTTACAATATTGGTTCTGCCACACATCAACATGAATCCGCCACGGGCATACGTGTGTTCTCCATCCTGAACCCCCCTCCCACCACCTTCCCCGTACCATCCCTCCGGGTCATCCCAGTGCACCAGCCCCAAGCATCCTGTATCGAACCTGGACTGGCAATTCGTTTCTTATATGATATTATACATGACTCTGTGGGAGAGGGTGATTTGGGGGAACGGCACTGAAACATGTATAATATTCTCTTTTTATAGTAAATATAAAAATGTTAGCATGGTTTAGATTTATTTTTTTTGTTTTTTGTTTTTTTTAATTTTATTTTTAAACTTTACATAATTGTATTAGTTTTGCCAAATATCAAAATGAATCCGCCACAGGTATACATGTGTTCCCCATCCTGAACCCTCCTCCCTCCTCCCTCCCCATACCATCCCTCTGGGTCGTCCCAGTGCACTAGCCCCAAGCATCCAGTATCGTGTATCGAACCTGGACTGGCAACTCATTTCTTACATGATATTTTACATGTTTCAATGTCATTCTCCCAAATCTTCCCACCCTCTCCCTCTCCCACAGAGTCCATTAGACTGTTCTATACATCAGTGTCTCTTTTGCTGTCTCGTACACCGGGTTATTGTTACCATCTTTCTAAATTCCATATATATGCGTTAGTATACTGTATTTATGTTTTTCCTTCTGGCTTACTTCACTCTGTATAATAGGTTTAGTAGATTTATAAATGAGATTCCTTTGGAATTGACACACTTCATTTCAGTTCTTTTTGTATAATAGCTTTTTCATTATGTTTTTCATTTCCTTCTTATATTGCTTTATATTAGAAGTTGCTTTTTTAGGTAGTTATTTTTCTCTTGTAAATTTCATAAGTACTTTTAAGTACAGATAGGAAGTATTTTTAATGTTCTCTTATTTAGCTTATATGTATTTTATACTACTGTAAACTGTATATGATTGGTTCCATAAAATCCATTTGACACCTTAATGAGATTTCTCTCTGATATTAACTTTAAAATAGTGAAGCAGTCTTGTATAATATTTAATATTTCTTGCTTGCAAATTATTGTCCTGTATTAACCCATTTCAGAAGTGGAGATGAAATACAAGAATTGACATTGCTTATTTTCACTTTTTTAAAGAACCACTTATCATTCTTTACCATATTAGCTAAATTAGTGCTCCCTTCTGCTGCGTTGTCCTTGAGGGGAACAATTTAATTGCGCCACAAAAGACTTGTCCCACGCCCTACTTTGCAGTGACTAAGTATGCATGCCAAGAATCTTAATGACTTCAAAATAATAGGATTTAAATTAGAAAGACAAGGACGTTAAAAAGATGTCTTCAAGTGATTTTTTTAAATGATTGTTCATATATAAGCCTTAGAGAAAATGAAACTGTAAGGTTTTCTTTCTGTTACTTATATTAACAACTGGCATACATTAAAACTATACCAAAAATTAAGGTCTTATAAAAGAAATACCCATGCTTGGAAATAATAATCTAGTGGACATCCTTGAATCTTGACTGATAACTATTTCATGAGAAATAGATTTAAGATCAACAAAGATCAGTTATAATTTATAAGTTATAATTTATAAGATCATATAATACATATAATATTACAAGTATATACAAAATATAATACAAAGATCAGTTATAACTTTTATAAGTTATAACAAAGATCAGTGATAATATCTATCTCTCTTTTTAATAAAAGACCATCATGTTCAATTCATGGACCTCATTGTTTTATTATTAGAAATATTTTGTAATGGTAAATTCAAGAGGTATGATTTTACTAATGCTTTCTAGTAATGCTATGTTCTCTTTTATATAATAAATGTGTGTCTTTTTTTGCCCCTAGAATAATTTCAGATGGTGACTAAAAGAGTAATTTTTTAATGTCTATAACACTGGACTGTGAGAGAGTCAATAGAGTTTTAAAAGTCTTCTCTAGAAATAACTTCTAAAAAAAAACCCCTCTATTCCTCTTGCCATCTTGAAAGTAGGGTTTCTGGAAGGTCATCAATGTTCATCTAAAGTAAATAGGTCAAACTTTTCTAGGAATTCGTAGGTTTTAAGCATGTCTCTTTAATTAGCATTCAGTAAATGTGTATTATATCTATATTAAAATAGAAATTATATTCGCTACTGGTTTATCCCCAAAGAAATTAGAGTCTGGTTGGGAAGACAGACAAGTAAGTAAGAATTATGCTTGAGCTGCTAAACCTTATTCTAGAGGAAATTTATGGTCTTTTTAGAGGACATAAGAAGGGCCTCTTACCTTGACAGTCCAGGGAATGCTTCCAAGAGTTGTGCAGGATGACAGAGTGTGCTGTGAGGAGCCTGCAGATCATAGTGTTTGAAACAAAGCAGCTGATCTTGGAGTGAGAGATTCTGTGCAATAGCTGAAGATACAAGAACTCCACTTTATACACCTGGAATGGAGAGTGTCCCAGCAGTCAGGGAGGAGGGCAGAATAAATATGGTAGGCAAAGTAATGCCTCCCACGTGTGTCTGTGTCCTGGTCCTCAGAACCTGTGGGTGTGTTCTGTCACGTAGCAGAAGGGACTTTGCAGATATGATGATGTCCAGCATCTGGAGATGAAGAAATCATTGTGTTTTATCCAGGTGGGCCTGATGTAATCACAGATTCTTCTAAGGGAGAGAGGGAGCAGGTGAGTCAGAGACAGACAGAGAAGGGTGCCAGTCCTTCATGGGTCTGGAATCCCCGTCACTTCTCAGAATGGGATTTGCTGCTCCCCACCTTTCCATCTTTGTACCTGGCACACATTTTGAGTGTCATTTTCTTTTGAAGCCTTTCTTCACCCGACCAGTTGAAATTAGGTTCTCCTTTCCTTGTGCTTCCACAGAATTCTGCACAAGCCATGATAATAACACTTATTTTGTAGTATTTCAATTATTTTAATTTTTACGTACTTCAAGTAGTGGATCTATGAAGTCACGGACTATACTGATTCCTTTTTGTCTTCCTTGAGCCTTGTTTAATGGTGGCGTATAAAAGACCCTAAATAAATATGAATTGAAAGAATAAAGAATATAGGATAGCATGAACTTATAGATGCTGTTGTATACAAGATGTCCAAAAATATCTAGGTATTAATAGGAGTGTTACAATGAATAAACCGGGTGATAGTCTGGCCCTTGTCATTGTCTGTAGTAGTACCTAGATGACTTAGACTATAATACTAGTAGCCACCTCCAAGAAAGAGGCAATGAAACTAGAAAGGGCCCAGACTGGGAGAATTGTAGGCATTACTACAATGGTGGAAGTGTTACACAACTACCAATAATTAAGGAAAGAGTTACTGTTAAGTGTTTCAGTGGTTTCTTACGTGTATCATCATCTCAGGACATATTTATGGATAATGGAGTAAATTTCTAGGCTGTTCAAAGAGTGTGCAAATTATTCCCAGCTACCACAGGTCATGTGAATCAAAATATTTTCTTAGATATTTTGCAGAAGCCCACACCACTGATTTAATTGAAACTAGGTATATTTCAATGGGGAGGTCTCTCATTTAATAACCTAAAAGACAATAGTGAAGAAACACATGAAATTCAAAGTTATTAAAATGGAAAGGTGGAACAATAATTCGAAAATGAATTTATAAAGGCTGTGTTTAATTTATAGGTGGAATATTTCATATTTATGTATTAAGGTATATTTCACATATGTATTTAGTCAAATACTATATATTGTCAAATATTGAAGAGTCAAGAAATGTTATATAATATTACCTTGAGTGAAGAGGACATAATTTTTAAAAATTATTTTTAAAAGTAATCTGTGTTGTAATATCCCTTTCTTATCTAAATATATCACTAACTGTGGTATAAAAATCCTAATTCTCTTAATACTGGATATTATGCAATATTACTTCCCTCCGTTACTTTTAAAAAATAATTCATACCACAGGCTAATTTTGCTATGTCAACTAAGTGGCCTTGAAAACTATTATATCCTGTTTTGATAACGTCTGTGTTCTAGTTCCTCTTTGTGACCCCATGGCCTGCAGCACGCCAGGCTCCTCTGTCCTTCACCAACTCCCAGAATCTGCTCACACTCATGTCCATTGTGTCAGATGCTGTCTCACCATCTCACCCTCCGCCTCCCCCTTCTCCTGCCCTCAGTCTCTCCCAGCAGCGGGGTCTCTTCCAACGAGTTAGCTCTTCATATTGATATATACTTTGTATTAATACTTAGGTATACTCTAACTCCAGTGTTGGTCTAAGTGCTTTCCTTATTTAAATATCAGAAAACCCCTCTGAGGCGGTATTATTATTTTCCCACTTCTGTAGATGAGGGAAGTGAACCCCTGAGAAGTTAGGTAATTTTCTCAAGCATGCTTAGGTGTTAAGAGGAAAATAGATCCTGGATTCCAACGCAAGCAGTTTGCCCTCCCAGCATTTGCTCTTAAACGCTATGCTGTACTGCCTTTCCAAGAGCATGCAGAGGACAGTACCTGTAATGCCATCTTTGTAGTGAGTATACTGACTTGTGTGATTGTTCTCATTACAGCTGTCAGTGATGCTAATTACGGACCAGTGAAACTGAGTTACTTTAAGAAATGTCAGGACTTTCCACTCTTAGTTGTAGAGCTCCCTGAAGTTTACCCCCTACACCTGTGGTTTTGAAAGTGCATTCTCTGGGTCAGTAGCATCAACATTCCCTGGGAACTTGTTAGAAATGCAAATTTCCTGGTGTCATCCCAGACCTACGGACTCAAGAAGTCTGGAGTGGGACCAGGCTCTGCTTTAACAAGTCCTGTAGGGCTTCCCAGGTTGCTCAGATGGTAAAAAATCTGCCTGCAGTGCAGGAGACTTGGATTTGATCTCTGGGTCAGGAAGATCCCCTGGCAAAGAGAATGGCAACCCACTCCAGTATTCTTGCCTGGAGAATCCCATGGACAGAGGAGCTACAGTCCGTGGGGTCGCAAAGAGTCAGACATGACTGAGCAACCAACACTTTCACTTTCACTTTAGGTGATTCTGATGCTCCCCAAAGTATAAGCACCGTTGATTTAGATGAGTAAAAAAGAGCTATCCTGAACCGGGAAGTTCTCTTAATTACCTTATGTCTGTAACTTAGGGAGAATATGGGAGGAATTTGAAATAATGATATGTGTATTCTGCCTTTGGAAATAAGAGAAGAAATCACATTAATCAAGTAATAGGCTGATAATTATTTGAGGTATAAGCAATGACCTCTTTAAACTTTAATCATCTTAAAATATCCTAGTGATCAAGAATCAGTGAAGCAGAAATGCCTATTTTATGACTTTTTGGAGAAGTTGATGTTCCAAAATTGATTTTCGCAGTCTCATCAGAATTCACAAGAAAGATATCTAAAATGATATTCTGCATGAACACTGTATTTTTTGGTCTTCTTTTTATGAGCTATATATTCACTGTAATTCTGAAGTGATTCTAAGACAGAAAATGATAAAGTTCATCTACTTAAATTATAATTTTTAACCCTGTGTTTTGTTAATTGTAATGTGGTAAATAAAGCTAAACTGTAACAATTATTTTTTCAGAGCAATGTCCTTTGACCTCTAGGAAAATCAGATACCCTGCTACACATTTTAAATTTCCTCCTCAACATTTTCCGTTTTTTGTAATTATGCATTTACTAGGGTGACCCTGTTTAAGCCTCATTCCCTTACCCATAAAATGGTAATATTCTTACCTTACTGGTTCTATTATCTCAAATGAGATAACATGCTTGGAAAACGTGTAGTTGTTTCATAGTCATTTGTTTAATACTACTAGTATAGTAGTACTACCACCCAGTAAGCCCCACGAGGGCATGTGCCACTGTGTCCTGTAGCACTTTTTAATTATCAAGTGTTCGTTGAGTGGGTTGATGGACTGAGTGACTCTGACTCTATGAGAGGCCGTGGCAGCGTGAGGCGATGTACAGCACCAGTAACGGTTTCAGAGGTCGCTGAGCCTCGTGCTTAGCATTTCTGGTGAAGGAGTCATGGGCACAAAATTTTAAGACTGAGAGCATCTCTAACCAAGACTTATAGGTAGGCAATGACATAGCACATTCTCCCTGTCTTACTGCTTTCTGCTTCCTCAAAACCCCTATTCTCTTACTTTATTCTCTGCTTGCTTAAAATATTTTGATGCTTTCAGTCTAAACCAAGTTGAAATCTAATGATGTTTTGAAATTGAGTTGGTTTTTGGAAGAAATCTGGACAGCCAATTCATAGTATTCTTGATATTTTCATCATATTCTTATCATATCTACTTTATTCATAAATATGAAACATATGCAAAGTAGTAAATTAACTTTTGGCCTCTCATGACAGTGAAATTTCTGACAGGGCAGTCATGTTAGCAGTTTTATCGGCACATGGGGCAGATGAATGGTGTTTCTAAGCCATCAGAGCAGAGGAAACAGTGGTGTTACTCATCAGGAGACTGTCCATAAAATTTGATTTTAGGCACTTCAGAATTTTATTTGTAGCATCGAGGTCACAGAGGAGCAAAAGAATCAGCAGAATTTAAGAACAGTCAGAAGATAAATGGTGCTTTAAAAAATTACAAGTCCTAGATCAGGTAGAGTGTCTCACCCTGGTCCTTCTTCCAAGAAAGGAGAGAATTGTGAGACAGTTCAAGAATCCTGCTCAGGCTTGCTAGCCAGGCACACACACACACTCACGTGTGCTCCCCCTTTCTCTGTCGCCTCTTCTCCTCCTCTCTCTGCTCTCTCGGTCTCTTTCATCCCTCTCTCTGTCGCCTCTTCTCCTCCTCTCTCTGCTCTCTCCGTCTCTTTCACGCGATCAGCATTATTCACTGAGCACCCTCTGTGCAGCTGGTGCTGGCATTGCAGTGGAGAACGCGAGAGACATGGTGCCTGCTCTCTTGAAGTGTGTGCTGTCTGTTACATGATTGCTCAAGAAGATCCCCTTAACCACCTAATCCTACTGGCACTTTTCTGTCTTCTCCGTTGCTTGCCTTCCTTTCTGAATACTGTTGCAGAAGTGAAAAACTCCTGAAAGACTTCCTAGAACTCTGCATCTTACCTTTCTTATGTCTTAAACTTCTCTTTGTGGGGAATTAAAGTTAATGAAGGCAAAGATCTAGAGGCATGTGAGAAAAGGGATTGGGAATATACTCACCAGGTTTCCAGAAACTACTCACTTAGTCGAGTTAAAAATAACTTGGTTGTTGTTGTTCACTTGCTAAGTCGAGTCTTGACTCCGCATCCCCATGGCTGCAGCATGCCAGGCTTCCCTGTCCTTCACCTTTTCCTGGAATTTGCTCAAACGCGTAGAAATAAAAAAATTGAATAAAATGTCCCACCCAAACCAGCTAATGATATACACAGGTGTATCTTTAGGGTTTAAAACTGAAAAATATTAGGTGTTCATTGACAGAGAAATGGATAAGGAAGATGTGGTGTACACATGTATAGTGGAATATTAATCCTCCAGAGTAAAAGAATGTTATCATGCCATTTGCAACACTGTGGATGGACCTAGAGATGGTCATACTGAGTGAGTAAGTCAGAGAAAGACAAATGCCATATGATACCCCTTGTATGTGAAGAAAATGGTATAAACGAGCTAACTTACGAAGCAGAAACAGAATCACAAACGTAGAAAACAAACTTATGAT
The DNA here is from genome assembly GCF_032452875.1 of Bos javanicus. NCBI lineage: Eukaryota > Metazoa > Chordata > Mammalia > Artiodactyla > Bovidae > Bos > Bos javanicus. The sequence goes on from NC_083874.1 coordinate 107,592,553, forward strand.
CACCAGGGAGGGTGGGACAAACTGGGAGGTTGGGACTGACATACGTACACTGCTACATGTAAACCAGGGAAGTAAGAGGGACCTGCCGTATGACACAGGGATCTACTCCTCAATACTCGGTAATGACCTGGATGTGAAATGAATCTTAACGAGTAGGTGTATGTATAACCGATCCATTTTGCTGTAGCTGAACACTAATGCAACATTGCATATTAACTATCCTTCAATAAAAATTAAAAGTCAAAATAAAATTTTTACTGAGGTATACTTGCTTAATACAATACTTACAGGTATTCAGTATGACTCAACTTTTAAAACATTACACTCCATTTATAGTTACTATAAAACATTGGCTGTATTCACTGTTGGACTATGTACCTTGGTACTTACTTTTCTAACAGTTTGTACCTCTTAGTACCCCTCCTGTATATCGCCCCTTCTCCCTTGCTGCTCCTTACTGATAACCACAAGTTTGTTCTTAATATCTGTATGTTTCTTTCTTTTTTGTTATGTTCTTTTAGTTTGTTGTACCTTTTAGGGTCCACGTTGGAGTGATATCTTACAGCATCGTTTTTCTCTGTTTGATTTATTTCACAGTATAATACCCTCCAAGCCCACCCATGTTGTTGCAAATGGTGGAATTTCTTTTGTGTGTGTGTGACTTGAGTGGTGTTGCCTTGTGTGTGTACACACGTCTTCTTTGTCTGTTTATGTGCAAATGGACACTTAGGTTGCTTCCATATCTTGAGAACTGTAAATCATGCTGCTGTGAACATCAGAGTGCATGTGTCTTTTCGAATTACTGTTTTTCTTTCATATATATGTATACTCAGGAGTGGAATTGCGGGGTCATGTGGTCATTCTGCTCTCTGTTCATTTGTCTGCACCAGATCTTGGTTGCAGCAAGTGGGATCTCTAGCTGAGGCGTGTGGGGTATAGTCCCTGACCAGCGACTGAACCCAGGCCCCCTGCATTGGGAGTTCAGAGTCTTAGCCACTGCACCACCAGCAGAGTCCCTGCCTTTAGTTTTCAGTTTTGGGGAAACCTGCTTTTTCTTTTCCACAAAGGGTGCACCAGCTGACATTCCCATCAGTAGTGCCCCAGGGCTTCCTTTTCCCCACGTCCTTGCCAACATAGTTATTTGTGTTCCTTTTGAGAACAGACACGATGACAGGTGTGAGGTGTTATCTCATCAGGGCTTTGACTTGTGTTTCCCTGATGATTAGTGATGTTGAACACATTTTCAAGTGCCTGTTTGCCATCTGAATGTCCTCTTGGGAAAATTATCTACTCAGGTTTTCTGCCCAATTTTTTGTTGTTTTTTCTTTATATGAGCTGTTTATATATTTTGGATATTAACCCCTTGTCAGTCATATCTTTTGCAAACATTTTCTATCATAGACAGTAGGTTGTCTTTTCATTTTGCTGATGGTTTTTGTTTGTATGCAAAAGCTTTTAAGTTTGATTAAATGTGTTTGTTTGTCTTGCTTTTATTTTCTTTGCTCTAGGGTACAGTTCAAAAAATATTGCTGTGATTTATGTCAAAGAGTGTTCTACCTATGCTTTCATCTAGGAGTTTTATGTTTTCCAGTCTTATTACATATAGGTATTTAATCTATTTTGAGTTAATTTTTATATATGGTATTAGACAATGTTCTAATTTCATTCTTCTCCCTGTAGCTATCCAGTTTTCCCAGCACCACTTATTGAAGAAACTGAATTTTCTCTGTTGTATATTATTCCCTCCTTTGTCATAGATTAATTGACTTGAAGTGTATTGGTTTATTTCTGGGCTCTCTGTTCTGTTTCATTGATCTGTGGGTGTGTTTTGTGCCAGTCCTGTGTTGTTTTGACAGCACTGTATTGTTTTGATGGCCCTCTGTTGTTTTCGCGGCACTCTATTATTTTGGCGGCCCTGTATTGTTTTGAAGACTGAAGGTTTGTGGTATTCTGAAGCCAAGGAGCATGAGCCTTCCAGCTCTGTTCCTTTTCTTTCAAGATTGTTTTGGCAGTTGGGTTTTTTGAGTTTTCAGACACATTTTAAAATTATTTGTTCTAGTTCTGTGAAAAATACTATTTAAAGATTCCAGAGATAAGGATTGCATTTGAATCTGTAAATTGCCTTTGGTCATTATAGCAATATTAATAGTTCCAATCCAAGAACATGGTATATCTTTCCATCAGTCCTTCAGTTTCTTTCATCAGTGTCTTAAAAAGTATAAAAAAAAGTGTAAAAGTATAAAATGAAGGATTAACTAAGCATATTTGAAAATATAGAAAAAAAATCTGAAAGTTGAAATTGTTCTTAAATGAAGACATTATGCTGTGCAGTGAATAAATGCCAGTCAATAGTTATTTCTCTACATTCTTCATAGTTAGATTTCATTGAGTATAATGCTCATGTCTTTTCTTATACAGATGTAACCAGTTACTCTTTATATAAAAGTATATGGGAAAATATGATAAAGAATGTGTCTAAAATCAGTTGGAAAGGGGATTTTCTCTCAATCAATGGTAGTGTGATAGACTAGTTAGTTTACTAAAGCAACAAGTTAGACACTGCTTGTTACAATATTGTATATTTAGAATTAGTTAGAATTACCTATAGGCATTCCCAGGTAGTGCCAGTGGTAAAGAACCTGCCTGCCAATACAGGAGACACAGAGACACAGGTTTAGTTCCTGCCTTGGGAAGATCGTCCGGAGAAGGAACTGGCAATCCACTCCAGTATTCTAGCCTGGGAAATTCCGTGGACAGACGAGCCTGGTGGGCTACTGTCCATGGGGTCACAAAGAGTCAGACAAGACTGAGCATGCACGTGCAGGCAGAATTACATATAAAAATTAAATCATAATAAAAGAGAAAATAGAATTTAATATTTATAAACTTCTAGAGATGGAGATGAAACCTTCAAAGATTAGAAAATGTATAGAAAATTAATAAGGATAATGTGACCAATTTTGATTATCTAACAATAAACTAATCTTAAATTTTAAAAGAAAAAAAGTGTCAGATAAAAGAACAAATCACAAACTTAACTAAGCTGCATGTGTGTATTTTTCTTTACTTGATCAGATTAGGATTTTTACATTTTTTTTTTCATTCTTGTATAAGACTGTTTCTTTCACTGTGATGAATAGTATAAGCCTTTGAAGAATGTTCAAGAAAAAATTATGTAAATATAATTATTATATCAGTAGTATTTCCATTATTGAATTGTATGTGGGATAAGCATGGGAATATAAAACTATTAATACGAAGGAGTTTAACATGATATAGGGAGACATTTGGGCTTCTATGGTGGCACTAGCAGTGCCTGCCAATGCAGAAGACACAAAAGAAGCGGGTTTGATCCCTGGGTCAGGAAGATCCCCTGGAGAAGGGAATGGCAACCCACTCCAGTATTCCTGTCTGGAGAATCCCATGGACGGCGGAGCCTGGTGGGCTGCAGTCCCTGGGGTTGCAGAGTCACACACGACTGAAGCAACTTAGCATGCACGCAACAGGTAGACATTTAATACGTTTCTGTTCGTTTGAATAAGAAGATTTGTACTCTATTCGCCAGTGTTTGTTTCAGTTATTTGCAAACACTCATATTGTCTTTGTAGTCAGTCTTGGACAAGATGTATATCGGAATGATTTTGTATTCTTAAAGTGCCTTGTACTTGCTAAGGGCTCAATACATGTTTCTTTTAAGAATTCATTAGGTAATTTGGGCCACACCACAGATACAATCCACTTAATTTTTTTCTACTGAAAACATACAAAGTAAGCTGCTGCTTAACAGTAATCTATGTCAGTAAAAGCCAAAAAATATATTTTTTAAAAAAATTAGCTAAGTCATGAAATAAAACATTGCTGAATCTGAAACCACACTAATACTTATAAGATTCTTTTTGTGGTTAGTCACGTCAAGCAATATTAGAAGAAAAGCTTATGATTTTACTAGCCTACTTTAACCTGGTACTTCTCATTTATATTCCACTTGTATAGATAAATATTATAATCACAATGTAAAAAGCATGGTTGATAAATGTTTTGATGAAGTTTCAAAATGCCAGAATTAAATTCTGTAAAAAGTGTTCTAAATGGCATCTTGATTTATACATAGTAATGTATTTCAACTTAGAAAATCGTGGTGATGCTTGTTACAGTATTAGGGTACGCGTGTATGTACATATAGGTACCTGCATCCTGCCTGTCCACTTACAGTTAGAGAAACAAACAAAAAAGGATGGAGATTTGAAAAAATATTGCAAATGAAGAGAGAATGAAAGAAATGGAGGCGAGGATAAGAGAAAGTAAGTCAATACTTTATGAGTGTTTTAGAGGTGTCAATATTTTTGGTGTTTGAAAGAGGCATCGTGGGTACTAGAGTCAGCAGAGCCATGGAGAATGCATCTTTATAAGGCTGGAAATAAGGGAGAAATGATGAGAGGTATTATTCAGTGAAGTCGAGAGCTGAGTCATTTTCTTTAGCGTCTGTGAAATAAAGCTTAAATAAAACCGGGCAATACAGAAACCCTTTACCAAGTATACTGCAGACATTTTAGACAGACATTCATGATTTGTCATACTGATAACTACTGAAATAGTCTCAGTACGCTACACTTAACATTAAAATATGTACCAAATAAGTACCGAACTTATGTGGCATGAAATAAAGCTGTTTGAAAATGTATTCACACATGCATGCTGCTGCTAAGTCGCTTCAGTCGTGTCCGACTCTGTGCGACCCCATAGACGGCAGCCCACCAGGCTCCCCCGTCCCTGGGATTCTCCAGGCAAGAACACTGGAGAAGGTTCCATTTCCTTTACTTTCACACATGCATAGGTATATACATATATACAAAAAGATATATCTTGTACAGTGGTACTCTTATTTATAATGAGACAGAAGGAATGCTATCAGCAATACAGTGTACTGGTGAAAATGTCGGTGTTGACACTCAGCACCCAGGTTGCATGCCCGTGTACACACACATACACACTCACCTGTATTTCACCTGGATTCTAGTTTATCACTGAAAGAGCTGATTGGATTATTACATAGTTTAATTGTTCTAGTTACTAGCAACGTAAATGAAAAAAGTATAGGCATATTTTTTAATCCTCAATGATTATAAATAATGAGTTATCATGTTTCCTACAAAACAAAAAACTTGAAAAATTATTGATTTTGTTATCTATATATGACTATAAAATTTAATGAAAAGATACAGATTTAATCGAAATAAAACACTTTTCAAATAGATGGACCAACTTTGGTATCTTATTTTTTAAGAGATATATATGGTTCTTAGGATTGTCATTTATACCACATTTTTGCAAAATTTGCCATTCAAACAGATGAACAATTTTTTTGTACCTCGAGATCTCCTCCTTTACTCATTTTTATTCAATATTTTTATTAAGTGCTGATTTCTCTTTTTTTTAGCACTTGCTATTTTACTGAGGAAAAGCTCTCTTTAAGCAGTTTCAAGCCCTCAAGCTATATGGCTCAGCCACAGAAATACATTAAATCATCTCAAAGTTTTCTCTTCCTTTGGCTCGTCTAGTTCTTTTTCCCCGCCATATATCTCAAATTCGAGATGAGGATGTTCTTCTGATATTGAATAGTTGAATGATATATATTGTCCCACCAGTTCATCCTTATCTGTCTTTGTATTGAAAGCTTAATGTCAAACTTGAGACCAGTTTTGAAGGTGAATGAAAGGATAGGAACTTTGAGCTTGTATTTAACATTTAATCATCATTCTGTGCCGCCTGCATGCTGGGGATGCTTGATGAATGTTGATCAATAGTGATAACAAATAAGATGAATAAGATGAATTGAGGTAAAGCTATACCCAGAAAGAGGCTTACAGATCTGCAACAGATACCAGAATCCTTAAGAAGTAGAATCTGGTCTCTGTAAATAAAAAGCAACAGAGTTAGTGAAAGGTCCCCTGGCCATAAAGGCAGGGTTTCTCTCTCTTTCTCTTTTTTTTATACCTTTTCCTATTAACACATTTTCTCTGTGAATTCCCTTGTGGGTCCAAGTCGGGGCACACACACACAGAATTAACCAGGAAATGCATCCTCGCTATGAATTTTTATGTTTTGCATCTCTTCCCAGTCTGCCTGCCATTGGTAGCTTTTCAGTCCTCAGATAATTGGTTTACGTATTTGGTCCAGAGTTTTTGTTGTAAGCGGTGGAAGAAATAGATGGGAGTGAGATTGCGTCATCTTATTTGTTATTGGAAGTCTCTACTCAGATTGCTTTTTAATTGATTTATATACATTTTATTTTTGAAAAAGATTCTAGAGAATTCTTTGTAGGTTTTTTTTTATTAGTTTGGTAATATGCATTATTTCAAACATGAAAAACTACAGAGAATAAAATAGTATGTACCCATATCCAAACTCATTTACAATTTTTTCTGACATTTTACCATACTTAATTTTTAAGAATTGAAACAACATGGATAAATGTGAAGCCCTCCTTAATTCTGCTACTTTTTAGTCTCCTGGCTCCCTACTTAATCCATCCTTCCTTATATTTTTTTTTGTTTTGCATTTGTTGCATGTTTTTCAAAATTTATAAAGCTGTATCATTCTGCAACTTGCTTTCTATACTAAACATTTTAAAACGTTATATTTGCCATATTAATACTGTTATTGTTTAGTCACTAAGCCACGTCCAACTCTTTTGTGACCCCATGCGCTGTAGCGTGCCAGGCTCTCTGTTCGTGAGATTTTGCAGGCAGGAATACTGAAGTGGATTGCCATTTCCTTCTCCAAGTGATTTTCCCAACCCAGGGATCTAATCTATGTTTCCTGCATTGGCAGGTGGGTTCTTTACCTCTAAACCACCTGGGAAGCCCATTAATAGTTTAGCTCAGGTTTATTTATTTTAACTGGTTTTAATTTTTTAATCAGTTCAAAATTTTAGGGATATAATGCAATTCATGTATTTTCTTGTTAATAAATATTCTATTTTTTTAAAATTTGTTTTTAGTTATTACTGACACAAATAATGAATAAAGAACATCCTTTATGTAGACGTGAGGTATGTGTGTGAGTTTCTCTTATTCAGTTTAGTTTAGTTCAGTTGCTCAGTCGTGTCTGACTCTTTGCGACCCCATGAACCGCAGCACACCAGGCCTCCCTCCCTGTTCATCACCAACTCCTGGAGTTTACCCAAACTCATGTCCATTGAGCCAGTGATGCCATCCAACCATCTCATCCTCTGTCGTCCCCTTCTCCTCCTGCCGTCAATATTTCCCAGCATCAGGATCTTTTCAGATAAGTCTGTTCTTTGCATGAGGTGGCCAAAGTATTGGAGTTTCAGCTTCAGCATCAGTCCTTCCAATGAATATTCAAGACTGATCTCCTTTAGGATGGACTGGTTGGATCTCCTTGCAGTCCAAGGGACTCTCAAGAGTCTTCTCCAACACCACAGTTCAAAAGCATCTATTTTTCTTCTCTTATTATTTAAACCTAAAAAGTGAAGTAGCAAGATGAAAGGGTATGCACGTCTCTAATTTTGTTTTATGTTGCTGAATTGCTTCCTGATGTGTTTGTACCAATTTATACTCCTATCAATAGAGTAAATGTGTTTTCATTTCCCCGCATCTCTGCCACGCTTATTATTTTTTGGTATTCTGATAGATATATTCTGATATATATATTTTGCTGTTCTCCGGGAGTTGGTGATGGACCAGGAAGGCTGGCTTGCTGCAGTCCATGGGGTTGCAAAGAGTCAGACATGACTGAGCGACTGAACTGATTCTGATAGATATAATCTCAATTATATCCCACCATCACTAGAGAGATTGAAAATCTTTTTCTGTGTGTATTGTCTGTTCTGGTTTCCACTTTTGTGAATTGTACATTTGCTGTTTCAAGCTGAGAGCCTGGATCTATTCTTAGTTCTTTTCACTAAGGAGAAGAAAGTTACTTTAGTATAACTAATTCCAGACACAAAACACAGAAATGCAGCAGGTGCAGCATTAACTCCACTTACTGCTTTGTGTCTGTGTAAGTTGAAAGTATTTATTTTGTTTCTGAGTCCAGCACAGCCTTTTTGACTATTTTTACATTTTACCTGTCATTTGTGTGTGTTAAGGCAGGGGTCATGTTTTAAAGTATGAATTCACTGTTTCATCTTGACCCTTTTTATTTTCATAAAAGTGGTGAATAAACTGTATAAGTTGACATTTTCTCTAAATTGGCTTGAGATGAAAACACAAGCCTAAGATCAATAAATGTAAATTAAAATATAATCTTCTGTGTATCCAAAAGCATAATAGAATTGGAAAATTATTTGAAACAGATATGAGCAAGAATTCATTTAATATATAGAGACCATTTATTCTAAGAAAAGCAAATACTCCCTCTAGTAGAAAAATTGACAAAGGAAAAGAATAGTTCACAGACACTCACACAAGAAAACATGAAAAAATGTTTAACCCATGCATTTAAAGAAATATATATTAAGAAACAATTCCCTCTATTGCCTAGGAAATTGACAAATCATAGAAAATAAAAGATGTCATAGCTAATGAATGTATGAGGAAATGAACACTCATTCTCTGCTGATGAAAATGTAAATTGTGCTTTTTCTGGGTGACATTTGGACATTCTGTATCTAATGCTGTGCTGCGCAGTACTACACAGCCAGTAGCCACGTTGGCTGTTTAAGTCAAATGTTTATTTCTTCAGTATAACTCACCACATTTCAAGTGCTTAATAGACTTACAACTTACTGTTGTTTAGTCAATAAGTCATGTCCAAGTCTTGCAACCCCATGGACTGTCATCCACCAGACTTCCCTGTCCATAGGCTTTCCCAGACAAGAATACTGGAGTGGGTACCATTTCCTTCTCCAAAGGATCTTCCTGAACCAGGATTGACCGGTGTCAGCTACCTTGGCAGGCGGCTTCTTTACCAGTGAGCCACCAGGGAAGCCCAGACATCAAGTGGCTTCATACTGCACACAGCAGACACAGAGTCTCCATAATCACAGGATGTTTTATTGAATGTCACTTACCATAACTTTCAAAATATTCCCATCCTTTTACCCCCATAGCCCTACTCCTACTTTTAGGGATGTAGTCTAAAGAACTATTGGAAGTTTAAGGATCATCATCAAAGCACTGAAAAACAGTAGTAAAATTTTGGAAATAATTCAAATGTCTGCAAAAAGGAACAGTTAAATGATTATAAATCCATGTATGAGGATATTATAAAGCCTGTTAAACTATGTTTTTGCATTTGTTAAATGTCATGGAAATGTGCTCGTAATATATTGTTAACTGAACAAATAGGCAGCAGACATTGTTTATAGCAATATCATGGTGAAAGTGAAAGTGAAGTCACTCAGTTGTGTCTGACTCTTTGCGACCCCGTGGACTGTAGCCCACCACGCTCCTCTGTCCATGGGATTTTCCAGGCAAGAGTACTGGAGTGGGTTGCCATTTCCTTCTCCAGAGGATCTTCCCACCCCAGGGGTCGAACCCTGGTCTCCCACATTGTAAGCAAGACACTTCACCGTCTGAGCCAGCAGGGAAGTCCATGGTAGTGTTGCAAATTTTTGGTAATATTTTCTGTCTGACACACAAGCCCACTCATGTATTACTTTCATCATTACAAAACTTCAAAAATCAAAAGTACGTTGGTTTGGGATATGTCTGATTTTGAGCCTTATGAAGCAGTTGGTAATTGTAGTCATTTTAGGTGGTTAGTTTCATGTGAAGCTTAGTGTTAGTTGGTATATTTATGTTTAAGTATCACACTGTATATGTGTAGGTGATACATCTTTGTAAAGATGAGTAAAAAATTATAATTTTAAGTTTCTTCTTTTTTTTCTATTTTTTAAAATATAAATTTATTTATTTTAATTGGAGGCTAATTACTTTACAATATTGTATTGGTTTTGCCATACATCAACATGAAATCGCCACAGGTGTACACGTGTTCCCCATCCTGGACCCACCTCCCACTTCCCTCCCCGTACCATCCCTCTGGGTCATCCCAGTGCACCAGCCTCGAGCATCCTGTATCATGCATCGAACCTGAACTGGCGATTCGTTTCACATATGATATTATATGTTTCAATGCCATTCTCCCAAATCATCCCACCCTCGCCTTCTCCCACAGTGTGCAAAAGACTGTTCTATACATCTGTGTCTCTTTCGCTGTCTTGCTTACAGGGTTATTGTTACCATCTTTCTAAATTCCATATATATGCGTTAGTATACTGTATTGGTGTTTTTCTTTCTGGCTTACTTCACTCTGTGTAATAGGCTCCAGTTTCATCCACCTCATTAGAATTGATTCAAATGTATTCTTTTTAATGGCTGAGTAATACTCTATTGTGTTCTTGAATAAATCTACTTTTATATTATTTTCTAATAATTATATAGCCTAAAGAAAGTGATTGTTATGTTTTATATGGTGGCAAAATCTTATCTACCTCACCTTACTTATTAAGATTATTAAAGCAGTGTATTAATTCTGAGAGTCACTTTGTACAGAAAAAACTTTGGTAAAATTTTTTTTCAGTTATTTGTTTTAAAAGTTTACTTAACTTAGGTACTGCATAAAATTAAAGTACTATGGAATCTATCCTTTGTATATTCTGATGTGCTTAGCAGATGTCATTATTATTGGAAAAGGTATAGTTAACAGTTTTGTTTTCTATAATAGGTTATTTGGAAAATTGAGAAATGATATTTAATTTCTCTTTATTTAGCATTTAAAAGGTGGTTTTAATTACATGGTCTACTGATATTCGTTCAATGGAGTTGTAAAGTAACACTTGACATTCTAAAATGCTTGAGCTGTTATTGACATTATATTAGTATAGTAATCCTGTTGTGTTTTCATTCAAAATAGTAAGAGTCGGCAGTCTTTGCAGTGTCATTTCATCTTGCAAAGGCCCTTTACATTGTTTTAATCATTCCTATGGAGAGATACTTTATAAACAGAGAAATTAATCCTTTTTAGTATGCATTCTCAGAGAAGGCAATGGCACCCCACTCCAGTACTCTTGCCTGGAAAATCCCATGGATGGAGGAGCCTGGTTGGCTGCAGTCCATGGGGTCACTAAGAGTTGGACACGACTGAGCGACTTCACTTTCACTTTCCACTTTCATGCACTGGAGTAGGAAATGGCAACCCACTCCAGTGTTCATGCCTGGAGAATCCCAGGGACGGGGGAGCCTGGTGGGCTGCCGTCTATGGGGTCGCACAGAGTCGGACACGACTGAAGCAATGCAGCAGCAGCAGTATGCATTCTAATAATTTAGACAGTGTGTAGTTATATAACTTCACCCACAATCAAATTCCAACACCCTCCAGAATTCTCCTGTCTTCTTTTCTAGTCAACCTAGCCCTTTAAAATTTACTAAGAATATCATATGAAAGGAATTATACAATATATATCCTCTAAGTTTGATCTTCACTGAGCAGAGGGCGAATGCGTTTCCTCCACATTGTCACACAGACCAGACGTGTTCTCCTGTTTGTAAGTGAGCAGCAGTCTGTTCTATGGCCATACCACAGTCTGTTTTTCCATTCTTCAGTTGAAAGGTATTTCCAGTGTTTTGACTATTATTAACCTAATTGCTGTAAGCATTCATATTCAGGTTTTTGTATGAACGTAAGGTTTCATTTCTCAAGTGTATGCCTGTGAATGGGAGTGGTGGTTTTTCTGATAAATGTATGTTTATAAGAAACTGCCAAACTGTTTTCCAAAGTGACTGTGCCATTTTGCATTCCCACTAATGATCCTGGAGAATTTTGGTCACTCTACCTTCTTGTCAGTACTTGGTTTTATCACTTAAAAAAAATTAAGTATAATTTTTGGTCAATCTCATAGGTATATAGTTATCTTATTGTGTTGTTAATTTGCATTTCCTTAACTGGCTCAGTGGTAATGAATCTGCCTGCAATGCAGGAGACTTTGGTTCTGTCCCTGGATCAGAAGATCCCCTGGAGGAGGGCATGGCAACCTATTCCAATATTCTTGTCTGGAGAATCTCAGGGACAGAGGAGCCTGGTAGGCTACATACAGCCCATGGGGTCACACAGAGTTGGACCTGACTTAGCAACTAAACAACAACAATGATAATGATGTCAAGTGTAATTTCAAGTGCTTATCTGTGATCCATGTATCTTCTTTGGTGGGAATTGACAACCATGTAATACAGAAACCCTTGTATTAAAATGATAATCCTGCACTTGTGGAGGAAATAAAGTGTGCTCCTCTTTAACATTGTATTACTGTGTTTATTCATACATGGGATTGAGTAAAAATACTATCTTATTATTTATTTAAATAGCAACATAGTAATTCTTCTTCCTAACCACAGCTGTCCTCACAGATGCTGGCTGCTGCCTTGCTTGTCAGGATGTCAGCTGTTACTTGACATAATAGTTCCCCTGTTGAATTGTTTCTTCTCCCCATTCCCCATGGCTGTTTCCAAACTTGACTGTTTTTCTCATGCTCTTGAAACAGTTTCTGCTCCTTCAGTCTTAGCAAGTGATCTTGCTTTCTTCTTTTTTCCTAAGAGCCTGGGTAAGAAAATCCTGCACACTCTACCAAGGATTATTTTCAGCCATCCTAACCTGGCTTGCTGTCTTATCCCAGCTGTTATCAGTTCACCTAGCTTTTTTTCTTTTCACTTTCCTCTGGTTAACTCGATTGTTCTGGACTGCATGTTCGTGCCTCCCCTCCCGCAATTCACACGTTGAAACCTGTCACCCCACGTGGAGGATATTAAGAGGTGAGGGTGTCTGTGGAGGAGGCAGGGTTAGATGAAGTCACGAGGGTGGAGCCTCTGCCATGGGATCAGTGTCTTGGTAAAGAGAGGAGCTGGGAGAAGAGGTTTGTCTGCAAACCAGGAGGGGTGTTCTGTACCTGCTGGTGCCTCGATCTTCCAACTTCTTAGCCTCCAAAAATGGTGAGAAAGAAATAGCTGTTTGCTGTTTAAACCACCTAGTCTGCGGTATATTGTTAGAGCAGCCTGAACTAAGATACTGCTCACCTTCGTCCGGAGTCTTTGCACCTCCCTTGGGCCTTTGATACATTGGTTTTCTCTATTTAAAAAAGAAAACAAAAAACAAAGTATTTTTCATTTCTTTTGCAGCTGCATCCTTATCTTAAACCATTGTGAACACCAGCTTCCATTCAACCAGTCTTGCTCTTCAGTCTTATAAAATAGTTCCTGTCTTTCTTATAAAGTAACTTACAAGAGTAATCCAATTTTCCGTCAGTCTTGCTCCTCAGCTGCTCATTTGGAATCTTCTGAGAAAACCTTCTACCCCTTCCACCTGACTGACACTGAACTCTCAAGTATCTGGGATGAGTTCTCTTCACTTGCTTCAGTGACCTCCTCTTAGCCCCCAGCCTGTTTAAAAATCTCTGCTACTTCGTGAAAATTCTTTTAGTAGAAACTGTCTTCTGCCTTTGCTTTTTGCTTCTTTCTGGATGCAGCTCTCTGTTGGTTCTCAATTTCAGTTAATTATATAAAACACTATCCCAAAACTTAGTATCTTAAATCATGTTTTGTTATTTCTCATGATTCTGGACAGTTTTGCTGGTTTAAGCTGGGTGCACTCGTTGGTTTGCGCTCGGCTGACAAGGTAAGGGCTGGGCCCAGCTGACAGCTTCAGTGACTGGTCTTTAATGCCAGGCTTCTTCCTATAATATCATCACGATCTTGGCATACTGTTTGAAGATAGTAAACACAAAAGCTTTAAGGCTTCTTGAGGTCTAGACATTGTAATTTGCCCAGAACCACTTCTGTCACAATCTGTTGTTCTAAGTAAGTAATAAAGCGGGCCAGGATTCAAGGTGAGGAAGAAACTCCACGTCTGGAGGGGAAGAAAAGTACTCACTCTTCAAAATGGCATATATATACGTGTGTGTGGTTATGAAGCATTCTTCTACAGTTCTTGACTTTTGAAACTTGCTGTTTTCTCTTTAACTGTCCTTTTCTTTTCCTCTTGAGATGTTCTGTGCTTCTACTCTCTTACAAGTCTCGTGAACTTTTGACCAGTAGTTAGAATTGTCTCCAAGGAGGAACACCTGAATTTGGGTGTTCCAGATTAAAACGGTACAAAAGAGAATTCATTATTTTCACTCCTGATCCTATGCTTTTGTCTCTTTTCCTGATTTTATGTTGTCACCATGACCCATAGAGTTACCATCTGTGCAGATAAGCTTTCTAGGTTTGGGGATTGTCTCCCCTTATCTCCCAAACAGAGCTGCTCATGTAGTTCTGCTGACTGTAAGTTTAAACAGCTGATTACTTACAACAAGCTATTAAGATTCATGTATCAAGAGGATATAAAGTATTCCTTTTACTTGACTATTATTTTTACAATGTTTTGGAGTTTTGAACATTTGGGTTTTGGCACAAATGAAATGAATTTATTTTGAAAAAAGAGAGAGATGGACATGCGAAACTTCTCTTTTTCTTACGTCCTTGACACTTGGTTCGTAATGTCAATATTACACTTTCTTGACTTTAGTATTGTGATGATGTCTGTGATGGTGAGCTGCTCGAACGTGGAGACCGTATGTTGATATATGCCTGTCACGTTATGTTGCTGTTCAGTTGCTAAGTCGTGCCTGACTGTGACCCTGTGAACTGTAGCCCACCAGGCTTCCCTGTCCATGGGATTTCCCAGGCAAGAATACTGGAAAAGGTTGCTATTTCCTTCTCCAGGAGATCTTCTCAACCCAGAGATCGAGCCTTGTCTCCTGAGTCTCCTGCCTTGGCAGGTGGATTTGATGCATTTATATATTGCAGTATGATTACCACTGTAGCACTGGATGCCTATCACATAATTGTAACTCCTGGGAACGATTAAGGTCTAGTTTCTTAGCAACTTTGGCATTTATATGAAACAGTATTGTTGACTATAGTCACTGTTCTAGCTCCCCAGGACTGATTTATCTGCTAGTTCCAGTTTTGTACCCTTTTTTTTTTTTTTTCCATTTCTTTCAAAGAGCTTTTTTTTTAAAGCAATAACTTGGCTTCATGTAGTGTGATTTCCAGAAAGGGATTCCAAAATTTGCCTTCTTTGAGACCTGTGTGGTGTTTCTGTGTGATGTTACTATGATGGCATATTATCAGTTTGTATAGAGCTTGAAATTGGAAAGATTTGTTCAAAGAGATACATTTATGTCTCATGGGACATTAAATGTAAATGTGTGGATAATAATAAATGCAACAATTTCCTTTAAATTATGGGTTATTTTCTTCCCTTGCTTTTGTCAGAATGGAGAGGGAAAAAATAAAGGCAAATGCTCTAAAGTCTAGGAGAATATGATAAATAATGAAAAGTGAAAACCGCCCGACTCTTGTTTCAGGTGTGAGGTGATGAAAGCGAAGGACAGCAGCGATAGACGCTCCTTGGGCGCTTAGCTCACTGACTGCTCGCGTCGCTGGGCGTGCAGAGTAGGATTACCTGCTACTAGAAACGGGGAGTCCTAGGTGCATTTTCTGACTTTAGTGTTATCCTTGTTTTTAAAGTAATCTTTCTAAATGTTGATTTTTAGAGAACATTTTGTTCTAAATGTCTCTGTAGGCGTTAACGTGAAAGTATGATATTTATGTTTCCAGAAATAATGTCAGACTCAATCTAGTTATCAGAAAAAGTTGTTCTTGCGTTTGACAGTTGCATGAATTTTGACTCGTGTGTGTGTGTGTGTGTGTGTGTGTGTGTGTGTGATTTCATAAGCTCCCTGTTTCTAACACAGAGCAAGGCAGCGTTTTTATCAAAGCAACATCTGCTGGCCCCTTTTGCAGTCATCACAGTGGAATCATCATTTCCATTTAAAGTTTTTGCTATTCAAGCCTTTTAAAACTGGGCTGGATCAGTTTCCTGTGACTGCTGAGACAAAGGACATAGTAAGATTTTCATGCTGTATTAATAAATGTTATATATTCACACATAATATTACTCATTTCTGGATCCTCTGCAATAGCAATTCACATGAAAATACAAAACTTATCTCCATACAATATTCATTTTAATTCTTTTAGCTTGGTCCAAAAAAAATTCATTTATCTTTTATTCTGTTGACTAATTCTGGAGGAATATATTATGTTACTAACCTTAACTTTTCTATGGGTATTTTATCTAAGTTAAAATATGTCCTTTTTGCAGTGAATAGATCTTTTAATTGAAATGTAGTGACATATAACATTGTGTGAGTTTTGGGTGTGCAGTGTGTTGCTTTGATGCGTTTATATATTGCAGTATGATCACCATTGTAGCAGTGGATGCCTATCACATCACGTAATTGTAACTCCCTTTTCTTGTGGGGGAACAATTAAGGTCTGGTTTCTTAGCAGCTTTGGCGTTTGTATGAAAGAGTATTGTTGACTATAGTCACTGTTCTGTGCATAGCCCCCAGGACTGACTGATCTGCTGGTTCCAATATTTACCCTTAAACAAGGCACCCACTGGCCTTCTCTGTCTTTTTGAGTTTGGCTTTTTCAGATTTCACATATAAATGACAACAAACAGTATTTGTCATTGTTTAGTGTTTGTCGTTCTCTAACTTGTCTCAGTATAATGCCCGCAGAGTCCACTTATCTTGTTGGGAAACGGGAAGATCTCCTTTCTTATGACTGGACAGCTTCTTCCCCTCACCCTCAGTGGCCACCTGAGTTGTTCTAGTGAGTTGTCCATTGTAAACAATGCTGCTGTCAACAGTGGGTCACTTGTACCTTCTCGAGATAGTGATTTTATTTCCTTCACGCAGATATTATACCCAGAAGTAGGATTGCTGGGTTGTATCATATTCTGTTTTTAATTTAAGAAACCTCCATTCTGTTCTCCTTAGTGACTGAATCATTTTACATTTCTACTAACAATATATAAGAGTTTCCTTGTCTCCGCATCCTACCAACACTTGTTGCATCTTGTCTTCTTTATGATGGTCATTCTAATGGGTGTGAAGGGATATCTGTTGTGGTTTTGTTTGCATTTCCTTGGTGAGATGCAGAGGATCCGTTTCACCTGTGGGCTGCATGGATATCTTCTTTGGAAAAAAGTCCTCTTAGCTCCTCTGCCCATTTTTTAAAATTGAAATTCTTTGGGTTTTTTGTGACTGAGTTTTAGTAATTCTTTATGTATTTTGGATATTAAACCCCTTATCTAATATATGGTCTGCAATTTTTTTTCCCATTTCACAGGTTGCCTTTTTATTTTCTTAAATTTATTTTGTTGTGGAGAAAATGTTAGTTTGATGTAGTCCCACTTGCTGTTTTGGCTTTTACTACCTGTGCTTTTGGTTGTCTTATCCAAAAACTCAGAGGACCCACAGGAGTTATTTGTACTGACTAGAAAGCGGCAGTAAGAATCATTAAAGGTAATACTTCTGCTTTATCCTGCCCATTTAAAAGCATACTTGTCTTCATATTGAGCATCTAAAGATTTAGGACTGATAATCAGTTTTAACTTTTTATTTTGTTTTGGGGTTGAGCCTATTAACAATGTTGTGCTAGTTTCAGGTAAAGAGAAAAGGGACTCAGCCATACATATACCTATATCCAGATAATCAGTTTTTTATGATGATACAGTTAAAATAATACCATATCATTGGAATTATACATACAGAGAACTCTAGATAACCAAGGTTTTTATACCCCCTTTCCCCATTATCTTTTTGCCCTTTTACAATTTTCAGTATAGTTCAGCAGTGAAGAATATAGACGTGTGTATCCAATACCTGAATCCTAATGTTTCAGATATGCAGGATGGGTCAATTTATCAATGAAAGCTTAAGTTTCCTCATCTATAAACGGAATTTATGACTGCTTGTTAGGTTTTACAGATTTAAATAGATGCCATATGTGTATTATCATATAAATCATATACATGTAAAAATTACAGTGTCTGGCATAAAGTAATCTTTTAAAATGTCAGCTAATTCCCACAGCATTTTAAAGGACTCACTATGTTCTCCTAGCAAAATGCAAGCCTTTCGAAGGGCTCAAGTTGCAGAGCTGCGTTTCTGTCACACTGTTTTCCGATCATCTTTACCAACCCCTTGATTGGATAAACTGTAAGGAAAAATGCAAAACAAATGTGAAAGTTTGATAACCAGTTGGGTAATACCACCGTTAAATCATGGGCTTCCCAGGTGGTGCTAGTGGTAAAGAACCTGCCTGCCAGTGCCAGGAGACTAAGAGATGAGGGTCCAGTCCCTGGGTGCGGAGATCCCCTGGACGAGGGCATGGCAGCCCACTCCAGTGTTCTCGCTGGAAGAATCCCACGGACAGAGGAGCCTGGAGGGCTACAGTATATACTGTCGGAGTGGGTCGGACATGACTGAAGCAACTTAACAGGCACGTACTTTAAACCATGGGACTTTGAGAAACTGCTTGTCTTAACACAAAAGGCTGAAATGGCATCCCTGGTTTATGCAAATCACAGCTGTCTTCCAACACCAGAGTATTATAATAATTCAAAAGATAAGTGTTAGACACTCGGTCATGTCAAACTCTTTTGTAACCCCATGGACTGTAGCCTGTCAGGCTCCTCCGTCCACGAAATGTTGCAGGCAAGAATACTGGAGTAGGTATCCATTCCCTTCTCCAGAGGATCTTCCCAACACAGGGATCAAATCCAGGTCTCCTGCATTGCAGGTGAGTTCTTTACCATCTGAGCCACCACGAAAGCCCAAAGCAAAAATCAGGCACAAATGTAGTGTTCTTTCTCCCCTTGGGGCTTGTGTCCGTGATGTATAGCTTTCAAAAGCTTCCCTTTCATCACAGGAGGGTAAGTTTTTGATTAACAGAATCAAAAGTTTCAAGCAGTGTATGGTTTGGGGATTCTGTTCTTTCAGTCCATTAATTCCACACACAAAAATTCTTACATGAAACTGAAGTCACTCAGTTGTGTCCGACTCTTTGTGACCCCATGGGCTGTAGCCTACCAGGCTCCTCTGTCCATGGGATTTTCCAGGCAATAGTCCTGGAGTGGATTGCCATTTTCCTATTCTCTAGTCATGTACTCAGAATTATTGGTTATTGTAGATAAACGTATCTAGAAGACCAGGTAAAGACCTTAACTTTATAGGTAAGCCCGCCCTGGTAACTTTCTCCTAGGTTTATCCTTTTAGTTCAGTTCACTTACTCAGTCGTGTCCCACTCTTTGTGACCCCATGGACCGCAGCACACAAGGCCTCCCTGTCCATCACCAACTCCCGGAGTTTACTCAAACTCGTGTCCATTGCATCGGTGACGCCGTTCAACCATCTCATCCTCTGTCGTCCTGGGTTTATACCAAAGTATTATTATTAATAATAATATTATTATTATATAATAATATAATAGACCAGCAGCATCAAATCCACCTGGAAACTTAGTAGATATACAAATTCTTGGGTCCTTCACCAGATCTACTGACGAGAGAGTCTGGGGGTGAGACCTGTCAATCTTACCAAGTCCTCCACATGATTCTGATGCAGGCTGAGGTTTGAAGACCAATCTGTCCATAACTTTACCAGGACGTCTGGTGGAGGTCATTCATTCCTCCTGGCATTCTTCCTGTAGTGCCAGGAAAGATGTGAGTCACAAAGCTGATAACTCTTTCCTTCCCAAGCTTCAGATCAGATCAGATCAGTCGCTCAGTCATGTCCGACTCTCTGCGACCCCATGAATTGCAGCACGCCAGGCCTCCCTGTCCATCACCAACTCCCGGAGTTCAGTCAGACTCACGTCCATCGAGTCAGTGATGCCGTACAGCCATCTCATCCTCTGTCGTTCCCTTCTCCTCCTGCCCCCAATCCCTCCCAGCATCAGAGTCTTTTCCAATGAGTCAACTCTTCGCACGAGGTGGCCAAAGTACTGGAGTTTCAGCTTTAGTATCATTCCTTCCAAAGAAATCCCAGGGCTGATCTCCTTCAGAATGGACTGGTTGGATCTCCTTGCAGTCCAAGGGACTCTCAAGAGTCTTCTCCAACACCACATTTCAAAAGCATCAATTCTTCGGCGCTCAGCCTTCTTCACAGTCCAACCCTCACATCCATACATGACCACAGGAAAAACCATAGCCTTGACTAGACGGACCTTTGTTGGCAAAGTAATGTCTCTGCTTTTGAATATGCTATCTAGGTTGGTCATAACTTTCCTTCCAAGGAGTAAGCGTCTTAATTTCATGGCTGCAATCACCATCTGCAGTGATTTTGGAGCCCCCAAAAATAAAGTCTGACACTGTTTCCACTGTTAGCTTATACCTATACATATAAATACAGCTATAAAGCTGCTTCTGTAAATTTCTAAGACCAATGTAAAGAATTCTGATAATAATTTACACTTTTCATCAAGATAATTTTGGAGAACAAAAAATTCTAACTGCTGTGCTGCTTTCCTAAAAATGCTTTAAAGTTTGTTTATTTTGGGGACTTCCCTGGTGGTCCAGTGGTTACGACTCTGTGCTCCCAACGCAGAGGACCTGGGTTCTATCCCTGGTCGGGGAATAGATTCTGTATGCTGCAACTAAGACTCAGCACAGCCAAATAAATAAATATTTTAAAAAATTATTTCTTTGGGGTTTGACTTAAAGGTAACGTTTCGACCAATACAAAATGGGTCTCACTACTTGGCAGTCAAGTTGTTTTTTAGCAGGTTTGGCCTACCTACCACCTACCACATCCACCAGATTTGGCTCTTAATTACTGTCTTTACAAATTCCATTTCCATAGGTTGGTATCTGCTAACATTGGATACATTCTTAAGTTCTGAAGGCAGTTTTTAAAATGGATTGCCAGAGTTGTTTTTACCAAGAGCAGTATTTTTGGAGTAGGTTTACTTAGAAACTGTGTTTTTAGAATCAGTGATATTGCTTTACAGTCATAAATAATAGAGTGCATATTTGGTCGTGTCTCTGGTCTCTGCCACAGTGTAGGAATACTCTTGAGTCAAATGGCATTTTTAGTACCTTCATAACATACAGACTGTCGTGGTCTCAGTATACCTGTAGCCTGGAATATTCTACCTTTATTTTCCTTTTTTTCTTTACCATAAATTTATTCAGTTTACTCAAAGAAATTAACATAATTTGAACTGCATTAATTCCAACTACCAGTTTCATTCACTCTATTTCTTTCATAAGAAATCATTTGATTTTTCTGATAATATGGGCAGTCTATAGTCAAAGTGAAATTTAAAGAAGAAAATTATTACTACTCAAACCCTAGAGATAGCTTCTATTGATTAGCTTCTTTCCTTTCAATCTGTTGTGTTTTTTTCAATTCGAATTATTTTCAGTATTTTGCTTCACATATTGAGTAAAATGATTGTAGTGTAGCTACTTTAATATGTCTGTGGCATACATGCCAAAATATTTCACACCCACCTCATGATTAGATTCAAAGAAACAAATGACTTTTTGTTCTACCCAGTGCTGTTTACTACCATTATAATTAACAAACTTAGGTTTTTAGCTGGTATGCAGGAGCACTGTAAAATTAAATTTTGGCAAACCATCTGCCTTTTTAAAGTTTTCTTTGATGTGAATAACAGTAATATCAGGGGCTTTAATATTGGATTCTCTGTTGTGGAATTTTCTTGAATCTTTCATCTTGAAATCAAGTATCTTAGTTTCTGTGAAGATATACAATTTAATACAAAATGCATAGTATAGTGGTATGTTTAAGTAATTAACAAGTCATTTAAGGAAAATTTGACTCACAAGCAGAAATTGCTTTTCATTTTTAGTTTCTAATGATTTACTGGAAGAACGATTCTGCATATGCTGAGGGTAAAATAGAATATTAAAGTAAACTTTTTTATTGGCCAGTTTCTTCCTACCTATTGATGTTGTTCAGTTGCTAAGGCATGTTCGATGCTTTGCGACCCCATGAACTGCAACATGCCAGGCTTCCCTGTCCTTCATAATCTCCCAGAGTCTGCTCAAACTTACGTTCGTTGAGTTGGTGATGCCATTCAACCATCTCATCCTCTGTCGTCCACCTTTCCATTAGTCTTTAGTTTATAATGAGAGATTTCTTGGTATTTATCTCAATTTTTTATAAAATTCCTAAGGCTTTAGGATAACATATATGCCATCTTATGAAACAGTAATAGATAACTTTTACTAAACTGTGAATCTTACACAGTTAAGATTAGTTGAAAGGCAGCGCTTGCTTTTCTTAGATTTGGTAAGTTGTTTGTCGTTGTTTAGTCACCAATTTACGTGTGACTCTCTGCAACCCCATGGGCTGTAGCCCACAGGCTCCTCTGTCCATGGGATTCCCAGCAAGAATCCTGGAGTGGATTACTATTTCCTTCTTCCCAGCCCAGGGATCAAACCCACATTTCTTGAATTGGCAGGCAGATTCTCTACCCCTGAGCCACCAGGGAAGTCCAGATTTGGTCAGTATTTATTTGCAAACATGACCTTTTGAAACATTTTTTCTAAAAGTTGTTGCATTTTCCTGTTATCATTGTAAGAACTATAATCCAGCAAATAGTTATGAAATAGCAGTGATGTATGTGTCAGACATTACCAGCCAGACAAAGCTCCTATAAGCAGGCAGCTAACCTTTTAGAGGGAGGAGATACAGAAAAGTAGGCTTCCCAAGGTGGCGCCAGTGCAGGAGACACAGGAGACGTTGTGAGTGCTATCCCTGGGTTGGAATGATCCCCTGGAGAAGGTCATGGCAGCCCACTCCAGTCTTCCTGCCTGGAGAATCTCTCGAATAGAGAGGCCTGGTGGGCTGCAGTCCATGGGGTCGCAAAGAGTGACTGAAATGACTTAGCACACATGCACACATGCATACATAAAAGTAAACAGATGAGTTAAAAGAATTATAGCTTAATGTTGCTAAAAAGGAAACAGGTGAACTGGTGAGATCCTTAGACCCAGGAAGACTTTACACAGCTCCTTCTGTGGCTCTGCGCTGGCACTCCGCCAGTTGTGCTCTGCCTACAGTCGAGGCACTCGTAGTCCCCGGAATGCGGACTGTGGGACCACACAGAGTTGGTCGATTCCCTTTCAGGGCCTGGAGGGCTTCAGATACCCAACCCCACTGCCCCTGAACCAGCCTCCATGGCCCATCCAGGCCCACGCTCTCAAGGATAGACCGTCTGAAGAGTGACCGACAGGTGCCTGTTGACGGCACATGCAGGAGCAGCTTGGATGCTCAGAAGGGGGTGTCCACAGGTGTGTACATGCCAGGTCCTTGAGAAGTGCAGTGGGATCACTAGTGGGAACAGACGCAGCAAACTTAGAGAATAAGACTGTAAAACATTCTTACAGCATCGAATGTTTTCTCCTTAGAGTAAGCCTTTTTAATGGGCATCTTTTTACCACGTTCCACATATTGGGGGAGGCACATTTGTCAGTGGAATATAATAGAATGTGTTTTATGTAACAGTCTGTTAATAGAATAAATAAATAACTTTTACATGTTTGGATAAGTGATACTGGGTCCTCAAAATGTCAATGACATAATAGAGAAATAGTATACTGTCATTTGGAGTCCATTTTAGATTGGATGGTCAGATACAGTTTCTTTGAAAAGATACAGTTTGACTCAAAGACCTGGAACATGAAATGCATTAACTATGGTTAAAGTTACATTGATGAGTAAGTTCTAGGTAGAGTGACTTCACAGTACAGAGTTCAAAATCAACAATAACCAGAGACGTAGTCTATATAAAGAATGTAAGAAAGCCCTCAAAACGGGGAGTGGGATAAGATCAGTGTAAGAACTGTGGGACCCAGGTCTTGTCCTGCTGTGCTGTGGGAGAGAGTCTGCATTTCATTCTAAGACCAGTGCAATGTTATTGGAGATTTTTAATAAAAGGGAAGGCAGTTCTTAATTACATTTTTTAAAAGATTATTTGCAACTCTCTCCTGCATTCAGAATATTTATGAGGTAAGGATAGAAGCAAGAAATCAGGCTGAAGGACTCTTACAGTGCTCTCGGGGAGAAATGATGTTTACTTGGTCTTCAGTGGTGGGACTCGAGACGGACAGAAGGTAGATGTGTTACCTTTTGGAAGTAGACTCAACATGTCCTGATGGGTTGTCTATGGGAGACGAGGCAGAGAATAGAGTCCAGAACAACTCTTAAGATTTTTGGTTTGAGGAACTGGTTAGCTCATCAACACTGAGATGGGGAACACTGTGAGAACACAGTTTTTGGAGAGAAGAGTAGAGTTCTGCTATGAACATGGTTAGTTTGAGATAGGATCACACGTTCAGATACAGATGTCAAATATATAATTGTATGTCCATGTGGAGAACCCAAAGGGTCAACATGGACTCTGTTTCTTGGACATACCACGCTCTCCCCATGACTTAGAGCCTTTGTTCCAGCTGTGCCTTCTGTCTGGAATATCGTTTCCTTGTCTCTGCCTGGTCCCAGACTCAGTTTAAATGCCAGTCTATTTAAATAGCTATCTCCACTTTATTCATTATCTCAGTATTGTTTGCGCTTTTTAATTTACTTAGTAATTTGCAAACGTGTTTCACTTCGTCCTGCTCTCAAGAAGAGGGGCTGGCTTCTGTCACCTTCTTTAGCCAATGCCCAGCACAGTGATGGTCACTCAACAGATACTTGATAAATGCTCGTTGAGGGAAGGAAGGTCCAAACAGGATCATGGTTTGCTTCAGAGGGGAGTCGAGGCGCTGGAGGTAGATGAGTGTGAGAGATGACGGACTGCCCTTTTCCCAGATGTTTGAGGGATTCTGAGCAAGGAGAATGCTTAGTGTTCGGTAAACGCTTCCTGTGTGTCAAGCACTGTGCTGAGCTCTTTAAAAATCTCATTAGTATTTGGAGCCACTCTGTACGGTAGCTGCTGTTCTTGCCTTCACTGTAAGGTAGGAGATGGGGCTTCGAGAGGGGAGGTCGCTGGTGTAGTACTGCACAGCCTTGGGTAAAGCCCACGCAGTTTGGCTCCACCGCTGCAGAGCACAGGGGGCTCGTGCTGCAGTGACTTAGATCACCGCGTTCCTGGAGCCTTTGGACCCATTGAGGAAAGTTCTGATCAATCCCATGGAATTGTCCTCAGCCCCACTCAGTCCCCCTTCACCAGTATCTGGATCAGAAGTCACTCCACTGACCCCCGTCCCCATCACCCTGAGAAGAGGGCGAGAGGCACCCCTTGCATGTCTTGCCCGTGAGGCTGCCGCCCTCCATGCAGACTGGACACGGGGCCCAGAGGGCAGGCTCCGACCCACTCCTCTCAGACACGCCTCTTCCTGCTCAGGGGGCACTGGGGAGAGAGCCAAACTCTCCTGAGAGGGACTCAGCTCAGTGGCCAGGGTGTGGGGTAGGGAGAAGCACGGGTAGGGGCTAAGACTAGACAGAAAAAGCTAGAAGTTTTCTCTCTCGTTCTCTAGGGATAAAGGTACCACACAGTCTGTTTCTCCTGTTCTCACTGGAATACAAGCTCCAAGAGCAGAATCTATACTCTGCTGTCGTTTTAATGCACCCCTGCCCTTTCACAGTGTGTTTGCTAAACTCAGTTCCGTCAGCAAAAGGGATAATTATCCATGACATAATGGTGGTATGAATGGATGAAGAACAAGGTGTGTCTTGCAGGAATTTGATAGACCACGTTGAACCTGCATATTGTTCTAGCTGGCTATTTTTGGTCGTTTAGTTTCCAGAACGTGAAAAGGGTCTGTATCAGCATGTTTCTTTACTTGTTCCAGCTGCATGTATCCCTTTGGAGGGTGACTTGGCTGTGAGTTTTCGTCAAGAAAAATGAGATGTTCTAAGGTTCAGATGAAAAATGAATTGGAAGATATTAATGTCTACAGAAAGTTATACAACCTTTTTTCAATTAATAGTATACTAATAGGAACAGAAGTTTATAAGTAGGGGATTTGAGTAGACATGAATTAAAAATAAGAATTAAGTTTCCCTTTGAAAGACAAAAGTATACCATACACGAAAGTATTTTATGAAACCTGCAGATATAATAATGAAATATTTGCTAAGGTGACAAATAGAAGTCTTTCCCAAATAACCATTGGGAGCAAAGAACTTTTGAATTATTTAGCATTAATTTGTAGAGTATTTAAACAGGTATTCAATTACTAAAAGCTATTCAAGCGGAGTCCATAGTGGCAGACTTCTTTGCATACTTGTCAATGAGGATTTTTATTCTAAAGCAACCCTGATAACTTTAATGACAAAGCTGATTAAATTCTGAGTAATCCTTGGACTCTAAAAATACGCCGTGGCTGTGACCTTGAGTGGAACAAATGTGCTAAGCAGGCCGAGCAGGTAATGAAGCAGACGGACTGAAAAGCTGTGTCGAAGAGAAAAGTAGAGAGAACAATTACTTCTCAGTATGAACAGCAGAAAAATTACAGACTCTGACAATCATTTTATGTCCTGTATTGTGGCATTCTGTTAATTATTCCTCCTAAAGATCATAGTTGGGCTTGTGGCTTCAAAATAAAAGCTCATGTTGTCAATATGTTCAGAAATTTATCTGCTTTAGGTGTTCAGTAAATTGTAAATTGTGAATCTAAATTGTAGTTAGTTTTCTTCTTAAAGTCTGTGTTTTTTGCCTTAAAAAAAAATCCATTATCCTGGATGGTTATTTCCATCCACTTGACCATGGATGGATAAAGCTTATGTTTTCACTGTTTTGGGTAACTAACTTCTTAAGTTGGACCTGTATTACTTGGCTCTTGCTTGGGAATAGGTTGTATTACTGTATTAGTGAGTTGTCCTGTAATTGGTTAAGGTAGAAGTCATTACTAAAAAAAAATAAAAGTGAAAATATAGCTTTAAAATTTATCTCTTCTCCACCCTATGGAAGAACTCCTTTTATTGAATTTTGAATATGGGAAGGATATGGTAATAGCTAAGATTGTGGTATCCCTGGTTATATTTTAGGTGGGTTTTCATCCTGGAGAACTGACTATTCATTTAAAGCATGCTCTTAATCACTGAGTTATCTGCTTAATCTAATTTCAGATAGGTCCCTGTATCCCTGTAAAGCTCTTTAAAAGGATAACTGTAGGAAGAGATGTACAGCCATCACAGAGCAGTTTGGCGGGGATTAATTGGCATAGCAAGTAAGGACCATCTGCAGCCTGTGGCAGGCCACCAGGAAGCCCAATTAGGCCCCTGTGGCCCAGGCAGGCGGCGGCTGGTGATCCTCCACAGGAGAGCAAAGGGGAAGTTGCTTATTCACTACCTTGCTCAGGTCATTTAAAATAGCTACTTTGTGAAGCCACAGTAATTCTCTCCAATTCGGGTTTTAACGTTTTCAAGCTGTCATTGTTTATTATTTGCAGCTATTTTTATAGCTTATGCCTTCTATTATACCTATTCATGTGCAAAGATGAAGGATTACAAAAGCCTAGAGTTTTCCTGAAAGTGGAAAATATTATTGGTATGACTTAATTTTTTCTTGTTTTTTATTTCTTTAAACGTTATAGAAAAATTGGTAGTTACCATGAGAAAATGGAACTTTTGTCATATCTCATCTAGTCGGAATAAGTGGTCTGAAGACTGAAGTCATTATTATAGCTTATACAAAAATTTTACAAAATTGATTCATAATTTTGTCAGCTATGTGGTGTCGTTTTACTTAATTGCAACTTAAAATTTTTATAGTGGCCTTATTTTTTGATCCCCAAACTGTGAATATGCAAAATGTAAGGCTTTAAATTAGATATAATGTAGTCAGTTCAATGAATGAAGAGCAATCTATGATTGGATTACATAGGCATTGTTTGCTGAAAACAAGTATATGAAACATAAGTCAGAAATCTTTTAGAACTAGAATTTGAAATAGAACATAAAACCCATTGTGTTTCAGTTAATTAAAACTGATAATTGCATGATGGGCTTCCCTGGTAGCTCAGCTGGTAAAGAATCTGCCTTCAGGGAGACCTGGTTTCGATTCCTGGGTTGGGAAGATGCCCTGGAGAAGGAAACAGCTACCCATTCCAATATTCTGGCCTGGAGAATTCCATGGACTAGTTAGTTCATGGGGTCACAAAGAGTCGAACACAACTGAGTGACTTACATTGCATGATAGTCAATCTGTGAAGTTTAAAGAGTCTATGCATTGCTTTCAATATATCACTCTATCTTGGATGGCAGCATGGTTTGTTAGAAAGGACGTAGCCTGCAGAGTCAGAAAGTTGTCGGTTCAAACAGTGTTTCTGCCACTTGCTACCTGAGGAATCTAGCTCTCAGAACCTGCAAGCCCCCAGCGTGTCTTGATAGCTCGGCTACCACCCGCGAGTTCACGCTTTCACTGGAAAGTCTTACATGACTTAATAGGGAGTTATACTCAAGGCCAAGATTTATTATAGCAGAGTGTACAAGTGAGACGGCAGGAATGGCAAAGGAGCGGTCAAGCTCAGGATTTCTTGCTCTATTTATGGGCATGTCTTTCCACCTACAAACTGCAGAGATATACTCAGGAAGAGACATACTCAGAGATATACTCTGAGTCTTGAAGTCCAGAATTCTCCAAGGGAATGGACCACATACCTGCTTCATGACCAGCCATGGTGAGGACCTCAAGCCACACCAGATGCACAGAGCGACTCCAGGTTTATTTTAAACAAGCCAACAGCGTGTTTGTCTTGACCCGCCGTTTCAGGCATGTAGACTAACATTACTCATTAACATCTGAACATTGCAGAAGTTCTCAGCTTTAAGAGTATGCTATCTAGATAAGCAGGAGCTGGGTGAAACTGACATGCTAAAACTAACATGCTAAAGTTAACATGCATGTTAACTCTTTCCTCGCATGGAATTAAATGAAATTTGAAGGGGAATTGTCCCATGAGTTACTTTTTCTATGTCTCGCCTATCCTAACTAACATTCTGCTGTCTGTAGTATCTGGGGTACACAAAACTATTCATCGAGGAGTAGAGAGAAAATATTACAACTCTGTTTATATTTATTCTTGATCACATCCTTTTAGTTTTCCTTCATCCAAGAATGTCTTTTTTTTTCTTTACTCTTAAAAGATAGTTTTGTCACCTGTAGTGGTAATGGACAGTTCTTTTCTTTCAACATTTGAAAAACTGTGCTACCTCCTTCTGAACTCCATAGCTTCAGAGGGAGAAATCTGCCTTTGAATCCAGACTTTTTCTTTGTCCTTAATTTTCAGAGCGTAATTTTATGTCTCAGTTGAACTGATTTTTTTGGGTTTGTCCTATGTAAATTTGTTTCAGCTTCTTGAATTTGTAGATTTGTGTCTTTGAGCAAATTTGGAAAATTTTCAACCGTTACTTGTTTCAGTGCTTTTGCAGCATTACACACACTCTGTCTCTCCCCTCCTTCTGAGACTTATACAAAGGTTGGGCCTTTTCTCTTGTCCCATGCGTCGCCAAGGCTGTGTTCCTTTTTAAAAACTTTTTTCTTTGTTTAAAGTGAGTAGATTCTATTGGTCTGTGGCCAAGTCCAGTGATTCTATCTTCTGTCATCTTCATTTTACTGAATTCCTCATTCCATCAATTTATTTTTGTTACTGAATTTTTTTAGTATTATGATTTTCACTTTTCTGGTTTATAACTTCTGTTTCCATTGCTGAGTTAATCTGTTTTTATTTTGAGAGAGTTTGGTTGTAGAAGTATTCTTGTAGCTGCTTTGAAATTCTTGCAAGATGATCCCGACATCTGATCTGTCCCAGTTTTCATGTCAATTGACTGTCTTTTCTCATTCAGGTTGTGATTTCCTTGGCTGTGGGTTTGATGGATGATTCTGTGCTGTACTCTGAACATTTTATTTTGTTGGGAGACTCTGGGTCCTATTTAAATCTTCTGTTTTTACAGGCGGTCACCTGGTTTAGGTTTGGCTTGTAAGACCTGGCTTGCTTTGGCAGGTTGTGGTTTAAGCGACCATTTGCTTTTTGGAGCCTTTGTGGTGTGACTCTGCTTTGCTGGTTTACCTGGTTTCCACCTGCTCCTCTCCCTGTGGTGGGCCGCAGTGTCAGGCATGTAGGCTGCCTGGTGCTTATTTGGCTGAACTCTGCTGCCCGTAAGAACAGAGAGCCCTTCACGGGCTGGCTGCCTGTGGTCGGGTTCTGTCAGTTCCCTTCCAGCGCCAGCTGCCCCTGTCTGGGAAGGAGATGGGAGTCTTAGCTCTGTGGAGACAGAGGCTTCCCAGGCGAGTCTGTTTTTGTCTGGCAGCATTTCCCTCACCAGCAGCCTAACTACTTTGGTAATTCTTGGTCTGGATCAGGTCTCTGGGACCAAGGACTTCCCAGTCTTGGCCACTGTTGTTCTGGGATCCCTCCTGCCCTTGTTTTCGGAGCTGCCTCCATACTTCTTGGCAGGGCAGGGAGTCTCAGCCCCGGTGGGAAAGAGCAGGTTGGCCCTGACTGCTTGTATCTGCCGAGCTCCCCGCCGGCCCTTGCAGGTGGTGCTGGGTTTATCTGATGCTGGGCAGGACAGACGTATGATCCTGGAGGGGAATGGGCCCCCCGGGCTGTCTTCTGTTGCCACTCTGAGAGTTAAGCCTCCTTTGTCATTTGGGGGACATCCTGCTGCAACCGTGTCCCCATCCCTGGGGTCCCACGCAGCTCACCTTCCTCTTATCTCCATTCAGAGTTCTTTCATCGTCTCTTCATCATTTCCTGGTTTATAGTTGTGCTTAATGAAAAGCAGCAGGGACAAATGTATTTACACCATTTGCCCAGGGACTACATCACATTAAAAAAAAATGAGTGATAAAAGTTTAGAGACAGTTGGGTATAAGATTCAGTGAATACTAGATTGCTTGGTACTTAAAGCTCTCCATGTTTTGGTCAGAAAGTATATCTCTAGTTTTTCTACCCGTTCAGTTCAGACGCTCAGTCATGTCCGACTCTTTGTGACCCCATGAACTACAGCACGCCAGGCCTCCCTGTCCATCACCAACTTCCGGAATCCACCCAAACCCATTCCCACTGAGTTGGTGATGCCATCCAACCATCTCATCCTCCGTCCCCTTTTCCTCCCACCTTCAATCTTTCCCAGCATCAGGGTCTTTTCAAGTAAGTCAGCTCTTTGCATCAGGTGGCCAAAGTATTGGAGTTTCAACTTCAACATCAGTCCTTCCAAAGAATACCCAGGACTGATCTCCTTTAGAATGGACTGGTTGGATCTCCTTGGAGTCCAAGGGATTCTCAGGAGTCTTCTCCAACACCACAGTTCAAAAACATCAATTCTTCGGCGCTCAGCTTTCTTTATGGTCCAACTCTCACATCCATACATGACTACTGGAAAAACCATAGCCTTGACTAGATGGACCTTTGTCGGCAAAGTAATGTCTCTGCTTTGTAATATGCTGTCTAGGCTAGTCATAATTTTCCTTCCAAGGAGTAAGCATCTTTTAATTTCATGGCTGCAGTCAGCATCTGCAGTGATTTTGGAGCTCAAAAAAGTAAAGTCTCTCACTGTTTCCACTGTTTCCCCATCTATTTGCCATACCCAATACTACTGCCTTTAAAAACTTAGGGGTCTACAATATTGGTGTGAGGGCTTCCCTGGTGGTTCAGTGGTAAAGAATCAGCCTGCCAATGCAGGACACACGAGTTGGGAAGATTCCCTGGAGAAGGAAATGGCAACCCATTCCAGTACTCTTTC
This sequence comes from Bos javanicus, assembly GCF_032452875.1. Taxonomy (NCBI): domain Eukaryota; kingdom Metazoa; phylum Chordata; class Mammalia; order Artiodactyla; family Bovidae; genus Bos; species Bos javanicus. The sequence continues at coordinate 107,624,132 of NC_083874.1, forward strand.
CTGGAAGATACCATGGACAGAGGAGCCTGGTGGGCTATAGTCCAGGGGGTCTCAAAAGGGTTGGACACGACTTAGTGACTAAACAACACAAGATTGGTGTATTCACTCTTTTTAGACAATCTGTACTTTTTCCTGTGTATTTACTGAAGTTATTTTCTCCTTTTAGTGTATCAGAATTATAACCCTGTTCAAGAGTTTTCTTTTTTACTTCTTTCATGAATTTTTTTTCCTAAGTTCTCAAATACAATATGGATTACTTTTTCTGACTTTTAACATCTATCACTCATGTGACGCTTTAACATTTTGAACAGAGTGCACTCTAAAAGTTTATTCTTTGGAGATGAACTTTCTTAGAGAGGCAGTGCTTGCAATGACATTTGGATTCTTAAATTTATTGCTCATGTATTTAATGTTTGGGTTGTAACCACTTTGTCATAAGTGTCTAATAGAATATACCCTTATGTTTTGAGTCTGTCTTGAAATTCCAGAACTGTGTATTTCCCTAGCATTTCATCTTTTCCCCTCCAGTGTAGTTGTAACATTGAGTTCCATAGAAGTGATGACTTTTATGGCTTATGTCAGAGACTACTGCCTGGTCTACTAGGAGAAATTTTTTGGGGAATGGAATTAGAAAACAGACCATCTAGTTTCTAGAAGAAGAAAGTTAGTATCAGTGGAATGATGACAATCATCAGCTACAGATAAAGAAACTTTGGGATCCCTGACCAACCCCTGTGTTTCACTCCTGCAAAGGTACGCATACCTCTTGTGCTTTTCTTTTTCACCCCAAATAGCTTCCATTTAACCTTTATCTTTTTAAGGATCGTAGGGAGTAGCAAGCACTGTAAGCAACTTCTGAACACCTAAAGCAGGAACTTTATGGTTTTCATAGTTTAGTAGCTTGTGGGAGGTTAACAAAAAGTTACTCTGAGAAATCTGAGAAACCTTTCTACCTCTTCTGGGAAGGCTTTTTATGCGTCTTTATATAGACCACATGTATCTCAGTGTTCTAGCTCTTCTGACTCTCTATTCTCATATGCTTATATTAAAGCCTTTGAGAACAGGAACTGTGTTTAACTTACCTTTGAATCCACGTATCTTGGAATTTCTAGTGCAACTCAGTGTGTGTTTGTGTGTGTGTGTATAAATATAAAATCAGGATGGATTCAGAGCCAGGCTGAGTTGTATCTCAGCTTCCATTGTTTCCCCAACATGCTGTTTCACTGTTTGGCTTTGTTTTAGTAACCTGCCATAGCCTGGTGTATTCCAGACTGTTCTGTATCTTCTTGTGTATTATATTGTGTCTCAAAGTGAGTCCTGGAAAAATCTTTCCTAGTAGTCTCTTTGACTGTATGGAGTCCATTCATATGTATTATGTGAAATAGACCAGACCTTTTGACTGCCTAATTTAGAAGTCCTGCTTTCTTCCAAAAGAGTATAATTACCTTTTGTTGTTATTTTACCATGGTAGTGGCAGGTGCGTTCTACTCTTCACTCTTCTGTGCCTCATTTATTTGCATTCCTTTCAGGAAAGGAAAGCAAAAAAAAAAAAAAATGAATCTCAAGACAATTAATTTTCTTTTTGCAATTCTGGGACTAGAATGGATAAAGGTAGAAGTTAGTCTATAAAGAATCTATTGAATAAACTTCCACATTCCTTTTATACGAATTTCTGTGATTTAAATGCTTTCTCTGGTATTTATTGTGAAATGTTTCATTGTAAGAAAGATTTACATATAAAAATTCACTCTAATATAAGGAATAAATTTAGAAATTACCTGATGGCTTAGCTATGAATTTTAACCTTGTTTCAGAGAAAACATTTACCTTTAATTCACTCTGTGAAGCGTTTTAATCAATATTGCTATTTTATGTTTCAGCATCTGCTTCTACTTTTATCTGTATTTACTAATTTATTTCTGAAAGCCAAAGGTTTTACGAGAAATAAGAAATAAGGTTTGAGTTACCAAATAGAATGGTCATGGTATTCTGCTTTTAGAATATGGTGCTAAAATTGGATTAACTCTTAATGGACCTTTTAATCTCTGTTGCTTTACTTAAATTTTATTCTTATATTTACTTTGAAATACTGTGTAAAACATGGACAATAAGCCTGGTTAGTTAAATTCATTTCTTACAACTGATTTTACATATGAATTATTCACATTTTCTTACAGAATTACCATTTTCCCTAGAAGCATGTGATTTACAAGGATTGATCACATTCACAGATAAGAAATTTGGCCTCAAGATACATCATTCCTAAGAATATGACATTAGAATATATAGTTTTTCAAATTTCAGTTTATTTTTAGACAACTTTAAGTGTCCTAAGTATTTAAACAATTCAGTGTTAAAAATTATTCTTGGAAGATTTTTTTTTAGATATCAGTAGTGTTTTCTAGCAATATTTGTCATTGTAATTACTATGTCTCTTTGATAAGACTTAAAGTAAAAAGTGAAGTCGCTCAGTCATGTCTGACTCTTTGCGACCCCATGGACTGTAGCCCACCAGGCTCCTCCATCCATGGAATTTTCCAGGCAAGAGTACTGGAGTGGGTTGCCATTTCCTTCTCCAGGGGATCTTTCCAACCCAGGGATTGAACCCAGGTCTCCCGCACTGCAGGCAGACGCTTTACTGTCTGAGCCACCAGGGAAGCAATAGACTTAAATTATCTATTTAGAAATATAGAAGTATTAGGTGCATTCCAGTGGGTTTTGGGGGGGGATTCATTATATGCTGATTATACTATCTTAAACAATATGAAGACTACGGGTATTACTGCCAGAGCCCATTGGAATGTTTTCTCCTCCCAAGTGATGAAACGCCTCCTCTCTTGGTAATGAGGGTGAATTCCGGATGCTTGTTGTGTCATAAATCTCCAGGGAAAGACCTCCTAGTGTCAGAAGTCTCCTAGTGGAGACCTTGGAGTTACAGGTGTGTACTGTGTTACAAAAAGGTTCAAAATGAGGTCACTAAAAAGGTACTGAGTATTATATTAATGTAATAACTAAGTATTAAGGTAAAACCCCAGTGTTAATAACCTGTTAACTATATTGAATATTTGTCTAGCTTACCTCAGTCATCTAGTTGTTTAGCTTAGCTGTTAACTTAGAATTGCCCATTTCTTTTTTGTCTTTAATAAAGTAGGTATAACTGGTGTTACCTTTTGAAATGTAAACAAATGTGTTTTTACATTCAGTGAGTAGTTTAGACTTTGTGAACAAATATATATGTGGGGGAGATTTAAAGACAGAGTAACAGCTCTGCACTCTGTTAAAGCTGGATTTGGCGCGGATAGGAGGGCAGGAGGCTCTGGAGGAGAGGCGTCCTTTAGGATGGGAGCCTCTGGGAAGAGCAGGACACGCGGTGATGTGGTGCTGAAGTGCAGGGCTTGTCTCGTGCGAACCTTGTTCATGGAGCCTTGAAATATACTGCAGGACTTTTTCTCTTGGGCGCCTTCTGTTCAAGGGTATGAAAACTGGGGAGCTCGTGAAATATTAAAATCCCAGTATGTAGTGCTGGGAAAGCTGGACAGTTACGTACAAAACAATGAAATTAGACCATTCACTCACAAAAGTAAAGACCTAAAGGTAAGACGTGGCACCACAGAACTCCTGTTCACAGAAGAGAACATGGACCAAATACTCTTTGACACAAATTGTAGGAATATTTAGTTCATTCTGTCAAGGCAAAAGAAATAAAAGCAAAACCAAATAAATGGACCCTAATGAAACTTAAAAGCTTTTGCTCAACAAAGGAAATCATTAACAAATCCAAAAGACAGCCTATGGAATGGGAGACATTATTTGTAAATAAATCCACCCACAGAGGGTTAATATCTAAAATATAGACCACTCATAAACTCACTATCAAAAATGCAAGCAGGCCAATCAGAAAATGGGCAGAAGAGCTAAATAGACTTTTTTTTTCCAGTGAAGACACGGGCACATGAAAAGATCCTTGACTTCTCCAGTTATGAGCAAAATACAAATCAAAACAGCAATGAGGTGGCATCTCACCCCAGTTAGAATGGCTGTTGTCAAAAAGTCTACAAATAACAAATGCTGGAGATGATGTGGAAAACAGGAACCCTTGTACATTGTTGGTTGGAATGTAAATTGGTGCTGCCATTATGGACAACAGTATGAAAGACCTTAAAAACTTAAGAGTTACCATATGATCCAGAAGTTCCACTCCTAAGCATATATCCTGAAAAAACAAAAACTCTAATTCAAAAAAAATACATGCACCTCAGTGTTCATAACAGCACTGTTTACAATAGCCAGGACATGCAAACAATTCAGGTGCTCATCAACAGATGATTGGCATACGAAGTGGTTTATATACACAACAGGATATTAGTCATAAAAAGACAGAAATATTATCCTTTGCTGCAGTGTTGGTGAACACAGAATATTATGCTTAGTGAAATAGCTCAGAGAAAGATAAATATCGCATATGCTATCACTTACATGTGAAACCTAGAAAAAGTACACAAATGAACGTGAACACAAAACGGAAACTGACTCCCAGACAGACAGTGAGTTTACATTACCAAAGTTTGGGGGCCGGAAGGGGATGCATTAACAGATAAGCAGCAAGGCTTTACTGTGTAGCACTAGGGATTATACCCAGTGTTTCTCTGTATAATCTGCACTGTGCTGTATACCTGCAACTAACACAGTATTGTAAATAACTATATTTCAATAAAAAAATCCAGTGCTAGGCTCATTTACCGGTATAGTTTAGGAGCATGTTTGCTCTCCTGTGTCAGAGAGGAATTTCGATATAAATATTTGATACTACAAAAATGAAAATAATAATTAAAAGATAAGCAACTGATAGAAAAAATTATTCTACACTTTTATTTATTACATTCTAGTCTTGTATCTACTTGTAATGCAGTGATTTACTGATTTTTTTTTAATATGCCACCAAAGCACTGATAGATCGTTAGAGTAATAATTATGCAACGCATGCTTAATATTAATAGTCCTGCTGCTGCTAAGCCACTTCAGTCGTGTCTGACTCTGTGCGCCCCCATAGACAGCAGCCCACCAGGCTCCCCTGTGCCTGGGATTCTCCAGGCAAGAACACTGGAGTAAGCTCTTTATTATGATAAGCTGCGTTCATGAAGTTTACCCGTGGTTTATTTTTTTTTTTTTTATCATTAAGAAATAGTTGTAAATTGGAACTTGGCATTATTTGCTAACACAATTTTGGGGACCACAAGATTTAAGGGACAGAATACAAATAATCTTGACACATCCTAAAACTTTGAGAAATGTTGCTATGACAATCATCTTTTAAAACTGTACTTAAGTTTACCCATGAAAATAAATGATGAGTTACACTCTCAATGTAGACTTCTAATTTGGCACTTGGACAACAACTTATAATTGAACTAGAAATTAGGTTGAAATTCTGGGAGCTGCAATCAATCTTATTGCCATAGAGGAGGTGTGTAAATTTTATGCAAGGTGTGCTTTAGGGAGAATTCTCATATCTCTTAGCTCAGTTGCCTCAGTGATTCAGTTGTCAAAACTGCTTCATTGACCTTCCTGTTCTACAAATCAAATGAAAAACTTTTTGGAATTGATTATATTAAATATAACCGTTAAAGGTCTCAGTGAGACTTTCTGAAAATTTTTACCTCTAGGGTAGTTCCACAATGTGACATGAATTGGCTCTTTGATAACATAACATTCATTTATCATATACAGTAGATAAATATTTAAGATTTTAAAAATTAATGGCACACTTTGGCCACCTCATGCGAAGAGTTGACTCATTGGAAAAGACTCTGATGCTGGGAGGGATTGGGGGCAAGAGGAGAAGGGGACGGCAGAGGATGAGATGGCTGGATGGTATCACCGACCCGATGGACGTGAGTTTGAGTGAACTCTGGGAGTTGGTGATGGACAGGGAGGCCTGGTGTGCTGTGATTCATGGGGTCACAGAGAGTCGGACACGACTGAGCGACTGAGCTGAACTGATTCGTGTTATAGATAGTATGTTCTTCATTTGACTCTTTTTAATTACATGATATGATATATGTATTATTTAGAGTCAGATAAGTATTATACTACTGAGTTTTATTTTAATGTAATGTTCTTTACCACACTGAAGAGACTAGTGAAATCAAAACAGAATATGTTGGAACAGTAGGCCAAAAGACAGAAGACTGAAGTTCTTAACTCTCAAACTTAGTACCTGTGTGATCAGTCAGAATTTTATCTTCTCAAGGCTTCGGTTTTCATGTGAAGTGGAGATGATACATTCAATTTAATGGAGGTTCTTCTGAGATTCAGCAAGCAAGCGTGTCTGGGAACATGTTAAAAACGTGTCCCTAGCTTTTCTTTATAAAAGTTTGGTTTTCAGACAAGCGGTAATACTTACTTGGCTTTGCTTGTACTTTGTGTGACTGCGTGTTCAGTTGCTCAGTCGTGTGTGACTCTGTGCGACCCTGTGGACTGTAGCCTGCCAGGCTCCTCTGTCCACGGGGTTCTCCAGGCAGAAACACTGGAGTGAGTTGCTATTTCCTCCTCCAGGGGAATCTTCCTGACCCAGGGATCCTGTGTCTCTTGTTGGTAGGTGGGCTCTTCACCACTGGTGCCACCTGGGAAGCCCCCTTGCCTGTACTGTGGGCTGGCTCTAAGTCTGCTCTTAGGCAGTTTTAAAGAATATTCTGATCAGTTGACAAAACCCAGAAATTCTTTTTTGGGGGCGGGGACGTGCCACAAGGCTTGTGGGATCTTAGTTTCTGACAGAGGATCAAAGCTGGGACCTTGACAGTGAAATCACCGAGTCCTACCCACTAGATCACCAGGGAATTCCCCAGAATTCATAGTTTAGAAAATGTATTCAGGTCTTAGAGTTTCCTTCCATTCCCCCCTTTCAAAATGAGTTGTCCAATTTAGACCAAATAATTTGATGTTTCAAAAAATTTTTTTTTCATTTTCACAGGTAACTGATAAATGGAAAAAGTATAAGTTTCTTTCATCATAGTAATGAAATGTTAATACTTATGAATTAAATCATAAAACCCTAAGGTCAAGAATATTTGAATAGTCTAAATCAAGTATTTTATAGCTTTTGCATCAGGGAAATTTAATCATTAGTTTTGAATGTAGGTTTGTAGATATGCTGCTGCTGCTAAGTCACTTCAGTCGTGTCCGACTCTGTGCGACCGCATAGACGGCAGCCCACCAGGCTCCCCCGTCCCTGGGATTCTCCAGGCAAGAACACTGGAGTGGGTTGCCATTTCCTTCTCCAATGTATGAAAGTGAAAGTGAAGTCACTCAGTCATGTCCGACTCCCGTTGACCCCATGGACTGCAGCCTACCAGGCTCCTCTGTCCGTGGGATTTTCCAGGCAAGAGTACTGGAGTGATGTGCCATTGCCTTCTCCGTTTGTAGATATAATGGTGATAAATCACTAGCAAGCAGATGAAACAAAACTGTTAACTCTATTCATTACAATTTTGATTCATAGTTTTATGTCTTTTATTTCTATTGACTTATACTTTGGTGCAGCTTTCGTTTTCATGCAGTACTAGTAAATCTGCGAAACTAGGGAAGACACTGCTACTCATGTTTCTTGCAGGCAGTCTGCATCCATTCCTCTTGATTCTTCTCCACATTCAAGAAGGTTGCACAAGTCTACTTCCCCTCTATAGAGAGCAGAGCAAAGATAAAGATAAGAATATTAGGTATAATCTCCATGTGCGCTCAGTCGCATCTGGCTCTTTATGATCCCGTAGACTGCAGCCCACCAGGCTCCTCTGTCCATGGCTTTTTCCAGAAAGAAGACTGGAGTGGGTGCCATGCCTTTCTCCAGGAAATCATCCCAGCCCAGGGATCGAACCCACATCCCCGCATTGCAGGCGGATTCTTTGCCTCTCAACCACCAGGGAAGCCCTGTAATCTCTGTAGAACATACCAGGCCTGGGACAGTTGTTGATGAGTGAGCTGCAGCTGTTTCTGGCAGTCCTTCTGAGTGTGGCTTTTCTTTCCTGTGTGCTAAGGGGAGAAGAGAGGTCAGTAAAGATGATGGGCAAGTCAAGGATCCAGTCTCCTTCAGCAGCGCTCCATTCTCCAGACTCCATGTGACTCAGTGTCTCTGTTCCCTGCCTTACCTTGGAATTTTCTTCTGAGGAGTTTCTGCCTATTGACTTTCTGTTTTCCCCAAGGATAAAGTTATAGGAAACCTCCTTTGTTACCATATTCATCATGACCTGGGTCAGAGGCGTAGTGTTCAGTGAAGCTTTAGTGTCATCGTGTGTCTCAAGTTGCTTGCCTTTCTCAACCAGCAGCCCCGGTAGGAGTATTTCATTTATTTTGTAAGGGAGGAGTTGGATCGTTCCCCTCTTCAGGGATGTGTCAAGTGCTGCTGCCTTTCTCCAGTTTGACAGATTGGAGTTTGCCCCTCTGTCCATATTTCTGCTAAATTGCAGCTATCAAATTGTCACTGGATTCCCTTTGGGTATTTTGTCCCTTCCTCTTACAGACAGACTCACAAATCTAAATTCTGAGGCTCTAGGCTCCTTCCTTCTGACCTTCATTTTTAGCTAAAACAGATTAAGAGCAATCTTACTCTTAACAGACTCCTCCTCAATTGCAGTGATTTGCTTATCTAGTTAGTCTTCTTCCCAACTAATGTGCTTTTCTGCCCATCAGTAGAAAGGTGATTTTCATGACTTCAAACCAGGAGTGACCCTCTAGAGAACAGCCATTCTGGCGATAATAAGCGTTCTAGACCCCCTTTCTGCTGTTACAGCCCTAGAGACGACAGTAGCACCCTCATCTTTAACCCCAGGTAACACCATGAAAGTGAAAGTGAAGTCACTCAGTCATGTCCAACTCTCTGTGACTCCATGGCCTGTACCTGCCTGGCTCTCCCATCCATGGGGTTTTCCAGGCAAAATTACTGGAGTGGGTTGCCATTTCCTTCTCTCTACCATCTGAGCCACCATAGCCATTATTTAAATTTCAGACTTAGGGACCCTTTCCCAGACAGAGGCTCTTCAAGGCATTTCTTTTTTCTGATTGATGTATAGTAAATTTACAATGTTGTGTTGGTTTTGGGTGTATAATAATTTATATTTACTGATTCCATACTCCTAATTAATTCATCCCTCCCTACCTCTTTGATAACCCTAAGTTTGTTTTCTACATCTGTGAATCTGTTTCTGTTTTGTAAATGAGTTCATTTGCATCATTTTTTAAGATTCCACATATAGGTGATATCATATATTTGTCTTTCTCTGACTTACTTCACTTCATATGATAATTTCTAGGCTTATCTGTGTTGCAGCAAATGGCTTTATTTCATTTTTTCTTATGGCTGAGTGATAACCCATTGAGTATGAGTGTGTGTGTCTGTGTGAATGTGTGTATGAGTCTGTGTGAATGTGTGTGTGAGTCTGTGTGTGTGTGTGTGTACACATACCACATCACCTCTATCCATTCACCTGCCCATGGTGTGTGGGTTGTCTCTGTGTCTTGGCTATTGTAAACAGAAGGCGCTTCATTCTGATGATATGAAGTGGCATCTTATTGTGGTCTTTGTATGTTACTGACTGATGATGTTAAACATGTTTCGATGTGCTTATTGTCTATTTGTCCATCCTCTTTTGTTAAGTATTCTACCTAATTCTTAAAATTGAGTTGTTAGTCATCTTGTTTTTGAGGTGTGTGTTCTCTGTGTTACATAGAAATGATTTGTCATTTATATATGTTTCAAAAATATTCTTCCAGATAGTAGTTGGACTTTTCGTTTTTTTTTAATGAGATTTTGGGGAAATGCATGTTTTTAATTTGATGAATTCCAGGTTTGTGTGTGTGTGTGTGTGTGTGCTTTTTGTCTCCTAAGAAATCTTTGCTTACACGCTTGGTCATGAAGATATTCTCTTGTGTTTTCTTCCAGGACCTTTATAGTTCTTCTTTTATACTTGGGTTGAAAGACTTGTCATGGAGGCAGAAAACTTTCCTCTGTCCTTCTAGATTCTCTGACTAGTCTAACATTTAAATTGACACAAGACAGATTAACAGGAGAAAAAAATCAAATCTAATTTTGTACATGTACATAGACATGAGAAGTTTAGAGTTAGGAATCTAAAAGATATATATGCCATCCTGAGCTAAGGGATGTATAGGAGCCAGAGGCTTCAGAGAGGAGGGTAATTCTCAGAAAAGAAGAGCAGGTGTTAGTAATTGGATGTTTGCCCTGTCATTCAGATAGGTCATGAAAAGTTATTTCTGGTAATGACTGTTACTGTGGGCAGATCACCATATTTCAATTCTTAAGAGGGAGGTAAAAATTTCCCTTGAGTCCGCAGGGTCTCCATTGCCTTTAGTCCAGAGTAATCCAAATGCCAACGTAGCACGTTTGAGGAGGCCTGTTAGGAACCCCTGCAGATCATACATGTAAAGTGTTCTTTCAAAACAATCATTGTTGTTCCTTTTGTTGACCTATCAGAGGGTGGTGGCTGGGTACAGAGTGTTTCAGAAGGTAAACTAATTCAAAATGGCTGTCCAGGACATTTTAAAGCTGTGGTTGGGGTGAGTTTTTACTTCAAGATGTTTGACTATGTGTCGCAATTGGTCCGACAGATCACAGTTATATTTCAGTCTATGTAGTGGGGGAATACTATGCTTTAATGCAAATTCTTTTACATAAAGAATAAAACATACCACTCTAGGATTTTTCTTTCTTCGCCTCATTTTCCCTCCCCTCCTTTCTCCGGTCTGTCTCCTACCTCGTTTCTTCCTTCTTTAATTTATATGTTTTTCTGCTGTTACAGCATTGTGTACTCTCATAGCTGAGACTTTTTAGATGATAAAATATTCCCTAAGTAGTGATTAGTTCCTGAGGTCAGATAATGGAGTGTTCTTTTATAATGCATGTTTGCATCGTTGGTTGTGTGTGCCTTGATGATACTGTAATTGATGTTTGTTGCTTTATTATGCTATAGGAAATTACTTGGGAAAGATGTGGGTCTATATTCACTCTAAGAGGCAGCCATAACTCATGACCAGCTGTGGAAAAATTAGATCTTAGGAATGTGGTTTGGGTAGAAAAATAATTCTGTATGATGAAGTGAGGACTGGAAATTTAACATTGCAAAATGAAATTTCCTCATGTACTGATGACACAACATTCTGAAATGACAAATAACAGCGTAGCCTAAGCTTTATGGTGGGAGGAAAGTGTATGCTGTGTTCTAGTTATAGGGATACCATCATTTTGAAGTCTGAGAACTCTGATAAAAGTTTGCTATAATGTAGATCTTAAAGTTCTGTTGTGTAGTAACACTTCTTAAATCTGTTTTATAACCTCTTGAGGTTACAGCTTCTTCGTGTGCTGTTGATTGAATGGTATGAATGAAATATCCCTTAGGTCTATATGCCACGGCCTCAAATGCATCTTAGAGCAATTGCGTTTCTCACCTAAGCTAAAAAACCATTCTTTCTTTTTGCCATAGGATAAGAAGTGGATTCTCAATCACGAAGATGTCACATTAGGAGAATTACTGGGCAAGGTATGTAATCCACTGAGCTGAATGACCAGAAGTCTTGATAGTGATTTTGAACTCTGTGATTCTTTGTTTCTTCAAAGCCTTTCTAATATTCCTGCACACAGCAGGGTACATTCACACGTGAACCTAGAAGAACACGGTGCCGTATCTGTTACAAACTGTGGAGTTCGTGGTAAAAGAAGTGTGAAAATCTTTTAAAAGTTTAAGGATTACCTTGACTTTTAAAAAAATAATGTAAATTTTCCTCTGAAAGGATTAAAAGCCACAATAATTTTTATTACATTGTAGTAAAACCAAAACTAGTGAGCTGAGATTTGGAGAGGAGCTGTGAGGTAATAAGAATGTGTACACCAGTGGGCTTAGTCCATGTGTGTCTGGTTCACATGGTCAGAAAACATGCAGGCCTGCTCTCAGGGATCTCAGGACGTGCATAGAATCACAGTCTGTGGCAACATGGGCCGTGTTATTTCAATCTGAAAGCGATGTGGGCAGGACACATGTCTCAATGCACCCATTCTGTAGCTGGCTCTGCTCGTGGCCACAGGAAGTAGCTATATATACGGTAAAGTCACTTTCCTTCAAACTGGTTGGAAATTTCCAACTCATAGGCAATATGAAAGTATATTATATCTATAATCAAATGGGTTATTTGGACATGTTGATTTATAATTGAGTTCCAATAGATAAGCATTAACGTCTTTATCGATGGCTTAATTAGTGAAGTTTGAATTGAGTTGGGGTTCATAATACAAGGGAAAAAATAGTGTAAAATCCAGGTAGGGAAAACTGTTACTCGTATACTTCTGAGTGATCAGTACTAGAATTTAAGGCTCAGCATTTCAAGTAAAGAAATAAATGATTATCCATTACTTATCTTGATTCAAATGTAAACTTGATGAATTGACAGATTTCCCCTATTTTTTAGCCTCGCTATGTGTTAAGAAAGTGAATCCCTGTTGAAACAATCTATTTTGCAGAATCCTTATTATTTTAAAAATATTTTTCCAAATAGGAGCATTAAATTGCTATTAGAAAACAGTTTCTATTGATTGCTAATACTTATTTAGTAAGTAAATTCTAAAGAATTTCAAGCTACAGTAGCTATTATGTTTATTTCCTCTATTGTAACCATAATTCTTAAGGAAATATTATACTTTTTCATTACTTTAAGTAACTCGGTATCAGTTATTGGGCTAAAAATTATTACAAAGAAATAAAGTAATTTCTATGAAAATACAATTAAATATAAAGTTATAAGATTAAACCAGTTACTGAAAAAGTGTGTTGAGAAGGGCAGATTTTTCAGTACTAAGTAAAAAAAAGTTTTCAGTTAAAGAGAGATATTTCAGTTATTTTTATGTTTAGTTTAATATGTGATACACGATACTTCACATATTAGGAATTTTACCCATTAGGTCCTTACTTGGTAAGGTTATTTGAAAGAATAATTATTTTCAATGACAAGGCAGTAGCATATACCCGTTTTAATAAATTTAATCTTTTTTTTTTTTTTTTAATTCTTCCAATTTTATTTTATTTTTAAACTTTACATAATTGTATTAGTTTTGCCAAATATCAAAGTGAATCCGCCACAGGTATACATGTGTTCCCCATCCCGAACCCTCCTCCCTCCTCCCTCCCCATACCATCCCTCTGGGCCGTCCCAGTGCACCAGCCCCAAGCATCCAGCATCATGCATCGAACCTGGACTGGCAACTCGTTTCCTACATGATATTTTACATGTTTCATTGCCATTCTCCCACATCTTCCCACCCTCTCCCTCTCCCACAGAGTCTATAAGACTGTTCTATACATCAGTGTCTCTTTTGCTGTCTCGTACACCGGGTTATTGTTACCATCTTTCTAAATTCCATATATATGCGTTAGTATACTGTATTTATGTTTTTCCTTCTGGCTTACTTCACTCTGTATAATAGGCTCCAGTTTCATCCACCTCATTAGAACTGATTCAAATGTATTCTTTTTAATGGCTGAGTAATACTCCATTGTGTATATGTACCACAGCTTTCTTATCCATTCATCTGCTGATGGACATCTAGGTTGCTTCCACGTCTTGGCTATTATAAACAGTGCTGCGATGAACATTGGGGTAGACGTGTCTCTTTCCCTTCTGGTTTCCTCAGTGTGTATGCCCAGCAGTGGGGTTGCTGGATCATAAGGCAGTTCTATTTCCAGTTTTTTAAGGAATCTCCACACTGTTCTCCATAGTGGCTGTACTAGTTTGCATTCCCACCAACAGTGTAAGAGGGTTCCCTTTTCTCCACACCCTCTCCAGCATTTATTATTTGTAGACTTTTGGATGGCAGCCTTTCTGACTGGTGTGAAATGGTACCTCATAGTGGTTTTGATTTGCATTTCTCTGATAATGAGTGATGTTGAGCATCTTTTCATGTGTTTGTTAGCCATCTGTATGTCTTTTTTGGAGAAATGTCTATTTAGTTCTTTGGCCCATTTTTTGATTGGGTCGTTTATTTTTCTGGAGTTGAGCTGTAGGAGTTGCTTGTATATTTTTGAGATTAGTTGTTTGTCAGTTGCTTCATTTGCTATTATTTTCTCCCATTCTGAAGGCTGTCTTTTCACCTTGCTAATAGTTTCCTTTGATGTGCAGAAGCTTTTAAGGTTAATTAGGTCCCATTTGTTTATTTTTGCTTTTATTTCCAATATTCTGGGAGGTGGGTCATAGAGGATCCTGCTGTGATGTATGTCGGAGAGTGTTTTGCCTATGTTCTCCTCTAGCAGTTTTATAGTTTCTGGTCTTACGTTTAGATCTTTAATCCATTTTGAGTTTATTTTTGTGTATGGTGTTAGAAAGTGGTCCAGTTTCATTCTTTTACAAGTCGTTGACCAGATTTCCCAGCACCACTTGTTAAAGAGATTGTCTTTAATCCATTGTATATTCCTGCCTCCTTTGTCGAAGATAAGGTGTCCATATGTGCGTGGATTTATCTCTGGGCTTTCTATTTTATTCCATTGATCAATATTTCTGTCTTTGTGCCAGTACCATACTGTCTTGATAACTGTGGCTTTGTAGTAGAGCCTGAAGTCAGGTAAGTTGATTCCTCCAGTTCCATTCTTCTTTCTCAAGATCGCTTTGGCTATTCGAGGTTTTTTGTATTTCCATACAAATTGTGAAATTATTTGATCTAGCTCTGTGAAGAATACTGTTGGTAGCTTGATAGGGATTGCGTTGAATCTATAAATTGCTTTGGGTAGTATACTCATTTTCACTATATTGATTCTTCCAATCCATGAACATGGTATATTTCTCCATCTATTAGTGTCCTCTTTGATTTCTTTCACCAGTGTTTTATAGTTTTCTATATATAGGTCTTTAGTTTCTTTAGGTAGATATATTCCTAAGTATTTTATTCTTTCCGTTGCAATGGTGAATGGAATTGTTTCCTTAATTTCTCTTTCTGTTTTCTCATTATTAGTGTATAGGAATGCAAGGGATTTCTGTGTGTTGATTTTATATCCTGCAACTTTACTGTAGTCATTGATTATTTCTAGTAATTTTCTGGTGGAGTCTTTAGGGTTTTCTATGTAGAGGATCATGTCATCTGCAAACAGTGAGAGTTTTACTTCTTCTTTTCCAATTTGGATTCCTTTTATTTCTTTTTCTGCTCTGATTGCTGTGGCCAAAACTTCCAAAACTATGTTGAATAGTAATGGTGAAAGTGGGCACCCTTGTCTTGTTCCTGACTTTAGAGGAAATGCTTTCAATTTTTCACCATTGAGGATAATGTTTGCAGTGGGTTTGTCATATATAGCTTTTATTATGTTGAGGTATGTTCCTTCTATTCCTGCTTTCTGGAGAGTTTTTATCATAAATGGATGTTGAATTTTGTCAAAGGCTTTCTCTGCATCTATTGAGATAATCATATGGTTTTTATTTTTCAATTTGTTAATGTGGTGTATTACATTGATTGATTTGCGGATATTGAAGAATCCTTGCATCCCTGGGATAAAGCCCACTTGATCATGGTGTATGATCTTTTTAATGTGTTGTTGGATTCTGATTGCTAGAATTTTGTTAAGGATTTTTGCATCTATGTTCATCAGTGATATTGGCCTGTAGTTTTCTTTTTTTGTGGGATCTTTGTCAGGTTTTGGTATTAGGGTGATGGTGGCCTCATAGAATGAGTTTGGAAGTTTACCTTCCTCTGCAATTTTCTGGAAGAGTTTGAGCAGGATAGGTGTTAGCTCTTCTCTAAATTTTTGGTAGAATTCAGCTGTGAAGCCGTCTGGACCGGGGCTTTTGTTTGCTGGAAGATTTTTGATTACAGTTTCAATTTCCATGCTTGTGATGGGTCTGTTAAGATTTTCTATTTCTTCCTGGTCCAGTTTTGGAAAGTTGTACTTTTCTAAGAATTTGTCCATTTCTTCCACGTTGTCCATTTTATTGGCATATAATTGTTGATAGTAGTCTCTTATGATCCTTTGTATTTCTGTGTTGTCTGTTGTGATCTCTCCATTTTCGTTTCTAATTTTGTTGATTTGATTTTTCTCCCTTTGTTTCTTGATGAGTCTGGCTAATGGTTTGTCAATTTTATTTATCCTTTCAAAGAACCAGCTTTTGGTTTTGTTGATTTTTGCTATGGTCTCTTTTGTTTCTTTTGCATTTATTTCTGCTCTAATTTTTAAGATTTCTTTCCTTCTACTAACCCTGGGGTTCTTCATTTCTTCCTTTTCTAGTTGCTTTAGGTGTAGAGTTAGGTTATTTATTTGACTTTTTTCTTGTTTCTTGAGGTGTGCCTGTATTGCTATGAACTTTCCCCTTAGGACTGCTTTTACCGTGTCCCACAGGTTTTGGGTTGTTGTGTTTTCATTTTCATTCGTTTCTATGCAAATTTTGATTTCTTTTTTGATTTCTTCTGTGATTTGTTGGTTATTCAGCAGCGTGTTGTTCAGCCTCCATATGTTGGAATTTTTAATAGTTTTTCTCCTGTAATTGAGATCTAATCTTACTGCATTGTGGTCAGAAAAAATGCTTGGAATGATTTCTATTTTTTTGAATTTACCAAGGCTAGCTTTATGGCCCAGGATGTGATCTATCCTGGAGAAGGTTCCATGTGCGCTTGAGAAAAAGGTGAAATTCGTTGTTTTGGGATGAAATGACCTATAGATATCAATTAGGTCTAACTGGTCTATTGTATCGTTTAAAGTTTGTGTTTCCTTGTTAATTTTCTGTTTAGTTGATCTATCCATAGGTGTAAGTGGGGTATTAAAGTCTCCCACTATTATTGTGTTATTGTTAATTTCTCCTTTCATACTTGTTAGCATTTGTCTTACGTACTGTGGTGCTCCCGTGTTGGGTGCATATATGTTTATAATTGTTATATCTTCTTCTTGGATTGATCCTTTGATCATTATGTAGTGACCTTCTTTGTCTCTTTTCACCGCCTTTGTTTTAAAGTCTATTTTATCTGATATGAGTATTGCTACTCCTGCTTTCTTTTGGTCCCTATTTGCATGGAAAATCTTTTTCCAGCCCTTCACTTTCAGTCTGTATGTGTCCCCTGTTTTGAGGTGGGTCTCTTGTAGACAACATATGTAGGGGTCTTGTTTTTGTATCCATTCAGCCAGTCTTTGTCTTTTGGTTGGGGCATTCAACCCATTTACATTTAAGGTAATTACTGATAAGTATGTTCCCGTTGCCATTTACTTTATTGTTTTGGGTTCGAGTTTATACACCGTTTTTGTGTTTCCTGTCTAGAGAATATCCTTTAGTATTTGTTGGAGAGCTGGTTTGGTGGTGCAGAATTCTCTCAGCTTTTGCTTGTCTGAAAAGCTTTTGATTTCTCCTTCATACTTGAATGAGATCCTTGCTGAGTACAATAATCTGGGCTGTAGGTTATTTTCTTTCATCATTTTAAGTATGTCTTGCCATTCCCTCCTGGCTTGAAGAGTTTCTATTGAAAGATCAGCTGTTATCCTTATGGGAATTCCCTTGTGTGTTATTTGTTGTTTTTCCCTTGCTGCTTTTAATATTTGTTCTTTGTGTTTGATCTTTGTTAATTTGATTAATATGTGTCTTGGGGTGTTTCTCCTTGGGTTTATCCTGTTTGGTACTCTCTGGGTTTCTTGGACTTGGGTGATGATTTCCTTCCCCATTTTAGGGAAGTTTTCCACTATTATCTCCTCAAGTATTTTCTCATGGTCTTTCTTTTTGTCTTCTTCTTCTGGAACCCCTATGATTCGAATGTTGTAGCGTTTAATATTGTCCTGGAGGTCTCTGAGATTGTCCTCATTTCTTTTAATTCGTTTTTCTTTTATCCTCTCTGATTCATTTATTTCTACCATTCTATCTTCTAATTCACTAATCCTGTCTTCTGCCTCTGTTATTCTACTATTTGTTGCCTCCAGAGTGTTTTTAATTTCACTTATTGCATTATTCATTATATATTGACTCTTTTTTATTTCTTCTAGGTCCTTGTTAAACCTTTCTTGCATCTTCTCAATCCTTGTCTCCAGGCTATTTATCTGTGATTCCATTTTAGTTTCAAGATTTTGGATCAATTTCACTATCATTATTCGGAATTCTTTATCAGGTAGATTCCCTATCTCTTCCTCTTTTGTTTGGTTTGGTGGGCATTTATCCTGTTCTTTTATCTGCTGAGTATTCCTCTGTCTCTTCATCTTGTTTAAATTGCTGAGTTTGGGGTGTCCTTTCTGTATTCTGGCAGTTTGTGGAGTTCTCTTTATTATGGCGTTTCCTCACTGTGTGTGGGTTTGTACAGGTGGCTTGTCAAGGTTTCCTGGTTAGGGAAGCTTGTGTCGGTGTTCTGGTGGGTGGAGCTGTATTTCTTCTCTCTGGAGTGCAATGAAATGTCCAGTAATGAGTTATGAGATGTCTATAGTTTTGGGGTGACTTTGGGCAGCCTGTATCTTGAAGCTTAGGACTGTGTTCCTTTGTTGCTGGAGAATTTGCTTGGTATGTCTTGCCCTGGAACTTACTGGCCCTTGTGTGGTGCTTGGTTTCAGTGTCGGTATGGAGGCATTTGATGAGCTCCTGTCAATGAATGTTCCTTGGAGTCAGGAGTTCCCTGGAGTCAGGGTTTGGACTTAAGTCTCCTGCTTCCGATTATCGGTCTTATTTTTACAGTAGTTTCAAAACTTCTCCTTCTATACAGCACCATTGATAAAACATCTACATTAAAGATGATAAGTTTCTCTACAGTGAGGGTCACTCAGAGAGGTTCACAGGGTTACATGTTAGAGGTGACCCAAATGAGATGAGGTGAATCAATAGTGGAGAGAGTGGGCTAGCCAGTAGTCACTTCCTTATGTGCACTCCACAAGAAGAGAGGAAGGTAACAGAGGTGGCCAGAAGGATAAAAGGGGGAATGAAAAGGAGGGAGACAGATCCAGCCAGTAATCAGTTCCCTAAGTGTTCTCCACCGTCTGGAACACACAGAAATTCACAGAGTTGGGTAGAGTAGAGAGGGGTTAGGGAGGAGACACAGGCGACCTGGTGGAGAAAAAGGAGGGTCCAAAGGGAGAGAGAGCAGTCAAGCCAGTAATCTCACTCCCTAGTGAAAAATGGGTCCTGAAGATTGGGTCCTTAAAGGTACAAAATTGGTAACAAATACATAAAAGCAAAAATTAAAAATCTAGAGTAGAGTTTGGAATTTCAAAAATACGATGTTAAAGAACAAGGTCGCGAAAATTATAAAGAAAGTACAGGTACAAAATTGATAACTAATACCAGAGAGCGAAAATTAAAAATCTAGAGTAGAGTTTGGAATTTCAAAAATACGATGTTAAAGAAAAGAAGAAGGAAAAGAAAGAGAGAAAGAACGAACAAACAAAAACAAACAAGGTCGTGAAAATTATAAAGAAAGTACAGGTACAAAATTGATAACTAATACCAGAAAGCAAAAATTAAAAATCTAGAGTAGAGTTTGGATTTTCAAAAATACAATGTTAAAAAAAAAAAAAAAAGAAGAAGAAAAATAAAGAGAGAAAACAAACAAACAAATACGAACAATGTCACAAAAATTATAAAGAAAATACAGGTACAAAATTGATATCAAATACCAAAAAGCATAAATTGAAAATCTAGAGTAAAGTTTGGAATTTCAGATATACAATGTTATATAAAAGAAGAAGAGAAAGAAACAGAGAAGAAGAAAAAAAAAATCACAGAAATTATATAAAAAAAAACTATAGGTACGAAATTGATAACATATACCAAAAAGTGAAAATTAAAAATCTAGAGTAGAGTTTGGAATTTCAAAAATACAATGTTAAAGAAAAGAAGAAAAAAACAAAAACCAACAACAACAACAAAAAAACATCAAGGTCAAAAAATTATAAAATATATATATATATATGAAGTTTGCTGAAGAAGAAAAAAAATAGGGTCTTTTTTTTTTTTTTTTTTGCAAAGTAATAGGTTATAAAAGTGAAAATTAAAGGAACAATAGAGGACTTAAAATTTTTTTTTTTTAATTAAAAAAAAAAAAGAAAGAAAGAATGATCGTAAAAATAATAAAAATATATCTAGGACATTTTTGTTTCTTTTTTTGTGGGTGTTGTGGGTTCGGTTCATTTTTGGCTAGTTCCTTGGTCAGATTTATATTTCTCAAGATCTATAGGCCCCTTCCTATGTAGTCCGTAGTAACCACAGGGTTTTGATCTATTGCCTGTAGCTTCCAAGGCGTTTCCCTCTGTTATATCTTCTTCTGTTTGCTAGTCTCTTCAGTATCTGGTTTCCGCCCTGACTCAAAGGGCACGGTGGAGGACACTTTTTTTTTTTTTTTTAGGCTTACTTGTTCAGTCGCGCTGTGGGGAGGGAGGGAGGGAGGGTGCAAACAAATAACACTGGCGTGGGCTCGCAGTGCCTCAGCCACCCTGGGTCTGCCCCCGCTCACGGCGCGTGTAGCCTCCCTGTCCACACTGCTCGGACTCTAGGTTGTTCCGCCGGGAACAATCCAAGGCTGGCCCTGGGCTGCATGCACCTCCCAGGTCCAAGCCGCTGAGGTTCAGGCACTCGGGTAGTCCTCAGAGGCGCAGACTCAGTTGGGCCTGCGTTTTGTACTCTTCCCAGGTCCGAGCGCCAATTTGCTCTTCCCAGGCGAGCGCCAATGCTGCGACTTATCGCCTCCCGCCACTCGGTTATCTGGATGTAAAACTGGCGCACCTTCTCAGGCAGATGTTGACCGTCCAGACCCCCAAGAAGTTTTAGTTAGCAAAGAAGCCTGCTTACAATTTTATAGATAATGTCTCTCTGGGGCTGCGATTGCCCCCTTCCGGCTCTGGCTGCCTGTCACCGGAGGGGGAAGATCTGCAGCCGGCTATCTCTGTTCAGTCCTTTGTTCCGTGCGCGGGCCTGGCGGTCTTAGGTTGGGGCTGGCTTTTCGCGTGGTAGGTATCCCACAGTCTGGTTTGCTAGCCCAAATTATCTCGCTCAGATAGCGCTCAGGGTATTCAGGCCAGATTCTTACTCTCAGCGATGCAGCCCACGCCGCGCCTCCCTGCCCAGCCCCGATTCGCTAATGGCGGATGCAGGCGTCTGCGCTGCTTCTCTGCTGGGGGAGTTACCGTAGGGCTCGAAATCTGCGAGTTTTAAATTGTTTATTTTTTCTCCCTGTTATGTTGCCCTCTGTGCTTCCAAAGCTCGGCACAGATTCGGCAGTGAGAAGGTTTCCTGATGTTTGGAAACTTCTCTCTTTTTAAGATTCCCTTCCCGGGACGGAACTCCGTCCCTCCCTCTTTTGTCTCTTTTTTTTGTTTTTAATATTTTTTCCTACCTCATTTCGAAGAGTTGGGTTGCTTTTCTGGGTGCCTGATGTCCTCTGCTGGCATTCAGAAGTTGTTTTGTGGAATTTACTCGACGTTTAAATGCTCTTTTGATGAATTTGTTGGGGAGAAAGTGTTCTCCCCGTCCTACTCCTCCGCCATCTTGGCTCCTCCCCCAAATTTAATCATTTTAATAAAACAAACACTTCAACTTTAGAGACATGTATGGCTTAATTTCAGGCTTCCTGGTAGCTCAGACGGCAAAGAATCTGCCAGCAATGCTGGAGACCTGGGTTCGATTCCTGGTTTGGGAAGATCCTCTGAAGGAGGATAGGGCAACCCACCTCAGTATTGCCTGGAGAATCCCCATGGACAGAGGAGCCTGGTGGGCTGCAGTTTGTGGGGTTGCAAAGAGTTGGATATGACTGAGTGACTAAGCACATAGCTTAGTTTCAGCAAATATTTCTGAGTTGAAAATTGTCATTTAATATTTTCATTACCTGTTCTGAGTGTTTATCATATACTGCTTGAAAATGCATGAGAAAAAAAGAGGATTAACCTATACTTACATACTTTGGGATTTAGTAGTAACATAAAGTTGATGTGGTAACTGTAACTTTTACTGAGCACCGTATTTCTTCATACTGTGCTTGATAGCTGGTAATCAAAAATATTAGTTCCTCAAATATTTATTGAATGCCTACTGTATGCCAGGCACTCCCCAAGGAACTCGGAATACATCCATGACCAAAGTAGACAAATGTCCTCGCCCTTGTAAAGCTCGTATTCTATCTAGCAGGGAAAGACAGGCAAACAATAAACAATAAATAGGTAAACTTCATAATGTTAAAGGTGCTAATCCTGTGAAAACATGAGGAATTTAGAGTGCTGTTGGTTGGAGTTGCGATTTTTAATAGGGGAATCCAGGTAAGCCTTATCAAAATTGTTACTTTCCAATAAAAACCTGGCAAGAAGGGATTTAGCCACGTGGTCAAATGAGGAAAAGGATTTTAGGCAGAGGGAGTATCAATGCAAATTACATTTGATGAGCTGGAGAGGCAGTTTGTTGTAGTTGAGTAGGCAAGAAGGAACAGACTCAGACTACAAGTGGCTGAGGTGGCACAGACCATGTCAAGCCGTGCTGGTCAATGTAGTTACTTTGGCTTTGAATATGTGTGAAAGGGTAAGCTGGGGGATGACTTTGCCTGGAGGAGTGAGATGCTCATACCCTCTACAGAGTTCACTCGGGCTCCCGTGTTGAGAACAGGCTGGGAAGGTTCGGAAGCTCTTGTCTTTACCTAACTAATGATGATGGTTGCTGGTCAGATCACAGAAGTGGCAGTGGAGATGGGGGAATGTGGTGGGTTCTGCATTTGTTGTTATGGTTGACCCAACTGGGGCGTGAGACATGGAGGAGGTCGGCTTAGGTATACCAGGTTTTGGGGACTGAGATTAGGGGTTTTGCATGTAAATATTAAGGTTTGTCTGCTAGACTTCCCAGTGGAGATGCTGAGAAAACAGTTGGGTATTAAGTCTGAAGTTTAGAAAAGAGGCGTGGATCAAATTACAGAATCGGTAGTTGTCGCTTACTTGATGGTTTCCTTCGATGAGTTCAACAATGGAGTGAGTCTAGATAAGAGGAGAGAGAGCTTGAGCTCTGATCACTTCAAAATCAAGAGGCTGCAGAGAAGAGAAGCAAGAAGATTGAGGCTGAGAAAGAGAAATCTCCAGAAAGGCAGAAAACTGGGAGACAGGATGCCTTAGATGCCAAGAGAAAAAAGTATTTGAAGGAGGAGTGATCGGTGGTGGCATCCACTGATGAGAGGTCAAATGAGATGATGACGGAGAATCACTGAATTTAGCAATGGAGAGACTCCTGGTGACTTGACTGAGCACTTTCTTTAGCATGTTTTATGTGAAAACCAAGCTGGAATATATATTAGGGAGAATGGGAGGAGAGGAAATAGGGATGGCAAGGATGCAACTCTGAAGCTTTGCTGTGAAAGGAAGCACAGACGGTGGTGGTTTCAGAAGAAATGATTTGTGTGCTGTTGGTTAACCCGAGAAAAGCAGCATGCTGGTTTGAAGCTGGGAATGATGTCGTGAAAACTCATGATTTTTAAAGGAGATAAGAATTGCTGAAATAATATCATTGAGTAGACAAGAGGGGATGGAATTTAGTTTACAGTGGAGGATTGACTTTAATAGAAGCACAGTTCATCTTGTAACAGCAAGGAAGATTGGTAGGAGGGTCAGTGTGGACCTGAGAGTCGGAAATTGCTTCAGTTTTCTCAGTAAATCAGGAAGCAAGATTATTAGCTGAGAATGAGGTTGTAGGGGAGGTACGGGATCTTTAAGAAGGGAGCTGAAGGGTGAGGAAAAGTTAATTAGAATGAGAGTGTTCATATTCTAGGGAATTGTATAATAATTACTGAACAGTATTAAGGACCCCCTAGAGGTGTGTGTTCTTAAAGTGAAACTAGTCAACACTGGTGTGGACTTTCTCCATCCACACTGAACTGTATCAGCCCAGAAGGCCATGCTGCATTTGGTCTGGGTTGTGGATTTGACAAGGGGGTTCTGTAAATTAAGAGGAATAAAGAAGCTGGGCGTGTTCGGTAGACAGTAATTACGAGCCATGGAGTTTAAGCTGAATAAGGAAGAAACCAAGGCTGTTAAGGGTGTAATGGACAATAAAAAGTAATAGGATCTAAAGATTTGGAGGTTCATATCATGAGAAGCACTGGGCTGGAGGAAGCACAAGCTGGAATCAAGATTGCTGGGAGAAATATCAATAACCTCAGATACACAGATGACACCACCCTTCTGGCAGAAAGTGAAGAAGAACTAAAGAGCCTCTTGATAAAAGTGAAAGAGGAGAGTAAAAAAGTTGGCTTAAAGCTCAACATTCAGAAAACTAACATCATGGCATCTGGTCCCATCACTTCATGGGAAATAGATGGGGAAACAGTGGAAACAGTGGCTGACTTTATTTTTCTGGGCTCCAGAATCACTGCAGATGGTGACTGCAGCCATGAAATTAAAAGACACTTACCCATTCTAAAGGAGATCAGTCCTGGGATTTCTTTGGAGGGAATGATGCTAAAGCTGAAACTCCAGTACTTTGGCCACCTCATGTGAAGAGTTGACTCATTGGAAAAGACTCTGATGCTGGGAGGGATTGGGGGCAGGAGGAGAAGGGGACGACAGAGGATGAGATGGCTGGATGGCATCACTGACTCGATGGGTGTGAATCTGAGTGAACTCCGGGAGTTGGTGATGGACAGGGAGGCCTGGTGATGATGAATCACAGCCCCGTGCTGCGATTCATGGGGTCGCAAAGAGTCGGACACGACTGAGCGACTGAACTGAACTGAACTCCTTGGAAGGAAAGTTATGACCAACCTAGACAGTATATTAAAAAGCAAAGACATTACTTTGTCACCAAAGGTCTGTCTAGGCAAGGCTATGGTTTCTCCTGTGGTCATGTATGGATGTGAGAGTTGGACTCTGAAGAAAGCTGGGCGCCGAAGAATTGATGCTTTTGAACTGTGGTGTTGGAGAAGACTCTTGAGAGTCTCTTGGACATCAAGGAGATCCAACCAGTCCATCCTAAAGGAAATCAGTCCTGAATATTCACTGGAAGGACTGATGTTAAAGCTCAAACTCCAATACTTTGGCCACCTGATGCGAAGAGCTGACTCATTTGAAAAGACCCTGATGCTGGGAAAGATTGAGGGTGGGAGGAGAAGGGGACGACAGAGGATGAGATGGTTGGATGGCATCATCGACTCAATGGACATGAGTTTGGATAAACTCCAGGAGTTGGTGATGGACAGGAAGGCCTGGCATGCTGTGGTTCATGGGGTCACAAAGAGTCAGACACGACTGAGTGACTAAACTGAACTGAACTTATAGGGTCAAGGAATTTTCAGTCTGGGTACTAGAGGAAGTAAGCTAGAAAAATGAAAGCCAGCCAGAAGATGAGATAAATGAAATAGATGTTATCGAGGAGTGGCATTATTGGTGATGGCAGAGTTTAAGATCTGAACCTAGAAAATAACTTGGAATGCAGATCATTGGAGGAGAGATGATCACAAAACAGTTTGAAGTGTTGGAAGGATCCTTAATTGTCTCTTGAAATTTCCAAGTATAAGACAGGAGTAACACCTGGTGCAGTGATTCAGGAGCTCAAATAGTCAACAAATGAGGGAAAATATTTTCAAATGCAGTAGCTGCTAGCCAGGGTATTGGGTATGTAATCAAATGATAAAGTTTCAAAGCTAGGCGTTTTTAGGAAGGCAGTAGAGAGAACATTTTAAAAGCAGTGACAGCTAGTGGAATCCTTTATTCTGTCTCCAGGGCACTGGGAGAAGGCCTGGTGTATGTGTATAGGGGACTGAAAGGAAATCACAATTTTAGAAGCCAAAAGAAACTCACCCACCATTTGAGTGTTCTCAAGTGAGAGTGAAGTTTCTATTAGAGCAAGAAGGTGAAGAGCATGACCAAAGAATAGATCAAGATAAAATTTTAATGATAGACCGGAAGTTCCCAAAGACACAGTGGAGGCTGGGGATAGAAGAGAAATAGTTGGAGACAGCAGGAGTCCGCCCTGCCTGATCAGAACCAAAGAGTGGGGATGGACCGCCAGGACCTTCTGTGGGGACAGACATAAACAAGACAAGAGACACCATTAAGCTTAGCCTCATGGATGTGGAGCCAGCAATGGAGATGAAGCTGTGCCTGCTAGGTGGTAGGGAGCAGTGGGTGGCCTATCCTTTTTCCTGACCTGTTTGGATGAAGAAGAGGTGGTCTGTGAAGCAGAGTCTTTTTCTCCGTGTTTCAGATTCCTCCCTTGATCACTGTTAATAGAGTTGACGTCTTCTGAGTGAAGACTGTTAAATAAATGTTTAAAGTTTTAAAATGCTTCCTATGAGCCAGGACCTATAGGTCCGTATAGGGCAGAGACCAGTAAAAATGAACCAAGGGGCCAATGGGATGACAAGTGTTCAGGAAGGACAGAAATAATCTGGGGAAGATCAGGAATCTCTTCATACAGGAGGGGCAGAAATGCACTTCCAGAGTAGTCAGCTTGTTCTTTGATTGGAAGTAGAGGGGAAGTATGTAGAAGGCAGAGCACATATTTTGAAATCCCTGTCTGAATTTAGGATACATGTAGCAAGAGGGAGCTAGACAGAGGCTGAGAGAGTAATGGCTGTGGAAGGCTAGATGTTGAAGAAGGCAGGAGTGTTTCTTGCAGCAGTTAATCTGGCAGTGCTGTGGTGTGTGGGTTGAAGGCCTGAAGAACTGATGGTGAGATCAGCTGAGGTGAGAAAAATGAGAGCAGCTGTCTGAGATGTGAAGAGGAAGACAGCAGTTTCTAGAGGGGGATCTGAAAGCTTGCAGAGAGAACAATGGTCCTGCTAATTTAGTCAGCAAGTGTCTTCCAATGAGTTAAATGTTAATGAATTTTAAGTGCTTCAGAATCATTCAGGTAAATAACGGTCTAGCAGTAATCATGTATACTAACACCTTTACTGGGTCTATTTCTGATATAATAAATGATGTGATGATTGTGGGAAGGAAAAAACCCTTGAATAACATGGAAGGATATAAAGCTCAACTTTTTCTGTTTCTAGCTAATGATGAATGTGTACTCTGTTGAATTTATTGGATGTTTACTTTTCATGTAATCAGTCATCATTTTCAATAAATATTTGAGTTGAATATTAGATTTAATAGTAATACTATTCATTACTTAAATACCAAAGTATGCTTAATATAAGTAAAATCAATGTTATTTTAAGCAAAGAGCAATTAGCTAATAAATAATGAGTTTATTAAAATCAGCATTTTAGTAATTTTCAATTATTAAGAACAGTTAAAATTTATATACCGTGGACTGTTAAGAATTATGTTGATCTTAGAACTCATACTCATGGATTTTCAGACCCCTCGTTGAGTTACTTCTTGCTCAACAGTGGTAGCATTAAAGCTATTTATGATGTTGCTTATTACAGTTACAGCTAAGAGTGCACATGCGTACGGAGGACTTAGAACACCTAAAGACAGCTGTCATGTTGGCTTTCCAGATCTTCTCTTATTTTTTTCGTACTTATCATAAAAGCAACTTCAAACTAGAAATAAGGCATTTTAAATCAGAGTATGTTCAAGCCATAGAGTAAGGCTTGGAGCTCAGACATCTGGCAGAGATGAACTCGCCGTGGTGCTTGCGTTTGGGCAAGCCCCCCCTTCCCTGGCGCCTTCCAGAGACCGCTGACGGCTCTGCCTCTCTCACTCTTCTCCACTCAGTCCTGGCCATGTGCATCAGTGCCCCTAATCACCTTACAGCACCGTGGCTTTACCTGTAAGCGTTAATGGGGACTTTTTTAATACACTGATACCAAAATGTAGAGCTTGAAGGTAAAGACTAGGCGGAGTGAAATTTAGGTACTTCTGACAGTGTTAGTCTTTCCTTTTACACTACTACAGTTTTTTCCCATTTCCTTTCCCATTCCCCTCAAGCCTCAGTCTCCCGAATGGCTGGAGTGTTGAATAGTATATTTAAAGTTGGAGAATTGGAAAGAGCAGCATGCCAAGTCTTTATCTATACTTGAAATTGAATAAAGCCAACAGAGTACTCTAACTCAAAACTCATCATTACATGCTTGCCTGGAATTTTGCAAAGACTTATGTGACTGTCTTACACACCAAATGATAAATATGTTTGTATTTTCAGGGAAATTTTGGTGAAGTATTTAAGGGCGTATTAAAGGATAAAACTGCTGTTGCTGTTAAAACGTGTAAAGAAGATCTTCCTCAGGAACTGAAAATAAAATTCTTACAAGAAGCCAAGTGAGTTCTTTAAAATAATGTTAATATGTACTACTTAAAAGTGATTCATTAAAATGTAAGTTTGAAGATATCTTAAATTATGATTTGATGAATTAGAAATAGGTACTTTCAGAGTCTTCAAAAGTAGACACTTCAAAAGTAGGCAGTCTGAAAACAGAAAGATTCTCTTTTGAAGTGAGACTCTAGGTCAATTAGCAGTTACAGTCAAAAGAGCCAGATGCTAAGAACAGTGAATATTCTTCAAGTCATTAAAAAAAACATTGTAGTATTTCTTGCTTCTATCACATGCATATACACATATGTATATATGTAGTGTTGTGATTGACCTTATAATAAAAATAGTCTGTATTCTCCAAATAAAATACTTACTGTAAATATACCTTGAGAATTTAATGACATTTTCTTTACTCTCCTTAGATGTTATGGCTTGATTGTTTGTTCCCAGCTGTCACTGTTCTTTTCTGAGAATCTCAGAGTTCCTCTTCGGCTCAGTGTCTGACATTGTTCCAAAATTTGCATTGTTTGTTTTCTAATTGATCTCCTAGAATGATTGTCTTCCCTTATATGTTTTAGCTAAAATTTAATGTTGCAACTTCCCAGCTCTATATTGCAAGTAGTTAGTGGTAAAATCTAGTATATACAACAAAACACAAAACAAATGGAAAGGGGCTTTGGATAGAGAATGGACATATGAATGGGAGCTGTACAGATGAGTGGTTGGATGGTTGGGAGGGAGAGAAGAAGGGTGTATAGATCATAGATTGGTGTAAAGGGAAGAAGGAAAAGAGGTGTGTGTGAGGGCCTGTTACCTGCTACATGGCATTGTATATAAAAGCAAAGCTTTCCTAAAATGTGTGTGTGTGTGTGGGCAGCGGGGTGGGGGGCGTGTTACCTCCTTCACGGCATTGTATATGAAAACAAAGCTCCGTAAAGTGCCCTGGAATAACAGAGGACATGCAATGAGAGAACTAAATCCTGTGGAGTGGAGCATCTTGATGTCATTTCTCCATGTAAACAATAGATATTTATAGCAATGTATTAAGCTAGTTGGGTACATTTATTAAATATCTATGGAATAAAATTGCAAGCATTTTTCATATATATCACCAGCAAATCAGAAAAAATACTCTATAATGAATTTAAAAGCATCCTATTGGAACTGAAATTCATGGGCTCATCATTTTAGTTATTCATAGATATCTTAAAGTATCTTGCTTTCTAATTTGTGAATGTTTATTGAAAAATAGAGTTTAATTTCTTCTTCTAATGTGAAACTATGAAATTTTCTGTTAAAAATTACAGTTATATCCTTGCAAGCTCTCAAGTATCTTTTAATTAGAAGATAGATCTATATATTTAAATATTTAATGTTATTTGGGTTCATCCTGGCTGTTTTGTAGAATTTCTTTATTAAGTAGTTTTCAACCTAAGAAATGACATTTTGGATTAAAGTCAATCATTCTAGAACTCCCTTTCTAATTAATCATAGAAACTGCAAACTCTGTTATTAACAGTATTTTTTTTTTTTATCTCTAGAATTCTTCCTAGTCTGTCTTCATTTGTTAATAAACATTGAACATTTTCAATTTATGACATTTTTCTTAGAGCTATCTCTGCTTTAGTTGTACATGTACAGCACATATATAAACTATTTCATCTTTCTCCAAATGAAGTTATTTTTTTCATTCTCCTAGGAAGGAACCTGTGTTTTTTCAAATATGAGTGAGTTTATAACTGTGTCAACAGGATAATATGGAATATCATTTGATAACAGGAATCATCAGGGCAAACAGACCTGTGAGGGCATCTAATCTATTTTTAACTCATGCTTGGAGTCCTGTAGATGAGTCTTTGCTACTTTTATAGCCCTCTGAAATTCTGCCTTTATCCAAACCAAAACTTCCTTGCTTTGACTTAAATCTAATATTACTTATTGTTTAAACTTTCTGCCAGGCTTCTCAAAACTTTTGAGTTTATACTATTTGAAATTGACCATGATTGTCAAGTAGGTATTATGAAATCTAAATATGAAGTGATTACTCTATAGCATTTACCAATATGAATTGTTCTTAAATTTTAAATGAATTGTGTACATAAAACAAAACTAAACAAAAAGATGCTGCCCTAACAGCTTACAGTTTTTGGTCCACTAATACTCTTCAGCTTTTGTGAGGGCATCGAAAAGCAGATGCTTTGAAAAGAGTTCCACATATTTTGGACTGAGTAAGTTATTCAGATTTAGCATGGTTGTTAGTTATTCAGAGTGGATACTAATTTTTATATGAATATTTAATTAAAAGCTGACTCATTTATTTTTCCAAGATTTATCAAAACTTACATGCATCCCATTTATCATAATTTGTGTTCGTACTTACGTTTTAAAAATTGTGTATTCTACTTGTGCACACTACACATGATCATAAATCAATGCTTACTACTTAAATGGTGACTATTCTTATATTTCTCTCATCCAGAATTCTCAAGCAGTATGATCACCCCAATATCGTCAAACTTATAGGAGTCTGCACACAGAGACAGCCTATCTACATCATTATGGAACTGGTTCCAGGTAATACCGTTTTAGCAGTTTCCTCAATGGCATTTTAATGTCTTTCTGTTGCTTTTATATATTGTCTCTTTGATTTCTCCTTGTGAAGTTTCCAGTGACTTCTTTAACATTTTCCTCATGATGAAGAGCTTGTACATGTACTCATTGTTTTTATAGTCTCTAATACTTGCTGTTTTCTAGAAAATGTCAACCAAGCTTTTTAAAAGGAAATATATTATTACATTGCAGTTACACATGGAATTTAGTTATATATAATGTTTCTGTGAGAAAAACTATTTAGAAAAGTTGTCTGCCTAGTTGGACTTTATAGTAATGGTAGTACTAAGAATTTAGTTCATTCATGTCCTTTTACAAGTACATTACCACACCTCCTCTTGTTAGTTGTACATAATAAGACCATAATGCTTTGGGTCACAGATGCTTTGAACTTCTTTAATATGTGGACAAAAAAAAGGTAATCTCTCTTGGAATTTATCCTTGTATTTTTTTCTGGTGACTTTTAAAACTGCCAGATATTTTGGTTAACTACTTTTGCCGACAAACAAGGATAACATCAAACTGATAGCGTATATCTTTATTTTTATTATATTGATGCGTCTTTCTGTTGCAGAAAATGTAATCAGAGGCAAAATATGATCTTTATAAGATTTACAAATACAATATTTAATAACTGATAAGCATTTGCTTTGTTACCTTAACTGTTTACTCATTTTAAAAGAAGAAACTTAAAGGAATATGAAAAATATTTCTAACTTTGAATATATATCACATAAACCTGGTATTGCTGATTGCCCACTGAAAACTTTTCACATAATCCTTTCATAATTTAAGGACAGTTGGTCCAATTTTACCATGCTGGTTTGATTGCTACTGGAATATTTCTTTATCACCATGTAACTGCAAAATTCCTAGATTATAATCATTTTCGTTCTCAAGATGGCAATATGTATTTGCATGATTTACACTACTTGTGATTAAATCTCAAAGTAGCTTTCATACAGTTATGAAAAATAGACTATAGTCTAAAATTTTAAAAACAGTTGAATAGCCTCTGATTTTACCTAAAATAGTATGTTTAGGTATTATGAATACATAAAACATTTACATAATCCAGATGATGCCCCCAGATAATAAGGGATGTCACTGAAAAAGTTAGATTTGAGAGGTGGGGCAGACTTGATGAGGAAAAGTAATTTGGTGTTACTGTAACTGACTAAAGGAGCATAATAACAAATTCCTGATGGAGGTCCAAATTGAATAAAACAAAAGATAGCTTTGAAAGAGAGCCAGGGAAGTGTTTATCTAGACATTAAATAGTAACCTTTATGGATATTTTTTTAATGATTAAGAATAATAAATTTCATTAGAAAATTCAAACTGTAATGAAGGCGGAAAATTAAAAATAAAAACCTCCTACTCAACAATCTAATCTTAATCCAAAGTGAACTATTTAGTTTTTTGTGGTTCCCCCCTTCCAAGAAAATATTTAATATAGAATACCATGATTTTATGCAAATCTTTTAATTATTTAAAATCATAAAACCTTCTTTTTTCTCTAATATAACATGGTTTCATTGTTTCCTATTCATCCATATAGTTCTACCTTTTCCTTATACTGGCTGCAGAATGTTCCATTATTTGGTTTTATATAATTTAATTTGGCCTTCTGTTTATGGACACTTTGGTTGTTTCCAATTTTATTCCTTTTTTTTTCTTTTTTAAACAATGTTCAACATGGGTCTGAGTTTATGTGCATTTTGATTTATGGAAAGTGTATTCGCTTTCTGCTTATGCACAACAAATGATCATAACTTAGCAGCTTTCCATAACATCCGTTTATCACCTCGTGGTTGTGTAGGGTAGAAGTCCAGGCAGGCTTGACTGAGTTCTCTGCTCAGGGTCTCACAAAGCCAAAAATCAGTATATCTGAATTCTTGTCTGGAGGTACTGGGGAAGAATCACTACCAAACTCCTCCTGGGTGGTGGCAGAATCTCATCTCTTGCAGGTGAGAAGTGGCCCGAGGTTCTCTTTCTTTTCTTGCTGTGAGCCAAGGGCATCTCCCAGCTCTTCACAGGTTTCCACACTCTTTGATCTTCAGACCTGGTGTGTCACATCTTTCAGATGCTCTGAATTTCTCTAACTTGCTCTTAGGTTTTTGGTTCATTCTATTTTGTTTTTCAAAAAAGCTGAGAGAATACTCTGCTGTTTTGAAAGGTTCTGTGATTAGAACAGGCTCACCTGGCCAAGCTGCCTGCCTTTAGGGCAGCTGTGCTGCATGACAAAATATAATCGTGGGAGTGGCCTCTAACCATGTTCACACATCTAAACATGTTCCAGGGATTAGGGTGGGACATGACTGGGATGCCATCTTCACATTCTGCCTACCACAGTAGACTTAGCTAAATTTTCTTGAAGGTTCATTGCCGTGTGGGATGTGAAACCACACTGAACTTTTCATACTCTGTCACATTAATTCAGTTGGTTGATCTTGTAAGATGAATGCGTGATTTTTGTAGCATCATGCTTTGTCATGTCTCATTTGGAAAATATCAAGTGACCGAACAGTGACATAATTCATTATGCACTATCAAAAGATCACATTCATTAATGCCATCCCTAATCTCACTGGAAAAATAATAGCAAGTGTCAATCTCTTGACAGCAAGTATGTGTTTTCCAAAATTTTAATTTGCATTGGAAAACTGGAATGTTGTCCCTGGCAGCAAAAACTGTCCGTTTTTTTGCCTTGAAGTCTCAGACTTCACTCAGTCTTGAGAGAATGTCAAATGTCTAATATTTAATAGCCATAATTTTTCAATCTTTTTGAAAACATATTTATTGACATGTAATTGCCGTATACTATATATATGTATATATAAAATACTGACATATGTATACACTTGTGAAACAGTTACCACAAAGTAATGAACACACCTCTCATCCTCAGATCTTTCTCATGCCTTTTTCGTTCCTTCCTCCTCCTGCTCTCACCTCCTGTCCCAGTCCAGCACTGATCTACTTTCTGTGACTGTATGTTAGTTGGCACTTCGTAAAATTTAATATAAATGGAACCACACAGTCTGTACTTCTCTTTTCTTGTTTGGGTCTAGTTTGTTTCATTCAGCATAATTTTGAGATCTGTCCATGTTGTAATGGTTTTCAGAAGTTCACCTTTTTATTGCTAGTAGAACTGCATTATATGAATATGTCACATTTGTTATCAATTATTGACAGACTTTTGGATTGTTTCCTGTTTAGGGCTACTGCAAAGTAAGCTGCTATGAACACTTACGTACATGTCTTTTTTTGTACTGACACGCGCCTTCATTTTTCATTTTTCTGCTGAAAATCTACCTAGGAATGGAATAAGTGAATTAGAGTGTACAACTTTAAAATTTTAAGAAGTTGTTAAATTGCTTTCTAAAGTCTTTATACTAGTTGACATTCCTAACTGCAGTTTCTCTACATTTTCATCAACACTTTGTACGCTCAATCTTTAGACATTATAATTTTATGTTGAAGTGCCTTACTGTGTTTTTAATTTGCTTTCCCAACTGACTAATGATATGAGCATCTTGTCATGTGCTAATTTGCCATTTATAATCTTCTTTGAAGTATCTATTTAAATAATTTGCCCACTTTAAAAAAAATGGGTTGTTGTAACAGGGGCCTCCCAGGTGGCGATAGTGGTAAAGAACCTGTCTGCCATCACAGGAGCTGCAGGTTCAATCACTGGGTGGGGAAGATCCCCTGGAGGAGGGCGTGGCAACCTACTCCAGTATTCCTGCCTGGAGAATCCCCAAGGACAGAGGAGCCTGGCGAGCTATAGTCTGTGGGGTCACAAAAGAGTGGGGCACAGCTTAGCGACTAAACAGTGGCAGCAGAGAGTCAGACACGAGTGGGCAGGTTTAGCACATGGACGCCATCAGCACACAAGCACATTGCCGTTGAGTCTTGGTCCTTTATATCTTCTGGATGCAAGTCCTTTGTCAGATGTATAATTATCAAATATTTCCTTTCAGTCTGACTTGTCTCTTCATTCTCTTAACTGTGTCTTTTAAAAAGCAGATTTTTTTTTTAATTGCAAAGTTTAAATTATTTTTTTTCTTTACAGGTCATGTTTTTAATGGTAAATCTAAGAAATCTTTGAATCCCAGATTACAAACTTTTTCTCCTATGTTTACTTATACAGTTTTCATAGTTTTAGAATTTAGAACGTATAGTTCAGTCTATGGTTTGTTTCATATGGTCATGAGGAATGGTTTGAAGTTCGTATTTTTGGCATATAGATATCCAGTTGTCCCAGCATCGTGATTCTTCTTTCTCTCCTGATTTTTTACCTTCCTTTTAAAACACATTTATGTGGAATTATATTTCTGGATTCTGGGCTTCCCTGGTGGCTCAGATGGTGAAGAAGCTGCCTGCAGTGCAGGAAGCACGGGTTTAGTCCCTGGGGCAGGAAGATCCCGTGGAGAAGGGAATGCAAGCCCACTTCAGTATTCTTGCCTGGAGAATTCCATGGACAGAGGAGCTGGGCGGGCTACAGTCCCTGGGATCCCAAAAAGTCAGACATAGGACTGAGCGACTAACATGCACGCATATTTCTGGACTCTAATTTCTGTCAGTCCTTCTGTTTGTTGTAATGCCAATATCACAGGTGATGTTAGTTGTCTAGCTTTGTTCTTTTTTAGAATTGTTTTGGCTGTTAGAGGTCCTTTGCATTTCACTATCAATTTTATGGTTAGTTTTTCAGTTTCTATATAAAGGGTTGCTAAGATTTAGTTTAGGGTTAAATTGAATCTATAGATCAGTTTGGGGTGAATAGGCCTCTTAACAATATTGAGTCTTCTGACTCTTCTACATGGTATATCTTTCTAGTAAGATAGATCTTTAATTTCCCCCTGAAAGGTTCTATAGAGTTTAGTTATATAGGACTTTCCATCTTTTGTCAGACTTCTGAGTATTTGGTTTTCTGAGATGCTATTGTAAATGATTTTTTAAAAAATAAATAAATCCACTATGGAAGTCATAATATATATGTGAATAACACTGTCAGTTTGATGTATTGACCTTTATAGGACACTCTACACAACATCACCAAGATATACATTCTTTTCAACTATATAGAGAATGTTTACCAAGATAGACCGTATCCTGGGCCATGAAACAAAGCTCAGTAAATTTACATGAGTTTAAGCTCTGTTGGCTTCCCAGGTGGTGCTAGTGTTGCCCACCTGCCAGTGTAGGAGACATAAGAGATGCAGGCTTGATGCCTGGGCTGGGAAGATCCCTTGGAGAAGGGAAGGGCAACCCACTCCAGTATCTCCTGGAGAGAATTCCATGGACAGAGGAGTCTAGTGAGCCACAGTCCCTGGGGGTGCAGAGTCGGACACCACTGAGCAACTAACACACACACACACAAGTTCTATGAACACAACAGAAATAAAGTGGAACTCAAGGACAGAACAATTTCTGAAAAATGTCTAAATATCTGGAAAGTAAGCAATGCATAGCTGAGTGACCAGTGAGTCAGAGGGGAGCTTAGAAAGTACTTTGAACTAAGTGAGAAAAATACCTCAATATGTATATGATGTATATGGTGCCCATTAGACAGTGCTTGGGGACGTACATCTAGCACTGAATACATGGACTAGAAAAGAAGGGAGAACTCAGAGTTATCATCATGACCTCTACCTTACATTCAAACTAACTCAAAATGTTTATATAAAAGGAAGGAAAAATATAACAGGAAAAGGAATCAGTAGAACCCCTTGAGATTAATAAAATTAATAAAACCTCTACATAAACTCTTCAGAAAAAAGACACAAATTATCAATATCAAGAATGAGAGAGGTGACCTCATTACAGGTTCTACATAATTTAAAAGATATCCATAATAATTTCTTAATCACTGTATAAAGAAATTCAACAGCTTAGATGAAATGGAAAAAT
This sequence comes from Bos javanicus, assembly GCF_032452875.1. NCBI lineage: Eukaryota > Metazoa > Chordata > Mammalia > Artiodactyla > Bovidae > Bos > Bos javanicus. Next base: position 107,660,816 of record NC_083874.1, read on the forward strand.
TTTCTGAGAGACAAAAACTGCCAAATCTTATTCAACCTTCATAACCCCATATCTTTTATAGAATTGGTCACTAAGAAACCATCCTTCTAAGAAAACTCCAGGCCTGTATCACGTCACTGGTGAATTATACCAAAGTTGTAAGAAGAAGCACCAGGTCTACACAAATTCTTAGAAATGAAAAGGAGAGAACTACTTCTCAACTCATTGAGGTCATTGCTACCTGATTCTATAACTAGACAAAAATATTACAGGAAAAGAAAACCACGGACTATATGTCATTATTACATATTTTATATTCTGAGCACAATTTTAATGAAGCAAATTAAGCCATAGACAAATACATCATGATCAAGTGGAGTTTATCCTAGGACTAGCAGCTGATTTAACCTTCAAATAGCAATCAATATAATTCAGATTAATATCATTTAAAATTATACAATCAGTAAATGAAGAAAAATCACTTGAGAAAATCCATCGTTCATTCCTGATAAGAATTGTCTGAAAATGAGGAATAAAAGAGAATGTCTTCACCATGAGTGACTCCTGAGAAAGTCCTACAGATAACATTGTCCTTAATGGCAAATATCTGAATGCTTTGCTCATTTATATCAGAAATAAGACAGATTTGCCTACATTTACCACTTAAACATTGTATTCTCAGTATTCTAGCTTCCAGGACAATACAGCAAAAAATAAAGCAAAAAAAGTAAAAATCATCTTTTAATATGTTTATAGTATTTTTCACCTCTGCCACAGTATTTCTTTGTCAGTGTTTGAAATTAAAATGCTGCCTACTATGCTAATATAAAAGACATTATAGAATTCTATGGTAAAACCACTGCTGCTACTGCTAAGTCGCTTCAGTCGTGTCCGACTCTGTGACCCCATAGACAGCAGCCCACCAGGCTTCTCTGTCCATGGGATTCTCCAGGCAAGAACACTGGAGTGAGTTGCCATTTCCTTCTCCAATGCATGAAAGTGAAAGTGAAGTCACTCAGTCGTGTCCGACTCTTAGCGACCCCATGGACTGCAGCCTACCAGGCTCCTCCATCCATGGGATTTTCCAGGCAAGAGTACTGGAGTGGGGTGCCATTGCCTTCTCCCACTACAGCACTTAAAAATAAATGATTTTTTTTATTTTAAACATTTTAAAAGTAATATAAATCATCTTAGTGGTTTTTCTCTTTAGACACTGCTTTGAAATCTCTTGTATTGAGCCAGTTATAATCTAACATTATAATGTCATGAAACTTGGGCCAGAATAGCAAGTTCAAAACAATAAGCTCATAATTTTGACATTTTCAGGCTTCAAGTTAAGGCTTGGTAAGAAACTTCGCATCGTCTCTATAGATTTTGTTTAAGTCTTTTAGGCATCTTTTCCTTTCTCATCAGTGAACACGGTTACATACAGAATATAAAGGCAAATACCATAAAATTCCTTGTAAAAAATATTTCCACTATAAGATGAAAAGCTGATAAATACATGGTTATAAAAAGCTTAGGAAAGATTTGTCCCAGGTATGCAAGCTAGTTTCAACATTTGAGAATTCATTAAAGTAATTCATCACAGTAGGCTAGAAGAAAAATCAAGTGATCATATATATAGATAGATGCAGACAAAGCTTTTAACAAAATTTAACACTCATTTATGATAAAGATTTTTAAAAGTCAGTAAACTTAAGGATCTTGCTCAGTTTTTTTTTTTTTTAATCTATAAAAACCCTACAGCTAACATTATACTTAATGGTGAGAGACTTGAAGCTCTCCCATGGATGCCTCTCTGACCATTCCTTTCCAACATCTTACTCAAACTCCTGGCTAATATAAGACAAAAGGACTCAACGGGCTCTGTATCAACCTAGAGGGGAGGGATGGGGAGGGGAGATGGGAGGGGGGTTCAAAAGGGAGGGGATATATGTGTACCTATGGCTGATTCATGTTGAGGTTTGACAGAAAACAGCAAACTTCTGTAAAACAGTTATCCTTCAGTAAAAGAAAAAAAGACAAAAGGAAACGAAAGTTATACCGATGGGGAAGGAAGAAATAAAACTTTGTTTGCAGAAGACAGTTTGGTGGTTTCTTATAAAAGTAAACATACTTTTACCATGCAGTCCATCAATCACATTCTTTAGAATTTACATAAAGGAGTTTAAAACTTATATCCACACAAAAACATGCACAAAGATGTTTATAGTAGTTTCATTCATAATGTCAAATCTTGGAAGCAGCCAAGATGCTCTGCACTAGGTGAGTGGGTAACCTGGGGTACATCCGAACAATGGAATATAAATCAGAGCATGAAAGAAATAGCAGGCCATGAAAATTCCTAGAGGGAACTTACATTACTACATAAAGGAAGCCAGTCTGAAAAGGCTATATACTTTATGATTCCAACTCTGTGGTATTTTGGGAAAGGGAAAACTATGGAGAGTGTTTAAACAAATTTCAGCTGAGGATTGCAGAAGAGAGAGGTATGAACAGGCATAGCACTGAGGATTTTTGTAGACTATTTACGCTACCACATATGACATAATAGTAGATACATGTCATTTTATATTTCTCCAAACAGAAAGAACATACATTACCAAGAATGAATCCTGATGTAAATTATGGACTTTGGGTGATAATGATGTCAGTATAGGTTCATCAGTTGTAACAAATTATAGCAAGGGATTTGATAATACAGGAGGCGCTCTCTTGTTCAGTTCAGTCACTCAGTCAGTCCAACTCTTTGTGACCCTGTGGAATGCAGTGCACCAGGCCTTCCTGTCCATCACCAACTCATGGAATTTACTCAAACTCACGTCCATTGAGTTGGTGATGCCATCCAACCATCTCATCCTCTGTCGTCCCCTTCTCCTCCTGCCTTCAATCTTTCCCAGCATCAGGGTCTTTTCAAATGAGTCAGTTCCTCACATCAGGTGGCCAAAGTATTGGAGTTTGAGCTTCAACATCAGTCCTTCCAGTGAATATCCAGGACTGATTTCCTTTAGGAGGCACTGGTTGGATCCCCTTGCAGTCCAAGGGACCCTCAAGAGTCTTCTCCAACACCACAGTTCAAAAGCATCAATTCTTTGGTGCTCAGCTTTCTTTATGGTCCAACTCTCACATCCATACATGACCGCTGGAAAAACCAAAGCTTTGACTAGATGGATCTTTCTTGGCAAATTAATGTCTCTGCTTTTTAATATGCTGTCTCGGTTGGTCATAGATTTTCTTCCAAGGAGTAAGCGTCTTTTATTTTCATGGCTGTAATCACCATATGCAATGATTTCGAAGCCCCCCAAAATAAAGTCTGTCACTGTTTCCACAGTTTCCTCATCTATTTGCCATGAAGTGGTGGGACCGGATGCCATGATCTTCGTTTTCTGAATGTTGAGCTTTAAGCCAACTTTTTCACTCTCCTCTTTCACTTTCATTAAGAGGCTCTTTAGTTCTTCTTTGCTTACTGCCAGAAAGGTTGTGTTATCTGCATATCTGAGGTTATTGATATTTATCCTGGCAATCTTGATTCCAGCTTGTGCTTCCTCCAGCCCAGCATTTCTCATGATGTACTCTACATATAAGTTAAATAAGTAGGGTGACAGTATACAGCCTTGATGTACTCCTTTTCCAGAAACATTTGCTGAAATTAAGTGACTTTGCTTAGTCACTCAGTCGTGTCCAACTCTTTGCAACCCCACAAACTGTAGCCCACCAGGTTCCTCTGTCTGTGGGATTCTCCAGGCAAAAACACTAGAGTGGGTTGTCGTTTCCTCCTCCAGGGTATCTTCCCAACGCAAGGATTAAACCTGTGTCTCCTGGCTGCATCTGCTGCACTGGTAGGCAGATTCTTGACCACTTGTGCCACCTAGGAAGCCCTTATATACATACATATATACACATAATTTATATTTATATATATAATCTTGAGACATTACTACATGGTTCAGGGCTCCCTGGCGGCTCAAACGGCGAAGACTCTGACTGCAATGTGGGAGATGTGGGTTTGATCCCTGGATTGGGTAGATCCCCTAGAAAAGCCCATGGCAACCCATGGGCAGGGGAGCCTGGGGGACTACAGTCTGTGGAGTTGCAGAGAGTCAGACACGACCGAGCAACTCATGCTGCCTCTATATAGTCTTAGAATGGTTGTGTTAGTTGCTCAGTCGTATCCGACTCTTTGTGACTCCATGGACTCCACCAGGCTCCTCTGTCCATGGGATTTTCCTGGCAAGAATATTGGAGTGAGTTGCTTAACCATTATAACTACTCTGTGTATTCTCATCATCATGTTATAATTTTTATTGTTACTATTTTATAATTGGCCAATAAAATAAAGTGACCAATTAAAATGACTCCTATAATCTGGCAGAACTTTAACTCAGCCTTGGAACTTGCCCTGCCCTGCCCTCTAACCCTAACCCTAGATTTCTTCAGTCAAGTGTGACATGACAGCAAATTGGGAAACATAACGTTTGTGTTTAATTCTCCCCTTTCCACCACCGTGACTTTCCACCCCAATGTAAGTGTGTATGTTTTTAGTATTTACCTTCATGGGTCTTTCTTTCCTTATATCTAAAACTAAAGTTGCTGGGTTAAATGGCTTCTAAATTTTAGCTCTGATCTATAATATTTTAATTAAGAAATTTTTTATTTGAGACTTCTCATAACAATTAGATTATTCAAAATAGTGTCTTTCTGTCCTATCCTTATTTTACAAAAGGCATGATGGGGAAATAACCAACTAGTTTTCATTCTTATTAAAGTAGCATAACAATACACAGTATTTTATATTTACATAATATTTATAGTTGTCAAAGCACTTTAATTAACATCATATCATTTGCTCTACCAGGCAGTATTGTTATCTCCATTTACAAATAAACTAAATGAGGTTCAGAGGGCTTAGAGTGACTTGTCAACCTCAGTAAATAGCAAGTGGGAAAATAGTGCTCTATTTTCTCTCCTTATAAGTGGGTCAAAATATATAATCCTTTTATGAATTGAAAATATAAATGAAAATTTAAACAAAATGTCTATGCAAGATATTCTCTGGGCAAATACATGAATCCCTATTCCATAATTTCTCAACCTTGTGCACAGATAAGTAAATAGCTTATTACAGTAAACAGGAAGATTTTTGTTTGAGTTACTTTTTTCTCTACTGGGAATCAAGCTGTGGAGAGAAGATTTAGAGGACTGGTGGGTTAAAAGCAAGATTTAATAACTGCTTGGTGTCTTAGATACAAGCCATTTCAGAAATGTATTATGCAGAGATTTAATATGCTCCTGTTCTCGTCAGATAACTGAGCCCTTTGGAAACATAAATCTGAAATACATTTCAACCAAAGTAATGTTTGAGGAGATTATAAGCATTTGAAAATTCAGGTTTAGAGTGAATACTCCAAGATTATCCTGTCTTCATTTGAATCATCTCTTGAATTACAAACACAATATTTCTTGCTTGCTTATAGGTTGCTGGGTAAATAAAATCAAACAAAAGACAATTCTAAATGATGCTGGGAAATACTGAAAACAAAACAAACTAATGTGCTAAAAGATGATCCGACTTTATTTTGCAAACAAGTTGTTTTTTACTTAGTGCCCCAAGTGAAGAAAAGGATGAGAGGACTTTTTTTTTTAATGACAAGGCGTAACTTAAGGAATGTTTGTGGTCTAGGCAGCTGTCATTTCTTTTCACATCTGTAGTTATATTAGGGCTGCTGTAAGATACCTTGATGAATAAGAAACCAAACACCTTAACCTCTAATTACAGTGTTAGGTCTATATCCCGGGTGGAGGTAGTTAATTTCAGCAAGACTAGCGACTGGACTGGACGGAACTGAGCATCAGTCTCCAGGCTTGTACTAGACCTTGCTAACTTCTCCTTCTTTCGGGATATTCTGAGTTGAGAAGTTCCTGGACTAATTGAATGTTATATTTTCTGGTCCATTCCTCAGGTCATACAGATCCATGCCCTTTCGTAGTCCTCAGACTTATCTGTATTTTAAAATGATTTATGGCTTGGAGTTTTTAGAGTTACTGAGGGATTTTTACTGAGTTTTATGCATCATCAAAATATCTCACCTCTATAACAAGTTTGAAAAAAAATTGAGCTCATGTAGTTTATATTGTCTAGAGATTCTAGCTTAGAAATTTGGACATCATTATTTACGTTGTTCTCATAAATGTCTTTAAGCCTTTCAGTGGAAATCTTTCCATTATCATATTTTTTTCTATTAATTACTCATTTCATTTGTAATTTCTAGGGTAAGTTTGCTAATTTTAGCCAGAAGGTTAACTTCTTTTAAAAAATAATTATTTTTCCTTCCAATTCGTATTGAAGTTTTATAAATATTTTTATGTGATTCTAACAGAATCAGTTTGATACATGACATCACGACTATAGAAGGTTATTATGGTAGTCACTGGAAACAACAGTTCCTTTGATAACAAGTCCCAATATTTTGGCTCTAGATCTTTGTCTGACATTTGTTTCTTTCCCTCATTATAAATATAGAAAGGGTACATTCTGCCAACAAAAAATTAAGGAACATGGCTCCTGGCACACAGTAAGTTCAGTTCAGTTCAGTCGCTCAGTCGTGTCCGACTCTTTGCGATCCCGTGGACCGCAGCATGCCAGGCCTCCCTGTCCATCACCAACTCCCAGAGTTTACCCAAACCCATGTCCATTGAGTTGGTGATGCCATCCAACCATCTCATCGTTGGTCGTCCCCTTCTCCTGGCCCCAATCCCTCCCAGCATCAAGGTCTTTTCCAATGAGTCAGCTCTTCGCATGAGGTGGCCAAAGTACTGGAGTTTCAGCTTCAGCATCAGTCCTTCCAATGAACACCTAGGACTGATTTCCTTTAGGATGGACTGGTTGGATCTCCTTGCAGTCCAAGGGACTCTCAAGAGTCTTCTCCAACACCACAGTTCAAAAGCATCAATTCTTCGGCGCTCAGCTTTCTTTATAGTCCAATTCTCACATCCATACATGACCACTGGAAAAACCACAGCCTTGACTAGATGGTCCTTTGTTGACAAAGTAATGTCTCTGCTTTTGAATATGCTATCTAGGTTGGTCATAACTTTCCTTCCAAGGAGTAAGCGTCTTTTAATTTCATGGCTGCAATCACCATCTGCAGTGATTTTGGAGCCCCCAAAAATAAAGTCAGCCACTGTTTCCACGCAGTATAAAAGAGCCCTCAAAATCTGAATTGGCACCTAACCTTACATAGATTTAACCTATCCCCCATCATACAATCCATTGCTGGTTATATAACAATATCACTTCATAGCAGTAAATTTGAGTTCAAGGAAAAGGACAAACAATAATTCTCAGATTAATATTTTGTGCTAAAGGTGATAAGATACGTCAACTCAGTGGCTGTCTTTTATGTTGCCAATAAATTACTAACTTTATGGGTTTTATCACTTTGTTTTTTGGAGATGTTTATAGAAAACCATTTTAAAACAGATTTTGTATGATTCTAAATGAGTTATTATAAATTAGCATGTTGTAAGTCTCCATTTTGAAGAATGGGTAACTTCTATGTTAACCAATATTATAATGTCTAAACTGAAATATTGGTCTTTATAATTCAAGTCCTTTGCATTAATGAAAAGCAAAATAAATGCATTTAACTGACATTTTCTATCACAGATAATATTTTTGGTATAATGTAAAATATTTCCAAAACAACATTTTAAAAAGATAGCCTCTTTAAATTGATATTTCTTTCTCAGCCAAATGATATATTAGGTTGCCCTAATGTTTCATTTGCTGCCTAATATCCCAAAGCAAATGCAGATGGGCTAGTTTAAACTGGCCATTTCTCCAGACACTAAAGACACTAATATATTTTTAAGTTAGTTACTTTATTTAATTTATGCACTTGCATAAATACTTGCAAAAAAAAAATAATTTATGCACAACTTAAATGGATAACCTGGTGGTACTCCATATATGTGATATTAGCAGTTTTCTGTTTGCTTTTTTTGGGGGGTAGACCACACCCTTCTAACAGTGCATATTCATTCTCAGAGGTTGAGCTGAACGCTGGAAACATTAACCCAAAGGAAAGCTATGAGAAATGAAATCTAAAATATAACAGTTGTTACTGCGGCCCCTCTTGAGTGGTTGTAAAGTAGTGTATAGGGATTGTCTTTTCTACAATGAGCAAAGGTTGGTGCGTTTTAACAAATACTAAGTTTCCATGGTGCATTTGAGCCACTGATGCATTGTCTATATCTGAGCAGTATGACTCACTTTTTTTATGTTCTGAGTATCTGAAGGCACTTATACCTGTAAAGTATCTCCTGCATGGAGGCAAAAAGCTTAGTGAGCCGGACAAAGCATGTTCTGAACCGTATTTTCACTTTTAGATCCTGTTTTGAAAACATCTTTATGATAATTAAAGTTCCATAATGAATTAAAGGAAAACAAGAGTTACGAACATATATGCATTCTTCCACATGTATAAAATACTGATGAGTTTTAGTTTTGTTATTGTTTTTAAGTTTTTGTTACTGTACATGGAAAAGTCTTAAAAAACTTGCTAAGAAAGTTTAAAGTAATATTATACATGATAAAATTTTCTTTTTTGCTGAAAGCTTACTGTATTTGTTGCAAATCTTAGAAGTATGAACAGGGCTAGTTAAACTGTAGTGAATTTAGCTGAAATAAAAATTTTTACATATAATGTTTTGGGTTTTGATAAATAGGTTTTCCTCAGTTTTCTACCCAGGTTTATGACTCTGACAGTGCCTATGAGCTTGGAATTTTCATATTATCAGAATTATTAGGAGAATAGATATTAAAACAATGGGGAACGCAGGATATTTCCAAGATTAAAAGACAACTGAAAATCAGTTGAATCAAAGTTCTTTAAAAATACTTATTTTACTTGTGATGGAAGTTGAACACTTAACATGTGGGAATTTTTCTTTGTATTGCAGTGCCATAAATGTTCAAGCTATTTTATGTAAAAGCTAAACTTCTCTTGTCAACATCAGCCAAAGATACTGTAATGTTCACTTCTTTTTTTATGTATAAAGTTTACCCCTTTCTCAGATCAGATCAGATCAGTCGCTCAGTCGTGTCCGACTCTTTAGTTGTAAATTACATGTGTATTCAGAAATTATGCACAAACTCTGGACTCTTCCTAAATTTGTGGATGAAATGAAAACTTTATCCATTAATACTTGAGAAGGTATGCCATGCTACTCAGACATACCAGTATATTTTAAGTAGAATATTACTTAAAAAGTATTTAAGGCTAGATATTCTGTTAGATTATTCAGTCATTTGCTCAAACAGTTACTGAGTGCCTCCCATGTGTGCCACATACAAAAGACCCCACAAAAAACAAAACCTCCAGCTTTCCTGCACCCTGTGTTTTGGAGGGGGAAGAAATGTGTTATATGAGTAAAGTGTATATAGTGTGTTAAATGGTATATAAAAACAAAACATAGAGGGAAGAGGGATAAAACTGTTGGTACGGGCACAGGGTGAGTGTTTGGCCAGGGAAAGCCTCAACAGGAGTAGAATAAGATGAGTGAAGTGCCTGGTGGAAGTGAGGGAACACGCTGTGTCGACGCCTGGAAGATGAGCCTCCAGGCTTCATGGAGATGCAGAAAGAGCAGGGTGGATGAAGTCAGGGTGAGGGGGTGTCAGGAGATGAGGTCAGGGAAGGGACGGAGTTCAAGATGTGCAAGGCCTCGTAGATGAGAAGAATGAATTATTTCATCTTAAGGAGCCACCTGGCAGCGATTGCCCTCACCTAGACATGCTCTGTGCTCTTGCTGTCCTTCCCAGTTTTCAAGGTAAATACCCTAGAGAGAGCTTCGTCTTTACAGCCAGTTCCTTGGGAGACACTGAGTGTCTTTTAGGCTCTCAAGACCCAAGAGTCTGGGTGATGTTGTCTCCAGTGGACAGGAATGTATTATCTTTCTGCCTTTTCCTCACATTTCCTTCATAAATTTGAGTAAATTTTTGAGGATTTAAATCAATCTTATACTTGCTGAATGCTGATTTTATGACCAGCCATGTTAATTACTTATGAAAATCTGTTATGCATTTAAAAATTTTTTCATTTCTTCACTAGTCTGCTGGTCATATTTAATGTCTCTCTTTTCACTTAGACACTCTTTTTTCTGTTTTTAGATTTTCAGTTGCTGTATAACATAACTCTTTTTCACAGATACGTCTGGAGGGATTGCACGTTATATTAAGTGTTGCATAGCTTCTTGTCATTTAAAATGTGAAAGTAATATTAGGAGCTGTCATTATAATCAGGTTTTGTGTGTATGGGACTTCTTGGCTCTTCACTTGGCTTCATTTTTCCTTTTCTGTAAAACTGAAGTTGATTGTCATTGGTGCCTGTTTATGGGCATGAATTTCAATTCCAGAAAGAATATTATTTAGTACCTGATACAGCTGTGCCTCAGACTGAGCACTTAATAGAAAAAAAAATTTGCCTAAATTCTGTGTCAAACTTGACAAAACAGTATCACATTTGACATTATCTGCATTCAAAATGAAAGGCTTTATATAGCAACCCGGGAGAGATTTAGAAAGTGACTTTATAGCATCTTTAATAATTTTGTTTCTTACAGGAGTACATGTATTCCATATTTTCTGTTTTTTAAGATATGTTTTTGTCTTTTTTTTCTTTCTCTTATATGTTAGTCTGTGGATTAGTATTCAGATTAGTATATTGAAGATCTTTGATAAGACTTTCAAATGAATTTATCTTCTAAGATATTACTTGCTACCAGCAGGTGGTATTCATTATTTCCCATCTTGGCTACTAAAATTAAGGAAAAACTCCTTTCTATGTTTAACATCTGTCATTTGTTGAATAAAATAAAAGTCTTGGATATCTATCTTTGCGTTTTTTTAAAACATTTTTTTAAAAGTGCTTTTTAAAAATAAAGGATAGGTAATCATATATTAAAAATTTGTAAGTGTTGAAGAATTGATATTACTTCTAAGAGTCATTTATATTATTCAGTTCTTTTTAGAGTTGAATTTATAAGCTAATGAAGCTATAATTTGAAGGAGTTTTATTATTCTGTCAAAAATATTATAACCAATTTTGATAAAAAATAAATACAGAAATAACTATTTTTTTTGAAGCACATATCACCCTGTTCTTAAGTGACTTCAAAACTTAGAAATACACCCCTTTTTAAAAGAGGTATATTTCTTTCTTTGCATTCTTTTTAAACTTATTGTTGTGAGATTTGGGTTAATTACTTTATTTGATTAATACTTAGCATCAGTTGCGTTCCATATACCATATACATTGGTGGAAAATATAACTATGATCTCTTCTGTCATGAAATTCAGTGTAGTGGGAGAGACATATGTTTAAACAGGAATCTCAAATAAATTTATTATTGCAAACTTTACTATTAAGAGTGTTGCTCAGAGAGAGAGTCACAGGTAGCACCTAACTTATTTTAGAGTCTTAGGAAACATTTCCGGAAGGTGGCTTTTGTGTCTAGATGAAAGATTGAAACTCATCTCCCTTTAGCCAAGGGCTAAAATAAAAGCACAGAGAACTGCCAATGCAGAGCTGTGTGTGGGCGGGGCTTCTGTGTCTGAGGAAGGGGAAGAAGCACGCTGTGACCTGGGCATGTAGCCCGGGAGAGGGGCTAAGGTGAGGTTGGAAAGACAGGAGAGATGAAGTGACGAAGGGTCTCATGGTCAGGGGGATCAGCTTTTATTTCCAACATAATTATGATTCAGGCATCTGACTTTTGAAAAAAGTTTTACTTTCAAAAAGTACATCGGAAATGCAATAAAAAACCATTTTTCTGTCCCTGACTCCCCTTTCCCTTTGGAATTCTTACATGTGGAATCTAGAAAAATAATGCAGATGAATGACACAGACGTAGAGAACAAACATACGTATAGCAGGAGGGGAAGGAGGATGGAGTGAATCGGAAGAGTCTATTTCACTGCTGTGTATGACATAGACGAGTAATGAGAGCCTGTTGCACAGCTCAGGGGAGTCTACTCAGTGCTCTGTGATGAGCTAAATGGGAAGGAAATCCACACAAGAGGTGTGTGTGTGTGTGTGTGTATCACTGATTCACTTTGCTGCACAGCAGAAACGAATGCAACATCGTAAAGCAACTATAATAAAAGTTAATTTTAAAAAAGAACATGGTACCGTTCTTAACACATTCTGAGTGTTTAATAAATATTCAGTTCACTGCAGTTGCTCAGTCATGTCTGACTCTGCGACCCCATGGACTGCAACACACCAGGCCTCCCTGCCCATCACCAACTCCTGGAGTTTACTCAAACTCAAGTTCATTGAGTTGGTGATACCATCCAAGCATCTTGTCCTCTTTCATCCCCTTCTCCTCCCGCCTTCAGTCTTTCCCAGTGTCAGGGTCTTTTTCTAGCAAGTCAGTTCTTCACATCAGGTGCCCAAAGTATTGGAGTTTCAGCTTCAGCATCAGTCCTTCCAATGAATATTCAGGACTGACTTCCTTTAGGATTGACTGGTTTGATCTCCTTGCAGTCCAAGGAGTCCAAGCTAATAAATATTAGTTGCTACTAAAGTAATCTGAGCTGAGGAGCAACATGAAGTGTAGATTAGATTTTCAGTTCAGTGAGCTATCAGATTACTATCAGGCCCCGCTACTCAAAATAAAAATATCCAGCCTTAGAAAACCGTCAGTAGTTTTAAAGCATGAGTAGTTATCTATTTTGGCCTAGATTGTTCAATCAAAATGTTAATTAATTAAAAATTAATCTGAGGCATGTGTTTCTTTGTCTTCCTACTAGAGTGTTCCCTGGCGGCTTAGCAGTAAAGAATCTGCCTGCAGTGCAGGAGACATGGATTCAATCCTTTGGTTAGGAAGATCCCCTGGAGAAGGGAAGGGCGACCCGCTCCAGTACTCTTGCCTGGGAAACCCCATGGACGGAGGAGCCTGGCGGGCTGCAGTCCCTGAGGTCACACAGAGTAGGACGTGACTGAACGACTGAACCACCACCACCTCCTGGTTGTGATGTGGACGGTCTGGAAACAGGAACAGGATGGGGTGACAACTGAGTTCTAATTTAATAGAAAAGAATGCTCTCAGTGTGTAGGTCAGTAAGTTCTCTCTTGATTTTTAACACATAAAACCTTTAGATTTTTGGAAAACATGCAAACAGAATTTCAAATAGCAGTAGACCACACATTTTGTCTAAAGTCACCCATAAATAAAGAAGGAAATATGAATTCTGAGATAAAATATGAAGCATTTGTCATAGGAAAGAGTTTTAAGTGCGGTTCAAGCAGAGTCACAGTTCACAAACTCAGAAATTCATAACGAGAGATAGACTCATCCGGGTTGGAAGACTAGTGGAGACGCAGGAGGTGGCTTGGAGGACAAGTAACCTTTGGAGAGCTCAAAACCTGTCAGAGGTGGGGAGCAGTGAACAGAATAACAGTTTCTCAGACGTGCTGGATGTATAGAAGACCAGAGTATATAAGACAAGGTTAGATGATGAGACAATTTGGCTGAGCTGTCTGCACCCCCTGAGTGTACTGAAGACAGATTTATGAAGAGTGTAATTTTAATAGTTGAGGTGGGAAATGATCAAGCTATGAAGAGTAGTTTCTTTAAGTCCAAGTTAGGATATGTTCTGGCAGTATCCCAGGGAAAATGACAAGGTTTTTGCCAAAAGGAAAGATGATATTGGTGTCAAGGATCTTTCAAAATGTTCTTGGATTTCCAAAGCAGTGTTGAGATATGCATGATACCCATCTCATAAAGATAAGCCATATGGGTTTTTCTATTTGAATAACAATCTAGGTTGCTAAGGAAATAAAAAGTTTTTACTGTGAAGAATTAAATATTTGACCTATTTTACTTCATTTTTTAGGCAACTAAAATTTTCATTGTTGAATTAACATTGAAGTTATTTTATATAATCCATAGGCAGGTATATACTATTGAACAAGTCCAAGAATATGCTTCCAAAACTTTTTACAGTAAAATTGACAATAAATATTAATAAACCTTGGGGTTTGTGTGCTTTCCTGTTGAGTGTCAATTGCACTCATTGACAAACTATTTTTCAGACCTATTACATGACAGATTAAATGAAATGCTGTGCGTGCGTCCTCAGTCGTGTCTGACTCTGTGCGACCCCATGGACTGTAGCCTTCCAGGCTCCTCTCTCCATGGAATTTTCCACGCATTAATACTGGAGTGGGTAGCCTTTTCCTTCTCCAGGGGATCTTCCTGACCCAGGGATTGAACCCAGGTCTCCCACATTGAAAGCAGATTCTTTCCCTTCCCTTTTCTATGATCCAGTATATGACGGCAATTTGATCTCTGGTTCCTCTGTCTGTTCTAAATCCAACTTGAACATCTGAAAATTCTCAGTTCATGTACTGTTGAAGCCTAGCTTAGAGAATTTTGAGCGTTACTTTGCTAGTGTGTGAGATGAGTGCAATTGTGCAGTAGTTTGAGTGTTCTTAGGCATTACCTTTATTTTCTTTTTTGAATCATTTTATTTATTTTAATTGGAACCTAATTACTTTACAATAATGTGGTGGTTTTTGCCATACATTGACATGAATTAGCCTTGGCATTGCCTTTCTTTGGGATTGGAATGAAAAGCGACTTTTTCCAGTCCTGTGGCCACTGCTGAGTTTTCAAAAATTTGCTGGCATATTGAGTGCAGCACTTTCACAACATCATCTTTTAGGATTTGAAATAGCTCCACTGGAATTCCATCACCTCCACTAGCTTTGTTCGTAGTGATACTTTGTAAAGCCCGCTTGACTTAGCGTTCCAGGATGTCTGGCTCTAGGTGAGTGATCACACCATCATGGTTATCTGGGTCATGAAGATCTTTTTGGTATCAGTTCAGTTCAGTCACTCAGTCATGTCCGACTCTTTGCAACCCCATGAATCACAGCACACCAGGCCTCCCTGTCCATCACCAACTCCCAGAGTTCACTCAGACTCACGTCCATTGAGTCAATGATGCCATCCAGCCATTTCATCCTCTGTTGTCCCCTTCTTCTCCTGCCCCCAATCCCTCCCAGCATCAGAGTCTTTTCCAATGAGTCAACTCTTCGCATGAGGTGGCCAAAGTACTGGAGTTTCAGCTTTAGCATCATTCCTTCCAAAGAAATCCCAGGGCTGATCTCGTTTCTTTGTATTCTTGCCACTTCTTCTTAATATCTTCTGCTTCTGTTAGGTCTGTACCATATCTGTCCTTTATTGTGCCCATCTTTGCATGAAAAGTTCCCTTGGTATCTCTAATTTTTTTGAAGAGATCTCTAGTCTTTCCCATTCTATTGTTTTCCTCTGTTTCTTTGCACTGATCACTGAAGGAGGCTTTCTTATCTCTCCTTGCTATTCTTTCGAACTCTGCATTCAGATGCATATATCTTTCCTTTTCTCCTTTGCTTTTCACTTCTCTTCTTTTTTCAGCTATTTAAGGCCTCCTCAGACAACCATTTTGCTTTTTTGCATTTCTTTTTCTTGGGATGGCTGATCATGGCCTCCTGTACGATAGCTCAGCCAGTGGCAGCTGGACAGCCCCCTCTGTCCTCTTGACCCCATTCCTGGACTCAATGCCAGCGTGTGCTCTTGAAGCCGTTTCTGGCAATGTGGGAATTAACTTAAAGGAGCTCGTTTCCTTTTGTTGGTGTATCTACATTGTTTGGATTATGATCTCACTGTGGTCATGTTTATGGTTATGCATTTGGTAGTTTAATAAACCTGTCTTTTTTGATAAATAGCCATTGTTTTTTATTCCCAAATACATTTTAAGAGCATAAACCAAAGTGAAAAAGAACCCCCAAGTTGTACATGGCATTTTCCCTCTGCCATGTTGCTCACTGAGCTTTTATTCATGTCATAAATGAAAATAATATCCAATAAGAAATGACCAGCAGTAACTGGAAGAAAATACTCATGTGTCTAAATCTTTTGTTGGTTTCTCTGTGACATTTAACCTATCACTTTAATGAAAATAGTTTTAATTGCCTATTTGCACACCATGTTGTACTAAGTGAGTTACCTACTGGGATGTGCGTTCTGGGAGTTGATGATAAAAGCCCTGGAAAACTTCATGTGAGTAGTTGCGAAAAGGTCACATAGATAATAACTTAACAAAAGATCTATTTAAAATTAATGAAATATTTGCTGTTTGTAAAAGTGAAGTTATATGGATTACGAAGGAATAGAGGCTGTGTTATTCATTTTAAACTAGTGACACTGGTAAAGGTCAACTTTTGTTGAATAAGGAAGATGCTTAAGGATTTTACATCTGAATCATGTGAGCGAATTAGCTGGGAAAGAATAAGGCAGGATGATTCCATTTCCTTGCCAGAATTCGATATCAAAAAAACCAAAGTTCTCACTAATTCCAAAGTGAACAGCTAAGTGCTTGTGTAAAGCACTAACACTAGAGGTTAAATGATAGAGGTGCAGAAGTGGATTATACACTGGGTGTGCTGAGTGAAGTATGCAGGCAAGGAAGCAGTTATTCTTGGATGCTTGGACCAGATTCCGGAGAAGTGATGGCAGTGATGCCTGGGATGGGGAGTGTCAGGAGTGGGAGGGCGTCTGGAGAGCTCCAACCTCGTCGGAAGGCCACGCACACAGATGACAGGGCCCCAGCCCTGGCCCAGCGGGGAGAGTGGACGGCTGCCGTGCAAGGAAGATAGGACTGCAGGCAGCGTGTCCAGAGCAGGGCGGCTTAAGACAGGGAACCCAGAGGTGGTGCCTGCATATCCCCGCTTTCTATTCCACTGAACTTCGGGGTCTAGATTGGAATTTTGAGGTCCATCTAACCCAAAGCCCTTTATGTAATAGATGGAACCAAAAAAAATCAAGCAGCTTGCCTAAGTTCCTACAACTAATTACAAAGTTGGAATGAGAAGACAGTCTGCAAACTTATGGAGTAAAACTCTATTAAAGTTAATCTTAAAGATGTATAACAACTGTTTTCCTTTTTCGTTAGATGACTAGAATTTTACTGCATGCATGGTTCTTCTCTCCTTCCTGAAAGTACTTATCGTAAGAGAAATATTTAAGTCAAATAACCTTAATATATCTTTTTTTTACCCACTTAGATTTGAGAACATTCAGTGTAATTGAGAACCCATTTCATGATGATCTGAATTAGGAGGAATATCGGTTTATGGCCAAACATCCTTGTGCTTCTAGAGAATGATAATTATTTCTAGCACAGAGTAACATTCTACTAGAAAAACTCCAAAGAAGGAATTAATGTTTATTTTTATATCCAAAATCAAGCTTAAAGAAAAAAGATGATCAATATTTTTGACATCAGAGTGAATCCAATTTAGTTTTTCCCCCTCAGCAGTTACCCAGGAGAAAGCTTCAATTATTCATCATCAGTCATGCCAGTTTAGTGCAAAATATTCAGCAACAAAAATAGAATGAACTCATACAGAAATGGGAGTCTTGGTTCTATGGCTGTTTACTTCTCGTGAGCCCTTCGTTTCAATTTCTGTTTTTCCTTTCTAACATAAGTTCAACTGGTTCTTCTGTGTTTTCCCCTCCTTGGAACCCCACTTTATCTTTCACAGTGTTACTGACTTTCTGAATCTTTCTCTGGTCCCAGAAGTCAGATCTCACTGTGCATTTCTGAACCATCACTACGTATTACTTGTGTATGTATTTAACTGCTATTCCACCTTGTCTTTTATTTTCCCTCTTGGTCTGCTCCGGGTCTTAGTTGCCACACTCAGGATCTTAAATCTTCCTTGCCTGCAGGATCTGGTTGTGGAATGATAACTCTTGGTTGGTAATTGTGGCATGTGGAATCTAGCTCCCAGACCAGGGAGAAAACGCAGGCCCCTTGTATTGAGAACACAGAGTCTTAGCCACTGGACCACCAGAGAAGTCCCAACTGTGTCTTTTAATATAGTTTTTTTTCCCCTAATTTTTTTGTCTTCCTTATTAGATTGAGAACGGCTGTAAGAAGGAGTATCCATTCATCTTTAGTAGGCCTTAAAGTTCTTTGAATACTGCTGTTCCCCTGTATCCTTTCCTGATGTGTCAAGAGACCTTCGGTGGGGTGGCTGCACGAGTCTTTGTCTGTGTCCTGAGAGGCCCACCAGGAAGCCCCTGCTGCCCCTTCACCTGTGGAAGACGGACAGCAAGGAGATCCAACCAGTCCAACCTAAAGGAGCTCAACCGTGAATATGCATTAGAAGGACTAATGCTGAAGCTCCAATACTTTGGCCACCTACTTCGAAGAGCCAACTCACTGGAAAAGACCCTGATGCTGGAAAAATTGAAGGCAGGAGGAAAAATGGGGTGACAGAGGATGAGATGGTTGGATGGCATCACCATCTCAGTGGACATGAGTTTGAGCAAACTCTGGGAGATAGTGGAGGACCGAGGAGCCTGGTGTGCTGCAGTCCATAGGGTTGCAGAGAGTCGGACACAACTTAGCTACTGAACAACAACGTTAGAATGTCAACAGTCTTATTCTATATGTTTACCTAAGACAGATCAAGTTAAGCCAACTTAATCTGCTAGAAAGTCATCCATCCTAGGAAATTTTGATACCTCTAAAATCTCTTGTCCAATATGAGTAATCATCTTTTTTTATCATTGACTACTCATCATTGTAGAAGTATGTCACACTCATCACAGTTACTCACTTTGTATTTTTTTTTAATCCTAAATGGTAAGCAACATAGCTTTTCTGTTCTAAGCAAAAAGGGAGATAAATTTTCCTGATGCAGATATTTGAAGGTGGAAAAGACAATGTTAGCTCACACACAAGCATTTCTCTTACTATTTTTGAAGAAATAATTTAGACAGGATATCCTGGCACACAAAATATCACCCTTACTTGAAACCTGAAGTTAAATGAGAAATAAAGTTCTTATTTCATTTTTTTTTTTTTTTAAAAAAAAGCTCTTTATATATTTGAAATCAGCTTTGATGTCACCTCGGGTCACAAAGAGTTGGACACGACTGACTGACTTTCACTTCACTTTTTTGATGCAAATGGCTTGCAGAAATATTGTTGCATTATGTTTATGACTTTCCTCTGATCTACTTTTTTATAGTATTCGAAATCTAGTAAGCTTATTATTAAGGTATGTTACAAGATACTCTTGCATTGATTTCTTGCATTCCTACTCACCTTACTGGGTATGCCAAGAATACAAGGCCCTGACTGATCTTTATCTGGGCCATTTCTCTGGGGTATGTTTGTAATGAACAGCTTCTAGGGACAAGGTAATGTCTCCCTTTCAGACAAAGAGCAGTCTTGCTTTGTTATTGTTACTGTTCAATCACTAAGTCATGTCCGACTCTTTATGACCCCATGGACTGCAGCACATCAGGCTCCTCTGTCCTTCATTATCTCCCGGAGTTTGCTTAAATTCGTGTCTGTTGAATCGGCGATGCTGTTAGCTGTCTCATCCTCCGTTGTCCCCTTCTCCTCCCACCTTTGACATTTTACCATCTGTGCACATGCTAAGTCATTTCAGTTGTGTCTGACTCTGTGACCGCTTGGCCTGTAGCTTGCCCGTCTCCTGTGTCCTTGGGATTCTCCAGGCAAGGATGAATGAGTTGCCATTTCCTACTTCAGGGGTTTCTCCCGACCCAAGGATCAAACCTGCCTCTCTTACGTCACCTGCATTGGCACGCAGGTTCTTTACCACTTGCACCACCTGTGAACCCCCAAACACCATTTGTTGTTGTTCAGTCACTGAGTCATGTCTGACTGTCTCTGAGCCCTTGAACTGCAGCACGCCAGGCTTCCCTGTCCTTCACTATCTCTGAGTTTGCTCAAGCTCATGTCCATTGAGTCAGTGATGCCATCCAACCATCTCACCTCTACCGCCCCCTTTTCCTCCTGCCCCTGGTCTTTCCCATCCACAGGGTCTTTGCCAATGAGTTAACTGTTTGCATCTGGTGGTCAGAGTACTGGAGCTTCAGCATCAGCATCAGTCCTTTCAATGAATAATTAGAGTTGATTTCCATTGGAATTGACTGGTTTGATCTCCTTGCTGTCCAAAGGACTCTCGAGAGTCCTCCAACACCACAGTTCAAGAGCATCAATTCTTCTGTGCTCAGCTTTCTTTATAGTCCAACTCTCACATCCTTACATGACTACTGGGAAAACCATAGCTTTGACTAGATGGACCTTTGTCGGCAAAGTAATGTCTCTTCTTTTTAATATGCTATCTAGGTTTGCATAGCTTTTCTTCCAAAGAACAAGCATCTTTTAATTGCATGGCTGCAGTCACCATCCACAGTCATTTTTTGGAGCCCAAGAAAAGAAGATCTGTTGCTGTTTCCATTGTTTCCTCATCTGTTTGCCTTGAAGTGATGGAACCAGATGCCATGATCTTAGTTTTCTGAATGTTGAGTTTTAAGCCATCTTTTGCACTCTCCTCTTTCACCCTCATCAAGAGGCTCTTAGTTCCTCTTTGGTTTCTGCCATTAGGGTGGCATCATGTTCATATCTGCGATGGTTGATATTTCTCCAGGCAATCTTGGTTCCAGCTGGTGATTCATCCAGCCTGGCATTTCCCATGATGCACTCTATTGGCTTGCTTACTGCCTGCTAAAAAACAGCAGCTTTTTGAAACTCATCATTCCTCTCCCAAAACACATCCTACTTTGTGTTCAAGGATCTGTATATGCTTAACCCACGACAGCCCCCTGCTGTGCTGTGACTACTGAAGTTATTTATCTCTGACCCATGAAAAAATAATTTAACTTATTAGTTTATATATAGGGTGAAATACTAGATCAAACAAAATATAACACATACAGAAGAGTGCACTAATTATAAGCTTGCTGCTGCTGCTGCTGCGTCGCTTCAGTCGTGACCGACTCTGTGCGACCCCACAGACGGCAGCCCACCAGGCTCCCCGTCCCTGGGATTCTCCAGGATTATCAAAAAGTATACACACCCGTGGTTACCATTTTCTGGACTTATAAAATAGATTCGTTTGGGCTGGTTTTGGACTTTGTATAAATGGAATCAAACCTTTATCTCAGAGGGAGACACTATTGAACTATATACTTAAAAGTAGTAAAGATGCTAAAATTTATGCTTTTTTTTACCATAATGAAAATGGTTTCTAAGTTAAAAAGTCAATTCTGTGGCTCACCTGGATCATTTGTACAACATTGTCAATATAATTAACAGTATTACACTTAAAATTAAGAGGAAAAATTTATAAGTGCTTTTACCACAACTTTTTAAAAAGTGAAAAAACATGCTCCTGTTTTTTTGTTTTTTTTTTCTCAATACTGACATTCCAAGCTCTTTGCTGCACTGTGTTCTTTAAAATTATAAAGTAATACTTTTTAATTAATTTTGATAGAAAGTTTCATAGTTTGTAAATGTGTTTATGATTAAAACCTTTGCATAAATTAAATTCTGACCATATCCAACAGAAATGGGTAAACATGAAGATATAAATATGTTTCTAATTACTTTAGAGAATAAGATTATATAATAGTTTTTATAAAGTAGTCACTGATTTTATTGCTTTCAGGGACTTAATGTCTCTAAAATATGTAGCCTATGATAAATTCAATTTCTAAAAATATTGTTAGCTTTTATAAACATTTTTTCTCTTATGAAATTTAAATGTACTTTTGAGTTGGTATTTTGATCCCACATCTCTTTAAAAAATCTAAGGAAACTTGAATTGATGCCTCTTTCTTTTTTCTCTGCAGGTTTTCCTGTAGTAGATAGATACATCAAAATAAGCATTCTTTTGAATTTTTTATTTAGAAAAAAATGTCTTTGTAGCATCTAAGTATTTAACGGGTATTCCAGGAACGAACCTCTTTATACATCTGATCGTCCTGTCCATTCTTATCTTTATATCAAAGGCACCTTTCAGGGGCATAACAGGCCACAAAATAGAAAAGTAGGTTGTTTGGCATGAGAGCAGGGAGAGACAGTGAAATTTCTTTGTCTTGGTGGCAGATGGTGGGTTGTGGATGGGGAGGATACCAGGGGTTTATGATCTCACTCTTCATATGTTTTTTTCTGTGTGAATATGTTTGTCAGCCTTAGGATTTAAAATTAATTGGTGAATTTACCTTTCTAGCTTCCTCCTTGAACATTAAAAAAATGGCACTATTGAGCCCTCACGCAAAAAAGAAAGCACAGTGAACAGTAAGATCTTGGTTGAAAGTAACCAAGGCGATCATGAGAACCTTTAAATAGAGGGACTGTAGCGGTATGAAATACTGAGTAATACCTCAAAGCAAGAGGCAGTGAGCTTTTTCTGTAAAGGACCAGGTAGTAAGATGGTTAGGTGTTGAGGGCTGTCCAGTCTCTGGCCATCCTCAGCTCCACCATCATAGCTCGAAAGCATCTGTAAACAGCATGTAAAGGAATGAGTTTAAAGTTTCCAGTAAAACTTTATTTACAAAAGCAGGCATGGGGCTGATTTTGGCCTCTTCAGGCCATAGTTTGCAGGCATATGCCTTAGAATTTCAGTTGTATCACCAAAATTACCACCTTAAAAGTAAAAATCAGGTGAGTTCAGCTCTCTCCTCCACCGTGTAATAAAGCGGATTATCTCCAGAGTGCTTTCTGGAAGCCAGTGTTCTGAAGGTCTGTGAAACCTGACTCTGCATCTGTCCTGGCAGGTCACATAATGTCTAGCAAGATTATAGCTGCTGCCCCTTGAACCGGCAAGTTAAAAAGTACTGTGAAAGGCACTCTTTTATTGCAGAGAACTGGTTTTACGACCATTAGAGAGTTACATTGTTAGAGATCATCTGCAAAGGAGAAATGCCAAAGGCCCCGGTACCGTGCAGTGCTGGCAGAGCGTGGTCATTAAGGAGCCTCATCTGAAAAGACAAATGTCGTGCATTAATCTAAACTGGGAAAACCATCCTCTCAGCGCTGCCTTTGGCTCAGCTGAACTGCACAGGGAGCAAGCTCTTCAGCACGCACTGCTTTAGAAAGAAGAGCGTGGTATCAGAAAAGCCAGTGTGTCCTTGGAGTCATTTTCCGCTTTTCTGTGTTGCATGTTTCTCATCTTTCCTCACAGACTGACCCATGTCCAGCTCATTACCGAGTCTTTCAGATCTAGTGCTGTGGTCTCTGTGTGTGTGTGTGTGTGTGTGTGAGTGTGTGTGATGGTTCTTGGAAGAAGCCCTCATCACCTTGGTTAACAGCCAGTGCATTCTCCTGTCCAATCTCCCTTTCCCTGAAAGCTGCCTTTCCTACGTGTGCCCTGCGTGTAGCAGTCAGTATTGGCGCCTCAGTGTCTGCATCGATCCTTTTCTTCTGGAACGTGTTTTAACTTACCTCCTATTACACAGAATCTATTCTGTGTCTCACAGAGCACAAATTAAGTCAGCACTCGTTGTTATGATTGTCATATAAATGTGTACCCGCCTGAGTTTTGATGGGCTGGCCCACAGCCAGAAGTCTAATAAAAGAGAAGAAAAGATGAAAAGTTTTATTTTTTAGTAACAACTCTGAACAATGACATAAATGGGTCCTCTATAATAGCTCTCTATAATTTAATACTTGCTTTGATTATGAGCCTATTTTAAATGTGTACGTGAACACAACTAAACCAAACTTCTCTGGAGTAAATTGATATCCTAAAAAACAAGGGTAATGAATTATGCATTTTATATATCACTAGGGACTGGTATCTCTTAATTTAATAACCTTTAAATTTATTTGAAGATAAATTAAGATCTCTACATGATTCAGTGACAGAAAGTCATTAGTGGTATAGCCTTGATGATCCCTTTTCCCTAATGACAAATTGATAAATTCGTGTTCTTGTTTACATAATAATCTCTACGAGTTTGTTTAATATGATCAGTTCCTCGGAGTCCCATTAATACAGAAAGAACAGATAGGATCAGATTTTCATAGCACAGATTAAGAAACCTTTGAGAAAGAGCTGTTAAGAATAAAACAGTCTTCTATTCTCTTACTAAATGTTGGCTGTAAACAGAATAAAGCACTTCTATTTATTATTTCCTACTTGTTCTAGACATTTAATATATAAATATATAGTATCTTTTTAATTCTCAGTATCTTCTAATACAGTTATTATTTTATCCATAAAGAATCTTTGAGTGGCTAGTATGGGAGTTATATAAAAAAAATTATAGAGCTTTTATTTGTTCATTCAACTCAAAAATCTAGAAGAAAGTCATTCTTGAGGCAGCGTTTGATCCAGTGTCTCAGAGATGCCACCAAAAACTATTCTTTCCTTCACTCTTCCTAGTGAAGCCTCTCCATGGCGACAGCTTCATCCCAAGGCTGCCAGTCTTTGTGGAGCACATGCTGCCCTGCATACTTCCACTTGCAGAGAAGCTCCTTTCCTGGTACTTGTCTTAAAAAGTTTCTTTCATTCATCCTTTAAAAGTTATCTCCTGTATCTCAGTGGCCTGAATTAAACAGTGTACCTACCCCTGAGTCTGGCTTCCCTGGTGGCTCAGATGGTAAAGAATCTGCCTGCAGTGTGGAAGACCTGAGTTCGATCCCTGGGTTGGGAAGATCCCCTGGAAAAGGGCATGGCAACCCACTCTGGTATTCTTACCTGGAGAATCCCATGGACAGAGGAGCCTGGCCGCCTACAGTCCTTGAGGTCCCAGCTTCGGACATGACTGAGCGACCGAGCGCACATCCCTGAATCCGTCACTTGAAAATGTGACTCCATTGATAATTGGGTTAAGCAAACCTAGGATTGCCTTTAGTGCTGAGATGAGATAAATACTCTCCAAAGTGGGAAAAAGGCAGTGAGGTGAGTGAGGAAAAACTACTGTTGTGTGACAACCAGTCCTTGCTGCACTGTTCCTGGTTTTATATGCAAAATAACTTCAACAGAAATAGTAAGTTACACTACTGTTTATTGGGTGCACCACATGCTAGGTAGACATTTGCTTTGTGGTTTAGATACGTTTTGGTCTTCAAAACCGCCTTGAGAAATAAAAGGCACTAATCCTTATGTTGTAGGGAAGGTTAGAGAGAGTGAACAGTTTACCGCTGATCAGACCTGGATTGCTGAGGCCTAACTATTCATACTCTTTTCACCATGTGATGCTGTATCATTAGTAAAGTAGAAGTTGTTTATAAAAACATTCTAAGAATTGTCTTAGAAATTCATCACTGAAGAAATCTAGAAAGTAATCCATCCTGTCTTGGTTTAGTATGCAGTATATCCATACAGAAATAAGCCTTGGTAAGACAGAGTTACAAATGAGGCGTTATTATCTCGTTTTACACATTTTTGAGTACCACCATCTTACTGCAGTGGTCAGGTGGGGTACTCTAGGCTACATGCATACATACATATGCAAACATGTATGCACATGTGCTGCATATATGATTATTAGATAGATCACACGTTCAAAGAGGTTCTTTAAAGTGGCACAGTGAAAATGACAAAAGATTCTCCAGACAGGAATACTGGAGCGGGTTGCCATGCTCCCCGCCAAGGAAGCTTCCCAACCCGGGGATCAAACCTGCACCTCGTACGCTCTTGCACTGGCAGGCGGTTCCTTACCACTGGCACCACCTGGGAAGCCTCTGTTGGCCTACAGTCTTGTCTATTAAGAATTGCTCCTTTGCAAATTAGTTTTTAAAGTGATGCAGTTTGTAAGGCAGCGGTGTTACAGAAGCATTTTATCAAGGTGAGCTCAGAGTTTTAAGTGTACTAAGTTTTATTTTGGAATCTAAAGACTTTTATGGCCTCTGTCAGGTGCCAGTGATGCAGTGTTATCCTTTTCTAAACATTAATTTTGAGCAAGTACTTGAAAAGCATAGTTCCAACCATTGGAGAGGAGCTAAGGAAGAAATGACTAAAATTAATAAAAAATTTCATATGTAGATGTCTTCATGGGTAGCTTATAAGCTACATGGAAGAGATTGTTTTTTACATTATTTACTCATTCATCCAAGAATGCTTATTGAAGTATTATGACATTCTAGACATCCTGTGGTGGTTGCTGAAATTAGCCTACTGACTAGAGGTGCAGTTCTCCTCACTGGTTTACAGGCTGGGCTGGGGGTTGAGGAGGAGTAGGTGAAAGTCTAAATTTAAACAGAGCAGGAGGCAGAGGAAAAGTGCTGAATGTGAGCTAATTTTGGAAAGAAGAAATATTAGGATTCCACAGAACACTGAGGTTATGTCATATGCTGCTTTAATCAGATTCCAGGAAAGATTTCTTTCAGTTGAAAGTTATTCCCAAAATGCTGTATGGTTTCAAAATTAGAAGGGTGCACTTCTTCTAAACTAGGCCAGTGTATCAATAAATGTATCTAACAGTATATGGGAATATTGGCCCAGGAAATAACTTGAACTAAATATTGATTTCAAGTCCATTTTAATAGACATTTTTTGCCTATTAAAGTTGAAAAATTAGTGGTTAATTTTGCTGTTTACTGTTGCATTTAGGTTTGTTTTTTGTTTTTTTTTTTAAAGAAAATTAAGTCAAGCTTGATAGAAGCTATTTCAGTAATGTTCTTAGCAATAAGTTTGATATTCTCTTTGGAAGAACAGAAAAAAGTAAATAATCAGACACCATTAAGATTACTTTTGAAGCATATAGCTTATTGATTTCGTAAATAGTCCACCTAAATTTGTATAATGCTTGATTTATGAATAGGGGAAAGAGATTAGAAAAAGAACTTTCTAAGGAGAGTTAGGCTGGTGTTTGTTTTCTTGAGACTCTCATTAAAGAAAAAGCCATTTAATCTTCACCTCTAGAGTTGTTCTATTTAAGGAGGCTGGATCCCTGGTGAAGAGTATCAAAAACATCAGGAAATGACAATTAAAATGCTAATCCCTCTTGCAAAACTCTGGCTTAATGTCTGAGGTTCTAATAGAAAAAGTAGGAATGACTGTTTTTAGAGAACGTTCATTCGGTATATTTTGACTAGGTTTTGTTTTACTTTGTTGACTAATGCAGTGCATTATAATGTGCGTTAGCAAGGAGAAGTGACCGAGCTTTAACCGTTAACGCCATGCTGTTAGTGCCTGTGGCCTAAGGCTGTCCTGTTTAGTCTGGTAGTCACTGGCCACATGTAGCTCCTGAGCTCTTGAGTTTTGACATGTGTGCTTCTAAAAGATGAAGTGTGAGTTTCACTCAATTTTATATGATTTAAATTTAAAAATTTCATTTCCAGTACTATGATTCAGTTATTGGAAAAATTTAAGTATAATATTTTTGGAACAACCTAGGTATGTTTTTTAACCATGAATTTGATGAAATCTAAATACAGATCAAATATTTCTGATGGAAATTTGCATCTAAATTGAGATGTTCCATAAATGTAAAATGCACAACATGTTTTAAAGAGTTAAGATGATGAAATGTAAAATATTTTCACCATAATTTTATAATAGTGCATGTTGATTTAATAATATTTTATACATAATGGAACTAAAGAAAAATGTATTACTTCAGTCACTTTCACCTTTTCATTGTTGTTACTTTTAAAAATGTGGCTACCAGTATATTTGAAATTTCTAAGTGGCTTGCATTACACTTCTTTTGGAACATGCTGGTTTGAGGAGTTTCTCTCAGATATCACTGAAATCCATTTGATGTATGAAAATGCAATCTGGCTCAGCAGCTAAATCTTATCAAACTCATAGCCTTTTTTTTTCATGGTGTTACTCTATTTATCATGGTGTTAGTAATCTCAGTTTTTTAAGCAGTCACTGAATCTGGTAACTAATTCAATATAATTTACTTTTTTATTTAACTCATAATAATTATAATCTTTTATCTGGTATTAGAGACAAAAGGATTTCATAGAAAATTTTAGCCAGGCAGATTGGTGAGAAATTATGACCGAGGAAAAAGTATGACTGAATATTGTTATGTGTTGAGTAATATACAGTGTGAAGCCCTTGAAGTACTTACACTGCATCTAAGAGAATTCATAGTGTCTGCTTTCTAATAAGATGTGTTCTCTTCATGTTTTCTTTTATCCTCCTCTTAAATGAGCAGAAAGTAAGGTTAAATGTGTAATGCCTTTTGTTCTGGAAGGTGTATCTAATAGGTGATAAATATGACTTTCATCGTGATCTTCTCATTGTTGATTCTTCTAGGAGGTGATTTCCTCACGTTTCTGAGAAAGAGGAAGGATGATATAAAACTCAAACAATTAGTGAAATTTTCATTAGATGTTGCTTCTGGTATGGCCTATCTCGAGAGTAAAAACTGTATACACAGGTAAGGAGAATATTTTTAAAACATTTTCCAGTTCTGTTAATAGGATATTAGAAAACTGATGTATTTGCTATCATAAAGCAATGAATTTTCTCTCACAACATGTATTTCTTACTGGTTTTCATATTTTATGTGAAAGCATTCTTTGACATTTTATAGAAACACTTGTTGTCTGTCTTCCTGAGGTAACTCCTTATTACACAATTATTTGCTAATTAAAAATTTATTATAATCATGAATAGCATAGTGATAAGATGTGCCTCAAGCTAATCATATAAGCAGCTATAATCTTATAACTGAATAATATTGTTTCATGTGTTCTTCCCCCTTTTTAAAGAAATTACTTATAAAGTTATGGGAAATCTTAATAGTAAAATAATTCATGACTGTGTATGTGGCCAAGGGTAAAAAGATTTTAGCATACTAGTTATTTCAAAGGAGATTTTAGCAAACTTGCTCTAATTATATTAAGACCAGCAACTTGGTCTTACTGCCTTATAGACTGTGGTTTTAGTTGCTCATAGCTGAAAGTATTTTTTTTTTTTTTTTTTGCTAAATGTGAATAAAAATTAAGATCTCTTGCAGGATTCATGTCAGAGCCTAAATATGGCTGTGTATATACATGAAAAAAGGTTTAGGATTTGATACAGTTTTTATCTGCTGGAAGCAGCACATGATACTGTTTAATGTGGGGAGGGTTCATTGTCAGATGAAACCATTATTTACTTTAAGCTGGTTGGTTATTGAGATACATTTTTTCCTCATGTGTTTCACTATGTAGCCTTTGACCTAATATTCTGATGAGGTTGTACAATGTAGAGTTGCAGCAGAACAAAGTTATATTCACCTGAAATATACATTTATTTGATCTCAACATTTTTTGCTTAATGCCCCCCCCCAGTTTTGCTTAATATTCAGTTTTATTCTGAAACTAAAATTATAGCTTATGTTTCAAATATGATTCAACAATCACATGTGTTTTAAAATACATTTCAGTAGGGATATTCAGTTCAGTCACTCAGTCATGTCCGACTCTTTGCGACCCCATGGACTGCAGCACGCCAGACCTCATCCATCACCAACCAACTCCCGGAGTTTACTCAAATTCATGTCTATTGAGTCAGTGATGCCATCCAACCATCTCATAGGGATATTATATTTCTGGAAATTAAGACAATGAAAACTAAGTCACTACCATATTCCTGTTTTACTTTCTATCAACAGTGACTGTATTTACTTTCGATAAATGTAGATTGAATTACAATGTAATAGATATTTGGAAAGACTCTAAAAAATTGGTTTTGGACAGGAATTGTGTAATGACTTTGTTACTTTATGTTAAAAGTAACAGGAAAGGATTGCCCTTTACTTAGAGAAAACCTGTAATTTTGATTGTTCAGGTGTTAAAGTTACTTTGGGTATCAAATGCTCTACTGTAGTTTTTTATTCTGTCTCAGATTTTTTTTAAAACTGGTAGACTATCAATGACTTTAAACCATAATAAATACCCATTCTTGAAACTGTTGTATTGTCAGTTACCAATAACACTCTTTAATTGCTGGTGTGTTGTGGTTGAGGGAACTGCTGATTCAATTTCTTGCTGCTTTTTAGTGATGGCTTTTCTTGCAGATGGATGACTGTATTTTTTTTAAGTGCTTCTATCATCAGAATTGAAACCATTCCAAGTTGCTGATGGCAGTTAACTTTTAAAAATTTATCCCACTTACAAAATCACAACATTATCTGCTATAATTTTTATTTTCTCCTTTTGCTTAAAAATGTTCATGTGTTTACAAATTTTTGAAAGTCAGCCCACGCTTGAACACCTAGTTTAGAAGACTGTCCCTAGTCCTGTGCCACTTGCCTGTGAGGAAGGCTCCTGACTGCACGTCTTGAGTGGCGGTGCTGAGAGCAGGTTTGACAGACAGGCCTCGGCGACTGGTCGCGGCTGTCTGCATGGCGCATCGAGAAGGATTCCAGGGCCAGTGACAGAGCCCGTGATTGACGAGTCACATCTGTGAGGGTGCTCACCAGCATTAACATAAAACCCCCAGATTTGTCACCTGTCACATAGAATGTCTTTGTCTTTAGTTTCATAAATACATTTTGGATATGATATTTTACTAGCTGTATTATAGCAACATGTAGTATTTTTCTGTACTCACTTTCACTGATAACCTTCTAAACTATCTACTGTTTTTTTCTCGTTAATCATGATTACTGGATAAATTTTATGGTATCTCTAGCCAGTGGTCTTTTGTTTCTCTTCACACTTACGTAAATGATCTTTTGGATGAATTCAGTATTTTTTTGTTCATTTTAGTATCTCACCAATACATGACGCTATATTGAGAAAGTAAATCATCTTTCTGCTGAATTTTTCATGGAAGTGACTTGTGCTATATGGAACTGTGTTCCTCTATGTCTAATTCTTTTTTTTTTTCTCTCTCTCTTTTTTTAGTTTTTATTTTTTTTTTTTTTTTATTTTTTTAATTTTTTATTCCTTTATTTCTCATGTGTTCCCCATCCTGAACCCTCCTCCCTCCTCCCTCCCCATACCATCCCTCTGGGTCGTCCCAGTGCACCAGCCCCAAGCATCCAGCATCGTGCATTGAACCTGGACTGGCATCTCGTTTCATACATGACGTTTCACATGTTTCAATGCCATTCTCCCAAATCTTCCCACCCTCTCCCTCTCCCACAGAGTCCATAAGCCTGTTCTATACATCAGTGTCTCTTTTGCTGTCTCGTATACAGGATTATCGTTACCATCTTTCTAAATTCCATATATATGCGTTAGTATACTGTATTGGTGTTTTTCTTTCTGGCTTACTTCACTCTGTATAATAGGCTCCAGTTTCATCCACCTCATTAGAACTGATTCAAATGTATTCTTTTTAATGGCTGAGTAATACTCCATTGTGTACCACAGCTTTCTTATCCATTCATCTGCTGATGGACATCTAGGTTGCTTCCATGTCCTGGCTATTATAAACAGTGCTGCGATGAACATTGGGGTACACGTGTCTCTTTCCCTTCTGGTTTCCTCAGTGTGTATGCCCAGCAGTGGGATTGCTGGATCATAAGGCAGTTCTATTTCCAGTTTTTTAAGGAATCTCCACACTGTTCTCCATAGTGGCTGTACTAGTTTGCATTCCCACCAACAGTGTAAGAGGGTTCCCTTTTCTCCACACCCTCTCCAGCATTTATTATTTGTAGACTTTTGGATCGCAGCCATTCTGACTGGTGTGAAATGGTACCTCATAGTGGTTTTGATTTGCATTTCTCTGATAATGAGTGATGTTGAGCATCTTTTCATGTGTTTGTTAGCCCTCTCTATGTCTTCTTTGAAGAAATGTCTATTTAGTTCTTTGGCCCATTTTTTGATTGGGTCATTTATTTTTCTGGAGTTGAGCTGTAGGAGTTGCTTGTATATTTTTGAGATTAGTTGTTTGTCGGTTGCTTCATTTGCTATTATTTTCTCCCATTCTGAAGGCTGTCTTTTCACCTTGCTAATAGTTTCCTTTGTCTAATTCTGTGGTAGCAGTAGTAATTGCAGTGGAGTTTTAATTGATTTACATTTAATAGATATACTCAAGACATGCATTTTTTTCTAAGAAATAATATATATATATATATATTTATATAGTATAAATATAGCATAAATATATAAAAATAACATATATAGTATATACTACAGTGAAGAGTATTTTTCCTCATTGGAGAAATTTTAGTGAGGTATTTCAAAATTCAATTAAAATTTCTAAAGTGTAATTGAAAGTTTCCTTTCAGTTTTTGAAGAAATGAAGAAAGACACCAAGCTCCAATCTTGACATCCCAAAAAATATATAATACATGTCCATGAATTCTAAAGTGTTTGTCCTACAAATCAAAGCAAAATATTAAATATGCTTTAAATTTTATATGAAGTTATAAATTTATAACTGTTCACTGATTAGAGGTCACTGGAATTCAGAACCTCAAAATATTTTTAATTGTGTTTCCCCAAAAAAGTATCTTCACTTTGGTGGGGGATGCATTTCTTTACTTTAGCTTTGTTTTGTTTTGATTACCATGAGAAAAGCAGAGCAGTGTTTCATTATAGATAAAAACGTGTGACCTATAAACTGGAAACAAGTAATTGCATAAAGAAATGGCCTGCTTTTGGAAAATGTTCTTGTAATTTCCATTTCACTTCCAGAAGCGCTCTCTTGATACACTAAGTTTCTAATTGAAACCATTTCTGCTTAGAGTGTTGGATATTTTGTGTTTCAGTGTATGTGAAAGCAACCCCATTTACTTTATAATTATTCAGTAAGCCAATGTGAATTTTTTCTTTCTCCTTTTTCATATAAATGTTTGAAGTACACTGACAAACTTTGAGAGGGGATGTTACTTACAATGGCATTAGATTGCTAGGTATCACTCTAAAAAGTATTAAACCTGAGTATTCTGAATGTTAAGTGGGTTGAGGGTTGACCTTATAGTAGATTTAAATGGTAATGGCATTTATGGTTTTATTGCTGATGAGTTCTACTGCAAGATTTATTTTTATTTGGGTTTATTTTTAAGAACTGGTTTTGAGCTGTGTTCTTTGTCAATGAAAAGTAAAGGAGGATAAATTCTTGAATGCCATGTATTTGAGTAAAAGACCATACTCTGTTGGAAGTGTTGGAAGCATTTCTTAATTTCCTGTATGTCATTGTATTGTATGTCATTGTCAACGCCAGAAAAGGTGTTTTGGGAGACTACTGTAGAATGTGATTTCTTTTTCTATTTTAAATCTTAACACTTATTCCTCTTCATTTTCGATTACTCTACCACAATGATGCTTTTTTGTTATGAAGTAAGATTAACAACTCTACAAATTAAAGTATATAAGACAAAAATATTTTATTGTTTAGTAAAGGTTTTGCTTGTCCATTGAGAACAGTGATGTTTCCGGTACTTCATAAACATGGACAGTAGCCTATTCTGTACCAGGGTGATAACAACATGAGAATTATGGTCCCTGCCTTCAGATGGATGTAACAGAAAGTAGTGCAAAGAGGTACTCAGTTTAGTGACAACATGTACAAAGCACCATAGGAATAATATCAAGAAGGTCTAAGATGATGTGTCATTGTGGGAGCTGTGGTGGGGAGCAAGTGGAAAGTTCTGTGGAGGTTATTGTTGAGTGATACTTGATGGATGGGTTTATCACTGGATACAAGGGGAAAGAATGTTCTCGCTGAAGGAAAGTTGAAAACAAAGTTTTGTATTTCATGAGAAGGCGTGATTTAATCCTGAAGTACAGAGAGTTCAATACTATCAAAATGGGACGTCCAGGGAGCATTGTGCTGGGCCAGATAAACAGGGCCTTTCTTACCCAGGGCCATGTGATGCCATTTAATTTGGCTAAACCTGGGAATGTCTAGCCCTGTGTTCAGATAATTTTAAGATGGTTAAAAGTCTACAGTTTTTAACTGAAAAAGGAAAGTAATTTCAAAAGAACTTACAAAACCTTGAAAAACATATAATCTTGTGAAAAGGTGTGGGTATGAGACCAATTTTATTTTTAAGTTTCAATGGAAAAACAAAATAAGGAAAGCTAAGATTGCTAGAAAGGAACATATTACATTTCTCTTGTATGTTCTAGAAGGAGATTATTTCATCTAATGATTTCTGATAGGGTAGCCATGTATACTTTTTAAGATAAATGTAAGATGTCACTTATTTTTGGGTTTTGTGATTTCATGTTTTATGAAGATTTGGTATGATAGTGATCATTTATGTTTTTCCCTTTCTTGAGAGTTTTTCTTTATTTTTTAAAAATGCGACTGAATACCTAAAATCTGAGTTTTTTCTAAGGTTTTAAGGTACTGGAAAAGCATTCTTGTGTATAATTCATCTTCATATTTTCTTTAATCTCTTCTATGTCTCATGATCTGCCATATATTTAATAGGAACAATCTTAAGATCACTTTTCAGATTAAGTAATTGAGGCTCAGAAAGATGAAGCAAATGTGTGACCGCATCCTGACACATTGCTATTCCAGTGTTCTGCTCAATCAGCTATTCACGATCCTAACAACTGACGTTTACTGATTACTGAATACTAGGTATTATGCTAATCAGGTGCTTTAGATGCAATATATAGAACATAAACTTCAGGAGGGCAGTAATTTTCAGTTATATTATTTGCTCTTGGATTCCAAAAGGCTAGTACAGTGCTTGGCACTTAAAGGAGAATGAGGGAGTCCTCAAGGCAACAGTAGGTACTGTGTTGGGCCCGTTGTAACATGAGGAGAATTATGGTTGGGAAGGTTGAGTATCTTGCCTAAGATCATATGAGAAGAACATGGTGGATCCGGGATGTGGACCCTGGGAATCAGGTTTGAGAGCCCCAACTCTGAATCTACCCTAGACTCACCTGCTCTGCACAAGCCATGCGTCTTCTGACCAATCAGGAAATTCAGGGCAGAAGGTGGTGTTTGGTGTGATGGCTCAGCTTATGATCAACATCTGGTTTCTTTATGATCACAAGTAAAAACAGAAGAGGATGCTGAAGCCTGTGAAACGTAATTTTAGGAAGAGATAACAAGATTTTTCTGTTGTTTTTTTTAATGAACAGTTGCTGAAATGCAGCAGTATTTTGTTATTGCTTCTCCATTTAATTAGAGCTTGAAAATTTGTTTTTTTCATTTTTATACACTATTGTTTAGATACCCCCTTCTGCTTTATCTGTTAATTAAAAACACAAGATTAGCATAGAAATGTGATCATCTCAGTTGACTAAGCATTTATGACTGATTTTCTTGTTCTAACATCTGATTACAATTTTGAATATATTAAGCTGTACTTTTATTTTTAGCTTCTAAAACCATTTTGCTACAGTACAAAAAGGAATGCTCAGTAATTTTAAATGTCTCAAAAATATATAGTCCTCTCTACTTTAACCTTTTTTTTTAATCTAGTGTGGCTTGGTATTCACAAGAACACCTTTCTAAAAATTACTTATCCTGCTACTTTATTCAATGTCAGAATTTCCTATTGCTAGTTTCATTCATTTTCATTAAGGGATTTTTTTACCTTAAGTCACATGTATGTTTCCAGGAATGAAAAAGACCTTCTATTATACTGGAATCAATTAACAAATTGGCTTGAGTTAATGTACTCATGGATACTCAAGAGTATCCATCTGCCTTCTGGAAAAACAGAAATGGGGGATTTGAGATAGCAGGTCACAGGAAAAATGAGTTTTGATTTATGGTTACTAGTAGGAAAGATGTACCATATGTAGGATACTATTCAGGAATTCTGCTCAATCCAATAAACAGAATAAAAGTCCTCGAGAGGAAGCAGAGGAGTACGTGAGTGGTTTCCTGGTTTAGTGAGGGCTAGTCTTGTCTTGTGTTACATAGAAATGGTAGAAGGAAATTGGCCTATACCTCATTCTCTGTTATTTCTGATTTTTATTCACTTAATTGCATTAAGTACATTCCTGGTTCAGAATGTCTAAAGTGATCTTTTACTTTCAGTTCAGTCGCTCAGTCGTGTCCGACTCTTTGTGACCCCATGGACTGCAGCACGCCAGGCCTCCCTGTCCATCACCAACTCCTGGAGTTCACTCAGACTCATGTCCATTGAGTCAGTGATGCCATCCATCCATCTCATCCTCTGTCGTCCCCTTCTCCTCCTGCCTTCATCTTTCCCAGCATCAGGGTCCTTTACTTTAAACAAATGCAAATAGGTGGGTCACCATTTTCTCTTATGGCCTTTCTGATTATGAAGAACAGAAACTGCTGAAGCTAAACAATAGGAAGTGTATTTGAAGAAAATAGTTATCCCATGAAACGGAAATGACAGGAAGTTCAGCCAGCTCTGGGCGTCACTGCAGTTAGGACCTGGGAAGCAGTCAGGAGCCGGAGCACATTCTCTCTCTGCTACTCTCTCTGTTCACTCGGTCTTCCGTTGTTTGCCCTTGCTGTGTTGCTGCCTCATTTCCCTCTTGCTCTGAAGACTATGTTCCTCTGTCCTGTCTTCAGAGGTCGTTCTGGTGACATCCAGGTTACCACCTTCCAAGCCCCACATCTGCGGATACTGAATTAGTCTTTGAGGTCTGGTTTCAGATTCTTGGCAGTAAGAATTGACTGACCCAGCTTATATTAAGTGTTTGTGCTGTGCTTAGTCGCTCAGTCGTGTCCGACTCTTCCCGACCCCATGGACTGTAGCCCACCAGGCTCCTATGTCCATGGGGATTCTCCAGGCAAGGACACTGGAGTGGGTTGCCATGCCCTCCTCCAGGGGATCTCTCCCACCCAGGGATCAAACCCAGGTCTCCCACATTGCAGGTGGATTCATTACCACCTGAGCCACCAGGGAAGCCTATATTTAGTGTTTATCCTGTTTTTAATCAATAACATGGCTAGACAGAGAAAAGTAGGCAGGATGATGTTTACATAGATTTACAGGAGCTGATTACTGTGTTGTTCTCTGTCCATGGAATTTTCCAGGCAAGAATTCTGGAGTGGGTAGCTGTTTCCTTCTCCTGGGGATCTTCCCAGCCCAGGAAGTAAACCTGGTTCTCCCACATTGCAGGCAGATTCTTTACCGTCTGAGCCACTTAGGATGGTATAATACTCAGAGGATGGAGCTTGGACTAAGCAGGCTTCCAAAAAGAATGGCTGCCATGCATTCATTGAGTGCTTCCTATTTGGCAAGTACATTCATTATCTTATTTAGTCCTCATACTTCTATGGCCATTTATCTCTACTTTAGAGTAGAAAAAATTGAGGCATCAAAGTATAATAAGTATGTTGTCCAATGTCATACACCTGATGAGTGGAAGGTCTGAGTCTGGATCAGGTAGGTGACAAAGCCTGGGAAACTAAGCAGAACACTTCAGCCCCGTGCTAGCTGTGATTTCCTGTTTCTTCCCTTTTGTGAATATGATCAGCCATGCGGACACCTCTCACAAGGAAACCATTTAATAAACGGGATTTAGAGAAAGCCTCGCTATAGGGATGAGAGACTCCTTTATAAGTCTTCGCTCCGTCTTTTCCTGGAATGGTTCATCCCCACACATTCCATGGTGCAGGGCTGGTGGGTTCACTCCTTCCTGCAGAAGGTCCATGCAGTCTTCTTGAATCCTAGCTCACAATACATCCATACAACAGACAGGAGATTAAGCCCAGAACTATGCAATTGGGTTCATGATTACCCCAGGAATTTGGGTAATCATTGGTCGAATTAATGTTCCGAAGTAAAACCTTGTTTACACTACAGCAGCTAGCTTTTCCTAATTATTCTGGTCAAGTAGAAATTCTGGCCTTTGAGGAGTCCATTAGAACACAGACGACATAGAAACAAGCTTAACCTTCTTGCTCGCTTTTTTGTTCTTGTTGTTTTCGGGGGTATTTTGGGTTTGTTTCCTGTTCTCTGGCCTCCAAGAAAGGATCAGAGCAATCAACATATGGAACTGGAGAACTCAAGCCTGAGCCACTCACTGGGCATGACTCACCTCACTGAGAATTACTAGGGACTTTATCCAGTATACTTCCCTGGTGGCTTAGACGGTGAAGCGTCTGCCTACAGTGTGGGAGACCCGGGTTCAATCCCTGGGTTGGGAAAATCTCCTGGAGAAGGAAATGGCAACCCACTCACAAGTATTCTTGCCTGGAAAATCCCATGGATGGAGAAGCCTGGTGGGCTATAGTCCAAAGGGTGGCAAAGAGTCAGACACAACTGAACCATTTCCCTTTCACTTTGTCCAATTATTATCCTTAATTTTTTTAATTTGGTAAAATATAGAAGCACAATGAGAGGCCCTTTTCACTCCAAGATTTCCTCTTTAAGTGTCACTGTGCCAGTCTGATTGTCTCCTGCATTGCCAACTAGTCTGCAAGCTTTCAGAGCCATTTAAAGCTTCAGCACAGTGGTTAAGACCACAGGTTTGGTGCTGGAATGCTCAGAATTTGAATCCTGGCTCTATGGCACATCAGCTGTGCGACTTTGGAGCTCTACCCTGCCCCACCCTCGCATTCCCTGTAACCTTTACCCTGCTTTATTTTTCATTAGTTCTTATATGACCTGACATTTGTCTATGTCTACATATGCACCTACATGTATATAAATATATGAGGAAGTATCACAGTGGTGCTATAGGTGTATGTGTCTGTGCGTGCTCAGTCTCTCAGTCATGTCCAACTCTTTGTGATCCCATGTAGCCTGCCAGGCTCCCCTGTCCACGCAATTTCCCAGGCAGGAATACTGGAGTGGGTGGCCATTTCCTTCTCCAGGGGATCTTCAGGACCCAGGGATCCAACCCATGTCTCCTGAGTCTCCTGCATTGGCAAGTGGATTCTTTACCACTGAGCCACAGGGAAGCCCACATAGACATATATGAATCAAGTGAATACGGGTTTATTTTTATTTTCTACCTCAACTAGAGTGTAAGCTCCATGAGGATAGAGGCTGTTGCCTTGTTCATTCCTTGATCCAGAGAATAGTTACCAGCATCTAGTTTTGGTGTTCAGTAAAAGTTTGTTGAATGGATGACGATTAAAGTTACTGTACTTCTGTCTCTTCTGATATAAAATGAAGACAATAATATTCTACATGACATACTGAGTAGTGTTAGGGCAAGCCTACTTGAGTAGGAAAGGGGTCTCTCTAGGACCTCCAATAAGAAACATCCCCCCAGACTTTCCAGAGGTCACAACTTAGCAGAAAGAGACCACCACATCTATACCATTGGATGGACATACTGATCAGACTCGGTTGTCTATTTAGCCAAGGGTACAGAAACTTTGGAAAAGGGTGGCCATGTAAAGCAAAGCAAATGCAGAATATCTCAGTTCACCTCACCGTGGTTTCCAGAGTCTCTAATGATGACACAGCCTGCACAGGATAGGGCCTTACTGAATCTGAGCAGCTCATCTTGCTAATGCCGTGGTGTGGAGCTTATGACACCATTCACGGAATACTTATACGTCTGTGTGATTTTGCTTAATGTGGTGTTTTAAACATTGGGCTCCATTGGTTCTTGTTGTTGTAACAGGCTACATCCTCACCCTGAAGAAAAAACGAAATGAAAGCCTGGGTATCTCCAGTCAGGTGCCTCTGTCTCCAGCCCTTTTCTCCACAATTTGCTGCCTTGCTCTCATTACCTGTTAGCTATGTGTTTCCAACCTGGATGTGTTTGTGGCAGACACTTGTCTGGATGCTATGGCTAGTGCAGTATAGCCGAGGATGATAATTTTCCCTCTCCCCTCCTAGATTCTTGACTGAGAGCTCCCTGTAATGGAAGACACATTAACAGGAGAATAACTGAAGTTTAATAACAAGCCCACCTCCTGTATGTGTGGGAGACACACAGGAGAACTGAGTAACTGACTCCCCCAGATAGCCCAAGCCACCACCTTAGATACCGTCACCAGCTAAAGACAAAAGGAAGACATCGGAATGAAGGGAGACCGGTTACGCAAAGTAACCAGGGAAAGCACAGTCAACAAGGGTCAGGCAGCTATGCAGACTTTTTAAAATCCGTCTTCTCCATTGGTAAGAGTTTTCAGAGATTTAGTCCTTCCTTTCTTCCTGGTACAGACAGGGAGAAGTGAAGTGAAGTGAACTTTCCTTGGTCGTGTCCGACTCTTTGCGACCCCGTGAACTATACAGTCCATGGAATTCTCCAGGCCAGAATACTGCAGTGGGTAGCTGTTCCCTTCTGCAGGGGATCTTCCCAACCCAGGGATCAAACCCAGGTCTCCCACATTGCAGGCAGATTCTTTGTCAGGTGAGCCACCAGGAAAACTGAGAGGAACCCTTACAAATGGAAATTTCCTTCTAGATGTAAATGCCTCTTACAAAATGGTAACTACGTAGTTTTCAGAGCTTCTTCTGTGTCTGCTCAAATAATCAGCTCAAAATAATCTTACAGTGTAAAAGGCATATTTTGGGGTGGCAAATTTTGCTCCCTTCAGTGGTGAATAAACAAAACTCTCCGTTTATGGAGCTCACAAAAGTGAGGGGAAGCAGGTAATAAAGGCATTTGAAAAAGAATAAGCAAGTGAATACACAATATTCCACATGCTGATAAATGTTATAGGGAGTCATAAAATAGGATAAAAGGGAATGGGAAGGCGGGGCAGGCACTGTTTCACAGTCTGTAAGAGAAGACCCAGAAGAGAGAGAGGGGTGAGCCCTGTGAATATCAGTGAGGAGAACTTCCCTAGCTGTGGGTGAAGCAGGTACAAACGGCCCTGAGACAGGCGTGCACAGGTGCGTCCAAAGAAGTCCAACGAGGGAGACAGGAAGTGAGGTGAGAGGGCCCTGCAGCCCCATCAGGCAGCCCTTGTAAATCACTGAAACGCTTTGCCTTTAGTCTGCATGAGATGGGGGCCGTTGAGGACTGACTTGGTCTGTCTCAGGTTTTGGAAGGATTAGTTAGAATTCTGTTTCAGAAACAAACTCTCAGGGAACAAGTGCAGAAACGAGAAGACACATGAGAGAGCTGTTGCAGTATGGAAATTAGAGACACTGGGGAAGGTAGTGGTGGAGGGCAAGAGGCGTGGCCCCTTCTGGGGGAATGGTGAAGGCAGAGCCGGCAGGATTTGCTGCTTGTATTAGACATCGGCTTCCCTGGTAGCTCAGCTGGGAAAGAACTTGTCTGTGATGCAGGAGACCCAGTTCAGTTCCTAGGTTGGGAAGATCCCCTGAATAGGGGATAGGCTACCCACTCCAGTTTGCTTGGCCTTTCCTGGTGGTTCAAACAGTAAAGAGTCTGCCTGCAAAGTGGGAGACCTGGGTTCGATCCCTGGGTGGGGGAGATCCCCTGGAGGAGGGCATGGTAACCCACTCCAGTATTCTTGCCGGGAGAATCCCGTGGACAGAGGAGCTGTCATGTGACACTCCATGGGGTCACAAAGAGTCGGACACGACTAAGCACACAGCACATATTAGACATTACATGTAAGTGAAACAGAGTGACAGATGACTTCATGTCTTTACAGACATCAAACGGTGATCCACCTGTATTATCTTCCTCATAAATTCAGGTGCCTGTAAGACACTCTCCAATGCTTTATTTCCTGTAATTCCAGAAATTCAAATATGAATCTTTCAAACTATAATGAGCCAAATAAACACACAGTTCGTAGTTTTTTCTCTACTGGGAGCTTCCTAAATACTGAGAGCTGTGCCAGTGACGGAGCCGAGAGGATGCAGAGCGCCACTCCTGGCATCCTCACTTTCCCACACTGACTTCATATTTCTTCTGATGAAAGAAAATAGAGGAATGTAGCCTCAAGAGCTCATCTGCAGTTTTTCCATTTAATTGGATGTATGTTTTCCAAATAAGATGCAGATCTTTAAGAAGGGTATCCTACGTCAGATAGTATCCTATGTCACAGACCCACTGATTTAGAGATAATTAAAATTAAATGTATGCAAACTTTATACAGGGTTACATTTTCACCCAGGTTTCTGATTTTATGACTTGTAAATGAAAATAATTGTTATTTACCAAACCTAATAACTAGGTAATGTTGCTCATTAATGATGCCAGTGGTTTGTGTCTGATTCTTGGAGGTCTGTTGTCATCTGTAGAACTGCAGTGACATGGGGCAAAGGTGTCATTCACTTGCTATTTCTTTAGTAAACAGAGGTCATTCCTTCTAATGCAAGGTTGTAACTTCTATTGGAATTAATATTACGTTTTCATGAAATAGCTTAGAGACAGTAGTATCTATTTGTGGCCTATGGACAGAGAAGCCCAGCGGGCTACAGTCCATAGGGTCACAAAGAATTGGACATGACTGAAGTGACTTAGATGCTTTTGAACTGTGGTGTTGGAGAAGACAATCTTGAGACTCCTTTGGACTGCAAGGAGATCCAACCAGTCCATTCTTAAGGAGATCAGTCTTGGGTGTTCTTTGGAAGGAATAATGCTAAAGCTGAAACTCCAGTACTTTGGCCACCTCATGCGAAGAGTTGACTCATTGGAAAAGACTCTGATGCTGGGAGGGATTGGGGACAGGAGGAGAAGGGAACGACAGAAGATGAGATGGCTGGATGGCATCACCGACTCGATGGATGTCAGTGTGAGTGAACTCCGGGAGTTGGTGATGGACAGGGAGGCCTGGCATGCTGCAATTCATGGGGTCGCAAAGTTGGACACGACTGAGCGACTGAACTGAACTGAACTGAACTGAAGTGACTTAACAGACACACTCATACACTTACTTATACTTTATATGAATAGATATTCTTATTACTATAGAAAAGAAACGTGCCTATTCTGTGTTCTCAAACTGACTCTTTAATACTGGACATTTTTTATTGCATAGTTTGATTTCCTTTTTTTGTAGGGAAGGAAATAGTGCAAATTTTCTGTGCACATTTTTCACAGGGTGCTTTTCAAATGGTAGAAGTGTGATAAATATCTGCTGTATGAATGAATGAATATGTGGATAAATTAATGAATAAATGACATAGGCCTCTAATCAACTGTACAAAGTACTGATCAAATGCCATTAGATGACTAAGGATTTTCTGGGAAAATAATCCTGAATTGTTTCACCCTTAAATGTTAATCTTCTATTTTTATTTTCCACTGATTGATTTCTTTAAATGGCATAAATGAAGAAGTAATTATTGTGATACGAACCAGTATGTGTCATGCAAACAGACCAAAATTCCTTTTCTGCTGTGAAGTCAGAATGAAGGTTTTAGGATGCTGAGAGCGTTTTCTTGAATTGTGTGAATATGACTGTCTCAGAAATTTAGTGAGACGGTGTCAGTGCTCTTTTCTGGATATTGTCATCCTCCAAGAGGCACAGAAGGTGACTACTATCCTGTTTCAATCCACTTTCCTCTTAACAGTAATTATGTTATATTGATTCTGTCCTGTTGCAGACAATGATCAGGACTTAAGAAAGCAGCAGTAGTTTATAACATGCTGGAAAGTATTAATTTTTAACAATGTGCTTCAGAATAATAGGGCAGCAAACATCAGATGTGTTGTTATGTGTGAGGGTCGTCAGGCCTGTGTTCCTTTCAGCCTCTCTCCCTTAGGCGCTCTCTGCCCATTCACTGTGTAAATCATGGGAGAATGGGAATGGGGCAGCCAGAATAGTGCTGAGCAGGTAGTTCCTTGCCGTTTAAGCCTGTTTATAATGAGTAACTTTAATTCTCAGGGAGCAGTATTTCTCCCTTCATCCTTAAAATTCCCATTATGCTGCTTTAAAATTAGGAGTCTATTTACACATAAAGTAATGACGGAATAAAGTTGAAATAATTATGTCTGTTATTTGAGATGTTTTAAAACCCAAGGCAGGACATAAACATATGGCATGATACACAAAGAATCTGTAAACCTTTTTGTAACCAAATGAAAGCATAATTAATATGTAATTTAAAATTTTATTTTTTATTATGTTGTGCCATATTATAAATATTTAAGACTGTTTTTTCAAATATATATTATCTAAAGGAAAGAAAATTATAATTTTCATATCCTATTTATACTTAAATGTGTGTCCTAGTAGAAACAATTATTGGGGTTCCTATATTTTTGCTTTATGATATCATGTAAACATGCCTGGTGA
This sequence comes from Bos javanicus, assembly GCF_032452875.1. Taxonomy (NCBI): domain Eukaryota; kingdom Metazoa; phylum Chordata; class Mammalia; order Artiodactyla; family Bovidae; genus Bos; species Bos javanicus. The sequence goes on from NC_083874.1 coordinate 107,704,597, forward strand.
AATTCCTCAATTTATTCATAATTTCTAAAGCCTCTCTATATCCACACACTAAATTAATCAAAAACCCTGTATTGAATACCTTCTTTGTATAAGTTTTCTGTTTAATCATGCTCCCTACTCTGAAGGAAAATGAGAAAATTAAAGATATTTGATAATTTGAAAAAGTGCATTGGGGGAAGGGAGTGGACAAGACACAATAATAGGATTTCTAAAGACCTTTTATAGTAGGATTTAGAAAATAGCATATAGAGGTCTAAATTGCAAGAGCCACCCAATAAATATTGGGGTAAATTATTGAATTTCTTTTATGTGACCAGGTGTATTAAAAATTAGCTTAATTCCAAAGAGATTTGCAAACTGAATTTTGACCATATTTAGCAGAACTTAGAAATGATTCACTACCCCCTACCCAAATTAATTGAAGAATACTTTATCCACTTACTTTGTAAGTATCTGGGTATTGAAAAGCAGGCATGGGGCAAGTGTTCCACAATGTTCGTTCAACTGAAGTCATCACATGTTTACTTAAGTACTTTCTATGTGTAAGCACATTGTTGGTGTTTGGAATACATAAGTTGAGCCAATCAGATAGGGTCTTTGTCCTCCAGGAGCTTAAAATCTAATGAATGAGTAGATAGTCATGTAACAATGCAGATAGTCATGTAAGAATGCATTAACAGATAGTCATGTAAGAATGCATTTTAAAGTGGGATATGATCCTATCCTGGGGCCAAGGAAGGCATCTTGGAAGAAATGACGTTTGGCCTGAAAGGTGAATAACTAAAGGAAGATGGGGAGAAGAGAAGAAATAGGCAACTGGGGGAGAGTGGCTTGGAGGCTGGAAGCAAAAAGGCCTTTCGGGGCAGTGAGAGGCAGCCAGACTGTGAGTAGGTGAAACTCCAGGTTGAGATAAGACTGGAGCGGTGGCAGGGGCTGACCCTGGGAGGCGGGTCCTCACAGGGAGGCTTGTGCAGAGTCTGAGAGCAGGGGAAGCCACCGTGGGGTGTTCAGTGGGAGGGACCCCACGCACGTTCCACGCAGGGTGCTCTGGCTGTGGTGTGGAGAGTCAGTGGAGGGAAGGGACGCTTTCAAGGAAGCCAGCATCAGGGTGTCTTCCATGTTTCTTGCTTGTCCGGGTGGATGACAGGTCTCTCTTCGCAAAATCCTGGAAGATGAGCAGGGTTTTTTGGTTTGCTTGGTTGGGGCTTTGGGGGAGGAGGGAAGGGCCGGGATTGTGGATGACCAAGGGAGTTTATTTTGAGGCATGTGTGTGCCTGTGAGGTATTTGTGAAGCCGCTGAAAAGGCAGGTGAGTGTTTAAAAGTAGAACTGAAGAGAAAGGTCTGATGTGGAGCTAACAATGCGGAAATGATGAAAGCAAAATGAATGAATTAAATGGATTTGAGAATCAGTGAAACTTTGAGTTACTCATGAATGAGTGAAAGAAATATTTGCGTATAAGAATATACCTGACTTTTTAAACTATATATTTGTAATATATATATATATAAGCTATCAGGTCATTTTGCCTGTATGTTTTTTAAGTTCAGTGATAATTTTATTTATTTTGGCCATGCGCGGTCCTTGTTGCTGTGCAGGGACTGTCTGGTTGCAGTGAGTGGGCCCCCCTCCAATGCCGTGGCAGCCTCTCGTACTGTGGGCCGCGGGCTCTGGGCTGCGCTAGCTGTGGCGAATGTGCTCAGCTGCTCCACAGCACGTGGAAGCTTCCCCGATCAGGGATCAAAGCCACGTCCCCTGGGGGGACGTGGATTGGCAGGAGGATTCTTATCCGTTGTACCGACAGGAAAGTCCCCCTAGCTTTTTTATTATTAAATGAGGAGGCAATTTCAATATTACTTTTGGCTTTTGATGGTAGTATCCAAAGTTTGTCATTTCTAGTACTATTAATCTAGTTTGACAATAAAAATAACTCTAGAATAATGTTTCTTTATTTAGCTTATTTGCTTACTTAAAGATTCACTTTGAGAGTTAAGTGTTTCCTTTAAAAATCTTAATATGCATTTATTTCATCTTGGATAACTTCATAGTACCACAAATAACAGTGACAACTGGAAAATGTGAAGTGGGAAACATATTTTCATTGTGTTCAGAAATGTCCCTAATGCTATACAAACGAACTATCAGTCAAAAGATTTTTATAAAAGCACCGTTCATAGAAAGAAACCTATTTCCTTTGGAGAGTTTTTTCCTCTGGGAAGAAAACCAGGAGCATAACTGACTTTGCTTCTTGGGAGTCCAGCTATCTGGCCAGTAGAGCTCGCTGTAACGTTTGAAATAATGCAACAGTGAGCAATGTGAACACAGATTACAGCTTTGTGAAAGTGAAAGTCGGTCAGTCGTGTCCGACTCTTTGTGACCCCATGGACTCTACAGTCCATGGGATTCTCCAGGCCAGAATACTGGAGTGGGCAGCCTTTCCCTTCTCCAGGGGATCTTCCCAACTCAGGGATCGAACCCAGGTCTCCCGCATTGCAGGCAGATTCTTTACCAGCTGAGCCACCAGGGAAGCTTTGTACTATTCTTAAATGACTGGGACTTAACAATGGCAACACAGAAACTGTCTCTTGTTATTTTCACATCTGAAGGCATGTATATTGGTTTACCTAAAATAAAGACATTTCCCTAGTTTTTCTATGACTAAAAAAAATAATAATAAATTTAAAGAGAAATTATCTTCTGAAAAAGGTGTATTATATCTAGATTTCCTCCCTCTGTTAAGGGAGGGTTAATACCTACTTCACAGTCAGCACCATAAGGTTAAATTAAGAGATAAGAAAGCCTTTGAGTAAACTAAGTGACAATTCAAATGATACATAGTGGAAAATGACTGTCCAGTTCCAGAGGAAGACTGAGTTGTTCACCAAGTCTCTTTAGAAAATGAAAGAAAACAAAGATGGATGAACAAAATAGATGGGTTAAAATTGTCAGCAGAAAGGTTTGAGCGAGGTGAAAGCAGACGGTGAGCCTATTCTGCATTTGGAGCGTGGTCTCCGTGTAGCCGCAGTCAAGGACAAAGATGCAGTCCTCAGCCATGGTGCTCAGAGGTCAAGTTTCCTGTTGGCAGTGGCCTCCTCGGTGGGTCTCCCATGGGCCGCTCCAAACTGACTGCTGAGCGAGGTCACTGCTCAGAGGTGTTTGACTGCAGATTTTCATATTTACTTTTTTCAAGGCTTTATTTATTTAGAAGAAAAATACTAAAACAGGGAAAAAAAAGATTTTATGTGATAGCTGTTAGTTTTCATTACAAAAGAGAGGAACTAGCTTTTCCCCCGTTACGTTTCATAGCTCCCTGTTCTAGAGCTGAATTGAAGCCATTCCAATCCTAATATGCAGTATATGGGTATTGCTTAAAAAGGACCGTCCCTGCAGCAGGGCCCGGCTCGCGCTCCTCCTGTCCGTCCCCGCACCGTCTGTGCCTGGCCGGGGGAGCGACAGGCAGCTCTCCTATCCAACGTCTCAGATACGCTGCTTCCCCTCCACAGCATGAAACCTGCACATTTTCGCAGAGATCTGTGCCCATTTCATTCATCTGCCTTTCTTTCCCGATCCATCTGCCTGTCCAACTGTCTTTTCCAGTGCCAGAAACCGTGGTCGTGCTCTAGAATCCCCTAGATTTTGAAAAGAAATAAGAACAGATTTCTGTTGCTGCTGAACCGAAAGCCAACCCGGCAGCACTGGAGCGCATTGAGTCTCCCGGGATCCTTGTTCACAGTTGCAGGATTAATCCTGGGGCGGGGGGGGGCCTTTTATTGTCATTGCTGGACGAAAAAGTGGTTTACTCTTGCCTGCCGGAGCTCGGTCTGATCTAGCTTCTTCTGCCTGTGTACCTCTGACTTAGACGTACCAATACCAGAAGTCCTCAACTGCAGGAGGAAAGGGAACTCCCCCTCCCCACCCCACCCAAAAATGTATTTTACATCTTTTTCTCATGAAACAGGAAATTTCAGGAAGCTTTCTTTTAAAGACTTCTAACGTAATTTTTATTTAGCTAGTTATTTTTAGCCGTTCTGGGTCTTCATTGTTGAAGAGGAAAAGCGCAGGCCCTTTTTCCAGCTGCTGAGAGTGAGTGCTGCTCTAGATGTGGTGTGTAGGCTTCCCACTGCAGTGCCTTCTCTAGCTGGAGAGCGCAGGCCCTAGGGCGCAAGGCCCTCGGTAACTGCGGTCCCAGGCTCTAGAGCACTGGCTCAGAAAGTGTGGTGTGGGGGTTTAGTTGCTTCAAGGCATGTGGGATCTTCCTGGACCAGGGATTGAACGCCTGTCTCCTGCATTGACTTCCCCAGGGGGCTTCCCTGGTAGTTCAGCTGGTGAAGAATCTGCCTGCAATGCAGGAGATCCTGGTTGGATTCCTGAGTCTGGAAGATCTGCTGGAGAAGGGATAGGCTACCCTCTCCAGTATTCTTGGGCTTCCCTAGAAAAGGGAAAGCCTACCCATTCCAGTATTCTTGGGCTTCCCTGATATATCAGATGGTAAAGAATCCGCCTGCAATGCAGGAGACCTGGGTTTTTGGTTTTTTTTTTAAATTTTATTTTATTTTATTTTTAAACTTTACAATATTGTATTAGTTTTGCCAAATATCGAAATGAATCCGCCACAGGTATACCCGCGTTCCCCATCCCGAACCCTCCTCCCTCCCCATACCATCGCTCTGGGTCATCCCAGTGCACCAGCCCCAAGCATCCAGCATCGTGCATTGAACCTGGACTGGCATCTCGTTTCATACATGACATTTCACATGTTTCAATGCCATTCTCCCAAATCTTCCCACCCTCTCCCTCTCCCACAGAGTCCATAAGCCTGTTCTATACATCAGTGTCTCTTTTGCTGTCTCGTATACAGGATTATCGTTACCATCTTTCTAAATTCCATATATATGCGTTAGTATACTGTATTGGTGTTTTTCTTTCTGGCTTACTTCACTCTGTATAATAGGTTCCAGTTTCATCCATCTCATTAGAACTGATTCAAATGTATTCTTTTTAATGGCTGAGTAATACTCCATTGTGTATATGTACCACAGCTTTCTTTATCCATTCATCTGCTGATGGACATCTAGGTTGCTTCCATGTCCTGGCTATTATAAACAGTGCTGCGATGAACATTGGGGTAGACGTGTCTCTTTCCCTTCTGGTTTCCTCAGTGTGTATGCCCAGCAGTGGGATTGCTGGATCATAAGTCAGTTCTATTTCCAGTTTTTTAAGGAATCTCCACACTGTTCTCCATAGTGGCTGTACTAGTTTGCATTCCCACCAACAGTGCAAGAGGGTTCCCTTCTCTCCACACCCTCTCCAGCATTTATTGCTTGTAGACTTATGGATCACAGCCATTCTGACTGGCGTGAAATGGTACCTCATAGTGGTTTTGATTTGCATTTCTCTGATAATGAGTGATGTTGAGCATCTTTTCATGTGTTTGTTAGCCATCTGTATGTCTTCTTTGGAGAAATGTCTATTTAGTTCTTTGGCCCATTTTTTGATTGGGTCATTTATTTTTCTGGAGTTGAGCTGTAGGAGTTGCTTGTATATTTTTGAGATTAGTTATTTGTCAGTTGCTTCATTTGCTATTATTTTCTCCCATTCTGAAGGCTGCCTTTTCACCTTGCTAATAGTTTCCTTTGATGTGCAGAAGCTTTTAAGTTTAATTAGGTCCCATTTGTTTATTTTTGCTTTTATTTCCAATATTCTGGGAGGTGGGTCATAGAGGATCCTGCTGTGATGTATGTCGGAGAGTGTTTTAGCCCTGAGCGCCAAGATACAGGCAGCCCAAAGTCACCCCAAAACCATAGACATCCCATAACTCATTACTGGACATTTTATTGCACTCCAGAGAGAAGAAATACAGCTCCACCCACCAGAACACCGACACAAGCTTCCCTAACCAAGAAACCTTGACAAGCCACCTGTACAAACCCACACAGAGCGAGGAAACGCCACAATAAATAGAACTCCACAAACTGCCAGAATACAGAAAGGACACCCCAAACTCAGCAATTTAAACAAGATGAAGAGACAGAGGAATACCCAGCAGATAAAGGAACAGGATAAATGCCCACCAAACCAAACCAAAGAGGAAGAGATAGGGAATCTACCTGATAAAGAATTCCGAATAATGATAGTGAAATTGATCCAAAATCTTGAAATCAAAATGGAATCACAGATAAATAGCTTGGAGACAAAGATTGAGAAGATGCAAGAAAGGTTTAACAAGGACCTAGAAGAAATAAAAGAGAGTCAATATAAAATGAATAATGCAATAAATGAAATTAAAAACACTCTGGAGGCAACAAATAGTAGAATAACAGAGGCAGAAGATAGGATTAGTGAATTAGAAGATAGAATGGTAGAAATAAAAGAATCAGAGAGGATAAAAGAAAAATGAATTAAAAGAAATGAGGACAATCTCAGAGACCTCCAGGACAATATTAAACGCTACAACATTCGAATCATAGGGGTCCCAGAAGAAGAAGACAAAAAGAAAGACCATGAGAAAATACTTGAGGAGATAATAGTTGAAAACTTTCCTAAAATGGGGAAGGAAATAATCACTCAAGTCCAAGAAACCCAGAGAGTCCCAAACAGGATAAACCAAAGGAGACCTGGGTTTGATCCCTGGGTTAGGACGATCCCCTGGAGAAGCGAAAGGCTCTACCCACTCCAGTATACTGGCCTGGAGAGTTCTATGGACAGAGGAGCCTGGCAGGCTACAGTCCATGGGGTCGCAAAGAGTCAGACACGACTGAGCGACTTTGACTGCACTCCTGCATTGGCAGGTGGATTCTTTACCACTGAGCCACCAGGGAAGTCCCAGGAAACTTCTTCTATTACAAGATGAGAGGGTTTGAGAACCACTGCTTTCAAACAGTATCTGTCGCAGGAAATCTCTTTTTACTTATTGGGCATCAGAAGTTCACTTAAATTTTTTATTTTGAAGCTCTTCTCTTGGAATTACTCAGTTCTTCATCCGAAGTTGTTTAAATATGGTTGCTTTAAACTTAGGCACATGCACAGCAGACTGTGACTGTCCTGAGGATGAAGCCGGGCTCCATTCATGTTAAGGCCTGACTTCCAACAGGAGCACAGTGCCGGGCACGCAGGACAGCTGAGTACTGTGTGTATTAAAGAATCTAATGTAGCTTATTAGCCAAGAATCTTAAATTTTTTGCACCACAAAATTATTCAATTTTTTAAAATACTATTTTATAATGATAAAAAAGTAAATTTCCCTCATAGTATACTCAAAATGTTATCTATTCTAATTATTTAATATGCAAGAGAAAAGCCATGGGAAATAAATAATGGGTAAAGCGAGACTTCTGCTTAGAAAAGGATATAGTCAGAGTCGTAAGAATGGCGCGACTAAGGCAGTGTTGCCCTTGCGTGCGCTCAGTGCCTGTGGTGGTGATATTTCGTGCTGAAGGACACTCTTCAAATGAAAGACTGTGCACACAGGCGTTTAGAGGTGGTGCTGAGTGCTCACCTCCCTCTCACTGCTTTCATGTTCCTCCCTCGTAGGACAAGGCCTTGAGATAGGATAGATTCCATAAGCCATGCCTTTCGTAACTTACCGTGAATACAGATGGTGACCATGGCTCACCCAGGACTAAGTTCAATATCACCAATTTCTTTTAAGGTTCCCAATAACAGTCAATTACTAATTTTTCATTTGCCACTTTCAAGTTGTACAACACTGTGCTTAACATCGCTTAGTCATGTCCTACTCTTTACGACCCCATGGACTGTAGCCCACCAGGCTCCTGTGTCCATGGGATTCTCCAGGCAAGAATACTGGGGTGGGTGGCCATGCCCTCCACTAAGGGATGTTCCCAACCCAAGGATGAGACCCAGGGCTCCTGCATTGCAGGCAGATTCTTTACCAGCTGAGCCACCAGGGAAGCCCACAGAAATAAGCTAAGCTTTGTGAAAGTGATTTTCTGTGACTGGTCTAACCTTCCTTGTTTTATATATGCTGATATCCAGACCTCATTGCCTATAAAAGTGTCTGTAGTACTGTGCACAGGATTGTAACTTGAAATTTTGGGGAATAATAAAAGCATTAGACAGGCTTGTATGAATCCTCGCTCTGGAACTGTTTCTTTAGGCCGGATCGTACTCTAGTCTTTCTGGGTCATCTCCACCCCAGCTGCTCAGCTCTGCTGTGAGAGCGCAAAAGCAGCTACGGAAAATACATAGACAAACCGGTGTGACGATTTCAGTAAAACTTTGGCTTGTGGATGAAACATTTAAAAAGGGCTTTGTCACTCTTCCCAGCCTTTCTGTTTGTTCCCTCGGAGACCAGGCTCAAACCCTCCTCCCCCGTCAGCTTCTCCTGCTTCTCTGTGTCCCTGGCGGCTATTCTGTATGCTGTTGTCTTCCAAAAGGAGCGTCTTGCCTCTCCAGCTACATTGTTAGCTATTTGGTTGTTCCCTTCCTTCCTTCTTGACTCCTTCCCTTCTTGCCATCCTTTCTCCTTCTGCCGCTTCAGTTCTTAATAGATGAGCCAGTAGATATTTGTTGTGAAAAGTGAGTTTAACTCGGAGCTATCATTATAAAAGACACTGCAGAAGTAATTATTTTATTTTAATGTCTCAGGCCCTAATAACCACTCGGTGCTTGTTTGTTGCTAATGAAGATCTTACATTTTTCTCTAACAGATTCAATAAATTATGCTCTTAACATATAAGACTAGGGAGACTAATTAGTCAAAATATTAGAAAGGCCCAAACTGCTGGGGCCTCCCTGGTGGGTCAGATGGTAAAGAATCCACCTGCAATGCAGGAGACCCGGGTTCAATCCCTGGGTTGGGAAGATCCCCTGCAGAAGGGAATAGCAACCCATTCCAGTATTCTTGCCTGGAAAATTCCATGGACAGAGGAACCAGGCAGGCTATAGTCTGTGGGGTCTCAAAGAGTCAGACACGACTGAGCAAGTAACACTTTCACTTTCGTACTGTAGTAGATACGGAAAAAATGAAAAATTAAACACGATTTATGATTTATTGACAGGAGTCAATGATCTCATTCCCAAATTGAATACATATGTTTTCCAAATAATACTATCATGATACTAACTAACCTGGGCAGTCATGAGTGGAAAACGGCTTACACACGCATAGAGAATAAGTGGCACAGCATCCCACATCTTGTAGCTCAGCCAGTAAAGAATCCGCCTGCAGTGGGGGAGACCTGGGTTTGACCCCTGGGTTGGGAAGATCCCCTGGAGAAGGGAAAGGCTGCCCACTCCAATATTCTGGCCTGGAGAATTCCATGGACTATAGTCCATGGGGTCGCAAAGAGTCGGACACAACTGAGCGACTTTCACTTCACTATCTCTACAACTTGGAGTTTTGTGAGATTCACTTATAATAATGGTTTTCTTATCTTCAGGTTTTTCACCTAAGATTATGAAAACACTCCAAGTTATTTTTAGACCCCTCAGTAAATAAGGCTTGTTAGTACTCCACCAGACAGATTTTATAGGGGCTTTTGCCAAGAAAGACTGCACTGTTCTTTTGGAACGATTAGTATTTTCAGCTTCTGCTGACTTCTTGCACTTTGTGATATTTTTATTAGGTTTTGTAGTTAGAGGCTTTTTCTTTATACCTCAAAATGCTAAGACTATACCATGTAAAATATGACTATCAATTCTTCTCCTTTTCTTTCTTCTCCTCCCTTTTTCAAGCCCTGTTGGTGTACTCTGCACACATCATACTCTGCTGGTTCTGTTGGGGATTCTCAAATGAGGAAGAAACTCTCTTAGAAGGAGTTTTTCACATTAAAGAACACAAAAGACATACATACACAACCAGACAATGACATGGAAAATGATGAGCTACAAAAGTCAGATAAGGACTCTGAATTGGGGAAATGTGACTTTCGTTAGGTCAGATGATTGAGCAGGAGAGAATGTGTGTGGGCCCTGTGTGTTACTGGTCTCAGACTGATGGTACTGATGTCCCGAAGTGGGTCACCACACTCCCAAAAATGCTTGACCTACACTTAGAGAGATGGATACCCATGAAATACGGGTTTTTACCCAGTTTTCTTTGCTGATAGATGTTGACAAACAGTGTAATACTGCCGACTATAGATATCGGCTCTAGTGGAACTGTACTTTTAGCTTTGGTAGAAGCACTGACTGCTCCCATTTCTTCACTGCTGTAAAAGTTGCTCAGTCGTGTCCAACCCTTTGCAACCCCATTGACTTTACAGTTCATGGAATTCTCCAGGCCAGAATACTGGAGTGGGTAGCCTTTCCCTTCTCCAGGAGATCTCCCAACCCAGGGATCCAACCCAGGTCTCCCTCCCTGCAGGCAGATTCTTTACCAGCTGAGCCACCAGGGGAGCCCCATTCCTTTGTAGGTTTTCTCTTTTCCATTTGCGAGGAGAATGCTCTGTCAGATGATCAGAAACAAAACAACAGTGTCAACAACAAATGACTTTATTTCTGTTTGCAGGTACAATTTGACAGTTCATTTGGGTAAAATGGGAAGACATTAAATCACTCTTCCAGTTCTATGGCATATCCGATGAATTAGATAAAATCTGGACCAAGTTACTTGTTTAAAATGTTGCAGCTCTGCCTTATTCTGAGAAACAAACCGATATCCACGCTCTCCTTGTGCTGGTGTCCTTGACTGTAGGCTGCCACCGCACTTCCTGATGGTTATTTCTGATGCAGCCGGTCTTCACTGACACAGAACATTTGCATTGCATTTTGTCTTTGGGATGTCACTCTGTAAGAAAGACAAACGCATAGTTTGAGTGAAGATAAATGGCATTTTAAGCATAATATCATGTTCCACGTCTTCCTCTTCTATGAATGAAAATTATCTAGCAGTTTAGAGGAAGAGCTTAGTGAAGTAAATAATGAAAAAGTACATCTGTATGTGGTCGTGCATTTAAAAATGTCATAACAGAAGATGAATGGAATGTTCAGGTTTATAATAAAAGATTTAGCTACCTTTTGCCAGTATATGTCAGAACTCTTGGATGAGAACCTACTGTGAGACAGTTTGTCCAAGCGTTTAGGTTTCCATTTCATCTACCATCTGGGATTTTACTTTTATTTTAAGGAACTTTGTTGATAGTATTGATTCTTTCTCAGGTGTAATGCGTTAACTCCACTATGCTTATCATGTTACAAGTACAGAGAAGTTGTTCGCTCCAGGATAACTCCTAGAATGGTAAAGGTCATCCATTAAATGCTAAGCTCGCTTCTCTGTACACAGGTGAGATCACTGTATGAAATTCTGCATGCTTTTAATGTATACCTTATAATGCCATAAGTTCACGCCAAGCAGTGAATATCAAGCTCTTATAAATCATATGGATATTGTTACATACTCAGGTAGGGGTAACTTTACGTTGATCATTTTGTGAATTTAAAATGTCAGTGATGGTAAACCACATGAAGATGGGGTTCCCGGGCGTAGGACGCCTGAATTCTTGTGGTAATTAGCTACGAATTTTTCTGATGTCCTTCCTCAGTAGTGAAATGTAATGATGGTTCTGCCCCCCGTCATTTAGCAGGGGACTTTGCATCAAGTCCTAGTCACCAAATGTTTACTGACTGAATGATAATGTGATCATGTAAATAAAAGTTATTTGTAGATGGTAAACTATACAAATAGGTAACATTATTATTTTTATTACATAGGATCAGACCTAGAAGCTATTTTGTTGGAAAAAAAAAAAAAGTATTATGTACTCCTTGTGGAGTATATATACCCAAGTATACCTGACATAGTTCTTAAACCCATGAGAAATATCTTTTAAATATTTTCTCATTTTCTTTGCTTAATAACATTGCATTCACATTTACTTTTTAAATTAAAAGCTGAGTAATCATTTTGTAGCATATGTAAAAATTGAAGTTTTAAAACTTGGGTCAGTGAATGCTAGGCAGAAGAAGGTTAATTTACATTTTTATCATTGCTTCTTTTAGCTGCAGAATATTTTAATTTTCCAGTCATCTCAGACTATCTCAGTCAGTATCACTTTAAGTCTATGAAATACTCTTACGAGCTTATGTTAGCAGTGATACTGGCCAGAAACATTTCAAAGGAACAGAAAACTAGGTGCTTGGCGGTTTCCTTTATCCTTGTTACAATAACCAGTTTGAAAGCTTTGAGAAACAAAATGCAGGGGGAAATTATTAGCAGTATTTTTCCACCCAGTGGCTTGTACAAAGACCAGTAATTCATACAGAGTGTGAGCGCTCTGTGCTCTGGTGAAATGGAAGACGTTTTTCATTAGAAGCCTGTGTAAGTTCCGAGAAATCACTGTGCTGGATTCTTCTCCCTTCCTCTGTATTCAGAAAGGCCTCATTTGTCCTGAGAAGTATAACACCTGTCAGCTGTAAGATTTGGTCTGTCCTTTCTTACAGACATTTTTGTTAGTAGTTTTTCTTTACTACCTTCCTTGATGGACAGCAGCCTTCAACTGACATCTCGAAACTGTGACTTGTGAGAGAAAAGCACTTAATAGAAAGAAAATATAAGACAAGAAATGTGAGTTTTCCTTTTAAGACAAGTTGACTACCACTCACTAGGGAAGGTCTTAAAGCAATTTGTTTTTCTTTCAGTAAACTTACTGTCCTCAAGATCCTGATAATTCAGGAGATAAATATTTAGAATTATTGACTATGCTTCCCCTTAGAAACATTAGAAGCATATATATAATACAGTGGATTCAAATGATTTGTGAACCACTGTTTGGATAAATATATAACCATAAAGTAACAGTCACTGTGAAAATAGGGATTTAAACATAAGTTATATAAATTATTTTATGGAAGCACTTTACCAAGTTTTTCTTAGAGGTGAATTATATTCAAAGATTGTAAAAAATCTGCAATTAAGTTCATTATCTCCTCCTACCACAGACATATCTTTTAAATAGCATAACACACCCTGCTCCAAACTTGTATATAGTCTGTAAAATTGGGGTGATCGTAGTACTTAACTTGTATATAGTCTGTAAAATTGGGGTGATCGTAGTACTTAAAAGATTTGGGTGAAACTTGTGTTTAGCACAGTGCCTGGAATATTCTAATCACTCCATCAATGTGAGTTAGTGCTAGTAGTCACAGTATTAGTTTTGAAATGTTACAGTAGCAGACCGGAAGAACTGTATTTTGCTTTTACCTCTTGATGTGCTACTTCTAAAAATCTGATATTCTCATTTGTTTTGTATTATAAATTGTCTCTTAGGAGGCTTTGTCACTTGAGAGGTAGGAGTTTTAGGGAGCAGCACCCACACATTGTCCTTAATATACTTGTTCCTAAACTGGAAATTCTTTTCAGGCAGCATCTACAGGACTCCTTGTTCTTCTGGCTTGCCGGAAAGGACGAGACAGTGAGGGCTCAGACTGCTACCTCCCTGGGGGCTCATTCATTGCTTAGTGCTCAAAGACTCATATCTGCAGCTGTTGTTTTTATCCTGATGCAGCCAGTAATTTACTCAGTTCCAGAAACCATACTTTCAGTCTGAGAGACTCCCTGACCTTTATTGAATTCTCTATGGACAACTACAGTTACGTGCCTGGAAATAATTGCTGTTGTTACCTTTAAAACACAGAAAAATGCCTCTAAACATTCACTGTGTGGCCTCGGATAGCTGATTAAGTCCAGAGGGGACTCGCTGTCCCCCTGCCTTCACCCAGTTATCTGGTCGTCTGGGCCCCCTCCATGTGCGCTCTGAGGTCAGAGCCGTGCAGGCCCCCCTGGGTGGATCCTGAGGAGGCCTAGCCTCTGTCCCTCTCGGAAGGGCTGCAGCAGTGGTGCTCCCTTGCTCTTATCCTCTGCTTACTGACCTATTCCTTATATATGGAGCTACTGCACAGAAGGTGCTGGAAAAAAAGAGGTTGCGATCTTAATTTCAACAGTATACCCATCAAAACCCAAGCATGGTCCAGGAAAATTTTCTAAGTCAACATAATTGGATAATTTTCATTTTCAATAAAAAGATTGATTAATGAATAAGAATTTATTGCCTATTCATAGCTACGAACTTACAGCGACTAGAGCAAACCTCCTCGGGCCTAATCTCTACTTTCTTTCATTTTGCAGACACTTACTGGACTATTCATTTTGTGCAAAGCATTGTATTAGGTACCAGCTGTATAACTCCTTTTTATAATCAGGTAGGGATGGCAGTAAAAAGGTAAACACTTAATTAGGTATTCACTAGTTGTGACAGAAGCTGTGATGGAAGCAAACAGGGGGCAATGATGAGAATGAATTGTAAGAAGTGGGATGGGAAAATCCTCTCACATGGGAAATCGGGAAAGACTACTGAGAATTCTTCACTCTGGTGAAAACCGAAGGAGTTACCAGTGTGAAGACTCAGGGAACCGGCTCCCAGGCTCTGTCTTGGAAGGTCACTAGGGGGTCCACCAGCATGCAGAAAAGACTGCAGTAGCCTCTAACCCTTGCACACACTTCCAACACATAGGAACCTGTTAACAGGCAAAATTCCAAGATTATTTTTTACCGTGTTTTAAATATTTGTTGGCATGTATTATATGCGGTTCCATCTAATCTTGATTTATCTTTCAATATAGTCACTTTGGGGAAATAAGGAAGGCTCTGTCATACATCTGTATTGAATACCAGTACAAAATTTCATTTTAAGATTATCTGCCTTTGGGGATTATCTCTGATACTACTTTATTACAATACATTTTGAAAAGTTGTGTATATAATGTGTGTTCATTGTACCTAAAATAATAATAAATTATTAATACAAAAAGTATTAATATTAATCCATACAAAGTATGCTGTTAAAAATGAAAGCTAAAGTTTTTGTTTGTAAAGATTGCTGTTTTAAGAAAGATATTCCTAATTAACTATATTGGAAGTCATAAAAGTGAAAATATCCTTCATGTTTTTATGTTCAAAGTTAATTTTTACATTTCACTAGGGACCCAGAATCAGCAAGTACTTTCAGAAGTAGGCCCCTGAAATCAATACATATATTCTCTAACAATTATTATTTCATAATAGTATTAAAATGCTAATTTCAGTTCTTGATAATTTTTTTCTCCTCCTCTCATTTTCAACATTTGCTCTTTACCTATAGTATACAGAAACTATTAAATGTCATGTTAGTCATTCATTATTCATTGAATAAATAAGTCTCTACTGTGTACAAGGAGCTGTGCTACATGCCAGAGGAACAGCTGGGTACTGAAATAATTCATGCATGATACCAATGTATTGGGGTTACTTCCTTGAGTACACTGAATATATATACTCACATTAGGTAACTGCAAAACAAGCAGATTGTTCATGCATTGACTGTTGCCATAAATTTTTAATCACTTTATCACTTATATGTCACTATGTTATGAAGGGTCATTGCCAGCAGGAAGAAATAACAGTTCTTATGCATACCAGGCATTTCATCTTTTTTTTCTATACCGCTTCATCCATGTTTGGTTTTAGCTTTTGCCAGTTTTATTGAAAGCTGTAAATCAGAAATTACATAAGCCTCTGATTTAGCATTTAAATTGATATTTAAAATATAAAAGTGGGCTTGCCAGCTGCAGGTAGCAGTGTTGAAGGTGAAGTTTGCTCTAGCATGGACACGGGACATGTATTTCCTCAGCCCCTCCTTCTCTACCCAATTACTGAGCACACACATCCTTGTCATACCTTTTTTGAAATATACAAGTTTTTTCAAGAGAGAAATAAAAACTATTTCTTAATTATGAAGTAGCATATTTTCAGTTCCTAGATCCTCAAGGTTCATTTTTTTACATGTAATTATGAACTTTGGCATGTCTATGACATTGTAAACATCTGTGACCACTTTGAGTGGTCAGTTTTGTGGGCATAAAATAAAGGTCTTCATATTAATAAAGCATTCACAGAAAGCACGTTTAGTATCAACAGGCGCTTTTGGACTGTTCTCTTTGGCCTAGTTAATCATTTGATGATGTTTCTAGTTCATGTTTGGGGGTTCCTTGATGAAAAGCAGGCAGGTGCGTTTAGGGTGGTGGGCCATCACCTGGGTGTCGCTGCTGAACAGTGCACACTGCATCCTGTGTGGGGTCCGCAGTGGAGCAGCGCAGAGTGCTGACCGCAGGGACCGTGACGCCCACACTGCACTAGCAGTGCCCGAGGTGGATCAGGCATACAGGCCTGAAGTATGCGGGTAACAAACTGTTAAAATAATAAATTCACATATTGTGCAAGTAAAATGGGTTGCAATTTTTATCTTCATAGCTGGAACTTGCATTTAATGTACTTCATATTAAAATTGAGTGTTTTGGTTTGAAAACTTTATATAAAATGACTCTAAAGTATATATAGAAAGATAAATATGCAAAATTAATGAAGAAAGCATTGTAAAAGCAAAAAGGATGAAGAAGTTTCCCAGTTGTATGTTAAAATATTTTATAAACCTATAATAATTAAAACAGTAAGTGTGGGCATAAGTATATATAAAATATTGGTGAAAATAGAATATAATGTCAAGAATTAGACTATAATATAAACTATAGAGATTTAGAGTACAATAAAAGAGATATTGTAAATTAGTAGAAAAACATTTATTTGAATCAATGGTCCTGGACCAATTAGCTAACCATCAGTGATAGGGCTATGATGACAGCGGAGGATGAGGATTAAGGTTGAATACTTACACTTTATTTTATTACAAAATCAGCTCCAGGTGGAGAATCTGAACACTCTGCTAAGGTTAAATAATTATAATTGGAAATACAGAAAATTTGTAACTTAAACATTTAATGCTCCAAATATGTACCTTAACATTCTCATTCAGTTCAGTTCAGTTCAGTCTCTCAGTTGTGTCCGACTCTTTGCGACTCCATGAATCACAGCACGCCAGGCCTCCCTGTCCATCACCAACTCCCAGAGTTCACTCAAATTCACGTCCACTGAGTCGGTGATGCTATCCAGCCATCTCATCCTCTGTCGTCCCCCAATCCCTCCCAGCATCAGAGTCTTTTCCAATGAGTCAACTCTTCACATCAGGTGGCCAAAGTATTGGAGTTTCAGCTTCAGCATCATTCCTTCCAAAGAACACCCAGGACTGATCTCCTTTAGAATGGACTGGTTGAATCTCCTTGCGGGGACTCTCAAGAGTCTTCTCCAACACCACAGTTCCAAAGCATCGATTCTTCAGCGCTCAGCTTTCTTCACAGTCCAACTCTCACATTCGTACATGCATATCCATACGTGCATAACTATATATACTAACTTGTTTATTTTTTGCTTGTTCTGTTTAATGCTAAAAAAGGATATATTAAATTCCTGTATTATTTAGTAATTTTATCAAGACCTCCTTGAATTTCAAGACTCTCTGCCCTTCATTCCTCTGTTATGTACTTCCACATAGCAATCAACCAATCACTGTTACATGGAAACCTGGAAGACAAGGGTTGAAATAGGTGTGGTAAACTAAATCTGAATATTACATAATGTATAAAGAGATCTTAAAAAGTAATAAAGAAGCAAATAGAGAACTGAGGAGAGGGCATGAACAGGCAGTTAATTTAGAATACGAACAAGTTCATTAATTTCTAATAAACATTTGAAAATGAAATGTAAATTTAAAACAATGAAATACCATTTCTGCTATCGAGTTAGTAACGATTTTTTAAATCTTTCATTCCTACTATAAATTAGTAGAGAAAAACACATCCTCATATGGAAGAGGTATACATTTGTGCAAGTTTTTTAGATTCAAATTATTAAAATGTAGTAAACATCTGTAAAAATGCATACCCTTTGACACAGCTTTTTATTTCTTAAGAATTTACCTCAAAGCAGTAATCAAAGAAGACATTTAAAAAGTTTTGAAAACTATAATGTTTTGGGTTGGCTATTATGTCATTGCATGTAACAGCAAATTTTAGGAAACATTCTAAATCTCAACATAAATGGGACCCTTCTTTTACTACTAATAGACAGTCACAATACTAAATAAAGTATGATTTAATTTTATAAAAATAAATTTTTATTTCCATATTTTTGCATATCCTTGCCTGGAAAATTCCGTGGACAGAGGAGCCTGGCAGGCTACAATCCTTGGGGTCACAGAGAGTCAGAAATGACTGAGGACTCATGCCAACACACACACATTCACATACAAGTACTTTAGGACGTGTAGCAATGTATTAATGATTCTGGATAGCCTTTCTTTTTTACGCTTTATCTCTGCTTTCAAAGTGACTGAGTGGACATACTTTACAGCAAAAGAAAAGAAGCCATCTTCATATTATAAAGATGATAAAGAAGATGACTAAAGACTTTATACCTTAGTAAATAACACAGTTAAAATATATTTGCTCATTTAAAAATGTGATATTTAATATGAACATATATTTGGTGATCTTTAATTGTTTTTGTTCTTGTTTTTTTCACACTTTGTTGCTTAAGAGAGATCAGTTTTCTCCTGAGAAGGCTTTCTTATACTCCTTCCTCTCTTTACTGAACTATCCTAGCACTTACCAAAGATGACAACCTATCAGATCAGATCAGATCAGTCGCTCAGTTGTGTCCGACTCTTTGCGACCCCTTGAATTGCAGCATGCCAGGCCTCCCTGTCCATCACCAACTCCCGGAGTTCACTCAGACTCACGTCCATCGAGTCAGTGATGCCATCCAGCCATCTCATCCTCTGTTGTCCCCTTCTCCTCCTGCCCCCAATCCCTCCCAGCATCAGAGTCTTTTCCAATGAGTCAGCTCTTCGCATGAGGTGGCCAAAGTACTGGAGTTTCAACTTCAGCATCATTCCTTCCAAAGAAATCCCAGGGCTGATCTCCTTCAGAATGGACTGGTTAGTCCTCTGTTAACTTATCTGTTTCTTCTATTAAGCATGTCCAATAAATACATAATATCAACCACTGTGTTATTTAAAGGGCTTCCCTCATAGCTCAGTTGGTAAAGAATCTGCCTGCAATGCAGGAGAACCCAGTTTAATTCCTGGGTAGGGAAGATCCCCTGGAGAAGGAAAAGGCTACCCACTCCAGTATTCTGGGCTGGAGAATTCCATGGACTATACAGTCCACGGGGTTGCAAAGAGTCAGACACTACTGAGCGACTTAAAAAAAAATGTTATTTAAAATATTCTAGTAGCAACACTAAAAATTTAAAAAGAAAAAGGTGCTTTCAGTAGTATAGCTTACTAACTTCTCATATTAAAACATTTCATTTTAACATGTAATTAATGTGAAACTTGTCATTGAGTTATTTTGCATTCTTCTGCTGTGCAGAGTTTCAGAATCCCGTGTGTATTTTACGGTGAAAGCACATCTCTGTTTGGACTGTTTTAGATGTCACGTGTGGCTAGCAGCCGCCTTACTGACCAGCACAGCATTAGACTGTTCATTAGACTGTCAGACTCTCCAAGGACCAAGTGTCTCTCTTATTATTGTATCTCCAGTGCCTAATAACTGTCTAGAACTTAGTAAGCACTTTTAATATTTGAACTAGCTTCTGCAGAGTTTTTGGGGGGTGTTTTTTTGTTTTTTTTTTTTGCTATTCCTGCCTCTGTGGTGGGGCTTCCCTGGTGGCTCAGACCTAGTAATTCACTCTCTTGAAATATATGTTAAATCTCACAAGGTCAGATAGAATTACATAGCACTTAGCACTGAAAGTAAAGTGGAGGGCGCTCAGTCGCGTCCAACTCTTTGTGGCCCCGTGGACTGCAACCTGCCAGGCTCCTCTGTCCATGGAATTCTCCAGGCTGCTGTTGTACTGTGTTGTTACTAGTGTGTTGCCATTCCCTTCTCCAGGGGATCTTCCTGAGCCAGGGATTGAACCCAGGTCTCCTGCATTGCAGGGGGATTCTCTACCATCTGAGCCACCAGGGAAACCCAAGCACTTAGCACTAGAAACTGAACAACCTCAACTGTTCATTTGTTGGGTCTTTAGATGATTAAGCCATCAAAACGGCTGATTGCTGATTTTCTTTTTTAAGATCCCTATCGGTTAGAGCTTCAGTAACCTTCCTTGATATAGCTCTGTCCTGTATTTGACTAAATTTTATAGCTGCAGGGTGCTGCCCTGTCAATCCTGATAATCTCTTGCAGTAACATAAGACTTCCTCCTGTGATCCTAAGTGGAGATGGACAGCAGTTGCTCAGATTAACCATATAGTGAGCTTTCACGCTAGTAATATTACTTATTGTATTTTCCTTCAGCTTTTTCCCAGTTATCAAACACTGATTTTTAGAAGTTTACATCATAGAATTTTTAAGGCATATTTTTCTAATATAAAAGATGAGATTATAATATGTTTATTTATTGGGTCTGTGAGAGGTCATTCCCCTCATAATTAACATTACAGTGACACTAGTGAATACTTCTACTTTGTCAGTAATAATAACTGAGCAGCCATCAAATGCCAGTGTCGTGTTAGTTGCTAAGTGCAAGGCAAAAATTTAAATTTTTTTTCTGACATGCTCTTAGCTAATTGTTTTATTTTAGGTAGGAGCCTGGGAATCATTGTGGAGCCATGTCAGCATCAACATAAAATAATCAATTGCTATTATAATTATCACTAATATTGTTATTAAGTTTTCTTTGAAGAATCAACAAAACATGCTGTTGTCAATATTCAAAAACAAATGCTGTTTATCTTTAGAAACTTAAAAAGTACCAATAACCTGAAGATAAAACCAAAATATGCAACTGGTTTTAAGCCAGATGGCACATTTGGAATATGGACTTTGACCTCTCATTCTGTCCTCATATAAAAGATGCAACAAGCTAAGGAAATTCCTGAAAGAACTAAAATAAGTACTATGCAGATAAACTGCTACCTCGGGAAGGCATTCATTTGTTCATTCATTTAGTCTATTGAGTGCTTTATTATGTCTCAGGCACCATTCTAGGAGCTTGGGAAGTGTCAGAGAACCAAACAAACATGCCCACCTTCCAGTGCTTCCAGTGAAGTTCATACTTTAATCTTAACCCTAACAGACTCTGCTATAAGGCCACATTGAGAGAAGAGTAAAGCTGGAAAGAGGGTGGCCCAGGAAAGGAGGTCGCCTCTTACAGTGTCCCAAGACAGAAGGCATCAGGCCAAACTCCAGAACCTGTGTCTGAGGACCCTAGTGCCCTGAAGTCCAGTTCAGGTTGAAATTAGTACCCGGGAGCCCTGTGGGTCTATGAGGAGCACCAGGCTGTGGAGAATCCAGTGCAAGTGGGGAGGTGGAGAGGGGCTGGGCTGTCCTTCCTGGAAAAGAGCGCTCACGGCTCAGAGGCAAGCCCAGAGGACAGCTCCTGGTGTGAGGGGTGGACTGCTGGGGCCCGAGCCGCAGCTGGCGGAAGTCAGATCGACCCCAGGCTCCTCTGAGTAGCTAGCGGAAATGAAAACACAAGCAGGTGGAGCCTGACTGCGGCAGCTGCCGGAAGGGCCGGGAGAGCAGAGTGGAGGCCTGTGTGCAGAGAAGCTTGCTGCTGCCGCCAGAGCGTGTTTGCTCCTGTGTGGTTTCTAAATGATGTATGAGTCATTGCAGAAGATGTTTA
Source organism: Bos javanicus (assembly GCF_032452875.1). Taxonomy (NCBI): domain Eukaryota; kingdom Metazoa; phylum Chordata; class Mammalia; order Artiodactyla; family Bovidae; genus Bos; species Bos javanicus. Next base: position 107,726,116 of record NC_083874.1, read on the forward strand.
CAGTATATGAGTTGGAAATCATTCATACTGGAAATTTAAGTTTTATTAAAAAGAAAAGATCAGTGTGTTTTGAGGGGAAGGCTTGCCCAGATCACATCAGATCACTTGCTCAGTCGTGTCTGACTCTTTGCGACCCCATGAATCACAGCACGCCAGGCCTCCCTGTCCATCACCAACTCCCGGAGTTCACTGAGACTCAAGTCCATCGAGTCAGTGATGCCATCCAGCCATCTCATCCTCTGTTGTCCCCTTCTCCTCCTGCCCCCAATCCCTCCCAGCATCAGACTCTTTTCCAATGAGTCAACTCTTCGCATGAGGTGGCCAAAGTACTGGAGTTTCAACTTCAGCATCATTCCTTCCAAAGAAATCCCAGGGCTGATCTTCAGAATGGACTGGTTGGATCTCCTTGCAGTCCAAGGGACTCTCAAGAGCCTTGTCCAACACCACAGTTCAAAAGCATCAATTCTTCGGCACTCAGCCTTCTTCACAGTCCAACTCTCATATCCATACATGACCACAGGAAAAACCGTAGCCTTGACTAGATGAACCTTTGTTGGCAAAGTAATGTCTCTGCTTTTGAATATTGCTATCTAGGTTGGTCATAACTTTCCTTCCAAGGAGTAAGCATCCTTTAATTTCATGGCTGCAGTCACCATCTGCAGTGATTTTGGAGCCCAGAAAAATAAAGTCTGACACTGTTTCCACTGTTTCCCCATCTATTTCCCATGAAGTGATGGGACCGGATGCCATGATCTTCATTTTCTGAATGTTGAGCTTTAAGCCAACTTTTTCACTCTCCACTTTCAGTTTCATCAAGAGGCTTTTGAGTTCCTCTTCACTTTCTGCCATAAGGGTGGTGTCATCTGCATATCTGAGGTTATTGAGATTTCTCCCAGCAATCTTGATTCCAGCTTGTGTTTCTTCCAGTCCAGTGTTTCTCATGATGTACTCTGCATATAAGTTAAAGAAGCAGGGTGACAATATACAGCCTTGCCAAACTCCTTTTCCTATTTGGAACCAGTCTGTTGTTCCATGTCCAGTTCTAACTGTTGCTTCCTGACCTGAATATAGATTTCTCAAGAGGCAGGTCAGGTGGTCTGGTATTCCCATCTCTTGAAGAATTTCCCACAGTTTATTGTGATCCACACAGTCAAAGGCTTTGGCAAGTCAATAAAGCAGAAATAGATGTTTTTCTGGAACTCTCTTGCTTTTTCCATGATCCAGTGGGTGTTGGCAATTTGATCTCTGGTTCCTCTGCCTTTTCTAAAACCAGCTTGAACATCTGGAAGTTCACAGTTCACATATTGCTGAAGCCTGGCTTGGAGAATTTTGAGCATTGCCTTACTAGCGTGTGAGATGAGTGCAATTGTGCAGTAGTTTGAGCATTCTTTGGCATTGCCTTTCTTTGGGATTGGAATGAAAACTGACCTTTTCCAGTCCTGTGGCCACTGCTGAGTTTTCCAAATTTGCTGGCATATTGAGTGCAGCACTTTCACAGCATCATCTTTCAGGATTTGAAACAGCTCAACTGGAATTCCATCACCTCCACTAGCTTTGTTCGTAGTGATGCTTTCTAAGGCCCACTTGACTTCACATTCCAGAATGTCTGGCTCTAGGTGAGTGATCACACCATCGTGATTATCTGGGTCGTGAAAATCTTTTTTTTGTATTTCTTCTGTGTATTCTTGCCATCTCTTCTTAATATCTTCTGCTTCTGTTAGGTCCATACCATTTCTGTCCTTTATCGAGCCCATCTTTGCATGAAATGTTCCCTTGGTATCTCTAATTTTCTTGAAAAGATCTCTAGTCTTTCCCATTCTGTTGTTTTCCTCTATTTCTTTGCATTGATCGCTGAAGAAGGCTTTCTTATCTCTTCTTGCTCTTCTTTGGAACTCTGCATTCCGATGCTTATATCTTTCCTTTTCTCCTTTGCTTTTCACTTCTCTTATTTTCACAGCTATTTGTAAGGCCTCCCTAGACAACCATTTTGCTTTTTTGCATTTCTTTTCCATGGGGATGGTCTTGATCCGTGTCTCCTGTACAATGTCACGAACCTTATTACATAGTTCATCAGGCGCTCTATCTATCAGATCTAGGCCCTTAAATCTATTTCTCACTTCCACTGTATAATCATAAGAGGTTTGATTTAGGTCATACCTGAATGGTCTAGTGGTTTTCCCTACTTTCTTCAATTTAAGTCTGAATTTGTTAATAAGGAGTTCATGGTCTGAGCCACAGTCAGCTCCTGGTCTTATTTTTGTTGACTGTATAGAGCTTCTCCATATTTGGCTGCAAAGAATATAATCAATCTGATTTCGGTGTTGACCATCTGGTGATGTCCATGTGTATCCATGTGTAGAGTCTTCTTTTGTGTTGTTAGAAGAGGGTGTTTGCTAACCCTTAATTAATAATGATAGCTAAAAGATTAGACTAAGACATCAGAAGTAATTTTTCCCTTCCTAAGTTGTTATGGTAAATAAATAACTTTTCTATTTTTAAGGAAGTGTATTAGCTTGTGAGTATCTCATTTCTCTCATTTGGAAAATAAAGGTTTACTGTAGTTGTCTTCTTGGGAAATTGAAACATGATTTCAAATGGCTAACCTGTCATGCAGAAGAATTCGGATATTGTAATTATAGATGGAATGTTTGAGGGGCTTTTAGCAGGGAAATAAGATGAAATTTATTGGGGACACTGAACTACAGACTCTGGTTCATCATACGTTTATAGGTAGGATACAACAGAAGTATTCTCCAGAATTACCCACAGCCCGCTCTCTCCAGCCCTGACTCACCCCCATCTGTTTGTAAATGGGCTGATCCCTCCCCTTTGGGCCTTCACTGTCCCCTGGACTTTTGCTGACACCTTGCTGCTTCTGATGACTTCTGCCCCTGCAGGCTGGAGTTCTAATAACCAACACTCCAAAGTAGAGAAGAAAGCAAAGAGACTACAGTAAAGCTCTCCTTCACAGCCGTGCTTTCTTTCACTTGGCCTGGGCCATCCCACATTTACTTATGAAGCATGTTGATACAAGACTGGGTATGAGCTAGCTCAAGAAGCATAGGGATGAAAAATGAATACATATGTTAGAAGGGTGTTTTCACTGGCTGTCTTTTGGCTCTGTGTTTTCTGTTGTTGTAAATTTTTGTTTGATTGCTCTGGGTCTTCCCTGTTGGTGAGGGCTTTCTGCATTTGCAGCGAGCGGGTGCTGCTCTTCACGGCAGCGCACCGGCTTCTTGCTGTGGTGGTTCTCTTGTTGCGGAGCACAGGCTGCAGGCACGTGGGCTTTAGGAGACACAGCACGCGGGCTCAGTAGTTGTGGAGCCTGGACGTGGCTGCCCCGCAGCCTGTGGAATCCTCCTGGGCCAGGGGTCGAACCCATGTCCCCTGCATTGGCAGGCGGCTTCTTATCCACTCTCCCACGAGGGAAGACCTGTTCTGTGTTTTTGAAGTGTCCTCAAGTATGAATGGGCTTCCGAGGTGGCTCAGTGGTAAAGAATCGGCCTGCCAGTTCAGGAGATGGAGGAGTCCTGAGTTCGATCCCTAGGTCGGGAAGATCGCCTGGAGGAGTGTATGGCAACCCACTCCAGTATTCTTGCCTGAATCCCATGGACAGAGGAGCCTGGTGGGCCACAGTCCATGGGGTCACAGAGAGTCAGACATGACTTAGCGACTGAGCATGCAAGTGTGAATAGCACGTGCATACCACATACAAAATAATTTTGAAATGTTTCTCATAGTTATTCTCTAAGTCATACTCTTTTGAAAGACAATCTTGAGAGTAATGATAGCAATTACATTTATTTAGATTGTTATAGCTTCCAAATTACTCTTATAAACAGTCTCATTTGATCCTCTTAGAAACCAAGGGAGGTAATTATCACCATTTTATAGGTGAAAGAACAGAGGTTTAATGAGGACTCGTATGCTTTCAGAGCTTCCATCTAGGATTCCTAACCTTCATGTCCGTCCTTTTATCCCTGCATTGCAAAATCTGTTTACATCGATAAATTTAATACATCAAAAGAATGTTTTATTAAAACTGAATAATAGTTCAAACTCTTGAGTCTCCAGTCTGAACGTTAACTTACTTTTATTGTGTTTGTATAAAGCAAACAGCCTCTCAACTCTGATTATTACTAAGACAACCTGTAGTATTTTTATGGTCATAAAAGTAATTTTGATGTTGTCTATATGAAGTGAAGAAGCCTCATCCTTACATACCAGTCAGGTAATACAGGCTTTGCAATTTATCTGTACAATCTCATGCTGTAGCTTAAAATTTCCAAAGTCTGTTGGTTTCCTTGAGAGGAAGTATTTTTGAATTGTGTCTTAATTGAAATGGTTTTTCTGGGCTCCAAAATCACTGCAGATGGTGATTGCAGCCATGAAATTAAAAGAGGCTTATTCCTTGGAAGAAAAGTTATGACCAACCTAGACTGCATATTATAAAGCAGAGACATTTGTCAACAAAGGTCTGTCTAGTCAAGGCTATGGTCTTTCCAGTGGTCATGTATGGATGTGAGAGTTGGACTATAAGAAAGCTGAGTGCTCAAGAATTGATGCTTTTGAGCTGTGGTGTTGGAGAAGACTCTTGAGAGTCCCTTGGACTGCAAGGAGATCCAACCAGTCCATCCTAAAGGAGATCAGTCCTGGGTATTCATTGGAAGGACTGATGGTGAAGCTCCAATACTTTGGCCACCTGATGCAAAGAGCTGACTCATTGGAAAAGACCCTGATGCTGGGAAAGATTGAAGGCAGGAGGAGAAGGGGACGACAGAGGATGAGATGGTTGGATGGCATCACCAACTCAGTGGACATGGGTTTGGGTGGACTCCGGAAGTTGGTAATGGACAGGGAGGCCTGGCATGCTGCAGTCCGTGGGGTCACAAAGAGTTGGACACGACTGAGTGACCGAACTGAACTGAAACAGTAGCTTTTATAAACTACCTGGTCTGTTCAGTCGGCTCTGTGAGAGAGGGGGGCATAGAGAAGGAAGCCTCCAACCTAGAGCCAGTCCTGAGGGCTTCAGAGCTCTGCTCACGGCTTCCAGGGGAGGAGAGTGGGGGGCGGCATCAGAGGCCCCAGCTCTCCTTGACAGTGGCCAGTCAGGGGTTGCCCGCTCCACACCGTCGCTGACCCCCGAGGGTGAGCCGAGCCCAGGTAGTTCTGCCATGCTTGTACCTGGCCGGCTCTCATGCCGGGCCTCTGTTTCTCTGCTCAAGTGTCTCTGGAGCCTCTGTGAAGTCGTTAACCTTGGTCTGTCCTATAGGAATTCAGGGAAATAGAAGAGGAGGGTAAGGCTAGCTTCCAGCGATAGGGAACAGAGCCGTGGGGGAACCCAAGACAGTGTTCCATCTGATTAGTCTCTAAATGGATCTCAACAAAAATCCATCTCGTTAGTCACACACTGATCTAACAAGACTTTCACCCAGAGGTACTATAAACAGAAGTGCTAACCCCTGATGGCAAGGAGCCATAGACAGGGATAGGAAAATCAGAGGTGGTAAGAGGCTGAGCTTGGTGAAAGGTGCTCTTTATAGCGCCCTAGTGGCTTCAGCCCTGTGAGCAAAGAAGCAAATAAGGACACCAAAACCAATTTTCGATTCCACTCCAGTCCTTAGGGCCTAAAGTTTCCGTCAGGCCCAGTCCTCCACTTCTCCTCGGGAACTCGGCCCCCACCTGTGTAACTTGGGATGGACGTCCTGCCCTCCTGCAATGTCATCCTGAAGACATCACAGGCCTTCCGCCCAGCCCAGCCCTGGACCAAGGCACCGATGTCCTCTCCTGGTCCCTGCAGTCCACCTCAGGCCAGGAGGTTCCCTTTCACACTGAAACCGGAGGGACTTCTGCCTTGGGGGTGTAGGAGAGGATGTCACGTGTAGAGCTGGGGCAAAGGATATTCAGGAAAAGGAGGGTGGGGAAAAGAGCACCTGCTCTTGGTTTAAGGAAAGAGGGAAATACTTCGTCTCCCTAAATTGCCCATGGGATACTTGCAGGTCCTCAGAGGTTTCATCACTCATACTATTCATTGTGAATTTTCTTGCATGTTTCCTGTAGTTGGGCATTTCTTGTAGAGCCAGTAAATGGAAGAGAGATTCTGTGAGACCATGTTAACTAAAAGCCTTACTAGACTTAGCTACTGTCTCCAGAACTTCGGTTTTTCTTGTTTGAAGCAGTGCCGCTACCTCAAAAATTCCTCGTTTCTCCGATTCCTCCCAGTCTTCTAGGATACACTTAGCTCTCCCTGAGTTTCCATCTGATGTTTCACAGACCAGGGGCTGTGAAGTCACTTCCCATCTCTGAACAGTTAGGAGACTATGCTGGTTGTCTCAGCAAGCGATGAGGGCATGTCCTATGACACGTAGTGTGATTGCCAAGGGTGTTGAATTCGAGAGTTTTTTCCAGATGTAGAATAATGATAAATTATTGATGTGTAGAGTGAAGGAAAGGGAAGTGTCAAAGAAGATTTCAAGTATGTGTTTCTAATGTGAGTAGGGGGCCCATGGCAATCCATCAACCAAGATTGGGGGGAGGGTGGTCAAGACTGATGTTTTTTGAGATTGAAATATCTGTAGCCATCCAGGAAGAGGAATCTCGAAGAGTTCTGCTGAAGTAGTGGAGTGGGAAATATGAAACTGGGATGCTGGCATCAGCCTCCACTAATGCCGCTATGTGATCATTAAGGCCACGAAAGAGAATAGGAATCATACAATCACACAGAGCCGTGAAGGAGAATACAATAGCCCAAGGGGAGAGAAGAGAGACAGGTCTGGGCCAGAGCCACGTTTGAGCATAGGAAGAGGAGCCATTGAAAGACTCCAGAAGAGTACAAGGGGCCCGGATGGGTCAAGGGAGGTATAGATGGGCCTTGGGTCTTCTCTGTAATAATCAGCAGCTTCCTCATCTCCCACAGCCACCTTCTTGAATCTCTGTCTTGCTGCCAACAATGCCAAAGATTCCCTCTCCCACCCTGTACCCAAAAGGACAGGGCCGCTGTCTTCTCATAACTTAGGGAACCTAGTAAAGGACAGGAAAATCGTTCCTATTGAACAACCGAACGTTCCTATTGAACGCTCCTTTACCAAGGGAGCATTTTTAAGGAAACAAAGTTTGACCATCCCTTCAGATGTCAGAAGTGTTTTTTTTTTCTTTTTTCCCCATTTTTTCCCAGTAAGATTTAGAGGTTTTCTGGTTAAATCAATATAAAAATTGCCCTGGGTATGAAAGCAAGCCCTCCTCCCTTCATTTTTTTCTGGCTAGGATGTGTAGATATGGGAACACACATTTTGCTGACATGTTATGAAGCTTGGTATTTTGATAAATGGACCCGGGAACAAGAATTGATGGAAAACTTCTCACTTTTACAGTGGCGAGGTAAGTATCAGTTAGAAGGATGGGCAGCCAGGTAGCTGACAGGGTCTACACAGAGCTAGATGGATCGCAGTAAAAGCATGAATCACAGAGAGAACACTGCCATCCGTTACCAAGCTGACTTTCGAGTATGTTATTGAATCGTAGCAGAAATAAAGGACAAAACTTTTTTCTCTGACTCCCCGAAAAAGCTCAAATTGCAAATACCTTTAGTGCCTAGTAAGCAAAGCAGTGCTGCCTTATGTAATGTGAAGTATTGCTGTAGACAATGAAAGCGCTTAGGTTTTCTTTTTTTTTTTTTTTGCTGTTAGCAGATTAAGACTATTTTTATCCTGTGAATACAAAAACTGTATTCACGTTACATAAAAAAGGAAGGCATTATTTTAGTGGCTTTTAATAGTGATTCATATAAACCCTTAAATAGAAAACAAATGGGTTAAAGTAGAGCAGAATTATACCTATAAGAAAATTATATTTCCCTTTCCACTATATTGGATAATTACACAGACACAAATGAAGAAATAGTGCAAAACATATCCTTTCTGAAGCAATATTAAAGGCTTCTTGAACTGGCAGCTTACCACACATTAATCATAAGGTTGGTTCATTTCATGCTCATATTGGCCAAATTTTTCACATAAATCCCATGGGAAAGAGTTTGGCTGTCATTTGTAAGATGCATATCATCAGTGGTATTGGGGCACAGAAATATTGAAAAACAGTGTTAGGAACTAGAAAATACATCTTTTTAAAAATTATCATCAGAAAGCTATTGATGATTTTTTTTGAGAGAGCAGGGGAGAAAAATGACTAAATGCTAAACCCACTGAAATTATTTTGGTGTTTGATGCTGCCCCTTATGAAAGTTTCATACCTCAAATGCATTTTCCTTTAACACCCCTGTTAATGTTAGAAAAAGATTAAAGCCTTCTATCTTATAACTAGAAACATTAAGAATACATAGAAAGCGCCTTTCATCATCTGAGTCATCTGATCCTAGGGATGGACTGGGGGTAAAGGAGTGTTACGTGGTGGAGATAGACCTTCTTATCATCCAGGTGGAGAACTTGAGAGCGCAGCGTTCTCATAGCTCGTTTCTGCGCTTCGGCTCACGTCAGAATCCGCTGGCCCTGTGCTCCGTGACAGCTCCTCCTCTTCCACGTCTCTTGAGCATGTTGTGTTTAGAGACTTGGAGAAGTCTGTAGGAGCTGGCAGCTGCCTCCCTGTGGTCCCTGTAATGGCCTGCACCGAAGTCTAAGACTGCACGGAGGCCTCACTGGGCCAGCAGCCCAGGGGGCACAGGGGCCTCTCCTGTCTTGTGTTCCCAGCATATGAGTTCTCCGTGGCACTGGAGAGGACCTATTTCATGAGTATTAAAAAGAAAAGAGAACTTCTCATATTTTGAAAGTATAAATTAAACTTCCTTTCTCCATTTTCACACAAGCCATGTTGATGATATCCTGTTTCATCATGAGTATCTAAAGTATTTATTAGAAATAAGAAAAATTCACAGAAGTTTCAGGTCATAACATAATTGCAGATAAAGATAACATTTTTTCCCTCTGCATTGGACTTGATAGAAGCTTCACTAAGCCGGAAAGCCATCAGAGGTCCTGCAGATTGACTGCAAATATCAGCCATACTCCAGTCATCACAAAGGACAGGAAAGTTTTACCTCCTGTATCAGTTAGGGCAAGCTCGGTTATGCTGCAGTAACAAACAGCATGAGACTCTTAGGAACTTAAAGCAGCTGAATGTATTTCTCATGCAGTCCATCACGGATCAGAAAAGGAGCTCTGCTCACAGTCGTCACCCAGAGACAGAGCCTCTGGTTCTACCGTCGCAGGGGCAGGGAACTTGCGAAGTCATGGACTGGCTCTTCAAGTTGTTCCTAGACGTAACCGCCTTCACTTCTCACGTGTACTGACTACATCAAGTCACAGGGCAGTGCGTGAGCTCCACGTGGTGGGCGTGTATAACCCTCCTGCTGGGAGGAACACTGTGTATTCGTGCACAGCAGCACAGCAAGCGCACTGGCGGTTCTGCCTGCTGTGCCAGTGGAGTGTAGGTGCCTGAAAAGTTTGCTTGGTTTATTGTGGTTTTAAAAGCCACCAGCTTAGGCGTCTAGACACACATCAAGTGGACGAGGCCTTGGACTTCTTGGAATGCTCGCTCCAGTGTGGCTACTAGAGCAGGGATTCCAAGGTTATTTGGGTCCTGATTTGTTAGCACCAGTGAAATTTCCATGAAAAGTATCTCCTCGACCATGGATTTCACATAGTAGCTTTAGGCCGAGGGAATAAAAGCAGTAACAAGCGTCTCTGACAGGAGACTGAAAATAGAAGGAGGGCACAAGAGGCTACTCTAGGAACCTGTTTCCTTTCTGTTAGGGACTTAATGGGCTTTCTCACTAGGAACAGCTTTTTACCTGCGTTTTTGAAAACGTTAAATGCGTTGTCAGTGAACCGCAGTAGAGCATTTGAAAATTCAGTTCCACTTCTTTGTTTGCTCGACTTGTAATAATCTGACCCCAACTCCCTTCTCAGTCGTTTTAATTATTTAGATTATATGCATGGCAAGTGTGGGTATCTTGTTTAATGGTGAGTCACTGAGCAGGTGTGGGAATTAGACAAACAAGGAGGCTTCAGTCCGGGACGTTTTCATAAAAGAGGTAGATCTTTAGGGACTACAAAGTGGTTTGGAATTTTTAAATGACAAGAACTATACTTAAGGGAAATAAAAAAAATGGCATGGCTTCGTGAAGCATTTATTAAATAAGTGCTATAGTACAGACTGTGCAAGGTGTCGGGGATCCAAAGAAGAGTGAGAAATGATCTTCCCATGAAAGGCATTCAAAGCCTTTCCGAGCATACGGTATCAATGGGGGATCTGGGGAGGGAGATTTATTCAAAGGCTTCAGAAGGCAAATTCAGCTAATAAAAGTTGTCAGCTGAAGATGGACTAGAGAATACAGAGAAATTAAGAGCAGACTTCTAAGAGACTGTTCAGTATATATTAGTTCTGAGCACCTTTTGCACTTCATTTTGGCCTCTTCTGTGAAATCTAGAGTTTTGTATGAAAATGTGGGAAGCATAGCGTATTAGAATTGCAGAATGTGTTCCAGCAGTGAGTACTAAGGAAGCCAGGCTGTTCTGCCTCTTCAGTGTTAGAGAGACTGATGGGCAGACAGAACCAAAGTGGAGTTTGTTGTTGTTGCTGTTCTGTCACTAAAGGTGGGCTGTGGTTACTTGAGGACAGAGCAGCACCTGGGCATCACTTCGGGCCTCTCTGATTTAGGCAAGGGCCCAGCTACGCTGAGTGACCTGCTCCTGTTTCATTAGGAAGGAGTTCAGGGTTGGTGAGAAGCAGCAGCAGCTCTGTCATCCGGTTAGTATCTCGGACGGTTCACGTCCGCATTTGCAGCACTCCTGGGCACGTCGGGAAGGGCTGTATCAGAGAACCGCCCCGCTCGGACCACGTCCACCGGGGGTGCAGAGCAAAGAGCTTGTTCTGTGCGATAACATGCTTGACTGTAAGTTGTCTTCTTGCCAACCTGAAAGACAGATTGCCTCATCAGTCTTCCGAGTATTGAATGAAAGAAAGAATCAGCAAAAACCTTTGGGGAAAATCAGAGCCCTAGCTAAGATCCAGTGTGAATAAATTTTCCTTTACCATATTTTATTTAACTTCCCTTTAACTTATTTTATTTAACTTTCCTTCAACTTCCCTTTCCTTTAACTTATTTCTCATCTCAGACCCTTCTACCAGCCTGACTGCCACTTACACTTCAAAATTCCCAGATCTCCTCGCCTTCTCAGCCATCACCTCCTTGGAGGCCTTCCTGTCAACCCTGTTAAAATCACCTCCTCCTCTCCCCTTACACTCTGTATTCCTACCAGCTCCTTTTCCCTAGTAACAGACACAGCTGTCAGCAACTGTATTACTTAATTACTTGCTTACTGTCCGTGTGTCAAACTAATCTGTAAGCTCCATGAGGAAAGGAATACATCCTATTTACTGTTGTATCTCAATAAATATTTGTTGAATTTTCAAAGCCATTACTCACCGTAAGTGCCTGATACAGGAAAACATAGTTTTCTTAGGGAAGGCGATTCATATAGATGAAGTAGAGAGCTGTCTAAGCCTTGAGTCTCTTCTCTGCCCTTTTTTTTTTCCCCGATACTTTTCCTTCTACCATTTTTTACTGATAATTGTTTTTATGAGAGTAAATAGTATTAAAATATTGCTAATTTTAGAATTAAACATCAGAATAGTTCCCCGTGTCTCAGAGATTGTGGGGGGTCCTTTGTAAAAATGGGCAAATATTCCTTCTCTGCCGGTGGGGCCTCTGACTAGCCGTGGGCCTCGTCAGAGACTCGCGCCTTCTGTGTGCAGTGAGGAACCCGGACGGAATTCTTCAGGGCCTTCCGCCCTGTAGCATCGTATGTGATCACCTCCATCTGGGTGATCTTTTCTCACCTCAGTTATATCCCTAAAAGTGGGAATATCTGAGAAATGAGATTTGTTTATTATTTGGGGGCTTTGTTTTAGTTTGGTTTGTTTTTCCTGCTGATCTAGCCAGAACAGGAAGGTTGTTTATCGGTGGGGTTTTTTTGGAGGGACGGGTACTGCATGGCTTAAAAGATCTTGGTTTCCAGGGCTCAAACCCAGGCCCCAGCAGGGTAAGTGTCAAGTCCTAACTGCTGGGCTGTCAGGGAATTTCCCAGAAAAGCCTTTTAAGGACCTGGTCCATTTCCCTGCATTCCTGGAATCACAAAGGCCAGAGAGCTGCTGTTAAATGTAGTTTGGGCCCGACAAGGACACAGTGTTTCAAGAGCTTACTGCATCTGGAGATCAAGAGAGGAAGTATAACGAATATGGAAACAAATGTGAATACCTTTTGTATTCATTCTAATTCCACATTAAGAAAACTGGAGAATAGGAGAATAAATATATTGAGTTTGTAACAGTGTCTCTCTAATTCTTCGGTGAGTAGTCTTCAAGTTGTGGAGAGACAAGTCTGTTGTTTTTATTCATCAGATCTCCTTTTCCTGGTTTATTTTTTCAGGAAGCTCAGATAATCTGAGGAGGATTGTTTATTGATTGAAAACCTAACTGAACTTCTGTTGTCATGTTTCTTATAGACAGGAGTGCACGTTTGTGTTCATAGTGTGCAGCGAGCAGCTACAGAAAGCTCTGCCTGGCCAAAGGCGGTTTCTCCCTGCAATGTAAACGTTCTCACAGCTCCAGGGTTGCACATACGCATACCACTAACTACCCAGCGTGTCCCGAGACAAGGTGACCCTCACACGAGCCTGCGCAGTCAAAAGAGGAACTGGACTGTCTCCCCAAAGGAATTATTCTCTTTGAAATCTCCAGCAGACATCTCCTTATAGAGCTTTACTGCAGTGACATAGAGAAGGAAAAGTGAAAGTGTTGCTCAGTCATGTCCAGCTCTGCATTCCCATGGACCTTAGCTTGCCAGACTCCTCTGTCCATGGAATTTTTCAGGCAAGAATACTGGAGTGGATTGCCATTCCCTTCTCCAGGGGATCTTCCCGACCCAGGGATTGAACCCACATCTCCCACACTGCAGGAAGATTTTTTTAGTATCTGAGTCACTATATGAAAAAAAATTTTTTTTAACATCCTGATAAGGAAACAAGATGTGTAAAATTATTTTTCATATGATTTTATGAAGCTAAGTTTACCTTCAAATAATGTGCTTCAGTGCTTTATGTTTGCTTTACAAATATGTTCTTGCCTGAGTTCTAAGCATTCTCCTCAGATCAGATCAGATCAGATCAGTCGCTCAGTCGTGTCCGACTCTTTGCGACCCCATGAATCACAGCACGCCAGGCCTCCCTGTCCATCACCAACTCCCGGAGTTCACCCAGACTTACGTCCGTCGAGTCCGTGATGCCATCCAGCCATCTCATCCTCTGTCGTCCCCTTCTCCTCCTGCCCGCAGTCCCTCCCAGCATCAGACTCTTTTCCAGTGAGTCAACTCTTTGCATGAGGTGGCCAAAGTACTGGAGTTTCAGCTTTAGCATCATTCCTTCCAAAGAAATCCCAGGGCTGATCTCCTTCAGAATTGACTGGTTGGATCTCCTTGCAGTCCAGGGGACTCTCAAGAGCCTTCTCCAACACCACAGTTCAAAAGCATCAATTCTTTGGCACTCAGCCTTCTTCACAGTCCAACTCTCACATCCATACATGACCACAGGAAAAACCATAGCCTTGACTAGATGGACCTTTGTTGGCAAAGTAATGTCTCTGCTTTTGAATATGCTATCTAGGTTGGTCATAACTTTCCTTCCAAGGAGTAAGTGTCTTTTAATTTCATGGCTGCAGTCACCATTTGCAGTGATTTTGGAGCCCAGAAAAATAAAGTCTGACACTGTTTCCACTGTTTCCCCATCTATTTCCCATGAAGTGATGGGACCAGATGCCATGATCTTTGTTTTCTGAATGTTGAGCTTTAAGCCAACTTTTTCACTCTCCACTTTCAGTTTCATCAAGAGGCTTTTGAGTTCCTCTTCACTTTCTGCCATAAGGGTGGTGTCATCTGCATATCTGGGGTTATTGAGATTTCTCCCAGCAATCTTGATTCCAGCTTGTGTTTCTTCCAGTCCAGTGTTTCTCATGATGTACTCTGCATATAAATTAAATAAACAGGGTGACAATATACAGCCTTGATGAACTGCTTTTCCTATTTGGAACCAGTCTGTTGTTCCATGTCCAGTTCTAACTGTTGCTTCCTCACCTGCATACAGATTTCTCAAGAGGCAGATCAGGTGGTCTGGTATTCCCATCTCTTTCAGAATTTTCCACAGTTTATTGTGATCCACACAGTCAAAGGCTTTGGCATAGTCAATAAAGCAGAAATAGATGCTTTTCTGGAACTCTCTTGCTTTTTTAATGATCCAGCAGATGTTGGCAATTTGATCTCTGGTTCCTCTGCCTTTTCTAAAACCAGCTTGAACATCTGGAAGTTCACGGTTCACATATTGCTGAAGCCTGGCTTGGAGAATTTTGAGCATTACTTTACTAGCATGTGAGATGAGTGCAATTGTGCAGTAGTTTGAGCATTCTTTGGCATTGCCTTTCTATGGGATTGGAATGAAAACTGACCTTTTCCAGTCCAGTGGCCACTGCTGAGTTTTCCAAATTTGCTGGCATATTGAGTGCAGCACTTTCACAGCATCCTCTTTCAGGATTTGGAATAGCTCAACTGGAATTCCATCACCTACACTAGCTTTATTCATAGTGATGCTTTCTAAGGCCCACTTGACTTCACATTCCAGGATGTCAGGCTCTAGGTCAGTGATCACACCATCGTGATTATCTGGGTCGTGAAGATCTTTTTTGTACAGTTCTTCTGTGTATTCTTGCCATCTCTTCTTAATATCTTCTGCTTCTGTTAGGTCCATACCATTTCTGTCCTTTATCGAGCCCATCTTTGCATGAAATGTTCCCTTGGTATCTCTGATTTTCTTGAAGAGATCTCTAGTCTTTCCCATTCTGTTGTTTTCCTCTATTTCTTTGCATTGATCGCTGAAGAAGGCTTTCTTATCTCTTCTCGCTATTCTTTGTAACTCTGCATTCAGATGTTTATATCTTTGCTTTTCTCCTTTGCTTTTTGCTTCTCTTCTTTTCACAGCTATTTGTAAGGCCTCCCAGACAGCCATTTTGCTTTTTTGCATTTCTTTTCCATGAGGATGGTCCTCACCCCTCCTTAAATGACTCATTTATGCTTTGCAATACATGGCATCAGCCAGTGCTTGGTATCTTTCCATGGAGGCAGACCCAGGGGCCATCCTGAGGGCTGGCAACATCTAACATTCAGAAGCAAAATAGTGCTTTCCAGGGGACCTTTATTCAAGTGAGGTAGAACATTTTCTGAGATTATTCTGAGGTTGGGTTTTTGGGGTTTTTTTGAGATTTGTAGACGAGAGAGGCTGTATACATAGAAACTGTTGTTACTGGAACTTTATTATTGTCGCATTGATACTGCATTTCCCAGGAAATGTATGTTAATGTGTTTCTGCCTGCTTTTTTTTAAGGCCTTGAGTAAATGGGCTGAAGTTATTTGGCTGCCTGCAAAACAGACCTTACAGTTTATAAACTGTATATTATTATGTTTAGAAAAACAATAATAGTCTCTCAGAACTTTGTATAAATAACAGAGAGATAGAGAAACTTAGGTGGTTTACATCTCAGTATTTACTTTTTAATATATGTACAGGTAACATACCAGGAAAGCAATGACAAACTATATGGTATGTTCCTCAGGAAAATTAAGAACACTTTTTCATCATAATTATATGACAATAAACAACAAAAGAGGGAGTCTGGTTTATATTTTCAGCCAAAATATCTTTAGTTTTCAGCACTTTTCTAGGAGTTTTAAAATATTTTTCAGCCATGAAGTAGAGACTTAGGTCCAGCCCCTTCCATCTCAGAAACAAAAGTAGAAAACTCCTGATGTCATCCAACTGTCAGTAGAGAGATTAAATATCTGTATTCCAAGGCTGCTGACATGAGTACTAGTATTGACTACTAATCCGTTCATGCTTATAGCATATCTATCTATATCTCTTCTTTCATTTTCATAATTGTTTTACCTGGCTTTTTTTTTTTTTACCTTTCTACCTACGGTAACATTTACTTATATGTTAGAATTTCTAAACTATGTTTTTGTGACATTCATCCATGCATTCAACCTGTTCAAAGTACCTATGATTTGTAAGGCATCATATATAATTATGTGTGCTTCAAAAAGACACAAAGTCCTTCCCAACCCACATGTCACAGATGAAGTAGTGACAGAGTGAACGGCAGCGTTTAAAGGATGCTCCATATGGCGAGTATGGCATTGATTGGCACAGCTCAGCTCTCCATGTTGCATGCGTCATTATCTCAGAACTGATGGGCTGGGAAGAAGTGCAAAGGAGACTGTTTTAAAAAGCAGAGAGAAGTCTTTGAAAATGTATCAAAGGATTCAGTAATGTGATAAAGGAGCAATTAAGAGACAATTGATGTTTTGTTTTAAACAGTGAGAATATAATTGAGACCAAAGTGTTGGGAAAATATATATGAGACAGATGATATCTTTTACTCATAAAGACTATTTATAAATGAATAAAAAGTAAACAACTCAGTGGAAACATTGGTAAAGCAATGAAAAGGCAATTGAAAAATGACGAAAAGGTTATTCACAGAAAAATGATGATGCAAATGCCCCTCCAAAATAGGAGAATTTAACACATGAATATATTTAAAGTTGTAACATATTTGAAAAAATGTTAAAGTCCCATAGTCATAAAAAATGCAAGTTAAAAATTAATATCATTTTTCTCTTGCACATTGGAAAGAATTGAAAAGCATGCTGTGAATCCATGTACAGACATGCATACGGCCCTGGTGGGAGTGCAATTGCACAGCCTCTTTGGGCCATAACTTTAGAATATGTCCCTGAAGTCATGCAGGTTTGTTTGCTTCATCCCAGATATTCCACTTTCATTAATATACTCTGTGAAACCAGCTACAGAAGAGCAAGAGGATGTGTGTGACCACACGTTCCTTGCAGCCTTATTCATGATAGCCCAACAAGGAATGGAAAGATCTGGGAAAATAAACCAAAATGCCCAATGATTTAGTGTTAGTTACAAATTATGCCCATTCAGATCAGATCAGATCAGATCAGTCGTTCAGTCGTGTCTGACTCTTTGCAACCCCGTGAATCACAGCACACCAGGCCTCCCTGTCCATCACCAACTCCCGGAGTTCACTCAGACTCACGTCCATCAAGTCAGTGATGCCATCCAGCCATCTCATCCTTCGACGTCCCCTTCTCCTCTTGCCCCCAATCCCTCCCAGCATCAGAGTCTTTTCCAATGAGTCAACTCTTCGCATGAGGTGGCCAAAGTACTGGAGTTTCAGCTTCAGCATCATTCCCTCCAAAGAAATCCCAGGGCTGATCTCCTTTAGAATGGACTGGTTGGATCTCCTTGCAGTCCAAGGAACTCTCAAGAGTCTTCTCCAACACCACAGTTCAAAAGCATCAGTTCTTCGGCGCTCATTAGTGGAACACAAATGCTGACATTAGACTTTTTTTGATGTCATACACATTTATATGGTTAAGCAGAGTAGAGGCACCTCGTACATACACTTGAGTGCCGGAATCTGTAATAGCTCATTTACCTAACATGCGATTAATCAGCAACTCCAGCTATCCACAGCACAGTTAAGAATGGGAAATACTCCATGAAAGAACTCTGAAGTCTAAATAAATTGCATAAAATCCCCAGCATAGAAACTCCCACACTTTTGAAATGGGAGTTTTCCTTTGGAGCATCTTTATTTTTAACCTCAAACATAAGCCTCTTAAGTTTGTTTTTCAAGTTCTCACAAAGTTGAATTAGCAAATTAGAAAAGACCATGGCAAGAGTGTAGACCAGGAAGAGAAGAAACAGGTACTTTGATAAAACAGACAAGACAGAACAAGAAGGAATCAATATTCTCAAAGCAGCAGATAGCAAGTGAGAAGAAACCTTCTTACTTTTTAACAGTTTAAAAAATATATGTATTTTATGTTGGAGTATAGTTGTGTTACTTTCAGCAATATATCTTATATATATCTTTAAAGTGATACTTGTTTTAATCACTATCATTAGTACTCTCCATGCATATAAATTTACCTAGAAGCTAGTAAAAATGATGTTTCGGGTGTCTTTGCTCTTTTGTTATTATTAGAACAATCTGTAATCTATTTGTGACATCGTAATCATTACACCTTGAAGTAGAGCCCACTGCGAATTTCTCATACTTATCTCTTAATCATCTAACAGGGTGTTTAAAATAGTTCAAGATAATCAAAATGACATTTTACAAAGTGGCTATTATACTGGAAATAAGTGATGGACTCTATAAAATAATGAATTATAGACAAGTATTTGGAAAGCTTGTATCTTCAACTATTTTTTTTTCCCTTTGAAAATGGAAAACTAGTCTAAAATGTCCCTGCTGGACAGAAAATTGTTATAATTCATTGAATGATACTTTCCTGCTATGCTATACATTTTTGATGGAGGTTTCAAAAATTTTTTAAAGAACATTGTCTATATTTGTTTTTTCTATTTTTGCATGTTAGTAGATCCATGGACAGAGGGAGGAGCCTGGTGGGCTGCAGTCCTTAGGGACACAACTGAGCATCTCAGCGTTAGTGGTCATATTTTTTTCAAAGACCACATTGAGACATAAGAACTAGAATTGCAAGTTTCAATTCGGTCAAACTGAATATATGGTAAGACTTCTAAGTTCAACTTTAAAATTAGGTTGTCTGTTTTACATAGAATATACTGAATTATCACTTCAAAGACCATAATAAGGACTCTTGTTTAACAGAAGAAAAAAATGTGGATTGGTAAATTTACAAACTGGTACAAAAGCTATCTGTTGTTTTCAGTCACCAAGTCGTGTCTGACTCTACAACCCCATGGGCTGCAGCACGCCAGGCTCCTCTGTCCTCCACTATTTCTTGGAGTCAAACTCATGTCCATTGAGCCACTGATGCTATATAACCATCTCATCCTCTGTCGTCCCCTTCTCCTCCTGCCTTCAGCCTTTCGCATCATCAGGGTCTTTTCCAATGAGTTGGCTCTCTACATCAGGTGGTCAAAGTGTTGGAGCTTCAGCATCAGTCCTTCCAATGAATGCTGCTGCTAAGTCACTTCAGTCGTGTCCGATTCTGTGCGACCCCATAGACGGCAGCCCACTAGGCTCCTCTGTCCCTGGGATTCTCCAGGCAAGAACACTGGAGTGGGTTGCCATTTTCTTCTCCAATGCATGAAAGTGAAAAGTGAAAGTGAAGTCGCTCAGTCGTGCCCAGCTCTTAGCGACCCCGTGGACTGCAGCCTACCAGACTCCTCCATCTATGGGATTTTCCAGGCAAGAGTACTGGAGTGGGGCGCCATTGCCTTCTCCATCCTTATCTTTTAGCCACTGCCATTTTGAACTCTGTTGCCCTATTCTAACTACCTAACATTCGCCCCTCAAGAGATGGGAGGCCCAATTCTTTGGGAATAGGGGCGTTGAGGTCTTTCTGACTACTTCCTGCTGAACTGGGATGGCGAGGGGTATTGGGCCTCCCCCTTTTGCTAGTCTCAGGCCTCAGAGTCCTCATAGCGGTGTCCATTTAAGGGTGAGTGGTATTTTCCATGGTAGGCTGTAGTTTTGTATCTTTGTTGAACTGGGACCACATCTTATAGCTTGTTGACCTTAACTGGAGGTCAGAGCTGCGTGAGCTTTCTGCTGAGCTCGTTTTTCGCTGTCCTGGTCTCCAGCACGATAGGCCTCTTGTCAGTTCCCTTGCACTGGGTTTTCTTTGCATTCTGCGCTGAGTTGGGCTCCTGCTGTTCTTGGCTTCCTCCTTGCAGGGGCTGTGCGGAGGTTGTTTCAGTCAGGTTAAATCCAAGTCAGGGCACCAGAGATGTCAGGCGAGTGTATGGTTTTCGGTTCTTGTCTCGTCACAACGACGGTTTGGAGCAACGGACATTAAAGCCCTCGGTGCATCACAGCTCTTGGGTCTTGAACAAACCATGTCATAGCTCTTAGACAAATCAGTGTTACAGCTCTATTTTATTTAGAAGATAGCGGGAGAATCCATCCCCGAAGAAGAGAAGAGAGTGGAGGAACGTGCCAGCTTGTGTGCGTGGTGGGGATGGGGGGCGGCGGTGGGTAGAGAGAGAAAGCGAGAGAGAAAGAACCTATGCATGCAGGAGAGAGAGAGTTCCAATGAATATTTCAATGAATATTCAGGGTTTATTTCCTTTAGAATTGATTGGTTTGATCTCCTTGCAGTCCAGTGGACTCTCAAGAGTCTTCTCCAACACCACAGTTTGAAAGCATCAATTCTTTGGCACTCAACCTTCTTTATGGTCCAACTCTCACATCCATACATGACTATTGGAAAAATCATAGCTTTGACTATATGGACCTTTTTTGGCAAAGAGATGTCTCTGCTTTTCAACACACTGTCTAGGTTCCTCATAGCTTTTCTTCTAAGGAAAGCATCTTTTAATTTCATGGCTGCAGTCAAATCCACAGTGATTTTGGAGCCCAAGAAGATAAAATCTGTCATGGTTTTCATTTTTCCCCATCTATTTGCCATGAAGTGATGGGACTGGATGCCATGATCTTAGTTTTTTGAATGTTCAGTTTTAAGCCAGCTTTTGCACTCTCCTCTTTCACCTTCATGAAGAGGCTCTTTAGGGCCTCTTTGTTTTCTGCCATTAGAGAAGTATCAGCAGCATGACTGAGGTTGCTGATACTTCTCCCGTAACCTTGATTCCAGCTCGTGATTCATCCAGCCCGGCATGTTTCATGATATACTCTGTGTAGAAGTTAAACAAACAGAGTGACAATATACAGCTTTGACATACTCCTTTCTCAATTTTGAACCAGTCCATTGTTCCATGTCCAGTTCTAACTATTGCTTCTTGACCTGCATACAGGTTTCTCAGGAGGTAGGTCAGGTGGTCTGGTATTCCCGTCTCTTTAAGAATTTTCCACAGTTTGTTGTGATCCATACAGTCAAAGGCTTTCTTGTGTGAATGAAGCAGAAGTAGATGTTTTTCTGGAGTTCCCTTGCTTTCTCCATGATCCAGTGAGTGTTTGCAGTCTGATCTCTGGTCCCCCTGCCTTTTCTGAACCCAGCTTGTACATCTGGAATCTCTTGCTTCATGTATGGTTGAAGCTTAGGTTGAAGGATTTGGAACATTACCTTGCTAGCATGTGAAATAAGTGCAACTGCATGGTAGTGTGAACATTATCTGACACTGCCTTTCTTTGAGATTGGATTAAAAAAATGACCTTTTCCAGTCCTGTGGTCACTGCTGAGTTTTCCAAATTTGCTGGCATATTGAGTGCAGCACTTTCATAGCATCATCTTTTAGGATTTGAAATAGCTCAGCTGGAATTCCGTCACCTCCACTAGCTTTGTTCATAGTAATGGTTCCTAAGGCCCACTTGACTTCCCACTCCAGGATGTCTGGCTGTAGGTGAGCGATTACAACATCATGATTATCTGGGTCCTGAAGATCTTATTTGTGTAGTTCTTCTGTGTATCCTTGCCACCTCTTTTTAATCTGTTCTGCTTCTGTTAGATCCTTGCTGTTTCTGTCCTTTATTGTGCCCATCATGGTATGAAATGTTCCCTTGTTATCTCCAGTTTTCTTGAAGAGATCTCTAGTTGTTCTCGTTCTGTTGTTTTCCTCTATTTCTTCACATTGATCACTGAAGAGGGCTTTCTTATCTCTCCTTGCTATTCTCTGGAACTCTGCATTCAGTTGGGTATTTTTCCCTTTCTCCGTTGCCTTTGACTTCTCTTCCTTTCTCAGCTATTTGTAAGGCCTCCTCAGACAGCCATTTTGCCTTCTTGTGTTTTTTTCCTTTGGGATGGTTTTGGTCACCTGTACAGTGTTACGAACGTCCATCCACAGCTCCTCAGGCACTTTGTCTACCTGGTCTGTCAACTGCGCTGTTTAATCGTGAGGGACTCCATTTAGGTCACACCTGAATGGTGTAGTGCTTTTCCCTGCTTTTTTCAATTTAAGCCTGAATTTTGCCATATGGAGCTCATGATCTGAGCCACAGTCGGCTCCCGGTCCTGTTTTTGCTGACTGTATAGAGCTTCTCCATCTTTGGCTGCAAATAATATAATCAATCTGATTTTAGTACTGACCATCAGGTGATGTCCATGTGTAGAGTCGTCTCTTGTGTTGTTGGAAGAGGGTGTTTGCTATGACCAGTGCGTTTTCTTGGCAAAACTCTCTTAACCTTTGCCCTGCTTTATTTTGTACTTCAAGGCCAAACTTTACTTTTACTCTGGATGTCCCTTGTCTATTGTATTCCAATTCCCTATGGTGAAAAGGACATCTCTTTTTGGTTTTAGTTCTAGAAGGTCTTGTAAGACTTCACAGAACCGGTCAGTTTCAGCTTCTTCAGCATTACTGGTGAGGGGGTGTAGACTTGGATTACTGTGATGTTGAACGGTTTACCTTGGAAACAAACCGAGATCATTCTGTCATTTTTGGGATTGCACCCAAGTACTGAATTTCGGACTCTTTTGTTGACTATGAGGGCTACTCCATTTCTTCTAAGGAATTCTTGCCCACAGTAGTAGGTGTAATGGTCATCTGAATTAAATTGACCCATTCATGTTCATTTTAGTTCACCGATTCCTAAGGTGTTGATGTTCACTCTTGCCATCTCCTGCTTGACCACATCCAGTTTACCTTGATTCATGGACCTGACATTCTAGGTTCCTGTGCAATCCTGTTCTTCACAGCATCGGGCTTTACTTCCACCACCAGACATATCCACAACGGGGCATGGTTTCCACTCTGTCCCAGCCTCTCCATTCTCTCTAGAGCCATTTCTCTGCTCTTCCCCATAGCACATTGGACACCTACTGACCTGGGGCCTCGTCTTCTATTGTCATGTTGTTTTGCCTTTCACACTGTTCATGGGGTTCTTGAGGCAAGAATGCCAAAGCTACAGACACACACTTACCCAGGTAAAAGATGAAAAAATATGCAAAGTTATAAAACATGTCAAGGGTGTGTAATTTCTGTTTTGCTTTCACTAATAGGAGACACTTTCCTTCATTGATGGATTAAGGCATTTCAGTAGCCAAAATTAGTGAACTTGACCCCGGAAGAAATTTCTCCAGCAAAGAAACCTTTATAAATTCATGTTGTCATTACTTTAACAGCTGTCATCTTCTGTCAGAAAAGTTACAATAACTGTGGTCAATGCATAATCTGACATCATCTCAAAACAGAGTTCATATTTCTGATGTTTCAGAGACAGTCCTATGGACATGTTTTACAGACATTCAGAAAGATTTTCCAGGTCTCATCCCAAGTTGATTTCTAAAATCAGAAAGCAAATGATTGCATTATTTTAGCTCCTTATAAAGTGTCTTCCAATGTATGGTTTACTGTGATATCTCCTGTTCTGAGGGAAAATCAATATAAGGATTGTCAGTTTGTACAGCTTTTCTGAAATTTTGCAGTAACCATAGTTGAAGATGGTCAAGATCATTTATCCTAGGGGCTAAACACATGAGTTTAGTTCCAATGTGCTATCTTTCACCTTAGAAAAGTCTCTTCAGCTATTAGAACCTCAAAAATTAAGGTCTCAGCCCCAAAGTATTGTGTACAGTTTGACTGGGAGCAGCAGAAAGCATCAGCTAGCAGAGGAGCAGTGAATGAGTCTCTTCTCAGTGATCTTCCTTGCTGACGTCAACAGATGTTTCCTCTAGTCACTGTTTTATAGTTAAGGGTCTCTAGGTTTCCAGAAACTAGCAAGAGTACTGACACTTATATTTGTGGAAAGTGGCAAAATCACAGACTCTTGGAAAGTTAGGTAGGTCCAGCCTGCTTAAGAGTTTAGTTCTTAGAAGTCTGCCACTTGGAATCAGAAAACAGGTGTAACAGATGTTTGGTCATCATACATCTTCTCATCAGATGTCAGGGATGTCTATATAACATTTCTGAACGTTTACCAGAGGTATGAAAACTGAAGGAATAGGAAAAAGCCTCCAAAGATTGTACCATATTTGTTTTGCTGCTGGAGGGCATCATCATGCTTGCATGCTGGAGGGGACTATTACACGCAAGGTGATCTTTACAGTATATAAGGTGAGCACTTTTGAACTGATTTCTGTGTTCCATATGACTGGGGAAGATAGAATAAATAATTCAAAAATAAAAGGAGGAGAGAAATCTTTTTATAGTAAATAAAAAATAAGCAAAACCCATGTCCATAAGATGAAAATGGTAAAATCGGTAGGTTTAAGAATACAGGGAGTAGAAACTTATATCCAGTAGCACCTACTATTCGTATTTAGGGGTTCCCTGATAGCTCAGACAGTAAAGAATCTGCCTGCAATGCAGGAGATCCAGGTTCGATCTCTGGGTCAGGAAGATTCCCCTGGAGGAGGAAATGGCAACCCACTCCAGTATTCTTGCCTGGATCATCCCCACAGACAGAGGAACCTGGTGGGCTACAGTCTATGGGGTCGAAAGAGTCGGACACGACTGAGCAACTGACACACACACTGTTCATATTTGGAAAAGAAAAGGAAGAAGAGTAGTTTAAGACGTCATTCTTACTTAGACATGTTTACGTCAGACTTTAGAAAGTCATTTCCACAATTTTCAGAGAAAGGAAAAGTACTATTCAACATCTGAATTACTTTCCGGTTGCTGTTATAACATCACCACAAACTTATTGATGTAATGCAACACAAATGTATTCTCTTAGAGTTCTGAAGGTTAGAAGTTCAAAGTGCTCTCGCGGGGCTGCAGGCAAGGTGTTGGGGCTGCACTCCTGCTGGGGTCAAAGTGCTCTCGCGGGGCTGCAGGCAAGGTGTTGGGGCTGCACTCCTGCTGGGTGTTCCGGGGAGCGTGTCTCCTTGCCTTTGCCAGACTCCTGAGGCCGCCGCATTAATAGTTCAGGGCCCCTCTCTCAGTCTGCAAGGTGCATCACTCCAACTCTGCTTGTAGTGTTTTATCATATTCCCTTTTTCTGAATGGCCTTACTGCCGCCTCCTCATAAGGCTGCGATTACACTGAGCCTGACCAGATAATCTGGGATTACGTCCCCAGCTCAAAATCTCAAATCCCTTTGCCACGAAAGGTAACATATTCACAGGTTTCAGGGTTTAGGACAAGGATATCTTTGAGAATAAGAGATGACTAAATTATTCAACCTATTTTAGCATCTTAAAATCCTAAAGGGAGAAAAATGACTCAATTGGATCAGGAGCCCTTCAAAACTAAAATTTGGAAATAAAAATGAAAAATGCTATATTAGCTAGGAAAAGTTAAACTATGCTGCAGTAATACAGAAATACTACATCTCAAGGGCTTACTGCCTAAAAGAGTATTTCTTGCTAATGGGACATCTGTCATAAGTCCCGTACCTGTAGAGCAGCTCCCTTCCCAGCAGTGACCTGGGGATCAGGGCGGTTTCAGCTTATGCCTCCGCCATTGCAGGGTGTGCCGTGGTCACCAGGGCGAGAGGAGAGCTGGGTGGCTGGAGGGGAGCTTTTTACCCCCTGAGCCCAAAGGTGACGCGTGCCACACATTCCTTTGTCATGTGGCGAAGAAGGCAGTCTTCCCCATGTTCGGAATGAAAGAACCAGATACTGATGTGTTAATATCTTAAGTAACTGATATGTTACTGCCTAAGATACTTTCTAGTGAGAAACTCTGTAAAAACAGCATCAGCAGGTTAAAAATTAAAATGAGCTGAAGCTATTGAAAATACGAAACATAATCAAAATAAAAACCTGGATTTCTGGTGGAGAGTAATGCTCAGACCAGGGAGAATAGAGCCAGTTCTTCTTGGGTAAGATGTGATCGTTTTAGCAAGTGACAGGGCAAGTTAGGAGAGAACAGAAAAGGGTCCAACATTGTTAAGAGGTCCTCCCAGTTCAGCAGTGATAAGAAAGTACCAACATAACTGCTTAGAATGAGTTTTCTGGCTGAGGCGAATCGCAGCCCAGGGTACAAAGAAAACCCAACAATAAGATAACTAAATTGGAAGGACTGATGGTGAAGCTGAAACTCCAATACTTTGGCCACCGGATGTGAAGAACTGACTCATTTGAAAAGACCCTGATGCTGGGAAAGGTTGAAGGCAGGAGGAAAAGGGAACAACAGAGGATGACATGGTTGGATGGCATCACCGACTCAATGGACATGGGTTTGAGTAAACTCTGGGAGATGGTGATGGACAGGGAGGCCTGGCGTGCTGTGGTTCATGGGGTCACAAAGAGTTGGACACGACTGAGCGACTGAACTGAACTGAAACTGTTGGTGGTGATATAAAAACTCACAGAGAACAGATAATGAGCTGAAACAGTATACAATCTGCAAAGACTGTCTTGATTATTCACATGAATGAAAACTTAAATTGAATTTTGTACCAGTAAGCTCAATGATGCCCTCTTGAAATCCTCAAATGGATCCTTAAATAGATTGTGAGACCACAGAAGGGAGAGTGATGGTAAGAGGAACAGCATGAACTCGTCAAGAACGTGTCTTTTTGTTCATTTTTTGAGAGTATCCATATGCCAGTAGACTAAGGGCACTGTGATTGTAAGTGGATCTCATCAAGATGTCTGACAAAGTTCCTCATGATATTCCTGTGGAGCAGATAAGGAAGAGTTCTCACTGATCATGTAGTTAAGATTTGTAACAAGTAAGTAACAGGAGAAAGTAAAAATAATAATAATAGTAATCCAAAGAAATAAACTAGAGCTAAATCATGAAAATCCTTATAAGCTATTTTAAGGGATTCAGACCTTTTCTTGAGGGCAGTTTGGGTTCAGGAAGTAAGGTTTGCCTCACGGAAGTATCAGTGTCTGCAGTGTAGAGAACAGGCTGAAAGGAACTAATACTAGAGAGGAGCAGAAGGCAGAGGGCTGGGCTGAACTAAGGGAATTAGAGAGTGAGCAGTTGATGAGTTTAAAGGCCTTAAGTTGGCAGGATGGGCAGGGTTTTTCGTTAGTAGAATGTAAGGGCAGAAACACAGCGAAACATGAACGTGGCGGTCTCGAGTGTGACTGAAGTGGCGTGGATGTGGGCGCCACTCTTTGTCAGAGGGACACAGGAGGGACGCACTTGCGTCCTGATGAACCTTAGGTTTCTGAAGGGTAGTAAAATGGGGATGTCTGCAGGCCTGTGGGGAAGCTCTGGAACAGAGGAGGCTCCGGGGTGGACACCCAGGTTTAGGAGTCACAAGTCTGGAGGTGGTGATCAGAGGTGGAACAGTAGAGACCATCCAGAGGCAGCCTCTGGACTAGAAGGGAAGCTCCTGGGACCACACTGGGGACAGTGATGCGGAAGGGTTTGAGGGCCCAGAGAGGGGTGACGTGGTGGAGACGGGGCAGGGTGGAGTGGGGGGTGACTGCAGTGGGCTGAGGGCTTGGGGCTCGCGCGTGTGCAGTAAGGCGACAGGGCGAACGCAGGTCATCATGGGCCCAGGGAGGGGTGAGGTCATGGGGACAGGGGGACTGCAGCGGGCTGAGGGCCGGGGGCACGACTCTCCATCCAGGTGCTAATGGAAAGAGTCAGACAGGAGGAGGCAGGGCAGACTAGTAATATGTCAGTGTACTAAACAGACCCAGCCACTTATTTCTCAGAGGCCATTTAACCCAAAATATCATGTTGTCTGTTGAAAACTGCTAAGTTACCTGGATTTCATGCTGGTTACATTGTTTGGAAGCCAGGTGTAGCTGTTTACTCCCTCTACAAGCCACTGGAGCCTGTGGACTTAATATTTTTCAGTGAATTGAAAATATATACACAATTAGATTGAATCAAGTCTTCATTATCTTCCGAGAGACACTGTTGTGTTTTTAAGTCTGCCGGCGGTTCAGTGTTATAACCGATTTTCTGAGTGACTTTTCTGTGAAAACGCTTTAAAATGCAGTTTACTGCTGTCATCAGCCACAGGGGAAGGCTGTGAAATCTCCACTGTTCTAAATTCTGTTCCCCTCCATCTCTCGAGCCTGGACTATATATTTTTTAAACCATTTATCTTCTTGTTGGACTCTTCTGCAGGAGTATACACTGCTAGTGGTCTTATTTGATTACTGGCAATGAGTTCTGACATTTTTTTCTGATACTGAGCATTAAAAGCGGTTCCCTAGGGAGACGGCCTCTGCACTCCAGTGCTGTTATCTTTGATAGACTTCCTGTTATGAGGATAAGCTCCAAAAATAATCAACTTACTTTCTTTAGTGACTCCCCATTTTTGTGAAAGTTCGTCATTTGTAAAGTTGTAGATTTTAGTTTGCCTACCACTAGTTTAAATTTAGCTTCCGAATTTAAGTACCATCTGAATCCTGGGGATTTGGGAATCTTCATGCATCAGTTCAGCAGACACGCATCGAGGATGACTCTGTGGCGTGTACCTGGGTGTGGAGGTGCCAGGGTCTCATCAGAGGCTCTGCACAGAGCTGACGTTACGGCAGAGTCAGACAAGTAAACCTGTGGTTAGCGTTCAGTGAGACACACAGTGAACTGGGCTGCGGTGCACAATCAGCAAAGACTTTTCAAAGGTAACGGTCCTTGATTACGTTTTGAAGAATGAGTGGGATTTAGCTAGATGAAGCAAGTAGGGAAGAAAAAAATCTTGTTTTAAAAAGTACTGTATTTTGTGGAAAGAATCTGAGAGTCTGTGAAATAAATGAAGTGGAAAATGGTGGCAGGGAGAAGGCTTCACTTCAGAATTAATCTCCTCCTAGAGGTATGGCCTCTCTTCTCTCCTTCAGTCCACCATCTAGTCTTGCTTCAGTATTCTCATAAAATCCAGCTCCGCCCACGATACCTTGAGGAAATCTTTAGCGTCTCAACGCTGCCTTTGGATCACGTTCACAGTTGAGAACTAGTCTTCATGGGCTTTGGGCCCCCTGATCCTCTTCAGAAGCCCCAGTGCTCGCCGCCCCTGCGGCCACTGCGCTCTCCCACAGCTCGCTGCCCCTGCAGCCACTGCACTCTCCCACGGCTCGCCGCCCCCTGCAGCCACTGAGCTCTCCCATGGCTGCGTCCTTGTTTAGATTGTTCCTTCTGCTCAGAATAACCTTCGTTTCCTTCCCTGTCCATTCCCTTCAGAAGCCTTTTCATCCTAGAAAGTTAAAATATCTCAAAAAATGATACATCCATGCAGTATAAAGTCATTAAAAATAATCCTGTGGGACGAATGGTATGAAAAGGTTATTTAATATATTAATGGATAAAACAAACAGGATACACTGCAGTATGTTTCATCACAGTTTTAAGAAATGAACATGCAAAACAGGGGACTTCAGTGTATCAACATGATGGGAACAGTCACTGCCTCTGGCTTGTTGGATAATGACTGCTTTTTCCCCCTTTTCAGTCCAGTCTGTATTTTCCATTTTTTTCATAAGAGTATAGGTGGTGCTTTTACAGTAGGGAAGAAAGTGATAGATGGTATTTTCAGCTTTTTTAATAGTGTTTTTTAAACCCTACTCTTTCCTCAAGAGTTTCAACTCATTATTTCCATCTTAGATTCTTCTGTGGTCCACCAATCAGAAATAACATTTACCTTCTCTCTACTACCATTTTGACCTTCTTACATAATAACAAACCATATTCTATATTATGTTTTAATTATGTGCTGCAGGTCCCATAGTAACCAACTGGCATTATGAGCAGAGATGACTACTTGCTGAATGAATGAACGAATGGTTATGGGAATTCAAACAACGACCATTAATTTCTATAAAGAACATGAAATCTTACTGGGGAGATGATACACAAGAAAAATATAAGTTAGTTTATAAGACACTAAGGGCAATAATTGTCAAGAAGCATATAATGTGGAATGTGGGATGGAGTCAGTGATGGAGGGATTTTTATAAGGTGTCAAAAGAATCCTGTTTGCCAAAATGAGATTCAGGGATTATAGCTGAGATAGGTGCCAGGAGAAAGCACTTTTATTTGGAAACATGCTTCGGTGACATTTGAAGGTCAAAATATGAATGCAGAGTCACGGACTGGAGTCTGTAAAGAGCCCCAGCCCACCCTCCCCAAGCCTGTCCTACTGGCTCCCAGCAAAAATAGAATGTGACTGCAGTAATCTACAAAGCAGATCATCTGCACTGATAACAGGCCATTGACTAGTTTTAATTTACCTGCCTATTGAAATTCTATTTTGCTAGCAATGGTTATTAAAGTGACAAAGAAAAGGACTGCATCTTTTTTTCTTTTTTTTTGGTCCCAACTTGAATCTTATAAGAGCATCTGCTGAAGAGGAAAGAAAATGAACTCAAGGCATCTTTCTGTCTCAAATATTTGATGATACGTTGGAATGCTATTCATGCTTACTATTTTCAGATATCATACAGTAAGAAATACGGTATCTCATATAGCTTTCTCCCCCTACAATTAAAAGTTAGCCTGTGGAGCTGGACGGGTGTCTCTTAGGGATTCAGTCAGAAACCAGACTCAGAGATCCTGATGGTTCTGTCTGCAGACCTCATGGGAGGAGGTGGCGAAGAATCAGATGGCAGGGCTGAGAATGCTGGCCTCCGGGTAGCCCTGCTGCTTTCTGAATGCAGAGCTGGTTCAGTCAGTCTTCCCTCATCTCCTCTCCGCGTTGGTGTTCTAATAACTTCCCTAGAAGGAATATTACAGACATAACTGCAAAGAGTCTTTGTAAATGGTGCATGAGAAAGAAAGTCCTATTGTGGAAGCTTCCAGTCATAACTGGCTGTGCAAGACACTAGTCCATCATATACATCTTCTTCCTTGCTTCATAACCGAGAGCTGTTAGACTTCAGTTCCCTGTCCTAAGCAAATTAATTCACCAGAATCCTATTTCGCAGCGCCTCCTCCTCCCTGTCTTGGTATTTTGTTTTCATCTCTGTCGCCTTTATTTTGTCTCATTTTAAAATGAAGAGTAGGCTCGGCTTGGCAGCCCTTGACAGCATCCCACGCGCTTTTATGTGTCTCCTTTTGGAAGCAGGATGTCGACTCTTTGGCTCACAGATGAAGGGAGAGACAAACCTTCGGGACCAGACCAGTTGTGTGACTCGATAAAAACACTGTGAGAATGTTTCTATCTAGATTCTGAATTTAAGCTAAAAGTAGACCTCAGCACCTTAACTCTCTTGGGAGTCTCATAGGCTGATGGATGCAGCATATGGGAATTTGGGGGGAAACCACACCTTGATGTATTATTTTGTTTTCCCCCACTCTTGGCATGATTACCTTTTTCAAATTCTTTCTCTTCAGCGTACACTAAAGGTTTTCGGGGGACTATCATCCATAAACATCAAGTGCAGAAGTCAGGAGCAAAGTAAATGCAAAAGATTAAAAATAGGACTAATTGCTTAATGTAAAGTATGACACTGATATGGTGAATGTACTCCTCTTTCAGCTTCAGTGTTTGCAAAATGTTCATTATTTGTTTAATTATCATTTACTAATACTTTCTCTAGGATGCTTTTTTAAAACTTTTTAATTTTGAGGCCATAACAATATTAAAAGAATTTATTAAATATTTTCAATGGTCTAAAAAAAGTCTGTACTTTTTCAGAAATGCCTTGCTCTCAAGTTGTTTTTGTACTGTTAGTATCTTTTGAAAAATATGAAGTAATAAAAAATATATAAATGATGAGTTATGTTATACCTAGTAGTATAGCAATATCTGGAGAAAGCAATGGCACCCCACTCCAGTACTCTTGCCTGGAAAATCCCATGGATGGAGGATCCTAGTAAGCTGCAGTCCATGGGGTTGCTAAGAGTTGGACACGACTGAGCGACGTCACTTTCACTTTTCACTTTCATGCATTGGAGAAGGAAATGGCAACCCACTCCAGTGTTCTTGCCTGGAGAATCCCAGGGACAGGGGAGCCTGGTGGGCTGCCATCTATGGGGTCTCACAGAGTCGGACATGACTGAAGTGACTTAGCAGCATAGCAATATCTAAGCTATAAGAGTTCTAGTTTTTAGCTTCTTTGGTAAGAATTTGGCATTTTAAGCTCTTAAAGGAAAATAAAGGGTTTTCATTTGGGTATTAATGTAGACACCATTTTTATGAGATAATACCCTTAAAACAGGCTACCCCGATTACTCAACAGTAAAGGAGACACAATACAGGAGATGCAGGTTTGGTCCCCGGGTTGGAAAGATCCCCTGGAAGAGGAAATGGCAACGCACTCCAGGATTTTGCCTGAAAAATCCCAGGGACAGAGGAGCCTGGTAGGCTATAGTCCATTGGGTTGCAAAACAGTCAGACATGACTTAGCGACTAAACAACAATCCTTAAAGTAATACAGAGATAGTTTATTGAATTTTCATTTGACTATTTTACCAAAAAAAAAGACCTGTAAGAAAACTTCTTCTTATAAAAGAAACTGTAAGTGACATAAAGACCAGTTAGCTGCTCAGCATTAGAAAAAGTCATTTAAGAGCCACAAAACTCTCCTCCAAGCCTTACTCCTTACTAACAAATACTGGGCAAACACTGATGCTGTTCCTGTGAAAGTGACTGAACAAAATCTCACCAAGATAGTCAAGAAAGCAGAACACTTAACCCTCAGAAGCATTTTCACAGATTAAGGAGAGACAATGTTTTAATACATTTATTTGCTTGGTTTAACTTAAAAATAAATTATTTGACTGTATGGTCCCTTAATTATTTTGAAATCTCATATAAAGACATCCCAAAGTAACATGCTGTCCCAAGTTCTTTATTAAAAATAATGCCATTAACTTTAAAATGATGAAATAGCCTGTAAGTATCTTAAGATGCCCTACATATTTTTAATTATCTTTATGGTGATGTGAAGACAAGAAAAAGCACCAGTTTTGAGGGTACAGTTTGGCGAGTCTCCCCCAGTGTGTGCAGACCGGCTGCCAGCAGAGCAAGCCCATCACCCTGAGGTCTGCTGTGCCCCTTGGGCTCAGCCCCCTCCTCCCGCCCCAGCCTGACAGCTGCTCATCCTGTCTCTCCCTGTAGCTCATCCTTTCCTAGAGCTTCAGGTAAATGAGACTGTTTACATATCTGACTCGAGCTCCCAGGGTCAGAATTTTGAAACCTGTTCTCCTCTCTCTGAAGACATTGGTTCAAAGCTGGACTCATGGGAGGAACACATCTTTTCTGCCTTTGGTAACCCTTGAGTCTGGGAGGACTCAGGGTGAGCTCAGAGGAACCATGACTGACAGTCAGGGGGACGCACATCGGAATACCGTCCTTTCTGGCTTCCATGTTAAGGACTCATCCCTGTTAACCTTGATAATGGTCTTGAGTCATCTCTCACCAGTGAAGCCTCCTCCCCTGTTGCCCATGGCCTGTTCCTTCTTCATAGTACACACCACCTAGGAGTTCTGGCATTTATTTTTACCAATGCATCTCCAAATATGCACATTCATTTTGGTCCCCTTATCTGTTCCTTCTTACCAGCCCTGTTGTAATTTTTTCGAATTAGTTTCTCAGAAGTCATTATTTTCACAAGAACTCCTCAGTTTGACTCAATTTCCCCTTTGCTTGACAGCTGCTGTCTTCATATGGCTCCTCCAAAGGCTAATAACCTTAAACTTATGTTAATCCAGCTCCTTCAACCCTCCTCCTATCGTCAAGATTTACTGCTTTTAAAATCGGGCCTCACATCTTTACACACGTTCATAGTTCCAGTGATTCTGCATCCAGATTATTCAAGAGACGCCTGCCTCTATTTTCTCAACTTTTAAAAAACTACTCTCTAAAACCTGTAGTAGCTTTCAGTTGCTGCCAAATTATAAAGACCTTTTGGTTACTCTTGCCTGGAAAATCCCATGGATGGAGGAGCCTGGTAGGCTACAGTCCATGGGGTTGCGAAGTGTCAGACACGACTGAGCAACTTCACTTTCAGTTTTCACTTTCATGCATTGGAGAAGGAGATGGCAACCCACTCCAGTGTTCTTGCCTGGAAAATCCCAGGGACGGGGGAGCCTGGTGGGCTGCCGTCTATGGGGTCGCACAGAGTCGGACACGACTGAAGTGACTTAGCAGCAGCAGCAGCAGCATTCCATTTTATGTTACAGTTTGTTTTTCCAGTTTCCAGTTTGATGATATATGGATTATTTCCGCTTGGGGGCTGTTATAAACAAAGGTGCTATGAATATTCATATACGTCTTTGTGTGAATATGTTTTTGCTTTTCTTGGGTAAATATCTAGAAATTAAATGGGTTGCATGGAAAAAATTCTGAGAAACTGTCAAACTGTTCCAAGTTCCGTTCTACTTTTGCATGCTCACCAACTATGCAAGGCAGCTGCACTTTACCCCTAAAGCAAGTAGCACTGGTTACCATTA